>NW_026892579.1:50277500-51777500 GCF_033815535.1 Pezoporus flaviventris
TCCTACCTTATCATAGAATCATGACCTTCTCTGTCTTGCTTTCTGCTGGATCCTTCTAAAATGCAAGAAGGAAGGGTGTTTTTTCCCTTGTTTCTGCCCATTGTGGTAGATGATACTAGAAATAAAACTCAGTAATTTCTGAATTGTTGGAAGTAGCCAAACAGGAAGGAATGTTCTGGGCACGCTCTTTTCAGCAAGTGGAGGTAGCTAATTTGTATTTGATTCTTGATTTTGATCTTGGCAATTAAGAAATTAATAATGTCAAGTACTTTCACTGAAAGTTATTTTGAAGCAAGCTTTTGAAATGAAGAGTCTGAGATCGGATGAAAGGAAAATTATTATGTTTTAAAAAGTCATTTTCAGCACCTTTATGGAGCTGGTAAATACTGTCTCCTAAGATGATTATCTGAGATTGAGGAGTGCATGGGAGCTAGCGTTTAAGGAGACACTGTTGAATGCATAATGGGATTATCTGTCCTGATGCAAAGGACAGATGGGACATACATTAGGAGACTGTTGTGGCTAGATCAGATACGACTTTTGCTTTACAGCAGTTTAAGGTTTTATATATAAAGTGAAAACCAAGTGGGCAAAATTACAAAATCGATTTCAATTAACTGAGGATTTAAATAGGAACAAGGAAAGTCTGGTGATGCAGAAAAAGTGAGAGGAAAACAATGTGCAAATCCATTAACAGCAAGATGCATAATGAACAGTGTTATATAAACTGCTTTACTAATAAGCAGCTAAATTAATAGAAAAAACCCAACCCTAGTAGCGGCCAGAGCAGAGATAAACTGCTAAAAATGCAGAGATAAGACAGTTGTTCAAGTGTACAGGACCTGATAAAATCTACCAAAGAATGCTTTAGTATACAGTTGAAATAATCTTGCTACCATTTGAAATTATCTTTGAGAATTCATAGGTTACAGAGAGACTGCTGTTAGAAAGAAATAGCATTTCTGTTTGAATGGAGGAGGGGAAGGGTCTGGAAAATTATAGAAATTTTATCTGACTTAAATTTTGGAAGTAAGTTTGTAAGTACTTTGGAAGTTCCAGCCCTCTGATCATCTTGGCCTCTGCTGGACTCTGCGATAGGTCCATGTCCCTCTTGTGCTGAGACCCCCAGAGCTGGATGCGGTATTGCAGGTGGGGTCTCATGAGAGTAGAGTAGAGGGGCAGAATCACCTCCCTTGACCTGCTGCTTTCTGGCCATGTTGTCAAGCTGACTGAAAGCTCTCAAGTTGTGAATATTGTTGTGATTTCTTGGGTGCATTAATCCTGTTGAGTGGTGGTTTCCTGGTTTGGGTTCTGTGCTAATGTGGCTGCGGGTCAGTTTAAGTAAGCTGGCCAGTGCTAGTGCAATGTTTGTCTCTTGAGGCTGGTTGTACTTTACAGATGAACGTTTTTTGTCTAAAAATGAGATTTCATGTTGCCATCTTGTTCACAGATCCTAAGAAGAAAACCACTGAAGTGTGAAAGGTAGTAAGTACCTTTATCTTTAGAAACACCTGATTATATTAGAGGAATTCCAGGGCTGTGCAACCAGGAAGCTTTCTGCAAGTGACTGCTAGTCCTTGAACCATAATCTGAGAATCACTGAATTAAACAGAATTCTTATTAATCACAACAGCTGGGAACAATGCCAAACACTGGGCCATAACAGTAATAAGTATGCTGCTTATACTAGCAGTAAATTATTGGCGTACTTATTTTTAGAGGTTTGGAAGGTTGATGCATTTTTGTCTGAATTCTTTAAATAAATGAATAAAAATGAAACATGCTCAGATATCTATATCTTGCTTTTGTAGCAGATAACTAGACTGATAAAACTGTAGTGATTTAAACTACCTGCCCAAAATTTTAACTCCCAGATTAGTGAGATATTTCCTGGGCTAGTGAAAGGAGTTTGGTTTCACTAAGTGTTGCTGAATAAAAGCATTTGCTTGGCATAAAGTGGCAGTCCTGAAACAAAAGAGTACTCAATGCATACTGCATCCTAGGAAACAACAATACAGAATATTTTTTAGTGTCATTGGCTCAGTGTTTGCTAAAATTTCTGCTAAAGCTTTAACTATATTATTCTGTTTTATAGTTCATGTGGTTTTATAGTGAACCAGAAGCAGAGCAAAGGAACCTTAAGTATTTTATAAAGAAAAGGTCTTGGATAAAGAGAATTTACTTTGGGAATAAATAGTTGTTATAAATGTGGTAAAAAGATAATTAATAGGAGTGTGCACTGGTGTCTAAAATGGAGTGGCTGATAATAGCTGCAGATATTCAATATATTGAGCTACTATATTTTGAGACCACTTATCTATAGGAAGGTACCTTTCCTATAGATAAGGTTATTCTTCCCTAAATGTTTTCCATCAGATTAAAGGTTTATATATGTAGGAAGTCCATATCTACTGTGTTTCTGATTTGAGTGTCCCTTAGAGAGTCTGTGGGCTCTGCTGAGGGACTTCTAGGATGAAATTTTCACTCATAGTTGAGATTTGTCCTTAATAATATATATTAGTATCCCAAACTTATTAGGTACACAATTTTCAATTTCAATTGAATTGAAAAGTGTAAATTCTGTTCTTAAGGCTACAGTTGGCACTGCTTCTGCAACGTAGTGATTTGCAGGTGTAGTCCATGCGTGAGGCTGAGTGGTCTGGAAGATGTAACCTCAGTAGCGAACAGGTTGCTTCCCTTTATTTTAGATTTAGGTAGATTTACATTAGATATTAGGAAGAAGTTCTTTACTGTGAGGGTGGTGACGCACTGACACAGGTTGCCCAAAGAAGCTGTGGCTGTTTCATCCCTGGCAGTGTTCAAGGCCAGGTTGGATAGGACTTGGAGCAACCTGGTCTAGTGGAAGGTGTCCCTGCCCATGGCAGGGGGAGTTGGAACTGGGTGCGCTTTGAGGTCCTTTCCTACCCGAGCTATTCTGTGATTCTATTATTTTGACTGACTAGTTCCCCTAAAATTGATATTCCCATGTCTTCTCATGTCACTTAGAATCTAATTGCACCAAAGTTCAGGGCTTTAAAATCTCACTGTCCTCAAAGCCAGACTTCTCAAGTTTACACATTTGCCTCCGACACTGCAGATAAACACATTATAGACTCCCATGATGGCATTTGCAAGGCACGCACCATTCTTTGACACAGAGGCAGCGTGAAAAAGTGCCACAGGGCAAGAAACTGGACGCTACAGGGTACTAATTATTTTTATATGTCCTACTTTTTTTACTTTTCATAAAATGAGTAAAAATTCATGCAGTTACCACTCTGCTCGCCAGTCACTGGGCTTGCTGCTATCCAGAGCAATCAGTAAGAGGGCAGTGTCTATGATGAGTGGCTTCAGTTTCATGATGCCAGTCCAGTATCTTTTTAATATCATGCTGTTACTGATAAATTTTTCACATCAGGAAATGAAAATGATTTTGATGAAGAGCAGTGCTGTTTTTAGCTGTAAGATAGGATTAGTATATTTTCCAGTTCTTGTTTCTAAAGAAAATCTGTGCCAATTGGAAATTATCCAGTTGGTTGAAAAATGACATGGGAGCAGTTTGGTCAGGAATATTTGCTTTTTCACCCTGGGGTTTCTTCCATCTGCCTAATAAAACAATTAAATCACTGTAAGACTCAAATGCCCTTGCCTATACTCTGTCTAGTAGTGGACAGTACTAGTGGCTGTTGAGGCAGATAAAAACTATTGCTTCTTTTACTGCCCTTATGTACTTGTTACAGAGACCAGGTCTGTCCTCTCAGGACCACTTCCTGGTGCTGTGAGGCTGCTTGTCAACTAAAACCCCTCTTCTGGCCTGCACAAGCCCAGTTTTCTGAAAATTGCTAAATTCTTGATTTCATTAGGTACTATAGCACTGTAAAATTGTTAGAGTCTAATTAAGCATTGTGGTTTATACTGGAAATGAAAATATGCTGGATTTTTAATTAGGCAGGTAGACTACTGTATGGCATTTCTTTGATGCTTGGGATCCCGCAGTCCTCTGAAGACTGTGACCTCTGATGGGGGACAAGACAGCCTCTCTTAAGTGTAAGAATGTTTCAAGCACATTTTTTGTCACAGAAGCTTATTCAAACTGGAAAGCATCTTCAATATTTTGTAGGACAGAGCTGAAGTGAGTATTACAGTGACAGTATAGAAGCAGCATGGAGGGATGAGTGTATCATCTCTCTTTATGCAGGTATTTTCCATCCATTTTCTGCCATGATCTGCAAAATCAAGTTCACAGTTCAACTTTTCAGAGTGATAACAGCATTAAGAGCAATTGTACCTCTCACAGATTATAGCTCCTCTGAGGGCACCAAATCGGTGAGTGTGGGAGAATGATATACTTTGCAGTCTTTTATAGTGGCCTCTTTCAGTGCAGGGTATAAATAGGTCTATGGAAGTTCTGCCATTTGAAGTTAGGAGGAACGCACTGTTACCTGTAGTTATCCTCTTTTTAAATGTGTGTGTATATATATATATACATATATATATATAAAAATACATACACCCACTGGTGTCTTTCTATTTTTGACAGCACAGCTCCTGTTGTAAGGAAAATCTATATCCTTTCTAATAATAAAAGTAAGACTTTTTTCCTCTTCAAATAAATGCATCAAGCTCAAATGTTTTCTTGTAAACAATTAATGAAGGAAGGTCTATATAGAGCAAAGCAGTATGAAAAGAAAATGTACATAGAGAATTGATGATGAAGGTAGGTTTTCACTGGCAAACTACAGAATGAGGCTTTCATGAATCATAAAAGCCTTTTCTGGAAATAGTTTTGCTTAAGATATTGCAGCAACTCAACACATTTTTTCTGGACCTCTCAGTTTAAAAGAGCTGTCATAGTTTCTGAACTATGCTTTAAAGTTGTTTATTTCACTTTATTTTCCTCTTCCTTTATCTATTTTTTCCCACTTAGACCATTTCTCTATTTTAAAGTGAAATTAGGAACTTGAACAAGTTAATGTCTATTAAGAAAACTGTATTGATCTCTGTTGTTTAGTGGGATGTGAAGTGCTTTGCTGTATTAACCAAGGGCAAAATGCAGAAAGCTGTGCTGTGGTGTAAGCATCTCTTGTGTGATCCTGCACCCTCAAATCCTTATGCAGCCATCAGGGTAAAATTTGGTTTAGCTGCATGTGTCATCCATTCAGTTCTGGTGTGTTGCAGACCAGTGTACTCTTATTCCATCAGCTATACTGTGCTGGATGTACAAGAGGCAGAATATGTCTGAAATGGATCCTATAAGGAGTTTCCCATATGCCTCTATTTGTCACATTAGGAAGCAAAAACTTCCCTTTATGCACACCTTTACTCTTTTCCAGCCCAATGATGATTTTTTCCTTAGTGTTTTAGAGGTTTTTTTGTACCTCTTCCTTACATGTTTATTTCTGATACTTTTTTTTTTGTATACCATTAAGCCTGAAACACCATTCACATGTAGTTTATGTAGGTTTGCAACAGACTCCATTCAGTCGCTCAACGGGGGATCGCGTATCACTGACCTTGATGTATCCTTGTACAGACAGACTCCAGTTTCAAAGGCTGCAGCTTCTCTAGCTGTTCAAATGTAGACAGACGACAGACCTGCTTGAGTAATTTGCAAATGAAGTGTAAGACAGCGAATGACAGATGGTCGAGACAGACTGGCAAGAATAAGAAACAGTCAAATAGTACAACCAAAGCGTTAGACAGTGGTCATAGCACTGCAGATTCTGCCCACTGAGCGTGGGCTGCAGTAGTAGGGAGAAAGGCAAGAGAGAATAGCTCTTTATTTAATGTTTTAGGGCAGAGGTGCTGTTACAAAATGAGTGGTTTAGGGTTCCTTAAAGAATGACCATCAAAGGTATTACGAAGAGCAGTTTTAATATGATTTATAAAAGCACGACTTAACAGAATTTGATGGCAAGGTTCACTTTGTTATTTATAGATGAAGCATTCAAAGGAAAATTGTAAAAACAAGCTAAAGGTGATTGATACAGAGACCGAAAACACCAAGGGTAAGGGAGACCCTCCCTCCTCTCAGACTCAGTCAATAGCCTGTGTCTAATGGAATGTATAAAGGCAAATCGAGGTAGAATCAAGCTAAAATGATTTTTATAGAGGTCAAGGATGAAAAGGGTAAAGGAGGCCTTCCCATTGAGTCACAAGGTTCAGACTGGACCCCTTTGCTTTATAAACTCCTAATGGAGCCTGGGTAAGGCTGAATCAAATCAGTCTCAGACTTGGACAATAGCTTGTGTCTAATGGAAGAAATACAGTCAATAAGGAAATCCTCCTGTTGAGTCGTGAGGTTCAGAACAGACCCCGTTGTTTTCTAAACTCCTGACAGAGCCTAGGTTCAGCTGGAACTAGTCTTGGTCTCAGATTTGGTCAATGGTATTCATATAAAGGGTTACAAGAGTCATTTAGCAGCAGCACCTTTAGTGAAATCTGACTTCTACATTTTTGTCTCCAGGTAGGCTGTTTTCCTTTGAAGCTACATTTCAGCAGCGATTTTTGTACTAAGCTTCTGAGACTAAGCTCCCATGGTTGCCTGTAAGTGGGCACTGTGACTACAAGTCAGTTTGTCCTCAGTGTCACCACACAGAGGAGGAGAGTAGTATACCTCAGAAGGGTTAAGGAGATGAAACTTAAGTTGTCAAAGATCAATAAAAAATAGTGTGATAAGAAGATGGAATTTTATGTGGCTTTTCTTACAGTCCCTAAGTTTATACAGTTAGTATGAATATTTTCACACAGCTAATGCATAAATCTAATCCTCGTTCCCTGTGCCAGTTTGACTACCAGTCCCTTATTTATTCTTGTCCCTAGCATTTGAATTTGGTTGGGGTTTTTTTTGGCTTTTCCAGGAGTGCCACCGACTGTTCTGATGAGAGATCCTGGCTTGCATCTACATTAGCTTTTTTAGTCTGAGTTGGGGGTTCTCATGAGGCAGTTTTCCTGTTGATCTCCATATTTTCGTCCACGTCACAGAGCAGCTCATGAGCTGGTTGTCTTTCAGATGAAATTAATACAGAAGGTGCACTCCAGTAATGTGCCTGATATATTCCAACTGCTGATGGGCATTCAGACCACAGAACCTGCTCAGAAAGTCCTCAGCACCAGCTGTTTTGCTGTATAGATCTGCTCCTTGGAACACCCTTATTGACAGAAACATAGCTACTGGTAAAAACTAATTAAGGTTGTTTTTCTTCCTTAGTTTTGTTTGCCAGATTACAATAATAGGAACTTTAGGAATTATTGGAACAGGCTAAACATATACACAGTAATTTGTTTCTTGTGCTATCAATTAATTGATGGGCTTAAATGTTTGCTGCAACAAGATAAAATCGATACTATGGATATTCTTAAATCCAATGTAGATGAGCTCCTTGGAGCTCACTGAATACATTATCTACACAGTTATTGTGTGAATTCTTAAAATAAAATAAACATAAAAAAGCTTTTTTTTTTTTTTTCAGGACTGTCTGATTTTTTTCCTCATGGCTTCATTATGATCATTATTTTTATCATTCTTAAGCTAAAATGTAAGGCTGCTGTTTGGAAAACAGAAATTGCATTAAATCCTTCACTGATCTTTCTTCTTGCTTTTTTTACTCTGACAAATATGATGCAAGCAAGAAGAAAAAAAGGAAGTATCTAGTGATGTTGCACAAAATGCTAGCCAGCACAGGAATCAGAAATAGCTTCTCTGCGAACAAAGAATGATGTTTCTATAGAACACTCCCTAGCACTGGGGGCAAAACTAATAGATATAGTCATATAATGTGCATTTGGCCAGCTGGTTTGAAAGAGCACTTCCAGCGTTTCAGTGAGCTAATGCAGCATCTGGAACTGGAGTACTTCAAATATGGGATGCTCAGAAAAGCTGTTTCTGGTGATACAGTAAAATAGCAGTGCTCCTATAAAGAAGAAACATAAAGTGTGGATTTTTCTTTTAGCTCAGTCATTGGGTGTGAAATTGAATTGAGAAGTCTCCAAACTATATTAAATCACCCCCTTGGCATTGCCACAGGAACAATTTATTTCATCTTGAAGGAGCCTTTGGTTTCCAGATCAGTGGAGCTAAGCAGGAGGAATGTGCGTCACATTGAGGTAAACAGAGATGTGAGCTGGTTAAAAACAGAAAAGGCAACGCAGCAAAATTCTGTGCCCCTGCCATTTGTCAGCCTCTTCTGAAATGTGAATGCCGTTTCCATTAAGCTTTGGGATAGATATTATCTCTGTACCTTTTGTTGTGCTGGTGAGTTGGAAGCTGAACAGGGGTTTATTTAGCTCAGCTGATTTTTCAAGATGCAAGTCTGTCTTGTTTTGTTCACCAGGAGGTTTGCGGTGCTGCTGCAGTGCTATCATGCCTTGGTGGACTTGTCCTTGCGCAGGAGGACTGGTAGGGAGGGATGGCTCTTACTGCCTCAGTCCTGGTGTGAGGTAAAACTTATCAAGCTTCTTCCTGTTTCCTATCTAGTTTTGTCATGAGTTTTTGTGAGATGATGAAGTACAAATGTCTACACCACAGTGCAATCTCTGTTATACTTTCTCAAAGTCTCTGTCTGGAGCAAGATACCATATCTGTAAGCAGTAAGCGTTACATCAAATATTTCTGCTGTTGGAATGATTTTAGCACAAAATGATGGTGCAAAACCTTGATTGCAGCCTTCAGGATCTAAAAGTTCTGTGCAGATGCCTCCAAAGCAGCCCATGTAACGTGACAGCATGTGTGAGCCATGAGGCACGGCTGTGTGCAGGCACGCTTTGTAGTCACTGCATTTCTGTGTAGGGTTGGTTCACTGCAAAGAGCAGAGCAACCAGGTCACTTGGCATCACCTCTGGAATACAAAATGTGTATTCTTCACATAGTAAAACTAAAACGTATTAGGACCCCCCTTAACATTCACAGGATTGCAATAATGCAAGTAAATCGGTCATGATATAACCAAAAGCAGCAAGATTTAATGTATTTTTTAATCTGTTCTTCTCAAAGTTCAACCTCAAAATTTATTTTGGCTTATACTGTTTTGTTTAATCTTTGGCTCATAATTTACCTGACCCTTCACCCCTTAAAACTAACAGAAAGCCAAGCACAGAACAACAAATAGCATGAACCAGGGTAGCGAATCTGGGTTGATTTGTTTGTGTACTCAGGCTGTTGTGCAATTTTGGAAGTGCTATGCATCATTCAAATAAATAAACCCAAGCTCTTTTCACCCCTATTTCAGTGCTCTAATCCAGCTTCAGGAAAAGATGAACAGAACTTTGCACTGAGTACCAAGGTGAAAACCACTTTTTTTTCTCCCTTTCAAAGTTTCTCACATGTAGAAATGTTACCATCTTAAAATGTACCCTGACAAATGACAGAGAGATGGAAAGACACAGTTTGCTACTGCATTTTTTGTTGTTGTTTCTACCTATGGGATTGTATGAGACGTCCCCTTTGATAACAGAAGAAACTTCCTTCAAACCAGCATTCAGACAGTAGTATTCATTCTGAGTATTTTCTTCAAATACTATCCTATCCCACTGGTAAGGAGGGAGTAGGAAGATGCCACACTCTAGGCTACAGCTACCTTCAGTGAAAGGCAAAATAAAAAGCTAGGACCTGGAGGCCTGTGCCTTAGTATCCCTGGATGATAAATCTGTAATTTATTCTCCTGCCATTTCATAAAGGCATAAGAACAAGAGCATGGAGCTCTTCATTGATCATCATCGTAATCTGTTTAAAGTATTTCCTCCTTTTTCAGCACAATGTTAACTGCAAATCAATAGGGCTTTTCCATATGTGCCTCCAAAGTTTCCTATTTCACCTTTTTAGAAGCAGTGAATTTGATCGTTGATTAGGCTGTTGTTTATACTGGCTACTTGCAGGAGGTCATGCCATTTAAGATATTTTCACGTATGACTTATATCAAGCTGTTTGCTTGGTTTCTGTGGCTCATGAAAGACTTGTTAAAAGCACTTGATGTGAACCCAATTCTGATTACAAATTATGTAATTATTTTTTTATTTCAGAGCTACAGAAATGCATACTGCTGTCCTGTAATCTTCCTCCTGCCCCTTTCACGAAAGTAGTTACCCTTTTTGCTACTCCTGGGCCAATGGCATTTTGAAATTTTACAGGTTTAATGCTAAATAACCTCAGTTGGAGCCTGAACGTTTTAATGGGAAGTCTTTGTTTCATACCAGTGCTGTTGGTTATTGTAATTCAGATAATGCATTTCCCTGCACTTCACTACTGCTTTCCTTAGATGTAGCAGGAAACACACCATACCTTACTTACTGTTTCCCAAGGTAAGATCACTTACTTTTACCTCCCATGATATGCTCAGCACTTCTCTAATCATCCTTGAAGTCTTCTTCCATTGCTTTTCCAGCTTGCTCCATCTTCCTTACTCCTGGATGAGAAAAGCTATACAAAATACCCAGACTAGGTCATTGCAATACCCTTCATGTAGCACTGATGCATCCCAGTCCTGAAATTACTTCCAGGTGAGGTTTTTCTAGGTTTCTGTAGTTTTATTTTTTTTAAATGTGCACTGCTTTAGTAACTCCTTTATCCCCTCTAGAATTAACTGGTATGTGTATCTTCCTTACTGAGCTGTTTGTGCACTGTTTTTGTTACTAAACTCTTTAGTGCTTCGCCTTCAAACATTTTATCAAACTCCATCTTTCTTCTTGTGCCACATGTGAGGGATCTATGCTATTTCACCAGCCTGGCTATGTGTAAACAGACCACATTCCACTCTGAGGTATGAGTTTATTTCTTAAAGGCAAATTTGTATATGGTACAGAGCTAATTTCAAGAAAAACATGTTTCATGGTCTAGTGTGTGGTGTCCCTGCCCAAGGCCGGGGGCTTGGAACTGGATGATCTTAAGGTCCTTTCCAACCCAAACTGTTCTATCATTCTATAACTGTAAATTATGACTGTTTCTCTGTCGTATACCTTTAGTTCCTTGTATTATCCTCATATAAATGAACAGGAAAAACTGAAATGGGAAGAATGCTTGCTGTATTTAGAATTGTAGAATCATAGAATAGTTAGGGTTAGAATGGACCTTAAGATCATCAAGTTCCTACCCCCCTGCCATGGGCAGGGACACCTCCCACTGAACCATGCCACCCAAGGCTCTGTCCAACCTGGCCTTGAACACCACCAGGGATGGAGCATTCACAGCCTCCCTGGGTAGGCCTTTCCAGTGCCTCACCACCCTCACAGTAAAGAATTTCCTCCTTATATCCAATCTAAACTTCCCCTGTTTAAGTTTTAACCCGTTACCCCTTGTCCTATCACTACAGTCCCTAATGAAGAAACCCTCCCCAGCATCCTTATAGGCCCCCTTCAGATCCTGGAAGGCTGCTATGAGGTTACCAGGCAGCCTTGATTCCAAAATTCTAGGAAAGTTTTAAATCACAGCCATCTCCTAAATCAAATGTGTAACAAGGGTGATAATGAGTGTAAACACACTGAATAATAAAATGTAATTTGTGTTCTGAGTTATAGGGCTCTAATCCAACACTCGCTGATGTCTGTGGAAAGAGTTCCATTGAATTGAATTAGGCCTTGGCTTTTGTCCTGAATTAACACAATACCAATGGAGCTATTCATGAAAGAAATGTTTGGAAATAAATCACAGGAACTTGCTGTGTCAGAACCCAATTCACTTGCTAATTCAGGCAGTCATGTTTTACAATGCTTGTTGGGATACTTTGTCATAGTCCCTCCCATCAACTAACCGATTTCAATCTTTATAAAAAAATCATTCTCCACACTGCTGCGATTGGAAGTTTGTTTCTGGATCAATACTCTGATGTTTGAAATCTTCTTTAACTGCTGAGCTACACCTGTTCATGTAAATTGTTTCCACCTGATTCATGCTGACATAGTCTCCTAGTCTGTAATCTGCACAGTATACTTTGTCTTTATTCTGTACAGTTCTGGTAAACTACTGATGATTGTCCCATCTCCTCTCAGGTTTTGCTTTGTTTTGCTAAATAAGCCAAGCATTTTCATTTCTTATTCAGTAAGTCTTTCATTCCCTGTAGCCTTTATCTGAGTCTGTTCCTGTTTGGCTTAATCTGTCTGGGATACAGGCAACAAACCCTGCATTTTTAATAACATGTAATAGTGCTCTATACAATGTTGTCAATAGCTTCCTTGCTTTACTGGAAATACTTCTCCAGATACATTCAGTATTTTGTTTGCCTCCTTACGGCTGCATTTCACTGATGACTTCTATCATGTGACTGACAGGATCTTGGATCCCAGGTGAACTCCCCTTTAGTAGTACTGATGGTTTTTAGTCCAGGAGTGCATAGCTTTGCCCTTGTACTCTGAAGCTTTTAGCTCATGTCTATCACACCAGTGCTCATTTCTTCCATGGATGGTGCTCTGTTTGTCCTTTGCATTGGCTGTCATAAATGATAACAATCAAGCTTGAGTAACCAGCAGCCTCAATTAGTGTGTGCGCACTTTGTGCTAATTCTGTTAATGAAAAAATAAAAGAACTTTAGAAACTGCTAGAGGTGGTGAATGATGGGTGATGAGAGCTGACGAAAGGTGACAGGGAAGAACTGGGGAAAGGTGCCTGGTGTTAGCAAAGGAATAGCAAGATGAAGAGATGGCTCGGAGCCTATGAGAGAGAAAACTTCTGCAGAACTGGTCAACTGAAAACGAACTGCATTTGCCAGAGCAAATCAGGTCTCACAGAGACACACTTGGGATGAATGGAGACAGTCCAAAATCCCACAAATGCCTATCTCATGACTTTCTGCATTTTGACTTGAGTAGCAACGCTGCTGCTCAACTTTGGACATTGCTTTATTGTCAAGAGTTTTCGAAGTATTCTGAACGTTCAGAGACACATTTTCTAGAAGTATTTAAAGAATACTGAATCCTAAAAGTCCTGAATTGAGAGGATTATGAGTCTTGAATAATTTATTCACAAAACTTGAAAGGGAGAGAATTTTCTTAGGTCTTTAAAATGCGTATGATACATTTTCTTATAGGTTGGAATGAGTCTGAAAGACTTTTATCCAGATAAGTACATGCAACAGATATTAGAAATCACAGGCAATAGCAATTAAGGCATAAGGCATTTCCTGGGAATTAATATCAAGCTAGGAGGAGCTTGGATGGCTCTAAATGCAGCTGAGGGCCATTAATTGCAGTTGATGATTAATGACCTCTGCTGAGGTCATTATTATTATCAGCTGAAAATGAAGAAAAATTCAGATGTATGAATCTTTTTAATGGGAGATGCAGTTTCAGTCAGTGCAGTAGGTGCGTCCCACTGTGGACAGACTGCCCTGTATTAGTATCAAATAGAGGCCTTGATTTCCCTGCTCCCCACGGCATTTTTTGGAGCATTAATCAAAGCTGAATCTCTAATGCTGTGCCAGTATCAAACTGAAAAGTAAGCAGAATAAAGCCCATAGCACTTTAATGTTCTCCCTGTATCACGTTTGGTGTCCAGTATTTAATCAGCTTTATTTAGAGATACTCCCATCTATCCCTTTCGGTGCCTAATGTAAGTGTGTCTCATTATTGTCCAGAAATGTGCCCAAAACATTCCTTGTGCTCACTGTTCTTGGGCCCAAGTTTGAACTCAACGTCTTCCCTTCTTCTGCATTATGACCCTCACCAAGATCTGCATTCTGGAGTGTCACAAAGAGGGCAGGCACAAAAGACAAGAAAATACCATTTTTTCAATAGAGGGAGAATCTGTACCCTAACAAACAGTAAGTCATAATAAATAATTACTTCCCAGTTGCCAGACAAGTCTGTGCATGGTTTCTTCCATGGTTGGTGAAATTTTTTTTTTATATGATGAATGATTTTATTGTTGACTTGTAGGGAAACTGATAGCTACTACAAGGGGCTAGGAAATGTTCATGACTAGGAAATGTTCACTTTGCTGCTTATTTTTAGCATATGTGACTTCTGTTATAATACCTTGAATACCTGTCAACACCATCATGTTTGTGGTATTAAGGCTTCTTGCCGTTATTCCCCTTGACCAGCCACTCCTCTCTTTTTTTCTCCTCTTTTTTGTTTATTCCTCTGAAGTATGTCCTGTGGTAAGAGGAAGGGGTGAGTGAGGTCAGATGAAATGAAAATCATGAAAGCTTCATAGACCACAGGGAGGTTAATTTGAAAGACAGAAGTTCTTCCCTGTGAGGGCAGTGAGGCACTGGCAGCGATTGCCCAGAGAAGCTGTGGCTGCCCCATCCCTGACAGTGTTCAAGGCCAGGTTGGACGGGGCTTGGAGCAACCTGGTCTAGTGGAAGGTGTCCCTGCCCATGGCAGGGGGTTGGAATTAGATAAGCTTTAAGGTTCCTTCTAACCCAAACTATTCTGTGATTTTTCCAAGAAGTTCTGGATTCTTTCTCTCACTTTGTACGATCAGCAGATGAGAACTTGAGGTCTTGATGAGATTACATAAATTGCATTTTCTGTTTCATCTTATGCAGCCTTAGCAACTTATCCACTCAAAGAGAAAATAAACTTTTTTCCTAGGTGAGAAGAAAATAAGTTATATTTTAAAGCTTATTTGCAGATGTATCAAAGAAAACATTAGGTTGTTGGAATTCTACAAACGGCTGACGTAACAGTGCTCAGTGTATGAAATGGTGTGGCAAATCATCTCAAACGCTTCATTTTCAGGATAAAGAACCCTTAAAACAAAGAGCTTTGCTCAGGCTGATTCTCCATCTTCAAAGACTTTAAGTCTTGGTTATAGTAGTTAAAATGCTGGAACTTTATGTGAGACTCACTGGATAGCAGTCGAAAGTCTGAGTAGACACAAAGTAGACACTACATAGTAACTGCTCCCTTTCAGTCTTAACACTTTATGAATCTATGCTTGTGAATGAAACGACCTGTGCAAGTGTGTCAGAACTGATGTAAATACTTTGGTTTTATTTGACGATTTGGAACTAGTCCTCTGTGTTTGCATATTTACAGAGAAATTGCAGAGAAAGTCTGATCCTCCAAGGCTGCTAATGAACCTTGAATTTCTGTTGATCTCTAGGTCCATAGATGTGCAACACCTCAGACCTTTCCTTTACAGCATTAAAATATTCACATTTATGTCATCTGCTTTTGAAAGTGGTTCTACGGCTAAACATTTTGAAGCCTGAAATTTGTCTTTGGGTCAGGTGACTGTTTTCAGCTCCCTAGCTTTTTTCCATGCTGCTACAGGAACTCTCAAGAAATGAGTGTATCTGTGCTAAGTATTTAAATGACAGAAGCATCAAAAAACCATAACATGCAATACCAAATAACCCTGCTGTGTTGATGTGAATGTAGCTCAGTTACAATGAACCTGACTTTGTTTGCTGACTCCATTGTGATTCAGCACAATGCTTGCTTTTGTACAGATGAGACCACAGTTGTCTGGTGTTTTCAGTCATGCACCCTTTTCAGCTTCATTCCATAAGCCACTGTTGCAGTTTCACTCAACTTTTATGAGTTCAATAGCTTCTGGGTTCTCAATTTGAAGAATCCTTCCCCTGAACATTTTGCAGAGCACTTCCAGACCAGTGCTTTCCTTAGTTTCTTTTCACAGAGCCTTCGCTAGTCTGTGGACACTCACCCCCAAAGGCCACAGGCTGAAACCCCTTGGTTAAAGAGTTGTCAAGTTTCAGATGATCCTTTGACACAGGCTGATGTGAGCACAAAGTAAATGATCACCATTCTTTCTTTTCCATCTGCAGGAGAAATTTGAAGGCTTGTTCCGTGCCTATGATGACTGCGTGACATTCCAGCTCTTCAAAAGCTTCAGGCGTGTGCGGATAAACTTTAGTAATCCCAAATCAGCAGCTCGTGCCAGAATAGAGCTGCATGAAACACAGTTCAGAGGGAAGAAGTTAAAGTTGTATTTTGCACAGGTAATGAAATCTGGTGTCTGTTTCTGTTGGTGCTTTTATGGAAGTATTGAGCAGTAACGCTGCATAAAAGTAATAAAGGTTTCTCCCATGTCCAATCTCTCTGCTAAAAGATTTCTCAAATGTCCTTATGTTGTCTGAGCTGTACCTGACCAGTGGGCCTGCAGTAAATTTAAAGGACCACTCAGGACCCAAGTTGCTTATTCAACACACAGAGGTTACATGGCTTAGAACTGATTTTACAACATTGGGTAGTTTCTGTGAATAACTCTCTACACCATAAAAGCGTGGTAATGTGAAGTATCATAAGTTCTTAAAAAAAAGTAGGGCTGAATTATTTATTTGACTGTATCCCTGAGCCATAGTCAGGCTTCCTCCTCCCCCCCTTTTTGTTTTATTCTTACTGAATACATGTATGAATTTTCTAAAAGGAATTTAGTAAGTATCAGTAAAGGGAAGAAAGTACAGGAAAAGCCATACCCCCAGCCTGGGGGCATAGGTGATTAAATCCATCTGTTGGAAGGTTCAGTTGAGGATTTGATTCTCCATGGCCAAGAAATAGAGAACCCAGATCTCCCACAGCCTGGGTGAGTACTAGGCCTCATCCAGGGTACAGAAAAGTGAGGGAGGCTGAGAACCCGGCCACCGCCTCTTCTGGATGTATTTTAATGAATTGCTGTGGCCACTGTGGCTTATGGGATACTCACTGGTGCTCATAAGCAACATAAGTGTGCTTTGAGCTGCTAGATCAGTCCTTCAGAGCTCTGGGGTTAAGAGCAGGCTTATTGGAAGGTGTCAGTCAAGCCTAAGAGGCAGCTGAATTTTGAGTTTCTGCAGTCTGGTCAGGATAAGAGCTGATTTAAGCCTAGGCAGAAGCGGGACCTTGGGAGGATGGAAAACTACATTGGTGAAAGAAACAAAACAAAACAGTATGTTTAACAGGTTGGATGAGTTCAGAAGACTTTACAGTTGGCTTTAGGTGTTGAAAAGCTGCCTCAATCCCCTTTTAGATGCCTTAATATCTAGATCTGGCTCTGATTATTTATTTTTTTTCTGAAAGGTTTCAAAAGCTGCTGTTAAGCAGATCTGAGCATCATTTCACTCCAGCTGCACTACCAAGAGGTTAATTGAAAACTTGGGTAGCACAAGGAAAAGAAGAATGTGCATAACAGTGATTAGTCTCCATATCTGAGTTGATTTCCTGCAAAGCCATTTGGGTATCTACACTATGCTCTCCAGTATATGCAGTCTTTAAAGACCCTGTTAGTTGTGTCCAGGGAATGGATATGCGGAAGCAGCACAGTGTTTGGAGCAGTGTGTTTTTATATGGGCCTGGGCCAGTCTGAAATAAGCACTTCAAGAGCTAGAATCTCTGGGGAACATGATGTTGAGAGAACCAAACTGGCTCTTTGCAAAGAGGCTGCTGTCCCAAGCATGCAAATGCAGGTTACTGCTTTTGGGCTCAAGGTGCTTGTAAACTTGCTCAAATATGTGGAACCTTCCTTAATATACCAGAAAAGAGAAGTAACTAAACTACATAATTTAAGATGGAAATGAAATGAGAACAACTAGTTGCAAATGACTAAGAACGTGATAGATTCCTTTATCACTTCAGCTAAAGAAATCAGATCTTCAGAAATCTTTCTGAAGTTACTTATAAGGCCTTGGTGCAGGAGTTACTGGTTTCTTCTCTAACGTCTGTGTTTATTTAGGAATTTAGACCAGTAGATCACAACAATTACCTTTTCAGTCTCAAAAATCTCTGAACTAGCAGCTCTGGATACCAAAGCTTTGCATTTATCCTCACAGAACATGTACAATAGGCACAAACATTGTAGCTTTGTTCATATAACACCCCACCTCCCCCACCCCCCCCAGTGCATTTACTGTAGAGGAACCATCTGTAGCATTTAAATGAAATTCATCTCCAGACCTTCTCTGTTGAGACTGACACTGAAACCCTCTCTGGGTGGCATTTGGCATTAAAAGTGTATGATCTGAGTAATCGTTCCGTTTACCCATCCCGTGTGGATGAAAAGCTGGACATGAGCTAGCAATAAGCCCTCGCAACCTGGAAAAACCAACTGTACCTTGGGCTGCATCACCAGCAGTGTGACCAGCAGGTTGAGGGAGGGGATTCTCCCACTCTACTCTGCTCTTGTGAGACCCCACTTGGAGTATTGTGTTCAGCTCTGGGAGCCCCAACATAAAGAGGTGGAGCTGTTGGAGAAAGGCCAGAGGAGGCCACGAAGATGCTCAGAGGACTGGAGCACCTCTGCTGTGGAGACAGGCTGAGAGAGCTGGGCTTGTTCAGCCTGGAGAAGGCTTCAGGGAGACCTTAGAACAGCTCCAGTGCCTAAAGGGGCTGACAAGAAATCTGGAGACGTGCTTTTTACAAGGGCCTGTAGGGACAGGACAAGGGATAAATGGCTTTAAACTGACAGAGGGGAGATTGAGACTATATGTGAGTAAGAAATTGTTTACAATGAGGGTGGTGAGATACTGGCACAGGTTATGCAGAGAGAGGTGACTGATTCCCCATCCCTGAAAATAGTCAAGGTCAGGCTGGACAAAGCTCTGAGCAACCTGATCTAGTGGAAGATGTCCCTACATAGGGGGTTGGATGAGATGACCGTTAAAGGTCCCTTCCAACCCAAGCTATTGTATGATTCTATCCTATACTAAATAATGTATTTGTTATTCTTTAAAGATTCAGACCTCTGAGACAGATGGAGACAAGCTTCATTTGGCACCACCGCAGCCTGCAAAACAGTTTCTCATCTCGCCTCCAGCCTCCCCACCTGTAGGGTGGCAACCAATAGATGATGCAACACCTGTCATCAACTACGACCTCCTTTATGCAGTTTCTAAGCTAGGACCAGGTAAGCATGTGGTTCTTGTGTGAAAATGTGTCAGGAAAAGGAGATGAGAAATAGCAGCGTAGATAATAACTGTAAGGAAGTTGGCATAAAGCCTGTAAGTGGCATTAAAGCTTTGGATTTAAGTTGGTGCATGTCAGCTGGTTCTTTGCTTAAGGGTGAATTTTACCATATATACATACAGAATTCTATCTGCAGCTCATTAGTGATGTCTGACTGAATAGCATATCAAAGCCTGCTTACACATTTTATTATGCTTGGGTCTGTGCTTAGATGAGCCAACTGATGGTTTAGGTGTGGACTGGACAAATGTTTGTCCATGAACTTGAGTTTTTGCTTTAAATCACATCTGCTCAGTACTGCATTCTAAGGTGCAGAATACCTTATGTAATGTTTAGGCATCATTGCATTTCCCCTGGAGTGGAGAGAACTGCCATTCCCCAATCCTGGCAGGGTTGCTCTCCTAGGACTGCCCATTTTTTTTTGTAAACTGTCTGGAGGAGGAATCGTTGGTAATCTGTAACCTCTGTGAACATAAGATACATGTCAGTGGGTAATGCTGATAGGCTTTCTTCTCTCTTCCCATCTTCAGCTAATGCCAGGAAGTGAAGCTAGCTGGGATTTTCAGAAAATGCTTTACCTTAGAAAATACTCATCTGATGAAACAAAAAAATTTCCTAGGAGAGGATTATTTTTGTTTTAAGGCATCTTTAACAACAGTTTTCTTTCAAAGCTGTTAAAGCACTGTCTTTTAAAATTTTCAAAAGGGAAAAGGTTCCAGTTTCAGGTCTAAGCAATATTACTTAGAAACTGGTCTAATTTACATTCATAAACCACAAGGATAAATAGCTTATTAAATTACTTTCATACTGAAATAAAACACTTCATATGCAATCTAGTAACAGTTGGGGGGTGGCTGAGCTAATGAAAATTCATCAGTTTAGTTTTTATATTCTAGTGGGATGAGGGAATTGTTTTCTCTGCAGTTGAACCAAACATGCTGCTTGCTTGTTCCGAGAGTAGCTTCCAACTGCAAGCATCTTATCACTGGGGCCTTTGTGTAGCTGTACCAGAGTAACCCAGAGCTGAGGTGCAGGATTAGCTCACATCTTTTTCAAATGGGATCTCTCGCAGGGGGAAAATGCATGATCAGGAGTACATCAGAGATCCCTGCGGCTTATTCCCATTCAGCAGGACAGCTCATAGAAAAAGGTTGTCAGGCATAACGCTTCATACTGTATTGTGTATTATTATTTCCAGAATTGATACTTTACTTCTAAACTGGTGAATAAATGAAAAAACAAAAGCCTCCTTTTTGTTTTTTGGGTTTTTTTCCTTTGATGCAGCACTGTTATAAATGGAAACACGTAAACGAATTCCCAAGCTAGCTGGGTAATAAATCAATTCCTGTTCTGGAGCAGCGGAATGTGAAATATCACTCATTGTCCCACCCTCTGGGACAGCTTTGCGTGAAGGTCATATTCACCCATAGTTAAGGAGCCTGAAGGGAGCAATATGAAAAGTCATGGTGTGCTCTTGTCTTTCTATTTTTAGCACTTGTTAGAGGGATCAATTTTAGTTAACTGCAGTGCCGGATTTAAAATAGTGTTGCAGTTCTCAGTTGTGCATTTACTGTGTTTAGCATTCCATTGAAAACAAATCCACCAAACCTCATTTCTCAGTAGGACATCAGTAAAACACAGTGCTGTACATCAACTGTTGGCCTCAGCTATGTTAGATCCTTTATTTTCATTCAAGAAACACAATTAAAACATGTAACTATGGTTAACAGCTATGAAAAAATGCTGACTGACTCTGAATGTTGGAGCTTGACTTCTATGTCTTTAACATGTGACAATATCCAAGTACCAGGAAAATTCATTTAAGCATGTAAATAGTGAATAGTTTCTTTCTGTCTCCTCAATATAAGATGGGGTTTACTGACCTACTTTGCTGGTAATGTGAGATACACCACTTGGACACAGACCCATGCTACTTTCCCCTTCCATGAGTACAGGTCATCTCCTCTATATCCTGGGCACAAAGGCTGGGACATTGGCTTTGGACTAACGTGAATAGGCTGGTAGCTAGTTAACAGATTTGCTACGTGTTGTATTTTTCCTTGTGGCTTACAGCAGTGGCTGTTTGGCATCTCAGAGCTCTAATGGAAAAGATCTCTGCTGTGCACAAAGGGAAGCTGGCTTGTGCTCCTTCAACATTCAGTTAAGATCAGTGAGGGTGCATTTACTTCTTAGGGAGGATCGTGGCATATTTAATAAAGTTTCTGGTTGATTGATGTATATTGTCACTCTCTGCAAATGCAGAAGTTGAGCTTTAAATGAGGCATGAACAGAATGCTGTAGACCACTCAGAGCCAGGAACTGTGCCTGTGCCTGGTTCTGACCACCAGCCTAGGATTTTTCCAATATATTGCAAATAAAGAAGCGTGATGTTAATCTCTCTAATGAAAAACACTTCCACTGTCAAGAGAACTTCCACTAGCTTGTCAAAGGTATAAAAGCATTGCACTAACCGGGGTGGTAGTTTGGCTGTTTGCCTACCAGGCCCAGATTCTGTCTCTGCCTGGTCTGGTTGTCACCTACATCTTTCCTACAGGAATGCTTGCAACCTACCAAGCTGTTGCCTAGTCTAAGCCCTCATGTCTTTTCCATAGTGTTTTATAAGGTCTTAGTTTCATCCTGATGAGGAATACAGGAAATAATTTCATATGAGAAATGTTTGTAAGGGGGATACAGGGGCAGTCTCCAGGTCTAGGCTATGTATAAACAGCAGAGCTGCTCCTAGCAAAGAAAAGGCAGCTATGTTTGCTCTGCCATTTGTTTATGAACCATCCTCATGGCACTAGAATAAGCCCCTCCTTTTCTGGAAAGCAGTCCTACCTTCTCCCTGTCCACTTCCTAACCTGTGTATTTCTTCCCTTCTACCCCCACTGCCTCTTTCAAACCTGTCACCCCAATTTCTTCTGCACTGTACAGTAACACACACTGTGGGTCAGGGTCCTGAGCACTCACCTGCTCCATGTGCTCCCCAGTGTGATTTTGCCCTCTGTCAGTTAGCACTCGTCCCCACGATTTCAGGCACGTTTGAAAACCAGTGCAGGCTGGGCATCATCTCTAGTAGCCCCTATAGACAAGTTTGTACCAGTTTCAGTTCTCTCCATGTTTCCCAGTCTGTCATCAGCATTTCAGCAGGCTTTGCACCTCCTCAATGCCCTCAGGCTACACTCCAGGTCATGTAAAGCACATTTTTTCACACTATGAAAGCACCATTCCAAAGTATGACACACGATGGCTCTTGTGTCCACAGTGGTATCTCTGGGTATGCAGAGGAGGCCCTGCAGCAGGCTGTGTCGTTTGGCTGCTGGGTCTGTGAATGATCAGTGGTCAGAAGAGGGGCTGGGTCAGGGCTTCATTGTTGTCTTTGAGCAGTTAAGATGTGGCTGTTCCTGCCATGGTCCTGCTGGCTTCCTTGAGGAGAATGCATAGCTCTTGCCCCTGGGTTTGGTTCACCCTTGCATGGGGAAAGTGAAAACAGGGAAGAGCAGGACCCTACCCAGAAAATGCCACACACAGGGATTTCAAACTGTGTCTCCCATGGCAAGTTTTCCATGCCCAGCTGTTGTCAAACCCTCCTGTTTGTTCTCAGTGATTCAAAGGAAATGCTAAATACCTTGCATGGCTTCCAGAGAGGATTAAAGGGGTTGGAGGGGCAGGAAGATGGGTGATAGATAACATTTTCCATCTCTGTCCTTCCTCTCTGTTCTGTGGCTGCTTCTTCAATTCCCTCCTCTTGCCAGGGACAGGTGCAGGAGAGCTGCTGGGTGTAGAAAGCTTTCCCTCTGCCTTCTTCTGGCCAGGAGAGGAGGGTGCCCTTCTGCAATATCAGCAGTGGGCTTCCAGAAAGCAACTCCTCTATTTTGTGTATGGCAGATCCGTGCAGCAGAGGTTTTATACGGGATGGGTTCTCCTTGGCATAAACGTGCACCCATACAAAGGACCAACATTATTTGCACCATATTATTTGTAAAGCACTTGCGTTAAGAGACTGTAAGTGGAAGGTCTTTTTATAATGGCAGTGACATAGTTAAGATGGAGTGGACAGCTCTGAACCCATTAACCTTTGATCATGAGTCAGAATCAGGGATGAGGTAACTGCACAGTATCATTACCATTTCTTCATTATTAATTAAATATATGAACATCCTTTTTACTGGACAAAAGTGCCTCACTGTATGAGAGGTGCACCATCAATGAAAGGTCACAGTACTGATCCAGAAAGGGATAGAAAATCACATACCATTATTTCTAATTCTGAAATACCCTACACTGTTTTTGTGCTGTTCTTGTGGTCATCTCTGTTGTGTCACTTGAGGCTGTAGCTTTGCTTATGGTTAGTGTGGCTGCAAAAGGTAGTGCCAAGTGACACAAAAGCAGCTAGGCCCATTGCTGAATGGTGAAACTTCAAATTCCTGGGTTTTCTTCTTATCAAATAAGGAAAGGAACATCGCTGCTATTTTCAGGGGTTTGTTAGGAACATTTTCTGACAAACCTCTATGATGGAGGTGCTGCAGCTTAGTTCTTCTCTGCATTGTAACCTAAAGGCAGAGTTAAAATGCTTGAGCATAAATTGGGTGATATTTTTCTGAGTAAATTTATGTGTTTCCGCTGTTACCTCAGCTTACGTGATTATTTAAATAATCTTATCTATACTAACTCGACCTGCTACTCTTAGCTTGGGACAACCTATAGCTTGTAACTATATCTCAGTTGCAGCGATTCAACCATTATTCCAGTAGCTTAGCTGCTGTGGAATTAGTTCTTTTTTCATGCTGAAGGCATTAAGAGGAAAGGAAAAAAACATAGTGAAAAGCAGAAGGGAAGATGTAATCTGGCTGTACCGAATGGATTTTTATTTTGTACTTATTACCCTATTATTTTTCGCCAAACAATGGTTACCTTTAGGAACAAAGTACAGCTGTATAGTAGTCCCTTAGTTACTGTTCCTAGCTGAGCCATAAAAATGTGTTCTGCAGTTTGAGCCACAGTTCTGCAGGCATGAATAATTGTGAGTACAGAATTGAGTCTGCAGCTCATTTATGCTCAGAAATAACTGTGTCCCTTAAAACCCTAATTTATGGGAGCATTGCATTTTGATTTGCAAAGTGACATTAATTGCTATTGCAGTTACTTGTGCCAGAGGCATCTGAATATTTTTCCTTGTGTCTGTACTTATTTTCACTGCTCTTTTTCAGCGGAAAGAGCCCTTCTGGGAAGGATTTGAACAGTAAAAGAATGTGGCATTTGAACTGCGATTATTACCTTTTAAGAGGGCAGTGAATCTGATTTACTTCTCAGTGCTGGTGTATGAGCAAAGGGCCTGGCGCTGCATACGCACAGCACTGCAGAGCTGCTTGTAGCTGACAGTGACCAATGTAGCCTTCAGTGCTGGTTGGCAGCATTGACGTCAGCCCAGAGCTGAGAAATTAGCTGAAGCCCGCAGGGAAAATAGGCAAAGCAAAACCGTATAATTTCTCAGTGCAGCACAACCAAGCTATTCCTCTTTTTATATTTCAGCCTATCAGCAAGACCTGTAATGCTTTGCTCAATTTGGATTCAGAGGAAAGGTAGCCAAAAATAGAGCAGTTAAATGTCAACATTAATGGTATCACAGCAGTAAAATATTTCTCACAGCAAGATGCCTGACTTCCAGCTATTATTCACTAGTTTGCTTCTGATTTTTTAGGCAAAAATGCAGCATGTCCTCTAATCGTAAGCTGCCTGGTCGTATCTGGACCAAGAATTTGTCAGCGCAAACAGCATGTGAGCACAGTCCCAGAACTGCGTGTGCTAATGAGGGGACAAACCTGCAGCCTCTTCTTCACAGGAATCACTCTGCCACAAAGTTGCTAATAAATAGAATCCCAAATTAACACCACCAGCAAACTACAAGTGCTTTGGGGTAGAGCGGCCATTTCACTTTCATAGTGCAACACCTAGCACTGCCAGGCTCTGCTAGTGATGCAGGCATTTAGGAGCTGCTGCACCACAAATTCAGGCCAGCTCAGTGTATTGGGACCTCACCTTCCTCGTTTCAGAGTATTTTGCAGGCAAAAAGCAGTGGTTCTGGAGCAGTCTTACGGAAAAAAAAATCCAAGCTATGAGGTGTGCATATGGTCACTGTAAGCCTGTTTTAATGTAACTTGTGGGTCTTGGGAGATAAGAGTGATGACAAGGGGGACAGGGCATTATCTCAAATGGTTTCTAGTTTTTAGTGCAGTGAATGGGTGTTTGTCAGTTCTGAAAGTCCAGGTCATGCTGTCAGACATGTCACCATTAGGACATTTTCCTTACAGTCTTAAATTAATTCCTTGCAATCTAATAACCAATACCTACTTAGATCCTATGTACACTCCAAAACACAATGCAGTGCCAACAGACTGAATGCAGGACTGAAAGTCCTATGTCTGATACTGATTTTCCTTTGTGGACTGCTGCAGGTAACCACCTAAGTCACCCTTATCTTCCTTGCAGGTGTACTGTGTGCAGACTTAAATAGGAAATGTATGTAGTTAGCAAATCTAAAGTACTGTTTAATTGTTTTGCCTGCTAGTGAGCATTTATAGCCTACTCCGTAACCTCATCTGCAGAGACAGAATTTGTTACAGCCGTGGCTAAAGAGCTTTGGACTTCAAAATCCATCTAAAGCAGATATGTGTATTTTTGTATTTCTGGAGCAACTGGACCAAGTGTTGATGTCTCTCTGGAGGTGACAAGTTGCGGAATCTAGGGGCTTTAAATGGGACTGGAGCCAACAGCAGAAAAAGACAGCCCCAACCCAACATCCAGTCCCTCTTCTTAAGCATGAACTTCCATGTTCTCTCTCCTCTTTGTCCTTCCCCCACTGATGCCATGGGCCACTGACATTGGTGCAAAACACCAGTCAGGGTATAGATATCAGCGTATTTTATTATGCCTTGTAGACCAATGATCATGCCCCACCCAGGGCATCAATCAGTTGTGGCAGCTGATGCAGTCTAGCTATGCTTGCCCTCACCTACATTTAGGAGCAGCACAAGCTCATCTGCCGCATCCAGGTGCAGGAATATTCTGCAGTCCAAGAGTGCCATGGCCTGTGCTACTATGTGGACTGTTGTTATCTTTTGATCTAACTGTTCTCCTCTGCTTCCAGGAGAGAAGTATGAGCTGCATGCAGGAACAGAGTCCACTCCCAGTGTGGTAGTGCATGTCTGCGACAGTGACATGGAAGAAGACGAGGACCCAAAGAATTCTCCAAAGCCAAAAATCATTCAAACTCGACGCCCTGGTCTGCCACCTCCTGTATCTAACTGAGCCTCTCCAGCAGAAGCAGCACTTCTCTCCTCCAGCACAGCTCTTGGTTTTTGTTTGCTTTGTTTTGTTGAAAGGCAGCCATCGCCTTTTGAGTTCCAGGACACTACTCATTGAAACCCCTTCACAGTAATCAAGCCTATGTAATCAAAGGGCTAGGAAAAAGATCTTTGTATATGTAACCATATCACACACCAACGGACAGGTTTTTCTGGAAAGGACAAAACAAGGCTGAAGAGACAAGGGAGGGTTTTGGTCTGAGGATTTTTTCACAGCTCTAATTTGCATGCTGAAACACCACTACCAGAGAGATTGTTCAGGTTGGCAATTAGGCTGATACCGAGCTTTTGATACTCAAACTCCCAGAATACTTGCTACTGCCCTTCATTGAGCAGCCAGCTTCTCTGACCCTCCCAGCTCCCCTGCAGACCTTAGTCTTTTCTTTTTCCTTGTAATTCTTTTGTTAAGGGGGGGATGTGTGTTGTTTTTAATCTATTAGCAGCTCGGTGGCCTTCTCACCCCCCTGGAGTTTTCTGTAAGGAATACTACCTTTGCAGCATTTTTGGGAGCAGCAGAGAAACACCCTCTCCCACCAGTAGAGCTCACTGGTCCTTAATGGTGGCAGGGATGTGAAATAGAGCTCTCTGGGCTGAGGGGAGAGACAGCAGCTTGCTGGAGGGTCCAGTGTCCTTCTCTTAAAGAGGAGTGAGCCAAAATATCAACAGGAATTGTTGTTCTGTCTTCCATAAAGATATGAGTGGTACTTCTCCCTGAGATTGAGGAAGAAAGAGAAGTTAACTGATGGCTCTCTGTCATAGCTGTAAGTTCTAGTAATGATACAGGCTTAATGCTTTCCTAATGGTGTGTTGAGTAGCCCTGAAACTGTTAATAATTACTTCCACATCTCTGATACTCAGATCTCTTACTTCCCCACTTGTGTGCTTTAAAGCCCTTTTTGAGCTGTATGCAGTTTGGGTTTGTGGAGGTGAGGAGAAGTTTGTTGGTGTTTGTTGATTTCGGGTTTTGTTTTTTTTTTTTTTTTTTTTGGCCAAAGAAAACAGGACCATAATTACACACTTGAAATTAGACTGCATGCAACTGAATCCCTTTTTTTCACTCCCTCCTGCATGTTTCTTTCACTTGCAGTGTATACTGGGTTACAAGAACTGTCCTGTGTTTTCATCGTGGCTGGCAGATACTGAATTCCCTGTCTGACAGACCTTCCATGATGACTACTTTTATTATGCGCACTTGTCATTTTGAGAACATATTTTCTAGACATTTGAGCTCAGATTTTGCATATATTTAAGCATGCGCTTAATTTATGCACATGAGTAGTTCCACTGAAATTAATACTGCAGGAAATTGAGCATATGTGTAAGATACAGTGGGATTTTAAAGCTAATTTAACTGCAGCTGTACTCCCAAAAGTGACTATAATGGCACAGTGAGGTTCCACTGTTTAAATGCATCCTGGAAGCTCGCTCTAGGATCTGAAAAGTCAGCTCACATTCTGTAATCAAGATTTTTGTCCTAAAAACTAATGATCTGGTCTCTGAGGAAGGGTTCAATTCCACCTTTAATTAGCAATGAGGCTATGGGCTTCAGCACAGTGAAGCCCCCCTTGCTGGAGCATCCATCTGCTCCGCAGTACTCCCAGGAAGAAAAGCAGGTTCTTCTGTCAGTGAAGAGTGGAGATGCCATTCTCAGCATGCATGGTAAGAATATTCTAAGACCTTCCTGAGGATTCACCATCCTCATACACTTCATTCTCTGACCACCACAGCCCCTAATATTCCTGTTGAGATGTAGTGCTTTCCTTAGCATATATCTACAGTGCGAAACTTATTACTGCATTATGGACCTTGTTGTGTGTGTGTTACACTAACAGAAGCACATTCTTACAGCAGAGACTGAAAAAAAAAATGAGGCTTCACTATCTTCATGATATGTGTAAACTTGTCTTAAAGTAACTCCTTAGAGGTTTCACTTAAGTTACTTTCTCAGAGGTGCATTTGGAATTGGTTTCAATAAATGAATTGGCACTTGCTGCCCTGGGACTATAACCTGGTGTTCCTCTTGAAAACACCATCAGAGGCCACCTGCGAGATTTTAGGAGTAACACCACTGTCCTTTTTGAGAACATACACAATGCTGAGGTCCATGAGGTTTAGAACACTTAAAACAGGGACAGTAAAATTTAAACACATAAGATTTTTTTGTTGAGATTCGCTGTATAGAAGAAATTACTGGCCCCATCCTCAAGTGATGTAAGTGATCAGAGATCATCTCCAATCAAAGCTGGTACTCTGGAGTTTTTTACATGCAAAAGCATTGGAAGGCAAATCTTATCCTTGTATCCATGAACTCGAACTTCAAAGAGACTAGATTCTGGAATACAGACTCTGGCCTCAAATGATTCAAAACTATACAGCAGATTAAAGCATTGGATCTTAGATGTGCTTTCCTCAAAGTGCATTTTCAGACAGATTTAAAAACAAGTCCCATGTAATGACTCCTCATTGTCTTTGTAAAACTCCTCAGTACTGCCCAGGAAGGAGTGGAATATGGCTCGTTGGGTGAAGTGTACAATAGAAACACAACTACAAACCTGAAAACTCAAAGAAGCCTGTTGTTGCTATGGTCAAAGCTTATAGATCACATTTTCATGATAAAATAATGGTCAGCACAGAAAAATGTTTCAGGTATTATGGAATAGCATCCCTATCATAAAAGTAGCAGCTTTCGTGACACTTACCTCTTGAGGCAACCTGGTATTTTGCTAGAGGCATGTTCTTGCCATCACAGAAGAAAGGCTTCTTTAAAAACACACTGACCATCTGGAGGAGAGGCTGTCCTGTTTAATTCAGTAATGCACAGGCAGAGCCCCTGCTTACTTCAGTGGGCATTTTCTTTCATGTAGCACCTACGAGCTCAGTCCTTCTGACACACTCTTTTCACAGGATGTCCACAGTGTTAGAAGAATGGAATCTCTGTTACATTACATCTGCCATTGAACAGTGATGTAGGAAGCATCCTTCTAATGTCATTTCTGAATCAGGAGCCTGTGAGAGCAGCTGGCAGCAGTGGCCTGGGGCCTGCTGTTGGGTGGACATGGCTGCAGTTGCTTGGAAATAAAGGCAGGGAATCAGGGAGTACAGCTGCTATTTCTGTTGCCTGCTGCCTGCTTGTCCTTTCTCACCTCTTCAGATACAAGATAAAAATTTTAATGACTTCCTAAGTACAGTTAAAAGCATGAAAATATTTACAGTGCATGGCAAAAGGGTATCTTTGAATCTGTGCTTTTGGATTAGAAGAAAGAATTTCTGTGGCCTTGATTTTTGTAATGAAGGCAAGGTAGTACAAACTCCCCCCTTCCTAACATACCCATACACCCTCAAGCACACTTTGTTTTCAGCAAGAAAACATGGCAAGAGCATTGCTTCCTCAACTGTAACAAGATTACAGGCATAATTATTGCAAGGTGCTTTATAGTGTGAATATGTGCCCCATGCATAAATTGTTTAACATTTAATTGATCTGACATCAGGTGGGGGTGGATGGGTTTATTCATATTTTGGTCTTTTCCCTGGTCCTTCCTATTTAGTAACAGTAAAAAAGTTTTCTTCAAAAAGACTGTACAGAGTGACAGACTAAACCATATTGCAAGACCTGATGACACTGACATGTCTGAGCACTGATGGTTTATGTGAGCATTTTCATTCTATTGTACATACTTTTGAGATATTCTATTTAGTCATATTTTATAGGACTACTGCAAAGCTATTGGCTAATTAATCACTTTTACACTTGTGTTAAGAGCTTAGTTTAAATGAATAAATATGGCAAACAATATTTTTGTGTTCTGCTTGCGTTGGCATTTTGAAAAGCATCATTTAAAGGACTTAAAGTATTAATAACTGACTAGTGTGGTACATACCACTGCTCTCCTAACTGGTAGAACTGAAAATGCTTAAATGTGTGATCTAGGCCAAACTCTGTTTCAGTAGCAATTAGGGGGGAAGCAGCCCTCTCGCTGGCAGGATATGCCATGTTCTGTTTCTGTGCAGTTTCACAGAGTGATGTGAGCTTGCACTGGTTTGCTGTGGATTTGGCTTGGTGTATGCAAAAAAAAAAAACAGAGCACAACCTCTGCTGGGCAAAAGCACACCCCTGGCAGCTGATGTGGTTCTTACTGTGCTGTTATAGTAACTGGTAAATGCGGTGGGCACGAGTGCCTGAGTGAGGAACATGGATGGCAACCAGCTCCTATCCAGGCTGGGGAAAAAGTTCTGTTAACATTAAGTATTACAAAAATTGAAAGTAATTGTTTGTAGTCTCTTGTGTCAATTTGTACTGAACCTTGCAGTGGATTGCAAACAAGGAGATGAATTTGCTGGTTAACTGTCTTGTGAAATTCTTGTATTTCATCACTGGGATATGCATTTTAGAAAATGATTGTTTTTGTCTGGGTGGCTGGCATAAAAGACATTGTTTCTCAGAGGATGATTGTTCATGATTCTGAAAGTTAGATCTGCTTATAAGTCTTGCTAGAAATGTAAGCTCTGAGCTCCCTGCTTCCTTTTGAAGAGGCAGATCTTAGCCTCTGTATTTTGATTAAAAAAAACAGTAGTTGTCTTCTCACAGTGTTCTTCAGAAGCAAAATGTACTATAGGAGGCCCAATTTATTTTTCACTTTTGAGCAACAAATGAGCTTTCTAACTACAGTAAGGCTGTTACCCTGCTCCCTGAAATGCTGCATTGCTTGCATGCCAGTTGTGGCTCTTCCCTCTTGCTTGGCACTGGACTGTGCACTTGGAAGTGAGCTTCAGTGCCTCAGTAGGTTGTTGTGGACATCCTGACTACAGTTACAGTGGTTTCAGATCGCATCCTCTAAAGAACCCTTACTAAGTTTATTTCTGTTTCTTCTTTAGTGGTAAACATTTTACCACTCAACATTGAGCCATTTAAGACTTGATCTCATGTACCAATATGAATTTAAGACCTTTGCCGTTCCTTAATTCCCCTCTCTCTAAAAAATACTACTTCTATTTTACCAAAAAGTAAAACCAGGTATGGATTAAAGCCCCAGTCAGCCCCTCATTTATTCTCATCCTCATGCAATGCTCTCAAAGAACTAGGTATGCTACCCTAAAAAAAACACCCCAAAACAGAACACTGCTTTTCCTGGTTTAGCACATCATCTGGGGGGAGCACAGCAGCTTTCACATATTCCAGGCTTCTCTTAAAAGATTTTCTTCCTAACGTAAGCTATGCTCTTTTTAAAAAAAAAAAAAAATACAAGTAGACTGCAGCATTCAGGGTTAAAATTACAAGGGAGGAAGCATTGTAAAAGCTCTTTCCGCATTGTAAAAGCTCTTTCCCACACGTCTATTTGAAGTGTTGAGTATATTTGTTTTGGCTTGCAGGGAAGTTTGCACTGAGGTAGAACAGCAGCAGCACTCCCAAAGGAAGGGCAAGAACCCTGAATGCCTCCACTGCAGAGATGCTCAGAAAGTATTAAAAAATGGCCTTGATTTGTCTCTCCCCTTTGTCAGTTTGTTCAGTCACTACACAGAGATTCTGGGGCTACGCTAAGAGTCATCTTAATAAAGGATTGTGTACCAATGCAGTAGCTACAAAGCTTAGAATCAGGGACACTTGTCAGTGAGATTCTTGCTGGAGTAAGGCTGGGAAGGCTGTGAAGTGTGAGCAGCCTCAAAGTTAATGAAAAACAAAGATGTTTACAACTTCAGGATATAAATTCATGAAACTTGGTTTTACAAATAAGAATTTATTAAGATGGCCCCATCTGCTGTCCCCGAGCTGGAGCTTCCTCACTCACCAGAGCATCCAGCAAGAAGGATTAAACTTCTCTACACCATAAAATCAGCCTTGTTTTAACAAATTGTTGTAATTGATCATTTAACTAGTACAAGAAAGTTGTGTCTACATTAGTGCCACACAGGTGTGTTCTCTTCACTATCTGGTTAATGAAGGTAAATGTTTTGAATCCATTTTACAGCAAAGTTCTTGTTCAGAAATTTCTGAAAGAAATGCCATCTGTAATGACTGTTGGATCCTTAAGTGTCAGTTTGGCAAGTTGTCCTGCTGTGGGTAGCTGCAGAAATATTTCATGTATGTTGTTGTAGATTTAAAAACATTACTCATATTTTCGTTCAAGTGTCTGCATTTCTGACACAGATGTGACATATCTGTATATATTATAAATCAATACTATTTTTAACCACATATTTTGTACAAATATTCACATTAGCTCTGTACTTCAATGAAAATCTATTATGGTATTAAACATTTTGGTGGAATTAACAAACTCCTTGATCATGCTTTGTTTTCATTTTACATGTTTTAAGCAGCTGAGCCATTTCCTACTTCCAAGGCAAATATTATCATTTCCAGCTATTTAGAGCAGTGCCTTAAATCCATATACACCTCTACCCTCTAGTGACTAACTCCAGCCACTGCAGATGAGTGCAGGTCACTGCTGAAGTTCCCCAGGCCTCAGGATCTGAGTGACGAGAGGCCAAAATTAAAGCTGAATGGTAAATGTGAGTACTATATTTCCTAGCTAATAACATTAACTATTAGGTGTGACACAGCACCCTGCTGTTGAAGGGAATTTAGCCTGAGATTTCAGTACACAGAGGTGCAATTTTCACAGAACCACAGAATTACAGAATGGTTTGGGTTGGAAGGGTCCTTAAACCTCACCCTGTGCCAACCCCCCTGCCATGGGCAGTGACACCTTCCCCTAGACCAGGCTGCTCCAAGCCCCCGTGTCCAGCTTGGCCTTGAACACTGCCAGGGATGGGGCAGCCACAGCTTCTCTGAGCACCCTGTGCCAGCACCTCACCACCCTCACAGGGAAGAGCTTCCTAAGGTATAATCTAAATATACCTTCTTTCAGTTTAAAGCCATTCCCCCTTGTCCTGTCCCTGCAGGCCCATGTCAGAAGTCGCTCTCCAGATTTCTTGTCAGCCCCTTTAGGCACTGGAAGCTGCTTTACGGTCTCCACGGAGCCTTCTCTTCTCCAGGCTGAACAAGCCCAGCTCTCTCAGCCTGTCTCCATAGCAGAGGTGCTCCAGCCCTCTGCCCATCTTTGTGGCCTTGTCTGGACTGGCTCCAACACCTCCACATCTCTCTTGTGCTAGCAGCCCCAGAGCTGGATGCAGGACTGCAGGGGGGGGGTCTCATGAGAAAGAAATTTCTAATTGCTTTTCCCTGCTTACCCCTTTCTCCCAAGCTGCTGGTGTGGGTCAGAAATCATATGATCTTCATGCTACAGATGTGGTCTAATCAGTTTTCTGTGTACACAAGCCACATCCACACAGCTTGCTGGTGTGGGTCAGGAATCATATGATCTTCATGCTACAGATGTGGTCTAATCAGTTTTCTGTGTACACAAGCCACATCCACACAGCTTGCTGGTGTGGGTCAGGAATCATATGATCTTCATGCTACAGATGTGGTCTAATCAGTTTTCTGCGTACACAAGCCACATCCACACAGCTTCTACCAACCAAATCAGCAACATGTATTTCCAGTTTTGTACTAGTCTCCATCTTGTATCTGTAACAGAACAACAGTAATAAAGGGGGAAAAGTAAAGATAGAAAACAATTAGAAGAGCCTTGTCCCCTGCTATAGTTCTATGAGCTGGGGTGAAGGGGAGGAAGATACCACACTTGTTGAAGGAATTTAGATACAATGATCAGACCTTGCCACTGTCCCAAGCTTGAGCGTGTCCCTTCCTGCATAAGCCTGGCCAGCCCAGTGATCTGGAGCTCATGCAGCCAAGCTGTCCCTTCGCACATAAAGGAGCCAGTCTTACCTGGATTACAGCCTGCACCCAGGTTACGGGTAACCCTTTTCTACCTACTTACTAATGATCTGCTGTGTCGGAGATGTGAAGGCTCCAGTAGGTTGCCATCAAGAAGAAAGCAGGTTCATCCTGTAAGGATGAGAAAAAACACCCAACACCCCCTGAACCCCATGGGTTTTGTTCTCTTTGCATTGTAATTCTTGTTTACACTAGCAGGACGTACAAGTTAGGTAGTGCCAGCTGTGAAGTGATCAATACAAAGCATGTTCCTATGCACCAGTAGTGATTTTGTACACAGCCAGAGAGCCAGGTTTGTGTACATACACAAGGCACGGGCTTGTACCTGTTTATAGCACAATCCCTCAGCTGTTAAAGGGGGGAAACCCAGCTTGGATTTTTAACCCTTCAGATTCTACTGAGATGAGGATGAAAAACTAATTCTCCTTGATTCCAGGGCATGGCTATGGGGCTTGAACACGGAAACATCGAAAAAAGTACCTGCCATAAAAAAAAACCTGAGAGTTTAGAGGCTCACAACACAAGAGGAGAAAAAAGGCAGATGCAAGAACACCTGAATCAATTCTCTTTGTTTTTAACTGAAGAAGTACTTGCAGATACCCAGAAAGCGAACCTCGCTCCTTACCCTCGCAGCCAGCCCGAAGCGCAGCGAGCCCGCCCCGGCCCTTCTCTATTTAATCCATGGCACGCACCACCCCCTTTACACCGCGCCCTCCTCAGACCGCCCAAGCGCCGTGCCGCAGCCTCAGCCCGGTGAGGGGTTGGAGCCCGTGCTGGCCGAGTCGTCCTCGCGCTCCGCGGCTGCCGGCAGGTAATGGGGGGCCGCGGCTCTCTGCGGCCTCGTCTCTGGCGCGGGGCGGTAGGAGCTGGGGCAGGCGGGACCGAGGGCTCCGGCGCGGGGAGGCGGCTGGTTAGGCCGCGGTGGGGGCTGCCCTGGGCCGAGGGGGCTCTGGCGTGCACAGCGCGGGGTACCTGAACCGGGCTGCGCTTCGCGGGGCTGGTTTGGCCGCGAGTGGGGGCTGCTGTGTAGGGCACTGCCGGACGCGTCCCTGGTGCTGGTGTGGCGGTGCGGCAGCTCCCTGCTCCGGGCAGTCGGGTGCCTTTGTCCCACCAGAGCCCCTTCAGACCCTCAGGGCCGTGCTTTAAAGTGCTGAGCCGCCGAGAGACCTGGGTCAGTAGATGTGCTCAGGTGTGTCCAGGGGAGACCAGTATGGGATGGCCCTGAGGAAAAAGAAAACAAATGACATGATTATTCGTTTTAAATATGTAGTTAAAGGATTGGGATGTTGACATCGGTATTGTTAATGATTCTGTGATAATGAACTCTGTCAAATTCAGAAGGATGGACCTAATTTCCCTTGAGAGGACTTCAGTTTGTATTTGTCACTCCCAAGAAGGGGGAATGTATTAGTCAGTCCCGGGCTGCACTTAATTTGGCAGCTGGGGTTCAGGTGGACACAATGGCGTGTTCTCCTTTCCTTCAGATTCAGCTGAAAGAAATCCCACATGGGGTGGAGTGATGCAGCCCCACAGGTCTGGAGTGTTTGCTGGAAGGGGGATTATGCCTCTGAAGTGTCAGTGCATTCTTAGCAGCACTGAAGGCCTGGATGTTAATTTTGGGAGACACACAAGGTCAGGGGAAAGTTTACACTGTTTTCCAAGTGTAAATGTATTCCAGTGCTGTATATTGGGAGGAATTCTGGGAATTGGACTAGGAAAATTCCCTATGGAAGATATCTTGTGTTCTACCAGAATGACAAATCCTGTTCCATCACTGCAGCGGCATTCAGATGCCTGTTACACTAGAACTTTTCATATGAAGTAGGGTATTAATGTATTATGGATATTAATATGGATTTACTGCTTACAGAAGCACTGTTTTCCAGCTGAATTTTAGTAGCAGAAGTTTTCTCATAGGCCAGTTTCTTACAGCTTTGAGTACAGAAAACACTTGAGAGATGTGGTATTTCCAGTGGCTCACTGAATGCAGTACTACTGAATCTTCCAGCCACCTCTTTGCAGTCCCTGTAGGGACATAAGTGGTTAGTCAGAACTTAAACTGTACACCGGCTTGTATGACTTGTGTACGTTCTTGTTGGTAAAGCTGTCTGTACACAAGAAGTGACCTTTGGTCGTAAGTGGATTAATAAGAGCTTGGTTTTGTAGCAAAGCTATAATCAGGTTAGAGATGTGATAAAATGTTGGGAAAACTGACGTTGCTGCTCTTTGTCTAACCCGATCTGACACCTTGTAAGCAGCACAGCCTTTTAATGGATGTATGACTGTGTCTGAAGTTCAAAGCTTGTTTTCTAGATTCCCCACTAGATTACCTGTACATTTAGTAATCGCACACCCAGTGTGGGGGCTTAGAAGCTATGATGGTTTCTAGGTGGTTCCCTCTCCCTGATGGGAGCTGTGCAGGTGCAGGCTCCACCAGTTACCGTGTTGTGCTTCCTTCTTCCATCCATTGCCCTGCAGGTATGTGGTCTGTGCCACTCTTGCACTAATGCTTCATTGGCTTTTATGGGGGTTATAAAATTCTGGTGGAGATGGACCTTGTTATTCTCATGGTGAGAGCTGCCCCTGTTTACATCTTAACTCTTAACAAACAGAAGTTTTCTTGTAGGACAATTTCTTACAACTTTGGGTAGAGGAAATACTTAAGAACTGGTCAGATTGCAAGAGCAGGAGTTCCTGTGTATTGGGAGCAGGAAGGAAAAAGGAAGAGGTTGAGCAGTGATGTTGGGTAAAGAAGTTGCTCTGCAAACTGAGTTTCATCCAACAAATTGTAGTGTCTCACTTCCCATCTCTGAAATTGGGATATCAGTATAACTGATAGGTACGAGGTCTTGTTTGGAGTGTCAGTGTTAGTAAGGCAAGCTGTACAAATGCAGAAGGAATATTTTAGCTACTCATTCTTAAAACTAAGTTATGACTTTGATAAACAGGTTAACGCAAACAAATGTTCTGTCTCTGCTCAACAGATGCCGTGTTGCTTCCGAAGAAGGGACGAATACCTTTCGGAATAGCCATGAACTGTTTATGGAGAGTCCTGGCAATTTTCTTATCATTTCTTCCAAGCACATTGTCTCTCCAGCCAGCCCAGGCCAAAGTGTTGCTGGTATCTTTTGATGGATTTCGATGGGATTACATCTGTAAAGCCTCAACTCCCAATTTTCATTATGCCATGGAGAATGGTGTTCATGTCAAACAGGTCACTAACGTGTTTATAACGAAAACGTATCCTAATCATTACACAATGGTGACTGGTCTCTATGCAGAAAGCCACGGTGTAGTTGCTAATGAGATGTATGATCCTATTCTGAATGAAACTTTCTCTTTGAGCAGAATGGCTGTCTATAACTCCAAGTTCTGGGAAGAAGCCACACCAATATGGATAACAAACCAGAGGGAAGGACATAAAACTGGCGCAGCCATGTGGCCTGGAACAGATGTGAAAATACATGGAGTCTTTCCTACGTATTATATGCCCTACAACTATTTTGTCTCCTTTGAAGATAGAGTTGCTAGGCTTATTGACTGGTTTACATCAGAAGAGCCCATAAACTTTGGTCTCCTGTACTGGGAACAGCCTGATGAGATGGGCCATATTCTGGGTCCAGAAAACCCACTTATGGGGCCTGTAATTAGTGATATTGACAAAAAGCTGGGATATCTTCTGTCCGAACTGAAGAAAGCAAAGCTATGGGATGTGGTAAATGTCATAATTACAAGCGATCATGGAATGTCAGAGTCTTCCTCAGAAAGGCTCATTGAGCTTGATCAGTATGTGAATAGAGAGCTCTATAAAATCTTTGAGAATTCTCCTGTGGTAGCTATTTTGCCAAAAGAAGGTAGGAGTTACAGCAGTAAAATTCTCTGAAGAAAATACTTGAATATGAAAACTTACAGACTTTGTTCCTTAACTAAAGTGGCAGCAGCAGCCACTGATGCCAGTAGGATGTCAGCCTTGAACAAGGAGTACTTGCAGGATCACTCCTTTGTTGTTTTTGCTAGCTCTGTCAAAAGCCTGGATTAAGCCTTTTTTGCTAGCTCTGTCAAAAGCCTTCATTTCTGAAATGAATTGTGAGCAATTTGTCTGTTGTTGACTAATATTGCCAAATATCCTTTAGTGCTTACAAAAAGTAAGATAATCTAAAAGCATTATGAAGGATGAATGGTGTTCTAGATAGATAACAACTGAATGTCACATGTCTTGCCATTCATCAAAATGATATGGCTAAAGTCATAATGGAAGAATTAGATTTCTAACTCAAACAGTAAACTGAAACCAGATGGGGACCTGTGATAAAAAGAAAGCCTGTGTTTGCTGTTTGATCAGCTGCCAGCTATTGTAGTTCAGTTTTTTCCCCATCACTTTTAATAGCCAGTTATGTTCATACCATTTTTATTGTCATAATAATGGGCAAGAACACTGTTGGAATCAAAACCTGAAGTCTGGTTGCAGTCACTGAAGTGTTGCTTAAGTGTCAGGTGTATGTTTAGGGTAGTGATGTAGGGATGCTGCTCTTTAGTTGGATGATCAAAAGCTATAACTGGTGCGAATGTGTTAACATGGAAAATAGCAGGTTTATGTATGGGCAGCAGGGCTAATTTGGAAGTTGAGTTTTAAGGTGACCTTCTGGAAAGGCATGCCTGTAACATTTGCATTACTAGTGGATAGCACTCTACTTAATGCCCCAGCAGAGAGGATATTTTGCAGACCTACGTGACCTTTAAATATGTAAACAAATGTCTCCTCTCATTTTTTAGTTTGAAGAATACTCCAGACTAAAAGGTTAGTACATCCAGACTGAGTCATTTGCTACCTGAGTGCAATCAGGTTCTTCTATCTGAGTGCTGTTTCTGTCAGTGGTGATAGAAGAGCTGAGTTGGGGAGTCCCATTCTAATGGAGACAAACAAGGTTGATCAGGATGTTCTCGTTACCAAATAAAGGAGTTGTAAAAGTAAACTTTAGTGCTGAAACATCCCTAATGCGGTAGATGAGAACTTAAAAGATGCATAACCTGATTCTCCTGCTAGATGCTGAAAAGAAATAGTATCTCTGCAGCAATTAGATGACAGAGTAGTAAAAAAGCCATTTCCAAAATAGCTTGGGTTTGATTTTGCTGAGAGGTTCAGGTATCTATTACACTACCAATAAACAAGAATTAGTTTTGAGGCTGTTTAAAAGTCCTTCCTTTTGTGTTACCAGCTGTAATTTTTATTATAAACCATTTAGGTATGAAATAACAAGTACCTAAGACTGATTCCTTGAGTTATTTGTCTTGCTTGTAAAACTTAGTGAGACATTGAGAAAAATGTTGAACGCTTCAACATGCAGCAGTTTCTGCTGCTTTTACTGTTTGGTGGCATATTTCTTCCCTGAGAGATGGATTAAAGCTGTTCTTTAACTGTGATGGTGTATTAGTGTGTGTGGAACTAAGCATATGTTCATGAACGTGGTACCTATAGCACAGCTGGTGATGCTGACCTCTTGCATATAACATCATACATTAATTCAAAGAGTTAATTTAGTGTAAAAATCATAGTTTGCTGTATTTGGGGCTTCTCCTCTCTGTTATCCCACATAGAAAAGTGGCATAACAAAATTAGTTTTGTTACTAATTTAATACTAGAAATGCTAGATTGGAGTCCTTTTCCCTGTTGCTCTGTCTCTATCATATCTGGACTTCTGCTGTCTCATCTTGACCTTTATTGTCAAGACTGTTAAGTTTCTTTCTTTTATGGTTAAGGTTCTTTTATGCCAGTTTGAGTTAAGTAACATTATACATTAATCCATTTCCAGTTTTCCTTCAGAATCTCCATACTGGATCCTAGGAACTGAGGAGGCAAATGGAGAAGTTTTCTTTGAAGTCATTGGTTACCTCCTCCCAAACTTTTTTCCCCTGAGATACATGCAAAACTCCATCCAGTAAATGGTATACTTCAGGAAGCATCAGACAGGTCAAATTAAGCACTTGATCTGGTGGTCATCAAGGCAGTTGTTTCTTGGGATAGACACTCAGGGAAGAGCTCACTTGGAGGAACACCTGCTGCAGGATGTGGCTGTGAAGGCAGAACTAGACAGAAATAAGTTGTCAAAATGACAGGATGTACTTAAAATTCCCCTTATCTGCTAAAAATGGCAGTGTTGGCCACAAGGGAAATGTAAAAGTCTTCCAGTTGTGCTTCAGACCTTGTAGGGCTGAAACTGGCCTTTGGAGACTAGCTGTGAACTCTGCTGTCTGACTGACTTGCACATGTGTGTAGTAGCACAAAGTACTTAAATAAGTCATGGAGCTGAGTTACTTGGTGCCTAACAGAAGTCTGTTATATACGCTGCATAGCCCTTAACAGGAATCTTGGCCAACATGGAGGTGGAATTGAAGAAACTTGCTCAGATGTAGGTTGTTGAACTTGCTTTTGTATTACTATCTTGATGTCCTGGTTCCTCCCTCCTGCTCGCTGGTGGTGTTCAGCTTGTCCAACTGCTTTCTGGCTGTTCAGTGTCTTTTACTGGAAAGAAAAGCTCAGAAACTGGAAATAAGGAAATAAAGAATTGGCAGTGGAAAATTCTTATTTATTTGTTAGTGTTAGTACAGCTCTTGAGGATTTACACTCCCTATGCAGCAGATGACTAGGGAAAGGAAAAGAGTAGGGCTAAGAATACAAGCGAATGTGTAGCGATGTTAGCTGCTGTTGAGTACACAGTTCAGGCCAGAAGTGCCGTTTCACCTGTCAGTCCAGCCTGTCCCTTTGTTTGTCCCCTGTTCCCTGCTTAGGCCTCTGAAATCTTTGTACAGCTCCTAATGCACTAGTGGTGTCTGAACTGTGACCTGAGGGCTTCTGTTAAAAGATTAATACAAGCTAGTTGTGCTTATCCCTAAGCAATTAATTGCTAATACTGTGATACGTGGTGCAGAGCAAAAAAACTACCTGCTCTTTCTAAATCAGCTAAACGTGTCATCAGAATGGTAGAAGATCAAAACTGGGAATCAAATGGGGTCAGATATGTAGCTGTTTATTGGAGCGTCTTGTAGAAGAAAAATAGTTGGGCTCACTCAGAAGTAAGTTTTCAGAGATGCCAGGAAACAAAGTGGTGCTCTCTGTGGCCTTCTAAAGGAAAGCAGTTAACAATTAAACTGATTTAAAAAAGTGTCATTTGTTGTCATAGCCAACTGAGGGGAAGCAGAATATGGCCTTAACATGTGCGTTACCTCATGAACAGGTTTAGGAGCTATCTTCTCGCTTTCAAGCTTTGCATGGAGCTAGGAGGATCTGGTTTCTTTTCCGTGAGTGTTAATGGAATGCTTCTGACTCATTCCTGTCAGAAGCTTATGTTCTGGTAACTATGAAACCAGGGATTTTTTTTTTTTTTTTTAAATTAGCACTTACTGCTTGGGAATAGGCTGTGAAGGGCAGTGCCAGGTGTGAGCTCACTGTGAATGATGCTCTGGATTTCTCACAGTAACTTCTGTGCACGTTCTAATCCACTCTTGCCTCTTACAGATATAATTAACTTTTGGGGAAGTGCATTTTGCCCTCTTATTCCAATTGTATTTAATCTGCTGATGAGTTCAGTAAGCATACCGCTATGTTTAAGTTTTGTCTTTTGTTTCTTTGAAGGCAAACTGGATGAAGTATATGAAGCTTTGGCCAATGCTCATCCCAACATGACTGTATATAAAAAGGAGCAGATTCCAGATAGATTACATTACAAACACAACAGGAGAATTCAGCCAATCTTAGCAGTGGCTGATAAAGGATGGGAAATTGTGTATAATAAGTTTGATGTTATTCAATGTAAGTATTCTGTCTTTACAGTGTTTTGGTTATTTTAAGACTGGGATGGAAAGCTCTGTAGTTAAGTGTGTGGAATTTAATTTTTTTCCCATGGGATGAAGGAGGAGGAACTGGACTTACCATTTCAAAAAGTAAAACTCACTGAGATATGATCATTCACGTGTTGTAGTGGCCTCACACTTGAGGTCTTATTGTAAGATCTAGCAAACTGACAAGCACTTTCTGAGAGATTAAAAAGAAACTAAAAGTTGTAAGTGAGCTTGCCAAGTAGAGGATGAATTGCTTTGTTTTATCAGGTACTATTTATTTGCTGGAGAGGCGTTGCATTGGAAATACAAGAATGCTTTCTGAAAGTCCTCATTTTCTGTGGATGTATTTGCTTACAGTAACCTTATTCTATTGCTAGAAAGAGTCCTCAAATGCTGTGTTTTACTGTACAGCAGTGATTGTCATTTACCTTGTAGGCTAAGATGCATTCTAGGTGACCTGGAGGAAAAAATCCCCACATTTCAGTTCCTCTCCTTGGGGTTTCACTTTTATTATAGGTAGAATGGAGACAGTAAACTGTAGCTTTTGGTTAGGTATGAGGAAAAATAAAGGTGTCATATTGTCAATTCTTAACTTTCTTAACTAGAAACCTTTTAAATTTGCTGCTGGTTATGTAGCTGAAGGGTATTTCCTGTAAGACAAATACTTCAGTTATTGATAGATGATGAGAGCAGCTTTTTGTGCTTACAGGTGTATTTACATGTGCAGGGTTTTCAGTGCCCTGCAAGGCACTGGAGACCCACTAGTGAGACTTGTAAACTTTTCCCTTGTTGATGAGCAGATCATGCACAAAAGTGGACAAAGCATCCAAGCAGCCACAGCTTAAGTTCTGTCAGCTACTAGCAGTTGGTCTGTCTTTACATGGATTTCCCCTTCCTCCCTCTCTCCCCCCAAGAGATCTGGTAGAGTTGCAAAGTTGGAGTTTTTTCTTAGGCAAAATCAATGAAGCTTGGGTGTAGCCCAACATGCCATTGGCAGCGCTGTTACTGCCCTGTGAGCCTGCCTTTTTTTAATTTTTCTTTCTTTCTTAAAAATAGTGTTCTCCATTCTTTTTCCTAAGGCATTTTCTCTTTGTAGTTCTGAGACTTGGTATTTGCTGGGAGACATTTATGCTGTTTATCAAAATGATTCCTCAAAACTTGTGGAAGACTAAATGATGTCTGTCGCTTTTCTGTGTTCTGTTAGTTTTAGCAAAAAGTTTAATGCTTGTTTTGCAGCTTCAGAATATTGACCTTTATCTGTCTTTCATTTCCAGCTGGTAATCATGGATATGACAACATGTTACCAGAAATGCATCCCATTTTTTTGGCATTTGGGCCTGCTTTCAGAAAGAATGCCACTAAAGAAGTAATGAATTCTACAGACCTGTATCCTTTATTGTGCCATCTGCTTGGTATTAACCCGCTGCCACACAATGGCTCATTCAACGCTGTGAAAGACATACTTGCTGAAGAAGTTCCCTTTGGAGCAGACACCTATGCTACTGTTCTAGGAGTCTTTCTAGGCAGCTTTCTTGTTATGGTTTTTATTGCAATTTTTGTTAAGCATTTTATCTTCATCCAAGCAAACACCATGCAAATGAAACATACTGAAGCTGCCCAACCACTGTTGCAAGATTAGTAACACATGGTACTATTTCCTGTTTGATGCTTAATGTAAGCTTACACAAAAGAAAAAAGTCACAAAAATGGATAGAGGTGGGTCAGCATAAATGCGTGGAATAAAAGGAAATGGGTGCTGATCCATTGGTCCAGTGGAGTGCATACATACCAGGTGTGCAGAGAAAGAGCCTGTTTCTGTTTCAGCCTACAGCCACTTAATCTTTCAGGGGTTGAAAATACTCTTAGGGACACTGTATGTATGTAGACATGTAGATCTTGAATACCCAATTCTGACCTACTTTAGGGAAATAACATCAGCTGAGGTGCACTTCACAGACTATTATGTGGTGATTTAATCCCCCTCCACCCCCCCTTTTTATTTTCCTTTGAGAAGTTCTTTTTCGTTTCTTGGATTCTAACAAGTAACTGAATGGGACTAGACTTCTTTGGGGTGTTTATTCCATGACCAAGGAAGCTTTTGCATGGATCACCATTGCAGCTAGCTTGGCAGAATAAATCCTGCAGAAAAACAACATTATTATTAAGCTAGGTCATGCACTGCTAAATGTCTTAAGTTTAGAGTTAGGCGTGTTTCTTTAAACTACTGTGTTAACTATAGCCCCAGAATAAGAACCTAGGCGGTATTGCCTTCAGCAGTCAGCATTAAACTGCTTGGTTTTTTGTTTTGTTTTGGGGTTTCTTCAGGTAAATATAGGTCTTTTTTAGGTATGCTTTGAGGTAAATGTCTTTCTGTTGTTCCTTGTACACTGGACTAAGTTTTCTAGGATTTCCATGCAGTCGGCAGTTTAAAGACATATACAAACACAACACCTTTATATCCAAATGGACTCTTCCATATTTCTGTGATGAGAGGGTTCCTTCAGAATAAGGCATATGAATCAGGAAAGGAACATACATGTGCAAGCTGTCTTCAAAGTGCTGTCAAGCTTGTCACTGGGTGACAGCATCTGGAGACTCTCCTCTGGTGTGGGTTTTGCTTGCTGTCTTGTGTTTTATCTGACTGGACCTTAGAGTTTGATGAATATGATTAGACACACAATTTAAGGAATATCCATATCTTAAATGTGAAAAAGCACACTTTTAATATGAAAAAAAGGCGTAAGACTGGGGTTTGTTCTTCCAGATGAAAGTCTCTGTCAAGGAAAATTACTTATTATGGGTTATCAAAACTACATGTTGCTCTGATAATTTTGCATGGAGCAATATATCTTTTGCTGTTGTAGCTGTGGGGTTTTTGGTGAGCTTATTTAAATGGGAGGCGAGAAGCTGCTGACTAAGGTTTGCATGAAACCTTAGGGGTTTGAAGTGAGAAAAGTTGTCTAGTTGTCTGACTTATTTAGAAGCTGGTGGTTGTTTTTCCCCTCCCTATATGAGTTGACTATTTCTCTGCACTTTGCTTCTGACTACAATGCCTGAAGGAGAAAGAAACTCTTTCAAAATTCACACCAACTGTGAGTCTGGTATTTCAAGTGTAATTTATTGCTTTATCCACAGCACCCAGAGAAGGGCAAAGGTGGGAACATCTTGGCCTCAGATGTGATCTGTCAAACTACTGGTGTGACTAACAGTGTAAGGCTGCAGGTGCAGGGTTGCTGGCAGTCCTAGCAAGGAGCAACAAGCTGACTAACTGAAGTACAAAACTCATTTTGCTGAACTTAATTCCAGACCTACTGAATGTCACCTTGGTGAGTTCAAACGCAAGTATACGCCTCACTGCCTCAGGGATGACTCTGCAGTGCCATGTCCCGAACTGCCTGGTGCTCAGTGTGTCTGAAGTAACAACCTGTTGGATTCTTTTGTGATGACAGGGACACTTGCTTGGCATTAAGTGGTTTTGCAGACGGATGTGGAAGGTTTCCACAGACCACAGTGCAGTGGATGCTTGAGAGGGAAGGCAGTGAAATACTCCACTTTAAGGTGTATGCTGAAAGTCTACCTGTAATAATAGCTGTAGGAAGACAGGAAACTAGCAGATCTGTGGAAGACAGCCCCTTGATTTAGGGATATGTGTGAAGCCTAATGAGAATCTGATTCATCGCTGCAGTCCTGCTCTTCCTGTTCTGTGTACTGCTGCCTTCTTTACATACATTGCCGTTTTCTTAAGAAAACACTGAAGGAAAACACCTGAGTTAGGTGTATCTGGCACTGTAAAATTCTTAGTGGAGCTGACCATTAGCTATGTCTTAAGTCACAATTTAGAGGTTCAGGTTTTCTACTCGGGCTTCCCCAGACACTCTAGAAACTGCTGTGAACATTACTGTTGCCTCCATCTGTCAGCCTGAGAAGCCCCTGCAGCATTCAGCTTTAGCTGGCATCAGCAAAGTAAACTTATCACTTCCCTAGCTACCTTCCAAAAAGTGGGTGGCAGACAGCAGCTTGATGCACTAAGTCCAACTTTTCTTTGTTATTTGTAACTTAAAAGCAAGCTTTAGCATAAATGTTGTGTTTGAAGAAAGATCTACAGGCTTTGTCAAGGGAGTAACTGAAAACTGGAGAAGCTATAAACATACCCTGTAGCTACTTCAGCTACACGCTTTCTCACTTTGAAACATTATGCTTTAATATTGTTATTGCAGTAATTTCACAGAGGTAAAAATGACTGGATTGTAGTCTGTGAGGTGATCATTAAACTCCAGCTTCTTTAACCGTGACCAGAGTAGTTCTATCATGGGCCAAGTGACCCTGGCTTTTAAGGGGGAGGCAAGAGTTGGTCAGTGTTGTTCAGTCATCTTGGGACTCACCTGCACAAACATAAAACAATGGAAGAGTATGTTTCCCCTAACAAAGGGTTTGGGAATAATAATACCTATAATAATTGGGAACACAAGCATGAGAATTCTTCTGGATGCCACTGGTCTGTATTGCACTGTAAGGCCCTTCCTTGAGGGGGGTAAATTGAAACTATGTAGGAAACAGAAGGGAATCTTTCAGCATGCAGGTATTTTAGGTGTAGGTTTAAACATGTTTCCCTTATTGCTGAGGTGTATTTGCAGGAACCTCTGGGCAAATATGCTAACTAGTCAGTGTTAAACACTGTTTTAAGGTGTTGGGTGTATGCTTAATGAAATTGAAAGCACATGTGATGCCCCTGGAGAAAAATAGCAACTTTTTCTCTGATGGGAGATTTTTTTCAGGCTACCTTTTGGCGGGGGAGGATCTGGGATTTGGTTTCTGTGTATATGGCACTTTTTTGATGTACAAACAAGTTTATTGGAAATGGGTTTCAGTATCCTGCATGCTACTTGTAACTTAAGCTTGGAAACAGAAGCTTGCATTATTTTGTCTTTCGTTACTGACCTGTGAAGCATACTTTGAGATGTCAAATGTTTTGTTTCTTTCTGTTTGGAAACGTTGAAGTTGAAATATGTCTTTGCTATAGAGCTATCAAGCATTGGGTGCTTGCTCCATTTAAAAGGACTTCTGGAAAAGACTTGAATTGTGGGGGGATGGCTGGGGGAGAATGGCCTTAACTCATATGTATCCCAAATATTTCATGTACTCTGCAAAGTGTATCTGTAATTGAAAATAACTGGAAGTGTAATGGAACTTAAGAACATTTGGGTCAAAGTTCTTAAAAGACCTCTTGTTTCCCACCTTGCTATTGTTACCAGGAATGGTAATAATTTTTTATCAAAACAAGCTGTGCAGGTTTCCTTGGTAAAGAAAGAGCTGCAGTAATGTTATTTGCAAGAAATGCAGGCTCAAACAAAAAGGGGCACAAAAATGCCAACCAAGGGTTGTGCAGAGTGACTTTTCAGAGGTGTGGAACAACGCAATCCTGAACTGTGTGCTGGGAGAATGACAAACAGGCAGTTGCTGAGTCCTGCTGCTTTGTAAAATGCAGATGCCACAGGCTTCCTGCCACGTCATCTTTCCTGCTTAAATAATGGCCACAAATGTGGGCTTGACCATACCTGTGCTGCTCTACACATCTTTCCAGAAAGGGCATGTTTGCACTACAGTAAAGGTAATGTATGTTTATTACATGTGAGGCTACAACAATTGTTGCAAGCACATGAAAGCACCACATTCTAATGGGCCTTGCTGTAATGAAGTCCTGATCTGAATCCTATTAACTTAACAAATCTTACTGTTTTCTTCAATAAAAGGTGGTACCAGGCATATTAAAGCAAACCTTTGTGGTCTCATCATTGGAGGTATGTAATGCTGTTGGTTTGTATTCGTAGACACTACATTCTTTTTGAATTACAGCAAGTTAAACTTCCTCTGTAGCAAATGGTTTGGACCTGTAGTTGCTTGAATCAGATCAGTTGTGGAACCGTTTCCTTAGTGCAAAAGGACAAAAACATATAAACCCCAAGGGGTGGATGTTATAAAGGCTTCTCTATGCAGTGTTGAGAGTTCCTTTATCAAGCTAGTCAACATAATGGAACATCTGTCTTCATTGCTGGGAAGTAGTGTTAGAAACTGCCCATTCCCTTCTAAACCTTTATGCTAGTTTTAGAACTTCCCCTAAACTAATATGCCCTGTATGAACACTGCAGAGTTGTGTATGTTTCACAAGTCATTAAATGTTGCCACAAACCATTGTAGGGTATGCATGTCCTCTGTCACAGCTTTGAGGAAGGGGGAAGTCATGGCTTCTTATGTTTGTGTTTTAGACAAACTATTTAAAAGGAAATCAGGTGCTGACTTTCACAAGCAGTAATTCACACACTATAACTGGACAGTGGAAATACTGAACCATGTTTTAGGCATTAACTTCTAAAAACAATCTTCTTTAAATATTTCAACTTTATGTCTAAGGACAAAGAGGTTTCTTCTAGGTCCTTTATTTGTACATTATCTGTAGGAAATCCTGGCTGTACAAGAGCTACTTTGAAGCCTGTCCTGCCAGCACCAGTTATGCCAGGAAGAAGACTTGGCACTCTAATTGGAATTGGCGATAACTAGCAATGCAACCAGAATATAGTTTATCCTATTTCTTAATACTTCAGCTTTCTCTTTAAACCCTTCTCCACAATAACACTGTTTAGTCCCAACACTAAAGGGAGGAGGAGTAGAGGGTAAGAAGCATTTCTGTTAGATAACTACCACTTGCTGCCTGGTTTCATAGGAGCTCTTCTTTGTCAGAATGGGCTACCTACAGCTAGGAAGAGAAATACAGTTCTAGATTTTTTCATCTCTGACAATATGCATATTCAGATTAGAGTCCTACCACTGTACTTTGTCAACATTTACATTTCTGGTAACTAAAATCCTGGTGGCAACTGTGACACCTGGCCCATGACAGTGATGCACAGTGGAACTGAAAGCACATCAGTCGCACTGCATGACAGCTATTCAGGGAAGGAGGAAGAATAGAGAAGAGCATATACTGTGCTAATTTTAGCATCTAAAAATAACCCTTCTGACAGGTAGAGAACAGTTTAGTCCTTTTACTGAGTCTGCCAGAAAGATACAGGTAACTCAGTTGAGTCAAGCCTTTCTATGTACAGATGATGAAAGGCTGAGGATGTGTTCTTAAGCAAAATAACAAGAAGCTAACAACTTTCTCCAAGGAACTCAAGCATCCTCCTTTTTACAGCATCTCTAAGCCTGAGATGCTATAAAGCATTCATTTATAGTTACTCCTTAACCTAACCTCTTATTGTATGTAATTAATTACTTTAAATCTTCCAGCAGGATGAGAAAGTGACTTCTCTATTCAGTCCTCTTACTGCTCTATTATAACAGTCTAAGGCCCACTACACTGTCAGTAACAGTACTGATTTCTGAAGGGGCCTGAACTTCTCTTAAGCTCAGATGAATTCAGAGTAAAGCATTAGTCAGCAAGTAGGAGCTACCAGTTTAAGAGGGAGGAAAAAGAAAACAGACCAGGTTAGCTTGTGCATTGTGTTTTTAATCAGTACAACAGAATCCTCAGGGAGGAAGATACTAATTTGTCAGACTTCCAGAAATAATTTAAAAAACCCCAAATACATCCGAGTTTTGAAGTGGGCAGTTAAAAGTAACCCTTCCCTCCAAAGTCAGGGAAAAGGTAGGCTGTAGCCAACACCAAACTGCATTGAACCTGAGCCTGCAAACAAGAAATCATGCTGCATGCTACCAGGTACCCAAGTGCTGTCACTTCAAATTAATCAGTTTTTCAACTGTCAAACTTATAAGAAAAGCACTTGGTAACTATAGTTCTCTTTTGGGGACAGCATTAACAATTTAATCCATCTTCTTTGCTCACTGAAAGATAAGGTAGCACTAAGGCTTTCTAAATCAATTTCTCTTACAGCAAATTATTAGACTTGCCCATTAACAAGGAATCAAGAGTTCAAATAAAGAGAACACTAGCCCTGGTCTGCACTAGAACTTTGCATCTATACAATTCAGACACTACAGCTAACAGATCTTAACTCAAAAACTAAACTAACTTTTCCCTTTAAATTTCCAAGGTTTAAAGAAAGAGTTTAGAATCCTTGCTTGATGATTGCATATCAAACTTCCAGTTGTTGCTTTTTAGCACATGACAGCCTTCAAAAGATTATTACCAGCTGGGGCAGAACCACCTCTATTACAAAAAATACCTTTAGCAGAGTTTATACCTGAAAAACTTCCCACAGCATTTAGAAGCAGCAATTTTCCCCTACAGCCCCAAAACTGGGTTATTGAGGGATTCTCAGTTTAAACTGAGATCTCTGAGATAAGCAAAGTGGTACCATCCTAACTGGAGCTGTGCAGGAACTAAATCATCCACAGGCACACATCTGGAAATGTCAAGAGCCATCTGCGCAGTGTTACAACTGCTGAACCACAAACTTTATTGCTCAAAGTAGAAGTGATATGCACCAATTCTTCTCCTGCTGACTTCCGTTTGCCTTCTCACCAGCTTCTTGTCATATTGCTGGCTGAGTGTGGAGACAGAAGTATTGGGATCTTCTCTACGCCTTCTATGCCCAAATTCAAAAACAAATCAGAACATACTGTCCAAACAGAAGTAACTTTTAACCCTCATAAAAAACATCTTTCCAAAACATGTACACGAACACTAAAAGTCAACATTAAATTTAATACAAAACCCTCATTAATTATCAAAATATTATCCCACATTTACAAGTGTTAAAAAATCCACTTAGTCTATATCCTGGCTAGTTCACACTCTGGGATTTCATTTTGAAAGTGGTCAAAGGCTTTGAAAAACTAAGCATCCTTATTTTGTTAAGCATCTCTTCAAGCAGAATGCCACCTGCTCATTGTTTTGTTGGCTCATGTTTTACCGGACTACTAGTCAGGCAGCACACACAAACAAGTTAGCAAGATCTGGCTGTACAGTATTTTATACATATACCATTAAAGTGCGAAGAATGCCATCCAGTGCAAGTGCAAACTCTCTTCCTGAAATCCCTATTTAGCAAGCAAGACAAGGCTCCCTAACGCTATCCAATTAAAGGGTCATCATCATCATATTGTAACTGAAGTCTGGAAAATGGCCTTGCAGGAGCTACTCTATTCTTGGAGATGATAATAATGCAGGTGAAGGTAGTCAGTACCATCAAAGCCCCAATGACTATCCCAATAGCTTCTGGAAGGTTTATGCACCACTGGTCAGCAAGCAAGCACTTGGTGTTACTGAAAGTGCCGTTGTGGGGCAGCGGTGTCAGGCCCAGGATGTGGCACATCATTGGGTAAATATCAACGTTGTTTATTGTGCTCTGCTTGTAACCCCGATGAAAAGCAGGCCCGTGAGCAGCCAGGAATGGATGCATGCTTGGGAGAGCATTGTCATAGCCATGGTCACCTACTGGAGAAAGGCAAAGTTTATAGAGTTAAAATCACAATTTCTGTTTGCATATTGAGTATTCCCCTCCCCTTCCCTCCACCCCCCAAAGGCACATGTTGTAACCAAAGACTAATGCAGACCATAAAAGCAGTTCTTGGATCAAACACAGAAGGACCCCAGAGTTCCTTCCCTCCTCCCCAGTCCCCAGAAGTCTTTTCCCATAGTGGTCTTGCACCATGGTTCCCCATCCATTATCTTTTTTCAGCCATCAACACTTCCAGTTTTCCCCTTCCCACTTCTCATGTCAAAGTTGAAAAGGAAGTGGCCACTCTGCAAGTCAGTAACTGGAATGTAGATTTGTGCTTCTCAGGTTTGAGACAGGTATCACCCCCTTGCAAAGCAGACATTTTAATTATTTCTTAAAAGCCAAGCACTTTTCCTTAAGCAGTGTTCAGTTCCAGCATGTGAAGTACCCTCAAATCATGCTTATCATCAGATTACGTACTTCAGGTGAAGGGACACCCAAGCAGTCAAAACCAAAACACAGTCAAAGGACGACAGTGTTGGTGACAGGCATACAACAGAACGTTTGTGGCTATAAGGCCACCAGTAATTGGATATTTGGTAGGTTTTTAAGAAATACTCAGATTTTTGATGGAATATAAAGAGCTAAAACCCAGCTATAATTAAATTTTCTAATAATATGCCTGAAAATTTGCCCAAGATGCTAAAAATTTCTCAAAGCAAACACAGCACAGTATTTGAGCAGCTGCATTTAAGTTTTGAGTTCATTTCTCACTAACAGTTAATGAGTCTCTGAGAACTGTCTCCTTGGCTCCTTCACTGAAGTTTCTTATGTGAAATGTCAAGATTCCTATTGATTAGGTCACACTCCCCACTTCAGTGTACTTCAATAATCCTTTTTACTGTTTTCCACCATTACATTTGTTACCACAAAGCTACTATTGCACCACATCTTGCTTGTTTTAATGCAGTCCTGTCTTTCCAGATTACACTTTTTTTCCTTCTACTGCTCTCTTGTTTTGAACAGAGCTGTTCCAAGTTCCCACTCCAACAAAGACTCCTATCTTCCACCCCTGAAGTGGGAGGGCTGGTGTGTGCTGACACAGGAACACTGTAGGAATTGGTACACTAGCCACTTCTTATGCTGCCACTCCGTCTGTGATGACAAGTACAATAAATGCTTAAAATAACCTTTTAGGCTAAAAGCGCCCCTGCCTGCTTCTGGGAAGCGTTGGCTAGCAGAATTGTTTTGAAAAGTGATTTCACTTCAACTGATACAATGCTGTTACTTATAAACATAGACTTATTAACTATTTTTAGGTACATGGAAATGAATCTAACCATAAACAAGAAAGAGACCTCTATTAGAGAACATGTGTGCCAAGTATTGCTAATTTGAAGATGATTGTACCAAATCTGTGATGAAATTAAAATAGAAACATATCATACTTTGAAAACAGTACTTTTGTACAAATAAACATAAATTCACAGAATGGTTTGGGTTGGAAGGGGCTTTAAACCACATCCAGTTCCAACCCCCGGCCATGGGCAGGGACACCTTCCATTAGATCAGGTTGCTCAAAGCCCTGTCCAACCTGGCCTTGAACACTGCCAGAGATGGGGCAGCCACAGCTTCTCTGGGCAACCTGTGCCAGCTCCTCACCACCCCCATAGTAAGGAATCTTTTCCTAATATCTAATCTAAATCTCCCCTCTGTCAGTTTAAAGCCTGTGGCTTTCATGTAACTGTTGCATTTTTTCAGTAAGTTATAGACATTTCTCTTGTCTGCCAAAACCCAACCCTGCATGTGAAACACCTGGAAATATATATACATACATAATCACACCTACACGTATGTACATATGCAATTTGACATTCATAACATGTAGCAGGAAAAACATGCACAGCTTAGCAGTGCACTCTATGAAGTAACATCTCATTTGTTTTTTCTCTTTAAAACATGCTATTTGATACCCCTAACAGGAAGACCTCTGGCTTCTTTGACCATTATTGTTGTGTTCCTATTATTTTTAATATTTCACCCCATTTATTTTTATTTTCTATTATATGTGCTGTAGCATTAAGTATTGTGTCTGGCATGCTTCAATCTGCGCTCTTATATATATATATTTTATAAACAAAAATGAGCTAAACCACCTCTAGTAGAAGCTTGAGGCTGACTTGCATAAGATAACTCTTAGGTTGAACATATTTTAGCCAAAGAAATATCCCCCATCTCTTCCATATCCATTAAAACACTCCAGACTCAGGCTGATAATGTTCTAGAAAATGCTGAGATGTTCCTAAAGAAGCACAGTGCTAGCACTCCACTCATTAAACTGGGACCAGCCTGCACATGGCTGGAATAAACCCAAGACAGTTTATCAACATTAGCCACCAAGAGCACAAATGAGGGACATGCACTTACATTTTGACAGTGACTCGTTCTGCACAATGGTCCAGCCTTCGTCTGCAACCAGGATTATGGGTTGGATTCTGTTATTATGACGATAATGAAATCTGTCTGGAATTTCTTCTTTGAGATACACTTTCATGTGACTGTTGCATGTTTTCAGTAAGTTATACACATCTTCCTTGTCTGCCAAGAAAAAAAGTGCATGTGAAACAGCCAGAAATGATGTCCTGGTACTGCGATTACCTGTCATTAAACCTGAGATTTTTTATTTTTTATTTTTTTCAAAACAATTACTCTTTAAAAGGCACATAGAAAAGTTATTTGTTCAGGTCCCCAGTGAAACACTACATGTTTCAAGGTGAATTTGACTATTTGCTCTTATTTTCAATAAGGCACCTCACAGCTGTGGTTTTGAAACTACAGTTGAATTAACCCACCTGAATGTGCAAAGCAGGAGGGCAAAATTCAGGCAGAGAAATCAAGAGGAGGCAATCACACACCAAGGCAGTAGATTTTGTTACTATATATATCACTTTGTTCATTAGAATTGCTTCAATTTGGCCACAGATATGGAAACTGAGACCAGCACTGTCATGACATGCCTGTTAGTAATTACTCCAAGGTACAAAAATTCTTAATAAACACAAGGGTTTATTTCACGCTCACTGTGAATTATAACCATATAGACTAAGCAAGCAACAAGACAGCAGGCATAGAATCACACCTTAAAAGAGGTTATCTATTTCCAACCCCCCTGCCATGGGCAGGGACACCTACCCCTAGACCAGGTTGCTCTAAGCTGCATCCAACCTGGCCTGGAACACTGCCAGGGATGGGGCAGCCACAGCTTCTCCGGGCACCCTGTGCCAGGGCCTCACCACCCTCCCAGGGAAGAATTTCTGCCTAAAATCTCATCTCAGCCTCCCCTCTGTCAGTTTAAAGCTATTTCCCCTTGTCCTGTCCCTACAGGCCTTTGTAAAAAGTCCCTCTCCAGATTTCTGGCAGGCCCCTTTAGGTACTGGGAGCTGCTCTAAGGTCTCCCCAGAGCCTTCTCTTCTCCAGGCTGAATAAGCTCAGCTCTCTCAGCCTGTCTTCATGAGCATCTTCATGGCCCTCCTCTGGGCTTGCTCTGACAGGTCCATATCCCTACTGTCTCGTGGGCCACGGGGCTGAATGCAGTACTCGCACTAAGAGCCTGTGTACTTTTTCAACAAGCTGTACTAGGACCATCTTTACCACCCATAACAATTTGACATTGATTACCAAAGCAAAGTACTTTCTAAATAAACATTCTTTAACTTACTCATTATGTCAAACTTGCCAAAGCACTGTAGTTCACCTTGCAGAGATGTGAACAATCTGCCATAGCATGTACTTTTTAGTAGCAAGATAAACAACATTTAATTCTCAGTGTATGACTTAAACAAGTAACAAAGAAACAAACCAAAACATACTCTGTCTTGGCAGCACTGCAGCAACTGGACTCTTGTCTATCAGAGTGTAGTTGTTGCGCCCAATGCACTTATCCAGGACAATCAGCTTCTTTGCTGAACAGGAGGCCATTCCATGGTCACTTGTTATTATGATATTAACAGTTTCCCACAAACCTAATGCCTTCAATTTATTGGTAAGGAAACCAATATGATTATCCACTTCTTCTAGTACCTTGCGCATGTTCTCAGTGTCATCTGGTCCATACTTGTGTCCACTTGCATCCGGTTCTTCCCAGTACAGTATAGCAAAACTGACAACTGGATTAGAGCTGTTCAGCCAGGCAACGATTTTCTCCACTCTCTCCTCAAATGTTACTGAAAAGTTATACTTCATGAAGAACTGAGGGGTTGTATCATTAATTTTTACGTCGGTACCAGGCCACATTGCAGCAGCACTTGCTCTATTTCCCTGCTGTTGATTTGTCACCCAAATTGGAACTGCCTCATTCCACCAGAAGGGATCCGAATCATTGAACTGTGAAAATTTCTTCTTGGCATCTGCATCATACATGTCATTGGCCACAATGCCATGGCTTTCTTCATATAAACCTGTCACTATGGTATAATGGTTTGGGAAAGTCTTGGTGATAAAAGAATTTGTAACTTGTTTTACAAGCACACCATCCTCGATGAACTCCTGAAGATGAGGAAGTTTATAGGTTTCCAAGTAATCAGCCCTGAAGCCATCAAAGGACACAAGGAGTAACCTGGATACTGGATCACTCACAGAGCAAGCACAACAGGCAACTATTCCAGAGAAAAGTAATGTTAACATCGAGTTCATTGTTGATACTTCAAAATATTTACAGCAGGTAATCAGATGCACCTGAAAAATTCAAGATAAGGCATGTAACACAAAGTAATTGTACTGGAACCAGTTTAACTACCTAGACATCATGTACATCTTGCTTGTAGGAGATAACTGCAAAATAACCTGTTTAAACAACCACAGAAGTCAACAGTGGATTTTCCTACTGACTTCAGAAGCTTCTCATATATTGTCATAGTTTTTCATACATTAAAACAACTGAGCAATGAGATTTTCTTTCGTTCTAGACTAAATGAAAAGAATTGAATTCTCTTTTTTAAGCAATCACTCCATCGTTCTGTGTGTCTTATTATGATTCTGCATTCAAAGACAATCAGTATTTTTCTTCATGTTCAAGCACAGACACCTGAACAATTCTGGCTCCACATTTAAGAATCCTCTGCAGCTCTAAATGCTCATTACACATCACTGTTCAGACCAGAATTTTGTTTTCTTCTGTAATTACAATTTTTCCTTTTCATCCCATCTTTTTCCACAGTTCCTACCTTTTTCCACAGTTTCCACCCTCTTGAGTTGCTGGAAGACTTTTGAGCCTTTCAACACTCCTATTTAATCATTGCTTACTCTGTACATAAAACTGCCAGGAGTAACTTCTGTTTTCCTTCTAAGCTGTTGCACATCTACCATAACAGCATTTAAACCTGTTCTCTATGTATCATATTTCTAAGTAAAACTAAAAAAAAAAAAAAAAAAATTAGCAACCTTCAGTATGAATCGTTTCTCACCAATGAATTCACTACTGTTATGAAACAAGGCATGATTTGTAAGCCTTTTTTTTATCCTTAAACTTATTATGTGACAGGAGTACTTTGTTCAGAATTATTCTATAAGACTTTAAGAAAGAGGAGGCGAATTCCAGGTTTCACAAAAACCTTTGCAAGATAGACAGTGTATTTACTTTTTGAAAGTAAAACCCACCCCAGCAAATTTCTCCTTTATCTTGCACAAACAAGGGTGATTCCAGGAGGAAGAGCAGGTATCTTCCTAACTAGAGTAATATCTTCTGGCCTATCTCAACCCTTTTCCCCAAACTCTTGGAAACTGTGAGTGCATTACTTCAAAAATGAAAGTAGAGGAATTCAAAGCATAGGAAATCCCCCCCAAACCAACAGTTAAAGTTTCTTTAGAAGATACAAATGTTTGAAGAACGGATAGTCCAAAATAGTTTTAAGGTATCTTCTAATACAGAGGGCTTGTGACACACAGCCCCTTTAGAGAGGCAAAAATGAAGAAATTACATAAGCAGTGGAGCAGAGAATTGCCTGCTTCATGTTATCAATTGCTTTAAAAAACAGAAGCAAGGCTTAAGCCTTACCCAGCACAGTAAGGCTTAAGACCATAGCATTAGCTTCGATGTGCTCCAAAGATGCTAAGCATTTCTGGCTTACACACTACATCAGCATTACTCCATCCCTGTTTGCATGGGATGCCACATCCCTCGCAGTGTTCAAGGCCAGGTTGGACAGGGCTTGAGCAACCTGGGCTAGTGGAAGGCGTCCCTGCCCGTGGCAGGAGGCTGGAACTAAATGAGCTTTAAGGTCCCTTCCAACGCAAACCATTCTATGGTTACAGCTATGCTGAACCTCCTAACCAGGCTTCCAAGTCCCCTGTTGCTCGGCTCGGTCAGGAACGCGCTACCTTGCGGACTGTCACCGCAGATCCACCCACTCTTCAGCGTTCCTGGAGCCAGAGCGCCTGCACCACGGGGCCGCTCAGCCAACGGGCCGGGCCCTTGGGTCTCCGGCCTCACCGCGCACACCGGCAACGGCTCCACGGAGCCCGACAATACTTCATTTCCCCTCACCCTAAATCCGGCGGGGTCGGAGGCGCAGCCACCAGAGCCCGGAGGGGTCCCTCGGCCCTGTCCCGTTCTGCGCTCAGGCAGCACCACTCACCACAGCCCCGCTGTCGGCCCCTTCCCTGCTGCCCGGCCGCCGCTGCTCCGCCCCGACCCCACTGTAAGGCCCCACTCCTGCTGGCAGCGCCGCCGGGACAGGCGCGGAGGTGAGCGGCCGCGGCGGGGAACCGGGACAGGAAGCGAGGCGAGCAAAGCGCCTGCGCACCCGTCACCCACCCCGCACAACCGCTTTAGGGGCGGCAGCACCGGCACTGCCCGGGTGGGCGCGGCACCGGGGGGCTCTGCCGCATGTGATTGGTTGGAGGCTCGCTGGCGGGAGCGCTGATTGGCTGCAGGAAGTGGGCGTTGCGCTGGAAGACGTGGAGGGGATCGGGGGGAGCCGAGTTGGGGAAGCTGAGGGTGATTGGGGATGTTGAGGGGTATCGGGGGAACAGAGCGGGGGAGAAGTGAGGGGAGGACTGAAAGTAACTGGGGAGGTTGAGGGGAGCTGAGAGGTATCGGGGGAACAGAGCTGGGGAGAAGTGAGGGGAGGGCTTGAAGGTAATTGGGGAGGTTGAGGGGAGCTGAGAGGTATCGGGGGAACAGAGCGGGGGAGAAGTGAGGGGAGGGGAGGGCTGAAGGTAATTGGGGAGGTTGAGGGGAGCTGAGAGGTATCGGGGGAACAGAGCTGGGGAGAAGTGAGGGGAGGGGCGCGCTGAAGGTAATTGGGGAGGTTGAGGGGAGCTGAGAGGTATCGGGGGAACAGAGCTGGGGAGAAGTGAGGGGAGGGCTTGAAGGTAATTGGGGAGGTTGAGGGGAGCTGAGAGGTATCGGGGGAACAGAGCGGGGGAGAAGTGAGGGGAGGGGAGGGCTGAAGGTAATTGGGGAGGTTGAGGGGAGCTGAGAGGTATCGGGGGAACAGAGCTGGGGAGAAGTGAGGGGAGGGCCGAAGGTAATTGGGGAGGTTGAGGGGAGCTGAGAGGTATCGGGGGAACAGAGCTGGGGAGAAGTGAGGGGAGGGGCGCGCTGAAGGTAACTGGGGACGTTGAGGTGAGTTGAAGGGAATCATGGGGAGCTGGGGGGATGTGAGTTGAGGTGAGGGGCCTAAGGGGGTCTGAGTGGAGGCAGGTTGTAGGGAGCTGTGGGGGACTGAGGAGCAGGGCTGTGGGAGGCTGATGGGAGGAGAGCTGAGGCGAGCTGTGGGAGGCAGCTGTCACAAGCAGGGAGATGTGGCAGGTTGTGGGACAACGTGGGGTTTATGAGAGGTGTTAGCCCCTCTGGGCTGGGATGTGGGTCCTGCTGGTGAGTGGTCAGAGCTTTCCTGGGGCACAGACTGCTTGCTGGGGTGCCGGTGGCTGCAGAAGGATGCTGCCAGGTAAGGCGAGGCTGTGACCGGTTGTGTGACTAGAAGTTTTCATGTGTCTCCCCAGGATGCCTGTAACCTGCCTCCTTTGCAGGCGTCGCAGCAGCCCCAGGCTGTGGCCTTTGCGAGGCAATGGCGGTTATCATCGTGATTATCAGTTTCCTGTTCTCTGGGACACCAGTTTGGCCGTGCAGCTCCGAAAGTGACTGTTCATATTGTATCCTGTGTGTGACCTTTTTGCGTTCTCTTGTGGCACGCTGCTTTGCCCTAAAACTTAAAATACAAGGAAATTGTGAATTGTCGTATGTAAATATGTATGTATGAACTGTGCTCTTGCATGTAAGAATGCTGAATACCACTGCTGCTCTTAGCAAAGCAGTATGTTATGGTATGATGCATTGAGATCTGTTTTGTGTCCTGGTGTTTATTTCATAAATTAAGGCAAATAGTTCACATGTCCTTGGGTTTCCTTTTTATTATGAGAAGGCGTTAGTAATTCTGCAAAAGCTGTCAAGTTACTGGTGCTGAATAATAATGAAATCAGCTCTGCCTGAACAGAGAAAATAATTGTCCTTTGATAGCACAGAGCAGAAATAATCACTCCATTTTAAATTTCATCATAAAAACTGGGAAGACAACCTGTCTGTAACTTCATGGCAGACTTAAAAGAATTTCATACTGTGCATCCTCTTAGCTTGTTTATACTCAACGCCTCATAGATTTGAGCTTGTTTCTTTCTAATGCCTTTTATATATGCATGAGTTTGGCAGGTTGTGCTACCTTTGCATGCTGACTGTGGAGTGGCTTTAATGGTGTGGTATAGTCAGCCAAATAAAATGGCATGCCGCATGATTCACCTTGATTTAGGGAAATGTAGCAGGTGGGGCAAAACACAGGAGGAAAAAAAATCCAGGTGAGCTTATAAGACTTCTTGAAGGTATTTCCATGTTATTTGTCAAGTTCAAGTCAAGGACTTTGTCTTTTGTCCCTTTTTTCTTCTTGGTTTTTTTTTTTGTTTGCTTGTCACTCTAATTCAGGTCTGTAAATATGCACACAACAGTAGATCATGTGGAGGAGGGAAGTGTCCTTTACCAATTTATTTCCTTCAAAGTATTTATTACACTGAGTGAATTAGAGGTCAGGGGAGCACATAGCAGTTGTCATCTTTTAGCCAATTTTATCAAATTTCGATTGGGGTCTTCTTAGAAACCTTATGCAGGGATACAAATATATTTTAAGCACCAATGCTCTTTTGTTTACCTGGTTTGGCAGCATAATAACTCAGCTATTCAGTGCTAAAAGGTATGAGTAATCTTTTTCACCCTTACCCAGGTGATTTTGAAACCTATTTGCAGTATTCACTTATTCATGAGCCTGGCCTAATATAATGTATTCAGTTTGACACATCATAAAAGCAGCATGCCACACCAACTTTGGACTTTGAACTGGGCTAGCCAACATGTATTGTATATTTAATACATCTCTTGGTTCCGTTTACAGTGGTAAACATTGGTTTGTGTCAGTGGTATTCAGTGAATGATGGGAAGTAAAGGGTAGGCAACCTCAAAATATTCTCAGTGTTTGGCTAAGTTTAGTAAAACACTTAATTTTTAGATGGGAAACAGTACCTTCCTGTTGTCAGTGTTATGGAGGGAAAACAACTCCTTATTTATTTGGAAGAAAACTAAAATGTTGTACATGGGTAGTTCAGATACTTGTCTTAAGAATAAGCTGGGTATTTTCTTTCTTAAGAAAAAGCAGGCCGTTTTCATTACTTAAGAGTTAAAATAACTGAATATTGACAGAGGCACATTTTCCTGCATTTTTCATTTTATTTTTTCTTTCCTTAATTTTGTCTATGTGGTGAAATCTCTTTGATCATTTTTGCTGAGTATTTTTTTAATCCATTTACTGTGTTTTGATGCATCTTTATACAGTTGAGGTGAAGAAAAATGGGAAGACATTCTGTAAAACAGTAGAAGTTTTAGGTGACTAACACCTGTTAGACTGTATTCAATGTTAAGCTTTTAGTGCCCATTTATTCCAAGAAATAGGTTGTATATGAAGGCTATAAGTGAAAAAGGGCTTTTGACTCTGCTGTTCCTCAAGCTGTCCATGGAATGATGTCCGGAAGGCTGCATGACAAGGTGATAGAGAGTAGGGTGGTGTCTCTGCTTTCTCTATTTTGGATACTAGAGCCTCCATCATAAATGAGCCTGAAGCCAGATTGCTTGGGCTTCCTAAGCATGTTTGGTTTCAGAGGCAAACAAGGATTTGAAATGATGCCAGATTTTAAAGGCCAACAGAAATGTTTTCCTTGGAGCACTTGGGGGAATAAAAAGCCAATATTTCTTAGTCTCTCAGGTTTCTAATGGAGTTTCTGACTGTAGAGCTAGAGAGAAAACCAAGGAAAGTTTTGTAAAAGGACCTGGAAGACCACAAATAAAGGGCTTTGGAACATCCAAGTCAGGAATAATTGTTTAGGCCCTTCAGCAGGTAAAGCAGATTTTCAAATGTCTGTTGATAATTCCTGGTATTTTTAACATCTAAAAGCTGTTGATGAGAGTTGAGTGTCCTGTGCAAAATAATTTTCAATTGTTTGACTAGTTCCCAATGGAGAAGCATCTGTCTTCTGCAGAGTTAAATTTACTGATATGCTGGCTTTAAATACACCTTTTTGCAGTCAGTAGCAAAGCAAAATCTGGGTGAAGATGAATCACTGTTATCAGCGTGGTCCTGAGCTCATGAGCTAGCTGGCAGCATCCAGGGCAGTTTTAGCTGAGCAGCAAATGGGTTTCTGGAGGCCTGACTGCTGTGTGGAACAGCAAGATGATCAAGGTCTTCTACCAAACCACTGTCTTCTGAAATGTTATTTAGTGTGTGTTTTCATTTCCTTATTATGTACCATGTCTTAAATAGAATGCAGAAACTACTAAAGCTGCACATGTCAACAGTTATTGTGAAACTGAGCTGAAGCGTATGTTTCAGAACATGCTAACTCCATACAGACACATAGCAGTACAGATAAAATTGTCAGTGTATCTGTGCAATTTCTTGTCCTTTGTAAAGTAGCCGTTCTTAGCAGCAAGGTTCCAGTGATCTTCTTGGGCGCCCAAAGATGACCATCCAAAGGCTGGAGCACATACTGAACAGTCTTGTTCCTCCTCCTCACCAGGTCATTCCCATCTTGAAACAATTTGGGGAGCTGCAGATGCTTGGACTGCTATAGTGCTGCTTTTCACAGTCTGTTCCTATCAAACAGGTCTGTGAGTGTTGATGTCTGTGGGAATAACTGGATAGAGGAACTTGATTCTCTCATTCTTCTAGAGAGAACAGAAAAAAAAAGATCCCTCCATTTCTACTGACATAAAAAAGATTCACCATCATTCAGTTTCAGTTTCAACTGTTTCCAAGAATACGCAGGTGTTTTAACTATTAGGTTTTCTTGTTAGGACTGGACAAAGCTACTTTACAGCAAGCAACTGACAGACCTCAATTTATTTAGGTTGTGATGAAAGATTTACAAGCTCTTTGCTAAAGTGTGGAAGCATCTTCAGGAAGAATAAATAAAACTTAAAGATTCTTTTAATTAAAGCACTAAAATCATAGCAATAACCAACTAAAAATTGCCTCCTGAGAAACTGCAATAGAAACAGGTTGCTGTTTCTAAACAGGGCTGTTAACTACTGAAGCTGCTTGTGGCACTTCTAGATGAGTTGGAGTTTCCAGAGCTGTGGAATGTCTAGGAGGCAGGCAAATTATTTTCTTTCCTAAATGGGTACCCAGGAAAAAGTCTTGTATTAGGAATCTGAATTAAATAGTGCAATATGTCATTTTGCCTTTACTTACTAATCTCTGAGAAGATGCAAGGTATGCTGACATTCTTGCTACTCTTCCTTCTTTCTACCCTTCTCTTCCTCTTCGGATAACATACTCTCACAGTATAGGAACTTCTTTGCAAGCTAGTCTTCTGCTTGACTATTTTAAGCTGGAGGTGCTGATTGCTGCTAAAAAGGGTTAAAGGGTGAACAGCTTAAGTTTCAGTAGCAGCTTCAGTGATTTTAACATACCATTCTAAGTGTGTCAGGGCCCTTACTATGTTTTCTGGCTTTCAGATAAAACCAAGTTGGTCTGTGCAAACTCAAATACCAATAAATGCCTGTATGTGTTCTGGGGCTTCTGAACTGAGCTCTATGTTTCTCTGTAGAGTGAGCCAGGCAATTATCTAGGTTCGTAGTGTGAGTTTTGGAGTTCATTTCTAGGCTTTTAAATGTAGGTGAATTCCAGCCTTGCTGTCTGAGAAGATACCTATTTGAAGGAGCTCAGATGACTGACTTTTGCAGCAATAAAGACCATCTCCAGAATATACTTAATTTCGTTATAATTTTTTTCATCTCTTTTTATCATGGTCTCTGAGGTGCCTGTTGCTGTCCATTGGACTGTAGAAAGAATTAGTGGTTAGCTGGTGTAGTGCTGTGTTTTGGCTTTAGTCTGAGAACAATGCTGGTAACACACTGATGCTTTAGTTGTTGCTCAGTGGCACTTGCCCTGATCAAGGACTTTTCAGTCTCTCATGCTCTGCTAGTGAGGAGTGGCACAGGAAGCCAGGAGGAAGCAGAGACAGGATGCCTGACCCAGACTAGCCAAAATGGTATTCCATACCACAGCACGTCATGCCCAGTACAGAAACTGGGGAGAGTTACCTGGAAGGGGCCAATTGCTGCTCAGGTTGGGGTGGAACAGAGCATTTTCAGCTTGGGAGTGGGGGGGAAGCAGCATAGGACAGTCATGTTCAAAGCCACAATGTGGACACCTCAGTTTTGATCTTGTTTCTTACAAACCTAACTTTAGAATTATGGCACCAAAATTATTTCTGTCATCCCTGAAGATGAAATATAAGGGTTATAAACCAGCAGTGGGTTCACATAAGATGACTTGAAATGCACCTGATTTTCACCTGGATAAATTCATAAATGTGATCAAGTTTACTCTGGGGTGTTATCACCCTGTCACAAGAGTGAAATCTGGATCTTGGAGCTGAATGGGACTTTTCTTTGCTCTTGGAGGGGGCAGAGGAAAGGAGAAGTTTTCTGACTTGTGAAATCCACATCAACTCTATTTATTTTTAAATAATACTCAAACATGAGTCTCTTATTCCTTATTTTACCTGTGATATTTTATACCCTCCAGCAGGTGCTGCTGCTTCCTGCTGATGTTGTGTTTGCGCAGGAAAAAAAAGAAGTCAGTCATTGGATTTAATGCTGTGCAACTGGACTTTGTTCTTTGTTTTGCATCATGAATATGCCTGTGTTCTCTTTTCTTCATTAAGTTATTTGCCAGAAGAGTGACTAAGGAGGGAATTTTTACAATCCCAGTATACTTAATCCTGCAAGAGCACTTTGTAAGAAGGGTTGAAGATCAAGGGAGTTGCTTATCCATGCTCAGAGCAAGTTGAACAGATGCAGGTAGACATACATTTTTATTTCTAAAAATGTGAAGAAATGCAAGTGTTTTCATAAAAGTAAAAAATACTCAAAAAATAATAACATTTTCTAGTTGGCTTGTTGGCTTTCCCAAGTTTCTTGAGCTTTAGTAAGTTAAGCTCATGATTTTAAGTCAGTTTTTTTATCACTCTAATAGCTGGTGTGGAATGCTTGAAGTTTGCAGTACAGATGACAGCACAAATTTCATAATCTCTTATTTAGGATTTCCACATGAATAATTCTGACTGAATTACATACAGAAAGTGTAAATAGGAGATGTGATTGTTCTGTTCTGTGATAGGAGATGTGATTATTGTGGAGTTCTGTTTGCTGATGGACTGCATGTGCCAGGCAGGAATTTGTGGGTAATAATAGTTGAAATTAGGCCTTGATATGGGTTAGATATCCTTGAAGCCTCTGAGGTGCCCTCATGAGCTAAGAAATATCTTTGATCTCTGATACTTACCTGCGTCTTTTACTGTGTTGCTGATTGTGACTATGTTTTTGGCACTTTTGGCATTATCTAGGAACCTTACTTGAATCTAAGTTTGATAAGGTGAAGTATTGGTTTGCTTTTGATATTGAACTTTTATAGTTGTCTAAAGAGTTCAATATAAGAATAAAGACAGTAAATTACTATTATAAATCTCAGACAGAAAGCACCTGCTACTCTACAATGTAAAGAAGCGTGTGGTCCCCCTAGTTCTGTTTGGAGATGGGTGCAATTACAATCCTTCTCTTTAATCCCTCTTCTGTGTTTCTTTTACAAATCCAGCCTTGCTGTAGCAATTACCTTTCATGAAGTTACAAGGATGCGTCAGGAGGAAAATGCCTTTAATGTAAATTGTGGCTCAACCCCAAAAGATTAAATATAATTGGATCCTAACAGTTCTTGTAACAATCCATATAATCCAGATGTAGTAAACATCTAGATAAAAAGTCAATCGGGTCTGAAGCTCTCACAACTTTGATAAATTCAGATTTGAATCTGTAATGATTTTCAACTCGACTGATTTCAGATGCTCTGGAATCTGTATCCATCTTTAAGAAGGATGCTAAAGCTGAAAGTATTCCTCTGCTTTAGACTCAGTGGGGTTTTCTGTGTGTCTCTATCCTCTAGAGAAAAGGAACTCCGTGGAGAAGGAGGCTAACTAGGTTGCTGAAGTCAAGCAGCATTAACCCAACTTTGGCAGCTTGGGTCTATGTCTTATGACATGGAGATGTATAACCTGAATGTGATTACAAGTAATTAATAAATTAAGTATGCAGTTACAACAATTAGTTAATGTTTATTCAGTGTTTCTTTTTCCCCTTCCTAGATTGCAGGGTAGCTCACAAGTCTTTTACAGTCTTGGCTCTAGTTTATAGATGAGAGGATGAAGTTGTTAAATGTGGAGTCATTCACAGTCAAGTGAACCACTGTCAAAACTAGAAAGAGTTCAAGTTTGATGCCTTTTTCTCATGGATATGCCACTTTATAATTTTTTATATTTGTAGTTTTTTTTATAAATTATTATAATTTGCTAATGATGTTGTAAGTAACCAGAGAAAATGTGCAGGTGATTGCTTGTTTTGTTGAGGCACTTTTGCCTTGCGTTTCCTTGAAGCTAGGTTTTTGTGGGTTGAAAATATGAGTAAATGGGTGAAGTCTGCATTTTTTTCTCTTTACACAAAATATGCATAAGATTGCCAGTAAAACTATTTTTGACTTCCTGTGGAAAAAGTACATATTTCTTTACCATAGCTTTGTAGGTGCTTCATCTGTTCATCACTGTACTTGGCCAGGCTATGTCTTGATGAACAACAAGTGATTCCATCTCCTAAGATATAGTAACCAGCAGCCAGATCAACAAAGGGGTTAAAACTGAGACAGCCCTTTTACTTCAGTGGAAGTGTAGTTGTTGATTTATAGCTCTCAGTAAATGATTATTGGAGATCTGCCATGTGTAGCAGAGCATTCAGAAAGCACACCACAGACTCTGCTTCCTCCTGAAGAGCGTTTGTCAACATCTCACTTTAACTGCAGTCTTGTAAGGTACCAGCAGGCAGGCAAAACTCACCAGCCAGCAGTCATGGAAGATCAGGTCTTTACCAATGTTTATCAAAATGTTAACACCACCAATATCTATGAGATTCAGGGCTCTAAAGAAGACAAAAGGGATAATCTTTATGATCATGTCCATGAAGATCCAGTATCTCCTTCTTCCATCACTACTCTCCCCGAGAGCATGGATAGTAGCCAGGACAGCTCAGAAGATAGCTGTAGTAATTCTGTGGCCTTTCAGCATGGGGCTGATGGGGAGGATGGTTCTTCTTCATCTCACCATGGTGCTGAAGAAGACCACCCATACCAGGAGATGGATCTGATGAGCCCAACTCTGGAAGATAAACATGTAGAGGGCATGATGTTTAAGAGCAACATGCATTTTCCTCTGGATTTCCAGTTGCGTCGGAGCCGGAGCACTTCTTCCAACTCTTCAACTTCCCTCAAGTTCCCTCTTAACAATAACTTCGGAGAAACTGACAACTTTCAGGAAGATTGTGAGATTTTCATGTTTGTAAAGGTAAGAGCTTGAGTGCTCCTAAGAACACACCAGTTTTAAACCCCAAATCAGTGTATGTGTCCTCCAAATCAGTGTATGTGTCCTCCAAATCAGTAAAATACATCTACTCAGTGCTTTGTTCCCAACTCTGCTGCCTGTGTCCTGTAGGGGTCAATTCATTCACTTACCTCTTACATCTTAAGGTACAGGAAGAGATTTGTATTGTGTGAAGATGACTGGGATTTCTTTACTTCAAGTGGATGTCTGAATGTGGTAAAAGTATTCTGATTGTTGCTGCAATTTATTTATTCTGTGAAATCTCCTGCTGTTACAGCTAGACAGCTACTACTTGGTTTAGTTAAGCTAGTTTAGATATCTCTGTATTTCACTATTTAGCTTGTAGCTTTAGCTCAAAAGTTATTAATGCTATGAAGAAAGCTAAATATATGGTTTAAATAATGGCAATAAAATTTCTACAAATGCTCATCCCTGAAAGTGGTTTTCCTTTTATTTCTTTAAGTGTTCAGATTAATGTGTTTCTGTGACAATTTAAACTAATTTCAAGTTAGGTAGAAATTACTGAGGGGACTTTCACACTTTCTCTAAAAAGTATTTTGTAAATACTTGTAGTATAACTTAAATTTCTAAGCCATAAACATCTGTGTTTTTAAGTAAACACTACACTTCCCTTTATAAAAGCTCTTGTATTCAACCATTTCCAGTATTTATTAGGCCATAATACATACCTGACAGTTCCTCCTTTTTAACTACTTGAGAGAAATTTTTGAGTTCTTGTTTCCCTTGAACAGGACCATCCACTGTGAGTGTAATGCCGTTATTTCTACAGAAGTCTTGTGAAGTTCATAACATAAATAAGATTACCAGAATCTGTTCCTTAGCTTCCCTGGCAGATTCTTTGAAAGCAGGCTGAGAGATTTCATTGCCACACATAGTGAGAAGTGTTTTCAGCAATGTCTGTACTTGTTTAATTTAGTTTATTTAAACAAGGGCACACTGTAACATTTGCATTGGTATGAAATGCTGATTATTTTGTATGAGCTAGGGGAGATCAAATGGCGTGGTGGACTCTCCTAATACTTCATTTGATTTCTCTTGTAAACCTTCGATTTCTTGGAAAACGGCTTTAAAAAGTTATCCAACATTCATGGGTAGGATAAAGAAGAGTGCTTCCATGAAGTGTCAACCAAATTTTGAGATTCTCTTGAATGCATTAAGAAAGATATGATTTAAATATTTTTCCTTTCTGTTATGTATTCCTGTAGATGACAGGGTGCCTGAAGTGTTCAAAGCCAGGTGGGATGGGCTTTGAGCAACCTGGGCCCCTGCCCATGGCAAAGGGATTGGAACTGGATGATCTTTAAGGTCTCTTCCAACCCAAACCATTCTATGATTCCATGAAAAGTTGATGTTGTGCCCCCTTCATGTCTCTTTTCTCTATGTGATAGTCCTTCATGACTGCTTTTGTAATTTTTGTATAAAGGTTGATATTTTAAATTATTGATACAAAAATAATAATTATACTAATACAAAAATTAATAATAATACTAATAAAACCCAAACAAAAAGACCGCAAAACATAAAAACCAAATACACCAAAACCAATAACCAACCAGCAAAACCAGAAATGGCTGTCAGGTTACTCAGTCTTACTCTGCATAAGACAAACTGTACAACTTCAGCCATTTTTCTTGAATTTTAATATAACTGCAGCTAATCTGGTATAAAGGTGAGCATCCTTCAGGAGAGGGAGTATCTACTAGTTGCTGGGTCATGAACCGTTCTGAGTCCATGCTTACTGCCACTGGTTTCTGTAGAATTGGTCTATGAGCCATCTGTGAGGGCAGTTGGCCTTTTTAACTTTATAACACGCTGTATGACTGCAGCAGTAGCTGTCCTATTTCTGTGACTGGATCATGGTTGTTGCTAAAATTATGTTAATAATTTAGACAAAGTAAGATCTATGGTGTTGGTTCAAGTTTATGTCTCTGCTAGTAGTCCTACATGCATGTTTGAAAAGTCATAACGATTGTATTTTGTTTGTTGGCAACAACACGGGTGTTAGCAACGTGAGTGTTGCATTTTGCTTTTAAAATAATCTCCATTCCTTATTCTTCCACATTCCTCTTGCTTCAAACTAATGATGTCCTCTCTTTATGCACAAGAAAAGCAAAGGAGTGTGGATGTTCCTGAGCAGAGATGATGGGTTAATTTGAATTTCTGAAAGGTGAGAAGAGGGGTATTTTGAAAAGAACTGTCCTGGGGAAGGATCAAGGAAGTGTTTTTCCTTGCTTTTGTTGTACAGAGTAGCTGAGGATCTCGTAAAGGGGCTTAGCAGCAGCTCTAGAGAGAAGTGCAAACTTTGGACTCAACTCACTTGCCAAAACATAAGTGCCTGGCGCCTTTAAGGTGTCCTTGAGCCCCAGGCCATCCCTACCTAGCTGGAAGATGGGACATGAGTCTTTCAGGTGATCCTCTCCCAGCAGGAGCTGGAGGCCTGATAGGCAGGGTACTGGGTACTGCTCTATGGGTGGCTGACCTGAACTCCTGTGACAGCGTTTTGTTCCTTGAGAAATGAGCGACATTTCAGTTTGGATATTTGCTTTTCTTTTTTTCTGGTATCAAGGTAATAAAGCACTAACTCCATGGAGTGCAGATCCAGCTTTGCTATCTTTAATTGTCTAGATAGCAAAAGCCTATAAAACAGAAGGTCGTAGAGTAATATATAACAACAGTTGTGAAATACCTGAGGGCTATTGCTTCTTGCATGTAGGAATCAACTCGGTTATATCAATGCCTGTTATTCATAGTTTGTTCCCTTCTCCAGTGGTCCACCTGAAACCAGTGTGGCTCTGAAATTGGGTATACCTTCTGGATTTGCTCTTTTCTGCAGACATTAACAGCAGGACCTTTTGCTGTGGGACAATAGTGGTAATGACAGTTGCCACTATTTATTTCTTCCTTTGTTCGTAGCGGTATGTGTGAGTGGCTGGACATGTGAGTGCCAGACAGAGGTCGCTGCTCACTGAAAACCAGAGGAAGTGGGAGATTAAATGACATCTAATTTACCATCTAGTTGGCTTAGTTGCAGTGCACTGCCTCGGACAGAATTTCAACTTCGTCAGGATATTATATTGTTGCAATAGGACCATAATTTCAGTTGGACTGGATAATCTTTTCTGTAGCCCATTCTGTGTTATTAGACACCAAGAAAATGTTTAAATCACGTTAGCTCATCTTTCACTGGTGATTGGCAACTATGTCACTGCCAGTAGACTATTTCAGGATGTGCTATTTTGGCTTTCATCAAGGAATTTCCTGTACCTTTAATAGCAGAATATAGCACATGCCAAAATGGAGATGCTTGTGTGAATCCAGCATGTCCAGGCTTGTAACCGCCATCTTAATGCCCTTTCAGTAACATTGTAATTTCTTCAAACAAAAGCCTTTGCAATGTAAATGGAAATATGACGGACATACAGGCTATGTTGCTGAGTGCAGAGGACAGCTTGGCCTGATTGTACCTGTTGCTCGGAGGTCCAGCCTTTGCACTTGTAGGCTGCGTTTCCCTGTTTAGCCAAGTGTGTGTTCCGATGGGTGAGTTTCTTTGAAAATGTTAATTTTTTGTCTTTGTGAAACTTGAGTTGTTACTTAAAGAATAGTCCCTCTATTTTCTTTTCAGAAGAAAATTACTGCCCTTCTGGTTTATTGACAACCTGCAGATTGTACCCTCTCTGTACACATTTGTGCTACAGGAGCACAGGTCCCTGAAGGAAGGTAATTCTTCACCCCAAGCAGTAAACACCTTGTGTAGTGCAAACACTACTAATTTAATGCACTCATTTAGCATGGTGAACATGCATGTTGAGTCACTGTGCAGGGATAACAGAGTTATGGATGCTGGAAGGCACCTCTGGAGATTGTCTAGTCCAACCCTTTACTCAGAGCCAGGGCCATGTCTGGTCAGGTTGTGAGTATTTCCAAAGGTGGAGAATCCACAGCTTCTCTGTGCAGGCATTCCCATGTCCTACCCTTGTGAAAATGGCTGAAGCCAGGTGGTAGGTGTAATGCTCTATATTTACATAAAATTATAGCAGTTTGGCTTTTTGCTAAAGTTAGTACATGCACAGAAGAAATCACTAACAGGGAGCCAATATCCTAATGTGATAGGATGTTGGCTTTTTTGATAATTTAAATGAAATTAACAGATGTTTTTTGCTCAAAAATAGTCTTACTTAAGACAGTTTACAAGTACAATTAAGTATGGAAATACAAGCCTGCAATATCAAGTGATGTGTTCTCCTGCTCTCAGCCTTATCTAGACTATCCCCAGCAGATGCTTCTTTGAAAACATTCAGTGATGCAGATTCAGCACTTACACCTATTAGTCTCTGTCAATGCTTAATTATTCTCCTGAAACAGAAATTTTCCTTTGTTAAAATCCTGTTGCTCAGAGCTATTTTTGTATTTTAATAGATAGGTCCTTTATGTACTAGAAGATATATCAAATTCCCTTCAGTCTTTGCTTTCCTAGACTAAACAAATTCAGTTCTTTCATCCTGCCTTCAAGCTTGAGTCATCATTTCTAAACTGGAGTGGTTTGGTGTGTTGTGGGTTCTTTTGGTTTAGGGTGGGTTGTTTTGTTGTTTTTTGGTTTTGAGTTGGGGATTCTTTTTTTGTCCTTTACCAGTTAACTTATATATTTCTTCAGCTCCATTTTTCAGGTACAGGTAGTGTATTTAGCAGTGCAAATAAAATCTACTGCAGCAAGCACCTCTTTAATTAATTGTCTGTCCAGCTCTCTAGTTGGAACACTTTATCTGCTGTATTTTAGCGTATTTATGTATCCTTTAACCTTCTATTTAGGATTGCAAAGTTCATGTTCTAGCCCTGATGTTTTCCCAGTAAATGCTGTTGTAATGGTCTCAACCCTTTATCACTCGCCTGTTTTCCAGCAGGTGTAATGCAGTACTCTTGCACAGTTTGTGCCTGCCATTTGACTCCAAGAACACTAGGATTCTTTTAGTGGTGCAACCAGACTCTGATCACCCATCCCTGAAAACAGTATGGTTTTGGAGTCAGAAAATTGCTTTAATATAAATCCTGTGTGGAGGGGACTATCACCAATGCTTTTGCTTTACTAACTCAGAGACTAGAGATACACCTACAGCATCTCCACATCATGCTATGCAGATACAACATGCCTTTATGGCTAGCTCTTCTACCTTGTCATGGGTAATCTTATATCTAACATATAAACCTAGAAGCAATGCAACCTTTATTTCTGAGGAGGAAAACTGTAGCGTCTTCATAGTTTGATTTATGCTTATCTGAATTGCACTGTGTGCGTGTGTGAAAGATTAGCAAATGGCCGTTCTGTTACAGGTAACATCCAGTTCTCAGCTATCAGTCATAAACATAACATGCGCTTTAGCAGCAGGGCATAGCAATTTGGTTAATCTTTTAGATACAAAGAGTAAAAGGCCTTGCTTCTGATCTCTGCTGAGTCTGTGCATTGTTCATGCACCTTTTCTGCCTCCAGAAAGGTCCATGAATCAATTTTCAGCTGACACTCCCATGCCACCTTCAGCTTTTGGCTCCAGCAGTGACTGTGGCTGGGTATAGCACAGTAACGTAGCAACAGCTTCAAAATAAGTACCTTTATTGTCTAGGAAATTGTTACTGCACTGTGATTGCAGCAATTGCAAATACAATGTAAATATGTAGGTCATACTGAGAGAAAATGAAAACAGGATTTATTTATTCATTTCCTTATATTTTCCTTTTCGTGACTTTCTCTTTGATGTTCTGGAAATAAGACTGTTGTACCAGCTTGGGTTGTTCTTTTCTTTTGAAACATCTCAGCTCCTACATTTTACAAGAGAAAAATTTGTGGATTTGTGGATTGATTACTTCTTTGCTGTCCCTGAAAAATTATCTATGTAGCAGCATCGTCATTGTTAAATAGTTTCTGTCCAATACAGAGGGTTTTGTATTATTTTTGTTTATTGCAGAAGTAGCTAAAGAGCAGCTCTACTGAGACAGACGTTTTTCAAACCAATAATAGATAATCACTTCAGAGCAACTGCAACTGATACATGTAAATATTTGGAATCTGTAAGCAAAAAGCTGCTTTCCTGCTCTGCTCTGGATGGGGCTTTGAGCAACCCAGTCTATTGGAAGGTCTCCCTGCCCAATGCAGGGGAATTGGAATTAGATGAGCTTCAAGGTACCTTCCAACCCAAACTTCTCTCTGACTCTATGAAGGGTTGGATTTTGCTCACCCAGCCTAAGGTGCGTCTGTAAGCTAAGTTGCTAACTGCATCTCTGCAGGAAGTCTAGGCTCCTTTCACATCAATAAGCTGTCTGAAATAGTGCAAAGGGATGTTCGTATTTGTGGTCGTAGGCATCAGCTGTAGGGTGGGGTTTATTTGGTAAATGCCATTTGTTCTATTGAGTAAGGACCTAATTCAGTTTTCTAATTAGGTCCTTACTCAATAGGAGTAAGGACCATTGGACACCACCAGGTGTCCAATGCTGTCTTAAGGCTTCCCTCCTGGCCTCCAGCTGCCTCTGCCAAGGGTCTCACTTAGATCCTTTCTCATATATGTTTACAGGTTTCCTCAGCTGTTCTAGGGTCTCTGAAATGCTGCTGGGTTTAGGCAACTGAATCAAGCCATAAACTTTCACTGAGTACAATGGCATTATCACCTGAAGTTAAATAAACTGAATGCCACCAGTGACAGCCTAAATACAAAGCATGGATTACTAGACTAGACTAGAAGTTAATTCTGGTAATGAGTATCTGAAAACAAACTTCAGACTAACTTTTTTTTTTTTTTTCCAGGCTATTTAATTTTCCTTTTTCTCTCAGTGGCCACACTCGGCAACAGCTGAAGTGCAATAGCAAACAAACATTGCAATGTTGGGCACTTCGGCTGTTCACTAATTTACTCAGATAAAATAATCTAATACATTTCAGTGTCTTTCCAAGACTGAGAACCAGCACGCTTTCTTTAACTTCCGTCAACCTTTATCCCTTTCTTAACAGCACCCCCATATATGTTTCTTTCAAGTGTATTTGTTTTATAGTTACTTTTCATTTTAGACACCAAAGTAGAAGAGAAAAGCCAACTTAATATGCTAGATTTGCATTCCCAGCTACCAGTTCCAACACAGCTTAAGATTGTAATTGTGAAAAGAAAATTTGCTTTGTTTCTTTGGGTCATAAAACGCTGTATTGGAGGAAAGTTTTCCACTGCCCTGCAACTTTATTTAATGGTCCATTTTAGAAATATTTTTCATATTTATGTCCTCTCATGCACTGTGATTGTGGCTGCAGAGGAGCCCTGAATATTTTTCCTGTATCAGTGGCAACTTTTAAAATATTTACAGCTGTCTAATGGCAGATGTTATGAACCTCTATGAAACTACCTTCTGTGGGAAAAAAATAATGGGAGGTGTCATGTCACTCTAAAATGAGTCATTGATTTGTTGTCTAAAGGTGTGATTTTTATATTTTGATCTCTAGGTAATCCTTTCCATGTCAATTAATAATACAGTTATGATTGACTTTGTACTGTTGGTACATCTTTATAAAAAGGACATGGAACTGTTGGAACAAGTCCAGAGGAGGGCCATGAGGATGATCGGGGACTGGAGCACCTCCTGTATGAAGAAGACAGGCTGAGAAAGTTGGGGCTGTTCAGCCTGGAGAAGAGAAGGCTGCGTGGAGACCTCATAGCAGCCTTCCAGTATCTGAAGGGGGCCAGTAGGGATGCTGGGGAGGGACTCTTCATTAAGGACTGTAGTGACAGGACAAGGGGTAACGGGTTAAATCTTAAACAGGAGAAGTTTAAATTGGATATAAGGAAGAAATTCTTTCCTGTTAGGGCGGTGAGGCACTGGAATGGGTTGCCCAGGGAGGTTGTGAATGCTCCATCCCTGGCGGTGTTCACGGCCAGGTTGGACAGAGCCTTGGGTGACATGGTTTAGTGTGAGGTGTCCCTGCCCATGGCAGGGGGGTTGGAACTTGATGATCTTAAGGTCCTTTCCAACCCTAACTATTCTATGATTCTATGATCTCTGATAATGTTGTAAGATGTCAGTGACCTTTGTGAAGTTACAATGCTACAATCAGGAGCAGATGAGAAGTGAGCTGGTTAGTGCGCAGGTCAGGTGTCAGTACAGGCAAGAAGTGTTTGAAACCAGGGTTTCGATTCACAAGTTAATTGATTTTCTGTTGCAGCCTCCATGTAGTAACCTCAAAGCAACCTATGAGTGTTAATGGAGTAAAAATCAAGAACATATCTCCTGTGAGAAAAACATTTTCCTGGTTATAGGTTTAGAAGCATAAGGCACAGAAAGGTCTCTGTGCACTTACCAAAATCACTTTTTTGGGGTTCCTGGTAATCTGAAAAACATTTCATAGGGTTGGAGGTGACCTTTAGGGATATGAAATAGATCCATGAAACAGACAGCCTCATCGTGTAATACATAATTCATAAACTGATCAATGTTGATCTAAAAACTAAGTGGCTATTATTATTCATTTTGGAAATGTGTTTCAGAACATCACTGCTGTGATGGTTCGACACCTTAATTTCCAAATGACATTTATTCATATGCCACTAATACCTCCTTGTTCTTGTGCCAGCATGGTCCATTAGCATTCACTCTTTCATTTAGCAGTTTTTAAAGTCAGTTCAGGCTTAGACTTCCTCAGATGTTTTGGGACTAAACCAGCCATTCCTTTTTGTCTCCATTTCTGCCAGTTGTCATATTAATCCCCTTCCACATGTACCTTCTTTCCACAAAGTGACTTTTTTTCACAGTTGCATCCTGTCTCAGGTTACTTCTACTTTTATAGCTAGACTAAACAAATGGCATAAAAGATTCTCTAATAATCTCTTGGTTTATGATGTCTATGGTTGTTAAAGTAAACACATCATTTTGTTTGTGGTGAGCTGTCCTGTTATAAACACATTAGAGTCAGACAGAAAGTTTCATTAATTTCTTGGTGCTTTTCAGTTTTTCACTTATCCTGACACCTGTTTTCCTTTCAGAAACAGTTTTCCTGACACAATTGTAAGGTTCCCTGATCTGCCAGCAGAGCATCAGCAGGGCATGATTCCCACTGTCCCGTTGGTGTTAAGAGTAGGCACAGACACCAGGCATCAGTCTTAAGTTCAACAGCTTTAGAGGGCTTCTCTCTGGATCCTTAATTGGCATTTGGATGGGGTTGTTCACTTCTCCATGTTACTGTTCTTTGGGAAATCTCAGAATCTGAAGCTCACCACTATCGCTGTAGCTTGAGAACTAGTTCAGAAGCAAATGGAAGGAGCAGAAGTTTGCATCTCAGTTTATAGGTATTTAATTTCTCTCTTACAGAGGTGGAGTTACTGAATGCCTTCTTTGGTTCAGTTTTTACTGCTTTTGTAATGGTCTCAACCCTCTACCACTTTCCCTTGGTTGAGGAGGATTGGGTTAGAGATCATTTAGCCAAACGTGTGTCAAGGGAGCTGGCAGATGTTGTCACTAAGCCATTCTCTATCACCTTTGAAAGGTCATGGAGAACAGGGCAGGTGCCTGAGGACTGGAGGAAAGCCAATATCACAGCAGTCTTCGAGAAGGTCAAGAAGGAGGATGCAGGAAGCTACACAGGCCTGGCAGCCTCACCTCCATTCCTGAGGGGAGGGAACAGTTCATGCTGGATGTCATCCCTAAGCATGTAGAGGAAAAAAAAGTTATAAGGAGTAGTCAGCGTAGATTCACCAAGGCAAAATCATGCTTGACCAATCTGGTAGCCTTCTATGATGGAATGACTGACTATGTAGGTGAGGGGAGAGCAGTGCATGTTATCTACCTTGATTCAACAAGGCTTTCGACACTGTCTTCCATAACGTCCTCATAGGTAAGCTCAGGAAGTGTGGGTTAGATGATTTGGCAGTGAGGCAGATTGAGAACTGGCTGAACGGCAGAGCTCAGTGCTGTGATCAGCAGTGCTGAGTCTAGTTTATGCCTGTAGTAGCAGTGTTCCCCTAGGGATCAGTACCAGGGTCTAGTCTTGTTCCACTTGCTCATCAATGACCTGGATGAAGGAATGGAGTGTACCTTCATTGAGTTTGCTGATAATACAAAACTGGGAGGAGTGGCTATTGCATCAGAAAGCTGTGCTGCCATTCAGCAAGACCTGGACAGGTTGGAGACTTGGGTGGAGAGGAACCTAACGAATTTCAATGAAGGCAAGTGCTGGGTCACTTCTCTGTGGAGAAGGACCTGGGAGTTTTGGTCCATGAGCCAGCAGCAATGTGCCCTTGTGGCCAAGAAGGCCAGTGGTATCCTGGGCTGCATTAGGAAGATGTGGCCAACAGGTCAAGGGAGTTTATTTTCTCTCTCTGCTCTGCCCTGATGAGGCCACATCTGGAGTACTATGTCAGTTCTGGGCTTCCCAGTTCAAGAAAGACAAGGACTTACTAGAGAGGGTCCACTGAAGGGCTATGATCAGGGACCAGAGCATCTCTCTTATGAGGAAAGGCTGAGAGAGCTGGTCCTGTTTCCCCTTGAGAAAAGATGACTGAGAGGGGATCTTATCAATGCATACAAGTATTTTAAGGGTGGGTGTCAAGAGGATGGGGTCAGCCACTTAGTGGTTCCTAGTGACAGAATAAGGGGCAAGGAGCACACACTGAAACAAGGAAAGTTATGTCTGAATTTGAGGTAAAACTCCTTTACTTTGAGGGTGGCGGAGCACTAGAACTGGCTGCCCAGAGAAGTTGTGGAGTCTCCCTGTCTGGAGAAATTCAAAACCTGCCTGGATGTGTTCCTGTATAACGTGCTCTGGGTGAACCTGCTTTAGCAGGAGGGTTGCACTAGATGATCTCCAGAGGTCCCTTCCAACCCCAGCCATTCTGTGATTCTGACTTCTGCTCACATGTATTTGTACCATTGTTGGATTTAAGATGTATTTGATCAAAACTCTGGAGGTCTATGTCTAAACTATTTAACCCCACCATCCATTTCTCTAAGCCTAAAGTTACTACAAAGTCATGTTTCTGTGAAAAGTCACTAAATAAATATGCTGGGAAAAGCCCAGTATCAAAACTTTGTTGCACAAATTTAGTTGTGTCCTGTTTTGATGAGGCACTAGTCTTTCTTCCCTTTCATTGGTGAGCACATGGATTTGTAAATAATCCACAGTAAGTGGTTTCTAGTTACATAGTGCATAGTTACAAGGTGACATAAAAAAGAACAGTGTTGTAAAAACCACACAGATTGTTTTATATGTACATATATATATATATCATCCCACAGGATTGCATACTTTAATGGACTTTATGAGGTGCTTGAAGTCTACTTATATTCACCAAACATGGTGCTTATCTGTTGAATCAGTAACTTCATGATGGTCCTAACTATTCGTGCACTTCGGTGCGCTGGCGCGTTGCTGTGTTAATGGGCCCCTATAGCGAACAGCAGCAGGGCAGCAGTTTGGAGTAGCAGATGCAGTCATTTGGCTCCTCCCTGTGAGGCTGCAGGGCGAGTGAAGTTTGAACGGGAGCAGAGTTTCTTGCAGGCGTCCGGCGCTGATTGGCCTTGCACCCTGCAGCTGATAACAGCTAAAAATAGTGCTGGTATAAAAGCCCAGCGAGCAGCAGGGCTGTCCTGGCATTGCCTCCTGACTGCCAGCGAGGGAGGAGACGGTGTTCTCCAAGCCCCGGCAAATATATGACCGAAGCACATTCTGCTGCTTCATTCCCCTAACAATTAACTCCTCAAGTAAGGACACACACACTGGACTGTGTGACTCATGGGGGAAGTAACCAAGTTCTATTTCAAAGATACAAAAAAGACATAAACTGAAGGCCAGATTTTCTGAGCAGAGCATGACAGGTGGGCTGGAGGAATGTCTTTGGAAGTGTGCCCGCAGAATATCTGCGGGTTTGTGTGCAAGAATGTTGTAAATACGCTCACATAATTACCTGTATGAGGAGCATACTCTATGATGACGGAATTCCGAACACTTGGAAAAACAAATGTGGTTTTGTTTGACAATGGTTTGACTAAGCTGACATTGAAGAGTTTGGGAGTGTTCTTAGCCTTGCTGTTGGTTCTGGGGAAATCGGGTCACTTCCTTGCCTTTCTGTTCCCAGCCAAACTCTGCCTGTCTTCTGTTTTAAACTGTAGTCTTGGGGGGACCAGAGACTTCAGTGGTTGATTGCATTGCAAGAAAAACCTTTGGGTGTCTGAAGTGCTTTGGATGAATAAAGAAGGGACATAGCTACATTGAACAGCTCCTCTTTGAAACTCTGGCGAAAGTTACATTAAATTGAAAACAGGGTGTAATTGGGAAAGCATTAGGAAGTCTTTAAAATTGGTGGCAGTATCAGCCCTATCAATATTAAACTATTTCCTCATGTATTTATTCCAGAAGTTCTCTGTTTTTATGAAACTTTGCACTATGAAATTTGTATGTGTAGATACCCTTTTATTTTAGTTAGAGTTTTGGTTTTGGGTTGTTTTTTGGTTGGTGTTTTTTTTCTGGTTTATAATAATACACTGCAAGGTTTATAACATCCTGCAAGATTAACATGACCCAGCTAACTTGCCTTCAGTTTTGATTTGATACATTTTATTTTCTGAAAAGGTTATTTATAACTGCTTAGCCATTTCCCCTTTGATAAGAACATTCAATTACCTTGTGCTGTCTTAGCTGAGAGATCTCCTGTGTCAAACTAGATAAAAGAAGATGATGGTTTAGCAGTTCTGCAGACTGAAGTCAACTTTTTCCTGGTCAGGAGACCCAGCATGAGCAGAGGTGGTAGACACTCCCACACTGGCTTCCACCTAATTGAGATACAGAGCTGAGTCAATCATTACAGCACATCTAACTTCACCCTTCTGAACTTTCTGCTTTTCCTCTCTGAAAGCCAGTTTTCTGAGTTAACATGAAGCCAAGAGATAAGCTGAGAGGCTCTTATTGGTGCCATCCTCTGCAGGGGAATTCAGGCTTTCTCTCAACATCATGAGGTAGCTTTACATATATTTCTTAGTTAGTCTGGCATCACTTGCTGCTTGACTAGGAATGAGTGGATGTTGCTAATAGTATCTAATTAGCACTTTCTGAACTGATGTAGGTCTCCCAGGAAAAACTAGTCCATTTTCCACAGACCTGTATCGTCGTCACCAAGGTCAGAGCAGTGAGACTGCAAAGATGACTGGGCATTTTGGTGATCTATGAGGTTGCTTCCAGGCAACTGAGGGCCCACACCTTCCTTGTAAAAGTGATGCCTGCGAGATGCTCTGTGAAAATTGTGAATTTTGGAAAAAGTGATTTTTATTTTTTTTTTTTTTAATTTTTTACTTAAGAAGAAAAAAAGTAAAAATCTTCATCTCTCTAGTTAAACCACCCAGTATTCCCAACTCTGACAGGCTCAAAAAAGACTGTATCACTATTCAGACTGTGTTCAGAGTGAATTTCACGCTAAGGTTTCCTTTCAGTCTTAATCTAAGCTCTTCTTTAACAATTGACGCCACTCTTTACTTTAAGGATGTGGGACATGGTCTCTAGTCCTAGTAACCTGTGCATGGTGGTCACCAATGAAAAATCTACTAACGTGAGAGCATAGATGCAGATGAGGGGTTCACTTCTGTGCTCAACTAACCATATTACTCTGATTCATCCTGGTTGTCTGCATTAACTCTGCAGGGAAAAGGGTCCATCAACAAACAAAAACTGAAATGAGATATCACCAAGTCAATGTCAGGTGCTTCAAGACGGTGAGCTCTTATATGGAAGAAAGAAGGAAAACAGCCCCAAACAATGCACCGTTCATTTAATAACAGCTCGAAGTGATGTGCTAAGGAAAGTGAGCTTGTTCACTGGCAAACTTTATGGAAACCTTATCACATAAGTACCAAAAGGTGAAATGAAAAATGAATGAGGGCAATTTTCTAAGGAGAATGGAAGAGTTCTACAGTTCACTATAAGGCTCCAGCTCAGCCACCTGCGTTAACCCAGGCGTATGGTACTGCCATTGAGGAGGTGGACCATAACATAAGCAGAGGTTAAACTTTGCTGCCATGGAGAGATGTAAAGATGTTGATACCTGCTATTTCACACGGAATAAGAGTGGGTTTATCAGGGAGCAGAAAGCCAGAGGTCCTTTCTTTAGCTGAATAATACATACACCATAGGGGATCCTGTACCGCTATGCAGATCCACACACAATCCATGCACAGGTTCTTTATGGCTTCATCTGGCACAACTAAACATCACTGAGGCCAATGTTTGAACCCATGGGAACTAGCCTGAGTCACAAGGAACTTCAAACTGGGTTGTTAAAGGCTTCATCTTTTAGAAATAATGTGCCTCAGAATATAGAAAGTAATTTCTGCTTTCAGCTGAATTGTTTGCTGAACAACAGAGCAAAACACAAATCTATCAAGCAAAATCAGCAGCAATTGTGTGTTCTTTGCGCTTTACCTACTGGAGGTAATTGAAACCGAGCCTGAGACCCATGTGTGTTGTACATACCATTTTGAACACTTGCTGCAAATAATCCATAATTGGTATTGGAGAGTGTGTTGTGTGCTTGTCTTTTGCTTGGGGAGATTTAATCCTTGTTTCCTTGTTCATGGAGCAAATCCTAATTAATTTAGACTTAATTAATGACAAGAAGCATTCAAAGAAATTATCATAATCTAAATAGGAACTTGCACTAAGAACACTTGTAAAACAGGGATATACATTACTTACTCTGTTGCAAACTTATAAGTAAAATGTCACTATAGTTGTATGACAGTAGAGAGTCAACAATAACATGTACATCACACTTACTTGGTGTTGTTTTTCTTCATCATGCTGAACAGTATGGAGGTTTTATTTTGAAAAGCAAGGGCTGAGGATATCTACATTCCTCCTTTCATCACTGTCCATATAGCTCACAGTTTGGGACAATCTGTAATGCTCTCCATTGTATCCCCTACAATACCTCTTTCCAGAGCAGTCTCAGCCCTGTTTAGAAATACCTTTTGTTTTTAACAGAAATGACAGTTTGGGAATGATAGCAAAATAAAGAAATAAAGGAATAAACTATTGCCCTCTAGAAGCCCCTCTACTGAGCACATCGTTAGGAGATGATTTTGTACCTTTTAAGTTGCACTTCCTTGTGAATGGTTAGCTGTGACTGTCTCAACATGACTGCTGAGATAATTATCCATAATGAAATCCCTCTTCACACTGAATAGCAGTGGGGTTATATCTTGAGGGTGTTAATGCTTGTTAATGCTTATTAATGCTACAGCAAAGGTTGCTACTGCATCCATGTGAGAACATAACTATATAGAAAAATTCACTTTGCAAAAATCCTGTCTGAGATGATTCTAGTCATCTATCATTTCATTAAACAGCCAGAGACCTTTAGAGCTAAAATATTGCATGTTCATAAAAAGATGAAGGAGATCTGCTGTACCTTGTGACTATAATGGATTCATAATATCCGGGGATACAGAGTGGGCTATGTCAAATTAGCCAGTTAAATGATTGCAAAGTTTCCTGGCCTAGGTTTTGCCAACCCATCCCCACCTTGGGTCATTCAGTCTGCATGCTTGTTGTATCACTTATTGTCTTTTGTGGCATGCTTTTGAGAGTGGGACAGTTTATAAGAAAGAACAGAATCACAGTTCTTCCATCAAACCAGCATGTTTTTAGGCACTGTACATCTCTGGAATTGAGGGAAAATACCTGCTTACCCAGCTTTGGCATGAGGCTGAGGAGAAGAACTTTGTACATCATTGCATGTCTTGTTCATCTAGGGCAGGGAACATGCAGTCTGAGCCCAAATATCTGAGATAAATCCCTTTTGATTTTCCTGAAGATTAAACAAGAACTTGATAGTGACACGTTGTAATTCAAAATGAAATTAAATTTATTGGATTAGTTCCTTGCATTTGTTAACTTGTGAAATAAGTAGCATATTGAAGCTGCCAGCAATGCAATAACTGCAGTTGCACATTCCCAGTAATTCAGTTTGTTCCTGGAAGACATATTGTCACAACCTGTTCAAACATGCTCGCTTAGTGCCTGGTTGCTGCTTAGTTGTATTTTTCTAGGCAATTGAGCAGTTAAATAGTTCCCAGCTAAAATCATAGCCTCAAATGCCATTTACTGCAGCTGCACGAAGACTTCTATTATTTTCATCCATCATGGAGGTTTTTTCACAATATGAAAAATGTTACTTGTGTTGTATACAACTTGTAATACCCTGCTCACAGAATGAGCTGGGTGGCATTACCAAGGGAGATCCGTGCCATGATCCTTCGTGGTAACTTAGCGGTCTGCTGGAGAACTCCATGATAGAATTACATTCTGGATGCTTGGCCTCTGATTCACCCCCTCAGAACAAATCTTTGCTGGAAGTGAAGCTTGGATCAGGCTCATGAAAGCTGATAGCGTGTCAGAGTTCAGCTACAATAGAGGTCTTATGTGGAGATGTGGCGGTTCCTTTTCTGAAGCTGTCCTTTTATTAATGGGATGACATGCTCATATTCGCTTATATAGCTCAAAACTGTCAAACTATAATGTCTTGGCTTATGAAGAGTTCATAATTCAGTATCTAATATTCTTGTACGTAACTCAAAGCCTCTGCTACTTCTGACTTTGGAGCAAATGATAGGCCAAACCAAGAGACCCATTCTTTGCATTAAAATAAGAGTGTACTAATTATTTATCAGTATCTTCCCCTTAATTTGGCTGAAGAAAGAGATGATTTCACAACACAAAACAGAGCTGTGTAGGCAGTAACCACCATTGTAGTCAAAAAGGTTCCACCCAGATGTAAGTGATAAGTCAGTTTTATATGACAGCAAGGCAGTAAATGCATGAATAGACTCCTGAAGTAGTGCACATATATATATTTATATTTCCTCCTACTCACTGCCTCCTACATTGTTTATCTTAAATCCAGCTTTCAGGATTTATTTAAAAAACCCCACAGCATTTATATGAGCAAGGACACATTTTCTTGGTCTCTTCTAGGGTTCTGTAGGGAGATTTCTGAAAGTCAGAAAGTTTTTGAGGTGGGCTGGGTTATTTTCTATGTGGAAATTTAAAGCACAGCTGGAATAACAGGTGTGTGGTATCCACACTACAGCTTCTGTAGCCCCTGAGCACCTCATATCAAGTCCTGAGGCAGGGGATGAGTGCAAGGTGGTGCCTCAAAGGTGAAAGTGGACGGGGGAGGGACCTTCCAGGGGCACTGCTGCCCAGAAGCATCTTGAATTAGATGGGGTCAGGCCTGTTCCTGCACTAGGTTATATCTGGGTCAGGATGGAGACGGCTTCAGGGCATCTTAGCTCCTTTCTCTGTCTTGCACAGTTTCCCTTCTGCTTTGCTGAGCCTCAGCACAATAACCTTTGTCTTGCAAACTGATTATAATGTGCCACTAAACCCAGACAGTAATTGGGAAGGAGGGATTTAAATGTATTGACACATTGAATCTCTACCAAAATTGCTACCTCTACACTTTAACTTGCAGAAGCGCAAGGTATGCACAACTTCTGAAGTGGGAGAGAACACGTGCATAAAAATCAGGCACTAAAGCTACAGATTTCTTTTACTTAATAATTACAGCAGGATTTGTCTGACCATAATAATGTCTTTATCTAAGCTTGTTATCCTGGGCTGCCTTTATCACCAGTGAAAAAAAATAGGCACTTCTAGGGCACATATTTTCATTCTAAAATAGGCATCTAAATAGGTCACATGCATCACATCTTATAAGCACTGATACCTTGAATGCTGATTGTATTTAAACATTTTGGTTTAGCATTAGCACTATTACCTCCTTACTGTTCTCATGGCTAGAAGTATTCTCTCTTCCAGAGTTGATATATACTCTCCTGTGATTTAAACTGTTCAAAGCACTTATCTATATCAAAACAGTGTTTTCAATGAGGCTGGAGCTAAAGGTAACCTCAGTCAAGATGACTCAATTCCCTTTGTTTCCAGAAACCCTCATTAAAGGGAAATTATGTCATCACACGAGGTGCAAATGAAACCAAACAGTTTTTCAGCAAAACCAAAATCATATAATCCTATGGTTGATCTTCAAGGTCCCTTCCAACCCAAACCATTCTGTGATTCTGTGATAGATGATAATACATTACTTAGGGATGGATTTTAGGGATAGGGTGACTACACTTTGGTTTCTGGCAGATTTTTATAGCTGTAATATATCATTACAATGCAATGATTCTTTTTGCCACATGTAAGTACACTTAGCCCATGTCTCTGGAAGTTTGCCGGTAGGCCTAGGAATAATTATACAATAAATGTTTGGTAATTAATGTGCCTATTCCAAAAATTACATGTAAAAATTTGAAATCAAAGGAGTAATAACACTTAATTATCTTCCAGTTAACCTTCCAGTTATTTGAATGAGTGCTAATTAGATCTAAAAACCATAAGCACACTTTTACAGTAATTATAATGTTGATTATGTTGTAATTACAGTTGCAACAGCATAATGAGATTTACTTGTTAACCATTTCAGTGCTTCGTGGAGTGCACATGAGACAGCTGTGGGGAAATCCTGTAGAGCTTATCCAAAAAGCCATGGAGATGTTGGCTGCTGCTGCTCTGGACCTGTGTCAAATGCCTGGGGGTCACGGGAGGGAGTTAGAGATCATCACAAAAGCACACAGCTAAGAGCATTTTCAGGAGAGGCAACCATTTGATCATGTCAAAACTATACCCAGAAGGTCTCTCTGTCAGAAAAGGAAGGTAGAATTGCTCATGGCTGGCAGTGTGAGTGGCCAACAGCCTGTGAGCGAGCTGCGGTGGTCCCCAAACAGGAGCAGAGGGCAGTGTGGATGGAGTACCCCCAGGCACTGAGGGCAATGATGAGGAGGTCCCACCGACCCCTTTGCCTTGGCCTGCTCTTCCTTCCTGTGCCAGCACTCCCTTTAAGCTGTGTCAGTCCTTTCTACAGTGCCACCTCTGGCTTAGGGTTGCTGTGAGGTGACCTCTGAGCCACACAAGGAATGCCGGGTGAAGAAAGGGAGTATAGATGACAACAGTATGTCAACAGCAGGCTGAGGCCCTTGAAAGTTTTCAATCATACTCCACCCCAGCACATCATCACTCCTGTCCCCCCTCTACAGCCAGCACTCTGAGCACTGAGAAATGCTTATGGGACCCAAAATAGTTTATTTTCCCAAGGCCATGAAGCTCTTCATTCTCCTGTGTAACCTCATTCCTCTCCTGCTGAACTCATCCAAAAGTGGTGGCACCATGGGTGCTTTTTTCACCTGAGAGTATACACTTTTGGGTTCTGTACCTCTTTGTTTTCGACAAGGGGTTTTCGCCAAGGCAGAGCTCTGCTATTCAGCACCCTCCTGGACCAAGGTAACAGCTAATGCACACGGGGAGGAAATTAGGCTTTTTTTCCCCCCTTACCTTTCTTAGCAATAGCAGTATTAGGACTTTGAACAGCCAGAAGCAGGACAAACACTCTTTAGAAAAGAAGGAGAAAACATCACTGTTGCTTAAAGCAGTGAAACCAGCCTGAGGCAGAACTTCCCTCTTCCCATCACCGGTGATCCCAGCTGTAGAATAAGGGAGGGACCAACAGAAACACTGAAATTGGGGAAGAGCAGAATTATGCGCTCAGAGCCTGATCCTGCCGTAGGTACCAGGAGCTTGTCTCCTCCCCTGTGAGTTAACCCCACCCTCTTTTTTTATGCTCTGGGCTATTTTGGGCAGGCAGCGAGAACTGCGGCTCTGACAGATGAGATACTGTACCAGAGCACAGCAGCACTTGTTGCTCTGAAGGACTACACAGCCCTAACAGGGACTGCTGCTGTGCTGCCTGCCTTTTCTTATGCTTTTAATTATTTATTTATTACCCGCAAACTTGTTTTCTGCGCTAGTTTCGAGCCTTATCCTTACAAATGATGTTTTAAGAGCTTTGTGAGAGCTGTTTGGAAGGGAAACCCACCTGCTGTGCAGTTGAAGCCTCCTTTTGCCACTTGGTAGCGGGAGATCAGCCGGTAGCCTTGGGGGTGAAAAATGACAGACTCTGTTGCTGCTAATGGGGAAGGAAAGGACCCTGAAATTGAGCTCTTTGTGAAGGTAAGTTGCACTGTGAACTGGACGCTGGTGTGACTCTCAGATCAGCTCGGCTTCTACTGAATAATCAAACTTTAATTCTCTGGCGCTGAGTGGAAGCGGTGCTTTGACAGCCTGTTATCTCCTGCGCACACGTTTGTACTGCTTTCTCCTTCATGACATTAGAATTAGGTAATGTTGTGAAGGGAGAGCCAGAGTTCCTGTGTTTTATTGCTATTTCTCCCCTCGTGAATTTGTCCTGTTATTCTTAGCCTGCTGCCTGCAATGTGCTGTGTCCTAACTTTAGGCTTTTTAGTTTAGCCACTAAGAATCCTGACTTCCTTCTCCAGTTTTGGGAAGAAAGCAGGAAGAGCTGAGGGGTACCATGGTTTGGTACCTCGGCAGAGGCTGTCAGGTCTGAAACGCTAGCGGAAAGTGAACCAAAAAGGATTGAGATAAGCTGGCCATATTCTGATTATTTCCTGCAATACTTTTTTGTTTATTTGTTTGTTGTTTCTTTTTCCTAAAAAAAAAAAAAAAAGCAAGCAGATTTTATTCTCATTTTCCCCAGACTGAAGCTCATGCTGATTTTATGCAAGGGTAACAGAGAACAGGAACCGATATAATGAAAATATAGAAAAATCAGTACATCTGTCACATGGTAAGATTTCAGAATGTCTCAGATTGGGTACATCTGTTAGTCTTGGGCTAATAAAATCTTGCCATTAAAATCATATGTTCAAACATATTACATATACAACCTTATTAATAGCAAACTTCATGCAAACTCTTCACTCCCAGTGAAGAGCTCAGATTTTTTGATGTTCAGAGCATGTTTGAAAGCTCTATGTACATTGAGCCTGAAATCCACTATGCGCATCTAACATGCAGGTGTCTGGTCTCTCAGAGCCTAAACCATCCCTGTAAATCAATATGATTATTATCAATATACAGGAGTTACATCAGACCCTTTGTAAACAAAGTACTGGATGATTGGGAAAGAAAATTCCATCCCCTCCCTTCTGTCAAGTTGAGGGTATATAATTGCTTTGTACTCCCAGACGGATATTTTGGGCTATAAGTTGAAATGTCAGCCACATCCATGGTGTGTATACATGGCCTTTTCACGCATCTTCCAAAACCAGTCAGTTCGGTGCAGCCTTTCTGACAGAGCCAGCATCAAGGTCTTTTTCCTTTGCAAACAGATTTTACAAGAATTTCTGGTTCATAAATGCCCAGTAGATCCTTTGTGTGTTAAAATGGACCAGCATGGGTCCACATACCCAGACACTTTGCCTCCTATAGGCAGTTTCTATGAGAGTGAGTTTAATAGAGATGTTTGTGGGCTAAAAAATAGGTTAGTGGGATTGTTTGGCGCTCTCTTATCACAAATATATTCTGGAATGAAAACGTTTAGCTACTGATTCATTTTAGTGCCCACGATATTTTATTGAGGCTGATACGGGTGTTTGTGATATATGGTGCTTTGACTGCATCAGCTGTTAAAGTGAAGGTCATTGCTCAGATTCATAGCATGAAATTCTGGGTCCATAAGGTACTAGAAAAAAATTGCACTGCATTCAATTGAGCCATGCCATCACCTGAAGATTTATAACTCCAGAAAGAACATTTTTAGTAATGTGACTTCCTGCATAATGTATGTCACAGAACTGCATAAAGACTCTCACATAAAACCCAGAATTTGCAGAGCTGGAGCAAAAGAATTAATTGGTATCTTCCTGCAGACTTTCCACTTAGGTTGAAAAATTGCAATTCTTGATGTTTTGGAAAGGTGCCATTAATTTAATTAAAAGTCTAAAAAGTTGTATAATGTAACCAGAGTGTGTAAGTTATACAGCTCAGAAGCTGGAAAATAAAAAAGAGAACATTCAACAAGAGATGAGGAAATTGCTGAAAAATAGGAGCATGTAAGAGAAACAGGATCAGAAATCTCGTCTGGAGCATGAAATTTCTCCGCTCTTGTGAGACCCCACCTGCAGTACTGTGTTCAGCTCTGGCCCCCCAAGACAACAGGGACATGGACCTGTCAGAGAAAGTCCAGAGGAGGCCACGGAGATGCTCAGAGGGCCGGAGCACCTCTGCTACGGAGACAGGCTGTGAGAGCTGGGCTTGTTCAGCCTGGAGAAGGGAAGGCTCCAGGGAGACCTTAGAGCAGCTTCCAGTTCATAAAAGGGCTGACAAGAAATCTGGAGAGGGACTTTTGACAAGGGCCTATAGGGACAGGACAAGGGGAATGGCTTTAACCTGACAGAGGGGAGATTGAGATGAGCTCTTAGGCAGAAGTTCTTCACTGTGGTGAGGCACTGGCGCAGGTTGCCCAGAGAAGCTGTGGCTGCCCCATCCCTGGCAGTGTTCCAGGCCAGGTTGGATGCAGCTTAGAGCAACCTGGTCTAGTGGAAGGTGTCCCTGCCCATGGCAGGGGGTTGGAACTGGATGATCTTTAAGGTCCCTTCCAACCGAAACCATTCTGTGGTTCTATGATATTACTAAGAGGAGATGAACAGGAGAGAGTCTGCAAAGGCGAAGGCATTTTGTTTTATGCTGGAAAGAACTGAAAGGTGACAATTTCTGTATGAGTAGAAGATACTGGGGCAAGTGACACATCTAAATATACTGAACCACACTTGAGGCCAGTTCAAATAGCAGGAGATGTTGGGGCCGGTGAGCGTTCCATCACTTGATTTTTGTGGACCTAATACTTTACTCAAGGAAAAGAGTTCTGTCCTCCACCTTTGAAAGAACATACAGCCAGAAAATGCAGAGATCAGTGAGAAAATGTAGGGCAGGAGATGTGGCCTGGAGGAAACTGTATCTTCCACGAGCACAAACAAACCAGAAAGGGCTGTTTTTCACCTGTCATGGAATCTCTAATAAAGGCAGTTTCTGTCTCAGGTTAACGAAAGGTGTTACACAATTGCTGTATTTCACTTTTCTGTTTAACCTTAAAAAGACAAGTAGAGAGGTGATTGTAAACAGAAGAGCCTCTCTGTAACCCAATGCAGGTTAGCTGTCTCCTGAGCTGTGCAGATAGGCTGGGCACCACTCGGACACAGCTGAGCTGCTCTGGCACAGACAGGTTACATGGTTATCACATCTTGTTATCATCCCCATTGATTTTACTGTTATTCTAACAGTGCCCTAACCTGGATCTATCAGATCATTTTGTGAACAAGTGTTTGTTCTTGCAAGAGGTGCTTGATTGAGAGTAAACCCTCCCAAATCTGGGGCAGGACACAAGCAGACTGCTGGTGAGAACGGGCAAAGGTGAGGCCTGCCGGGGAGATGGTGCCCCCTTAATCAGATCTGCAGGTTGTGTGAGCAGGCCTTATGTGAACACCGAAACTCTCCAGCTCCGATTCCCCCTCTAAACTTGTTTGACAAGGAACTGGAAGAGGCTGCCAGAGGAAAAGGCTTGCTGTGCGGTACCGCGAGACGCTGGCGGCAGCAGCCTTGGGGAGGTGAGCATCGGGAGGTAGCGCTGGTTCAGTGCTTAACCTGGCTTGTTGTAACTCAGGTTGATTTTAATTAACCTGGGGCAAAGTGCGTCTGTATAAATGACACCCTGTTGGAAGGTATACTCAGCTTTTCCTGGCAATCTCGCACCTGCATACTTGAATGTAACAGCTGAACTGGAATGGTGCTCTTTTTACATGCAGTAATTCAAACTGTTAAAATCCATATGGGAGGATCACAGAATGAGTGGGTCAATCAGAGAGCCTGGCTGTACAGGACACAGCACTCATCCTGCTGATTTAGGGTGCTCCATCAAAAGCCCAGGAGTCACTGCTCTCGGGAGGGTGTAGCTGCCCTTCTCCTCAGCCTTGGACACAGTTATCCCAGAGATTATTCCAGTGAGGTGCAGGATTTTTATGCATTCTGGGATTTCTTTTTGTGCATTTTTTGGATTTTTCACAGAAACTGTGTCTGCCAAAAGGTGATTTGCGGCTAACCTTGGTTTGGGTTTTGGTGAACTGCTGCTATGTAGCCTTGAAGGAAGATACAAATACAAACGTTACTCCTGGTAACAACCCGTAACTCCTGGTTGGCACAAACAGCCATTCATTCCCTGCTATTAAGGCTCTTGTGGTTTTAATGTATGAGTTTCTCTGATAAGGAATCTCATTTCAGTTTCAGAATTTCAGGGTTATGAAAACAAATAATGACTTTACAAACTGGGAGAGAGAACTTGACAGGAGCCTTTTAACCTATTGCATCGGGTTTGCATGGTGAGGTTTTGGTAGCAGGGGGGCTACAGGGGTGGCTTCTGTGAGAAGCTGCTGGAAGCTTCCCCCACATCTGACAGCCAATGCCAGCTGGCTCCAAGTTGGACCCGCTGCTGGCCAAGGCTGAACCCATCAGCAACAGTGGTAGTGCCTCTGGGATAACGTATTTAAGAAAGGGAGAAGGAGCAGTTGCAGCAAGAGAAAGGAGTGAGGATATGTGAGAGCACCATCTCTGCAGACACCAGGGTCAGGGCAGAAGGAGGGGAGGCCGTGCTGCAGGCACCAGAGCATAAATTCCCCTGCAACCCATGGTGAGGCAGGCTGTGCCCCTGCAGCACATGGAGGTCCATGGTGGAGCAGATCTCCACCTGCAGCCCGTGGAGGACCCCACACTGGAGCAGAGGGCTACCCAAAGGAGTCTTTGACCCTGTGGGTAGCCTGCAATGGAGCAGGCTCCTACCAGGACCTGTGGTCCCATGGAGAGAGGAGCCCACAATGGAGCAAGTTTGCTGCAGGACTTGCGACCATGTGGGGAACTCACGCTGGAGCAGCCTGCTCCTGAAGGGCTGCACCTCATAGAAGGGCCCCACACTGGAGCAGTTCATGTAGAACTACAGGCCATGGGAAGGACTCATGTTGGAGAAGTTCATGGAGGACTGTCTGCTGTGGGAGGGGCCCCACGCTGGAGCAGGGGCAGAGTGTGAAGAGTTCTCCCCTGAGGAGGATGTGGTGGCAGAGACAACATGTGATGAACTGACCACAACCCCCATTCCCTGTCCCCCTGTGCTGCTTGAGGGGAGGAGGTAGAGAATTCAGGAGTGAGGCTGCTCCTGGGAAGAAGGGGAGAGCAGGGAAAAGGTGTTTCTAAGATTTAGTTTTATTTCTCATTACCCTGCTCTGATTTGATTGGTAATAAATGAAACAGAGTTCCCAAGTCTGTTTTGCCCATTATGGTAACTGGTGAAGGATCTCTCCCTGCCCGTATCTCAACCCATGAGCCTTTCACAGCATTTTCTTTCCACTGTCCATCTAAGGAGGGCAGTGATAGAGTAGCTTTGGTGGGCACCTACTGTTAAGCCAAGGGTCAGCTCACCACGCCAGTTGTAATAATACAGTTTCTGTAATTTATTTGCTTCATAGACCGCCCTTGAGAAGAGCAGAAATCAGAACCAGATCTGGATGGTATAAAGTGAATTTCTGTTTCTTGAGAAATCTGGGTATTTCACTGGGTTTTATGAACTCAGCTCTTGGCTTCCATACAAAATCATTCCTGCATTCAGCGAAACTTTCTAGGTAAAGAGGAAATACTAAAGAGAGAAAAGCACAAGGAAGAATAACGATACCGACACATCTGGTTAAACCTGTCTGGGGCTGAAAGACCAACAATAGCATTTTTGCGGATCCTTGGTCATGAGGTTGGCCAAACCTTTCACGCTTTGAGAGGGATGTAGTCACCGTATAGGGTAAATGCATGCACTCTCTGGCACTTCTCAGCTGTCACCCTGGACATGGTGTGAGCACAGGGGTTATTATAAACCTTGCATTTTTCATCTCTTCAGAGCTATCAAGCAGGGGTGGGCACCACGGTTCATGTCTCTTATTTTGGTGAAGCAATGTATGATCACTGGCCTAAGTCTCCTCTTCTACTGCACTGGCCTTCAGCATTGGCACTGAGGTTACCAAATTTACAAGGTTTACTGGCAGTCTGGAGGAGAATAGCTTTACTGGGTTTGTTTAAACATTTATAAACATGTTTCATAAGCTCCATGCAGGGGCTCAGGTGTTTCAGTGTAATTCTGGCTCAGTTTCAGTTCCTATCTTGCTTAGGTCATTTCAAATCATGAATGACTGGGTTGAGGCCCATAGAGGCTTAATATATCTATAATGAGCATAAGAAGAGAGTCAGGCTTCCTAAAATTGAATGACGAATAGCGGTTCAAAATAATAACTCCACTACAGACACAGTTAAATCAGGGAAACACTCCCTCTTTGCTTTTCTGGTCTTTTAAGCAAGCTAAAGGTGAGTGACAGCCTTAGGTGCCACAGTTTGTTTCCTCGTATAAATCTCTGTGACTACTTGCTTTCTGTTGAGCTTGGTAGTAACAGTATCAATGTTAATTGTGATCAAAACATCTGATTAAAATAAAAAATGTTCAAATGCTTTGTTGAATATCCATAAATTCATTTCTTTAAATGTCTTTAGAAATTGGATCCCTAATTCAAATGGATAAGACTTCAGAAGTGTTCAGGGTGGGTTATATTCCATGGCCATAAAAGCCAGTCAGGTTTGTAGTGCTGAGTTCAGAGGCAGCAGATTTAGGCCAGTTTAAGTTCCAGAGGGACCTTAACATGCTTGTGAGGTGGGCTGATGCCAACCTTATGAAGTTTAACCATGCCAAGTGCAAGGTCCTACACCTGGGTCAGAGCAATCCCAGGCACAGCTACAGGTTGGGCAGAGAAGAGATTCAGAGCAGCCCTGTGGAGAAGGACTTGGGGGTGTTGGTTGATGAGAAAATGAACATGAGCCGGCTTCAGTGTGCGCTTGCAGCCCAGAAAGCCAACTGTATCCTGGGCTGCATCAAAAGGAGCGTGACCAGAAGGTCCAAGGAGGTAATCCTGCCCCTTTACTCTGCTCTTGTGAGACCTCACCTGGAGTATTGTGTGCAGTTCTGGTGTCCTCAACATAAAAAGGACATGGAACTGTTGGAACAAGTCCAGAGGAGGGCCACGAGGACAATCAGGGGACTGGAGTACCTCCCATATGAAGACAGGCTGAGAAAGTTGGGGCTGTTCAGCCTGGAGAAGAGAAGGCTGCGTGGAGACCTCATAGCAGCCTTCCTGTATCTGAAGGGGGCCAGTAGGGATGCTGGGGATGGACTCTTCATTAGGGACTGTAGTGATAGGATAAGGGGTAATGGGTTAAAATTTAAACAGGGGAAGTTTAGACTGGGTATAAGGAAGAAATTCTTTCCTGTTAGGGTGGTGAGGCACTGGAATGGGTTGCCCAGGGAAGTTGTGAATGCTCCATCCCTGGCGGTGTTCAAGGCCAGGATGGACAGAGCCTTGGGTGACATGGTTTAGTGTGAGGTGTCCCTGCCCATGGCAGGGGGGTTGGAACCTGATGATCTTAAGGTCCTTTCCAACCCTAACTATTCTATGATTCTATGATTCTAAGTGTGTTTGAGATCTTGTTTAAACACCACCTACTAACTCCTTCCTCTGTTACAGCTTTTCTGAGCCTGATAGTCAAACCTAGTAAACACAGTGTTTTAATTCTACCATGAGAAACTGGGGATATTTGTAATTCTTATTGTGCCTACTTAGAGATCACCACCAGGATGCTTTTGGCGCTCTATGTTTAGCTGCAGATTGCTCTTTTTCCATCTCTGGCAGCAGATATCTCATCAGGCTCACAGGTTGTTGTGTCATGGCTCAGTGATGACAGTGAAGCTCCAGTAAGTGTCCCCAGGAAACTTTTATTGGCAATATATGGCTCTGCGGTGGCTATTCCCGAACAGCAAATGTCACAGAGATCATTTGACATAACATCCCAAAAATACTCAGGGATCCTTTCCAAAAGAGCCAGTAGGAAGTACGTTTGCCTGTGCTCCAGAGTGAATGTTAGTATCAGTTCACCTGGCTATGTCAAATATATCTTGATGGAAGGCTGTGTAAGGATTGTTTCAGATAGCATATTGATCATCATGGCAACAATATTAGTTCTTGTATGACCCATAATTCCTCAAAATCTGGCAGATACCAGCAAAATAATCGCAGCAATGCTGCAAAGAGGTAACATCAACATTAGCATTTCCAATATTCAGGAAGAAGATTTTTCAAATTACTCTTGTTTCAACAAACAGATATTAAAGGCCTGTGAGTCTGAGTGTCAGTTTTATACATAAATAACAGAAGGATTCAATTATCCTTTTTATTTTAGCAAAGGCTGACTCAAAGTCAACCAGTTGGAATAAGGAAGGGTTTGGATTTGTGCTGGATTCATTCTTGTCCTGGTATTCAAATCTATAAATCTTATGCAAACTAGGAAATCAGAGCAGGTATTAAAGGTGTTATAGTAGGTACTTTGAAAATAGCTCAAAGTGGTTTGTTTGACACAGTAAAATTTAATGTGGGCAAAGTCCAAAATAGTTCCTTACTCCCTTTCCTTCCTTGGCCTCTCCATTTGTTTGCACTTGTGTATCAATGGCATGCAGTAAAACTCATCTAGATGCAATTTTGATGACACACAGTAAAACTCATCTAGATGCAATAACAGTGATATATATTTACATCTGGAGCTATGAGTTAAAAAAATCTGAGATTTTTGTAGGTCTGATAAGTTTAATCAGCATCATGTATTCCTGGCATGATTTTTTATATTACACTTAAGCATTTAAACTTATTACAGTGGAACAGAAATAATTCAAAAAGTATTCAGATCCAAAGCCAGGAATTTTATCTAATAATACCTAAGGGTAGAACTTTCTGTACCTGATTGCATTTACAGCATGTCATTGCTGTTTGCTGCACAACTTGATTGCAAGTTCACACATAAATGTAGAACAAGGTCCATAGGATGTTTTCTCTGACTCTTTGATTCTTTGTAAATTAGTATTATTCTGTCCCTCTCAATAATAATTTCAAAACTTATCTTTTAGAGTGTTTATGAGTTTATATGTATCCTTTTATATGTATCCTTTTTAATGGTGGTGTTCACTGGCTGAAGTGGATCTTCCATGATATACCGCAGATTTTTTGATTTAGTGACTCTGGTGCACCACAGAAATTGCATAAGGAGAGGTACTCAGAAAAGAAACTGGGACATGCAGCACCTGAGCTACAGTTGTGTAACACACCATAGCATTTTTGCTATGTTTTGCCATCTTAAAATTGCCCCTGTGTTGTCAAAATCTGAATCAACATTTTTTGGACTTCCCATTATATGAACAGGTCAGTGTTTCAGCGCTTTATTTTATTACAAAACTACAGCAATAGCTCCCACCTTTACAAACTCTGTTTCCAATTACTTTTTCTCCAGCTCTAATCGAACTATGAGAAGGTTCTGCCATGCAAATTTTGCAAGGTGTTAAGCTCTGTAATGTTAGTAGGTTTCTACCTGCGTTCTTGCAAGACTTCTATTTACTTTTTTGTTTTTCTGCCTCCTTTAGCAAGCCAAGGCAAGTTATTCAGACTCTCCTTGGTAAAAGGCTGATAAGCAGTCCTTCTCCACCAGAGGTGGATATATTGCGGGAGCAGGGAACATTCTTCACCCTTATTCCAGTATGGCGTACTAAGCACCACTTAAAATAGAAGAGGAATATATGATGAGATCAGGTCTCCAATATAGAGCTGTCTTCTGGCAAAGCATATTGAAAATCTCAATTTCCTGGACATAAAATATATCAAACTAGAGGAAACACAGCATTTGCTCTCAGGTAGAGGCCATTGGGTTCTTTATTTAGTATCTGGACGTGAGCTAGCTCTAGCGAAGAGTTTGTGGAGCGGTGCTAGCACTGCACTGTACCCAGACAGGTAGTGGTGCTGTGAGGAGATCAGTTTGAGCTAATTGAAATGTATTTCAGAAGGATTGCATTGTAATAACCTATTAAGGCCTCAGTAGGACAGCGGGAGTTGAACCTATCCCTTCTATTGCTACTTTGGCATAAATGACATTGTATTAAGGATGAAGTTGCTCAGATAGTCATAATTTGCTCTTCTCATTCTTGATTGTCATTAATTTTGTGTGTGGAACAGAAGACGGAAGCCCATGGCATTCACCTGTATGTGCTTGAATTAATATAACAAGGATTTCTAAGCCTAATATTCAAGGTCAGAGCTGACTTTCATTTGCTTTAATCTGACTTAATGGTGCTCTGTATGACCACCCTGGTCCCCTGCGACATCCTTTAGGCATAGCTCTTGTGTCTTCTGTTTTTTACTTATCACTTAGCATGACTGATTCAGTGTTCACGTGCCACACCTGCTTAGTAATTAATTCACAGTAAATATTCCAATAATAAATACACAAATTATACTAGTCACAACTAAGCTTTCTTATTTTTTTCCTTTGCTGTTAGTAGGGAGGGTCAAGGTTTAGATTACCTTTTGGCTGGCTATTTGAAGTGCACATGGGTCTAATGTGTGTTTTAATATTGGAAAATACGTAGAGAAGAATAATTTTAAGGCTCAAAAAATCCTTAAGGCAGTCTTTCTCATTGAAGTAAAAGACCAAATGTCACTGACCGCAATATTAAATGTATCTGTAGGGGGCTTTTTAATGTAGTGATAGCAAATATAACAAGACATTAATAGTTAGTTAAGGTCAGATAGAGTCAACTTAGAAATAAGCTTAAATAGTAACTGTAAAAGTGATTAACCATTGGAATGAGCCAGCAAAGAAGTCATGCCCTTTCTTCATCTAGTTCAGATCAAGACTAGATATGCTGTAATGAAACACATAGTTAAAGTCAATGAAGGAATAAACAAGCCATAAAATCTACAAACCAGGAAGGTATTGCAATGGAGGATATCTTGTCAGACCAGAACAGGGCTTGGTTTAAGCACAGAAGAAATCTTTGATTTCCGTGTCTCTGATAGATAGCACAAATTTGGTGGAAGACAGTCTGATAGAAATGATATTCAGAGGCTGCTTGCATGTCTTAAAATATGTCTTGGTGTCCTGGGTGTGATGGTGGGATATGATTAGTTCAGGTGATGGTTAAATATGCGATTGCTTATCTTTCTCTGGATATGAAAGGGCCAGACTTCAGAAGTGCCTCTAAAGGTTGAGGAGACGCTGGCTTGGCCAGGGCTCTCAATGCTGTGTCACTATAGGTCAGACCTTGGGGCTGAGATGAAGGAAGAGCTAGACTGGAGATAAGAGAGCTGAATTCCCTTTGTCTGTCATTGCCTAAGTCATGGCACATCGTTTTGCCTTGGCTTAATTTCCTATGGAAAATTTGCACCAACATTTGTGTTCATATCTGTGTAGCCAGATAGCTTCTCCAGCTAAAATTGCCTTCATAATTTTTCTTTACATAGAGGAATGACTATAAAAGCTACTCAAGCCTTGTGGATTAACTCCTCACAAAATACTGAATTAATTCTTAGGTCAGGCAGGTGCTTCACTAGATCAGTTGCCAAGCTTATACTCCCCATGACATTTTAACACCCAAATAAGCATCCTGAACCTCACCACGCACCACACATAGCTGTTGTTGTTTTGGGTGCTGGTGTGTGTCTGTACCTGTATGTTGTCTAAAATAAGTGGAAATCAGAGAAACCAGCCCCGATGAATTGCTATTGTTGCTGGTGTTTTTCTAGATTGTGATTCAATTTGTGTGGGTCAACAGGCATGTTGTGCTACTGCTTTCCTTTTGCTTTTAGCTGCTGAATGAGCAGCTTCAAACAGATACAAATGCATATCATGGGAGGAAATTAGTTTCTTTCACTGCCCTGTGTTTTGTGATGAGCCATTGCTGCTGATTCAGTGTGCAGCTGAAGACCTGTTTCGTTCATTTATTTTATTTATAGCATTTTTTAAAAAGCTTTTCCTGGATGATGAGGGGTTGAATCATGGAATACTCTTGCAGGTTACAACATGTATCAGAGTGGCCATTCTAGTTGTTTTTCTGTCCCCAGTTATTTTACCTGTTCAGGACATACCAAGAGGACCCAGTGCTTCAAATGCCATCATTATTAAGCTGTTTTTTCAGACTTCCACTGGCATTTGGGTAATTTTATTGTACTTTTATACTCTGACTGTTGACTCGCCCATGCAGCTTGACAAGGAATAGTCTTTTTGCCTTGATTTACTGAGTCGCCTTTTCTTGTATTGAGGGGCTCTAACTTCAAATTTTTGTTTTTTTCTTTTTAAAGTCAATGTATCTGTGTCTCCCCATTAGGCTCTAGATCCAGTTCTACAGCTGGGTCTCGTTTGAGGTTCAAAAATGATCTGTTGCTTCCTCTGCATTAAACACTCCCCCTACTCCAAGACGGAGACATGAGGGTCTCCTTAGGGTGCCTGAATGTAATCTTTTGGGGTTTAGTTCATCTCTGACTTCACAGCATTTAGCCTGCAATAAAGGCAGATGAACATGCATGCAGGAAGATTTTTTTCAGATTGGGAAGTATTATCTGCCCATCCTGGTATGCTGAAACCAGCAGGCCTGTGGTATGTTTGTATAGGGACGCCTCATTGTCTCACTGGCCTGAGTATGATCTTTGCCTGATGGCCTCATGGTTCAATGTTTGTCTCAAAAGAGATGATTCTATAATATTATTAATAATAATAACATCATCATCAACAACAATAATAATAGCAACAATAACAATTTTTAAAAGTGCTAATTGTGCACAGCCACCCAGTTCTAACCTTGGAGAGCCTGGGTAGTCTGTGACTAGGAAGGGAACTTAAAGGAAGCATGGTCCCACTCCCCTGACAAAGAGAGAAACCTTGAAATATTAATTTCCTTTTCCAGGGGAAGGAAATGCCTCCTTCCCTCAACCTTGGCCGCTCCTCTCAGCCTTGTCTGCACATGTGGCAGCACCTTGCTGCAGCTCCCATGGGAAAGAAGGGATTTTTCAGAATCAGCCCCTGGACATCTGTTCCACTCTGGGCACTGAGGATTATTTTTTTTTTAATGAAATTTGTAAATAATTTAAATATTTTATTTATTTAAAATTATTTCTTTAAATATTGATTTAGCATTTATGTAAAGCCATATCTAGGATCTTTGAGAATGAGCAGAGTTAGTGGTAATCACACTGCACGATGCTGTCAGAAAACGGGTTATTGTACTGACTGATGCTTAGCTCTTCATTGGACATGTGAATTTATAGGATTTCTATGTATTTGTTATTCTTCAAGAACCACCTGTGTGCTTGGCATTTCACAATAGTAGAAAAAAACCCTCAATTTCAGAGAAAATGGTAAGTAAAGATGAAAATAATACCTAATTCTTCAGAGCTGAGTCAGGTACTTGAGTGAACTTGGCCTAGCTGTACACAAATGTACATAAAATGTTCAGATATTGTCTTGCCCAATGCTAATTTCTCAATTACTTCATTACCCTGGAGGTACCGATAAATTTTTCTTAGAGGGTGCTTGGCATATGGAATTCGAATGGCATTCTGCAGATTGCAGTTGTTCAGGCTAACAGCTCTCTGACAGCCTGCAAATGGAAGCTGCTGCCTTCTCTGAGCAGGAGCACAGGAAAAAACAAAGTTCTGCCAGAGAAACTTCGTAAATGAAGCAGGATGAGAATTAGCCTTTCTCTAGAAGGTCTAGTGGAAGGTGTCCCTGCCTGTGGTGAGGGGGTTGGAGTTGGATGGGCTTTAAGGTCCTTTCCAACCCAAACCATTCTATGATTCTACGATTCTGTGACTGACAGAGCTTGGTTGAAGACTGTCTTCCGAGGAGGAAAAGGTGGCATCTTCTTCTGAACATGATAATAAATGGGTGAAGGGATTTAGAGGGCATGATCTCTGTGTCACACTCCATTCCCACCATATCAAATGGGATTTGTTTAATTTTAATAATGCAGCTGGGTGACCATGTCAGAGAAGGGACAGGAGATTTCAGATTTGATCACTGAAGCCAGTGAACAGAATGTGTGGCTGAAAGATGAGGGGCAAAAAATGAAACAAAATTAAGAAAGTGATTTATTTTTGAAGAGTAAAGAGAGTGAGCAAGAAAAAATTGTGAAAAATGTCAGTGATTGCTTCTGAGACAAGGTATGATAGGAAAGAACAGGATGGAGAAGAGTTTTACTGTATGATTATTATGCTGGAATCACTGCTGGTCTTCTTGGAGAGTGGTCCACTTGGAGCATGAGAGAGGGACTTAGGAGTGATGAGAACAAAACAAAAAGATGATACTGGAAATAGACAGCATGGTCAAGGATGCCAGGAGTGAAAGGACAGTAAGAGGTGAAGAGATGCTAGGGAAATTGCAATGGCATAATGAGGTAAGATTTTGTATAAAAGGAAGAAAAGTAAGAATTGTCTTTATAAATAGCACTGAATTAAACTTAATTAAGCTTTTTTTTATGCTGATAACAGGATAAAATGAAATTAAAGGAAATTCAGTCTAAGCATCAAGTTAAAATTTGTTTTGAGTAAATTGTGAAAACTGTTTCCTATAGGAAGTTTGTAAAGCAGCATCACTGGAGCACTTCAGACAGACGCAAGCAGTATAGGCAAAGAGGTTTAAGAAATCATCCTGCACTGAGACAGTGGGTGGACAAGAAATGTGATCCTAACTCCCCTCACTGATCCAACTATTTTAATATTTACATTTATCATACATCAGTTTCAGAAGTCTGTACCTTAAAATACATGTGAATTGTATTTCTACCTGTACACACACTTATTCAGAAACTCTCAGTAGCTTTTAGAAATCATCACTGTTAGTTTTTTTCCTGAGCATTTGATATTGAAAATGCAGCTTGTTTTGCTTTTAGATGAGTCACAAGGAATGTTTGCTTGCTGTGTGTATGTTTCAGACTCCTGTTTTTGTTGCAGGTATTTACATTTATGAACTCAGAATTTGCCTGTTGTTTCTTGTTTAAGAAAACATCCAGAGAGATTCACATTCCCCTCCTTTGTAGATGGCTATCAGAAAAGACTACCTTGTAGCGTAACACCCCTTTAATGCCTAAATTTGACTCTCTGTAAATGACCAGACAAACAAATACAGCAGTTTTGGCAAATAAGAAAATATTAAAGGTGAAAAAGTATCACCTGAACTGTAAACTCTGTAATGATTTCTCTGTGAGTGTATGGGAACTATAAAAATAATTTATATTGCATTTGTATTCTTATGGCAGTAAGACTTGATCCAAATGCTGGAAGCATTGCATTGATAAATGATGGGTTTACTGAAGGTATTGTGGGTTGCTTTGGGAAGTCATACCGAGATGCAGACATCAACCCAAAGACCAGCCTAAGCCTGCAGTGTGCTGCTTCCTTGCAATGCAACTTGATCTGCTTTCAGTGAAACTCGTAAACACTCACTGGGGCTATGCTTCTCTCCTACCCTCTGCAGCTCAGTGAACTTTGGAAATGCAAAAGGAGATAGAAAGACCAAGTCCTGCCCACTGCAGGGTAGCAACTGAGAGTTACTGATTGCTCTTTCATCCCTTTTAAAGTCACCTATGAACAGTACTTTTATGATGCTAAATAAGATCTAAAATGAGATCATCAGGGGCAGATTATGGCCTACACTGGGGTTGGTTGATAGGCTGGTAAATGCCTTTATCACTGAGACCCTGCTATTCAGACCTTTATTTGTAATGCCTGCAAGTGACTCTCTCTTCTAATAGTGCAAATAAAGTCATGGAATTTCAATAAATAATTCAGCCCTGGATCTGATTTCAGGTTCAGCATTAACTTTCAGCACCTGGCTGCTGATATTTGTTAGTCTGATGTGCTGCTTAGAGGCATGGAAATTTGGCTGCAGTTCATCAACATTTGCAGAATATAATACATGACCAGATTACTGTCCCTTGTTCAGGGATTTTTAACAGACATTCAAGTTCCAGATGTGCACAGGTTTAATTCTTACAAGAAAACCTGCATGCAGGGTTCTGGTAATAAGAACTGAAGCTCTGCGCAGAGCTTGCTTTGGAGAAATGACTCCTTTATTTGCACCTGATCTCTACCAGGAACAGGAATAATTTGACTATAATTTGCATTGCCTCTGATACCTTTTGACAATGATCTATTTCTCATTTTATTTTCTGCAGCTTTCCTAGGGGAATGATTTTTTTATATATCTAATCAGCTCTCAGGATATAGAATCATCAATATTTAAAATGATTATAATTGGTGCTTTATGAATAGCTAAACTGGATTAATTCCTACATTCTGTCTCCAGAGCCCATAAAATGACTTGTGGTTTTAGTCACTTATTTGAAAGAATCCAGTGAATCCGAAGTGTGACTGTACTCTTACTAAAGTCAGTGGAGTATTTGTCATTAGTGGGAATATTTTGTATGAATACTGATCGTTATGGAATTAGATCAAGCATATAAGAGTATAACCCAGTACTAGCTCTGCCACCAAAAGGCCAAAACCAGACTATGGAGCTACAAGCATAAGTTTCCAAAATGCAGGAGCTGCATTCTGTATCTGCAGAGCATGAACAGCCATCCATCCAGTACGAATATATTTCAGGATAATTTTATTTGTCTTTAAAAAGGATTTGTGTCTTTCCTGTTCAAAGTCCTTACCTCTTCCTATGAGATACGCTGTTGTATCCGAGATAACCAAGCAGTAGCTGATGCTTGAGCACCTCTATTGACTTTTACTGAAATTGTGACAATTTTCTGAGTACAGCTGTGGATTCCTCAAATTCTGTGACTAAGACTCCTTGCAGCACCTAAACCCACATATAGAAATGCAACTGATGGATAAACCCCCCCACAAAACAAAACCCAAAATCTATATAACTGATGGGGTAAGTTATCTACCTTTAGCAAAATCCTACAAACGTGAGGTTTGTGGTTGCCTTCCATGCGAACTTCACCCTGCAGTGCGAGCATATACCACTAGAGGGGATTTTACTACCACTCTAGCATACATCTACTCCAAAAAACCTTTCAAAACATATGTTCTAGTTCAAAGACGAGATGTTGGCTGCAGGCTGAGTGAAATCTGTGTTTGTATTACGCAAAAGGTCAGGAAAGATTGTTTTAATTGTCCCTTCTGGCCAATAAACCTATGAGTGAAATTCTGGCCCCATCAAAGTCACAGGCAAAATTCCCATGGACTGCACTGGGGACAGACTTCATTCTGTGCAGATTAGAGGAAAGCAAAGGTCTGTCCCACCAAGCATCTAGCTAGGACAACTTCATTGTCAGTCACTGATATATACTGTTAGAAAGGATTTTTAAAGCATCCTGTGCATCAGGAGGAAATAATTTGAGACCAGTTTTACCAACCTTTTTTTCCTCTTGATTTCTTCAAAGCTTCCACTAATGCAGATTACACAACCTCCTTAGAAAGCCTGCTTTGTGTTTTGTTAGTCCTATAATTACACTGGATTTTTTTCCCTCTAAAGATCTATTGTTGCAGATTAGGCAAAATACTTAATCCTATTCTCTGTGGGCATGAGCAACAATGGATCATCATCCAATTTGTAAAGTAGTCTTATATATGCTTGAGGACTGTTATGTAGTGGTAGAACATTGCATGTACATTGCATTATATTGTTGCCGTTGCTTGTAGTTGCATACACTGATAATTCATAATCACAATGCTTGTGATTTGTGTAAAATCTCCTTTGCAGCCTCTTCCTTTGTAAAACCTCAGTAGCTTTCCCCATTCTTCATCTGTATATTAGATTTTGTTCTTCTTATGTCTTATACCTTGACGTTTACTTTCCTAAATTCCATTTAAGTAATTACTTTATTTTGTTCAAATTCCTTAGCATCACTTTGGAATCTGCTCCTCTCCTGGGAAATAACAATGACATCTTCATGTTTGTTGCTGTCAGGAAATTCAAGATTCTGTCTATTCCTTCCTCCATTTTGCTAATGGAATCATTAAATATGACTCATCTTGTTGCAGAGCTTTCTGGTACCTCTATTTGTTATGTTTCTAGACTAACAGAAAACTTCATTATTACTATTCCGGAACTATTTTTTCAACCACTTACACAAGCACTTTGCAGAGATTTCCTGCTATTTCCTCACTTTGTTTAGGAAAATATGGTCTGGAGCTCTGTCCGTAACCTTACAGACGTCAGCTTCTAGATAACGGCTGCTTCCTTCCTACCTACTGTGCTTGGTGGAGAACAAAATTTGCTTGGTTTAATGTCATTTGTTCCTTAAAGTCCATATTGCCTTTCTTTATCAATTTTCGATTTCCCTGTGTGCTTGTGAGCTTACTGTTTAATCATTTGTTCCAGTATCTTTTATGTGTTAAGCTAAGACACCTGTCATTTCTTGAGATCTTTTTTTGTTCCTGTGGTATCTCACAATATGTTATTGATAGGTCCCCAAAAAGCAAAGCTTTTAACAGCTATTCTCTGTGATTACATCTAGGGGCTAATGTGGGTACACAGAATCCTGTGCCATGATGCTGGTGAATGATGGGATCATAACTGTTTTATTAATTGGGAAAGGCTCTGGAAGAAGCATAAAGGATGATTGGTATTAGTCCATCAAGCCAAGAGAAACATAGATTTCCAGTTCACTATGTCCAGAAGCCCATGACGTTTGTGCATAAATCTGCTAACAAGAGCTATGATGGGAATGGCAATTTTGGGTTTTGAAGAATTTCAAGGTCTTGCTCTAAGTCTAAACTCCAGATTTTGAAATGTTCACAGCGTTGTTGAAGAGAAGCTGAGGGTTCTCTGTGAGGAGGGAAGCTGAAAGAGGGTCAGTAATTTTCACGGGAAATTTTGGCTGGTGGGTGGGCCATGGGGTAGCCAGGAGCCCTGGCTGAGCTGCACACTGAGGTTGGGACCCTGTGGTCTTTTGACTTTGCATGGTCCCAGCACCTTGCCCATGCTCCAGCTGGACTGCAGGGGGGAGCCACAGACCAGGACTCTAGGCTATTTCCAAGGTGGTATGGCCAAAGCTATTGCACATCTCCACCAGGTATTTGACAAACCCCAAGTGTGCTCCTCCAAAGAATATTCTTCCAAAGGAGAAGCTGTTCCTTCTAGGTGGCTCATGGCCTGATTTTCCAAGTGTTGAGAGTTGATACGTGTGAGAAGTCACCTGACTTCAAACTGTCTCATAGGATCTAAAACTGCTAGCCACTTTGAAAATGTCAGCCTGCATTTACCACCCATCCTTTAGCCAGCATTTTGCTGATAGTGAAAGAATATACATTAAAGATGTGCTATATGTGGTTTGTCGCTACAGTACTACTGATGTTACTTAATGACTCTCCTCTTCTGGGGGCTTTTCCCTTACACATCACCATGTGAAAATCAGGCTCGATATGCAGAAATTTCTCACAGCAGAGCACGCTGGAACATGGTCTCCTAGAAAAAAACACATGTTTGTGCCAGCCTTAATTCATATAGATAGATAGATAGATACGTATATATTTTGGTGTAGGAAGTTTCATTACAGTTCCCACTTCCTTTAGTTATCTACTATCAATTTCTCATTACTTTGAGCAAGAGATCCGCAAATATTAATGGGAACAAAATCATTTCTTGGTTTGGTTGTCGAACCAGTCTGTGCTTTTCTACTCTGTTGGTATTTGTCAAGTCATGCGTTTTTAGTTCTTTATAGAAAATAGGTGATGGAATAGCATGAATCATTTTCACGTGATGAGATTATTTACCTGTGTTTAATCTGTAATTTTCCAAATCCAAACTGCACATGACTGGTGGGAGTTCACAAAGTTTTTTTCAAAGCAAAACATATTTAACGTGGCACATGTGCAGTAGCCAGTGGCCCTAACAAAACCCTTGAGGAAGACCAAGACTTATTTGTGCAGGTTGATCACTGTGTATGTAGCTGCCCTGCTACCAGGACCTCAGCTGATGAATGTGCTCTGCATCAGGCCTATGGACCAGCTTGAGTCAATGGATCTTTAACTGTGAACATCCCAAGCCATCATGAAAGGATCCCTAGGAAGAAGCTGACCTTTATGACTGATTGCTTCCTGCCCATGCTGCCATTCGTGTGAATATGAAAAACTGGAAAATAATGATTTTCCAAACCTGATGAAAATACTTGTCGTGTCTCAACTACTGATGCCTATGGGGTCTCCAACCTGCAATTCCATCTCCTGGAAATTCTGAATGTCTCGAGGGTACAAACACATCTCTCTCAGACCTGCAGAGATCTGAGAAGTACAATGACAGCTTCTTGGAGATCCTCAACTCTACTGATGTGCTGCATAATCAGCTTGAACCGAGGGTTTCAAGCCAGCTCCCTTCAAATTGGCCAGCAGTGCAGACCATGTTAAGCTTATGTGCATCTATAATATATGTCTGTATGTATGCCAGACTTGGACAACATTTTGGCTGGCTTTTGGAGAGCTGACTAAAGAATTTCACCACTTCCTTTTTGTTTTGTTACTACCCTGACAGTCTTTTTAGCAAATGCTCTATTTTTTTTTGACATGTATGCACATTGTCCATTTCCATGTGTGTGCTTAGGAATATAGTTCTGCTCTATCTTGCCCTCCTTTGGAAGGCTGATGCTCAGAATTTCTCCCAGCAAAATGAAATCTCAGGGAAAGTCCAACAAAGTTAAAATGCTGCGCAGCAAATTTATTATTGTTGTTATAGGCCCTTATTCAGGAAAGTACTTAAGTTATGTACTTAAGTCCCATTGAAATCATCAGGACTTAAGAACATGCTTAAAGTCAAACATATACTTCCTCTGAATTGGGATGTATTTCAGCACATGCTTAAATGCTTTCCTGAACTGGAGCCACAGTTAACAAGAGCGGCCTGTGATACACAGGACTTGTGCTACAAGATTTACTTCTTACTTGAGACCTACCAGCGCTGCTCTATGAATATACACTTCTTAGCTTGCCTCTCTGTTGGTGGCACTCCAAATAGCTTACTGGCTTTTACATTTGGATGAGAAGTTGTGAAAGAGACAAGAAACTGGAAAAGAAAATGATCATTACTAAAGCAATACCATGGCATGTCTGATCTCGTGTTTCAGCCAAAGATTTTCCTCTACAATGGAGATTTGTGCTATTGTGTGTGTGGTATAATTACTAAGGCAGATTGTTTTTTTTTTTTTAATGGCACAATAAATAGGATATTTCCTGGCCTGCTCTGGGTTTCAAATAGGATTTTCACTTCCCCTTTGGCTTCTGAGTGTAAGGAGAGTAAGTGTCAAAACGCAGGCGCTTTCCCAATTTTAAAAGGGAGGGTGTAACCGTGTGTAATGTGAGTCTAGATTTTGATTGTAAGGATGATGAAATCAAATCCTTCCTTAATCCTTACTGGGAAACTGAGGTAAGTTTGCCTTCCTGATTTTGCTGACTCGTTAAAAACCTTTTGAAAAAGAAATGTGCTTTAGTGTCATCAAAAATGTCTCCCTACTTCACCCCAGAGTCTCAGAGGGTACTGGACCATTGTGCAGAGTAGCCTCAATGCAATGAAAATGGAAAGGAGGAGGAGAATGGGTAAACCCAGGTTTCCTGGAGAAAACACAGTGCTTTCGGATATGGAACCCTTTCCAGGGCTGCCTTTTTTAAGCTAGGTGCTTAGTCATTGTTAATGACAGTATATTTCTTTAAAGCTGCTGTATTTTGGAAATAACTGGAAATGAAACTTACTTTCCTTCCCTTCTCTTCCACCCCCATTAAGGTTAGTCAAAATAATATAGAATTGTCTTTGTGCATTGCAGTCACTGTGTTGGTGTATTTTTGGAACAAGTGAGGAAGCTTATTCCAGTTATTTCATTTGTGGCAAAGCATTAGCTGGAACTTGAGAAGAGCTCCCTATTCATGGCATTCAGCTGTGCTGGGCAGCGGTTGGATGCTCTCAATATTACCTCTACTTTACAAAAGTACTTGGCACAAACTCATCAGCAAGACTACCTCCCCCTTCCTTAATTGTGTTCCTTGATAATGTGTTCATACATCCCCCAGTTGTGCACACAAATATCTTTGAAGTTTAATTAATTCATTAAAAATAGCTGAAGTATTTAAGGAGGAGTACCTTGTAAATAGTGAAGGAGAATGTCTTGTTCGTTCTTGCCGTTACTCAGATAGAAACAAGGAGCTGGTATGATGGTGGAGGTTTCCTGATGTGATTACACCGAATTCCAGGGCAGGACCTTGCATCAATTGGTGTGAAGTATCTAAATGGCTGGAGAAGAAGTAGAAAAGGATTTTTATTTTTTTAGTAGGTGAACCAATGCAAGTGAGCTTGTGAGAAGCAATGGGAGCAGAAACTGATGTTTCTAAGATGGAGCACATTTATTCTCTAGAAATTCTGCCTCCACAAACTCCAGGCTATTCTATTGCTGAGGTCCACATTCATCACACCTGAATTCAGGCACTGATTGCTTTCAGTCAAAGTGAAAGGTGAGTCTTTTGGGTGTACATGCTGGCCTTGGCCTTAGGCATCTCAGTTAAAGTTCAGTGGGATAAGCATTAACCAGAATCTCACCTAGCAGATACGTCTGTCTGGTTTACTCTTCCACAGTCAACTCTGGGGATTTGCCTTTTCAGATTAGGTTCTTCTCTGTAGGAAAAAAGTGGCTCTGAAACCCTGTCACAGCTTTAGGACTTACAGTGTTGTTTAAAAGCTATGTCCTTGATCCTAGTGCCTGCAAAGCCTCAAGCCTATCCCTAGGTGCAAACATTAAATCAGAAATATTTGGTGTTTCTGTCAGGGAGAGTGCATATATCATCAACTTCCTCCTTTTTATATGTAGTTGATCATTTTTGCTGTGCTTCAGGGAAGCTATGTGGAAAAGCTTTTGTGCTCATTTGTGAATAATAGCAGGGATAAATGGTGTTTCTCTAACTTGTCAATTTTTTGTTCTTTTCTTTCCATCCACTGTTTGATTTCTTGATGAAGGTATTATTTAATTCCTGCATTCTGAGCTTGGACAGATACATAATAAGCTTGTATTTGGGCACTAGTAGGGTGCTTTAAGCAAGCTGTTTTTCTTTGAAGCTAAGAGTGACTAAGGCTGGGAAGTTCTCTTTTCTTCCTCATCTCCTCCTGGTAGTTAATATACTTCACAGGGGTCTCGAGACTCTCTGATAAGTCTCTGAAGTTATTATCTACTAAGTTTTTACTCTTTCTGAGTGCTGAACACTGAACTACTGACTGCTCTTAGAAGCAATGAGAAAGATTTCACAAAACCAACAGAGCCTTGACTATAATATCTGCAGAAAAAGAGCTGAATTTAATGAGTAATTTGTGTTGCTGGGGAGATTTTGACTCTGTTCCCTTCTCTGTCACCAGCTTGCCTTGTGATTTGTGGTAGCATTTTCAGTTATGCCAGTCACATGAGATCAAAAACCATGAGTCAGACACCACCCAAATCATGAGCCTGGCTTCCAGATCCAGGAGCTTTGAACAGAGATCATACCATGCTTTTTCTTTAGTTTATCTTTCATTTCTGGAATTTCCTCTGTCTATTCCCAATATGTCTCTAGCAATTAATGTTTCCCACTCCTTTGGAAGTGTTGGGAAGATATTTTGACCATTTGGGCTGTTGGAAGCCTCATTTGACCTGCACAATTAATTTTGGTTTTGATATCCAAGTGAATCTTATTTCTTCCAGACTTCACATCTTCCTCCTGTCCCCAATGACTTCTGCATCCCTTAGCCTCACATGACCCATCACTCCTGTTTCTTCCTTGCCATGCAGCTGCTCTGTTGCCCCTTTAGTCCTCTCTGGTATTGACAGGGTTTTTCACTATTGCCTTGCAGGATATAGAACAGGTAAAAAGATGCAGATCTGGGTAACCCTTAACCTTTGTAGGAGAATATATAATTGGAGACAGCAGGGAAATGGTCTCTCTAAATACCTTTCCTGAAAAAAAGATGTTACTTGCAGCATAAGATGTAGGTGATGCGGACAGGCGGGGGATCACCTCTATGAAGGATGGAGACCTGCAAGGAAGGCCAGAGCTTTGCATGTTGCTATGAGACATGACCTCTTTGCTCTCAAGGTGTTTGAAGAACTTGGCAAATCAGAGTTATACACTCTGAAGGGAATCAGGTGAAGAATGAATAGGAATCAATGAATTTACAAGCCAAAGTAAATACAGAGCATGTAAGATGAGAATCGTTTGTTTGGTCTGCAGTCTTTAGCCCTCTAATTCAGTAGTTGATCTGTTTTTCTTCAGATTTTAGGTTTATAATATATTGTTTAGACTCACTTAGCCAGCTCCATTATGAAGGATATGATTATGATTTGAGATGGTGAAAAAGCCAAAGAGAAATTTGGTGTTGTATTGTTGTATTTTCTCCTATAGCACTTGCCTCTTTTCAGGAAGGGTAAGAAGTTAAAAGTTCTTGGCAATGGTTTAACAAGCCAAATCAATGAATATGACTTTGCAGTAATTACTGCATGCAATACAGTTGTGCCTGATATTCCCATTGTAACGTTGTCATTGTTTTGCCATGAAATTTGAAGATCAGAGCTAACTAACTAGAGAAATTTTGCAGAACTATGCTAACCACACCTCAGGCAGATGGGAAAATGCATATTCTTTTGCTCATCCTCACGCCATATCACTCTTTCACCCCATTGTTTGCTGATTCTTGCATGTGCTATGTGCAAGGCATATTGCAGATCCATAATTCTGGGTAAAAATACAGCCAAACTGTACCCCCATATCCAAATACCCCTAGAATCTGTGTGCTTAAAACCAGTCTTAACTCAGAGAAAAACTCTTTACATATTCCTAAACTTCACAGCGGGTTGTCTCCAAGCCTTGATTGCACAGTCTCTCTGTGTTTTGGTGGGTAGGAGTTGTGGAATTTGTTTTTAAACCCAGAATCATCAAGAGCTATGTTCAAGACATGAGAAAGATTCCTGATGCCATCCATAAAATCTCTCAGCTAAACATTTCAGATGCAAGGCCTGAATCTGTAGCAACTGGACACATCTCAAAGTGCTTCTTGTTGTGCTGTGAATGTTTCATAGAACTGCAATAATTAGAAATGATTCTTTCCTTAAGACAGACAAATGCTACCTCACAGCTTGAATATTAACAAGATAAAGTTTATGAGAGCAAGCAGAGTAATATAATATTTTCTCCAAAGGAAAAGGGCATCTATTTACTTAGCTCTTTCATCAGCCGTTTTCAGACACGCACAGTGTGCATAAAATACCGTTATGCAACCCATGTGGTTCAACAACGGAAGGTTGGTTGCTTCACCAGGATTAAAAGAATCTTTTAAACACAATGGTACCACAAATTAAAATGGAAATCTATCAAAACCATTATCGTCCTGAAAACTTTGGCCACAAGCATAATTATTGTAGAAGGATGTTGTCCTTGGACGCAGCTCTGGCTCAGTTCAGCTAGTGTTATTTGTATCCCTTCATGGCTCAAAGTCAAGATTTGCATGCCTAAGGACCATAAATTTTCACAGGAAAAAAATAGGCTGTTTCCTCAATGCTAACACTAGCATTTTTTTATTGTTTTGTAGTGGTTTGTAAGCAGCTCATTAGATACTAGAGGTAGAAATGGACTGAAGGTGGTGGCTGAAATCTGCTTTGAACCTTGGAAGGATTCAAATAGAGATTTTGTGTAGATCTGCTTGTTTGTGTCTGAGGCTGTTGCTTTACTGATATGAACAGGAATGAGTGAATGTCCAGAGTGCTTGGGTTTAAATTTAAATCTAAAAATTCGCATTTTGGATCATAATACAGTGAAACAGACCTTGAGCTGATACAAGCTGCAGTCCACAGTATTAAACAGAGCAGAAAACCTGTCCCGAATTTTCTAGCATGTCCACAAGGTGAGCAGTCCTGTAGGGATGTGAGTAATTCAGAGAATATATTCTCCTGGATACTGCTTGCCATCAGCAAGGGACACACCTCCTTTACCCAGAGCTCCCCTCAAGAGAAACTTCAGGCGACTTTCTCAAGCTCTTGATGATGGCCAAATCCTGGAGTAACTCCATTTTTGTGCTGATGATAAACTGTATTAAATAGCAGGCACTGATGGTTATTTTTAAAGTGGTTATTTTTCTTTCAACATCCAATTTTCCATCTTGAGGGAGGTAAGTGATTAACAAGTCTGAAATCTGTTTTTCTTCTCTTTCCATCCCTCAGGCTGGGATAGATGGAGAAAGCATTGGGAACTGCCCATTCTCCCAGCGTCTCTTCATGATCCTCTGGCTCAAAGGAGTTGTGTTCAACGTCACCACTGTTGATCTGAAAAGGTACAAATCAGTTTAATTGAAAATAGTTATATGATCCAGTGTTTTGCCTATAGAAAGGCCCTCCCAGGTTCAATCAGATTGGTATCTAGCCTAGAGAGTCTGTGGTACACAATAAAATAGTTGGGATTCAGGCTGGGTTGTTGGTTCTTTTTTTTTTCATTTGTGGAATGTTTTTATATTAAACAGGGCACTTGGGGTAGTTTCAAAGTCTTCTAACCACAAACTGGATTAAAAAAAAAAAAAAAAAGGCAAACACCAGAAAGACAAACTGATTTTTTAGGATCTATACATGTCTGTGCAAATACTTGGCCATAAAGGTTAGTGATTTCATGACTTTTTCTGTCTCTGCAGAAAGCCAGCTGACCTGCACAATCTGGCTCCTGGGACCCACCCACCTTTTTTGACTTTTAATGGAGAAGTCAAGACAGATGTTAACAAGATTGAGGAATTCTTGGAAGAGACTCTTGCACCTCCAAAGTAAGAACTTGCGATTTTTCTTTCAGTCAGTATTGCATTTCCTAGGAATGAAAGATGTCTTAAGAGGAGTTCCTAAAAAGCACTCCATCCTACAATCTTTACTTACAGGAGTAATATTTATTTATGAAACTTACTGGCTTCAGTGAGATGACTTCCATGTGTGAAGATTGCTTGTATGACTAATAACTGCAGAATGTTTTCTCTGTACACATTTCAGGATGCCCTTGTATGCAGAATTAAGGAGACCAATGCTAGAAAAATTTTGTAGGGGTCTGCTGTCCACATTTCACAAAGCTAAAAATAACTTGGAATAGATGTTGAGAATTGCCACACAAAAATATCTGTGCCAGGAAAAGCATTCTACAGTGAAAAACTGGAGGTTTCTGAGCTCTATGGTGTATTAGAAAGGTTGGAAGGGGAACTGATTACAGAGTACGAGAGGCTCTGGAGGCAGAAAAGTGCTTGTTATTCTAGTGAAGAAGTGACAAGAGCCCATGACTGGAAGTTATAACCAAAGTAATTCAGATTACAAAGGAGTCACAATTTTGTTCTGTATGAATGATTAACCATTGGAACAAGCTTCCAAAGAAAGATTTAGATGTGCCAGGTACACCGTAGTTAGTCCAACGTTTTGGACTTCATACAAGGATAATGCGGGGAGAGGGGAGGGAGGGAAGGGAATTGCTGGCTTGTGATCTGGACTTTAAAATCTATGAATCAATGAAAATTGGCTTGGTTCCTTGCAGGGTGTTTTACCTCAAAGTGAATCAGCAGCTATAGGCCAGTCCTGAGGCAAGAGATCAGATATTTAAATTTTCTATACTCTGTTCCAGGACCACTGAAGGCACTAGGAGTCATTCGTTTGTGTTGGTCTTTCAAATAGATGTATTCCTTTGTGCCAGATGTCTATAAAAAACAATTCAGGGACTGAAAATTTTATGTTCCTTCACCTGGGTAATACTAATATGCCTCACTATTACATTCTGGAGTACATTTTCAGTATAGGGAATTAGACACGACTGACATTCATAATGGAGAGAGCTGGCTGCCAAACTTGCCTGCACCTTTCTGGAAATGTATGCTTCCTTCTGATTTAAGGCCACTGTATCTTGGATTGTGGTAACATAAAGCACCAGCGCAATTACCTTTGTGATGAAGCCATCCCTCTGTAACTATGCAAACGCCTGCCTTGACACAGTTATTATTAAGAGGGACTTGCCAAGCTGCTGTTTCGAGAGAAATGACAGTGTTAATTGCAGTTCCTCGTACAGGGCTTTTTTCTTTCTTCTTGCAAATTGTATTTGTAATCATCATTATGTTGCTGGTAACAAGATGTCATTCTCCACACTGCTTCTCCCTTTTTAGGTACCCCAAGCTGGCTGCCAAGCACCGGGAATCAAACACTGCTGGAATTGATATCTTTTCCAAATTTTCTGCATACATCAAAAACACCAAGCAGCAGGATAATGCTGGTGAGTAGGTTCATTATTAAATGTGCCAGGGAGTTTGTGTGCTTAGATGTGTAATAATTTTGCCATTCTTCCATAGTCTTATTGTAAACTTTGTTCACATGACATCAGGTACTGCTACTGACCACTATGAGATGATTGGTTCACTGGACTCAATTCACATGTCCATTAACTACATCTATAATAATAAATAAAACAGGCTGCAGAATACTTAGTAGTGCCTTTACCAACTGTCATGGCACAGCTCCTGTCCACAGAGCCAGCTTCTCCTCCAGAACAGGATCCCATACTGCTTACCAGAAGTGCCTCGTGGTCTGACCGCCTCCTCTACTCTGCCCAGGCACCTCTTAGAGGAATATGTGTTGACTGGGTTTAAAACTGTGCTAGTACTGAAAGTTTAGTAGTGAATGACTGGGTGAGAGCAGCTCATGCCCTGAACCTTCATAATTGGTTGGATCTAGCCATCATACTCTTGGCTCACTTAGGATTATGTTACACTGTTATAGCTAATTTGCTCATGTAAACTGACTTACAGCAAGACATTAAATGTAAAATAAATAAATCAAAGAAGTGGCTTTAATAATTGTAATTTGCACTCTGTAAGCTTCAGACTTTTCCTCACATGTTTGTGTGTCAAAAGAAAGAACTCCCCAGAAGCTGGATGCCATGCATATTTATGTGCATCCTACACTGTCTTCTTAATGAAACTGCTGTTATTCTTCATATTCCCCCTGGAAAGGCAAGACTTCAGCTAGTTTAAGCTCCTCTTCCTGGGTGAAAGCTAATGGATTTACACTGCTATATCCCTTGAAATGATCTAAAAGAATACTTGCAGCTACTCACTGATGTACATCTTACTGTGTATTACTAATTTCACAGACAGACCTAAGGCGTGTTAAATACCATGTGCTTGTATTGTATCATTCAGAGAAGACTAGATTTTTTCAGATTCCAGCTTTGCCACAGTTTTCATCTGTGTGATTATGTTTCATTGCCTGGGGCTGACCCATGAGATGAAAATGGGTAAATGATGATTTATGTCAGATAACAATCTGCTCCTTAATATTTTTGTGTTGTTAACAGAAGGAAATAATTATAGTGCTTCACTTCTCAGGGATGCTAAAAAGTTGTGGTTTTTTGTCTAATGCTAATGGGATGCTCTGCTAACCTCTGTAGGAATTTGTAAAAGGAAGATAAATGAAGAGTTAGACTAAATAGATGTTACTGCAAAAATAAAATATCTTGGCTATTTAAAACAAATTTTTTATGGTCTGCTCTGCAACTGTAAATCTTAAATTCATCTGCGCTTCCCCTTGCATTCTAAAACAGCCACAGGTATCTGTCCACTTGCATAATCCCAATGTTTTGCTTCTAGTGACTCTGCAACAGTCAAATCTGGACTCATAAGGGCTGGCATCTCCAGCCAGTAATAAATGGTATCTGCATCTGGTTGTAACCAGAGCTAGAATTCAAGGTTATATATCTGCTCCTGTAAGATAATGAATCTAACTCTGCAAAGTGCTCATGACCAGGTCTGCACATTTTTACTAGCTGCAGTGTGATTAATGTGAACTTTCCCTAGTTCTGCCCAGCAGACTCTTGGTTTAGGTACTTTTAAAAATGAAAGGAAAATGCTTCCCAGTGGCAATTATGCACACTAAGGCTATAGGGAAGAGGTGTTAAGTGGCAGTAGAACAACAATCTTTGTTTCCTTCAAACATCCTCACTCCTTTTTGTTATCTGGCTTGTGATCTTGTGATCTCCAGACACACTGCAATCTCTAAACATATTGATACTCAACTTCCGTGTTTGAAGCAGTGGAAAATTTTTAGCTTAATTTTTTACAGCTGGAGTGCTGCAGTGCAAGGAGAATAAAGCAGAGATGAGCAGAGTATAAGTAGTACCTAAATGCTTTTTCTATCAACAGAGTAAAGTACCTGAAGACCTTGGAGTCCTTGGGACTATCAGTGCAGACTTATGCCATAGAATCATAGAAAGGTTATGGTTGGAAAGCACCTTAAGATCATCTAGTCGTCCCCCCCCCCGCCATAGGCATGCAGGAAGTAGATCTCAGTTTTGGAAAATTGACTTTCAGTTTTCAAGGGCTAAGCAGTAATAGATTTTCCCTTATCTCAGGGATATCTTACCCAGTTTCTTATCCAGTTCTTCTGAACCTACAGCAGTTATTCTGAAGGCTGATTTGGATGGCAAATAATGAGTTAATGTGTTAGATTTCTTGAGCAGTGAAAAGACTACACAAAAGGAAAGGACAACACCACTGGATGCCTATTTCCTAGTGAACCTATTGCTTTTTGACTGGCATTTTTTAAAATTGCAAGGGTATTTTTATTTTTAAATTGCAAGACCAATTAGAAAGGGGTCCAGGGCTCTAGCCCTGCTCTGATGCATGTCATTTTGCAGAAGGTTCTCATGCATTATTGTTTCTATATAACAATAGAAATAGTTGTATATAGATCTGTAATAATAGAAAGCATTTTATAAATATAAAATGTGCTTATGTACATGAATGTCCCTTTCCCTGTGTCCGTATGAACAGGTGACATCCAAAAAGAAAAGAGATTGCTGCTTGTGGTTAATCTTAAACTGTTCCCATATACCCTAGCTCTCAGAAAAAGGTAATACATGTAATACATGTCTCACAGTCACCCTCTGATCAGCTCGTAATTCCAGCTGACTCAAGTTCTTGTGTTAATCTGGAAAGCCATGCCAGTGACTGGGACAGCAGTTCTGCATGATCAAAATACACAAATAGATTAAGACTTGTTAATAAATCAAGAATAGAAAGCAGAACACAGACTGTTATAAAAATACAATCGTAATTTATTTTAGTTGGGAACAGGGGAGTGCTGACTACCAAGTAGGTTAAATCACCAAACATCAGGTTCTTTAAATTATGTTCTCTTATACTGGGAGTCAGGGAGGTGAATTCATTAAAGCGTGGGAGATCAGACTGGGAATTTGTAGCATCAGCCTATCTGTAGCTGTGAGAAGTGTGAGTTAAGTGTAATTATGTATGATAATTCTTCATAGCATACTGGTTTAGCAGCGATCGTGCGGTCTGCGTAACATGAGCTCTCACTACAGCCTGTGGCTATTACCCCTTTGCTGAAAAGTAGCAAGAAGTGGTTGGGATAATGAATGAGATTTGTGCAGTATGAGAATACTGGATGTGAGAATTAATGAGAACTTAATGCATGCTAAAGATAAGACCAAGGCGGTGTTCCTCCCAAGACGGTTTACAGTCAGGGTCATGCAACACTTTCAGACTTCAAATGATTCCAACACTTAGCCATGTCATTGCAGTATTCCCTATCCTGAGAGAGGTGGTAAGGTGGCACAGGTAACAGAGTCTGCATCCTTTAATTAGTTAAATGATTTCTGTGTTTGTTTTTTGTGTTTTTTTTTTCTGGTAGTGCAAAAGTTACAGAAGAAACAAGATTTGTAATTTTTTGGTTTAGTGAATGTCTGATTTTTTTTGCCTGTAAAGGATAAGATGCAACGATGCATATATACCTGTTTCTAAGATTGTGATACCCTCTGCTGGCAAATATATGAATACATAAAGGAAGCAGCTTTACAATTGGGGCTGAAACATCCCCTTAACAAAATAGGTTTCCTTTTATCAAGACAATTTCCTCTTATAAATGCAACATCATCAAAAGAAAAGTGTTTCACAGTAACCTATCAATTTTGACAAAGTTTTCATGGAAAAAGAAAATCTTGTTTATTCTGGATGGGTTAAAATTACTTTGAGGTAAAATGCTTTAATGTTACAAAGAAAAACAGCATTTTTATTTCTCTGGATTCATGCAGTACTTCATTAGCCACACACCATTATGTTTTATGTCTGGCACAGAAGCAGGTGATAACCTTCTCTGTAAGTCTGTAAGGCAATATGTTATTGATCATGATTCATTTACTTACCAAAGGCATTTGGCAGCCAGGCTGCCCTGATTTAATAGTTCCCTGAATTTCTGATTATTTTTTTCCATCTTTGTTTTCCTAACTTTTCTGTCTTATAATATAAAAACGTTAAAAGGCTTGGAACGGGCTGGCTAGGGCTGTAAGCCCAGAAGCAAACATGCTCATGCCATATCAAAGTCCCACCACTTTTAAGCTTCTTGAAAGGGAAGGAATTGATTCCAGATTCTCAGGATGTGGCAAGCTGTGTTTAAAGAAAGTGTGTGCATTTATTATTTCAAGTCACTTCAATTACAACAGGCTTGATTCCTTCCACCCCCCGTGTCACTTGATAATTTTATAACAGGCCTCTCTGAAGGAGTCATCTCCTCATTGCAGGATTAGATCCACACCTCACTTCAGCGGCACAACTGAGTTACTCAGTTCTCCAGACGTCGCCACCAGGCTTCACTGCTTGTACTTGAAATGACAAGTACTCATCCACACAAGAGCAGGGGTCCTTGGGAGAGTTTAGTGTCAGTCATCTTAAAAACTGTTTTCTGGATGCTGTTGCTCAAGTTTTCATGGCCAATTTGAGGGTTTTTGGTTGCTTAGCAATTGTTTAATATCTAGAAAGCAATCTTGTTTGAGCACAGGAAAGTAAACAAGCATCTTGTGTGTTTACTTTGGTTCCTTTGCTTGATGTTAGGCAAGTCATTCAAGCTTTGTACAGTAACCAGGGCAGCAACAATGTATGTATTCATTGGAGGAGGATGAAATTTTATTAATTGGAATGCTGTGTACATATTTGGTATCCTGCTTATTATTTTTTCTTGTGAGACTGTATACTGCAAACCAAGGGGACAACCTATAGTAACCACCCATTAACTGTCCCGCCTAAAATTGTAAGCTCTTTGGCTCATAGAATGAACCCTTTGATTTCATTTATGAGTTTAAAAAGTTGTTCTTGAATTGAGTTCTTAGGGGGCACCAGCTCCAGTGTGGGTGGGCGCATTCATTAGTGGTACGGAAGGATATTTGACTGTATGGCTCTTCAGAAGGCGCTGAGCTGGGAGACCACCAACATGATTTCATGCAGAGGAATTTCCAGCCGTCTGACCAGAGGACTCTGCTTGTCTGGTTTGGATTTACATCAAGAGGCCAAAAATAAAAGCGCATTTAAATCATTAACTTACATGTGATTAAATGCTGTTCACCTCTTTCAGTAGCTACATCACACTTTGTGGTTAAGTGCGTGAGATGGGAAATGTCTCCGTGTGCTGTGTATGTATGTATACAGTAGATAGATATGCATACACACGTACTGGGCTGGAATTAAAACTGGCCTACATCAGTTTTATGCTGTGGAGTTACTCCTGCTAAGAAGAGAGTTAGATTAATAGCATAGGTATGTGCACATACTCGGTGGTGTGCCCTGGTTCTTTTTAGAAGTCATTACGTGCCTCCTTAATAAGCAGAAAATCAGTTCATTTCAAAAACCTACAGAGTATTTACAGTAATAACAGCTCTGCGGTGCAGACCCTTTGTGGCACCTGAGCTGATGTATGTACCTGGGTAGGAGCCTCTCAATGCTGTGGGTCGGCAGCAAGTCAGTGTAGGAAAGGAAAACATCTGTCCCCAGAGCATCTCCATGCTTGGTGGGGAAGGGCTGGGGTTCACCTCTCTTCCTTCCAACCTGGCTTCTGACTTCCAGAGGGGTCAGATTATAACTGAAAAGCTGATGCAGCTTGTCCTGACTCTTTGAACCTTCTGGCCTATTCCGTGCCTAAAGGCTTCACCCTGTGCTCAGCAAAGTTCCGGGCAAAACTCCTCCTGACTTTGACAAAGCAAGTTTAAAAAGCTGTTTGAATGCCCTTGTATTGATGGTGAGTTTCCTGTGGCAGGGATCTTGGGTCAGGTTCTAATTTGGAACCAACATTAATGGTTTATGCTTTTTGTACAAATTTCCAAGGTGCCGTATGAATATATAGGTATAAATATATTTGTGTGTGTGATGGCTGTCTATCAACTTGCCATTAAAAGTTTTCCTTCTTCCTCTTTAGTTGAAGATTTTCCCTTTTCCACTACAAAACTCAACACCTGTCCAAGGCCCAGCACAGGCCACAATTCATCCTATGCTATGACAATATTAAGTTTTTTCTGTCATGCAACCAGGAAGGAGTTGATAATAGCTTTTAAAATTTTTTTAGAGAAAAGGACTTGCTTTGTGATGGAAGATATCAGGATGACAGATCTTTAACTTTGGCATTTTGAAGCACAAAAAAGCTATTTCAGAACATTTTAAACAAGTTTTTATGACTCCCTCTGATGCTATGATTCTATGTTTCTATGAATACTGTTGGGCTCGTGGTAGCTGAAGTGCCTGGCAGCTTTACAAACCAGCCTTAATATAAAAAATCCCCAGTCTTTAAAACACATGTAAAATAGCTTTTCTGCAACATTTGTGGCACATGAAGTACCACATACATGTTGGTGAGTGTGATATAAAGCTTTTATTGCCATTCATTTGGGATGACCCATATAACTCACTCATGATATGTTAATAAAACTGGTCTCCACTCTGTCTCTTTGTGAAAATACACGTATAAAGATGGCTAAAACAGTGGTGATAGCTGTGTGCTAACTTAAGTAGCACTGCAAGTTGCATTTATCATCTCTCCTACTTTATCTACTTTCAAACCAGCAATCAAAGATTGATTCTAAAATGCTCAGAAACAGCACTTTGCAAATAAGTTTGCTTAACTTCTTGAAAGTTCTCCTCAAAATCATGCTGGCCAGAGTCCCAGAGCCATCAGTATTCTGTCTGGTACCAGTGACAGCTTTAAGGACCAATATCTTTTGACTTGCCAAAACTAAGAACTGAAATTTTATGCCATTGGAAGGAAGAGGTTTTTCATTTTCTAAAATTATAACAAACCATCATCTGAATCTCAGAAATATCTACCTTACTAGGGAATGTTTCTTGACCTTCCTGTTATCTGGGTTTTTTCCTTCTTCTAAGACCTTGCTAATTAAGGTATGAAGATTTCCTGATGGAAATGTAAAAAATACTATTCTAAAGCAATAAAAAAACAAACTCTCTGTAAGTCCAGATGCAATCAGACTGCAAGCCCACAAGGCAGGGACTTGGTATGCCTGAATAGTAGTCTTAGATGCAGCTATTCTGGGAACTGTAAATATTTACAATTAATGTACTAGAAAACACAATTTTCTGGCACATCTGTGCTGAAGTAGCTTTGAAGTCATAGCATACCATAGGGAGGGAGAGAAAAAAAAGAAAAGAATATATATATATATTTAAATAAGTTCAAGACACAGAATATGCAAACCCCTAAAAATCAGTTGACAACATATCACAAAGTCAAAGAGATTAATGATATGATTAACATGAGCCGGCTTCAGTGTGCACTCACAGCTCAGAAAGCCAACCGTATCCTGGGCTGCATCAAAAGGAGCGTGACCAGCAGGTTGAAGGAGGTGATCCTGCCCCTCTACTCTGCTCTTGTGAGACCTCACCTGGAGTATTGTGTGCAGTTCTGGTGTCCTCAACATAAAAAGGACATGGAACTGTTGGAACAAGTCCAGGGAAGGGCCAGGAGGATGATCAGGGGACTGGAGCACCTCCGATATGAAGACAGGCTGAGAAAGTTGGGGCTGTTCAGCCTGGAGAAGAGAAGGCTGCGTGGAGACCTCGTAGCAGCCTTCCAGCATCTGAAGGGGGGCTATCGGGATGCTGGGGATGGACTCTTCATTAAGGACTGTAGTGATAGGATAAGGGGTAATGGGTTAAAACTTAAACAGGGGAAGTTTAGACTGGATATAAGGAAGAAATCTTTCCTGTTAGGGTGGTGAGGCACTGGAATGGGTTGCCCAGGGAGGTTGTGAATGCTCCATCCCTGGCGGTGTTCAAGGCCAGGTTGGACAGAGACTTGGTTGATATGGTTTAGTGTGAGGTGTCCCTGCCCATGGCAGGGGAGTTGGAACTGGATGATCTTAAGGTCCTTTCCAACCCTAACTATTCTATGATTCTATGATTCTATATACTCAAATAAAGGCATATGCTCAAGCCTTTGCTGAATCTGCACAGGCGTATATGCACAGGCCAGGCCTAGACTAAAATACTTGCAATGGGAACAGTAGTTGGCAGATGCTGTTCTTTAAGAGGGAATTATTTCCCCTGTGTGCTTGAATATTCCTCCAACTGCTGCTGGCTTTACTCAGATGCTTTGTTCTGTTTCCCAGCTGAGCTCCCATGCTTGCACACAGGAGCAGTAGCACAGCTGGAAGTGGATTAGAGCAATTTGGCGGCAGCAGTCCTGGGAGGAATTAAGCGCCTCGCTGCTGGAATGGGAGGCCTAAATTACATTATTATTTAGAATTGAATTTTAACTTCATTGCTTTATGGTTTCACCCTGGTGGGTAACTCCCTTCATTGCAATATACTTGGTGCATCTGAAGTATGTTCCCCGCAGCAAGGATTTAGATGAAGTTATGGTCTTACTCAGTAAAGTGTCCAAATCTTACATAAGCAAATGTCCAGATTTAAGCACCCAGCTGGTCTTACTGTCCCAAGAGGACTGTACGCAGGCTTATGTTTAACAATTGTAGAGCAAGCTATCACATGACAGAGTCCAATGACTGGCTCTTCTGGAAGTCAGTTTGCAACACTGTTGATGACTTCAAAGGGAGAAAGATTGGCCTGGAATCTGTTTTTCCCAAAACAGATTTTTTTTTGTTTTATGCATGCAAATGTTCTTCATAAAATAATGGGGAATAAAAAGAAACAAGACATAAATTAAAATCAATGTTGCTAATTTTGTTTATTAGATTGGATCCTAAATATTTGACCTTTAGCTTGAAAATAGTGCTGGGAATAAGATGACTAAATGGGAGCTGGACACACAGTTCTTGTCTGCATATTGTGATTCTTCTGATTGCGGAAAAGAATCAGAATTTCATGGATTTGAAGAAAGAAGAACCTTTGCATTATTTGCTATGGCCTCCTGCAAATTATATTCCGGTAAGTTTTGCCCATTGAGCAAACATGTTAGGAGTTCATCTCTTAACACAAAAGTTGCTCTCTATCAGAACAGAGAATAGGAGAAACTTAAGTGTCTTTGGTCACAATGCCTCTTTAAGGGGAAAGATATCCTGGGTGAGGGATACCCAGCTGGTGGCAATAGCTGGTCCATGTTCTGTACTGCAGGGGAAGGTGAACCCCCAGTGATTCACCCACTCAAAGCTCAAAACCAGTTATTTCCCAGACCTTAACCTGGAATCAGGATGACTCTGAACATGTGAGGAAAGCATCTACTCAGCAAGAGTTTGTGCACCACTCCAAGGCATTGGTCACAGTATCACAGTATCACAGTATGTTAGAGATTGGAAGGGACCTCGAAAGATCATCTAGTCCAATCCCCCTGCCGGAGCAGGAACACCTAGATAATGTTACACAGGAATGCGTCCAGGCGGGTTTTGAATGTCTCCAGGGAAGGAGACTCCACAACCTCCCTGGGCAGCCTGTTCCAGTGTTCCGTCACCCTCACTGAGAAGAAGTTTCTTCTCAAGTTTAAGTGGAACCTCTTGTGTTCCAGTTTGTACCCATTACCCCTTGTCCTATCATTGTTTGCCACTGAGTAGAGCCTGGCTCCGTCCTCGTGACACTCCCCCTTTATATATTTATAGACACTGATAAGGTCACCCCTCAGTCTCCTCTTCTCCAAACTATAGAGACCCAGCTCCCTCAGTCTTTCCTCATAAGGGAGATGCTCCACTCCCTTAATCATCTTAGTTGCCCTGCGCTGGACTCTCTCCAGCAGCTCCCTGTCCTTCTTGAACTGAGGGGCCCAGAACTGGACACAATACTCCAGATGCGGTCTCACCAGGGCAGAGTAGAGGGGAAGGAGGACCTCTCTCGACCTACTAACCACCCCCCTTCTAATACACCCCAGGATGCCATTGGCCTTCTTAGCCACAAGGGCACAGTGTTGGCTCATGGTCATCCTGTCGTCCACTAGGACCCCCAGGTCCCTCTCCCCTACACTGCTCTCTAACAGGTCATTCCCCAACCTATACTGGAACCTGGGGTTGTTCCTGCCATTCCAACCATTCCCATGTCTAGAAGAGACCTGATAGCCATGGAGAAGCCCATAACACACCTGATTAATTGCGTACTAGGAGAAAAGATACTGTGATTTTTTTGAAAACATCTTAAGCATGAACTCTTAATGTTGAATGGCAAATTCTCTGTGACATCGATGATGGTACAATCAACCTACTTCAGTTCTTGTTCCAGGACCTAAAGGTTGATGTTAGGGATTTTAAAGTGCCATGACCTGCCTATGCAACTCTGTGTTCCTCCATCCCAGTTTCTCCTGTTTCTGTCAGAAATGGATTAAAGCCTGCCTTTTCTTAGTCTCATTAAAACACTCTTCTCCTTTGACCACTTGCTGGGATTTCCAATGCCTTTTTAAACTGGGGACACTAGAACTTGGAGAAATGTTCTTAATACTTGCTTCAGCAGTACAGTTCCAACAGAGAGAATATGACCTCCCTAGTAGCACTTGGAAGTTTTACATACATCCAGACATAATTATAACTTTTTGCCTCTGCTCCCTTCAGAGAGGTTAAGTTGAGGCATAGTCATGATGATCTCTAAGTAATTTCATGGGGCTTGAAACAAGAAATCTCAAAAACAGAAAAACAATGGAAAAGAATTAAGATGTGAGTCATTTGTAAATCTCATCATCTCATGGTTTTTGTATCTCAGTAACAATTTTTGGACACAAAGGGCAGAAAATACTGGAAACATTAAAATGCAACAATTTGAGACTGAGATTTGCCAAGTTAATGTGGGATTTCAATAAGCTTTAAAACTTCATCCTCAGGTGCTTCTGGGCTGCATTGCTGCATTTCCCTCTCATGTGTCTTCCCTCCACTATTGCTGAAGTTAAATAACATACTCGAAAACAGGGGAGTGAAATGGGGATTATTATCCTGCTGTAAACAAAAGCAGACTTTATTCCTCTACATGCCTGGGATTGAAAGAATATTAAAGATGCAAGCATCAACAGCCTGTAGAGGAACTTAAATATTAGAACACAAGGGGTCCCCACAGCACTGTCTCTAAAGCCCAGTTGCAGTCCCTACCAGAAGTTAGTGCAAAAGCATGTAGTTAGTTTTCCTGTGTTAGTCCCAGAATCATCTTTTTGCTCTTTGGTAGTAAACCAAAACTTTACACTTTGAGTAAACAGATACAGCATCCTAAAAATCATGATACAAGAGTGATAATCTCATGCTATACATATGTGGTTTTATAATCAGCCAGGCTTGGTGGTTTTGGTTGGGTTTTTTTTGGGTTTTGGGGTGGTTTTTTTCTCAGTTTTCTGATGCAAATCAGCTGCTCCTTTTCTGCATTTGTTTTAGGGACACCTGCAAAAGACTAGCATTACAGGGGTCAGGAATAGGCCCTTGGGGACATGCTCTAGGAGTGATGCTTGTCACTGAAGTGCTGCTGCAAGGTTACAATGATTTGTGAAATGCACGTTAGGTGCTGTTCTTCCTGGGGCACTTGTAGGACAGTAGTTTTACATTGACTTGCTTCCTGCCCTCAGGGTCACTTGGCCTCTTAAGAGACTGGGAAATGAACCCCTCTTTTGGTGTCATTGGAACACCTGGGTTCTCTTCTTAAAAAACAGCATTTGAAGGAGCTCCAATTTCATTCTTTATGATAAAGTTACAAGTATTACATTTATTTATTACCTCCACTGTAAAGCCATGTAAGAAAAGAGAAGGAAGAAAACTGAGTTTTTAGTCTAAGACTAGAAACAAGTTAAAACAAACTTTCTAGATATTTGAAAAATGTGTTTAATTTTTTTTTTTGTTTTTTTTTGCTTTGAAAACATTATTGATTCACCTGTTTCTCTAAATTTAATCTGGGAGTAGGACAGATGGTATCACAAAAATAGAAAGATGTTTCATATTTACTGTTTATCCCCCTCTAACCTGAAACGTAAGTCTGTGGCTGGTGGACTGCTTTTACTTCTTTCTTTTTGATTGCTAAAAATACTGGTTCTACCAATGTACAGTTTGTGGCTGAAGAGTGCTATTATCGTTATTTTATATATAGGAAGTTGGAAGGCAGGGAATTTAAGTCATTAAACCTTATATAGGTCATGTAGAAAAGCTTGAGAAGAAGAGACTCAGGTGTCCTAAATCCAGCTAACCTCTTAAACTTGGATCATTGTGCTCAGTCTTAGGAAGGGGTACCTGGGGAATTCAGGTGTCAGTCCCTCTGAGACTGAGAGATGCCTTCTGTGGAGTTTTTGAGTCAAGTCTGCTGAAATATTTTAGACTTCAGGTTTGAAGTGCTAATCGATCAATTCACATCATCAAGAGTTTGTAGATAAGGTAGGGAGGGAATGGAAGAGGGATGGTAAGGGAGGGATCAGTTCACCTAAGTCTCTCTAAAAGGTAAACATTAGCCATTCAATATTCCTGGCTTCTTTTGTGGTCAGTGGAGAGAGAAATAGGTCCATTTCAGAAGGGCAGTTTGATCTTAAAATATGGATATAAACGTTTGGCAGTGCCTTTCTTTCATTGCGATCTATAAAGGAGACTTGAACAACTAGGTTGGACTAATTACCTAATGCTTTGATGGCTGAAGTTAGGCAAGGTGAACCTTATCTGTAAGTCAATCATTAGACTTTTGATGTGTCTGTGTTCCTAAGGTTGCTTTGGGTATCTAACAACTGTATTTCAGCTCCATGTTCCTTGAAGTCATGTATGAAGTGCTCCTGGGGTTTAGCACCTCCATTTCTCTCACTAGACATACACAGAACATATATGCCAACATATACTGAAATATATATACCTATTTATGCATGGTTTAGACCACGTCTGAAAGGCAACTTATGACTGAAGTTGTGTGGCTGTTTGCATGTGTGTACCTGTGTTTTTATGGCTCATCCCACTACTGGTGTGAGCTCACCTGAACACTGACTAGCAGTAAAAATCCATTTTCAAGTCACAGCTCTGACTGATTTTGATGATGATTACGATCCCCAGGGCCCTAAGAAAAATTCCTAAGAGAAATCCCTAACCAGGAAAGTAGACTTGAGGAATAAGAAAAACTAATCTATTTTTCTTCTGTATACACAACTAGGTATTCATTGATTCATTAAATTAGGAGAAACAGATCACAACCTTTCAGCATAGTTGTATGGGCATTTATCTTTATTGTGGGAACATGCAGAAGTCTCTGTTCCAGTGAATATTGCATTATTTATCTAGAGTGGAACATCTTTAATAGGAGGGTGACTCACCCTGAAACTCCCTTTGGCCCAGAGTTAGGCATCTGTATGCCTTGGGTTCCTGGGAGTATACAACATCCATCCTCCTTCTCTGAATTTCTAATGGTTCTCTTTGTGACTGCCCACTCATTTGCCTCTCAGTATAGGCACTGCTCAGAGCTGGGGATTTTACAAGGCAGAAACATGCCTGGAAAGGATGTTGCGATGCTCAAATTGGCAATGTACTTTGGGGAGTAAGCCCTAATATTTAAGTAACATGAAATAAAATGGGAGGTATAATCCTACATCACTTAGGTGAACCGTGAAATTGTATTTAAAGGGTAGGATTCATCTCACCTAATTTTACCTCCCTGAAAGTTAGGTGTCTAGTCTGAATTAGTCCTTTAGGCTTTATCTATAATTCAAGCATCAAGGAGGGCTTGTGTGGAGTGAGTCACAGCAGTTTAAATCAGGTGTCTCAGGAAGTTGGAAGGAATTGCTCTCTGGAGATGCTTAGTACCTCTGAGCAGAGAGGGAACCTACGTAACCAGCTTAGACAAGATACCTGACTCTGAAATGGCTAAACAAAAGAAATCAAGGCAGCACTCAAATCCCAAGGGTTATATTGAAATCACAGGGAGGAAGACAAGCTGTTCAATATGTAATACAGTGGTGTACATATTGCAGTCACAGCTCCTCCATGTAAGAAGAATTAATCTATACAGATTAAAGTTACAATACTCTGTTGAGCCTGCCTGGAAAAAAAATGAGCAGGATGGAGAAAAAAAGAGAGTGAAAATATGAATCGTTGGTCTTTAATCAGACTGTCAGGCTGGTAGAATGATATTTTCTTACCTTAAATTGCTGTTTCTTAGCTGGTTTCCCTCTCCTACCAGAAAACAGTATTGGGTCTCACATAATATCAAACTCTGAATCTGGAAGTGATCAGGAAAGGTGGTTTGTATTTTTAAAGGAAAAATAAATCTCAGATTGTTTGTGTGAGACTGTGAATATTTATGTACTGTTCCCCCTTTTCCCTCATTGCATATTTCACCAAGTTCATTTGCGTGTGTTACAGGATAAATCTTACTGGAGGGCAGTGGAAGAAAGCAGTAAAAAGGAAAAGCATCAATCAGTGATCCAGGGTAGCAGCAGGAATCGTTGTTCATTTTTGTACCCATGTATCATTGTTGAACTTGCCCAGGCTTGACAATTAAGAAACTTGCGGTTCTGCTGAGGTCAGTCTCAGGTGGTTTCAGATGATGGCTACAAAAGTCATTATGTTGCTTGGCTTAGATGACTTCGAAGCCTTGTTGTCACTGTGCTTTCAGTGGTATTCTCTTATGAAGAGGGCCACATGTATTTTACTTTGCCTTGGAGAAAATATTTTGTGACAAAATGTTTATTTGACAGAAAAATGCCGTGTGCGGTGTGAGTAACCTGAATTATTGGGAAATGTAGGTTGAATTTGGTGAAGAATGACTTGTTTTGAAAAGTGAAAGTATTTTCTCTTAAACCTTTTGAAACTAAAGGTTATTCTTTTTTTTTTCAATTTGGAAAAGATGTTAATTTTGAAGATTACCAACATTTTAAAAGTGATGTGAAAATTATGGAATGTCTAGGCATGATTTACTCAACCAACCATCCCAAAACATGGCTTTCTTTTTGTTTTCATGCTTGTTTGGAAATCTTATGTTATTTTTCTTTAAACTACTTTGTTTGCTTTTAAACTTTGTTTAAAGAATGAACTAATCTTGCTCTTGTATAACATAAATCAAACAGTTTTTCATGTTCAGTTTGGCAAAGAAACAATTGTTCTTAATGCTCTTATTGTGCCCTCTGTGCTTTGCATCTCTTCTCATAATAACTATCAAGTAAAATTCTCATTCTGCAATGGTTCCACTCAGACACATAAAACAGGAGTCATCTCACCTAATTTTAGCTATATTAAATTTAGGTAGCCAGTCTGCCTGTTCTCAAAAGAGAGAGGCTCCTCTGGTGGTAATTCAGCTTTTCCTAGGCTACTATTTTAGGATGGAATGATTTGCCTTCCAGTGGCTCCTTCAGGCCACAGAGTTTGGCATTTATGTGCTTTGTCTGTTTTGCTATTTCACTTCGTCCCAGCATTGAACAAGGAAGGAAATATTTGGAGTTCAAGGAAGGGGAAGAAGAGTCCTTGTCTGACCTCTGCAAATGCTGTGGGTGTGGGCAGCCTGAATCAGTTTTACTTTTTCCAAACGGTTTTTCTTTTACTACTTTCTAGTTACTTTCCACTTTAATTCAGCCTTATTTGACCCACAGAAAGTAGAGATGGAAATGGCCAGTGATGATGGGAGTTTTATGGCCAGTATTATTTTGGAGGTCAGATTAACTGGTAATAGTAGTCCTTTTTGGCTTTAAAAGCTTCAGTAGAAATCCTAACTCCAAGGGAGTCAACAGCAAAACTTCCATGGGCTTTGGTATGATCAAAATTTCATCCTGAGTACCTAGTAATGAATCTTTGACATTTGCTCACTCTTTCCTTCCCCCCCCCCCCCCCCCCCCCCCCGAAGTATTGCTCCATGCATTTACGTTTTCCCATGTTTGGTTCCATTGTGGTATAACTACTTCAAGACACAACAGCTTCTCTTCGTCCCCTGGAAATAGTTGCACAGGCTAATAGTTTAAGGAAGTTTTTGCTTGAAGAGTTGAGTAACAGAGCCAAAGTATGTCTCTTGGTTGAACTGGAGTAAATACGGAATAGCTTGTTGACAATGTGGAGTTACTCCTCTTTTATGTCAGTGTAACTGAGAGCACAATTTTGCCAATTATTAACTTCTGTTACATTATTTATATTTCTGTGCATGTCAAGATTTGTTAATGTCATTGTTCAACATCAAGTAACCTTTTGCTGAAAACAGAGCGTCATTGTGAATTAGGTATCATCAGCTAAATTGAACCTCACCCTGTGCATTTGACAGATGGTAATACATTCATTAAGTGTTCTGTGGTTGCTTTGAGGTTGGAAAGTGCTATTTTTCTGGCTTCTAACTCAGGATTCTTAACTAAAGTTGTATAAAGCATAGTTTTGAAGGGAGAAGGAAAATCACAAAGAGTTCGTGAGGGTTTTTTTTTGTTAATACTGTTGTTTACTACTGGTAGGGTGACACAGCAGGACTGTGATTGCTATAAATTGTCTTGGACTGCATAAATAGCCTAGAGTGGAGGATGAGACAGATGGTCCCACCGTGGATTTTGTATATACACAGCTAGAGCTTCTTAAAATTTGAAGTTACATTAAATACGTCACCGTGGAGGCAATACAATGCTTGTGCCTTTGTGCTTGGTGAATTCACTATCCAGGAAGATGGTTTCTAAGAGTTCAGACATTGCAGCAGTTGCATGGGTAAGCTAACAGCAGGGCTCCTCTTGCAGAATGGGTCACATTTGGGATCTTTATATTAATACTGAAAGTCTGCAGAGTGGGGAAGTAGAAATTCCAAAAGCAGCAGAGCCACATCCTCAGGCATAGTTCCATTCAGTGTTGTAATACCGAATTGTCCACCCTGACACTACCAAGACAATGCAAGTCTGAGATTAGACACTTCAGGAGAAGTTCTCCAAACAGCTGATTTAGGGGACACCTAAACCAAATGTAGAAGAGACTCCATTGACTACAGGAAGCTGATTTAATTTACTCACTTCACAGAGATTAATCCCACCCATTGATTTGCAGTGGAGCCTCAGCTGTTACCAGTTAAAGTAGTTACTTAATGATGTTTCCAAGAGGTTAAGTTGCCAAGGGAATTGGCTGTTTAAATGTTTCTGAAATTGCAGGATCTTGCTCATGGCCTTGTTGAACTTCATGAGGTACGCACTGGTGCACCTTTCAAGACTGTTGAGATCACTCTGGATGGCATCCCTTCCCTCCAGCATGTTGATTGCACCACACATCTTGGTGTCTCGGCAGACTTGATGAGGGTGCACTCAATCCCACTGTTCATGTCACTGACAAAACCAATACTGATCCCTGAAGAATGCCACTCATCACTGCTCTCCATTGTATCAAGCTTTTAACCTCAACTCTTTGTGGTCACAAGGAGCACTTCTCCCAGTTTTTTTTCTAAGAAACTAAAAACTGTCCTTTTGATACCTCTCTGTTCTGGGAGGTCACTGGTGAATTCAAACATAGGGGGAGTTCCTCAGTCATGCCAGCATTATACTTTTGATTCTTTCTGAGATACGACACTTAGAAACCTCTTGCTTCAATATTTTTGAGACTCTTTTATTCATCCTCCTACTCTCAGTGGGCATTTCTCTGAGCACCTTCTCAAGGAACATGACTTAAATCATATAGATAAATCTGAATCTGTCAGGGCACCTAGAAAGTAGGATTTGAAACATGGATGTTTGCATATGGATTTCAAAAAATGGCTTAAAAAACATTGACAGACTTTAAAAATCTGATCCTGTACCTGAACTCCATCTGAAATGGCAGGTTTAGGATCTTAATTCTCTTAGCTTTTAAAAATTCTGTCACTATTCAGTTGGAAGAAAGGCAGTTCGCCCTTCTTCACTACTCTTCAATTTTCATGGCTGTTATGAGAGATCTACTAGAATCAGAAGAGTTTTGATTAATTACATGGGGTCATTCATGTTACAAGTAGTGATTCAGTTCTTGACTATCAGGGTATGAGATGGCCCTGCCTGTAAGATGTCAACAGGATCCTGTGGGTTCCAGCAGTGCCTGTGAATAAGGTTACAGATGTGTTAAACTCTGAACATATACTTATTTCTGGCTGAAAGTTGCTGTCTGCAAGTGCCAGGTATGAATCCAGATAGATGTTTTTCCCACTGTCACAAATAGGCTTCACTCCAGCTATTGTTTTTTTGCGTCGGCCATGAAGCATTTTGATATATCAGTAAGAGCAAAAAAAACCCACCTATAAAGAAAAGTTACATAGATGCATCTCACCTGCTGCTCCTGTCTTTGTACACACACCTAACTGGCCCCATGGGCTAGCACCAAACATCTAACATAGTACCGATACTGGAAATATTGCAGAGAGGACTCAGCTGACCAACAATCCTACTGGGTGAAGGCGATACTGGAAAATGCTCAGTGCTAAGCCAGTTCTCTAAAGTCTGGATGAGCAAAATTGAATTAAATAACAGTAATTTGATTCCACTGTCTCTAAATGAATGCACTCTAAGAGGGCATAGTCCGAAGCTGACCAAGAGAAGGAGAACTATCTGTTCAACAGGTGTCATGGGTCAAACCATAGACTGCTGAATCTTTTGAGTGTTGCCACGTGGGGGTATATTACACACGATGAAATTATTACCCTTCAGTAGAAGTTGTGCAGCAGAGCACAGCTGCAGACAATTAAAGACACCACTGCCAGCATCTGACAGCAGAATGTCAGTGTCAAAATTCAATTTGGATTGATTAAATGAGGGATGGCAACACTTTTGTTTCATGGATGGCAGCACTTCAGTCGATTTAGATGCTCTGCTTTCAGAAATAAAATTCTTTCCCTCCCTGCTATGTTTGTTGGGGTGTTTTCAGTTGGATTGCAGTCATTTCTCCAGTCAATCAATTAAGCCAGGATTTGCCACTGTGTCTAGGAGTCAGCCACAAAAGAGCTGGTATGGCTCCTGGTGCTTGGCCAAGAGGCTTCAGTGGGAGCAAAACATCAGGCAGCTTAATCTGACTTCCCCTGCTGGCACAAGGTTTAATGGATGTTAAGGCAGCAAAGAAATCATGTTCTGTGATGTCCAGCTCCTGCTCTCTCAATGGCCCTATGCATGCCTCATTTCTCTCCATGCCAAAAGCACAGGGGTGGCTGACAGCAGAGCTACCTGTGCTAGCAAGCTACTCTATGCTGGATGATCCCTGAAGCCTTTTGAGGCTTGTGTGGTGCTCCATAAATATATTTACCTCCATAGGCCTTGTAGTGCTACACCACCTGAGTAACCTGAAGCATTGAGTAGTCTTCCCCAAGTTAAATGGCAGTACGTTACTCAGGGATATAACATTTTACAGGATTAGGCCTTAAATGCTGACTCCAGGCCAGATCTGCAGCAGGTATAAATCACTACAGGTAATTTTCACCAGCTGAAATTCTGGCCCTAAGCCCATGAGTCATGTTGTTATTTTTTCACATTGTAAATTCTTGCTGTTTCTTATTTATATTGCTTTCTCACTTTGGGGCACTTGTGAGGGGCAAGGACTCCCCTGTACTTATCAACCTTCGAATAGAAATGCAGAAGACCCTTCTTACCCCGGAGTGTTTGACATTTAAATACCGTGCAAACATGGGCACAGTCATTCAGCTTTCTGTAAGTGCATTATTGCAATCAACTTTTTCTATTATCCAGGCAGTAAAGTATAAGAACACAAATTCTGTGCCTGGGTTGGTACTTTAAAGTAAAAACTTTGTACTCTTCTTTATACTATGTCTAAGTGGCATTTAAAGACTGGAATTTGCTGGAGCCAGCAGCAGTGTGGGACATGGTCTTCAGTAAAAGGTCTAAAATATCCTCTCCATTGTGATACCCTGTTGGAGACGTGTCAGAAAGAGAATTTGCACCTAAGTTGAACATGAAGTGGGGAAAATCTTAACAGTGGTTGAACATCTCACCTGTGTAGCGATGTATTTCATTATTGTTAAATATCAACAATATTACACAAATCTTACCTTTGTTTCAGTTGCAGTGTATCTTCCAGCTCCTTAGAGCTCTGGTTAGCATCTTCAGAATTAATGCTATTGCCTTTAATTACTTGGGAAGAAATTTGAAACTTGCAAAACTACAGCTTCTTAGAACTGAAGTAATGCTGGGAAATTCTGTTTCATTACAGTCCTACCTAGCTGTTTAGAAATATAAAGTAACAGCGTACAGGCCTCCAGTTTACTGTGTGATGGCCTCAACAGACCAGAGGAATGCTGTAGGGTGTATGTGTTTTATTGGTGTATCATGCTGACAAGCTGTTCTTTCCTTCCATGACCTCTTTGTGCTAGTCAGGAGAAGACGTGGCACAGTAGTTTCCTGTGTCCACTTTTTCCATTTTAGGATGAACTTTACCTTCAGGCAGACCTAGCTGGGCTACTTTGGAGTGCAAATTAACAACAAAAAGATGGTCCTTATTTTTTTTTTTCTAGATACTACCATAGCCATTGACAGTGGGTGTTTCTAAATAATTCTTACTTTGCCCTAATCACTTATTCATTTCTTTTTGACAAAGCCCTTGAAAAAGGTTTGGTGAAGGCTCTGAAGAAGCTGGATGACTATCTGAGAACCCCTCTGCCAGAGGAGATTGATGCAGACAGCACTGAAGAGGAGAAAGTGTCTAAACGCAAGTTTCTGGATGGAGATGACCTGACCCTTGCTGACTGCAATCTTCTGCCCAAGCTCCATGTTGTCAAGGTAAAAGATGTCATATGATGGTCAAAGAAGCCTTATCTGACAATGAAGTGTCCTGCTCTGACAGCTGCCTGCTAAAGTATTTCAGCATAGATACCTTAAGTACCTTTGCTCCTCACTATTTCCTAAAGGTAATTTAAATAATGTATTAAATACATGAGGAAACTGTCCCATCACTAATTAGTGGCAAAGACAATATTAAGATCTAGGTATCTCATCTCTTTATTTTTACCCTGCTGCAAGTAACAGCAGTCTTTCATATTTATTAGTTTCCATTATTCTTAAGAGAGAAATCAGAGCTTTAGTCAGTTCCCATCCATTTATAGCTTAAGAGCAGCAGTCCATCTTTTTAGGGAATATTTGTTCCAGCTGATACTTCACACAGAGAAGTTAGCAAATCAAAGTCACTGCTGAGGTCCAGGATTTAAGATGTACAATGGTCACTGGTATAGTGCAAACGGTGTACATCATCTTGACTTGTAAATGTTGCATTTACTTTATTTATAAGATGACATGTTTCTTTAGAATAAAGCAAGTACCTGGCAGGCCTTGGCAAGCAAATAAGCTAGGAATTAAAGACATGCGTCTAACTTGGCTCCGTGAGCCAAAACATAAACTGAGCCTGGCAGCTGACTGCATGCATGCAAAGGAGGTAAAAACAATACAAAAGTGCATAAGTCACCAGGTAAGAAATGTGATAATATCCTCACAAATTTAGCTCTTTATTTGGCTTGTCTTCATTGGTAACATTGGAATCAGACAGTGCAAAATGAATATGCGGCCCTTTACTGGTTCTTGTCCCCTTGGATGAAATGAAAGATGTTAAAAAAGAATTAAAATCTTTCTCAGACAAGCATAGCCATAGGATATTGCCTGAAAAACATTTTACAGATGGAAGAAAAGGGTAAATTAGTTTTTAATTTGATGGAAGATGTGTGCTGGAAATTATGAAAATCTTGACTTAAGTTGCCCAGTGGGTTTTATCTTCCCCATGTGTGTGTGAAGCGTCACTGAAGGCAAGAATGCTTAATTAAATGCAGTTTAGGACAGGATTTGGACTTGCATATACCAAGTGAATCCTGCTAATAAAAAGAAATCACAGTCATTTCTAAGAGCATGACTGTCCTGAGAAATCTGAGATGGGAAAGAGCTCTACCATGTGCTTTAAAAATAGAGGGGAACTCTGTGGCACATATGTATGTAATTTATGCCCAGGAACAATTTTATACTGTCAGAAAAATTAGAGATTGGAAGCACTCATTAAATTAGCTAATCCATCCCTTCCTATTAGCAGTTCATTCTGTCACCGCAGGATTATTCTATATGGTATATTCTTACAGGAAAACTGAAATGTCCCAATCCAGGAAGCTACTTAACCCACCAGCGAGCTTTAAGCACAGATTAGTCCCATTGACTTCAATGGGACTATACAGGTGCTTAAAATTAAGTATGCACTTAACTATTTTCCTGAATAAGGGCCTGACTGTTTTTAGAAATCAAAAATTTCCCTTGATAGACAATTTCCTAGTCTGACAAGTCTTGAAATAACCATTTTCTCTCCCAGTTTGTTCTAATACTTCTGTTTCTAATGTCTGCTAAATCATCTTGGTTTCTCAATCATGGTACCCATATCACCCTGAATTTTTCTTTTGCATGAAGACAGATACAGCCTTCCAACAGCTGTAGGTGGTTACATCCTCTGACATCATTGGCCAGGCAAAATAAATTGCATACATTAAAAATACAGATACAGGATATATAAAATATAATGGTAAATATAAATGTTAAAATTAATATGAAAATATGTTATATACAATTGTTGCTAATACCTTTCTCTTAAACCTATCTTGCATTTTATGATTCAGCTTATCAGCTTTTTCTGATGTGGCATCTCAGCTTCAAGTAATGTACTGAAGACTGGTAAAAAACCCCCAAACCCAGTATGGTAAAATTAATGAACTTCAGATACCATAGAAATCTTAACATGGTGACAGTAATCAAGCCATTGGTTTAGAGTGTCTTTAGGCCAAGTGGAATCCTTGCAAGATATGGGACAACAAACAGTCACTTTTCAGGCTTTTGTGTTTCTCAAGTCCCTGAGCCTCCAAACATTTCTGTCCTTTCCTATTTCTGGGGAGGGACTCTTCATTAGGGACTGTAGTGGTAGGGTTCAAACTTTGAGCAGGAGAAGTTTAGATTAGATATAAAGAAGAATTTCTTTACTGTAAGGGTGGTGAGGCACTGGAATGGGTTGCCCAGGGAAGCTGTGAATGCTCCATCCTTGAAGGTGCTCAAGGCCGGGTTGGACAGAGCCTTGAGTGATATGGATTAGTGCCCATGGCAGGGGGGTTGGAACTTGATGATCTTCAGGTCCTCTCCAACCCTAACTATACTATGATTCTATGATTAATTATGTAATAAGAAAGAGTAAGAAGCTCTCTAAAAGAGAATCTGGAGATATACCACTAATAATTAACTTTTTTCTCTCTTTTATCTTTGTTTAGATTGTTGCAAAGAAATACCGCAACTTTGAGTTCCCAACGGAGATGACAGGGCTGTGGCGGTACCTGAAGAACGCGTATGCCAGGGATGAATTCACCAACACCTGTGCAGCTGACAAGGAAATTGAGCAAGCTTATGCAGACGTGGCCAAGCGGCTCAGCAAGTCCTAAGTGACCTCAGTGGTGGCTCATTATCCCCTTTTACAGACTCTTCTCCTTGTTGCCTTAAGATATACTTTGTTGTTATGCTATCTGGTTGGCATCCCTATGACTTCATCTGTTCAAGTGTATGGGTAAGGGACAAATCTGCTTCTCCCTTGAGAAAAGAGAAGGCAGCTCTAGTGTGGGATCATGGAGACCTTTTGAAATCTGAACCTGAGATCTTGCTCAACTAGTATTATTTGCAATCAGTATTTGAAATTAATCCACTTTAATAGTTTCTTTTTTCATGTTGGGGTATATCACCACCTGTATTCTTTGGAGTTTTAAAAATAGGATGTTAGCTGAATTTTCAAGAGTTAGGAACACATAGAACGGGTTCTTCTGTAGGCTATTTCAAGGACGTTTTTTTCCCCAGTGCTGTTGACATCCTTGAGGCAGGAGCAAGATCTGAGAGGGGTTGGGGGGAAAGGCGTATGACCCCAACTCTCAGACTGCATATTCTGTTTTAGCAGGCCCAAGAGTTTATAGGGCATTTGTTTTTAACTTGGCACAAGAGGGGGAAACCTGAACGAGTATGTCAGACTTGCAGATGCTACTTTGCATAGAATTTACGTGATATTGTTGGATCTGAATATTTAAACAAACAAGAATGAACAAGTAATTGGGTGGGCAGACCTTGGATCTGCAAGTTGGTAGTGACATGCAGACACAGTGATAATGGGGACAGCATATTGTCTCCAGTGACTATAGAGGAAATTGGCAAAGCTAACCAAACGATGCAGGGTATTGTCATCTTGACTGTGTGGTTGCCAGTTCCTTTATGACTGCTATCTTGGGAAACTTGGATAGGCAGTAGAAAGCTGTTGCTGCACATGAATTCCAGGTGGGGGGGGGGCATTTTCCTCATGTTGGGCTCCAAATGGATCACTTTCAAACACTCATCATCTCACCCCAGAAGTTTGCTCTGAGACCCTCAGAGAGGGCAGGCTAAAACAGAGAGAGGCACACTTCCATCCAGAAATTCAACAAGTATGCTAGCCAAAATCCATTCATTATGCCTTAGTCCCATTCATCCAGGTTTGACCCATTCAGGTTACATGATTCTGAATTAGGATTATGTTCTAAAACCAATTATTTGTTCTATCTGTAGCATCTACGTGACACAATCTGTTTTATGTGAGTGATTATTTGCACCTTACTTTAGCAAATTCATAATGACAGCTCTTTTGCATGAAACCCAGCTGCCCTGATATGTACAACAGTGCACATGGCTCTTGATTTTCAGTCTGGGGAGATTTAGTGTTGTTTTCAAGGATAAAATAAGGCTAAGATGTAACCCAAGGTGTCTTCCCTTCTGATGAGATCTGCTAGAGCTGCACTGATTTGAAGGGAACCACAAACTTGTGAACTCTGACCGAGGGGAATCTCACAGCAGAGAGATTCTTGTTTGGCACCAAAAAGCTGGAGGACTGGAGACAGGATTGAAAATCAGCCTTTGCCATGTGATGCTGATGACAATCTGAAGCCATCCTCTTGCTTTGGTGGGATTATTCCACTTTTCACACTAACCAGCTGGGAACAGAATGTTGATTGTTGATTGTGAAGATAGTTTGTGGTTGACTATTGTTTCACATGTAATAGTCAATTTGTTCCAAACTTTCAAAACCTTGGAAGAAAGTACATGAACTCCCAAGTCTTCTCCTAGAATGGGCTATTTTAACAGTGGCTAGACTGGAGAGCAAAGGCTCGCACTCTTTAAAACACTGCTGAGAAATCAACTGGCTCAGAGAACACTGATAGCAGCCAGAACAATCTAATGAGATTAGAAGTGTCTGCACAAGCACATGTGGCTTGTTAAAAACATTTCTTCATGAGATTGGAATTATTTGTAATTTATTTTTTTTTAATTATGGCAACTATTTATTTATTTATTTAAATTCACTCAGTCCTTTCTGTCTGTCTTTCTGGTTTTCACTCATCACACTGGTCAACATGGCTGCCTGTTTAGAAAAGTGTCATCAGCAATGCTCGGCAAATTCATTTCTAGAGAAAAGTCTTCTATCTGATTAATGGTCACTGGGATTTTTTAATTTTCACTATAATTTCGCTAGGGGCATGCCCATCAACAGAATCTACATTTTTCTCAGTTGATTTTTTCCAGGTTTGTACTTCAGTTAGTTCTTTTGCTTAATCACAGCTGCAGTGAATCTTTGAATAAAGACGCAGAGGCAGATGCAGATTCTTATGTGCTTATTATATTTAGCTCCTTAGAGAAGATTGTCCAAATACGAAGCAGATCTCAGGCAGGGTAAGTGAACCGGTTCAGGGTCTGACCTGATTTCCACCTGAATCTTCACCAGTTTACTGGATCCTGTGGTTCTGATATGTTCTAATGTCTTTCTTTAGGTTTGCTAGAAGAGGGCTAAATCATAATCAGTTGATCTCAGTGACCTCCAGTTGCATCTATTTGTAAAAAACTGTGTTTAAAAATGATTGAGGTTATAACAAAAAGAAAATGAGCTGTTAGTGCAATGAGCTTTTTTTTAAGATGATTTTTATGTAAAATTTTTCTAGAATTTCATTATAAAATCTGAAAATCCCCAAGCTACCTTCCTTTTAATTAATAAGAATTAAAAAATCCTTAAATATCTTCATTATTCTAACACCCCCAAGATACTCTATATAGATGTATTGATGGATATAAGAAAAGGAAAGATATAAGAAAGAGCAAAATGAAACAGTTTTTACCTACTATGCCTGTTCTATCTGAATTCAAGTCTCACCCTGCATCCTAACTTCGCATTTTACTTATAGCTCTATTATAGGCTGATCCAAGATCCAGGCACTCCCGGACCTTTGTTTGGGTTCGAAATCCAAGCTCATGTTTTCAGATCTGTATCTTTTGCTCACCTTTGTGCTTTTTTGGCTTTAGCCATAGTCAGAAGCAGGAAATACTGGAAATCCTACATAGAAAAGTGTTTTGCTAAGATTTTAAGCTCACTCAGGATCCATCACTAGTGAGATTTTAAAGGGCTCCAGACTCCTTTAGGCAGGGTATGTTTGGTGACCTTCCATTGTATTTAGAATTATAAGTAATAGATATTAATCATTCAGGATTGTATATCTACATTGGCAAGGCAGCATTTCTGAAAAGAATCTAAGTGACAAGACAGACATTGCAGATTTACAATTACTTTGTTCATAAATTTTTTGCAAGATGTAAAGAAAGACATAGTGCAGAGGGGGAAGAAGCCAACAATGTGGATTTAATCATCTACATTTCTGAAATGCAGACCAAATGTCTGTAAAGATGTCCATTTCATCCAAACATTTCTTAGATATTTATTTCAAAGCTCCCTGTTCAGTCAATCCAGCACTCCATTCATATTGGAACTAATATTAATTTTTCTTCTATTAGCAGTGGTATGGGAGTGCTACAGTATCCCATACATTAGTTACACTTATTCTCGGTTAGACTGTTTGAATTGCCAAGAAGTCATCTTGCTGTACAGGTAGGACTAAAGAAGTATTTGTTTCAGGAGTATTTAAATGAGGGCTTATGACAAACATTTTCTTCCAATACCAAGAATCTTATAATAATACTGCTTTATCAGGTCTAGTGTGGAATATAGAGCTACAGGTTATTTCTATGTTTGCAACAGCTGCAAAGCCACTGACAGGGAGGACTGAGAGTCTATATCACAAAGAAACTAAACATCTCAGTTTCCTACAAGAAGGTTCAGCTGAACTGCACATTGCTTTTATTTTGAATATGTATTCATTTAATTTTAACCCCTAGTCACATTTCCACATCTCTCATCCCTGTTCAAATTCAATCTCAAGCTAGCCAGAACCATTCTGCCATTTCCTTAGTGTTAAGTAACAGGATACTCATGGATGGATACATGGAGAACTGTGTTTCAGCTTAACCCATCTGTCTTGAAAGATGAAGCAAAGAGAGCCCCCATTCTGCACAGTTTGGCTAATTTAGCTGAGTTTAAAGTACAGCAAAAGTTTAGGCAGTGCAAATCCCACTCATGTAAAGCCCCAGAAGCACATAGATACTTTCACTTTAAAAATGAATTGGTGTTTTAAAGAAAAAAAAACAAACCCCAAAGTCTTATGTCCTCCTTCATATGCATTCTTGTATGCATCAGGAAGTTTGTTTATTATTCTGATAGATATGTTCATTATTCTTAAATTGCTTTTGATATCAAGAAATATTTTTTTTTCCAGTAAGATTTTGCCTTTCTGCTGAATCTTTCACCTCTTCATTATTTTTGATGTCTGCAATGACTTAGTAATTCCAGAGGAGGCAGGGAAGCTGTGAGGCTTAAACTTGTTGAGAAGATCGAGGAGGTAATGAATTTTTTTTTTTTTTTTTGAGAAAACAGTATTAAAAGCAGTTTAAAACAAAAATGTGTCTTTTCATCTGGGATACTTAAAACTAAGAGTGATAGACTGTTTAGTCTGGACTGTGATTTTCTGCACAGACCTGAGCAAGCCACCATGTGTAAGGTGGCTTTGCTTAGGTATTTCCCAGGATACATAAAGATATACAGAAACTCCATCCAATGCTGGTTTTGAAAGCTTGATCAATCCATGTTTTAACATGTAACATAATGGTCTGAGGAGCCCCATGTAACTTCTCAAGCATTTACCACACAGTGTTACAGGACCCAGCACTCTCTCAGAGCCTGCAGCAATCATGCTATTTCACTGCTGCCTCAAATCATTCCCCTTTCACCATTCATTGCAAAGATGCTAAAGCTGAAAATACTCCACAGGATACACTTGAATATGGTGTATTTTGAGCTGTGCTCATCAGCTAACTAGCCCTGAATGATGACACTGTGGCAGCTCAACAGTTTGTGCCTCTGCTGCCAAGCGGACAGCCTATCGGCCATTGGAGTAGCAGTGCTTGGGAAGGAAACGCTGAAGCTGCTCAGCCAGTGATGGTGCAGCTTGGTGCAGCAGTGATGGTGAAAGCAGTGATGGTGAAAGGTTTCAGTGCCACCTTTCCTCCAGCCAAGCTCTCTAGTTGAAGTGTGTTAGCAGCTCAGCTGGGGCCATGATCCAACACTAATGAGCATTTCTAGCTTGCAGCGTGTGAATGGAGACTACTCGTGTGTTTAATGTTAAACATGTGCTTGCCTGCTTGCCTGGAGAGGGGCCTAAAAGTCATGACAGAAAAGCCTATATTAATGAAGAGCATTATTATTCTCTTTCCTTTGAAATCTGGTGGCAGAATTCCCAGTGGGGGAATTCCCAATAGGAATTCCTAGTAGAGCCCAAGGCTACATAAGCATGAAGATGTTTCAAGTGTGAAGATGTCCTTAGAGAACAGAAAACTCTTAAGGAGAAAAGGAAGCAGCAGTGATATATAGGGTCTTCTTACAGAAAAAGGATACCAGCTATGTTCCAGTGGTACCTGGCAGGACACCACCAGTGCTGCCAGGCTCCATTCTGGTTTAGCATAGGGAGGTTCAGAATGGAGCTGGGACCAGGCCACGCTGTAGTGTAATGCCACAGCATGTTCTGCTGTATCTCCAACCATGCTCCCTATGGTGGTATCCCACAGTATAACGATGCCTCCATTATGTCTGCCTCACTCTTATTATGAAGTTGCTTGTCTAAAAAATACTGAGAAGGGTGGGGGATTTTTTTTCTTTTTTATATATACATGGAGTAAAAACAATCCAAATATGCTCTAATGGTTCTCAACATGATACTGTCAATTCTCACCACAGGGTAGAATTTGTTGGTGGAAATTAAATTAAATTAAATTAAAACAGAAAAGCTTGGCTATTGCTAATGGGTACTACTGGGAGCCCTAAAAGGAGTTTGCAGCATAGAAACATAAGAGGAGTGAACATCCTTTAATTCCCAGAATCACTTTGGTTTCACAGGGTCATTTCAGCCTATTCTGCTCCACTGCTGAGAAGTTGCTTTTTCCCCGTCTCCCTAGGTCTATAAACTCTGAAAAATTTGGGAAATGGCTACGGGCACCACATTAATCTTTTTCTCCCCCCTTCATTAAATTAACTACTTTAGTTTGGAAGTAAGCAATAAACAAATAGAACTTGCAAACAGCAGATTTCTCTGCTTTTCCATTAAGGAAGTTTTTAAGAGCTTTAAGGAGATGAGAGGTTATCCTCAGCTTTGGGAATAAACTGTGGTATAAAATATATATAGAAGTGTGATTCTGATTAAATAATTTTAGCAGGAAGACTCCGGTTTGGTTTAAGGAGCATTCTTAGGAATAAACCGACAAAATACTCCATATACTGCAATAGAGACTTAAGATTCAGGTTTAATCTCTGATGTTTTGGTTTTTTTAATTACTTATTGTACAACATAGAAACTATGTATATATATATTTACTTTATTTAACTGCATTATTTAATTCAATAATGTGCTATAAATCATTTTAGGATGGAAGGTGGCATAAAGAGGAAAACTTACACTCTTGAAACACCACTATTATTTCTGTGTCTTCCATTTTGTTTCCACTAGAATAAACAAGAGCTGCAGCATTTAGTTGTGTAGGAACAGGATCTCAAATTCATAGATCCAGATAGCTTGGCAGTCTCTTTGGAGCACAGAGTAATTTGCCATTTAGCAATCTGAGTCTTGCAGTAGTCACAGTGCATTTCAGAAGGCGTCTGGGACCATCCTTGAGTGAACGGATAGCATTGCTTGTGAAGGACCACAGTGAATCCCCTGCTGTTATAAAATGAGATTAAGCCATCATGAGATGCGGAATGGCTAACCCCGAAACAGACACATTTGCCTGCAGCCCAGCCACTAAATAGGTCTGACATCAGGAACCACAGCGTAAGAGCTTGGCCTCAGAAGTGAGTCAAAGCACCATCTTTGTCACCAGTCATTTTCTATTTATAATGACACAGATCCATTTTATAATCACGGGGAGGCACAACAGGAGTGTACTTTGTTCTGCCTAAATCACATTTCTCGTGCGGGTGCGTTTAAACACAGCCTTTGGCCCCTTGCCGCACACCACACACACCCAAGGCGGGCAATTCTGGCACAACAATGCACTCCCTGTCGTGCTTGAATGCTCAAAGACTCCTGTGCTGAAGCAATAAACTCCTGCTAAACGGCTTAAAAATGTTCCCTTAAGTGTGCTGAGCTGCCACGCTGCCTCACTTCTCATTTCCAAACCCATTTTGTGTCTAAGCCCCGTGTTTCAAATAAACCAGGAGTATTTTGCATTGTTTAGTGCTGGAAATTACTGGGCATTATTAACCATAAGGAATTAAGATGAAAAACCCCAAACCCCACTCAATCATTTCCTAGTGCAAAACTGACTGCTTGGGCATGTGAATGTGTTTTCAGAATCTGTGAATAGATTCCCAATAGCTCCTTGTTTTGGCTTCTGGAGAATGGGTCCTCATCTGTGCAAATCCTCAGAACTCTGATGGTATCCCCCTTTTTTTTCCTTTTTTCTTTCTTTTTTTTTTTTCATTTTTATTTTCAGGGTGCTGCTGTGTGTAGCCTGGAGATGTATGACCCAGTGATCAGTAGATTAATTTCTGTTGTCTGTTTTCATTTCTAAAGCCTGAAGATCAAATCAAGTTACATACTGAGACTCAGGGGTGACTGGAAATGCTTTTTTTAAATTAAAACTTAAAACTCCATTTCCAAATCCTGACTCATTTGGGGCACAATCCTGGTTACTCTGAGGAGGATCTGAGGTTGTAAGAGAGGAAGGGAAACCCACTGTATGTGCTACTGTCCTTCCACTGTAAGAGGATAACAGGAACTGATACGGAAGTCCTAGGAGGTATATGGACAGTTTCCGATGTTCAGCATGAAAGCAGCCTGTACCTGAATGGCCCTAAGATGACACACAGTTCCTTAAAAATTGAAATGATGTTAAAAGCAAAACCTGGGATGTGAACACTTAACATGACGACCAGGAAGAGTTCCTCTTTGGGACATTATACAGGCAAAAAATATCTAATTTGGTAGGACACTCAGATTTTTAGGTGTTGGCCCAGAGGCAAGTCCAGGACCGGATTTTCTTCTCCAAAATGTCATTAATCTCAGAACTACCAAATGGCTGTTGGCATTGTCACCACCTGAACTTCTGGGGTAAAAGCAAAATGAGGAACTCTTAAGAAGGAAGCAGGAATGACCTTTGAACTCAGAACTTGTAAGCTTAAAAAAAAGTTATTTCTTTGTAAACAGCTATTTATAGTGGTAGATGATGAAAAGTAATTGTGTATCTAGGGGTCTGCTTCAGCTATGAAAGAAAAGCAGGAGAAATCCCTTCACATACCCGTGATTTTCAGTTGAGGCACATCCTCTGTTAATGGATAATTTTAGATTAGACTGTAACCTTTCGGGTAAGAACAATATATTTCTTCTCTGTATGTGCAGCTCTTGAAACTAAAGGAACCTGGTTAGTGCCTGTGTGTGCTGCTCTAACCCTCATAATATATAATAATAGGAATAATATAATTAAAATGTCATTGCAGTTCACTTTTATTATTTTGATTGTGCGGCTGTATTCTGTCAACTGTGAACAAAATTAATGTCCTTTTTGTATAATAGGTAGTATATTTTATTATTGAAGAAATAGTCAAATTTAATTTCTAAAAGCAAAGAAGAATCTGCTCATTGTTTCACTTTAAGCTTTTGGATAAATAATCAAACATTTCTTTTGTATCCTTCAAATGAGTATGTGTTAAATGAAGAAATGCACCTTCCTGAATTGGAGCTGTTTATAATCTTATATTCCAAGAGTGATTAACACCTGATAATTTGAATAAAAATGGTTTATTTTCTCATTGGATTATTCCTGAACTTTTGTTTAATTTGTTAATTGGGTCTTTTTGTTTGTTTGGTCCATTGGTTTTTTTTTGAACAGGCACCATTCCCTTGTCTGCAATCAAAAAAACCTTGTGCTCACAGCTTGAATACAGCTATACTCATCACTGGATTTAAAAATAGATTTAATAGAAATAAAGGGAAAGAGAGCAAGGACAAGTAAGCTACATCCGTACTGGAAGAAGAAACATGGCCAGGGTATAACTCACGCGCTGTCTCCGGGATGTTGGTGCCGTATAGATGGTGCAGCTAGTGGAACCTTTTTGGCCTGGACCAGTAACCTCCCTCCAAGACAGCGTCCAAGTGCAGCACACAGGATATGAGAACTGGTGGTGTTATAAGTCTAAAAAATAATGAAATGGGTGAAACAGGGAATGATTATTCAGTTTTTCTCATATCAGGGAGTATGTATTCTTAATGAAACGATGAAGCAGCAAGTCAAAAGCAAACAGAAAGCACTGCCTTTTTACGCATTGTATACTTAAACTTTGGAAACCTTTACCAGAGGATGCTCTGCAGATCAAAATTAAAATGGGGTTCAAATATGGATATGACAACTTCATGAGGAACAGATCCATTAATGTTTTTAAACAGGAAAGTTTAGATGCAGTTTTGAGGTCAAGTAGTCCTTAAATATCAAGGCTGGGAGAGGGTCCGGGAAGAGGGCACAGATTTCCACTTGCCTTATTTCTTATATTACTTCTGCTGTGAGACGTGGCTTGGCTCTGGAATGGCCTTTCTGGGCTTATGATACATAAATATGAAGTATTGAAAATTTTATTCCAGCACAAAAGTTTGAAGTTATCTTCCCAAAAGCAAACCACTTCCAGAGAAGCATTAGAGACAAAGGCTCAGAGTCCCTTTCACAGCAAATGACAGGGAATCAGCATTTATCTGGAATAACAACAGTTCATCATCAACAGCTGCAATTGGAGAGGAGCATGTAGGGTTTCTCCCAGTTTACACATCAACTTTTTTCTGGTGACCAAAGACTGAAACCTTTGGGCCACATCCCTCTAGTACAGCATCTCTCATGATGTGTGGTATACAAATGATAATTTGTTTCAGATTCTTCTAACCCAAGCTCTTAAGTGTCAGTTAAATGCTTCTGCTTTAACTAGTGCTGAAGTAGCCATTCAGTTGTCCAGAACTGTAGAAGCCCTGGTCCTCAGCTGGTTGCCTTTGGACTAAGCTCTCAATGTATACTCAATTGCACCTTTATAGCAGATGTAGTCGTTCCCTTTGACAGCATGGAGGAAAACCAGAGTATCTATCTGCAAAGCTCACCATCAGGCATATCAGAGAATGAATAAATAAGGTAATGTGATGCTTTTTTTTTGCCTAATTTGTAACTGGTCCTGTAGTACAACTTGCTGTTTGGTCACTCAATTGCATGAGGGTCAGCCATGGCTAGGGTTGCTGTGGCTGATTGGTAACACTGCCATGCATTTTCTGATACAAACTCACACCTTACACAGGTCCATCATGTCGCTGCATTGCCAGAACCACACACACGAGACTGTGCCACCCTGATGAGCATCTCTGAGAGTGGTCTGTACTGAATGCTTCAAAGGGTGGTGCCAGGAGCCCCAGGTTAGGATTTAACATACTGATCACACACAAAAAATATGCCACACTGGTGGTGTTTTTTCAGTGTTTATTTCATTAAAAATAGCTACCTATAGGTCTGGCTGCTCTTGTTGTACAAACAGACCAGACACTGGTCTAAGGCTTTACGAACACTGCTTTGGGTAATATGTTATGGTAGTGAGTGCATCAGATTCATTCGGCTCTGTGTAAGAAAAGAGGCTTCTGTGCGTGAGTGACTGTGATTGCAGACCTGAATGATGAAAAATGGGGTGAGTAACAAGCTGGATCACTCATCATTTTTCCTGTCTTTATTTTATCATTCCTTATATGTCTGCTTTGAACAACATTTCCCCTTTCCACAACCATGTGCATATGCTGATGGTCATTTCTTTGGTCATTTGGTCTCTGAAGGATCACTTCTACCCAGCTAATCCCTCTATCTGACAAGGGATTTGTACTGTTGTCTCTCCCTGCTTGCTATGTGAAAAATAGTGTCCTTAGCAGGCTGCACAGAGCTGCTGGAACCAGTTCCTTCAGGGATGGAGGGGGGGAGAAGTTTTGTGAAGGAGGGTTTAGTTTGGTTTTCCTTTTTTATCTCAATACCTGCTGTAACACTCTACACATCCTGCTAGACACACTGCAATCAGTCCAGTCTGCGCCAGACAAGAGTTTAGACATTTCAGGTGTCATCCATCCTTCATATCTCGTGCATGCCTTTCTTTTCATGAGCCCAGCAGATGCCTTTAATTGCCAGCCACTGCTGTTGGCTTTCCAAGAAGTAGCAGAGGAACTATGGAGTCCCTCTGGCGAAGGATGAAACAAAGGGGCCCAGCAGTGTTATGACATTTTCTTGCACTGAACTGGCTTTGGGAAGAATGGGCTCTTTCCTCCCGTTAGATAAGCCCAGAAATCTTAAGCAGATGCTTGCAAAACATCAAATAAATATATACTTAAAAAATAAGTATGGGCTATACCCACATGCCCCAAAATCTGGCCAATGTTCAGCCACCGCTAACAGTATCTAGCCTTTCTCTGGTGAAGCCTGGAGGAAAAGGAAAAACCCGCAGTCTAGTCACTCCACAGCAGGCTTGCAACCACCTCCACCAGCACTGTCATCACAGGGCTGAGTGTCACGATGCTGGTGCCCAGTCTCCTTTTGTTCAGCAACTAGAGGGAAACACAGCCCTTCTCTCCCATGTGTTTTATGCGCACTCCAGGGCCTTTTAATCTGTTTAAATTTCTCCTTAAGTCAGCATTGTGGAATGCGAAGGGTTATTTAATGCCATAGGGAAGAAGGTAAAGCAGCCTGGAAAGCTTAAATAGCCAAAACCAAAAAAGAAAGGGTGTTTTCTTTGGTGCTTAAGTCCTTATGCTCCTGATTTCTCAGGTAGAGATAATGGGGATTTATTCTATTAGAAGCCACAGGGTTTGGGAAAAGCTAGCTGAAAGTATATTAATTGAGAAGTGTGAGAAAGAATTTATTGCAAGAAGTTTCCCTTCCCTCAAATCTTTGTTAAAACAACATTAAAGAACATGGTAGGTGTCAAGAGAAGGACTTTAAAGAACCTGCTGGAGTTCAGATCACCCATGTAATCCTCAGTCATGTCCTCTTGCAGACGGGTTGTGGTACCAGCTTTCATCAGCTCACGTACTACATCCTGCACAGGTCCTACCCCTGAACAGGTGATGCCATTTGTTTTCTCAGCAGTGTGTGGTGCTGGGCCTTCTTTGTTCCTTATTACTCAGCCTGTTAGGAAGCTCTTTAAAATTGCCATGGTATCATGGGATCGTGGTGCTCAGTTTCATCTATTTAACATGTAGTTTTTTGCAGTATGTTGCACTAAACAGCAATTTCAGGGTTCTGCTGTATCAGTAAATTCAATGTGCTGGGAATTTCCTGATCTCTGAGACAAACTGGTGCAATATGGCTCCTGTCCATACTGGCTTTACTCTCCCAAACTGGATGGCTGCCTGCAAACTGCTTGTTAGAAACAGACCCTAGGCAAATGAATCTGCAAACGATGCTGGGGACAGTTTAGTTTGAGAGGGTGCTGGGTGGCCTGAGCCAAAAAGGATCTCCCAGTCTAGAAATACATACATCTATATGTATACGCTAAGTAGTAAAGGCAGGTATTTGAGATCCTGCTGCTTGTAAGTGCAGCTGGGAGTGCTCATTGCTCCAGCACCTCAACTGTTGCTTCAGGTCCTAGCTCTGCCAGAATGCTCATGTATAAAAAGTAGCACATTTGGGTCACTGAGCAGTATTTGGTCTTTGCTAAGTTTGAAGTGTTTGACTTTGCAAGTGTAGTAATGTTTTAGTGTAATTTTTCTTTGTGTAATGTCTTGTGTGTGTGTGAATATGCATGCATAGACACATACATACATCTATTTACATAGATGTATGTATACATGTATAGTGTCATCCTTCCCTCTGAGAAGCATTTTAAGTCTGGGTTTCTAGAATCACAGAAAATATGTGCAGTTGCTATTTGGGCTGCCACAGGGGACCAGCTGGCTTTTGTACCCCATTTTCACTGAAGCCAGAGTCCTAGTGAGGTTATTTATCACACTGCAGTGAGAGATGTGCTGCCATGCCCAGTCGGCTGGGAAAATTCACTATCCCTTGCCACAGGGCACGATTCCCCAGGGAGAGCCCCACTGCTGTCAGAGCCAGTTGGATGCCTTGCTGTGCATCCAACCAGTAACACTCATATTTATGGTGTATGGGCTAAAATCTTTATTCACAAAGCAGCAGCTTTAGCTTTTCATTGTCAGCGTGGATGTTGAACTAATCAGAAAGGGGAGCAGAGAAAGGGTGGGGACAGGAAAAGAGGAGTTTGTGGGACCATAACAATGTTAAAGAAAAAACTTTGCTTGCTGTCAGTTAAGTCTTCCCATTAGTAACCTCTACCATTATGGATTCATTTTAAGATCCAGACTTCAATATACATAACTTTAAATCACTAACATCTTTCAAGGCTCTGTGATTTGCTGGTTCCATATGTAGCCTCTTGGCCCATTGCATTGGCACAGGTTCAATTCTTGTTCTTCCTTTGGGTTACGGTTTCCTTGCTTTGATGGGGGGGGATCAGGAGGGGAAGAAGAGGGAAAGAGAAAGAAAGGGATGGTGAGATAGAAGACAAGTGATGGGGGAGAGGGAAAGATGGGAGGAAAAGAGAGGAGCAAAAGGAAAAGTAGAAATAATACAAATGGAGAAAATAAATAGGAAGCAAATAAACAGTGTGGAAAAAGCCCAGAGAAGAAAACAATGAGAAATGTCATGAGCAGCTGTCCCCATCCTGCTGCTTGTCAGTGCTGGGATACTGAGGAGCAGGAGGAGAAGGCTGATACAGCCTTTCCTCAGTGCCTGAAATGGCAGTGCCATGCTGCCATTCGTCCCCATTCAAACTGGCTCAATCCCTGCCTGAACTTTATAATTAAGCTCACTGAGATTTTGCTTGGGGTCTGGGCTGACAGCTGTATTGAATTTTGGTTTATTGTGTGATTTATCAGGGCCATAGATGGGCATTTGGATGATTAAGTGCTGCAAAAATACCTTGGAATGCAACACACAGCAATATCTGCATTATTAATAACAATAATAATAAAGATAAATGTTCCTCCCCAGAGCTTTCGATGGCTGTGCCACTCAATTTAACATTTTAACAGTGGCATGTGGCCTTTCCATGGCACCTGGTAACGTCTGATGCGTTCGAGCAGGCAAAGAAAAGGTTATTTGTCAAATGCTCAGCCTCAACTGTAAGGTATTTTGAAAGCTCCAGGTCAGAGCAGCTTGAGCCGCATTCCTGTCCCTGACATCCAGCGAGGCTGAACTTTGTCATGTTATTAAGCTGTCAGCAGCGCTGGGGCGTTATTTAGATTTCTGGTGGGAACTCCTTGCACATGCTTGGGGTTCTCTAGTGGGATTATATCAACACCATTGTAAAACACACACAAATGAGCTGTGTTGTAATTACCACATGAAGACCTCACTTGGCTGGGTTAATCAGCAGCGAATGGAAATACCAGATAAACACAAAAGGGCCACCAGGATGTTTATTCCAGTGGCAACAATGCCATTGTTTCCTTCAAGACCAGACTGATTCTGAGGCTCCTCTGGCAGCCAAACTATTGACTGCTGAGCATCTGTGCCGTGCATGGAAAAGCAACATGGGACTCTGCTTTCTCCCTTTGTACCAGGGTCCTACAGGCATGACCAGCAAGACCATCTGTAAAGAGATGCAGGGGGACCAAGGGGTTTTGGGTGATGTGATATTTGCTTATGTAAACAAAAAAAAAAGTAAAATGTTTTCTCTACATTTTTACACCAGTTCTACTCAAAGATCTGCTTTGCATAAGACTCTTGTACCCACCAGGCAAGACAGAGACTACTTTGGGTGCACACCTCCTCGCACTGCTCTCTTAAATGGAAGGGGCAATTACAGCTTTAGCCGTTCCAGCTGCCTGTTGAAGAGACACTTGGGAAAAGCAGCTGCCTAGGGAGTTTTGTTCTGTTGGTTGCCATTCAACAAATCATGTTTTAATGTGCTTTTACCTTTCACTTTTTAGGGAGAGACACAGCTTGATTTAAATTCACTGTACCGACCAGTGCCGCAAGCCACAGTGGTCAAGTGGGACCATGGTGCCACCAAACCATCCTGGGAAGTGCATAAGGATGAGATCCTCCATGACAAGTCCTCCTTTCTCTGCCAATGAATCAGATTTGGTTTATCTACATAGAACCAATGGGTAACACGAGCATCGTTTGGCACACAAGCTTTGAAAGAGGTTTTACACAAAGCCTGACATCGTATTCTAGTGATGTAGCAATATAATAATGATTTTTCTCTATGAAAAAATATGACACACTATGTCAATAATGTAATAAGTTCATGAAGTGATTGTGCTACTCCCATGTGTTTGTAAGCCAAATGGGATGAAGATGCCTTACTGGAGCCTCCATTTGCAGAGAAGCTTGTCCAGAGATGTTCACTCATCACTCAAATAGCCAGGTTAGTAGTTCAGCCCTCATATCCTGGAAATTAATGTATGAAGCAAAGGATCATCAGTGCCCTCCTATTTCTAGCATAAATAAAGGAAGGTTTTCTACTGCATTGACATGAAGGTGAGAGGAAAAGGGTAGTGGTGAGTTTCAATTGAAACCTAGAGACAGTGGGTTAGGGAGAAAAAACCAGAGCTAAGAAAAAATAGTGTTTACTTAGGGCCTATTTGCCATCTGATGGTTCTAGAAAAAATTATAGCCAGACCATGCTCTGAAAAGCTCCCCTCTGAGTCCACAAGTCTTCACTTATTTCTGGAACCATGTAGGATACCAGACACTGAATAACCATGACAATCTCATTTCCATTTCTTCCTCCCTGTTCTGTTTGCCATGCTTCATGTTAGCTCTTGACCTCCTGTCTCATGTAGAGGGTTGAAGTCATGCTCAGCACTTGGGCAAGATAATGCAGTTAATAAATAGTACTGATCAAAAACCCTCATATTCTCTGTGCCACCACCACTATAGCAGTCTGTCATGGTTTAACCCCAGCTGGCAACTAAGCCCCACACTACCATCAGCTCCCTCTTCCCCAAGAGGGATGGAGAAAAGGATCAGAAGGGTAAAAGTCAGAAAAATTATGGGTTGAGATAAAGACAGTTTAATCATTAAGCAAAACCTGTGCACGCAAGCAAAGCAAAATAAGGAATTCATTCACTACTTCCCGTCAGCAGGCAGGTGTTCAACCATCTCCAGGAAAGCAGGGCTCCATCATGCATAACAATTGTTTGGGAAGACAAATGCTGTAATTTTGAATGTTCCCCCTCTTCTTCCTTCCACCAGCATCATATGTTGAGCATGCCATACATTATGGAATATCCTTTGGGTCACTTCGGCTCAGCTGTCCCAGTTGTGTCCCCTCCCAACTCCTTGTGCACCTCTAACCTATTCGCTGGTGGGGTGGGCTGAGGAGCATAAGAGGCCTTGCCTTTAGTTACTTGATCAACAGTAACTTAAACATCCCTGTATTATCAACAATTTCTCCAGCACAAATCTAAAATATAGTCCATACTTGCTAACATAAAGAAAATAAACTATCCCAGACAAAACCAGCACACAACCAAAGGATTGGATATCACATATAGGCACCTTTCTTGTCTTTATCCACTCTGTAGTGAGGCCAGTGTAATCCTGATGTCTCCTAGGAGTACCTGAGAGCCATGAGAGTGGCTCATCACCTGTAGAGACTTGGTCAGGAACCTCTTGCTGCACTGGGGACCTGAGGTCCCAGGGCACAATAATTTTTATCAACATTTTTGAAAAATTTGAATGCACAGCTCATACATCTTCTGTGTCTGACTTCTCAGTTAAGTAGAGGCTCTTCTGAGCAACGTCTATCCCAAATGAAAAACACTTTTCAGCCAAAAGGAAATTCTCATTAAAAAATGTAATCTTCTCAAAATTTTCCATATAAAATTGGTGGTTTGGACACACACACAAAACCCCATCAAAACAATTAATCTTCATTTACTAACCAGGATGCCAACGTTAAATATCTCATTGAAAGCCAGTATTTGGAAATGCAGTTACATATTTAAGTAAGAGGGCAGCTCAGAAGAAATTAATCCTTCCTATGCACCAAAAAAGACTATTTTTGGCTGGTAGTCACTGTCACCTTGTATTCCCCCTGCTTGCTTTACTCATTTGCTGTCCCCTGACAAGTGGGCTGAGTGAACATGGTGAGTACCATGGCACACAATACAAGGGACTCACAGTCTACTACTGATGAAATATGAATGAAGTGGAGGAATACACGAAGAGGAGGCTCTACAAAGGGATCTGGATGGGCTGAATCAATAGACCAAGGCCAGTTGCATGGGGTTCAGAAGGCAAAGTGCCACGCCCTGCACTTGTTCCACAACAACCCCATACAATGCTACAGGCTGGGGAAGAGCGGCTGGAAAGATGCTCAGTGGAAAAGGACCTGAGGGCGCTGACTGACAGAGCTGAACATGAGCAGCTTGTGCCCAGGCAGCCAAGAAGGTCAACAGCATCCTGGCCTGTATCAGCAATAGCATAGCCACAGGGCCAGGGCAGTGATTGTTCCCCTGTATTGGCCGCTGGTGAGGCTGCACCTATAATCCTGTATTCAGTTCTGGCCCCTCACTACAAGAAAGACATTGAGGTGCTGGAGCAGGTCCAGAAAAGGGCAACAAGCTGGTGAAGGCTTTAGAGTACGACTGATGAGTGGCTGAGGGAGTTTGGGTTGTTTAGTCTGGAGAAAAGAGGCTCAGGGGGACCTTCTTGCTGTCTACAACTACCTTAAAGGAGGTTGCAGTGAGATGGGGGTTTGTTCTCTTCTCCCAAGTAACAAGTGATAGGGAAATAGGAAATGGCCTCAAGTTGCTCCAGGGGAAGTTTAGGTTCTATATTAGAAAAATTTCTTCTCTGGACGGGTTACAAAGTGTTGGAACAGGCTGCCCAGCGAAGTGGTGGAATAAGTGCTTAGGGACATGGTTTAGCTGTGGACTTGACAGTGTTGGGTTAACTGTTGGACTTGATGATCTTAAACGTCTTTTCCAACCTAAAAGGTTCCATGATTCTATCATAATTCATCATAAGGATGGGTGCAGGCAGCCGCTTGGTTTCTTTTTGCACGTGCCCAAAGTTGGTCAGATGCAGCATGGATGTGATCTTTCATTTCTTTGACTCCCACTTGGAAAAAAATCATGGCCACACACTTATCTTTAAATCCAGGGCTGAAGTCAAAGGGATTATATGGTCTGTTGATCTGGGATAGAGTTTAGTGTGTGCTTGAAGATGTGCTCATTTTGTTTACTGAATGGGAGCATTTCCATCAAGTTTAAAGAAAAATGGATTGACTGAAAAAAGAAGGGCAAGGTAAGGGAGAAGGTCGCTGTCACTGAACAGAGGTGACACACCAGGAGAAGCACCTTTAGACAGCATCCTCTGAACAGCAATGATCAGCACCTTTAAAAGTTGTTCTTTAAAGTGTCTGCAGCCAGGCACTGAAAACTAGTGAAAAACAAATCAGTAGGGATATTTGAAACTTAGAGATATATAGAAAGTAGAATTTGGAATAATGAGGAGTTACGCAGCCCTGAATTGTTCACTATGTAGCCCATGTTTTCCTTGTGGTTTTATGAAATGTCTCATGCAGGAAAATAAGAAAATAAATACCTTTTCTCCCAGAATGCTTGAGTATTGCATGCTTCATATTCTGCAGTATCAAGATTTCTTGCCTTGGTAATTGTTTTCTCTTTGCCATCATTCAAAATCTTCTGTAGCCTCAGAATAAAAAGCCTCAGAATGTATGTTATTTTTCTCATAGCTGCAAAACCAGAGTCTTTCAGACAAAATGTAGAGCTCACTTGAAGAAGAGGGTTAAAAGTGTTCTCTCACAAAAGGGAAAGTATTCTAATGTTTGAAAAATTATTCTTCCTGGGAATCAAGATTTTTACCAGTGATCTGCATCTGCAGCCTTTCCCAAAACACTCTATCATCAAATAATTCAATGTCATCATCAAAGAATTTTTGGCTACTGACTTTCCTTTAATAATAGTTGAGAAGTTTAATGAAAGGGAAGAAAAGATCTGTGCAGATTTCTTCCTAAATTGGATGTAATCCTGCCTTTTTTTATTTTTCCTTTTTTTTTTTCTTTTTTGGTAATATTTCTACTCAGAGAAAATTATAGACTCTGGTGCCAGTGATGTGCTATGTATGTTTTGTTTATTATGGAGGTTTAAACTGGAACCATGGGTAAGGGGGTATCATTATAAAATTCTTGATGCTCCTGATATATTTGTACAAACATAGTTGTGGGCACAGAAGGCAGAGGAGGAGATGATGTTTTCAAAGCACTTTCTCCTTTTTTTAAGTATCTGCTCAGTCACTCTAAAGCGGTATGTGCCCAAATGCTCTCTAGGCAGAAAGAAACCGAGGTCCTGGTTCAGACCAGACATCTGACCTCACGTTGTCCATCCCCACCTGCGTTGAAGCTGGTTTTCTGCAGCTGCCACTCCAGCTGAGCCATGGCTTGGTGGTGGTCAGCCGCTTCCTGGTGTTTGCCATCACTGCGTCAGGGGCATTGTGAGGATTTGTATGGCTTCTCACAGCCTGGACTTGTACAAACCAGGAATGACTGCAGTTTGTAGTAAAAACATCCCGAGCACATAGGCTACACACATGCGGTGGCTGAGGGTAAAAGGTGGTTGCACCAGCTTTGTGAATAGCAAGTGTTGAGCCCCAGAGACCTACAAATATGTGCCATGTCTGCAGTACCTGTGAAGATGAGCTCTGGAAATAAGGCCTGCTGGCACTCTCTTCACAATTGTCTATATTTCTTTATTTATTATTTTCTAGCACTGAGTTTCTTCTGACTCCTTGTAGGGCTGCAAGAGGTGACAGATGAGGAGGAAATAAACAAGAAACTTTGAACTGCAAGGGCCAGTTTTTCTAAAGACCCAGGAGCTGGATTTTTTCCCATTTGGTCTCTGCAGGTTGAGCCAGATTTTCCAATGAATTCAGTCAGCAGCACTAGGTGTCTCCTGATGGGACACTGTTACCTCACTCTGCAAAAAGCTTCACTCATAAAGATGTTAAGCCCTCTTAGAAACATGTCTGCTGCGAATCACAGGTCTGCTTATTTATTTATATTACTGTGAACCAGCAGGATCAATTAGCTGATTGTGATGTGCAGGAGGAAGGAACCAAGATTTCTATTTGTCTTCAGGAACTGCTGCATCAGTAAGGGCTGAATGTTGGCTCTGCAGAGCCCAGTGCACCTTGGTGTGACTCTGCTAAGTTGGGGGTTCACGCCAAACACTTCACGTGGGCTTGTCCTTATCTAATGTTGGCTACCTCAGACCAAGGTGTCTCTGCTATCAATGACATGTGATGAGCACCTCCACAAAGCTGTTTTCCTTGCTGACTGTAGACACATGTCTTAGAATGGGAGGAACAAACCTATTTTCAAGAGGACTGTCTCAGACTACTAATTTAGCTTTATGATGGGTGAACTCCAGCAAGAATAATCTCATATGGAGATGAATGGGACTATGAGTGGCCTGAAGTGAAGCACTGAGCTTGCACACTTTGCTGGATTGGGCAATCAGCAGCTGCTCTAACCAACCCTCAGGATTATCTGCGGTCACATTCACTGAACCACTGCTCACATTCACTGAACCACTGTCCCCTGCAAGGGACAAATTCCGCTCCAGCCCCAGAAAGGCTCCTCTCATTGCAGCATCATAGGTCAGTAATTAGGAGATATATGAGAACACATTTGTTCCTCCAGTGGTAGATGTAGCTGCCAGCAAAATGTGATGAGTAGTAAGCAAACCAGGCAAAAGCTGTAGACATCCCCCACTGGAGCCAGGAGAAAAGCTCTTATTGACATCTGCAAATCAGGGCTGAGCCAAACAAGGGCTGTGAAGAGAGAGCCCTGTGTACTGTAAGGTTGTGTTGGTCGACAACCAAGGAGTTGAATATTCTGTAGCTAACAAGGTCCCTGCTGGGCAGCACAAAGACAAATTTCTCTTTCATCAGCACAACTGGAATTAGTTTGGATTTGTTTTAGTGCAAAAAAGGAATAAATCCACTGTGCACATTTCCCCTCCTTTCTGCTTCCCCAACACCCTGAATATACATTAAAAATGAGTCCTGAAACTTGTTTCGAAGAAGAGACAGCTTGAGGTCTACATGCTTGGATTGCTTGGGAAATGTTTATTTGACAGTGTCATCATCTGAGGTAGAGAAGAGGAGGTGAGGGAAGGAACTCTCAGGAAAGGAAGGAAGTCGATAAAAGACTGGTTACTCAACAGTGGGATAAATTTAGAATAAATAAGTAAATACCTTGTTGACTCAAGGCATCTTGTTAGGAGTGGCTCTGAAATCAAAATGTGGAGTACTCAGTGTCTTGGGAGAGCAATAGTGGTTTTGGCTCCTTCAGTTGATCCATGGCTTTATGTTGCTACTGCTGCTATTGTTTGTTTTTTTTTGACAAAATACACTGTGTCTTCACCTATGTTGATAGATTAAGCAGTGCCAAGGAGCATTTTTTTGTGCAGCCCCTTGGTTGCGTCTGCTGTTAAATTGCCTGAATTTTCCCCAGCGTGCTTCTGGCCCTATCCCATCAGGGCCCGGTGGTGAGCTTGGAGTTAGCATAGAGCAGGAACTGCTCCCAGTTCCCAGTAGCAGCAGCAAAGGATGCAGCTGACCACTTTTGGAACAGTATTTAGCAGTGTAGACGTGGACAATCCAGTGAAGTGTTGCTCCTATATTTAATGTACTAGTATAAATGCATAGACATTTTTAATTATGTATCTACCAAAAACAACTAGAGGTAGATTTCTGGAACGTGTTGGGATGGAAATTCTTGGAACAGCTGAACACCAGGGTCTCACAGTCCTGCACCTTCTCTTTCTTTGCACTGCTGCTTGTCGAACCCCTATTGCCTTTTCTCTTTCTTCTCTCAATCTATAAAGTATTCTCATCTCCCTTTTTTTTGGCCCATGTGCATTTTGGCCCATGTTTTCATAGAGTACATGTGTATTTTATGAATGTGCAGTCTTGCGTGTATGTTGCTCATGCTGAGTATGACCCCAGTCTGTATCACAGTCATTTACCAAGCGGGAAGTAGTCCAAAGCTTACTATTAATAGTAACTCCTGGCATTTGGCAGTGAGCATTCAGAATCTTTGGATGCTGGGAACATATAATTCATTGCAACAGCCTCAGACTAACCCACATAAAGAAATCAAGTTTTAGTACAATACAAAAAACTATTCTAGGTTGCTTCTTATTTATTTTAAGGATTTTAAGGGATTTTCTTTTCCAAAAGTCCAATTATGAAAAAATACAGGAAAAATGCCTATTTTCAGTACTTATAGCCATTTCTTATCAGGAGGAGGATAGGGAAAGGTCATCACCTCCCACGAGAAGTGAGAAACTAAAAAATATACTAGAAGGAGAAAAACAAAGAAAGTCAACCTAACACACAGGCATTATTCAAGTGTGAACAAACCAGGAAAAGTACTAGCAAATTAAAAGAGGCTGAAAAAAGATGGTTAAAAACCAAAGGAAAATGATGAAAATAGTTTCCTTTAACTCCCTTTCAAGCAACCCCCAGTCAACAATTTTGCAAAGCTTTAGTATTTTGGGGCACTATTGAAAACTAAAATTAGCTGATGGCGATGTGCAGGAGGGAACTGAGATTTTTATTTGTCTTCAGGAACTGCTGCATCAGTAATAAATATTTTAATATTTGCATGCATATTAACTAATACTGTATATAACTTCTAGGTTTTTAAATTTCTTAAATAAACAGGACTGGTTAATTTTACTGTATTACTTTGTATCAATAATACATCAGGATATATTAATGTTGTCTTTTAAGGGTAGGGGAACTGAGGCGCAGAGAGATACTAATAAGACAAGTACCTGAATACAGAATATGTACAGTGTATCTCCAGCTTCTTCACTAATGAATTATCCATGGAACAATACCACCTGCATAAACTCAGGCTGTGTTTAAAGATACATCTTTTAAATTGAAGTTGATTGAAAGTAGCTGGTGTCCTGTTGTGCACTGGTGTTCAGGACTTGACTACTGGCTGAAACTAAATAAGTTTAAGTAAACTTATACAACTGTGCACAGTGGGAACAGAAAAGCAGTTAATTTGTTTCTATAATCCATGCATCCTTGTTACTTATGGATTCAGTTGGAAAAAGAGGTATTTTTCTTTGCCCAAGATTTCATGGAAAATGAATATTCTTCTGGAATTTTTGAAAACAAAATTGAAATGTGGGCAATGTCAAAGGTGTCAGACAGACCAAATGAGGAAAAAAAGCTTAGGGGGAACTTGGTGGCTTAGGAAGCCCAAAATGTCATTCAGAGTCTCACTGTCACTAGGTGATCTTACTCTACCTGGGTTTATAGCTCCTACCACACCAGGCAGATTTGCCGGTTTTTCATGAAATAAATGCTTCTAGTGAAGACTGTGGACCCTCCAAAGGAATGCTGTACATCTTGATTTTCTTTGCATGTTTAGAAACATGAATTGATGTTCATGCCAGGAGCAAATGCCCTGGCCCCATATGCTCTTTCATCTCCCCACTTCTCTGCTCCTGCTGCTGTTGCTGTACTGCATGTGGTCACATAGCTTGGCAGGTATGGCAATGCTCCTTGGACTGGTTTGGGTAAAATAAGTCTTCATTTTGAATCTTTGGAAACCCCTTCTTGATACAGAATCTCAAGGGCTTTCCAGTTTCCTCAGTGTGTCATATCTGTTTGTCTTCATGATACATCTTTGCCAGGAGCAGCTCTTTCAAGGATTGCTTTCTTCTTGCAGAAAAGCAACATTTCACTGGCAAGGTCTGAGTTAAAAGATTTTATATAAAAGTTTATATAGAAAGTTTATATAAAAATATAAAAAATATTTTTTTTCACCTTCTAGGTATAAGGGAGCCGATTTGAATAAACATGTTCAATCTTAAAAGCCAAACCAGATGAAGAAAGGGGAAGCATGAGGAGTCTGACAAACAGTGCTGGTGGAATTGGCAATGATGGGTTCCAGGCATGATTGTTGCCTCTCTGTTGGGGGTCACTACCCTGCCATTCTACTCACAGCAGTGTCTTCATGAAAACACCAGCAGCATCATTCAGTCCATACACAGGCAGAAATTTAATTGGACGCTACCTGTGAGATGGAGGTGATATAGACCTCAGGATGTGGCATTCCCATTGGCATGTCTCTTGGAGCCCTAGTTTTCCAGCTCTTTCTACCTGCCTTGCCCACTTGCACCAGTGAATAGAGTCAAAACATGCCTGAAGCATTCATTAAGCTCAGGAGGACACACTACATGCAAATGTGCTAGGTTCCTCTTGGTCATTAAATGGAATGTTAAAGCTATCTACATACATGCCATAACAATTTGGTTCAGATCCTTGATGTATCAGGCACAGCAGAGAAGCATACAGTCCATCCCTACCCACTCTACTCTGATTGGCTCCATATTCAAACCCCTGATGAAAGTAGGGAACCAGAGATTTCAGGAGGTGCGTTACCTCTGGAGAGAATGTGAGACGCTCAAGCAATGCCTAGCGCCTGTGGTTCTGGCACCGGCAGAGCTGACTGCTGCACTTTCACCAGTGGCTCACACATGGCAATGGAGAATTCCATTCAGGAAGAATTTGGGGAAATTGCTTTTTTAATAACAGGGCAAGAGTTTTCACCCACCTCTTTCACCCTAGCCTGAATGCTATGGAGAAAAGTTATCTGTATGAATTGGCTTCCTCAGCCAGTCTGAGTCATTTTTCTGAGTCTTAAATTTTAAGGGATTTTTTTGTGGCTACACATTGACTCTGGTTTTGTCCCTGGCATCCCTACAGGAAATTCAGCTCCACAGTTTTGGTGTCAGACTCAGCAAAACAGCACTAGACTGAGTGGGAAGAGTTAGACCCTCTGAGAGAACAGTCAGGGTGAGGAAAGGTTGCCCCATTGCCCTTGTTATTCTAGTTTTGTGGATAACCAGAAGGTTACAGCCTTCAGCACTTCTGCCAGTCAGAGCTATTTTTAATTAAAAGTAAACCCAGGAAGTTTTTAATATGGACAAACCAACAACAGGTTGCGTCACTGGCAAGTTCTAAAAATTGTACTGCTGAGGCTTTATTAAAAGAAACAACCATTCAACCATTTTGTCTACTATCTTTAAAAAAAAAAAGGTTTTTTTTAGGATTTTTTTTTTTTTTTGGCAGAGGGGGAGTGGGTAGGGTTCTTTTTTGTTTTTTGTTGTTAGGCTCAGCCATGAGCCCAAGTGTTAAAAAGTCTTTTTCTTGCTGAAAACATTACCTAGAGACTTGTGCAGAAGCTGACAATCCAATCTGGAACACTATTACAATACAGACTTTCAAGTATAAACTGAGAAGGGTAGAAGGGTATGGTCAGCAGCATGTTCTATACTAAATGATATTGTCTTGTTATTATCATGTGTTTATATCTTGCTCTGCCCTCTAAAAACCCCACAAGATATCAAAAAGTATGTGGTAGCTGATCAGTGATCAAATATGAATTGGATGGAAGATGTGTAAGAAATTAGCTCAATAGAAAGTAAAGATGAGTGTGATGAAACAATTTACGTATTTGGCTGGAAGGAGGCTATTACATCAGTTTTCTCAAGGACAATGTTTGTCATTATCCATTTCTTAAGAACAGATTTAATATGGACATTAGTCACTTTAGCACAAAAGGCTTTTGAGATTTTCTGATGACATAAAAAGGACTGAGGTATCAAGCAGCAACAACCAATGTCCTAAGGGTGAGAAAAGCTGAAATAAGATGATATTCAACTGAGCAAAATACAAGGATTTCATTTTAGAATTAATAATGGGAATTTTTGCTGGAATATCAGAGACATCAACTGAAAGTAACTTGAGATGGGAAAGGCATTAGTTTGTTAGCTGATAATCACATTTATTTGGAGTCACCAACATAATGGAACCAGAATAACATGAAAGAAGGTGATCCTGCCCCTCTACTCTGCCCTCGTGAGACCTCACTTGGAGTATTGTGTTCAGTTCTGGTGTCCTCAACATAAAAAGGACATGGAGAGGAGGGCCAAGAGGATGATCAGGGGACTGGATCACCTGCCGTATGAAGACAGGCTGAGAAAGTTGGGGCTGTTCAGCCTGGAGAAGAGAAGGCTGCATGGAGACCTCCTAGCAGCCTTCCAGTATCTGAAAGGGGTCTATAGGGATGCTGGGAAGGCACTCTTCATTAGGGACTATTGCGACAGGACAAGGGGTAACGGGTTAAAACTTAAACAGGGGAAGTTTAGATTGGATCTAAGGAAGAAATTCTTTCCTGTTAGGGTGGTGAGGCACTGGAATGGGTTGCCCAGGGAAGTTGTGAATGCTCCATCTCTGGCAGTGTTCAAGGCCAGGTTGGACAGAGCCTTGGGTGAGATGGTTTAGTGTGAGGTGTCCCTGCCCATGGCAGGGGGATTGGGACTTGATGATCTTAAGGTCCTTTCCAACCCTAACTGTTCTATGATTCTATGATTCTATGAAAGTCTTCCCAGGATGGAAGATATTCCCAGAAAGGAAGTTATTTTAACACTATTGTAAAAGATCTGCAGTATTGCCTATTTCTGTGTACTCATCATCTTGTGGACAAACCTGAGCAAATCAATCCTGTGAGAGCAGACTGAGGGGTGCCACTAAATGAGCAAGCTTGGGTTGCAGAAACACTCTCAACAGCTAGCTTTTACCTGGCATGTGACTTGGTCTGAACTACCTCCTGCAGACCTGTGAAAATAGATCTTCCTGTAGGCTTCTCTCCATTCACCTCTTTTGCTGGAAATGTAGCAGCATATTTCCAGCACTGCTACCTTGTCTTCTTCAATGTGCCAGCAACCTCTTCTGAAGCATCTGATACCAGTCACACTCAAGAGATGTAACCATGGTAAAATGAGCAGCTATTTCCAGTTTGGCAGCCTGGCAATTTTTGTTTCTCTGGGAACTGGCGACTGCCCACGTACACTGAGCCACTGTGCAGGAATCCATAATTAATGTCACATTTGCTCTACCATCAGTCTAGACACATTTGTCTAAACCATTGTTTTTAAAAAAGAAATAAAAATATTAAAAATGTCAATCCTCAACAGACAGAGGGTAGAGAGTAAACAAAGCTGGCAGGCTCTTTTGTCTTTGATCAGTTTTGCTACATTCCTAGTTTCCTTTTGAAGGGGTCTGACAACGATTTGCAAAAAAATATTTCCTTTACCCTCTTTGGCTTTAGAGTCACCCTGCATTTGTTCATCACACAACAGAAATGCTGTTAGAATTAAATAAAGTAGCTACCATGATTAGAGTTTAGCAGAGCCACAGCATAACCCCAGATTCCAGTATAGGTTGGGGAATGACCTGTTAGAGAGCAGTGTAGGGGAGAGGGACCTGGGGGTCCTAGTGGACGACAGGATGACCATGAGCCAACACTGTGCCCTTGTGGCCAAGAAGGCCAATGGCATCCTGGGGTGTATTAGAAGGGGGGTGGTTAGTAGGTCGAGAGAGGTCCTCCTTCCCCTCTACTCTGCCCTGGTGAGACCGCATCTGGAGTATTGTGTCCAGTTCTGGGCCCCTCAGTTCAAGAAGGACAGGGAGCTGCTGGAGAGAGTCCAGCGCAGGGCAACGAAGATGATTAAGGGAGTGGAGCATCTCCCTTATGAGGAAAGACTGAGGGAGCTGGGTCTCTATAGTCTGGAGAAGAGGAGACTGAGGGGTGACCTTATTAGTGTCTATAAATATATAAAGGGGGAGTGTCACAAGGATGGAGCCAGGCTCTACTCAGTGGCAAACAACGATAGGACAAGGGGTAATGGGTACAAACTGGAACACAAGAGGTTCCACTTAAACTTGAGAAGAAACTTCTTCTCAGTGAGGGTGACGGAACACTGGAACAGGCTGCCCAGGGAGGTTGTGGAGTCTCCTTCCCTGGAGACATTCAAAACCCGCCTGGACACATTCCAGTGTAACATTATCTAGGTGTTCCTGCTCCGGCAGGGGGATTGGACTAGATGATCTTTTGAGGTCCCTTCCAATCTCTAGCATACTGTGATACTGTGATATGGTACTCAGGCCCCTTTTGCTGTTGTGTTATTCTGATGTATTTTGCTCAGCCTGCAAATGTCCAGAAGTATTCAGAAATTGCTTCACTTGTCTCTGAAGTTTAGTTGTTTGTGAAGCGTCATACTGAAGGAATAATATTACAGAAGATTTTGGATCACAAGTATATCATTAAACATCCACATGAAAGCACAGGGAAAACTTCAATTGGTAGGATCCTGATTCAAATATCTCGCTTTATAGCAACTAAGGATTTATTCTTTAAAAATGCCTGTAAAGATGGCTGTGTAATTCCTCAATATATGATGCTATTTTCTATTTAAAAAAAGGAATCACTCTTCTTTCTCTTTTTGTCTTTCCTTCTTTTTTCTTTCTGTCTTTCTCTCTCTTCCCCTCTCCTCCTTCTTTCATTTCATTGAATTTTAGTCCTCCAAAGCTGTGTAGGTAGCTTTAATCATTCATCTAAGGCTCCTCAGAAGTTAGTGCTGTATGACATCCCATCAGTTATTTTACAGTTGTCTCTTAGTGTGGAATAAGGGGCATTCCTCTCACCCTTAATACAGGGAACCTAGGCAAATAACTTATGCGTCACCTTAATTCGTACTTTCAGGAGCTTATAGACGTAGATATTTACCTGTGAACTCATTGTCTGGACTACCATTGTAGTTAAAAGCTTACTGGTACAGTTAGTGGAACTTTGGCCAAAGATCATCTGACTAGATGTAGATGTCTACAGCAAAATGAACCTCATTGACTGTTAGAGTTAAACCTGAACTGACTAAAACAGGGGTCTGGATGACCAGGAACATGTAAATGTGTCTTGAAAGCACTTTGGGCTTGATTTGTCCCAACCTTCATGTCTAATTTAAAAGTAAATCACTTAGGTGAGGATTCCCAACTATAATACTGATCTGTAAGCTACCAAGTCAGGAGAAATGACCAGCTCTCACTGACATAACTGCCTAATAAACTTTGTGTAATCTGCAAAAGATGCTTGCAGTGACCTTTTTCTTGAGATGGATGAGTTAGAATGCCTCAAGTACATTCTTTAGTGATCGTTTCTATTTATTTATAACATTTCATAGTTCTTATCAACATGATATCACCACAAAAATGCTTTAACTGGGGACAGAGAAGTGCTGTCTTTTTGTTTTAATGCATCCAAGCATTTATGTCACACTCTTTCACACAGTTTCTGAACATTTAACAAAAGAGACAAAGAGTGAACTATGATGGCCTGTATACTTACTTTCTCCAATTTTTACTCTTATAAGAAATATAGCTCTATAAAGCTCCCCACACAGCTTTCCTAACTGTACTTTTGAAAATACATGGTAAAATTATTATTGGAATTAAGGAGGCAGATATACACCAGAAAACATCAAGTGTTTTGCAGAAACCTGTCTTGAAGTGACAATAACACAAATCATGTAAAATTAGGGAGAAATCTGTCATAAACAAAGTTTGTGCACAGTTTCTGTGACTTTTTTTTTTATTTTGCTTTGTGATGGCAACATTTTGTGTTTCTGAGTGTTTGGGATTTCAGAAAATGAGTAATTGCAAGAGGAATTTTAATGAAAGGTGAAAGAAAAAATGTCAGAAGAGTGAGTGGATGGCAAGAAGTGCAGTGTGCAGAAATAATGGTTTCCTGATGCAAGGACCCTCAACCACGTCTAAAAATGAGGCTCAGTTGGAAAGAATTACTTTTTTCCTATCAAAATAGACATCTTAATAAGGCAGTAATTCAATTCTGTTCAAAATTTATATTTTAACTGAGGAGCTCACAGGATTTCTTTACGCTCAAAGACTATTTGTAGGTTTTGGAGGCATTTTGGGGGTAAAAGACTGTATGTATGGGCACAGTATAACTGTCGCAAATGTCTGGAATCCCCTTCATACCATCTCTGCAAGAACAAAGCTCAGGGAGCGTGATGAAAGGCCAGGGCGTATCTTCTAAAGCTCAGTACAACACAAGCCTACAAATGTACACAACTTTCATCCAGGAATTTAAACATCTCCCTACTCTACTACCTCATGCACTCACATGTGTGCTGGACTCCTGTTCCTTTTCCCTCAGTGAACATCAGCAATCAAACAATGACCTGTAAGTCAGTTGAGGAATGAGACATACAATTAGCAGTGAAATAAAAAACAGCTGGTGCAGCTGAATAGCTGTTATTCTGAGCACATGAACCTGAAAAGATACTGTTTATTTTACAAGACAAACAAAATTTTCCTTCTGCTTGATCTAGGAGAGCATCTACCATTGGGAGCTGTCCATTTTCATTTAGACTTTCTGGTGCCAGGGCCAACTGTGCAGAGTTATAAACAAAGAGCAGAAAGTATCACTTTCCTTGTTAATTTGACAGTAAACAGTACTAATTTAACTGTGCAGCTGTTTATTGATACCACCTCCCCAACAACTTAATATACAAACCAGTAGCCAGTGTGTTGGGACTTCACTGTTTACAAACTTCAAGGAGGCAGAGGGGCCATAATCTCTTGCTGTAAGATAGACATCAGCAGGTACTCTGATTTGTGCCTTTTTCATTGCATCAGGGTAAACTATGGAAACACATTTCTGAGGTCAAGATGAGCAATATTTCCTTCATGAGTGTCCTCAATGTGGTGTTTCCAGAAACATTTCTTAGTCTTTCTCTGATTTCTGTGAGGTCAATGGGAGCATTGCCTTCAGCTTCTGTAGCATCTGTTCAACTAGCTTGCAGTGTCTGACACTGAAAATAGGTCTTATGTATTTGATTATAAGACATTCTTAGTACTAATATAGATGATATGCTGTATTGTATAAAACAGTGACTGGCAATATTTGGGCTGAAAAAAATGAAGCTGACTCTGAAGTTGCTCCAATGTTGTGTGATAAAAATGGAGTAGAGGTATCATGCAGAGCCATATTGATTTGCTTATATAAACACATACATCTGTGTCTATAGGAGCCAGACTACAGTCTTCACTATCATCTCGTAGGGTGAATATCCTCAGACCATCCATCATTAAGAAGCTATGAAGGCAATCCCTTCAATCATCACTTGTTTTCTTTCTAAATACCATCTGCTTAACAACATTCTTTTGGTAGGATTTTAAAATTGTGCTAGGATGCTGAATCTTAAGTACTACTAAAAGCTGAGTCTTCTTTGTGACTTCTGTTCTGTATTTTTAAGGGTAAAAATAAGAGAATCACAGAAAGATTTATAGTTCCTCAGAGGACAAACAGTAGTGAATGATTGCGCAGTCTCACCTTGGTCCAGACTTCCAGACTGGTAAGGGACATTAGTCATTATTTCTTGTTGTGCTTGCAATCTGTGGACTTGCTTGGAAGATATGGATCATGTAGAATAAGTAGTTACTCACATGAAATTTCAAAAGGTTAAGCTCTGCAGGTTTCATTCAGATGACAGGGATAGTGAATAGACCAGAGATGTCCTAAAGTAGCAATTGGCCTCTAATTCTATGCCTCACTTTCTCGTTTTGAAGATATGAATGGAACAAACTGGACCCAGACAACAGTCTTGTACGTAATGCTTTGGGTCTGGTCATCAATAGCAATGGTTCTGGGCCCCATAGTTCACCCTGATCATCTCTCTTTCCTAGTAAACAGGATGTTTATGGGCATAAACCTACAGAAACTTCCTTTTGTATGTAGGTGGGCATTGGACATTCTTTTATTGGCAAACTTTCCAAACCAGAAATATTCCAACAGGCTGACTAACCTGTTACAATGTCTTCTTTGTCATGGGTGTTTTAGCCCTTGAAGACTGTGGAGAAAGGACAGGGGGATCGCAATGGATTGTGTCAGTGCTGGACTGACAATCATGACAGACTGGTGAGGCAGAAGTTTATCTTTAAGAAAGTGAGGAAGGTGCAAGTAGTTATTTGTGTTCTGTGAGAAGAGCCAGGCTGCTGGCTCTGCTTGGGGTGTGTGGGCAAAGCAAATCTCACTATTCCGTTGGCAGCATTTTAACCACAAATTAGTGGCGATATTAACCACAGGGACAAGATGCTATCAAAGGACATGCTGGGAAGGTGGCTTGTCTTGCAGAAAGGCATGTTGGGAAGGTGGGACTGGCACCAAGAATGCCTTTCCCTTGCAGAAGGGCAGGCTGCAGAGTTTCCCCAGCCAAAGATACCTTCCACCTCTTTTCATTTGTGCTTGTAGTTTTGATCTCCAGCTTCCCTGGGACAATATAGGAAGAAATTCTACAGAGATACCATCTTGCTGGTTGTATTTTCTTAAGAATAATGTAGACATGGCTCTTTTTTTTGTGTGGACTTAGGCCTGTGCCACATGCCAAGGTGAAAATGTTCTGCAGAAAAGCTGATGTCCACATCCAGAGAACACTCACCCTACACAGATGACATGCACAAGTAGTCAACATCGGCTGTCATATTTGAGAAAAACAAAGCTAAGACATTCCTTGCCTAATCTGCATGATTTTTAATAAGAGAGTTTTTCATTTGCCTTTTCTCTTACCTATATTGTTAGTGCTTCCTTGGAGTGATGACTGATGCTGTATCAGCCTTTTGGATGAAGGATTGTTTTAAAGATCATGATGAATGCTTGGAAGAATTCGTACCACTTGATTATGCCAAGTTTTGATTGGATCAGTCTCACTTGGCTGAGATGGTGATATCATCTTTAATATTTTTTTTAATCACTGTTGCCCCATTTTTAAAGTCAACAGTTTGATAATTAAAAATATATGTCTGGTTTTCTTTGGGCTGAAAGGTAATTTAAGCATATATATAATACCCTTATGTGCATTGGCAATTTACGGTAGAGCAGAGAGATCTGAAAACTGCTTTCCATCAAATACACAGAATTCAGAGGAACAGTAGTGGTGCAGACCAACAGAAGTACTATGACTCCATTTGCTTTGAGATTTTTCGAAAAAAAAAAAAAAAACCAAAACCACAGGAAAATAGGAATTTAATGTCCCTATTTGTCACCAAAATGCAAATAAAAATCCAAGTATTTGAAATTGCATCAGGACATTCTTCTTGATTCTCACTGTGTGCAAAATCAAGAACTACACCAATCTGATCCATGGAGCTCATGGTTGCCTCATGATAGGTAGCTGTTGAGACGTTTCTGAGTTCTGTTGGGTCAGGAATTTAAAATGTTACCCCTTGTGATACAGCTGAGGAGCACTGACAGTTCTCAGGATAGCGAGATGTTTACAAACAAGTAAGGTTATACTATACCTGTTATTATACACACCCTGGATATGGTTTCAATAGTGGTTTAAAGCTTAAAAGCACTGCTGAGAGTTTTCTTCTAAATGAGTGTGAAAGATGTCTTTTCCTCAGTGAGCTCAGCGAAGCTTATCTTACCTGGAAAATGTGCTTTCCTCCTCTTCTGGGGTTAGTATTTGGGTGGCACCAATAATAGCTGTGCTCAGTGATGATCCTGCATCCAGCTGTATCCTAAAGTGGCACCACCGACTTAATTTTGTGGTTTTGTTTTTTCCCCCAAGATACTGCCACTTCAACAATGGAGTTTATGTCTGAAAGGCAGAAAGTTACTTACAGCTAAAAGCTTACTCCATACTGCTTACTTGCTCTTTCATGCCACTTTGCATATCATTTTGTATCTGCTGGACTGAGGCAAGGGGATGTAGCAGGAAAGCAAAAAAAAGGCTTGTAGCAATCGTCTGGTAGTGAATCTAACTAAACAATTTGTGGCCCCCATTAATAATGGCAAGCCTGAAAAAGTGGTCTAGCACTTCTTCTAAGGACTTTCAGAACAGTCCTTACACAGCTCTTTCCACTCATTTTTCTTCTGTGTACATTGGCCTGTCTGTTGGCTCCGGATATGAAGAGCAGTGCTTGGACTTGGAGAACCTGAATTGGATTTGACTCTCTCTCCAAGCTGTCACAGAAGCCATGGTCTGTTGAGCATTTACATGACCAAAGTCTTAAAGATTTTTATAAATGATTAATTACATACTTTTCAATACTTTCCTTTTGTTGTCTTGGACTCAGAACACCTTGCAGGTTTCTGGAGTTCCTGTAGATGGCAACTGCAGGAGAGTTGTCCCTAACTCTAATTGAACATCTAAACTGTGAGATTTAAGCTCAGGGAGCCAGGAACAGGAAGGGTCCTCCCAGTTGAAACTAATTGGATCCATGCTCTGATATCCGTGCCTGTTTCCAAAAGGGTATAATGATTCCAGCCAGACTGTTTGCTCAGTGTCAGTCTGAATTTAACTTCATGCTACTTCACTTTATTTTAATTTGACATTATTTTTGTGTTTATTTTACCTAATAAGTGAATCATTTAACTATAAAAGACTCATTTTGGAGGGTTAAGGGTGGAATCTGGAGTGGGTGAAGCTTGGAATAACCACTGACCTTCTCGATTATGCTAGAGTAGGGCATGAGCAATGATGTCATGTCAGGGAGGCAAGCCAGACATGTAGAAGTGAACAGGCTTGCCATTCTCCCTTCCTCATCATTAGAAAAGTCAGTAGACTTGCTTGAAAGACAGATGTGGTTGAGTTTGTGATAAAGACTCTCTGAAGACTCCACCAATCAGAATGCATTGATGTTAATGTTGATTTTCACTTCAAAGAATGGATTTTTAGAGAAAACCAATGTCATTTATACCATGAAAACACCATTTCACAAAATCTGCAATATCATGATACATAAAATAGGAGACCTTGAAAGTAACTACTGATTAAGCAAACCTCACCTGAGGGGTACACAGTCTATGATTCAAAAAATGCACTGTGAAACTGGGAGAAACTGCTTCTGAAAACTGGGCCCTTTCACCATTTATCAGACTATCTTTCAAAATAAGTTGTCAATTGAAGTCTCTTTAAGAGTGAATTGAGTTATTCCTGATATATGCCACTCTAAAAGTTTAATTTAGTAAGAGATATGTTAATATATCCTGACTGCATTTGTTTCCTTTGTTGTCACTTGAGGTGAGATTCATCTTGGATAACTTTAGAAAGATACAATGGGGATATCAACATTAAGGGTAATTGCCCAGGTATCTTCTATAAGCAAAGGAAATGGGATCCCTTAGGGATTGCTTCATCTTTCTTATTTTTGTTATCTATATTTGGAAGAGATATGTTATGACTTTAAAATGCATCTGTCCTTATTGGCTATTGGGATAGCTGGGGCTGTTCTTCTGAAGAAGAGAAGGCTCAAAGGAGACCTTGTAGTGGCCTTTCTATATATAAAGAGGGCTTATAAGAAAGGTGAAGAAAGACTTTTTACTAGTGCCTGTAGTGACAGAACAAGGACCGATGGTTTTAAGCTAAAATATGGTAGATGTAGATTAGACATAAGGAAGAATTTTTCTATCAAAAGGGTGGTGAGACGCTAGAACAGGTTGCCCAGAGAAGCTGTGGAAGCCCCTACTCTAGGAGTGTTTAAGGTCAGGTTGGACAGGGCTTGGAGCAATCTAATCTACTGGAAGATGCCTCAGCCATTGGCAGGGGGACTGGTCTGGATGACCTTTGAAGGTCCCTTCAAGTTCAAACCTTGCCATGTTTCTACGGTTCTATGATTCTATGATACTGTGTCTATAAAGAGAATCTAGAGTCACTGTTTTTTGGTGGAAGTCTGTATTTTAGTGTATACCCATGGTAAGGTGAACTTGGTCCTTGTGGTCTAAAACTGAAAAGTTTGAAATAGTGCATCTGATTTACTGTACTTAACAGACTGTTACAGTTTATTTCATTATGCCTGTCCTGGGTCACAACTTGACTGGCCAAAGCATAACATTAATGTATCATCTACCCATATTTTCCAGAAAAATATCTGCTGCTGGTCTGAAGATCCTGTGCACAGTCTGCACTACTTATTTCTAGAGCTATGCTTACCTAAAGAGGGGAACCTCTTTCTATTTTTTATTCAAGGCCGGGTTGGACAGAGCCTTGGGAAACATGGCCTAGGGTGGGGCATCCCTGCCCATGACAAGAGAGTAGAAACTAGATGATCTTAAGGTCCTTTCCAACCCTAACTGTTCTACGGTTCTATGATTCTATATTGGCTTTATGCATGTCTTGACTGAAACATATTAGTACACATGGATTGCTGCAAACAGTATATGGTACTTCTTATCCTGAAAAAAGTTGAGGAATGACTGAACAAAAAGACCAAGCAACTTGCACAAATCCATACCTTGAACATCTTTCTCCCCTTGTCCATATCTCTCAAGCATTGCATATTGAAATCCTTTTGTAGGCCAAGTAACAGAAGGGCAAATCCTGCCCTCATTAATACCAATTCAAACCCACAGAAGACATGAGGATTGGGATAGCCCAGCTGACTGCTACTGTTAGCCCAACATTGACATTTTTCTGCTTATGCAAAACCTCATCAATGAGGATAACCAAAACTAAATGTGACTGATTTATGAGAAGGATGATGTTGTGGTCAAGGAGCTGGAGTTAGGTATAGGATCCATAAACTCACTTTCTGGTCATTTCACAGTCTTCCTGTTTGACCATGGGTAAGGTTAATATAGTAATGAATGCTACACAGGGTTTTTGGCTAACTCTAGATCATATTTTAGTTGAGACAATGAGGGTCTAAACAAGCTAGTTTTAATTTCACAACAATTACAAACCTAAAAAGGTCTTTCCATAGAAATAGTTACTCAAAGGATACAGAGATTAACAAGATAAAGGATAAAAAGTATTAGAGGACAAGCCATGACGTTTTGATAACATCTGACATCTGAGTAATAAAAAGTTGTTGAACATTAGTCATTCATAAAGCATCATTCTTACAAAGGTTTTTTACACTGGACCTTCATGTGAAGAGAAAACTATTATCTTAAGGGAAATAAAAAAAGAGTTTACTGCAAGGTCCATTCTGTTGAGTTGGAATCTAGCCATATAATTGTCTTGTTGTTAAGCAGCAATATTTTCTTATTTCATATTGACAAAGAAATAAGGCTTTGTGCAACCAGACAACCTGTATCAAATAAACTGAGTTAGACAGATTTGTCTAAAGTTGTCTTGGACTCTCACCCTCTTTCCAGCACTGTAATCTGATCCTGCAAAATTTCACAGTGAGCTTTTGGCAGTTGTTCCCCCAAGGTCCGTGACTCTTCCGATAAAATCCTAGACACTGATCGGAAGAAAAACCTTCAAAGCTAGAGAGAGAGCACATTATTGCAGTGGTTGACATAATGACATCTGGAGGAAGATGTTACCACTCAGAAATTGACCATGGCAGTGTGGTAAGCGCTGTGGCTTCTCCTAACTTCAAAGCTCAACATGGTAGTTAACAGATGACAATACCCACTTCCTTGGGCCTTACTGAACTTACTTACTGTGCTTCTTGAAATGTATCTTCTCCACCACATGAGTGACCAAATAGAAAACCTCTACAGGAAAAAAATACATTAGCATCTGTACTATGGAGTCAAATGTGCCCACGTTTATACGGGGCTTTGATGTGTGTGAGCAAGTGCTGACTCTAGATTTTGTAAATTTAGTATAATGTGTCCCAAAACATTTTTAATACAGTTTCTGAACACAGTGAGAATATGAAACCTGTTATCAGATATGTAGCAGGTCAAAGAAAAATGTACCCCTGCATGTTCTAGTGCACCTATTTAGGAGCTTTTACCTGTTTGTCTTTCTGTTCTGCCTGTCCAGAGAATCATTAAATGCCCACATGTACAATTTGACACCAGATATTTTTCTGCTCTGTTTTGAGCAGCTCTATAGGGGAGAAGCCTGGGATTGGGTAAAGTGTCAGAAGAAGGAAGAAGAGTGGGAGAAGTCAGAGAGGAAGAGGAAGAAGGAATGAGCCCTGGTTTTGTGCTCACTGTAGTCTGGATGACTCCCATCATTTCTATTGCTCTTTATTCCTTTGGAGTCAGTAAATGTCTGTGAAAATTGCTGGTGAAGTTTTCTCACCTCTACCTAGGTCTGGTAGAAGATGACATTTATTCTCGCCACCACTTTCCCACTTAACTTTAGCAGTGGTTGGTCCATAGTCTGCATCAATAGTGTCTAGCCCTTCCCATGACCCAAACGAATGTTAGCACGATAGCACCTGCTGAACCATGGAGTAGGAAGAGAGTAAGGATTTATTGAGACCTGGGATACACTTTTAAATAAATAAATAAACAAATAGTCCAGCCAACCTGAAAGAATATTTTATAGTTGTAGAATCAAGCACTTAAAGGTGATAAATGCCAGAATTAAGGATGTCAATCAACTTCAAAACATTGCCTTCTGGCATTGCAAATTATGATACAGTCTTCAGTTATCTCATCACATACACTTTTTTCCTCAAGGGTCGTGTCTGCAACTGCACATGTAACAGTGAGGAGCAGAAAAAGAAATGGAAGGGCTGCCTATTAATTTTACATCAAATGAAGTAAAGCTGAAGGTAAAAAATGAGTTGCAAAAAAGGAGCTAATAGCTGCAAAAAGGGAGTTAAACCACTAATTTTGAGATCATAAATTTCTGACAATTACTGTAGTGCCTTTTTCATCTCTGTATTAGGGGAAGTGCTAACTTCTTAGATTATAACCAGTCACCTGAGCAGCCATCACTCTGACAAAGTGGTTCCTCTGAGGCATTGAAGATTTGAGCTGGTTGTGGAACCAAAAATACAACGTACACACCCATACAAATTTAGAAAATTTATAGAGATGTACCAAAATTGCTATTGGACCTTAACTGTTTGCCTTAATACTGATATAGAATCATAGAATCATAGAATCGTTAGGGTTGGAAAGGACCTTGAGATCATCTAGTTCCAACCCCCCTGCCATGGGCAGGGACACCTTATGCTAAATCATATCACCCAAGGCCTTGTCCAACCTGGTCTTGAACACTGCCAGGGATGGAGCATTTGTCCAGCAAACTGGTCAGTCCTTCTCTTCTGTAATCTGATTAATTCCTTTCTTGCTGGTAGAAAAGACAATTAAAAGTTCTTCTATTTCAGAAGACATCTTTATTACAGGCAATCAACCAAACCTGTGTGCTTACACTTATAAGTCATGGACATGTACGGTCTTCTTGACCACATATATCCATATGGTCAAGCACACTCATGTTAGATCTGATGGTCTTTGTCCAAGCACTGCAGAAGACCCAAATCAAAGATAGCCTAAACAAAAGGTCTACACCATCTCTTCAGTCTTTGTATTATTCAAACACCTTTAATCTCACCATTAGCAGCAAAGAGGTGAAACATTACTTTTGTATCTACTCCAAAACTGGACTTAAATCCATCCTACTAAAAGTGCTAGGTGAACAAGCCTGAGACTGATGGACAAATTAATCTGTTTTGTAGCAAATTCACTCCAGTCATTGACAATGCATCACAAATGTTAGTTTGCCCTTCAATTATCACTTGGGTCTGGAGTAGAAAGAGACCTGGCATTTAGCCTCCATGTACACCATGCTATCATGCTTCCTCCTTTCCCTGTCCAGATCTGAATTTCAGACACTCATCAAAGACAGACAGCTTGGATGTTCCCACCACTCTTGTTTACAGCATATTCCAGGTATGAATTTGTAGTTCTGTATAGAAAATCTGAGTCTGTATCCCACAACATGCCTCCCCAAATCTGAAGTCCTCCAGATAGTTTTCCTCTGTGTCAGAGCAGAGACTTACTTGCCACAGAAGGATGTCTGAGACCAAAATATGGACATTCAGGATGTACTTGTAAGTCTGTCAGATGAATATTAGTAAAGGACAAAAAAAACAGGAGTGAAACAAACAGTACAAACCAGACCCAGTGCCACTGTTACTAATGAAAATGGCAGACAGGAAATAATAATGATGCTGGCTGTCTCATCATGCATGTGTGCAGGGGGCTAAAGATAGAAAAATGACACAGAGAAGCATAAAGTCTAGATTTTATGAACATTTTGAAGCCTGCTTTGTAATCTTACTGATGTTTTTCTAATGTAGTTTTATGTGTGTGATGTGACATCTCAATTAGAGAAATATAATTCTGGAATTCTGGAAAAGACTTCAAGCAGACATTGAAGACAAAGCTGAACGTCATCCATGTTGTCCTTCACATGTTTGCCTGCTCTAAAAATCACCCTGTGATGACAAACTCAAATACACAAGTAGTATGCTGTTTTAGCTTTAAAAATTTTGTCCCTTTGTCAAACCTAAATTGTTCTTGTTGAATTTTAAACTCATTACTTCTTGTTTATCCTCCCTTGCTCTTCATGTGCACCTTGTGCGCCTGAGCCCGTGAACTGAGCTGTCTAAAGTGGTTTTGAATATCTCTGTCTCCCAAAGGAATTTTAAACTTCAGTTTTGTATTAGTCTACTTAGACATGGTTAAAGGAATAGGATTTTCTTTTCACTTTGATCTTTCTTGGTTTTAGCCAGCTCTAGAGGAAGCTCTGATACTCTCCAGCCTTGGAGGAACTTGTCCTCCCCACCTTCTCAAAGAACAGCTGCCCACAGCACAATGACGAGTTGCTTTTATGGTGAGGGAATGGTGTTTTAGTCCTCTCCCATTTACCAGAAGTGATTTCTGACCACCTTCTTCCATCAGGGATCTCAACAGGCAAGTCTTTCTTTCACAGTGTCTAAAAAAAGAGCTTTGTCTTTACAGTATTGAAAGGGCTTCTAACATTAAGTACTTCTTGTGGTGAGAAATACTTACCTAGAAAACCACTGAAGTGAAATTCAAAGTGAATATCCAGCCAGCTATCACCCTCTGAAACAACTACATATAATAATTGTGATCTTTTCCCTATTCACTGAGAAATTTCAAACACGTCTGTATCAAATGTGATGCCATCTCACAGACAGGTGTTTTCAGTTGTCTGCTGTCTCCATTTCTTAAAATGCTTTTCTGCTGCTTGATGGGTTTTCTCTTTTTTTCATTTTCCGTCTAACATTACTGAAAAGTGATGTGAAATAGATAAATACTTCAGTTTCCTCTTTCATTCTCAGACTCATACGCACACACACTGGGGGGGGGGGGGGGGGTGCATGAAGTGCAGGAGACAGAAAAAATAATTAAAAAAATAAATCAGGCACATGCCTTTTTTCCTTCTTCAGTGAATGAAAAACTGAGGTCCTGAAGTACGAGAATCCTACAAGACCTGCAATGCCAGCATGCTGCTGCCAAGAACATGCTGTCATTTGTGGCTCCTCACACTTCCTTGACCACAAGAGAGCCTGGAGACAGCCATCCACCACTGAGGCTTTAAAAAGGCTGCATGATGCTATTGAGCAACGGCATTAATGAAACTCTCCTTGTTATCCTATTTGTGGTGTCTCTCAGCTTTGAAACCCATGGCAAAATGGCAGTTTCTGACTGCAGTTTTACCTTGCATATTGTATATTTTTAAACTAGACAGTCTGATGTCTGTGTTAACCCAGACACAAATTAGCTGGGAAAAATGTATGTTACGTACATATGCATGCACACATCTCTCTTTGCTTCAAGAGCTTTAGGTCACAAAGGCAAGCAAGAAATTAGGAAAAGCCACAGTTTAGGTAGCTTTTGCAACTGTTTTCTGTCCATGTACAGAAAGTCCATGGTAAAGTCTTGAATAAAATGATCACACCTTTTCTCTTCTCAATATCATCCAATGCTCAGGATCAGTATTCTCAGGGGTGAAGGAGAACCATAAAGTCCCAGGATCTGCCATATGGCAGTACCATACCTCAAGTGAGGATGTGGGAAAATGGAGTAGGGGACTACAGGGAAAGAAAAGAGCTCTGTAAGAGGCTCCATCTGCTTTCTTGATGTGTTTTCTGCTCCTGGTGCTGTGAACACTTGTGCTTATATCTCCCCTGGTAATTAGAATTGCCTCTTTTCTTCCAGCTGACAGAACATAAAACTCGCACAGAGAGTTAAATTTTCATTAAAAAACTATATAAATTACCAACTACAGTAATTGTGGGAAAAACCTGAACAGACAATCCCAGCAGCAATGACTGGTCAAAGCCTACACTTGATTTCATTTCTTCCTTGCCCTACTTATACCCATCTCCCACCCGACTGCTGTGTTACCCATCTCCCTTCCCAGCAGGTTCCCTCATGCTGCTCTACTCCAGCAGGAGGAGCAATGGGAGCACACGAGAGGCGTCCCCCATCACCCCAGCATTACCAGCACCCCTTCCACAGCCAAGAGCAGCAAATTATCTGGAAACTCATGTTTGGCTCAGGGCTGGAGGAAACTCCAAAGCTGTTAAACTTGAAAAAAAGTCTCTGTGGAGTGTGTGCGACCTCAGAGTTCCCAAAGGCTCATTTTGTAGGATAATTTCACTGGAGAAGGTTTTTGCAGGAAAAGGCATGTCTCTAACAGTAGGGTAAGCCCCTTACTGAATTCCAAATCTCTGCTCCAGAGAAAAGGGATAGTAGAATTTTTTAATGAAACACCTATTTGGGTTTTGGTGTGTTTTATATTATAAAATAATGGATTTTTTTTTTCCTTGGGATTTTTTTTTTTTGGAAACAGGTGAACTGCATTCGTAAAATTTCATCCCAAATGGTTAAATTTACGAAGTTATGAACAGCTATAAAAATAGTGTCATAGTGTGATGAAGTATAGGCTCCCTTTACTGTAGGCCAGGATATGAAAGCCATGTATATGCTATAGGACAGTGTCCTTTGAAGAATGGTACAGAGCTAAGGGCTCATGCAGTTCTTCTGCAGGTGAAGGAATATGCTCCTGCCAGTTTCATCCCAGTGCTGTTACAGAGGGTATATGCCACACCAAGTGGTGTTAAAGAAGGGCTAGAGTTTACTGAATCACCTCTCCTCCCCACTGGTAAGTGTATTCCTGGGTAAATACAGGTGTATACTTAAAAGAGGATTAGAAGGACTTAGAGATGCATAACGGGCTAGGCTGTTTGCTATTTATCAGTGCCAAGAACAAAGATTTGTGGCAAATTTAGGAAATAAAGCTGATGGTGCCTTTGAGGCATCTCCAAAGTTAGGTGGGAGGTAACACAGGGATTTGGATTTCATGGGAGCTTAGAGGAACAGCTTAGAGGACAAGTTAAGCACCCAAGACCTTTTGTGGTTCTTGCCCCCAACAGCTGTGCAATGAAGCATATTGTCAAAAGTGGATGTTTGAACAGGAAACCACTTTTAACAAAGCCAAGAGAAAGGACTTGAAAACCTCTAGAGAAAACCAAGCTGTCAGAAAGTAAGAACAAACACTGGTGTAGTCCTCCTGCATTTCCAGTGGTGCATTTCAAAGACAGAGCAATGCCATGTACATGACACGCCCACCCGCAATCTAGGCACCAAGTGCACCAAGAGATCCATGCATTTATGACGGCAGATGGTCCAAAGTGCATGGCTCTTACCCTTTCAAGTCCCCTCTGGTACACTGCTAATTACCTAGATAGCCACAGAGGCAGAGGGCAGCTGGTCATAAACTACCCTGAGATTCCTGAGGCTGGAAAGGGCTGACAGGGCTGAGGTCGAAGTGCACCAAGCTGCGTCTCTTCTGCTCTGCTCCACTGGGAAAACAGCAAGACCAGCTTCATGCAAACCACTGTGAAATGTCAGGACATTCTTGTGGTTGGCTCCGTTATAATTTGCTTTGGAGATATTTGGACGTCTCTCTTCTCTGTTGGGCAGGGGAGGAGGAAATGTTTGAACCTTTAAACCTAGTATGTCTGGCTCTGCTCCTACTTACTGCTATGTGAGAGGGTAAAGACAACACTTGAGCTTAGAGGAAGAGTAGAGCTGGTTGAGTGTTTCATGCCTACTAATTGCTTTTCTTAATCTATCTGCCTAGGAGGTTTATGCCAATATGTTGCGTTTTCTTATTTCACTATCTCTAAAGAACAACAGTTCTTGGGGCAGTTGGACAGTTTAGGAAAGACATATTGACTTCAAAAGTGATATTACTACATTCAAAAAGTTATCCTGCTTTCTTTTCACCTGCTTTCTTTTCTCACAGGGCTTTGGAAGTAGAACAATATTTCAATAACAATGAATAGGATTTTTTAAGCAACCAGCCTAAATCCTTTATAGACAGATATAACGCATACAATATTGATAGGGCATTGGGGTGGAAAAAGACAAGAATTCAGAATCTGCAAGTCCAATATTTGGATTTAATATCATCAAGAAAGCAGACTGATGTGCAGGGCATGCAAAATTCAGACTGTGAGTCCTAACACCAGAAATTTCACTTCTCAGTGCCTTGAATTATTATCCTGTAAACTAGAGTTAATTATACTTGTCAGCTTTGTAAAAGACTTTGAGGATCATTGGCAAAAATGAACATCTAGGAAAAAAGTGTTATTTATATTATTAGGACTGATGACACAAATTTAAGCTGTTCCAATTTTATCCAACAGCCAAACACGTGCTCCAGTTTTACGAATTACAGTGTGGGCTATCCGATTTCACGAGCACACTTGCCACCCGGTGCCACAGCTTTATAACTCTGGCTCCACAGTTAAGGTGAAAAGAGTATAATCACCATAGAATTTATGTCAATTTTGTGGAAATATTATGATTATTCACAGATGAGACTTCAAACACATCTTAAAGCACTTGGTAGCTGTAGAGTTTCCTGTCATGAGTCTCACAAGATCTACCTGCTGCACTCTCTACCAAGCCTGGAAATCTGCCCACTCAGCTGAAACCTGTGCCCACACAAGAAGCCCAGCTCCTGCTTTTATGGAAGTGAGCCTGAAACAGCGATATTCACCTTCGCTTCCATTAATTAGCTCAAAAGTGAAATTTTCTGGGTTTGCATGAAGACGACAGCGGATTGGCCGTAGCCAAAGTATATAAAAGGAGGCTTTCTGGGTTGTCTCTCTAGGATTTTATTTTATTCAAGAATATAAACAAGCATAAATCTTAAAAACCCTGGAAAAACCTCTGCTAAGCCACTGCATTCAAACTCAGCCTGTGTCAGGTGTATGTTACTATCGATATTAGATCAGATTGGTAATTTCTAAAAAAAAATAAGTACATCTTGGTGGAAACATGATGGAGCAACTTTTCCTTAAAATTATGTCCATTAAAAACATTATTCAGATGAAAAAACAAAGACATTAATATCATGGGGCTGATTTTACCTCTACATCAAGCATAGGATCATATGATCAAAAGTGCTCCCTGGCATGCTTTTGATAGCTGCCAATAAGGACGCACCTGGTCTGTACTGGCTGGCTATGGCATGGTGTTCCTGGCAAGCAGTGCAGATAATGATGCACTGGGGGTTTTGGGAAGGAAGGAGAAGAAGACACAGACATGATTTATGTTGTGCCATTTGCGCTCAGGACCAGAGAAAGGCGTCTGACCCCATTTAATTTATTTTTATAAATGTAACTGTTCTGAGTGGGATCCTCTGGCCTCTCTCATAACTTACATCTTTCAAGAGCCATTTCCAGGATGGGAAGTTTGGCAAATAACTTAAAATTAACTAAGTAACTGAAAACAATGCAGAAAATTGTCATTATGTGCATGTAAGCTGTGCTTTTAGAACCAGAAATAACACGTTTAATTTTAGTCAATCACCTTCTCTGAAGAAAGCAAAATTTCTGCACACACACTCTTGAGATTGACTGACAAAGGTTTTTAGTTATTCATCTGCAGAAATGATAGTTTTTTGTTAAAGCTAAGATAAAATATTTTGGCTCATTTCAATGAGTATCCACAGGGTTAGAAAATGGGCTGAGAACCCATAGGAAACTTGAAAAAATATTTCAAAACAGAGACAATCCATTTAAAACAATCAGCAATGTAACATATATAATTTAAGTAAAACATCTGATGTTTGAGCAGAAACTCTCTGCTTTTTATAACATTTTGCTATCTATATGAGAGAAAAATTCTGAAGTTCTGTAGTGTGGGAACTTAATTAAAGTCCCAAAATACCTTGTTTTTTTTCTTTTCCACAGTGAGGAAACGAAAGGTCTGAGTCAAAAATCAAGGCCTTCTTATGCTGCATATTGTGCAGAAAGAGAGGAAGAAGAAGGCTGTGGTGCTAAAAGATAACTGTCTGGAGAGATGAGATTACGGGTATTAAAATCTAAGTACTGTTTTTCTTACATCACAAAAGAGGAACTAACAACTACACGCATCACTCAGAGGATTGAATATCAATTTTATCTGAGATGAGAAACTTGCAGCTTAAGAAAAAATCTATTCCAAGGAGTATCAGTTTCTGTAGCCTCTCTAGTAGGGTCTGATCTTGTATTGCAAAGTTGAAGGAGCTAGACGGCCATGAGGCTGTACCCAGTCACTGTCACTTGGACAAAAAATGGACACTGTCAGGGATTTAAGGTTGACATCCAGTTCTGGTCCAGCACTCTGCTTGCATGTTATTGTGATGGAGAGGGAAGCAAGGAAGGTGCTGGACTCCATTTCCTTCTTTTCTTCCAAGCGGTTTGCTCAGTGCTCTTTTCCTTCAGCAGCTGTGTTCTGGGGCTTTGCGGAGCAGAGGGTGCTACTCCATAAACAAAATGGAACAACAACGTTCTGGTCTGAAATTTGTCTGAAACCATAAGCTCCAAGTCATCAGGGGATTGCACTCCTCCTCCACTCAGTGGAAGCTTGTCTGGAGCACAGGTCTGACAGCTTCACAAGTGACAGACGAGTCCTCTTACCTGACACGTCATGGTGCAACTCAGAAACCTCCAGACAGGAAAGCCTAGCTAGAAGTTGTAGTAACTCATATCCGCTGTAGGTTGGTAGAAAGAGGACCTGAAAGTCAGGCGCACCAGTGGCTTGAGAAAGCCACACACCATTCCTGAGGTCAAGTTTTGGTCCTCGTGCATCACTGGGAGTTTTGCATTAAAGGTAAGATTTGGTGTTAAGCAAATAAAATGCTTACCTTGTGTCAGGTCTTCAGCTCCGTTTCTTTTTATTTTCCCCCTTTTGAGCAGTCAAATTGTGTCTTATGCATTTGCAGCTAAATATGGCTACAAGATTAGGTAAGCATGATAATAAAGGGTTATGGAAATGTGCTGACCACAACTCAACATGCAAGTCACAGTGTATGAGAATACACGTTTAGGGGTTTAGGTTTATGAGAAATAAAGATGTGAATGATGCTGTGCTTGCGAGTCATAGGCCTTGTGTTTTCTTAATGCCAGGAGTGATTTATTTCTTGTAAACAGTTTTGCTCAATTGAGGCATCCAATTACTATGGACCTTGTTTGGTATAAAAACTAACGGCATAGAAAAATATTGCTCTAGCAAGGTTTAACTGGTTGTCAGCCCAAACATGTGGCTGAACATGAATTCCACTGCTTGAAATATCCTCTAGTCGCTCAGCAACATCTTAATGTCAAGAGGAGATTACAGTCAGTGTTCCCAGTGAGCCATGACTCAGAAGTACTGTATGGAAAGAGGACATTTCCAGCAAAAGCATGATATGGAAACTAAACACAGAAGTGCTGGAAATCTTCCCTCCCATATTAAAAAAAAAAAAAAAAAAAAGGAAAAAAAAGTGAAAGACTAGCTCTTCTGAAGCGGAATTTTGGCTGTTGCTGAGGACATTATGAAAATACACATTACATGCATGGTTCCTCATATACAACTATGTTCCACAGCACATCTCACCACCACCTTTGACATCCCTTTTTTAATTCAGAAAAGACACAGGAAAAGACCTTGCTGCTCAACAATAATAAGTGCAAAATCTTAGGAAGGTGTCATTTTCCAAAGCAGGAACTCTGGTAACTTGAAACGGTGTAGTTTGCTTGTGTTGCATAAAAGCTGGCTATTAGCATACCTTAGATACTTTGAGAGGTACGGAAATGTTTAAAAAAAACATGGACTGAAGAGATTGGCCTCATTGAAATTTACATCAAAAAAACCCAAGGAAATGCTTAAATATTCATAGTTTCCATTTCTAGTCTTTCTACTCATAAGTTTCCTGACATACATAACTCTCCGCTGTGTTTGTGAGATACCCAGCACTCTGAGGTCAGATGAATATTTCTTGTGTGGATCCAAATAGGTTATTTAAAAAGTTCTGATCCTGTACAAGCTTGCATACAAGAATCATAGACTCATAGAATAGTTAGGGAGTAAGTCTAAAATGATCAGGACTATATCCAGTTTTAAAGCCAGACACATACTCAGGTATGTGTGCAGATATATATGCATATGTATATATATGTTTGTAGGATCATGCGATATGGAATCTAGTTAAGAAAAAAATAATGTATATGTAATATGTCAGGCTTAAAGACTTGTGAGCAGTGGCATGAAATACAGCTGGAGGCCAGTCAGCAGCAGCTTGCACTAGAGGTTTATACTGGGGTCAACAGTGTTTAACATCTTTGTCAGTGACATGCTTGGGGGAACAGAGTGGACCCTCAGCAAGGCTGCAGATGATACAAAACCAGGTTGCCCAGGGAGATTGTGGAGTCTCCATCCTCAGATATATTCAAAACACAACTGAACACAGTCCTGGACAACCCACTGTCGGTGACCCTGCTCTGAGCTGAGGCTTGGATTAGGTGATCTCTTGATGTGCCTTCCAGACTCAGCAGTTCTGTGATTTTGCAATTCTGTTGAAAAGAACACAATTGTTTGGAGTTACATGATGAATTATTTCCTCATTTTTTTAACTTCATGAAAACCCATAAAAGTTTATGAGAAACGAAACGATGGCTTTTGTTCCAAAAATTAAAATCTGCTCTGCTTATACATAAGGTTGCTTTCAAATCAATTACTTCTTTTAGGTCCTCATGTACGTTTGGTAACCTTATGTAAAAGTAATGAATTTCAAAGGCTTACTACCCATTGTGTTAAAAAGTTCTTTCCTCTCATGTGTTTGAATTTTCTTTTTTCTTCTAGCTCATATACTATGAGGAGGAGGAAATAAAAAAATAAATATGGATTTGCTTTTTATCTCAAATATCTTCTCATGAAATATTACCTATGCAAAGCCAGCATGTGATAGATTTCACTAACAATGGAATAAAAATGTGAAAAATAGGGTGAAGTAGCCTTAAGTACTGAGAATGGAGTCCACAGGTAATAGCATTTTGATGAAAGGGTAGTCTATAAACATTTTTTGGCAGTATTTTTCTTTTCACTTGATAATTTTCCATTTTTCTATGTGCAGTGATTCAGTTCCTAGCAAGGGATGGCCTGGGTCCAGTTATGACACTGGCCTTAGCAATCATTTGTAATGAGAATCTAAGCTGAATTTCATAACCAAGAACAAAATTTATGGGTCTTTGAATCCTGAATTGGATATGAATTTTTTGGTGGGGTTGTCTGGAATTGTTGTTGTTGCAGGAGACCTGGACCTCACTGCGCTTTCTGCATAAACTGCATTAAAAGTGGCTTCTTCCACTAAGAAGTCAACAGTCTAAAAAAATAACTTTTCTGTATTCAAAAGCCAACCACTCATGAGAGCAGTCTGAGACTATCCATCTCTTAGGTGTACAAATGCAGTGGGAGGTGTCTGGTGTCTGGGACTGAAATATATCCTCCTGCAGTATACAGCTGACCATGAGCCACCAGTTGGGTCAGAACAAGTGAACAGATAGCCCTGGAGTTAGAGCCAGTGAGTCATTGCTGGTTAGTATGTTAGACACTGGGGTAAGATTGTTGGTTTTTTTTCCAATTTGATCTTCTTTAGGCAATATGACAAAGGAAATACTTAAGAAGAGAACCAACGTAATGAAAATAGGGTAGGTTTACAGATTTTATAGACAGCAAGTCAAAGAAATGATTGTCTCCCTCTACTCTGCCCTCGTGAGACCCTACTTGCAGTCCTGTGTCCAGCTCTGAGGCCCCAACACAAGAGGGATGTGTTGCTGTTGGAGGGAGTCCAGAGGAGGCCACAAAGATGCTCTGAGGGGCTGGAGCACCTCCACTGTGGGGACAGGCTGAGAGAGCTGGGCTTGTTCAGCCTGGAGAAGATAGGGCTTCAGGGAGACCTTAGAGCAGCTCCCAGTGCCTAAAAGGACCTGCAGGAAATCTGAAGAGGGGCTTTTGACAAAGGAATGAGGTTTTATGACAAGGGGGAATGGCTTTAAACTGAAAGAGGGGAGATTTCATCAGATATTAGGAAGTTCTTCACTGCAAGGATTGTGAGGCACTGGCACAGGCTGTCCAGAGAAGCTGCAGCTGCCCCATCCCTGGCAATGTTCAGTGCCAGGCTGGACAGGGCTTTGAGCAACCTGGTCTTGTGGAAGGTGTCCCTACGCGTGGCAGGGGGTTGAATCTTCAAAGTCCCTTCCAACCCAAGCTGCTCTATAATTCTATGATATTTATCAGAAACTTCTTCCAAACTCAAAGGGCAGCCTGGAAAAGAGGTGTGAAGTTATGTGTAATAAAAAATAAATAACAAATAGACAAGAAAGGTTAACTTTACAGGTAGCTCAGAGCCTCTAGCTCCTACTAGGCAAAGAAGTACATTAGAATGATGCTGACTCTTCGAGAGCTGTAATTTGATTTCTTCAGCTACAGTTTGGAAGAAAATCCAGCCTCTGGTTACTATTAGCACTAAAGATACTGTTACTGCTGGCATAAACAGGAACCTTTTCCAAATACAGATAAGCAGCAAAGGATGTAATATCAAATTATTCTGCCAGTCTAGAGGTGACCCTTCTGAAACAGGCTTGAGGCCCATATGTGCATGGCAATGCAGTGAGGTATATCCCACTGTTGCTTTCTCTGTATCTTTTCCGTGGCTATGAGAGGGCTTCAGCCTTCAGGGCTGTCAGCTGGACATCTTTCCCGAGCACTACATTTATTTTAAAAAGCAAATACCACTGGGCTAATGTGCACACTCAGCCTTGATGAAGTCATTAACGTGGTTTCCAGCAAACTGTTCATAGAACTCATGGCTGCACTTAATTGCTACCATATTCTTCCTCCTCACATATTCTTATATTAATGAGAAAAAATGCTGAAAGCCCTAATGAACTGCATGCAGAACAGGAATGCTCGAACTGCAGTTAGCTGGTCGAATCACCGCAGATATGCAGGCCAGTTGTCAAACAGGGGTTTATGTGTCACTTAAGGCACTGAATAGCAACACAGCCAGCGAGGTGGCTTAAGCCCATTTCTCTTTACTCAAATGCTGCCAGCAGATGCACATTGCTGGGTGTGATGCGTGCGTGGGGACAGAAGGGGGGCGCAGCTTATTTACTCTTTGTGTCACCTTTTTCGTTGGCACTCTACTCCTGCAGTGCTGATCTGTGGCCTCACTAAAGAAGACAGCTTGTCAGTGTTCTCCTAGGAAAAGTTAGGGTTGTCCCAACAAGGACACTTCTTCCTGAGAATTCTTATGCGGTGGTTTTGAACCTATAGCTCTACAAGGGGCCAGGACAATGTCTGGGTGCAGCCCAACCTGCTTCATTTGGGACTTTACATCAGACAAAAGGAAAAAGGGAGCAGGAGACTAAATAGCTGATGTCACGTACCTGAGCTTACTTTTAGCCTCTAGCTTGGTACAGATTTAACGAGTTGTATTTATCTTACTGAACTTTAGCTCTTTAAAAGCTAAGCTTCTTGTCTAAACAAATTGCTTAGTCCTTCTGTATGGCTAGCACCTTAAAAGGGCATTAATCCCCCTTATTTAGGGTTATTTTAGCTCTTGGTAAGCTGCTTACTCCTGATCCTAGTCCCTGCCTGATCTTTTCCTCCTGAGTGCAGAGGGAATCTCAATGACTTGCTTAGGTTATGTCACTAATTTTTGGAGAGCCAAGATTAGGTGAGATAAGTCCCACTATCTGTGATGGAATCTGAGCCACCAAGCTATTATCAGCTCCAGGTAGCACATGCCAAGGGCAGTTGTGCTGTGTGGGTATGGCAGTGACTTGCACTTGCATTGCAGTTTCTCTAACTTGAGTCTCTAGAGAAAATTTGAGCAACAACTTCACAGAGATCAGTATTTCAAGGGCATCACCCTGATACTCATATCCTACGAGAATAAGATCCTTTGCTTTGTAGGCATACCACAGTGCAGTGGGATCAGTGGAGTTGCATCCAAACTCACATATCTAATTTATGCCAACACACAGGTTGCTGGAGGATACTGTCAGAGAGCCAGGATCCTCCCTCAGCCAGGCTGGATGACTTGTGCTGCAGAGTTGATCGATGTGTGCACAATTCAAACTGCTGCAGTGGCTTTCTTTTTAAGTGAGTCTTTTGTACTTGCCTGGGGTCTTGGTTCTGAGGACAGCATAGTGGTTTATGACTAGGGGACCTGCCACTCTCTGCTGCAGAAATTGTTTGGCCCACTACTGAAACCTCCTTGGGAAACACGTGTCTTTGCATAATGCTACATACTACCTCTAGACAAGACCGAAAACATGCTTTTCGACTATCCACTATGAGTGAAACAAGTTGTTAAGAAGAGCATAACTGTCCTGGGCAGGATTTAGCCAGAAGATAGGGAATGAGAACCTTCAATTTGATGTCTCCTGGCTACAGCAGGAAAAAAAACAAAAGCCTTTGTTCCCATTTCTCTACAGAAGCTGCCATTCAAAGCTTAGCAAGAGGCATCCACAAAATGTTTGAGGGCTAAATATATATCACCATCTGGAATGGGATTGCCAGAAAAAGAGCGAGAGAAAGACTTCTTTTCACATGTAAGTTGTTTAATAAAAATAAAATTCCTCTTGCATTTCTGACATGGGACTGTAACCACTCCACCCTAACTCTCTTTGTCATGCTCAGATCTATGAAGTAAGAGGAAATTATAGAAATTTATCATGTCTGGGTTCTCAGGATTGATTATGACTCGCTGCTTTTATCTTCCAAACAGTCACTAAATCTAATTGCCTTGTTGTAATGGATTAACCCCTGTGGTCCACAGTAGCATTTATATTGTGTTCAAAGAGACTGTTACACAGTTAGGGTACTTTTTTTCACCAATGTACTTTCATAACATGCAGGCGCTCTTTGGGCATAACTCACCCTTTGTAGGTCTAGGGGGTCTAATTGGCTTATTGCACTGTCTTTCTTCAGGGGATGAATTTCACATCACTTTGGGAGCAAGTATAAACGGGTCAAAGGACCTTCCACAGCATAACCATTTCTTTTAAATTACAATACAAGCAGATTTTGAAACCTTGTGTTCAAACATCAGCATCTGTATTGTAATAAAAAACATTCCCTTGCTGATGTTCATGGGATTAGTAGTATTATTAGTCATACTATAGCCCCTGGGACACCTGAATTTTAGGGTCAGGTCCCCAACAAGGTGCTGTATAAATACAGACCTTGTGTTAATAAAGTTACCACCTAAGCTGTCTTACATTGTGTTTGTTGATGGCTAATGGCTTACACACAGGCCTTTCTGGTGGCTCAGTGGGTCCTGGCGACTCTCCAAGTGTTGGTAATGAGAGCATGTACCTCAGCAGTAGGTATGAGGCAAGAAACAACAGATAGCTACAGTCAACAATCGCAAGGGAAGGAGGCAACTACTACTCAGTGTGACAAACAGGAGTCAAAGTACACTGGCACCCCAGATCCTGACCAGTATCTTTGGAGGTGCAATGGGAGAACAATGTTTTAAGGTGGGGTATGAAAGAGGAAAATGCAGTAAAAATGACAGAAAAGTGAAAAATTCAGAGGAATGAGGGACAGCATCTCCAAAGAAACCATGTGAGGTAGGCCTGACATTGCTAAAGGAGAAACACAGGTGCCTCTGTATCAGAAGGAAGGAAGAGGAGTGCTGTAAGATAGAAAGCAAGCAAGAGAAATGGCACCAAAGAAACAAGGAAGGTTATGTTATGCCTTTGAAAACACTCCTGAGATCTGATTTGGAGAAAGTTCAAGAAGAAATGGTGAGAATGGTGAGGCAAATGGTGAGGTGGGGCTAATATTAGGATGCAGAGTTGTCTGAAAATCACTAAAAAATATTTAGCTAGAAGGTCAGCAAAGTTAAAGGGAAATCAGCCAAGTCCTGGGCTTGCCACAAGATTATCTGCACTTAGCATGGGTGAGCAAGAAGCAGCTGGGGGTAAGCCCCATACATGGGAGGCAGGGCAGACCTGACAAGGGAAAGGCACGAAAGGGAAGGGTAGAAGATAGGAAGTAGGTGTAGAACCCACCATCAAAGCAGAGACCAGCAACAGACATTCCAGAAGTAGTTTGGGCCATGCCTGATGAAACCAAATCTAATCGTCAGCCAGTTGGTAGAGCAGAAGAGGTAGTAACCCATTAATCTGACAAGGGATGTCAGGACAGCAGGTAGATAAGGTTATACGCCTTTGTAAAAAGCCCTGTAAATAAGACATGAATTAGGTTTGAGGTTCAGAAAATAATTTTTAATGGAATTATTTGAGATTCATTCTAAAGTGAGTAGGAAGCAGTTGTGATCCAGGCTCCTCAGAGTAAATCTAATCTAACACATTTTCTTTTTTTCATCACACAAGATGTGATCGCAATCTCGAATCAGTGTAACTGAATGTTTAATAGCTTCAAGCAAAAAATTAGAACAGGTGAACAAAATCCTTTAAATTTCTTACTTTAAAAAAGGGCAAGCTGTCTGATACATTTTAAAGACGCATCATTCTCTCCAAAGTTGGTTTTATATCCTGATTGTCATACTGATGTGTTTAAATTAGATGCTTCACAAAAATTGTCATTGGAAAATGAAATCTGTTTAAACTCTGTTAAATTAATATAGCTGTTAATTACAGAAATTGCTATGAAACGCTTAGTCGCTGTCTGTACAGCTTGAACAACACAGTTTAGGCTGTGCTGAAATGGCTTGAGCTTGAACTTTTATTTCACCTCTGAGTTTCGTGCAATGGTTTCCAGAGGTTAGTTCAGGAGACTGCATTGCTGATCACTAACTTGACATCTTCTGAACCATCTTTAAGTCTGACATTTTCCCACTGTAGCAAGTCACGAGGATTCACACGAGCAAGCTGAGATTACAGTGTCTAGGGATACATTATTACTGTGGGTAAAACCATGACATCTTTGCAAACAACAAACCTTTCTTATCTGGGATGAGCTTAACTGTACTGCTCAGAATCTGTATTGCAGAATAATTTATAGCAGTTCATTGGGACACAAGCTGATACAGAGAAAGAAAACAACATTTTTACATTTTTATGCACAGTTTCTGCAGTGAGCTGTAGCCTGGATTAACTGTTTAACTGCCTTTTAAGGAAATTTTTTAATGAGTATAGACCACAGAAATTTGCCTGTAAACATAAATTCAGTGCTGCTTTCTATATGTACATATTTTCATGCAAGCTAAGGTTCCGCTGGGTGTTTCTGTGCTGTGCTTCTGCATCCGTACTTTGAATATTAGTATAACCTTGGTTTCGATCTATCTAGCGGCAATCAGTTCCCCAAGTCCAAGTTAATTGTGCACAAAGGCTTTTGAGGAAGTATTAGCAGTGCTTGAGAAATCTGCTTTCCTTTCAAAGCCCAGGCAATTACTGGGGTTGTGGCTTCTCCATGGCAGCCCTGGTGAGAGCCAAGAGCTCTGTTACAGCACTTTCAGATGTGCTCCCATGGTGAACGTGTTCACACTGTGGATAAGTGCACTTATACAAATCCAGCAGCTCATGTCCTGAGGACCTGACCTTTTTTTTGGCAAGTGGCCACAATATTGTTTCATGCACATGTGTGTGTTTCTGCATGTCAAACACAGAAGGCTGATTCCAATGAACAGAAAAAGATTTTTTTTTTAAAAAGTCAACATAAAAACAAAACAAATTAAAAAAAAAAAAAGCAACCCAAAGCAAAACCCAAAGTAAAATAAATGGTTAGTCTCAAAATGAATCTGACACCAGAAAGCTTCTCCCATGTTCAGACATCTGCAGAAGGCTCAGGCACTGGCAAGAGGATTTAAACAACAAACTAAACAGAAGAGTACTGTATTTAGGAGGGACCAACATGACAAACTCTATTTAGGTTTTAGACCAAAAGCTTAACCTTTTGCAGTCTGTGGGTTGGAGCTGCACTAACAAGAAGCAATTACTGCCGTGGATTTTTACTTAAATTTTTGCTTACAGTGTAAGGCTTACGGTGTGTGGCTTCTGTCATAGCTGGCACACAATAACAGGGGTATATGCCAAAGCTGCTCTTACTTCTCCAAGGCAATGAATCAGAAAAAGCTGTGGTGCTCTAATCTGAACGTACTCTTTTGCTAGGCTGGAAGTCCTTTGCTTTCTTAGAAACCAGACAGACATTGCAATTCCTTCTGCTCTCTCATGTATTCCGCCACAGATAGTTCACTGGAGGCATATATACACACATTTTGACTAAGGAACATGATAGAGGATGAGTCTGGTGATATAGAAAGTGCAATTTGTTTTATTTAGATGTCTGTACCTCTCCTGTAGAGAAGGGATTACAAGAATGGGCAAAGCAGTCCTTCCTTTCATGCTGTTTGTTGGATCCCAAGATATCTCACACACAAACCAGCTCCAAGCACTGATTAAGAGAAAGAACAAAGGCCAAAGTCAAGAAAAAATCAGATTACCAGATTCAACAAGTTACTAAGAGCTCCTAACTGTATCTAGGCTCTTCACTTTTCTTTGCAGTCTCAGAGTTCACTTGGTGCCCTGAGATGTCATGACCTTCTGTCAATAAATTCGCCAGAAAATTAAAACTCATAACAGCGTAACAGCATGTCTTTACATGGCAGAAAAATCTGCTTGTGTGCCAAGGAACAGAACTGGAGATTCCGTGAGAACACTGCCATTTGAAGACAGCTGCCATAAAGCTATTCATATGCATGTAGATGTGTATGTGCATGTATCTGTCTCAGTGCATGCATATATGTGTGTATGTAGATGCATGAACCTGCCCATAAAGTGGACTGATGAATATACGTGATACATTTGAGACAAGGCAATGTATTTTCTTCTTCAAATTTCGCCTTTACTCAGTTTTTCCAGGGCATTCAGATTTGTTCAACACATGTTTAAAACTGATTCCTTTGGGTTTAGCTTCATTACATGGATTAATAATGACCACAACAAACTGAAGGTCACATCCAATATACTTTCACTTCAAACAAAGCTTTCCTTTGGAGATACTGCTTAAAGACTAAGGGGACTGAAATGTCAATAGTCTGGTTCATTTAAGAACACAAAAAGGACACTTGGAGTCACAGCTTTCATTCAGTAGTAACTTGAGTACAACTGAAAAAATGAATAAACAGGCTTGAATTGTATTCATGGAGACATAATCAGTCTGAACAGCTGGACAGAACTACTTGAACTGTGGTTCAAGTCTGTCCTAAGACTTCTATTATAAGAAAATCAGTTTATTTTATCAGATGTATGTGCTATGTGCTGACTGCAGGCACATATGCAACCAACACATTCTATCTCATTTTCTGGATTCCGTGATTCTCTTTATTCTATATTCCATATCTGTGATTACTTACTGAATAATTTTTGCATATGATTCTTCACTCTCTGGTCTGTCAAGGCCAGATTTTTCAGTGGGAGTGGCCACAATTTACCCAGTTTGGAGTAGTTGTTGACACGATCTAAGTGTCGTAAATACACTCATTGTTTTAAACAAAGCTATTTGCAAAATGGATGCAGCCATGAATATTTATATCTGATGATGCACATTATTTTCCTTGAAAACTCTTAGAAGACTTCCTTGTAAATCATGGCACTGGAGAAAATCCCCAGCAACGTTTTTATTTGCTAAAAATGTTTGGATTAATAGTAAAAATACCCCAAACAACAGAACACAAGCAACAAAAAAAATTGATCTGTAGATGAAGTGTTTACATGCATGAATATTGTCAGAATATAAATTCTGTCTGCTCATATGAACTGTGTGTTTCTTTGTGTGTATGTGTGGTTTTGTGTGTGTTTCTAATGAATGCCTGAATCAAATGTTTTTGCAGCCTATGACATTTCTGGTTTGTTAGAGATCTGACTGAGGCTTCAGAAGCTAACTGTTTGCTACACCAAATACTCTTCTGCGAAAAGGCAGAGGAGGTGGTGGTGGTTGTGTTGTTTAGCTTGTTTGGTGGGCTTTGTTTTTTTGGTTTTGGATTTTTGGGGTTTTTCTTTTAGTTTTTATCACTAACGCCTTAGCTTGGTACAATAGTAAGTTATACAATGGAAGTGCACATGGTCCTGCAGCCTTCAGCTGTTTTACCATACATGGTACAGAAGAAATTCTGTAAATCACAGGTACTAGTCATTGCCAGTGAACACTAATGGTTGATTTAGTCTAAATGATACAGCTGCGGTAGAGACTGGATCCAGTACCTGGGCATTTGTGTATTCAGGCAGATGCTATTTCAGCTCTGCTCAAGCACAACCCCTTTTAGGAAAGCATGTTTTATTACAGTTAATTTTACAGTCCGAAAGATGAGCAGTTGCCATTTCCTGGAGCTAAATAAGACAATGGATCTGCATTTATAGCTTGTAGCTGACTACTTTCCTGCTCTCTTAGTTAAAGGCAAACAAGAGCTCTAGTAATTTTTCTGGGAAAGACACTGCTCCACAGAGGGAAGAAATCATTTACATGTTGTTGCCTAAACACAGATTATTTTGTATACAGCAGCTGGTGGCCAGCCAACTCCTCGTTGAGAAGCTGTAAGGCAGTTGGCAGTGGAGTGTCCCACTGTGCTAACAGGTTTGGAGTTAACTTAAAGCTTCAGGTTAAGAGATTGATCCCAAATTTGGAGGATTCCAAGCAGTCCTGGAGACCCAGGACTGTACATATATGCCTAAGCATCATCCCTGACAGGGGGCAGAGGGAGGCGTGTTCAGGTGTGTTTGCTAAAGTAAGAAAGTGAACGTATTTCATGGACATGGCACACAAAGGGAAATATAAAGCAGATACCTTCAGGAACTGTTGCAGGTTTATTGTCTTCTTTAAAATGGTTTTTGCAGTTTTAACTCCCAGGCCAGGTTTTCTAGACATTCTCCTATCCTTGTGTGAGTTTCACTGCTGTCCTCTGGCTTCTCCTTGTATATACTCTTCCTTAAGTGAGGTGTCAGAACTGGATCTCAGCTGTATCTCATCTGGGACACACTGATACTGAAGAGAGCAGGAGGAGTTCTTCATGCTTTTTGTTGTGTTCACCTTTTTCTAACAGCTTGACAGTGTTGATGCACATTCACTCAATTTCTAACCCACTGTAATACCTTCCCCTTTTTCAACAGAACTGTCGGTAATCCTCATCTTGTATTTGTACAGTTGATTATTCCTCCGTTTGGACTTTTGCACGTGCTGTTATTAGAGTACACTCTGTTCTTTCTGACCGTTTCTCCACTTTGTCATCTCATCCTGATCCCAATCCATTTTTCCAGCATGCATGCAGCCTCTCCCACAATGTTGATACCTTCACATTTATGCTGTCCATCACGCAAGTCATTTGTGAAAATACTGAAAGCGACAGACCAGGACATACCCCTCCATGCATTTTGTTTACTGAAACCTGAGCTTGATTTTCAGGGGGGAGATAGAAGAACTTCTGAGTTTAATAGCATTGAATGACCACCATGATCCCCTTAAAGAAATGCATAAAGATTAGTTGAGGATTGGAGTGGGTGTTCAGGGTGCAGAATAACATACAGCTGTACACACTGATAGACTGACAAATATTGCAAAAGGTGGCACATAGCAAGATAGCTCTGGGCAACTCCTCTTGTTTCTTTCTCTGACTACACACAGTGCCTTTAAGTGACCACAGGGGCCCAGAACTTCATCATGTGAAAATATCTACTAGATTTCAGCAGCTAAGCCTCAAAAGCTGCAAAACCAAAGCCTTTCACACATAAAAAGTTAAGCTGAAAAGTATGTTTCTTGACTAAAACCCAGAGAGGTGTCAACATGCCCTGACACTCCAGAGGATTTTGTTCTGTGTTAGAAAGTTTTGGCTGGATTAAAGAGCTCACTTTGTATAATAAAGTTGAAAGTTTTAATCTGTGTTATTCTTCCAGAGCTGATATTGATACATACTATACAGTCCAAAAGAAAAAAATTAATTGAAAATCAGGCTGATAAAAAACATGATGGGAGTATTTGTGGGGAGATGGAGGGGAAGAGTTCCATTTTGGAAATGAAAGCTCAAAGTGAATGCTGAAGAGTATATTATACGTACTCCTGAAAAGCTGCCCACATAAGCTCAAGATTTCTCAGAAATCTGTTGATTCCTGATTGTGAGTGATTTATATAGAGCCACAAACAATAGTGTAATTAGGGTCTTTCACTGGTAAAGAAACCCCAAATACAAGAAAACTTAGTATATTTATATAACATATTTGTGTATTTCATAAATGGTTCACTGTAACATGCAAATTCCTTGGCTCTCAAACAGCTCTACACAGATGGTGAACTTTAGTCAGCTAAATAACTGGAACATTTCACTTCAAACTTTTCCTTTTATCTTTTACCTTCTCTGAGATTTCCCTCCCATCTTTTCTGCCAGCTAGTCCAAAAAGAAGCCTGGGAACGACTATAAGGCAGGCTCCTCAGATCACTTAATATTACTGTCTATGAAGACAGCCTGAATTCAAAGGCTCTGTGTGAGAGACTGGGAAGTTCTTCATTTCTCCCTTGGCAGAACTTTTATGCTGATAAACAGCAGTTTGCTCTGCATATTTCAGTTAGGAGAGAAGATCTGCACAGGCTGACAGCATTACAGCCTCCTCCTAAATTAGTCAACCCCCTTTTCAGATCATTAAAGGGCATCACGTATGCAAGCTATACATAACATTGACTTTTAAACTAGACCCATGCAACTAATTTCTAACATTAATACCATCATCGTCCCTCAGCTGTACCAAAGCACTACAACCATGCATTTATTGTGCAAAGGTTCAATCAGTGGTTTCATAGATGTTCAAGTTTGGAATGGGGACAACATAGCAAATTAATTGAGTCAGTTAATGCAAGGCCAGAAAGGTAGTGAAAACTGATTATAGACTACAATAATTTTTGTTTCATAAAGCCATAATTTTGTACTGGCCAAAATATGCCTTTGACATTTTATAGCCCCTTGAAAAATTTCGCAGGTGAATATTTCATTGCTTCCCTTGCAGTTTGTGATAATGATTTATCGCTTCCATTGTTATATTTCTAGTTGTAATTTTTAGGGTTTATACTCCCATTATTCCTGATTGACTAAAGACCCATTGTATCCTGGGTGTTTCCTCACTGAGAATATTTTCACAGACTCTAATTGCATGACTGCTTAATTTTCTTGCTCATAAACTCCATGGACTGAACAATTTTAACGGAGAATGAGTTTCTTGTTTAAAGACATTTCTCATAATTTGACAGCTTTCTTCCAGTTTTCCAAAATTTCTTTAAATTTGGAGTCAATAGCAATGTATGTATGAAACATTCTAGCACTGGTCTCACTAATACTTGTATAAAATTGCTTTCCTGCCTACCACCTTTCTATTCATATTTAAGGTTTGTCCTTACCCAATAGTGTTTTCTGGGGAGTTCATGTGAAGTAGCTCCTTTTCTGAATCATTGCTTCAAGAAGAGTGCCTGACTCTGATCCTCTGTCAGACCTTTGATCCTATGGAGACATTTTTGCATTTACACATATTAAATTTGAGGCATGACGTCAATCTTTGTGTGAAAGGTCTGTGGAAAAAGGGTGACTGACTTAATGATAATTTTACTGACCTAATCCCATGCAGAAGCCATTCACTTTTTCTGTCAGACAAAATTGGAGATTATCTGATTTCTAAAAATTAAATTAACTAAAAAAATTAAACTAAAAAAAAAATATCTCTTTTCCTCTTTGCCGCAAATGAAAGTCTTAGAGATAGGCTTAGGCTATAAGCTGGTATTTACATTTGGATGCAAACCTTCATATGGCCTGAACTAATGGATGGAGAAATTACTTGGAGACAATTGATGGCAGGACCGTTTGCATTAAGGCATCTCGAACAGCCATACAGCTGGAGGTGGAAAGTCTATGAGATGGATATGTCTGCAAAAGTGCTATTAGCTTGAGTGAGACATCTGGCTGTTTCCTCTGACCTGAAGAGACCTTGATATTAGTAAGCAATTTCTGTTTAACAAAATACATTTTTCTCATTACATTTTTCCCTTCTTCTTTTACAATAGCCTTGGGTTCATTTTCTTGTTGCAAATGGATCAAACTCTTTCTCTTTTAATCCCCTAATTTCAATAGACTGATTACTACCAGTTGTTTGGTAGCGTAGTACATGTCTTTTTCTGTATACATTATTGAGCATGGATGTTGGACTGTAGCTTTTGGCTGGAACTGACCAGCAGAAGGAAAGGAAGGAAGGTCTGTCTAGTCCATGGTGAAAAGGTGAAATTTCCAGATGTTGAGGCTTTTGTTTGAAAAATGCTCTCTTTTGTGTGTGAAATACTTTAATTTAAAGCCAAAGAAAAAAGAAAGATAACAGACCAGTTTCTTTTATAATCTCCTTTTCAATATTTTAATTTTTAAGCTTTGATTTCTTCTTTCTCTACCTCATGTTAATCCCACAGATGCTTAGGGGAATAGGAGCTTCATAGCAAGGTCTGTTGATCCTTTCATTTGCTGTGGTGCAAATGATTGGACACTGAGCCAGGTGGCAATTAATTCCTGCCCTCTTCATTGTTCTAAGGGAAAACAGTCCATTTCATATTTCCCAATCAGATGTGATATTTCCCAGCTTGTGGATCATTGTCTCTGCCAGTGTGCAGGACAGACATTCACTGGAGTTAATAAACACTCCCTGATTGAAAAGATAGCTGTCCCTGCTTCATTATCACAAAAATTCACTATCACTTGCTGAAATTAGATGAAAAAAAAATGAAGGTTGCAGAAAAAGACATGTGGCCTGGTTCACGCAGCTATGCAATGCCCAAGAATGTGACTTTCCAACAATCATTCTTCTGTTTCCTTGCTTTCAGGCTCCATCAGGGTGTGATCTGAGCCATTTCACCCTAGAGCTCCTACTTAATTACTCCTGTTTTCCACCAGACCTCTAGCTCCTTGTCTCATCTTAACTCCCCTCAACTTACTCTCTTCATGTCTTGTATGATAGAAGTAAATATTTTTTCTACGCTCTGTATTTACAAAGGGAGGAAGCACTTTGGTGATATTCTGGGGCAAATTCAGTTTGAAGAGAGCATCTGGCATGGAAAGAGTTCAGAAAAACTTTCAGAGACAGACAAATGAACACAGGATCCTGCAATGAAAAGTATCATGCAGCATTAAGGCAGGCAGAACAACTGTAAAATCCTGAAGCTAAAATCTGCTTTATAGACCTTACAAAAGATAAGGTACATCTGATCTTCAGGAAATGCTGTACCCCTTCTTCCTTACCATCTCTTCTACTATTGCAAGCAAGATGCTGGAAAACCCCCCAACCAGTCCTCTTCTACCTAGAGGAAGCACCAGCCTAACATCAAATCTAATTGTAGAAAGCTAAGAAAAACTCGTAACTCATCAACAGACAAACCAAAGGGATATCCTGTCCAAGGTGGATTTTTAAATGCCAGAAGCCACTAAGTCCATGAAAACTGATGCAAAGCTAGTCTGGGGCTAATCTACTTTAGGTGCTTTGAAAGATATTTTGGTGATGGACACCAGTATATCACCCTGAAATTTATAGCCTAGATTTTCATAAATGATGAGAGATACACAATGCCCTAAGGTTAGCAGAAGTGCAACATGCTCAGTTTTATTGATGTTGTGTTTCTTTTCTTTTCTCTTCCAACAGTAAATACTGTTTAAATTCCAGAAGAAACTTCCACAAGTCCTGATAATAGGGGTGGGAGATAAACCTGGCTTGTAGCTCTGAGTAATATATACCCCTCACCCCAACACTGCAAGATACTAGCTCAAGGCTTGTCAGCCTCTTGAGGTTTAATTAACGAAGTTCCTGTTAAGGACACTTTTTTCATCACTAGCTCTATTCCAACACATTTCTTTCATTTGAAACCTGAGTGCTCTGCCAAGCAGGCCCACAAAGTCAGAAGGGGAGGGAGAGCCTGTCTAAACTACAGTCATTTCTCTGTTCAACTTGATTCAATTTAGTAGAATTTCACTTTGTTGAATGACAAGATGCTGTATTTTGACAGTTGCCTATTTATGCTAAAGTGGAGGCATAATAAAATCAGTTTGGCATCTGGTTCACTCTGTAGCTTTTACTTAAGAATCTGATGCTCCTTTTTTGGGGGCTTGACTGACGTTGCTGTTTAGTTTCTGATTTGTTGTTGCGTTCTGATCTGTTGGACTGATTTCCTGCTTTCTGTGGGTTTATTCAGGTTGGTTTTTTTTTTGTGTGTTCGTATTTTGATTTGGCTTTTTTTATTGTAAAATAAAAGCTTTCTCAAGAAACTGGCATTCTCCTTCTCGAACACACCCTTCCTCAGCTGCAAATCTAGAAAAGGGAGACAGCATTGTTAAAAGGAAGGAATTTCTTGTATATTTTTTTTTCCTTTAAAACTTACTGGAAAAAAGCTAAATGCAACAACAAAAAAATATAAAAAACAAACCAACAAACCCTTCTACAGTTTTAAAGTAACAAATGCTGAGGATGTGAGTAAGGGCATTACATTGAGACAAAATCCCCTCCTGGCTTCGGTATGAAGTTTGTCTGATGATGGGCTGACACATCATATGTTGGTATGTGTTGGTATGTTCATATGTTGGGCTCAGCACCATAATGTATGACTGCCTTCCAGTAGCCAATTGAGAGACTTGTCATCTGCTATCTGCTTTTTCTCGTACTTTTCCTAGGAGACAATGCGTGCAACAGGGGATTTTGCTTTCCCAAGGAAGATTATTAGGTGTTTGCTCACTGTCCTGTGCTAAAGGAAGCAGCTCAGAAGTAGGTGTCTTGCATTTCAGAAGAAGATGGCAAGTTTTGTGATGTTTGTTAATTCCTGGGGAATTTAATTCTACAACTCAGCCCAAGCATTGAGAAATCTTTGTCCTTACCCTTAATGCAGAAACTTCAGTTGAGCCAGAAAAAATTGTTTTGTTTTGTTTCAGCCTTCATCCTGGAGCTTGTTTTGGATAAGGAACCCTAAGAACACCAAAGCCTTTTGCTGCAGCAGGTCACACCTGACATGGTGCATTAAGAGCAAGAATTTTTCCTTCCTCCCTGGGTCAGTTTTTCTGGCAGAAAGGAGACACAGTCTTTGATCTGAAGCTCCAGAATGCAACACTCCACATTTAGTCTCATCGCAGTATTTGCAACCCCAACCCAATATGTGAGTGAACCAAAGAGCACTTGTGTTAGAGCCTTTCTGAGGTACTCACTGTATGAAGGCAGGAAGATTTTGAGAAGAAAGAATTATTAACCCTGGTTCTGGGCTCATCTCAAAGCAAGACATGCCTTCTAAAATAGTGATACCCGCAGGATAGAACCCAGAAAGATGGACTATTGAGGAGCAATCCTACTCTCTCCTTAAATCTCTTACCCAGACATTCAGAACACAGATGTAAGTCCTGTGGTTCTAGTAGTCACCTACTATTCACTCTAAGCACGGCCCTAGTCTTAGTTACCCCAGTCTAAATCAGACCCAGAAAGATTTTAAGGCATTTCTGCAACTCCATCCTTGTTTTCCTCATGCCCAATGTGGTCTTGGAAAAACTTTCCTCTGGGTTTTCTGATGAAACAGTGTTGATGCATATCAAAGAAACAAAGTAGAAAACCCACACCTAAACCCTCTGGTCAATAGCACGCTTTATTTATATAAAAAAAAAAAAATAAAGCCAGATTTTATGATCTGTGTATTAGATCCACTGCAATACTGGATTTTGGGTATCACCTGAACAAAACCGTTTGTCACAATCCTAATTAATTATCATCACCACAAATCCCTATTCATGTGCAGGTACCCTGTTATCCAAATATCATGACAAGTTTTTCTTTCAAGCTGTGCACTTCACTGTAGCCCTGTCACCTGGAGGGAGGAAAAGCATTGGAGTCCAGTTTGTTTCCTTGCTAGCCATAATAAAGTCCCACCTTCCATGCCTGGCTCCAGCCTTAGTTGCAGAGCTGGTCTCTGTCCTGAGGATTCCCTTGGCAGCATAGTAGCCAAGCTCAGCTACGCACCACACATCAGTGTTAAAGCCTTTAACAGAATGGCTGTTATAAACTGTAATGGGAACTAGTATTTGCATAAATATATCACCTATCTTTAAGTCCTGCACTAGAATCTCCTTAAAATTTGTGGCTAGTGTAATTTGTGCAGTTTGCCCTTTCTTACATGCATGTTTCCCAAGAATTACAAGCATAAATTAGTCCCACACTCTGAATTCATGCTGAGCCGTCTCAAGGATGTCAGACTGCAAGACATCACCTGGATAAGCTAACTTACTCTCCTGTGAGCAAAGATGTAACAGATGCTAAGTCTGGGAGGTCCCCTAAGGGCCTTTTCTATGCACAAATCCAAACACCGCTGGCTACATTCCCCAACAGTCAGAAGAAAAAAAAGAGTCAGATCTGTAGCTCAAGCAAGAAAAACTACCTCAAAACCATAGTATTGCACAGAATGAGCCCAGGAGAGGCCCAAGTCATTGCCAACAATCTGGGCACCTTCAATTGCAGGGCACTATCCAGGTAAAAATGTGCAAGGAATCTTGCCAATGCACAAAATTACTGCAAATCTGATATGAAGAACTTTTTTTCTGTCCCTGTAACTGACAAGTGGTTTATACTGAGCACAGGCACAAAAACAAAATCAAGGGTGAAGCAGCAGTGCACCTGACCTCATGTCCCATGTCAGACTGCCGCCAGATCTCTGACGAATCTGAGAAAAATAGGGAAAAAATAAACACTGAAATCAGCAGCCAAGTTATTCATCAAAGGTGGGAAAAAAAAATCTTCCTGGCCTCTCTAGGCATCCAGTGGAAACCCTGAAGCATGGAATTAATTAAACACAAAGAAACATAATTAATTTAATTAAATGCAGTCCTTTTAAAAAGGGTTGCTCTGATTAATGCCTGCTCCTGCAAAAGCTTATGAATATACTTAGCCCCATTCCCAAAGACAACATTTGCAGGGTCTTGATTAGAGAAGCTAAAAGCTCAGTGAATGCAAGTGAATACCTTGCACTTACAGTGTGAAAACAGACACAATAAATGTCATTTTAAACAACATGCTCAGAAAAGGGATCAAAACGTCCCTCACTTTAATACCTTCTGGGGCAAGGAGGCACCATTCAGATCACCTAGACTGACTCTCGGCATAATGCCAACCACAAAACCTCACTGTGAGGTTCTCACATTAGATCCATCAGTCTCTGATGCAGCCAGATATTGCCACCCATTTCCATAGCATAAGGTTTGGTGAGGGTTTTTTTGATACATTGATTTCACCCTCTGATAGCACTTGGCAGTGGCTGAGCTCAAATTTATTAACTCAAACCATTTCCAAATTAAGTGGCAGACCTTATCATATCATTGGTATTAATCAGTTTCCACACAACAAAGCCCATTAAAAAAAACATCCCAGCTGAAAGCTTTAGAAATGTGTCTCAGTCACCTCCAACAGAGTCTGAGAAACTAAGGCTCAGATACTGATGGTTTGTACTACCATGTGGTCATATATTCCAGAATTAGTAGATCTGCTGCATTTCCTAATGGAAATGACTGCTCCTTTTGGTTTGGGTTTGGTTTCTTTTCCCCTGCCAGATATTTTGGAGGGATGTTTTCCTGAAAGTCTGGAACTGCTACTTGGTACCGTTACTTGGAGCGTTCAGTGTTACGGACGAATGACCAGCTTGTGTATTTTGAATGTACAAATATAAATGTAAAAAATATATAGTATATGTAAATTCTAGTCCTTAATATGACCAGGTTATCTCCTCAACACAGCTGATGTGCATCATCTGCAACTATTAGAAGTTACAGTCTTCTGCATTAACAATTCCAGGGCCAGGGAAATTTTCTCCAAGTCAGATTTGCCCATGAATTCAGGTGTTGTTATTTTAACTGTTGCAAACACTGAATATTACTGGAGTAGAATTCATAGTATCTCCCCAGTTCACCACTCTTAAAAGTATGAATACTTTGATTTTTACAAATGAGATTAATAAAGCTTTTAAGAATGAGCATTATGACTCTATGAAAATATTTACAGTTTTCTAGTGAGTTTACTTTCCTGCGAGAAACAGGATAAATATGCAGAGACTTGCAATGTTTAATTCAACCTTATCTTTTAGGTGTTAATTCATCTTTCTTATTCTTAGTCAAAAATAAAGCAAATATCCTCTGCATCCAGATAGGAAGCAGATGCAAGAGATCTTAGCTGTTCTTCCCAAGGTCTGTTATGAGTTTTGGCTCAAATCTCAACGCGAGTCAAGATTTTACTTTTAGTGACAGGTTGGTTTAGTTTCCTATTTAGTATTGGTTGAAACACTGCAAACCCCCCTTAGAGACAAAACACTGACTCCTTAACAGACAGTTGTTCTAAAGGCCTTACTGAAATTTTCCAAAGTATTTTGTGTGTTTCCCCCCCATTATTTCCTTGAAATTGCAGTGAGATGGAATTTTATCATCAAAGTGAGCAGAACTGGCAAAGCATGAATGAACACAAACCAAAGAGGCTCCTGATCGCGTCTGTCTTTGATAAGATCCATACACTGCACCTATGTACTCCGTCTGCGGGGAGATCCCAGATGTCATGCTTGTGTTTCATCTGCAAATTTCAATACCCCTTCAGACCTTAAAGAGGTGACTAGAACTTGTTCAGATTTCATACAGTTCAATGGGTCACTTTTATGATATACTTCAATCTTTTTTGCTAATGGGTTTTTTTTTTTTCTTTCCTCGCTGGCCACATAAGCAGAGGATGAGTTGTAGGAGGATTAACTTCCACACAAGTATTTGAACAGCGGAGTCCCCCAGGCCCTCGCAACTTGAGGCAGGCAGATACAACTCGTGTGGAAAAAAAGTTGCTGCTGTGCAAAAAAAGCAAGCAAACAGCTGGGAAACTTGCTGGAGGAATAGCTAAGTGCAGGTTCAAATCCTGGCTGTGAACTGGGTAAAGCATGGATTTCAACATGGCGATTGCACAATGCGATCAGTAGCTGTGAGCACTGAACAGGCACAAGTTGCCTTCACCTATTTGTCATCAAAATGGGCACACATTTGCAAAGCACTACATATTTTGAGGAGGCAGGATTTACTGATGGATACTGATTCTTGCTGAAAATGCATCAATCAAAATCCTGGTTGATCAATGAAATTTTTGACATAACCTCTGCTTCGCAATGGGGCAAGGAGTTAACCCACTTAAGTTACCCCCTTATTCAGCCTACACTGTGCTTGTCCCACCTAAATTAATGTGGTACCAACTCCAGGCACTAGGTCCATGTCCCAGCTCCAGGTACCAAACACATAACATACCAGCAACAGACTCTAGAACACTCAACTGGATCATTGTAACATTGTTTAGACCTTCAGGTTTATATGGCACTGTGTAGTTACAGCTGAGGCATGGGAAGGTGTAGATTATCATCAAGTGAACTCAGATGTATGAACATCACAACATAAATTAACCTCAGATATAAACTAAAGCAAATTCCCTCTGCCTACTCTTCTCATGGGCTAGATTTCATTATCTGTCAAGACTCTGCTGCCAAAGGCAATTTTTTGCATATCTGCTTCTGCTGTCTTGTTTCACTTTCCACTCTCTCCAAATGAGTACCAAATACTAAAGCCTGATGATCTTAATCCAGACATACCTGGGGGCTTCTTTCTTTTTCATTTGTTCCAAAAGGAACTGACCTGGCAAATGACGTCAAAGAATTACTTGACTTCAATGCCCAGTCAGCCCTTCCTGCCCACAGGTGACCATAGGGAAGGGGCTGAGACACTGGGTCCAATCTGAGCTGAGAATACTCCTTTAACATTAATGGGGAAGAAGACACTGTGTCAAGTGTTTTTTCAGTTCACTGCAGGCTGCTACAGGAATAGACTTTGACATCATTTGACTGCCTGAAGTGCTCAAAGGTTCAATGAGTCTGAGACTAGAGATAGGTTTAAAAGAAAAATCATCTTCCTTCTAACCGTCAAAATCATATATAAATTATCAGGTTGCAGGAAAAGGATCCCATTACTCCTTTGAATTTGATCAAAATTCCAAAAGATCCGAGTTTTAATAATTCTCTTCCCTGTGTTTAAAAACAAAACAAAGCAAAGCACAAAGCTGAACACAGATGTGACATGAGGCAATCATTTCATAAAATATTACAAGGACCATGATGTACAATTTCACACAGACACCAAAAATGTCACGCTGATACCCAAACTTTGCCAATAGGGTGGCAAAATCTTAATTTTGAACTCTGATCTCTAACGTGATCACAGCAAACAGCAGACTGGTGAATGCACTGGATTTATTTGCTTTTGCTATTTACTTAGAGGCTTGCATACACTGGGTAGCTGCTAAGAAGTAAACTCAGGTGTGAGTTTACAGCACACACTTTCTCTTGTCCTGCCATCTCATCCAGACACACTTTCTACAAGTAAGTGTGAAGTAGGTTGTTCTACTGCATTGGTTTTGGGAAGAGATTATCAAATCCCCAAAGGCTTTGAGCAGCCATATTACTTGCCCATGTGAACTGCCAAAGAGTTATGCACCTCACTATTACACTAACGAAAATCTGTTCCAAAATCTCAGCTGCATAACCGCCTGATTTAGTGCTTTCTGAAGACAATGGAAATATTGGATAAACAGAATAAATAGCACAGGACAGCAGTAAAGACTGTACTGGGATCAGAAATTTGACATACTTATGTGAATAAGAATCAGATTTGCCTTTGAATTGGCCGTGATGAAAATGCAAGAAAACTTTTGAGAATATCTGGAAGGAAGTTTTTCCCTCACTAATTTATAGAAAGCAGATACTGATTCCTAAATAATTACTGAGACAAGAGGTATGTTTCAACTGGAAAGTACAAAGCATCTGACTGCAAATATGATACATGGGAAGTATGACTCACATGCAAAAGGAGTTGATTCAAAATGGAATTATTGACTCTTGAAAGTGTCTGATTATGGGATGAATTGACTGAAATATTGAAACGAAGGATTATAATACATTTACACTAAGTGGGAATTTCAAGGGTGGATGTTTGAAGAAAGAGGGAATGCATTACATAGGGGAGGGAAAGTGTTTTATTACTAGAATATGGACATGAAGTCCAGAAAACAGATAATGATTCTGTTTGTTACGGCTTTGCACTGTTAAGACTCTAAGTATCTGACTTTTGGGTCAAGATTTTTTGCTATACTGAGTCAGAAATATAATAATTTTCTGGGTTTCAGGGTCAGGGTCATTGTGAGGGTTAATCCATCGATTTCTGTAAGCACGTACTGAATTCCTCAGATGATGTCAGCATAAGAATTGAAGGAGGTATTGTTTTAGGGTTTTGGTTCAAAGGAACTGGAGGCAAATAGTATGAGCATCCCTAAACAAAACTTAGATGACTTCACTGCTGATGATAAGGGAATATTCAACAGTTTTACTCTTGAGAGCAATCAATATGTTAGAGGAAGACAAGGACTTTTATTAACCAGAAATCTCTATTGGGTCAGTATTATAAATGACATTTACATTAAAAAAAGAACAAACCCCCAATCAAACAAAAAAGAACAAAAACAGGTCGTCCTTCTCTAGCATTAAATATTCCAAGTATTATAGAGATGACATGATCAGCACTGAGATACTGCAGGCCCAAATCACCTCTTCCTCGTCCTGGTCCTACACAACCTTGTATCCAGCTAGAATATGCACTTTCTGCATGACTTACAGTGGAGAATAGCTTTCAAAATCATCCTTTACATCTCACAGTTGGTGAAGAAGGTAATTAATTTATGGCAAAGGTTTCACAAAAGCATAAGCCTTGAGAGGCAATACAGAAGTTAAAGTCAATGGCTCTGAGATTATATTTCTGACTTTAAATTACAGCATCTTTCATCTCTGACTATTGCTGAACGTAATTCTCCTTAATCCTCCTTGTATCTGTTGAAGTATTAAACTAAACAAAATGGTAAAGATTAATAAATCACAGGGCCTATTATATCCTACAGGGATTCTGCATTAGAGAAAAGTTTATTTCTATGAAATACTCGGTCTGTGAAATACTTTACTGTCCATCATATTTGAAAAAATCATGGCAGTCAGGTGAAGTTCCCCATGACTGGAAAAAGGGAAATATAACCCCCATTTTCAAGAAGGGGAAAATGGATGACCTGGGGAATTACAGACCAGTGAGTCTCACCTCTGTGCCTGGCAAAATCTTGGAGCAGATTCTCCTGGAAGGCATGCTAAGGCACATGAAAATCAACAAGGTGCTTGGTGACAGCCAGCATGGGTTCACTAAGGGGAAATCCTGCCTGGCCAATTTGGCGCCCTTCTATGATGGGGCTACAGAACTGATGGACAGGGGTAGAGCAGTTGATGTCATCTACCTGGACTTGTGCAAAGCATTCGACACTGTCCCACACGACATCCTTGTCTCTAAATTGGAGAGACATCAGTTTGATGGATGGACCACTCGGTGGATAAAGAACTGGCTGGATGGCCGCACGCAAAGAGTTGTGGTCAATGACTCTATGTCCGGCTGGAGACCAGTAACGAGTGGTGTCCCTCAGGGATCAGTGTTGGGATCGGTCTCGTTCAACATCTTTGTCGCTGACACAGACAGTGGGATTGAGTGTGCCCTCAGCAAGTTTGTCGATGACACCAAGCTGTGTGGCTCAGTTGATATCCTGGAGGGAAGGAATGCCATCCAGAGGGACCTCGACACGCTTGTGAGGTGGGCTGATGCCAACCTCATGAAGTTTAACCATGCCAAGTGCAAGGTCCTACACCTGGGTCGGAGCAATCCCAGGCACAGCTACAGGTTGGGCAGAGAAGAGATTCAGAGCAGCCCTGTGGAGAAGGACTTGGGGGTGTTGGTTGATGAGAAAATGCACATGAGCCGGCTTCAGTGTGCGCTTGCAGCCCAGAAAGGCAACCGTATCCTGGGCTACATCAAAAGGAGCGTGACCAGCAGGTCGAAGGAGGTGATCCTGCCCCTCTACTCTGCTCTCGTGAGACCTCACCTGGAGTATTGAGTACAGTTCTGGTGTCCTCAACATGAAAAGGACATGGAACTGTTGGAACAAGTCTAGAGGAGGGTCACGAAGATGATCAGGGGACTGGAGCACCTCCCATATGAAGACAGGCTGAGAAAGTTGGGGCTGTTCAGCCTGGAGAAGAGAAGGCTGTGTGGAGACCTCCTAGCAGCCTTCCAGTATCTGAAGGGGGCCTATAAGGACGCTGGGGAAAGACTCTTCATTACGGGTTGTAGTGATAGGAGAAGGGCTAACAGGTTAAAACTTAAGCAGGGGAAGTTTAGATTGGATATAGGAGGAAGTTCTTTACTGGTGGTGAGGCACTGGAATGGGTTGCCCAAGGAAGTTGTGAATGCTCCATCCCTGGCAGTGTTCAAGGCCAGGTTGGACAGAGCCTTGGTTGACATGGCTTAGTGAAAGGTGTCCCTGCCCACGACAGGGAGGTTGGAACTAGATGATCTTAAGGTCCTTTCCAACCCTAACTATTCTATGATTATATGATTCTATGATAAAATACTGCATGACTAGCAAAAGTATGATAGAGCAGCTTTAAGTTCCTCCAGAGCATTCATCTAGGTCTACTTTGGAGAGACAGTAGCATATGTAGTGATCACTACCATAAACGAAGTCTCTTAGCTTCCAGCTGGGGGTTCACCTGCACAGGTATTACATAGGTAGGTTTATCCCATCTAAGTGAGGTGTTGCGTAGAGGCACTGTACTTTCAGTGCTTATATCATCAATAAAAGAGGCGTAATCTGTTGACCACAATAAAGAGCCTAATCTAACTACCTACATACCTTACCTTTGTCAGGTGAGATGGACTGGACCCATGTGTATTGTTTAAATGAAACTTTTACTAAACTGTATCTTTTTTTATAGGGTGGAAAATACCTAAAGTAGTTTAAAAGAACGGTAGTACCTACAGCTAATACCTAACGCAAAACCAGAGGCATCAAATTGGGGGTTGTGAAAAATTGAGACTGATCACCTCCACGGTCAAGGGAGTTGCTCAAGGTGAGGCTCATTTTGGGGTAGTATATTCTGAAGGATTTATTTATTTTGAAATACTATTTCGATGCTTTATTCTCTGTCCTGAAGGATACGGGTGATCCCTGCTACATGCTGCCTGAACAGCCAAGGGAGATTTTAGTTTATCCTACTGTCTTGTGTTATATGACCCAAAGATGAGGCTTTCCAATCCAAAACAGTCTGTGGAAAAAAATGCTGCATCTTTATTTTTTGAGATGATGTGTCATAGTCTTTCTAGTTAAACTGCTTTCACTAGCAGTCTTCTAAGGAAAATATGAAATAGGAATATTAAAAAGTGGAAATTAGACATTTGCCTTTTTAGATACATAATAAACAGTCAACCTTGATTAGTTTCAAAACAAATGCTAAGTATAATCTGCCAGTACTGCGTCCAAAATGAAAAGAAACCAAGGAAAAGGTCTGCAGAACAATGTGCTTGGCATCCACTCTGTTTCTTGGAGTCACTCTTCATAACTGTTCAGGGCAGGATTTTCTGACATCTCTTTCTGTTTGCACAGTAATCAGTCACTCAAATATTCAATCAGTCCTAAAGAAAAGAGGAATTTCATTTATGCTGTGAACTCCAGATCAGATGCAGATCACATATTTGGTTCATCCATGGAATATGGTTAGATACCAATGTTAAGCTAAGGCATATATATATATATATATATACACGTATATATATCCATTAGTAGAGTGATGTCCTGTTTGATTATGAAAACGCATAGCCTTTTGCATTCTGTACTTCTGCCAAGGTCTACAGAAAACCTAGGGTACTGTGCCTACAGACTGACCATTGTTTTGTTCTGGATTGTGGCCTGTATCTTCTGTCTTTGAACTTATTATATTGACTTCGTTGCCATAGTACAATAAAACATTATGATATTCTCTACTATAATACTGTTATGTTCCATTTTCAAGAAGAGAAACTGAAAAACTAAGCAATATAACCTGAGACATGAACAGTATTATGAAGGAGCTAAAGCTAACTCATTCTTCTGCACCTGGAATTTTTAATGGAAAAGCTATTTTCAAATGCAAAGAAATACAGAAGTCCTTAGCCTTATTCAGGATAATGGTGACTGTAAGGAATAAGGATCAGCTTTTGCTGTCCTCCTCATGTTACCTGATGTCTTCTTGTCCAAAGAATAAGGAACTATGCAATTGGTTATATGAATGCCTGCATAGAAGAAATCTTTAAATCAAAGATACTTAGAAGGACAATACAATAGTTCACAGTACAAGCAATTTAAAAATAAGGAAGATTATTGTGGAAAAATTGAGTATTTTAATGAAAGTCCCACAGTAGTAGTAGAAGTAAGGATGTTCTTACAGCTCTGCTCCATATTTATAGTTCTCTAGTTAACATGTTACACCCTCTCCTCCACTCAAAATGATAAAAGTAAATGTCAGGAGGAGCCTTGAAAGGTCGTCTAATCTATTGTGGGAAACCAACCTTAGGTAAGTGATACAGATATTATTCCCAGCAGATGCTTGTTTTACCTGTTTTTAAACATCTTCTGTGCTGGAGGTTCCACAGCCTTGCAAAGCAATCCACCTCAGTACTTAATTACATTTATGTTTACATTTTTCCCCACAGGCTATCTTAAATCTTTCTTGTTGCAATTTAAACCTATTACTTCTTTTTCTCCCTGCACTGGATGCAAGGATAGTTTACTCCTTTCCTCTTTACTGCTAATTTCAGATATCTGAAGACCATTATTGCATCCCCCTGAAATCTTTTTTGAAGAGACTAAATAATCCTTATTCTTTCAATCTGCAGGTCATATTTTCAAGACTTCTTACCATTCTTGTTGAATATTTGTGCATCTTCTGCCACATATTTCTTGAATTGAACACAATAATTCAATATAAATTTAGCCAAACCAGGGAGGAGAGGGACTACATTCCATGTTTTATTAATAATATTCCTTATTGTCCCTGTCAGATAGCACCCTACTTTTTGCCAGCCATTTCTCTATTTTGTGAAAATTAATTTAATTCTACTCTGGTTCCTGAATATTCTTTCAGAAGTCATTTTTAAATGACTGCATAATTCATGATCCATGTACTTAATGAGCTTTCTCTCTCCTCTATCTCCGATTCATTCACAAAGTCATTGAATGTTACCACAGAAGACTACTACAAAACTCTGCTCATGATGTAGTTCCTAGTAGAGAGTGTAGTATTGGCAACCATTATTTTCTCAGCAATTTTTTTTCTCCCATGTATTATCACTTTGACTTGCTCTGAAGAATGCTGTTTAAAACTGTATCTAAAACTTATTAGAGGCAAGATAAAACATCTATGCTTCTCTCTTATCCAAAAGGATTGTTGCTGTGCCAGAAGAAGAGTTCAGTTTGGTTTGGCAAGATTTCTTCTAAAAAAACCCCACAACAGCAATTTTAACTCTCGTGCCTTTCTGTAATTCTCACTTATCAACTGGGCCATAAAGTCACCCGGCTTTAGGGTTTTAATGGGAGACTTAAACAGCTTGATTTGTGGAACAAGTTCTTGAAGTACAGCATTTCTTTGATTTCTGCCCCCCAAGCTATCCACCTTGATTGTACCAGCATAAGCAGACTGGAAGCCTGTTATACACCTCCCTATTCGTCTAAAGATGATGATATGGATGTTGTTTCAGTACCACCTGCTGCCCAACCTTTGGCTCCCAAATGTATGATTAAAAATAATTAAATAAATAGATTTTTAGAAGTATGTTCTGCTTTTCATCTAGACCTCAGTTATGTAGGGCTGGAAGTAGCAGCCGTGCTACTGTTACCCCAGCAGCTGACCTGGATTATACATCACATAGGGTTCTGTTAACAAGGGGGCTATTGCCCTCCTCCCACCCCAGGAACACCAGCTGTAGGGCTTTCTGCACCAGCCCCTGCAGACAGACCTGCAGTAGTTGAGCTGGACATGAGCCGGCTCTGGTTTGAAAGCTGAGCAGCTTCGTTAGTGCAGTGCTGTGCCTAAACAGACCCATGAGTCCTGCTGAAAGCGCTGGGCTGCTCTCAGTGATCTGCTTGTCGCTTTTGGATCAGTGTTTTCTCCGCAGCCATGCGGCAGACCAGATGATGTGAGTGCAGGTCTGCTGTGTGTGAAAGGCCAAGCTAACAAATTCACTTTGTAATGCATATTCAAGCACTGGCTGCACCTTCTTTTTGGAGAGAAAAGTAATCTGTATCCATTATTTCAGTATATGTATATGTATGTATTCAGAAATATGTATATATTTCAGTATATGTAACTCTCTAAAGCAGTCTTCAAATATTATTCTTTCATGTCCCTGAATGTCCTTTTAGGCAACCTGCCACGTGTTACTATCTTTTGGTTTTTTCCTAATAGAGGAAGACGGTGAGGGGACATGGGTCTTATATTGCAGGGTGGCTCCCAGCCCTGGTCTCTGGTCAGTGGCCGTACAACATGCAACTGCTGAATCATGGCTGAGATTCAGCAATTTGGATACTCCTTTGTGGTTCCCAGGAGAAGAGAAAGCAGAGGAAGGCAGCTGAACTAGCCTGCAGATATGTGCAAACTGGGGTATCCTTAGATTTGACCTTCATTTAATGAAAACGCCCTAAAAGTCCATGTTACCCAGCACAATAAGACACTCCTTTCCAAACATCTTGACCCCAAATCCCTGAAGAGCCACCAGATATCACATACTTCAGAAAGCATAAAGTACTCTCCAAAAGTCCTTAGGAGGAAGAGAAGCCAATGGCTCCCAGTTGTCCCATTGCAACCTCAACAGGGTGCTCAGCTGTCTCTGGGGTAGCCCAACACATCTGTCTTCAGCTTATCTGCTTCTCCCTATATCAATAATTTTGGGTTTCTAGGCATCAGTGTAGCAAGGCAGCTGCCTGCCATAGGCAAGGTAGAGGATCCACACCTGGACAGCCTGTAAACCACATGTAATTCAGAAGGCTACATTGCCACCAAGTCACTTTACTCAGCATCATTGCTGAAAGTAACTTCCAGTCTTTATATTTCACATTCTCAAGTAATATATTGCTGCTTGACTTGCCAACAAAGCCCAGGAACAGAAGGGTGAGAGATTTCTGTCTGTCATGTAATGGCTAAAGAAGTGGGTCTGCCTTAAAGACCTTATTATTAACCCTGGGATACCTCCTGTTTAATTTTCAGAATGTGAAAACCAGAGAAGATTTAGTTCACAGTACATTTGCAAAAAAGCTCAGACTGCACAAATAAGCATCTTGCAGCAACTGCAAGTAGAGGCAAGTTCCAGAAAGGAAAAAAAATAGTCTGATGCATGTCATCTTGTGGTTTTTTGCTAGATTAATGAAAAGCCCACACAGCATAATTATGTTTACAATAAGCTTACAGGAGTTTTCCCACAAGGTAGAGGAGAGTCATAGAGGGATCAGGTTAAACCAATTATTTAACCTTTAGAGAGCTAAACTTGTGAGTGTTTCAGAGGGAGGGAAAATGGACTATTTTATTGGTTGCTTACAACCATGTATTAAATAGTGGTCTCTTTTTTCATTCCATCACACTGTAAGAGCGTATGCTGGCGGATCCAATTTAGATGACTGGAAGACAAATTGTTGGATGCCTAGATGACTTAAATATTCCACTGCTAGCACAAGTTCTCTTTATACCACCATGAATGAGTCTCCACGCAAACAATGTAACATGTCCGGTAAGGCTCTTCAGAGAACGTGGCATCCAGATTGTGGGGGTTTGATGATAGAGTGAACAAATAAATCATCGAGCTTGACTGGGAGTTGTTGCATTTACTAAAATCAAGATTTCCTTTTCTGGAGCTGGCCTTTTGGGCTTGAAACAAGTGGGCAACAGTGGAAAGCACTAAAAAGAAAACAATATAGTATCATTTATCAAGCCTTTTGCAATGTCAGCTCTCCATTGTTCTTGTTTAAAAAAAATACGTACTTCTTGGCTTTCCTAATTCTTCAGAGAGACAAGCAGTTGTTCTGGTTTAAATGTTAGCATTTGTTTTGTTTATTCCAGTTCCAGTGGGCAAAAAAAATCAAGCAAACCTGATTAATTCAATGGTCTACCTTCAGCTTTTCCAAAGGATATGGCAAGCTATGATAGAGTAGAGCTTGAGAAACACAGATATAACACCCTAGGGGGTAAATTCTATGGATGTTGTTAACATCTCTCTAAATGATCTTCCAGCTGGTACTGAGCAAAATAATTTTTTTTAATTTTTTTTTTGTTTTGTTGACAATTTGAAAAGGTGGAACAAAAAAAACCATCACAGCCCAAAATTCAAACACTTTGGCAAATGCATCTTGGAGAAAATATTCAGAACACTTCATGTGTTTAAGCTGGATTTGAGAGATTAATTTTCACTGAAATAAAAAAAAAGGAGATTTTGTAACAAATTGTTGTTTCTGTCAAAAAATACCAATTTAGTTTTAATAATGCTGTCCGAAGCCCATTCCCAGTTATAAAATATGCAGCCAGCACCATGCTTTACACATCAAACAGCAATTATCTGGCATATGAGAAGAATGTAAATTAACATAATATCCAAATGGGCAACCTGGGGCTCTCCAGCTACATGCTCCAAAGCTGTTCAGAGGTGACACCCATGCTGACACTGCACACAGGCAGGGACCCACTGGGAAAGCTGCTGAAGAAGCCCTCTAGCCCAGCCAATCCTCCTAGCCTGTGCTAGAATGGAGCACCATGCTCAGAAATGAGTGATAGGACCCACAGGAAAACATTAAACTTTTCCACGCGTGAATACCTCCTGGTACTCCTCTGTCTTTGTGTAGGGCAAGTCTTATTTGCATGGTGATTTTGGCAAATGGCTCATGGGGTCAAGGAGTGAACTGCCTGGGTGTGCACGGTCTGATCCTTCCTCTGTGTCCTGCAGCAGGTGACATTTGCTCTTTAGAAGGAATCTTAGTGGTAACAACCGACAATAAATTAGCTTTTGACCTGCCATAGAGTTATCTGGCCAAGAGAGAATTCTGTCTGCAAGAGTGAAGCTGTACATGAAACAGTATTCAAATTTCCCATTGTTTTTTGTACAACTTAGACCAGACAATGTCTTGAACACTTCAAGAGCAAGGTCAAACATATTCAGTCACAAGTTTTTCAGTTCAGGAACTCAGTTCCTATTTGGACAGCCAAGATGCGCCACTTTCCAGTTGTGCCAGTCAAACAAGAGGGATTTGCAATCTTTTCACACCTCTGAAAATTAGGCTAATTATCTAAATACTATAAAGTATTTGGCTGACTTAAGGTCTCATCCAGGAGTGGGAGTGGGAATACATGTAGTAATGATCTGAGGTTTTCCATTGCATATATTCCTTTCACCATTTTAATGAGAGCAGTCAAAGTGCTACAAAGACAAGCAGAGATATGAAGCCACGTGGTAAACAGACCACATTTTTTGATTCACCTGCATTGCTGCAAGCAAACAGTAACAAAGCATAAACCAAAAGTAGCTTCTTGTCACATGATATCTCTAGGATTATGTCCTGGCTCCAAGTGAGAGAAAAACTTTGTCATAATAACTTTATAAATTGCCCAACAAATACTATTAAACCACTCTAATTCTCATGTCATTGTGAGTTTCCCAAGATTTTGTGCTGGGGCTGAAATTTTCCATTTTGGTTGATAGTTTACAAATGATTTTTGTTTTTCCCTTTTTGCAGTGAAGAAATTTAGAAGTAAATCATTAGCCATTTCCAAGAAGAAGACTTAAGTTTTTTTCTGCTGAATTCTGGGGACATTTCTTTTAATTTCTAATGGGAACCTCAAATTTCACAGCTGGCTGGCTCTATGGATGGGATGAGTCTTTTCCATTCCCTGTGAGAATCTGCCCAGAATTGGCAAAGTTTCAGGCTTTGAAAAACCACAATTCACACTGTTTTAAGACATTAGGCAACCTCCCCAAAGCTTTCCTCTGCCCAGCTATTCTGTAATCTCAAGTGCCAAGAGGGTGATATGGAGGCTCCAGCCTTGCTGATGGCCCATGTGGGTGCCAGGACAGTAACTCCTATGGGAAAGTCTTTTTCAGACTGCCTTCTTAAAAACCTGTGAAATAGAACGAAAAGTGTTAACATTCAAAGGTTAGGAATCACCAAATTTAAGAGTGCTTGCACAACTTCAGTTTGGTTTCTAAGTGGTGCTCATGCAAATTTTAATAGCTTAATGACTTCCTATATTTCCCATTTCCCAGTGCAATAAGTCTCTGTTCTAGGAACAGACATTCTGAATGGAGACTTATTTTCAGCATGGCTATCTCAATGCTTTCAAAGCATGGAAAGGGTGAAAAAAGAATAGAAATGAAGGTTGCAGGAAAAGGAAGGATGGTCTCTTGATCAAATTAACTGAGTTGGACTCACTTTTATCCTGGAGTCTGTTAAGCCCATCTTTGGTCGCTGAAACCAAATTTTTCCCACAAGTCATTAACTGTGCATTTCTCACCTTCCATATACCTAATAAGATCATGGATCCTGACATGCAGAAGCAGCTGTCATTCCTGACTGCACTAAACATAAAGTGCAAGATCAGGCCATGTGTTTCATACTGTGTCAGCCTACATCTTACTTTTCATCAGTCTCCTGTGCCTTGCTTCTTCACCAGACCAACGTGGATGACAGCACCCCCTCTTCTCCGTTTTGGAAAGACTGATGAGTGAATATTTGTGAAGCCCCTTGGATCCTGTGGTGGTGAACCCAACAGAAGAAGTCACAAGGAAATTAATAATTCTGTCTTCAGAATGAGATTTGTACTGTAAATAAGGCCTGGGGTCACACTTCCGATAGTAAGCAGAGAACAAAATATTGAATTAGGAGAGCACCAGCCATTCTGAATGAGGTGCAGGAAAATATACTAGGTATTCATTTAATTAAAGACTTATATAATTCATACACACAAGGGAAATGATTTAAGGTTCATTTTTTAGTTAAGAATTGATTTGCAACCTTAATAAAGCTCTCTTAAAACAGTGTGTGGGTGGCATGTATATTTGTTATAGCCTGCCAGCCAGGTAATTCAGGCAAAGAGGGAATCTTTGAGCTTTCAGCCCCTGGTCCTTCCTTATGGATAATTCACTACCTGCACATCCTTCCTGGAAGCTGCTACATGTATGTTACAGATGGCTTATAAAAACAAAACAAAACCAAACCAGAAAGATGTAATGCAATATTTATTTAAAATCCCTGTTTTGGGAAATCACTGAATCATGTCTGTCTTGAGGCATTGTGGTTCCTTTTCTAAATACTTCTTACTGAGGATATTTCACCGTAAAACAACCAGTCTTAAGGCTGCCTGTTCCAGGGCCAGGGAAGAATTTTTTGAAAGGCAACTCTCAGCCTTTCAAAATTAGAAATTCTTTGTTACATTACCTTCTATTTTCTATAAGATCAAAACCCACACTCATTTTTTCCAGAATGTTAGTGATTCTTTCAAGGGATTTTAAAATCTTGCCCAGAGTAGGCCAATGTGGATCACTGGGGTTTTACTTATAAGGGTGTTTTTTTTTAGTTATGAGAGCAGGCACCTGGAGTCTGTCAGGACTTTTCTGAACCCAGCTGCATCCTTCATGCTGATCCCACTTCCAGCTTCAGACACGGATTGACACTATAGAAACATAAAATTGATGCTGCACCTTGAAGCTGGCACACAGAAAAGGTTTCCTGGCTGGAAATCATAGATTCATAGAATAGTTAGGGTTGGAAAGGACCTTAAGATCATCTAGTTCCAACCTCCCTGTCGTGGGCAGGGACACCTTTCACTAAGCCATGTCACCCAAGGCTCTGTCCAACCTGGCCTTGAACACTGCCACGGATGGAGCATTCACAACTTCCTTGGGCAACCCATTCCAGTGCCTCACCACCAGTAAAGAACTTCCTCCTATATCCAATCTAAACTTCCCCTATTTAAGTTTTAACCGTTACCCCTTGTCCTGTCACTACAACCCCTAATGAAGAGTCCCTCCCCAGCATACCTATAGGCCTCCTTCAGATACTGGAAGGCTGCTATGAGGTCTCCACGCAGCCTTCTCTTCTCCAGGCTGAACAGCCCCAACTTTCTCAGCCTGTCTTCATACGGGAGGTGCTCCAGTCCCCTGATCATCCTCATGGCCCTTCTCTGGACTTGTTCCAACAGTTCCATGTCCTTTTTATGTTGAGGACACCAGAACTGCACCCAATACTGCAGGTGAGGTCTCACAAGAGCAGAGCAGAGGGGCAGGATCACCTCCTTCGACCTGCTGGTCACTCTCTTTTTGATGCAGCCCAGGATACGGTTGGCTTTCTGGGCTGCAAGCACACACTGAAGCCGGCTCATGCTCATTTTCTCATCAACCAACACCCCAAGTCCTTCTCTGCAGGGCTGCTCTGAATCTCTTCTCTGCCCAACCTGTAGCTGTGCCTGGGATTGCTCTGACCCAGGTGTAGGACCTTGCACTTGGCATGGTTCAACTTCATGAGGTTGGCATCAGCCCACTGGATCCCAGTTTGTGGGCACTTGTGTATGGGCCTGTGACATTGAAGAAAGCTCAGGAATTAACCATCAGGGACAACTGGGGACAGGGTTGATGGAAGCAGAGGAAGAAACCCTGACTGAAGCATTAATGACCCATATCAGACACATGTGACCAGAATGGGACTGTTTAAAATGAGCAAATTTGGCCAGTATTTAATAACATAGGTGTCCAGCTACAATTTGCCCTGTACCATACACATAATGCCAAACCACTATGGAGGTAGATCCAAACAGCTGGGGCAGCTGTGGTCTTATGGGTGCAACAAAGAGGTGGATATTGCTGCTCTCAACTCTTGTAATTATTAACTGTACACATTAGATTAAGAAAATCCTCAAGAGGCACATCTCTAGTGTGTCTTGAAGCCAATGAAATGAAACACATTATCACTAGGAGGCAATCAATGACTTGTTCTTTTTTTCTTTGCAGCCACTGGTGCCTCTTGTCAAGCACCTACATCTGTCTTGTGAACATCTAAAATGAGAGTGGCCTGACAAGAAAAGCATCGAGCCTTTGCAGGTCCAGTGGAAGTCACCGAAAATCAAGATTTGACCCTGTAGCCTTTAACTTTAACCACCCATGGCTCTATAAATTCTTCCACAAGCAAGATAACACTATCCTGTCTTAGTGACGCAGTTCGCAAACTGCAACCAAATTTTATTTTCCAATGACAGATACAAGTAGTCAGAAGGCACTTTAATGGGGAGAAGATGCTGGCTTCCAAGTTGGACCATACAAGACCCTGGTCCTCTTGCTTTCTGGAGGAGGGTGACAAAAAATATCTCCTCCTCTGTCCACACATTCCTGTCTCTTTTCTACTTTTCTGTGTCTTTTCCTCTCACTAAATAAAAAGACAAGGTTGCTTGCCTGGGCCTCCCAGGAGAGTTTAAAATAATCCTAAAAATGCCGCCAAAAGGACTGTAAACATATCTCTCCCTGGGATGTAATTAGCAGATAGAGCTGTGCAACCAAGTGTATATTTAAAGCAATCTAATAGCCTTTGCCATGATGAAGTCTAACATGCTATTTTGTGTTTGAAAAAGAGAAGGGGTCTGGACAACACCTTCACTGTCAAAAAGAACAAATAGCTTGTGAAGGCAATAAATAATATTTTCTCTGTTGCCAGTTCATTAGTTCTTATTTAACCAGCCAATGCAACAAAAGCTTAATGCAAAAATGTGCTGCAACCTTCTTCTACCTCTCCCTCCCTCTTCTGCTCCCTCTCTTCCTCCCTCTCTCTCTCTCTGGGATTGGCTTATTTAAAAACTGTATTTCTGCCTAGGCATTCAAAAATGCTGAACGCCTCAAGCAAACTAGTAGAATAAGCATGTTTCTCTACTGTTTCTTGGCAGAGTCCACTGCCTGAGTCCTGCTTTAAATTAAAGCACATGTGGCTTGAGTTTAGCATTATCATGAAAATGAAATTACCACTTTAGAAAAGTCAAGTTATTTTGGAAGTGAAAACTGCAGGTCAGAGCCCACCAAAATTCCAAAAACTTGCTCAAAAATGTCTCGTTGAAGGTTCAGAGCTGCCGCCGCGGGCAGTGCATCCTTTTGGGTCCTGATTTATAGTCTTCTCCTTCAAGGTTTCCTACGTTTGTTAGATGCTCCCGGGAAAACCTTACAGACCCTGGCTCTTTGTCACCAGCTCCCTCTGCAGCTCCTCCCCTGGAAAGGGGAGAGAATAAATGAAATCTATCAGAAATCAGCTACATTGACCAGAAGCTCATCCTGCTGTTTTGAAGTCTTTTTGAAAATTGCCCTGGAACTGGTAAACACAACACTGAAGAACCAGTTATTTTCTCAGCTACAACCCCTCTGTACTATTACATTAGTTTTCTTGCCATCACACAAGGGCTGCATGAAAAGGAAGAAGAAACCCACACTCTCCTGGCTTGGAATGGTCTATGGCCAGAGGTTTGAGCAGGTGATAAATCTCACCTGTTGCAGCAACATGGTGGTTTTATCAGGGCTTGGGTTTTATGTTTCTGTGTGTGCATGAGTGTACATATGCATATCTGTATTTTGGTTAGTTAATACTTAGGTTAACTATATATTTTTTCTTTTCCTCTGGGCTTGTTATCATGCAAAATTAAATACACCAGGTTAAAAACGAGAACAGAGATGTAAAGTCCAACTTGTAAAGTCCAACTTCTGCTATGAAGAATGTGACAGAAGTGGATGTTGGTTTGTCACATCATAGAATCATGGAATCATAGAATAGTTAGGGTTGGAAAGGACCTTAAGATCATCTAGTTCCAGCCCCCCTGCCATGGGCAGGGACACCTCACACTAAGCCATGTCACACAGGGCTCTGTCCAATCTGGCCTTGAACACCGCCAGGGATGGAGCATTCACACCTTCCCTGGGCAACCCATTCCAGTGCCTTATGACCCTTACAGTAAAGAATTTCTTCCTTATATCCAGTCTAAACTTCCCCTATTTAAGTTTTAACCCGTTACCCCTTGTCCTATCACTACAGTCCCTAATGAAGAGTCCCTCCCCAACATATTTATAGCCCCTCTTCAGATACTGGAAGGCTGCTATGAGGTCTATTGTGGTAGTAATGAGGCCATCTATAGGATGCCACTTGACAGAATCTGAAATGTACCAAATGAGTGGATTGTTAAATAAACATATTGGCAGATGGGCTTGATTCTTTTGCTCCATAATATTGTTTTTATTTTATTGCAATTCCACTGTCTTCAGTGGAGTGAAGCCAGTGTCTGGGAGGGTTGGGGAAGACGAGGAGGAGTCAACTGTCAACATGCCAAATTATGCAGCTGAATTGGAATGACCAGTGTATTCTATAATCCTGTGGAATCATGTGCAATGATTGTGCAAATGGAGCTGGTAATCTGGCTAAGAATTCAAGGCACAATAACTCACCCTGTCCCCTACACACGCAAGCATGTGCACTCATGCACACAGGCAGAAAACTGTGTCTGGAAGAAAATGATTCTTCAGCCAACAACTTTAGAGACAGTTTAGAAGGACACGGAAATGGTGAGTGCCAAGAAAATTTTCCCCAAGCTAAGAATTAGTAGCACTGCCTTGTCTTTTGAGGTTTGCCAACATGATTGGAATTGGTGGTGAAGTGACTACTGATTTTCAGAGAATTTGGATGAAAACATTATCTGTTTAATGGAACATTTGATAGGATAGGATAGTTCTGTTGGAAGGGGCCTACAGCAAACATCTAGTCCAACTGCGGGAACCCCTTAGTAGGTACCTAACTTTCCTAACTATAAGCCAGCCCACCTGCAACATGAAGAGCTAGAATTTGACCAAAGTCCTACTATAATATGGGAGGTAGTCAAGAACAGAAACTAGGGTCCAAGTTTCTTTGTGCTGCATTGCAAGACACTACTACTGATCTCATCAGGTGATGTACCTCTCTGGTGGCCAAGGGATTGGTCCTGAGTCTCCTGTAGACCTATTTTCAGACATACTCCTTTCTCTCCTACCTTTATGTCTTCCATAAGGACCTTTTTATATGAGAAGTCATGACCAGGCCTTCGAAACCATCACAGCGAGCAGAACGGAGATTTTCTTTCTATGAAGAAATACAGGGGAAGAGGTATGGTTTCATCAGTCACAGTGCCTCAAGGCCTGGGGTGAGGAAAAAGGGCCAGTGGCAACGTGGATGTAGAGCACACAACTTCAAATACATCAAGAAGTGCAGGGGCAGCTTTGGGGCAGCAGCAGGACTGGGAAGGGAATGACTGAGGTCAGAGGGGGCTGAGGAAATAGCTGATGGGCAAGTGTATGTCAATGGATACACCAACCATCTTTCACTCAAGCAAATCATGCTGTACTTACTTTTGATCAGATCCTATGAAAGGACACCTCTACTGAATTTGAAGGAGATGGGAAGGTGAAGGATTCTGATGAGATGTCCTTGCAGCAAGGTGAGATTTGGCAGGGGCTAAAGATACAGCTCCCTGTGGGTGGCTGTGAGAGGGAAGGGGACTTTGCTTTGTGGGTAAGGAAACACACTTTTTGTGGGGCAACAGGGATGAGTACACGGTGAGGAACAAGCTAGAGTGTTACCACATGACATCCCTCTACCTCTCTTCTTGGGCATTTTTAACAAAACTTTAACTTACGCTCAAGATCTGCTGCTACTCATCTGCTAATTGATCTTTATGAGCCTCTTCTAACTCAAGATAGCCTATGACTCTACAATTCTACCCTAATGTGTCTCCATCCTCTCACACGACTACCTCCTTCCACCTCATGTGTCAGCTTTCATCAGTTGAACATACCCTGTGCTCCTTAGTTTTTCAACACAGTGGTTATTTCAAGCTAGATGTTATTGGTCTGTTGTGACCAACAGAGCACTCCTATCTAAGGCTGTAGGATACAAAATGTGCAGTAAGTGGCCACCTCTGATCAGGTGAGCTTCCAACCAATCACCCTCCATATTATTTTCAAAGGTGAATTAAGGCATCTGGTGGGGAAAAAAAGCCTTAGGGTTCATAAACAATGAAAAGCTCTTAACAGGCTATTGTCAACTCAGATTCTGCAGCTCTTTGAAAATAGTAACACAGGTATCAGCAGTCTAAAAAGTAAACAGAGAAAGAAAACATGTTATCAAAGACTAAGCTATAAAGCAGAAACAATAATTATTAAACTATATGCACATCTCCTGGGCTCATTTCTTGAAAACTGTGTAAACCTGGTCACCCCATCTCAACAGATAAAAGGGGTGGTCTGGAAAGGTAAAGAGAATAATGATCAGTGATGATCAGATGTTTGTACAATATAGTATCTGCAAAAAAAGAGACTGGAAAAGAGACAGCTGAAAGGCTTGTAGAAATGGAGTCTTACGGAGAAAGCAAAGAGTAGGAAATTCCTTTCCATTTTTTAGAAGGCAGGAAGAGGAAACCACCATAGGAAATCATCAGTAAGATTTAGATCTAGAAGAAGAACTTTTTAATCAAAAATGTAATTAAGCAGGGATCTCCTTGTTGCAGACTTCTACAGAAGCCAGAGGTGTTATTGGGTATAAGGTGAGGTTAAAAATCCAGGAATAAAAGGTGTGCTAGTGAGCAGGCTGCAGCCTCTAACTGAAAAACTGTCTCTGTTGAATGGTCTGTAGGACAAGGAGTGAGTATACACTTTATTTCCACCTGCTTATCATGACCTTTACCACTGTTCTATTACAGAAATTATGGGGGAAGATCCCCTTAAATCTAATTACTGGGTTCATGTAGCCAGAGTTAGTGTGGAAAGCTCCACATTTGAGTCCCCTCCTTTGCTTTCAACCCAGGCCTTTTTTTCCCTGCAGAGTGCTGCGTATGTGCTGAGCTATCGTCTTCCTTGAGTACATCTACACTGTCATGTTAGCTCATGATTCAATTCTGTGCTTGCACTGAACTCTCTGATTATCTGTGCCAGTGTTAAGCCCATTCTCTGACTCATGTTTGGAAGGAGCTCTTCAGGTAGAGGAATTTCAGGACTCCAGGAGCAGGATGGTAGGTGGAAAACAATCTTGTCTAGTAGTTAGCGCATGCACTTGAAACACCTACTTGCCAGTTCTGGTCCCATATATAGACAGGAATATATATGGTTTATTTTCCTATAATACACACACATAAAATACACACGAGAAATATTTGTATTGCGTATTATTTCTTAAGTATGTATCTAACAAGGACAGTAACAAACCTGAGGGAGAGCAAGAATGAGAAATTCTGTCTGAATATCTTTTTGACCTTTTCTGCAGCAAAAACTACTTATGTCGGTACCCATTTCAGGCTATATAAAAAGGCACTAGACCCTAAACAGCCACACTGAAAGGCAGAACTTAGGCTTAGTTCTGTATCTCATGCTGAACTGACTCAGCCTTCAAAGGTCCCCATAAAGCCACAAGCTCTGAACACAGTCCTTTCTCTCACAGATGGGATGTGGTCTGGTGCTGGGTTCTTTGAGAAAGCTGTAAATCAGAGGGAGTCACTCAGCTGGTGACATGCAGGTCTTAGGCTGCCACATGAATTCAGTCTATAGCCCAAGACCTTAATTATGTTCTAGAGGTAAGATGTCTCCTGGGATGTAATACAGGTTCAGATTAAGACATGTAAATGTAGATGACTGCTGCAAGCTGATCTTGGGGTACAGTTGGTGAAGACCTAGCTGGTAAAGTCAGTGAGATCTTTAGAGTGATTCAGTTGACCAGATCTAGGTGCCTTCACCTGTAAGCAGCTCGCATCCTGGCTTTCAGTGGCTGAAGTGTAAGTATCTACATTTCTGAGGGAATATTTATCTTTCTAACATTATATTAACACTAAAGCTCTCGAGCATCTAAGTATTGTCTGTACACCCTAAAAAATGCTTATGTTGGCTCCTTTACTGATCTGGCACTTAGTCTCTCTATCCTGTAATTCCCTATTTTGAGGTAGCAAGGTTACTTCCTTTTCTCTTGTAAGATACAGAAAAGATTAATATAGTAAAGATTTTTAAGCTTTCAAATGCTATAGTTCAACATGAATTACTTTAAGTAGATATATGCTAAGTAACTATAGCATATAGCAGTTCTCATTTGCAGAGAAAAATATAGTTAAAACTTTTTTATGCATGGCCCAGAAATTTAGTGTCCTATCTCCATACTTACTGCATAAGTGTGAGAAAGAAATATAGATTTAAAGACTCCAGTATCTTTTATTTGGTTAATGTCCTACAAGTATTTAAATGAGTCATTTGATGGCTCTGCACTTCATGATCAGTTAAGCTATTTAACATACTTTATTGCTTCTGTGATTTATTGCCTGATGAGGACACTCAAGAAAGTCTGAGAACCTCTTTGGGGTTTACTGAGCTGGTACATATTTTATGCTGATTTCAAATAAATCAATGTCTATTACAGCATAAAAAATGGGAGCATTGGAAAGAAGGTTGAGGAGAACTATTTCCGGAGCTTTGTGTTCTGCTTCATGCATAAAGCATGAGGGCTTCATTAACATGGAAGTATGTGCATGTGAACCTTTAGGTCCTTATTAATCTTTTTGGTGACTAATACATGGAGGCCAATAATTCCCATAAGCTTCTTAAAAGAAACCATAATATACACACTGTGTGAGATGGTTCCCCAAAGGATCGTGTAACAGTAATGTCTCAGACACCCTGTATGTAGGAAGCTCTTGATAGCTGTGTTGTTCAGCATGTCCTTCCCTGCCCTACTTACTGCATTTCAAACAATACCATCAACAAATGAAGCAGAGCATCACCAGTCCTTGTCTTTTTCGGCTAGCACCTTGGTCACTTACAGCCCTCAGGAGCTCTGCTGCTGATTTAATGAGAGCAGGACTGAATTCCCTGCGAATCAGAAAATAAATTATGTAAGCTTGTTGACCCAGGACTTCACTGTGATGTAAGTACTCATGCAGAAGGAGTTAAGGTTTCAGGATGATTAAGTCACAACTTTCTCTGGGCAGCTATTTGTGGACTGTGAGGTCTTCTCTGGGCGCCAGCCTAAGGCTGGAGGAAAACAAGACTCCTTGAATCTCTAGCTCGTGTTAAATGTGAGTGGTGGAAGCAAGCAGAGAATTGCTCCCCGTGGGTATTCTAAGGTGGTCATTCCCAGCAGAGGACAAGTAGAACATTCTTCCAAGATCTCTTTTGCAGTCTCTTCCAGACTTGTGCCCTCTGCAAATTCAATATATCTACTCTCTGCTTCATGGTCTGAAGACTTCCGTGGAATTCTCTTGACAAGTTGTATATTCTAGGTTTGGCAGATTCCTGCCTACTCAATGGATAGAATAATCTGGTCAGTTTTACACCTAAACTAATTTCACCTGGACTATGTCTTTAGTTTGCTTATGAGAATGGCAAGTGAAACAGTATTGATTTTGAAACACTTCGACTTTCCCCAGTCAAAAAGACCTGTTTTCCTGTTTTGAAAGAATACTCAATTGGTTTCTTCTTGGCAAGTCCTTACTGGCTGCTCATGTCCTTAGTATTTTCCAGGTGTAATAATTTCTTCACTTGCTCATTCCAGATTTTTTCTGGGGCTTAAATGTAAACTGTAAATAGAGAAGCCTACAGTTCCTTGGCTTCTCTATTCTCCTGTTTTTATAATGGGCAATATTTCCAATTTCAATTTTTCACCTTTCCGCCAAAGGCATGTCAAAGATAATTGCTAACATTTGTAAGACTGCTTTACCCTGCTTTTTCAGGCTATGTCTGTTTGTGCAAGCATTGTGGCGGAATAGGAGTGGATCAGTCATAAAACCCAGTTAATCCCAATGGCCATGCTCTGCTTGTTTGGGTTTTTCCTCAAACTAGTTCTACTTTGGTCCCAAGGGCTTTATGCCCATTAACAAATACTAATTAACATTCATGAGGTGTATCTTCCTGTTTAGTTTCATTGTGAAATCTAAGCCTGTCTGGAAAACAAACCAGAGCACAGTAAATGGAGCAGATTGGGAGATCCTCTATAACGGTGCATTTCCCATCTAAACTCAAGGGACATGGAGCTGCAGTCTCAACATCCTCAACCAGAGTTCATCAGTCTCAACCAATCTAAGAATAAATAAATTATGGAATTACTCATTGTTCATGATGTTGGTCATCTTAGACCTTTAAAAGAAAACTTATTGAAAAGGTGCTAAACATATCCGTGTGTCAGCATCATCTGACAGTAGTTATTCCTCACTGCTGGGTAACATAGAATCAGGGAATTATAGAATAATTAGGGTTGGAGAGGACCTTAAGATCATCTAGTTCCAACCCACCTGACTTAGGCAGGGACACCTCCCACTAGACCATGTCACCCAAGGCTCTGTCCAACCTGGCCTTGTGAATGCTCCAGGGATGGAGCATTCACAACTTCCCTGGGCAACCCATTCCAGTGCCTCACCACCCTCACAGTAAAGAATTTCTTCCTTAGATCCAATCTAAACTTCCCCTATTTAAGTTTTAACCCATTACCCATTGTCCTATCACAACAGCCACTAATAAAGAGTCCCTCCCCAGCATCCCTATAGACCCCTTTCAGATACTGGAAGGCTGCTATGAGGTCTCCATGCAGCCTTCTCTTCTCCAGGCTGAACAGCCCCAACTTTCTCAGCCTGTCTTCATACAGGAGGTGCTCCAGTCCCCTGATCATCTTCGTGACCCTCCTCTAGACTTGTTCCAACAGTTCCATGTCCTTTTTATGTTGAGGACACCAGAACTGCACACAATACTCCAAGTGTGGTCTCATGAGAGCAGAGTAGAGGGGCAGGATCACCTTGTTCGATTTGCTGGTAATACGCCAACTTTCCTTGGTTTTCTTCTTACTGCTGATGTATCTATAGAGTGGTTTTTGATACCTTCTATGTTTATTGATACTTTAATCCTGTTTTGTATTTTGGCCTGTCTGACTTTATTCTAATATGATTCTGCTTTTCTCATATATTCATCTGAGTAATCTGCCCTCATGTTTACTCCCTGTATGCTTCTTGTGCTGGAGGTCAACTGAGAGCTCATGCTTTAGCCATACAGTCTGCTCTTGTGTTTCCTACTTTTCCTCTGCACAGGTTAAGAGCTAATACCAGAGCACAAATTTGGATACAATGATCACTTAAGACCCCTTCCAGCCTTTTATTTGTATGGTATTGTGTGATACCACAGCAATAATTTATTAATATTGCTGGTACATTGCTCTTTGGAGAATCACAGTCTGTTCTAGTAAGACTGTTGCTTCCATGCATAACAAAGGAAGAAGATCATGACTTGTATCCAGACCTGAACCAGAGACTATCCAGGTTATTCAGGTCATTTAGGAAGAAAGTAGGATGGTGTGTGCAGCCATGAAGCTGTGTTTGCAGAACAGCACTTCATAGCAGGTCATGAATAGACATGAGTGAAATTTAGCAACTGGTCTGGCTGAGGATTAAAATTTCTATGAGTCAACAGACTGGCTTTCAACAAGAGGGATTCAGGTCTAGCATCTTGCAGCATTTGAAAACCTGCTATAGCTTTGGAAATGTCAAAAATGTTATGCAAAAGCATAGTTTTTTGGGTGGTGGTGTGTGTTTGGTTTCTTTACTTTTTTCTTTTCCCTTTTTGCTTTCTTTTTTTTTTTTTTGCACAGAAGTTGTTCTGAGGACACAAAGTTCTCAACCAGAATCAGAAGCCATGGCTTCTGTTACAAGAGTACAGGAGAACTGGCAAGAAACACAGAGCCCTTGAGAACAAACTAGCAACACAATGGATTTGCAATATTTAATCAAGTTCTTGATGATCACAAATCTTGCAACACATTCCAAAACTACTAAAACGTTATACAGAAACCAGCTGAGCCAATATTTAAAGCCTTTTTAATTTAACAGAACCCATTTTTTATAGTATCCAGGATATGTTTCTGGCTTTCCTACTTGTCACATGATCTCCTGCCCAGATGTGCTGGTGTATATCTAGTAGTGGACCAGCCAAACCGCAGCACTTTCCTCCTGCTTGTAGTGCGTTACTGTAATTCAACCATACTTCTCCCGGCTACAGAAGCACTACATTAATATGTGGTATAACAACAATAACACAGGAGGGGATAAAGCTAACCATAACTTTAACTATGTATCTAAAAACAATAATAATAACAATGGAGTGACCCTATTCAAAGAGGTTAATTTGTGTGCAGAGTATAAAATCCAAATACACAGTTGTTTTGAAAACTTCCCCTTCTTCTCACCTGCAACAGAAAATTTGTTCTGAGGAGATGATTTCCTACAGCTTTCTTCAGGAAATTAGCCTCCCCCTTTGTTTAGATCCCACAGATTGCACTGTGTGCTCTTAGAAAAACCCATGGGCAGCCAGCTCAGGTCTCCCACATTTTTGCAAATGTTTTTTCTCAGTGGTGGCTGCCATACAGGCTGAGGAGGGAATTCCAGGCTTGAGGGTTAATTATTAACATGGTTAAGCACTGGCTGCATGTTCAGAATTAGAAAGGAAAGGCCTGAGGGCTGATTCTTCCCTCCTGTTCACAGGATAACCCCACCAGGCTGACTTCGACCTCCCAAGGCAAGGGACGTATCCACACTCCCTCATGGAAAGTTAGTGGGATTCTTATGAATGGCTCCATTAGGAGCTAGAGTGGCTCAGTGCCAAAGAAATCAGTGGAGTTGCTTCTGATTTACACTGGGGTAAAGCATGCGGGTGTATTAAATCCATAATCCTCATCCCCACAGCGGCCAGGAACTCAGCAGCTGGATTCTGCAAAGTGCCACAGAAAACCCTCCAGTACCAAAAACCATCGAGGACCGCACCCATGTCAAAAAGCATTGAGGATGCTGACACAGCGGCATTCCAAGCTGCTTAGGAGGTGAGGAAAAGTGGGTTCAGCCAACTTGGTCCTAAAGAGTGATTTCACCTTCTGTGCTTTTGCAGTCTCCATCACCCCAGGACCTCAGCACTTCATCTTTTAGATCATTACCATGCCTTTGGAAGGTGGAGTGATGTTACTTTACAGAAAAAAGGGTCCAAGTTCTTCCTGCCTAGCTTTGCACATGCAGTGTAGAGGGCAGACAGGTCTAACTGGCTCAGATATCCCCTCCAGTCAATGGAGAAAGGAGGCCACCAAGACCCCAGCTGCCTTCTGAGGGCTACCTAGAGCTACTACACTTTTTCATGCCCCTTAATTTAGTTGGCCTGACTAGCCCAGAAAACACAATGGTCATATTTTAAGGGTAGGAAGCATTTCCTGAGGAAAGGTTGTGTACCTAATTGCTGCTGAAAGCCGAGGAAATGATGAGTTAAATTCATTTGGGTGACTTTAAAATCCCAGCTATCACTTCTTTACTTTTGCAGAACTGTCTCCATATCACCTGGTTCAGTCACGGAGGTGTCTTTGGCATATTGTGAAGTTGAATGGACGTCCCCTTGCATGTGACCCTCACCAGTGAACTGTCCTTGAACAAACACAGAAGACAGGCAGGGTCTACAACCACTGCTGGGCACAGATTCACCCTGGGGTGCAAAAACTCCCATTGCTGCTCCTAAGCCAGCCTAGCACTTCATTGGCTTTGTGACCTCTCCACTCCAGATCTTTGTGCTGAAGCTGTCTTGCCATGGATTTGACATGCTGCCTACTCACCCAAGGAGCGGTAACACTGCAAAAGCTTTGGGTGTCCATTTCCCCAGTAGTACAAGTGCTTTCTTTTCAACAAAGAAGATGAAACTCTGCAAACCGGGGACTGGTGAGTTTCTAAACCCCACGTGCCCCAGGAATACCCACCTACTGCCCACAGCACCTGGCTGCTTTATTTAATTAGTTTTGTTGTGTTTGGTTGTGGGTTGGTTTTTTTCTTGCTTTCTTTCATCTTCACCTTTTGCTCCTCATCTTTCCTTATTGACTTCCATCAGAAATCTTTAGTTCCTGAGTCCCATTCAGCTCCTGCCTGAGCACTGATAGGTGAAAAATTATTTGTTTCCCGGTGAGATCTTCACAGAAAATGTGTTGTTTATAACAGGGATTTGTTCTAAAGTAAAAAAAATCACTGACATTAAACCACCTCCTGGTTCCCAGTTATTCCTTAATAAAACAATTTTGAAAAGTCTTTCACTCACCACAGAGCATTAACCGTCAAACAGGAAGGGGATCAACTTGCTTTTATTATTTCAGCAGTGTTTCCGAGTTTGGCTAGGCAGCTAGTGCTAAGAGAGTGTATGTGTAAATATACATTATATTCACATTACAAATCACTTCCAAACAGAGCAAATGCAGACTAAAGGATGTCTGCAATCGGAGAAGGGATTGTAGACTGGGTTCCTGCAGTTCTGGAGTCAACAGGAAGGTACTTTCCAACTTCAATTTACTGCAAATTTTATGGAAAAGTGGCACTTTCAAGGGCAATGTGTCTGCATCTATGTGCCAGTTATGGGGTAACTATGTGCCAGCATAGTTAACCCTATCTAGCTGGTAAGTTACATCCACTTAAGCTGCATTGATAAAGCAAGCTTTATTGATCCATATATTGCAGAATCAACACTGTATTGGGAGAGTGAGCTAGGGCCAATTCTATCTTGTGCATTAATAAAGCAATATTCAAGGTCCTAAATCAGTCATGAAGTTCATGCCTTCTATGTAGGAGAAAGCAACAATGTTATCTGGACACAGCCATGATGTCTATACCTAGAGTGAATACTAACCAAGCTCTCTCAGCAGCTCTCAGTTTTTCTCTTGGTTTCACCCACTTCAGCAAACACGAGGTCAAGCATCAGACATTGCCAGTAAATGATTATTACTTGCACAAGGAAAAACCCTGCAACTCTTTTAGTTGCCCAGCTCTAGATGCCACAGAGTTAGATGAAAACAAACCCCCCACCCATCCCACCAAAGCACATCAGTATCGGCCTTGTTATTCGCATGCTTGGTATCTGGGCATTGAACAACCCTTTTGAAGAAAGTTTATAGTAAAAAAATACATTTTCCACCCTACCTTTCTTTTCAGACTGAATGGATTTTTTTTTTAATCATGGGAGTCAGTGGGTTATCCATGAATATGTAACAATTTTAACACAATTTGAGCTCACCTTAAGTTCATTCTACAATTCCCAGTGCTCTGTGCCTAGACATTTTATTCCAGATTTCTTTCTGTGGAACTGTGATGCAAGAAATCAGTATGATACACCCATGGAAGCACATGCCGCTGCTCTATCTAGGCTTCCTGAAACCTATTTTAATATTTTGGTTCATCTGAACTATCTGTATTCTTAGTTGATTCACGCTGCATTAGACATAAAAGGTGGCTAAAACAGAGATAAGAACAGCTCAGATATGCACAGCCCATGTGGTTTCAGATGCAAGTGAAGGTGTTTGTCATTAAGAGCCAATGCCATGCTGAAAGACCTCTGCTGCTACTGTGTGACAGGTACTTTGTAGAAACAGCTAAAAATAGAGTCCTTTCACCAAAGAACTGATGGTCCAAAGGAGGGTGTCCATCATGAATGTGCATTTTTGACAGCATGCAGGGGAAAGGGACAGTGGAGAATACCTTCTGAGACCCAGAATATATCCTTCAATCATCATTTGTCAAGAGACTACAATTTAGGCTTTTGCATGGCTGGGGTAAAGGGAGGCAGACTTTTGGAGACCTTCAGCTCTGCGGAGTAGGGTGGCTTGGCACCGGAGGCTGGGAGTAAGGTCAAAGCAGAGGGAACAGCATCAGCGAGAGCCTGGGTGTTGTCACCTGCATCTGCTCTGGTGAGATGAGGAGGAAGCTAGTTTCAGAGAGACAGCTGAAGACCTTACTATAGAAGCATCAAGATGATCTCTTCAGCTGTGGCTTTTATTAAGATACCATTCGCTCATAAATCTAGATTAAGCGTTTTATAAAATTGAACCAACAAGGATACCTCTCACAAACAAGAAATAAACTCTCTTTTTATTCCTTTCTCACTTTCTTCCATATCCCCAACTCACTCTCTGCTTCAGCCCCACCCTAGTACACCATCTGGCACTGGGTGGTGCTCGAATCATCCAATAGCATCTTTCTGACAGAGAGACACATATAGTAATGCCTTTTCCTATCAAAATAGGCCCCTGCAAACAATGCTGCTTTTGTTAATGTTATTTTCATTTCCTAGATCCTATTAGTCTGAAAAAGGGAAGCTGGGCCCTAACGGTATTTGGAAGACATCAGTCCTTTAGAGGTATCCCCTTACGGAGCCCAAAGGATAGATCCAGTGAGGGTGTGAATGCGTTTCAAAGGGGTTGAAGCAAGGACATTATGTAAGGTAGGGAAAATGATACCCCCACAGGCTGATTATTCCGTGAAATCACCAGAGACTAAAATCAAAGGAAAACATCCTTGTAGATGATTTGAAAAACATTTAGAAACTTTGACTTACCCTTTTTTGGTCCGCTATTTCTTTTTCCTTTAGCTCAAACTATTTATGTGTTGTGATAAACTGCTCAACATGTATTTCAAAATGACCTGCAGAATTGTACAAGCTGGACTGTCCAGGCTGCAGATGGGCTCTCTGAAGTGCTGAGTCTGTTTTGTTTGGGCATATGGTTCAGACCCAGAAATGAGAAAAGCAAAAGCAAGATTCCAGACCTGCCACGGTTTCAACTTCTGAAACCCTTTACTCCCTTCAAGTTGTGAGACATGGGGGAATTGTGGCTGTAGGCAGTTGATGCTCTTTTACTAATCCAACAGAGTAACCAGCAGCCCTCACCAGTTCATTTTCTTGTTTGTTAAAATCCTAGCTGCCCAAATTTCTGAAAGATGTTTTTAAAGGATTTTGACAAATGCCTTCTGTGTAGAAGTCATCCTGCATTTTGTGGGCATCATCACATACAGAAGTATATGCACGATTAAGTGTAATCTTTATTAAGCTCTCCTACAAAATTATATTCCTTCTTCCCCACAGATCTTTTGCAGTGTGATCTCACTTTAATAATGCAACTAGATACATCCTGGATAATTTGGCTTCATGAAAAAAAGTCATTTTCATGTGATCTCTATACCAATACAATTGTTGATACAGTTCAATATTACCCAATTATTAAAACAGAACCAAAGCACATCTCTGCATTGTGAAGAACAATTCTGCTTTGACAGGTCATCATGTACAGAAATGGTTCCATTTTACTCAGTAGATACCCTGCTCTGATTCTCATGGCAATGAGAACATTCCCAGTTCTCTTTAGGCATGCACAGGTGATGCTGGTAAGAGCTGATTGGAAAATCCCCCTTGACACCATCATGGTTTGAGCAATTCAGTCCCATTGGGTTTGTGGCATATACAGGGCTTCACTGACACATTGACAGATGCTCCAAATAAAGAGGAATTTTGAAAAAGTGAAATAAAGTTGTCACAATGATGTGATTCGAAAGAAATGGTAGGGGGAGAGGAAGTGAAAAATTTAGGAAGTGTTAATATTGTGGTATGGCACAGGGTCTCAGTAGGAATTAGAGATTCAAGCTGTTACATACAGGTGGACCACAAGCATGCTATCAGTTCTGAACTCGCATCTACAGTGATCTGTGTCTTTTACCAGAAATCTTACCACTTGCAGTGAACAAAACCGTCAATACCATGGTGAAGTGACTGAATAGTTTTTAAATGGCTCTTTCTTCCCTCCTCGCGGTACATCATGGATTTGTCTGCAGCCAAAAACACATGTCCTTTCAATTGAACTCAAAGTGGAGAAGGAACCAGCAAAAGTTTAAATTACAAGTGGAAAAAAATGAGTTTGCAGAGGAAGGCCAGTTCTGTGACTCTGACTCCCCCAAATCCCTCACTCCCTGAAAAAAATGGTGAAGAGTTTTGCTTGCTCCAGACTCTGCAAAGTTCAGCCCTTCCTAATTTAATCACCTAAACTCTGCTTAACTGCAAACTCCAGCATGTTCACAGCTTTCTGCAGATGGTTATCTCATCTACTTTAGCCATTGTTTAGCCAAGCTGCATGCACGACATTCTTTAAATCCTTGTAAAATCAAGGCAAACCAGCTATCATTTATGAATGTGCAGAGAAATGCATCTTTTCCCAATGCTGTGAGTGACCCACAACCCTTTATTAGCTGTTTTAGTCACCTACATAAATCCAGTAGAGGGAGGCATTACACAGATGTGGCTCTACAGATCAGGAGCTATCTCCAGATATCTAGGGTCAATAAAATGAAGCAAGGTCACAAACAACCAGAGCTCTGCCTGTTTTAGCCTCCAGGTCAATGAGAAAAAGAGAAAAGGTTTGCAAAGTAAGGAAAAACATGCTTCCTTGGATGGCAAAAATTAATCTCCCAGTGCTTGAGGTGTTTGAGACAGAGATTGAATTACTGTAAGGGGAGGGATCTTGGGGAAAAATAATCCTTGATTTAGATGTTCCAGAAAATATATGGAATAAAGCTTTTCCATGAAATACATGCATGAAATCCATAGTGTCTCATGTTGATTTAGCAGATGCAACTCACGTAACTTCACGTGTTATTTTCTCAACCATTTAGTGACCTTAAAAAACCAACAAATAAAACCCAAGCTAAAACATAGCCTTGTTACTTATTGTGCCTGGTCTTATTTCTGCTCTACCAGTTTAGTTATAGCTGTAGTAGCAGGAAAAGTTGTTATAAGGCAGGACACTTACCCTGCAACATATATGCTCCCATTGGGAGCCCACAGAATCAAGTTCTCATTATGAACTCGATTTTCACCTCCCACATTGTGAGCATTGGAACTGAAAAAAAAAACAAACCCAAAACAACAAAAAAAAACAAACAGTCTTTGGCCTGTAAGAATATAGAATTTCTTCCTTAGGAGAAGTGAATTGAAAACTAATTTACAAGGAAGAGAACCTTTCTATCAACAATACCATTATTTCTTATTATGGGTTTGTATGGCTTTAGCACCTGGAACCTTCATCTGCTACAAGGCTTTCACATTGCTGGTTGCTGCAGGCTAGTGCAGGGGCAAACTCACTGTCTAAACAGGCAAAGGAAAGGAGCGCAGTTTGCTTTTATTTTACAGATGGAGAGACCTGACAAAAGGAGATGTTAAGGTACTTGACCATGTTCCCGCTGCCAGCGATGGAACCCAGACCTCTTGAGTTTGAGTCCAACACTTTAACCACAAACTCCTCCTTCTCTCCAGTTTCAATGTTTAATTAGCAATGATGATGTCTGCAGCTTCCTCTTATCAAGTCACTCTTTCATCAATGATATTGTGGTTATTCCCCTGCTATGTGTGTGGCTGTCTTCCAGTTATATTACCAGCTCCTGAAATCATGTTCACAAGCACAGGATTTGCTAATCTTTCCCAAATTCCTTCTTAAATATGAAGCAAAACTGTGCTTTCATTGCACACCCATTTTATGCCACTGAATAAGGTAGAGCAGTAATGGCAAATGTAATGGATATATGAACTAGCTGAGGTTCCTGCTACCATCCGTGTTGCCGCCTCAAGTGTGAGGTCTTTCCCTTTCTTCCTAACACTAGTGCAGCACTGTAACTTGTTCTGCAAAAGACTTTGAACATCAAAGGTAAATAGCCTCTTCATGCCATTTCTGCCTGAACTGGGAGATAAATGTTACTTGGCCCTGAAGGTTTTTCAGGTATGGGGTTTTAGGTTTTGCTGGCTGTTCTGACAAATCCCCTTATTACATAGTTCCATAATATTTATCCCTCTCTGTGAGCAGCAAGGGAAGAGCTTTGTAGGGATTGTTTTCCACCTCCACCACTTCCTCTTTTTAAAATGGAAGTGGGTTCAATATCAAGACAAAGACCTACCTCAGGACCAGTTGCAGACCCTTCCATCAGCTTTGCATCAAGTTGAATGTACTACATTGCATGCCAGCAATATTTTTATTGATGTTGCTTGGAGGTGAACAAGACATACCTTACCATATCATCATAAGTGGCTTTGCTGCATTATTCATTTTGTCTTACTTTAATTGTCCTTTTCTTCTGGATAAAACTGCATTTTAGGGGTCAGGGAAGAACATGCCTCTGTCAAACAGTTGGATGATGTGATTGTTGTAGGTCCTTTCCAACTGAAATAGTCAATTTTATTCAATTGTGGCACCTCTTAGCGAAATGAAAAAAAATACAATGAGCAAACTTCATTCCCATAGGCGATATACAGTGTGTTCATATGAATGCCTTTGCTTGTGGCTGACATTAATTGCACACGCATCAGCAAGTGCATCAGCATTGTTTTACATGTTCTGTGATCAGAAAGAAGCAGGAAAAGATTCAAAATTATTGAATGGAGTCACAATAGCCACTGTATGAACAAATAAAACAGGCCAGGGCTCAAGTCCAGTGGCCAGGGTGCATCCCACCATGGCACAGCTCAATTCACCTCCAAAGCAGGGTGGCCACATTCAAACAGTCTGTTGGAAAAGATCCTTGATCAGCACCAGTAACCAGACAGAAACACTACCTGGCACAGTGCTAGCTGGCCTGGACAAAAGTAATTCTGGATGATGCACTAATAATTCATTAGTCTGGACAGCTGTATGCCATGGCTTCTGCCCATTCCCTGGCTTCTTGAAAAGTATTGACATGGTCCTAACCTCTGGTCCTAGCCTTACATCAGTCTTCATTTCCCAGCAAGACCAGGAGAGAGTGGGAAACTTGTGGGAATTAACTCAGTTATGAAGGGTCCTACTGTGTGGATTGGGTGTGCAATAGGTGGCTTCTTCTTAGGGTAGCAAAAGGTTGAGAAAAACAGTCTCCTTTTGTGCCTACAGCTCCTGCCTCCAATCACCAAGGCTGAAGTCTCTATAGATTGAAGACAAGCCATCTTAAGGCATATCAAGGATAAGAGGGTTATGAGGGGCAGCCAACATGGCTTCACCGAGGGGAAATCATGTTTGACCAATCTCTTAGCCTTTTATGAGGAAATAACACGGTGGATGGATGATGGCAGAGCGGTGGATGTGGTCTACCTTGACCTCAGCAAAGCATTTGACACAGTCTCTCACAACATTCTCACAGCTAAATTGAGGAAGTGTGGACTGGATGATCAGGTAGTGAGGTGGACTGTGAACTGGCTGAAGGAGAGAAGCCAGAGAGTTGTAGTCTATGGGGCAGAGTCTAGTTGGAACCCTGTAACTAGTGGAGTGCCTCAAGGGTCAGTACTGGGACCAGTATTATTTAATATATTCATCAATGATTTAGATGAGGGAATTGAGTGTACTATCAGCAAGTTTGCTGATGACACTAAGCTGGGAGGAGTGGCTGACACGCCAGAAGGCTGTGCTGCCATCCAGCGAGACCTGGACAGGCTGGAGAGTTGGGCAGGGAATAACTTGATGAAATATAACAAGGGGAAGTGTAGAGTCCTGCATCTGGGCAGGAACAACCCCAGGTTCCAGTATAGGTTGGGGAATGACCTGTTAGAGAGCAGTGTAGGGGAGAGGGACCTGGGGGTCCTAGTGGACGACAGGATGACCATGAGCCAACACTGTGCCCTTGTGGCCAAGAAGGCCAATGGCATCCTGGGGTGTATTAGAAGGGAGGTGGTTAGTAGGTCGAGAGAGGTCCTCCTTCCCCTCTACTCTGCCCTGGTGAGACCCCATCTGGAATATTGTGTCCAGTTCTGGGCCCCTCAGTTCAAGAAGGACAGGGAGCTGCTGGAGAGAGTCCAGCGCAGGGCAACTAAGATGATTGAGGGAGTGGAGCATCTCCCTTATGAGGAAAGACTGAGGGAGCTGGGTCTCTATAGTTTGGAGAAGAGGAGACTGAGGGGTGACCTTATTAGTGTATATATATATATAAAGGGGGAGTGTCACGAGGATGGAGCCAGGCTCTACTCAGTGGCAAACAATGATAGGACAAGGGGTAATGGGTACAAACTGGAACACAAGAGGTTCCACTTAAACTTGAGAAGAAACTTCTTCTCAGTGAGGGTGACGGAACACTGGAACAGGCTGCCCAGGGAGGTTGTGGAGTCTCCTTCCCTGGAGACATTCAAAACCCACCTGGACACATTCCTGTGTAACATTATCTAGGTGTTCCTGCTTCGGCAGGGGGATTGGACTAGATGATCTTTCGAGGTCCCTTCCAATCTCTAGCATACTGTGATACTGTGAAGCCACGGGACCCAGACACATCCCCACCTGGCTGGAATAAAACTCTGGATAGAAAATAGCATAACAGTTGTGAGGTATCTTCAATGCTGTAATCATTAATGACAAATATAAGTTGTGGCAGCACTGTGAATGGGACTCATCTTGCCAAGCTCTTGACGTCTACAATGCAGACACTTGTGTCTTAGAGCTTTCTACAATTAAGAGAGAGAAATAAACACTTGCTACAGCACAGTTAATCTTAGCTGCTTTATAAACATTTACTTTAAGTCAACGATGCTCAAGAAGTAGCTGTTGCATTCTCTGTCTAGACAATTAACTCAGATGGAGCCATATGCAATGGTCATATAGACTGCTGCCTTTGTGCCTGGCTTACAAGCAGAGTGGAAGCACCAAAAATAAGCCAGGATGGAAAGAAGTGAAAGAAGGGGAAAAGTGGCATCTTATGGAAACCTTTGTCCACAAGAGACAATTGGAAACCGTTCTGAAACGCTGGGGCATTCAGTATTTTATTTATTATGTAAGTGCTGCCAACTCACCAATAGTCTTTTTTTTTTTTCCCCCTGAATTAATGCCATTTGATTATTAGAGTCACTGTTTATGAATGGGAAATATTGGGTAGGGTACCTATGGGAAGTATTTGGTTTCTTAAGGTTTCTGGGCTATTTCTTCTGAGCAATTTTATCTTGTAATTTATAAGAAAAAAAAATTAGATACTCAGTCTGGCTTTCACTGTTTCCAAAAACACCTGGCAGGCTGGTTCCAAATACAGAAAATCTCATCTGTCACCAGTAAAAATCAATCTTGCGATACACGCTGGGGTAGAATTCCCACCCAAGACACTAGGAAACCCTCCAGAATAAGGAAGACAGAACTGGGCTCTTATTTTGACCAGGTTCATCTCTTCTTGTGTTTTGTTTTTCATACCATTTGACAGAAAATAAAATTTGATGTAGTTGATCATTTGAGCATCAGCTTGTGTCTAGGTCTGAGACTGGCACACACCCAGTGTTTCAATCACAGCCAGAAGATTAGGAGAGAGGGAGAGAAAGAACAGCCCTTGTAAATACCCTGTCATCCAATTTCGCAATGTTCCAGAGAAGGAAAAACTTACTTACGGACCCCTGTGGTTACCAGCTTATACCTTGAAGTATGAAATTTGATTACCTTGCTCCTCTAACTGGTCATCAAATAATCCTACTTTTTTTAAATTCCAACCGGAGTATTTGACTCACTGGTCTTCTACAGAATGAATCCATCAGTCTTGCTTTGTCCTTCATATGTTTTTGGCGCTTTCTTTTGTATCTGTTAGAGTCCCAGTTTAATCTTAATGCACTGCCTTTTAGCAGTGCTCATAACACACAGGCATGCATTAATTGATCTTTGGACATACTCTCCTTCTCCGTCTGCTTCACTGATTTGTTCCATTCAGTATCCAACACCTCTTGCATCAAATCGTGCTGTAATTACCTTCGCTGAAGTTCAGCATCCTTCATGTTTAGCTTCTGGGTCTCTCCATAGTTCTAATTGTAGGATTTAGCTGGAATTATAATGGTAATATAGTACATACAATATAAGCATATAGCCAAAAAAAGTGCTCTCTATTTTGGAACTACTACAAACTGAGACACAGGTCAGGCAGTGAGCTTTAAACACAAATGTGCAAAAAACATTTAAGGAGATTTATCCTTAACTTAAATTCTTTCTTTTCCTCTTGACCAACTCATTTTATTAGGGAAAGTTTAATTTGTAAAATTGAAATGTTCAGACACTTGAAAGAGAAAAGATGTGAAAAGAAATGTAGTGTATATGTCATGCCAAAATATTATTCTAGAATTTGCCACCCATTTGTGTTTCAGTAGAAATATTTGCCTCCACTCCTTGGCACTGGCTCAAAACTCTTTTTCTCAAAGGAGGTGCTGAAAAAGCATCTGAGTATTAATTTGTCTTTTGTGGGAGGTTTTAGTGTTGTTATAAATCACTATAAATCACAAATCAGGCTTTAAATGGGAGACTTCATAAGCCGCTCTCACTGCATAAGACTGTGAAAATGAAAAGCTTAAAGCAAATATGATCTTGATGTGTTGTATTTAAATTGTCTCCAGCAGACATAGCAGGCCTGGTTTTCCTAGTGTCTGACCTTCACTTCCAAAAGGTGAAGTGTGGTGGGCATCTCCTACGATGAACATGATTCAAACCTCCATTTGTCAAAGGAAGCCGTTTCAAGTACCACATTCAAATCTGTTGGATGGACTTTTCCAGAGGGAGCTCATAACCATGTAAGTATTATTGGTAACTTAGTGCACAACCGGAATTCAAGATCTTAAGCACCACAACAGGACTTCTTGTTCTGACAGTAAAAACATGTGATGCCATACATACAGTTCTGAGTGTTTCAAACCCCAGCCAGAGACCTAGTAAAGCCCTATATTTTCAAGACATTATTCATTCTGAGGTATTTCTCTTAGTCTGATACACCAACCACATGTAGGTAATTACCAGTAGTCATCACTAATTGTTTTTAAATTCTTTGTCCGTTTTGGCATCAACTTTGAAATGGCAGCTTAACATGAGCTCGTCAAAATGTAGACTTTGTGAAGACAACATTTCTGAATAGAAGCTGTATAGAGAGTTCAAGACAAAGCATTCCAAATTGGAGCGTGGCCAGGACACCAAAATCATTGCTAGAAGTCATGGGATCTTTAATGCCCACAAAGTGGTCAGGACCTCCGCTGAGTTTTATGAGTGTAATGTCTCACCTGAAGAACAACTTCTTTAGCAGCACAGTGCCCCATTGTATTGCACTGGGCTTGTTCATGTGCAAGGAGAAGAGTACCATTCAGTGAATTGCTCATGCCAATGTGTCCAGCAGACCAGACTGTCTTAGTGCGTCTTCCAACCCAGCAGACCACCTGTCTTGGCTCACCACATGTGGCTGAATGCCAGTGGAAGATGGCAAAGCTCTTGGCCTTCTCAGATAAAGACATTTTTAGGACCCCATGGGATTTGTCCAGCTTTACTGAATTTTGTTCATACCTTCGTGCTTCAGCCCAACAGAGTGGAGGGGAATCCAAATGAGGGCTGGGCTGCTCTTCCTTTGGGTCTAGAGCAGCTGGTGTTAGCATCTGAGCTCTATGGGAGGTTCAGTAATAATAGGCTACTGAGAAAATGCACTGAATCCACATATCCTAACACTGCCTAGGCCAAACTACCTTGTACCACACACGGCCATACTTCAGGTAAATACACTTGAACCAGCTGCTTAGATGAGAGAAGAAAGCTGTGGACACTTCAGTTGCCTTCCCACTTTCACTGACATGACATTGTAAGTCTGGTCGTTTCTGTCAGTGTGTGGATTCTGCTGTGAGTTTAGTCCAACAATGCTGAAGTAGTATTGCTTCCACAGAAAAAGAACACTGTGCAGCCCAGTATAGGTTACAACATGGGCTTTTTCAGTTTCCTCTGCCATTTAGAGATAGTCACAGGACTCTGATGCTTTTGCACATTCATTGGCTTTTGAACATTTCTCTGCCCACATCCAACAGCTTTACAGCAGCTCTCTGCAGAAAAGAGGAAGACAAATTGAAACCTTTAGGTATGTTATGAGTCTGTAGCCTTGTTTTAGGATATTAAAGCAAATGCAATAATTATGTGACTACCCCAGATTCACCCATGACAGTTCAACTCACTATCCCAACTCACCTTCCACATAGCTCATCTACTCACACTATCAAATGATGGGACTTGAAGTGAAAGCTAGGACATTATTTTCTGCAAAGGAAAAGGTGAATGATTACCCCATTATTTAAATAAACCAACTTTTAAAGCTTCCCTGAGTTATTCAGGCAAAGTTTAGAGGTCTGTGTACATAACTGAGTTTTCACTGACATCCAGCCGGCAACAGGTCATGGGCTTGTGCATGTCTGAGAATATAGTTAAGGATCTAAGGAAATTTCGGTTAAAAATTGAGGTTTTTAACAAATCTATGTGAGGGCAGTACAAAGCAGGCATGAAAAACAAGCAGATCAGTCTGAAAATGGATGATAGTTGTCTAAAACCCACTGTATTTGGGATTTAAACTCATCAAACCCTGTCTGAGGAACACAAACATCATACAACATGGATTGATCTGGCTTAGTAGGCACTGTTTCCAGAGAAGATCTGGAAATCACAGAGAGTCATCTGTACATAAGCTAACCATGATGCAACACAAAGAAATGCAGAGCTTGATTTTAAATAAGAAAATTGTGAGCAAAACTAGAAAGGGTACTTACTGTGGTACATGCCATAATAGAAATATTGTGGGTTGTCTTGGACTTTTGTTCCTGGGTCTGGTCTTCAGCCTTCCATAGGGAAGTAGAAAAATATGCAGAAATTTCAAGAAAGAGCCATGAGGATTGTTTAAGGATCAGATCAGGAGAATAGTTAAAGGATCAGGACCCATCATAGTGCAATGTACTGTAAAGGACAAGATTATGGATCATTTAATAACAGTCAAGTAATGCCCACATGGAGAAGTGAAATCTGAGAGCAGATAAATCATCAGTGTAACCAGCAAAATATTACAATAAACAATGACTGGGAGTGAAGGCTACACAAGTCAGATAAAATGGAGCATAAAAGACAAGTGTGACATGTAATTAACTTCTAAGAATTGTGATGAAACATCTTCACTGGAAAATCTGAACATTTGGGTATTATTTTATTACTGGAAAACCCTCATCTCTGAATTAGAGAGGAGTGAAAATCCAAGAGGTACTGTAAGCTATAGAGATAATTGCAGAGATTTCCATGTTTCCAAAATCCATGGTTTTCCTCTGTCAGATGACCATATGGGACTCATGCTGTAGTATTTATCAGAGTATAAGAAAGGGGATCTGCCTAAGACATACTGTCAATGGAGAGCAAATAGTAATGAAAACAGGGCCACATTATGATTTTGTGGAATCAACTGAACATCCATGCTGTAAGTTATACATTTATCCAGGCTTTTAGAATGAAAGCCTGAGAGTTTGTGAGAAGGAGAGAGTAGAAGATAGAGAGTAGAAAGGAAAGAGGGAAGTAAAGTTTTGTTGATTTTAATTTTTACTATGGTTTGTTAATTTTGGCATGTGGGAGGTGGAATAGCTCCTGGCTTTTCTTTTATTGTGATTATACTCTTTAATGTTGGCAAACACACCTGGAGCTGACAATAGGCATTTTTCAGAAGCACATTGTTATGAATAAACTAAAAATAAAATAATGAATCTAAAAACTGAGTGTGTGGTTATCTTAAAGTGAAACCCTAAGGCCTTCCGGTTGTACTTTAAAACTGTCACCCTGGCAACAAAAAGATAAAAGAACAAAGATATGTATTTACCTCTTGGAAATGAGGAAAGCATTTGTAGGGCTAATTCTTGTGGTCTTTCTGCAGGTAGAAGTCTTGAGTAGTTTTATCTGAGTATGATCTAAGTAAAGACATCAGGATTTGGACCATCAATATGTTCTGATTCTGTTCTTTCTTCCACCACTGAAACAAAAAAATAAACACCTATGGAATTATGATTGCCTGAAATAACATAAAGGAAGTAAGAGTGCAAAATAAGGAATGATTTTGGGTGACAAATATGTGCTTGAATGGTACACATTGGCCAAATGCTGAAATATTTTCCATGTTCAGATATACAACACTAAGGCTACTGTTTTAATGTCTTAATTGAAGAATTTGTATAATAGTTATCTGTACTTTTACTCATATATTCCAGCACATGCAAAAATACACAAGCATGCACTTCAATAAAATGTCATTCATCAGAGGAAAAGGCGTCTTTGCTTAAGGATTTTCAAAGGCAAGAAACTCCTAGTGTTCAACCCATAGATAGATTTGAAAGCTATTTCAAAGACTGCATTGTTTTTTGTACTGGTTTGTTAAAATCTATGGGTCTCAGTTGGTTATTCCATGGTAATAACTCAAAAAGCAAGACAAATCTGAAGGCGGGGAATAACGTGTACTTGTTGATTTGGAAGCAGTCCCACACCTGATGAGTATAAAAGATGAAAGCCACTTTTCTTCTTGCTTCCCCTCAGATTACTATTTGTACAAAAGTTCCAGGTTCACTCGTAAGTCCAGAAATCTGGGATCACATCAGCTCGGCAGACCCTCACTGCATGGGCTGTGGCAGTGTGGGAGAGGTGAGGATTTTCCTTCTGAATCTTTGGGTAGAAGCTATAAATATAAGAATGGTGAACAAATACACGCTACCAACTGCCAGTGCCAGCTATCTTTCCCCAGTGTGCAGGCTATCACCATTGCATGGCTTCTGTGATTGCTTCAGAAAGTAATTCATGATATGAAGAAAGGTTTTAGGGGAACACTGGATATGTACAAGACTCAGTCTTCTAAGTTTGGGAGGGCCTTGTATAAGACAGAAAATGGGCCTGAATACACATTGTTAAAGACACTTGTTCAAACAAAGAATAATTTAATATGTAGTCTACCACCTCAAAATGGATTTTATTTCACTACAGGTGAATAACAGCAGTGGTTATGATTCTGTAAAGACAATAAATTTCACAATTTGGGGGCTGCTGGGAAGTAAGCATTCATAATTTTGGTATTTATTGCTTCTCCTTAGGAAATTAATCCTGAAGAAAAGTCTTTCCTTCTGAACAATATCTGTAAGACATGTATCTTTGCATTTATTATTAGCAGGTGGCATCTGGGTCAAGACCACAGGAGAAGAATTAGCAGGTGGTCTTGTGAGGTGACTCGTATCACTTCTGCTTTCTGCTTTTAAGAAGAAGTGAAGGAGGTTCAGCAGAACAGCTCCTACCAAGGAGGACCTTGCCAACAGGAAGCAGCACCAGTGACTCAGCGGGTGGCACGCTCTCCGTCTGAGCTAGTGGTGCTCCCAGTTGTCACCCAAACTGATGGTAGGAGGGTTTGGATGGTACAGAATAGCATATTTCAGAAAAGGGCACAGATAGTAATCTGAGTTCTCATGATCTTTTTGCTTCTAATTATGATTTTTAGTCTTTTTTGCTATTAAGTTTGGGAATTGATGCTTCCTAGAATGAGCAGTTCACTGACAAAAACCTCATGAGTTTAACTATAAGAGTATAATAGGTTACATTATGAAGATATCCCCTTCTATTCAAGAGGCCTCTATTTAATGACTACCCGTTCATTAGCACTTAGATCTATGTTGCTGTGATACAAAATTGGCTACATACCTCAAAGAGATCATGAACTGGTCAAAGAAGGACCAGCCATCTCTACCACCCTGTACTGTGAGGATCCTCCATCTGTGACTGTGTGTTAATTTTGCTCTAGAACCACTGACCAGCATGGGTCCCTGCAGGAACTTGTAGTCTGGGCTGAAGTGTGAGTAATTTTGAAACCTAAGAGAGGGTGTGTGCAAAATTAAAGTATTAATTAAACAGAGGGTTTTAGTTGTTGGAATTAACACCTCTGTTCCCCTTATACCTTGTATTGGCTCTGACAAGAAGTAATTTGCAACATTTGCATGGGACAGAACAGGGAAGTGGCCTCATTAGTCACGAACCCTAGCTGGCTCCTAAGTTACAAAAATAATATCAGTGGTTTTGGGCAGCATTGGTCCTTCAGTTACTTTACAAAGTGGTTTGCTCCAAATCAGCCTGCTGGTTGACCTGCAACAAGAACCTGTACTCCGCCAACCCTCTACCCTCACCTAAGACAGATGCCTGCCTGCTTTTACATTTTGTAACTTGGGATGGATTAGCCCCAGCTGGCAGCATGGGTAGCAGGAAGAGTGTTCTGAGTTTCTGCAGGAAGTCAATGTATTTATCAGGAGTGGCAGTAAGCCAACAATAGAGTTGTTCTGCATTCAGAAATAGCGCTTCTACCTGTCAGGGGGAGGTATACACAACACAATGAAAAATAAAAATATACCCTTCAGATCCTCATTGAGATCTCTTACAAGCAGAAGATCATACTGAAATGTGTCTTTTCTCTTACTATTTTATTCACATGGACTTCACTAATGGCCTTACAGTACTTGAAGGGGGCTTATAAGAATCATAGAATCATAGAATAGTTAGGGTTAGAAAGGACCTTAAGATCACCTAGTTCCAACCCCCCTGCCATGGGCAGGGACACTTCCCACTAAACCATGTCACCCAAGGCTCTGTCCAACGTGGCCTTGAACACCACCAGGGATGGAGCATTCACAGCTTCCCTGGGCAACCTATTCCAGTGCCTCACCACCCTCACAGTAAAGAACTTCCTTATATCTAATCTAAACTTCCCCTGTTTAAGTTTGAACCTGTTACCCCTTGTCCTATCACTACATGACATAAGAAAGACGGGGACAGACTTTTAGCAGGGCTTGTAGCAATAGGACAAGGAATTACGGTTTTAAACTGAAAGAGGGTAAATTCAGACTAGATATACGGAAGAAATTTGTTACAATGTGAGTGGTGGAACACTGAAACAGGTTGCCTAGAGGAGTTATAGATGCCCCATTCAAGGCCAGGCTGGATGGGATTCTGAGCAACTTGATCTAGTTGAAGATGTCTATGTTCATTGCAGCGGGAGTGGAGCAAATGGCCTTTAACGGTCCCTTCCAACTCAAACTATTCTATGATTCTGCAATTCTGTAAGTGTTGTTGCGGAGACAAATCCTCCATATTCACTGAAATCTCCACTTTAAAACAGTGTAAATGAAGAAATAAGCAACAGAGAGGGATATCTCCATGATTTCCAAGAGATGCCAAACACTTCCAGATCATTTCCTCTGTGGTGAAAAGACTGACCTGCAGTCAGCACAGATTTTCATAGCTTCCTAGAAATCAGTTCAAGCATGGTAAACCTACATCACAGCTGTCTATAGTAATGAATGAAATATTCCAAGAAACTCAGGGCAATATATTTAGTTAATGTAAATTAGATTGCATACCTCGTCTTTGGTGCAAGTGCAATGTTTTATACTGGCCAAGGCTGCGGGCCAAAGTTTTTATTATGCCTTTCAGCCATTGAAGATGCTCAAGAAAGAAATATCTAAAAATAGAATTTTTCTTCTAGAGAACAATGAATGTAGGGACAAAGCAGGCCAAATGGGTAGACCTTTACACGGTCACAATAAAAAAAAATTAGAATTATTATGCTGGAAGAGCTCCAAGACTTTTTTTCTTCCTGAATGCAGATCTGTGATATTTTCATTCACATCATGATAGTTTTTATTGGGCAATAATTTATGTGCCAGCTGATCTCAGCATAATCAGAGTTTAGTATGATTTCTTCTTTTTGCTCAGCAGTGCTATATTTATTGGCCTGTTTGGTTTCATTTTAGTGAGGTGCAGCTTGAGCCAATGGAACATAACTTAGAAAACCTCCTGCAAAAAGTGTTTCTCCGTGCACTTTATACTCCCCCTCATGCTTTATATTCTCATAATATATTAAAGGCTTCTAATGTCACCTTCCAAGAAATATCCAGATTTTGCTCATAAATAATTTTTAACAGATTTGACTTTTCTGAATATTTGTGGGTTTTATTTTTTTAGTCCCACTTTGCCTCACAAAATGTCAAGTTCAGAGGCAAAGCCTGATTGACTGACCCACATTAGACATTTCACAACTAAGCATAGTTCAGATGTCACCAAACCCACTCAAGAGGCCTCTATGGAGTTCAGCAGGTTATCATTTTCCTACTGTTTGATTTGCTTCAGTAACTGTAAAGAAATTAGTTCCTGGCTAGACAGGAACTGGTAAAATGAAAGTGGTGCTGATAGAGGTGTCACTGACATGGACCTTTTTTTCCCCTGTAAGTGATATTTGTCCTGTCTTGTCCCAGCGCACTTTCTAAAGTCATTACTTATTAATTTCTACATTGCCTTTTTTTGTTTTTTCTTGAACATGTAGAAGTAATCGCTTTTTCTAGAAGCTTTTTTCAACCATTTATTCTTTGCATTCACGTATCTATATTTCAGGCTCTGCAGTCAGCTTTCACTGAATATAGAGCTGGCCTGCTGCCTCTCTTCCATGAAGCTACTCTTCCATTGTTAGATCTTAGTGCATTCATGCATGAACCTAGCACATTGAGGAAATACATGTGAATTAAGACTGAAGAGCTAAAAACTGCTGAAGGCTACCAAAAAAAGAAAAACTAAATCCAAGTTGCACAAATGATATCTATGTCAGAAATTTACACAGCTCCTCTGGCCTCATTCATAGTACATTGAATTTGTCCTATAGCATGCCTATTATTATTTCAAAACATGTTTTCAGGGCTAGATTTAAACTAAGAATAGATACAGGCACAGTATAAAAGTCCCTTCATTATCTTGCCTGTATTTTCAACAAATTCCTGCTGAGACAATAAATAAGCCAAAGAGGGATGATTTTTTCTCTTCTATGGAAATATTTATGTTTGTATTTTGAACTTCTTTTTTTTTCTTGTAAAGGAGATAAAAATAATCAGGCACAAAATCCACTGTCCTTGGGCATATAAAGCCTTTTTACTGAGAAGAAAAAATAAATCAGTTCTTCAAGTTATAGCAAGAGTGCTTTTTGGTTTACTCTGATTAGTTTATATTTGGAAAGAAAACCTGCTTTTAAACAACAACAAAAAATCCATTATATTTATTTTTAGAATACGCTAAAAGATGACAATGACTTTTGGAGTGCGATCACTTCAAGATTTTGGGTGAACTTTGCTTGAGAAATATGGTGCACTGGCCCTTCCTGCAGAAATTTTTGTCTGTTAGAGAATCAATTCTCTATTTTAACAGACTTATGAAAAACTTCTGAAGAAATCTATCAGAAGGCACCTGATCTTTAAATATACAGGATTCAAGAATCAGAAAAATAACTTTTCCTCATTACTAGGAGTCACATTTGCTTTGACTAAAGTAAAACCCTTGATGGCATAGCATTCCTTGGCTTGTCCAGTCCATTTCAATAGGGAAAATGAGTACATGATAGCTGAGTTGTAAGGTGTTTTGGCATCTCAAGTTTAACTTGCAAAGTCTCCTGGTTCAGTCCTGGGTGTCTGTTACTGTGTGAGCTGTCACACAAGCATCACCAGATGCTGGGAAAATCCTCCTCTGTGTCAGGTTTATGTGTAGCTTAAGTTTGCCTGTAAAGCATACAGATTCTCTTAATGAGAAGTGTGATAGCAGCTCAGTGGTTTCTGAGTACAAAAAGCTCTCTTAAACAAGAAATTAGGAAAAAATTCAAAGAAAGCGAAGTTGAAGAATAGAAAACATCCACTCAAAACCAGCCTGAATTCACGCACTCTGGTCCCACTGTGTGAGTGCCATAGGTGGCCAAAGGTCCCAACAAGAGCAGCCTATGCCTCGTAGACACCAGTGAAGGTGCCTGGGAGTCAGAGTTCTGGTGTCTTTTGCATCCTGAGGACTGGCTTTGTGGAAAGTCTTCCCAAAGCAGTACTGATGTGGCAGAGCACAGGAGTCATATACTCTACAACGTACCCTTGTAATGGTTGAGTCAGAGAAATTAGACATGGAAAATGCACTTAGGTCACTTAGTCCATTCCCCAACTGTTTAAAGGTTGCTCCCTACAATGTGTTCTTCATTGCTTTGTCTAGTCAGCTTCCCCCTTTTCCCTGGGGGGACCGTTCCACATAGTAATAGACCTAGTTGTTAGGAAAATTTTCCTGATGTGCAGCCTAAATTTTCCTTGGCTCACATTCATCCCACTACTTCAGTTAAAACCTCCTAGTCAGCTTTTAACTTCTCTTCACCTCAGGCCCTTTTCTTCCATCAGAGGAAACAAATGAGTCTGATAGAGTAAAGCCCTGGGTGTTTAAAAAATAATGACAGCCTTACCTCCTAAGAGTGATAGTCAATATAGAATTAACATAAAATGTTCAAATTGCCTTATTTTATACGGAAGAAATGAATAAGCCCCTGGAAGCTTTTATCACATGTTGGTTGGCATGGCTTGAAAAGTCCAACATCTACCACCATTTACTAAAACACATGGAGTTAGGTCCCATCTGGAACAGATCAAATTGCTCTGGCTGGTCAATCAAAGCTCAAAGTCCCATGGAAATTTATATCACCTAAAGGCTCATGAGTTCCCTTTCCAATCAAGGTTAGGGAACAGAGCCATATACCACTTCACTGGTGACATATATCACGGACCATGAGACACCAGACCAGCATCACCAAGACTTTCACTACTTTGGAGAATCTGGAAGAAACTGTGGGGCTGGATTTTAGCTCAGAGATAGCCAAGTTAAGCTAAGAATTCAGAGTATTCTCCTAGCAGACCCACATGTGTATCTGATGTTTTGATTCTGCTCACAGGGAGAAGAAATGTCATTTTCTGTTGACCCAAAATAAATGCTGTCAAAAGATTTTGAGGAAGTGGATAAAGTAGCAACACAGAAGAAACAAAATGCTTCAATTAATTCTTGAAATACTGGCATGGTTTTAATATCTTAATAACACAAATATTAACAAATAGAAGCAGTCTTTTTTCCAGACTTTTTTCAGGTCTCTTATTTTTGTTTGGTGACAGAAACAATTTGTTGCCATTGCCATGCATCACCAAGTGCTTCAGCTGGTGCAAATCCACATTTTTGCTGTTCAAAATACATTTTGAATGACAGTTATAAGCGGTAAAGCTCTTCACAAAGGCTGTTCCAATAAGATCTGTCTCTGAATAAAACGAGATTTCAGCCAAAGTTCAAGACAAATGGGAAATCCAGACTGAGCAGTACAGTAAATGGGAATGATGTGGATCAAATCAGATGTCAACATTATACAATGTACAGCAAGTGCCTGGGAACCACTTCCACAAGCAAAAGCAGTAGTGAGAAATTACCGTTTCTGCCCATCTTATTTTAGAGAGAGCCTGCAGCAAAATCCAGCAAGAGATTCTGGTATACTTTTCTGTCTTCAATTTCTACATTACTGAATTCCTCTTTGTTAAAAAGATTTCAGTTTCACTATATTGCTTGCTATTAATAATTCCTTGTGCTGGCATGGTGTTTAAAATCCCCTTTCATGCTAAAGTTTGCAAGATGGCAGAATAAAAACATAGCCTTTGCTCTGAAATATACAGCTTAGGTGCAAAATAAATGGGGGCAGAGGGCAAACAGGATTACAGAGGAGAAGGACAGCATCGCTCAATGCAGCGGTCCTGACACAGCCAGGATGGCATCCGTTCATATCATCTGAAAGCCTGGCCTAGAGTATGTCACTTTTATTTCCTTTAAGACCCGTACTAACTTTCTTACAGCCTAACTCTTCCTGGCCAAGTTGACAACAAGGCTTCAGTATTGTCTGTTAAGGGGAAAGAAAACTCCATGTAGGGCATGACCAGAAGCATCCAAGTAAGCACAAAATATTGTGCCTTTTAACTCTCATGTGGAATCCTGTGAGAGCAAAGTCTCCAAGCTCAGCCATAGGCTGGGAAATCCCCTGTGTTCAGGCTCAGTCAGCTCCTGTGCACTTTAGGGGTAGTGCTGCCTGCCTCTGTTTCTCTGGCACAGTGGTGTCCAAACCCAGCTGGGGCCAGACACACTCTGTATTTCTACTGCATCCTGTTGGTTATGTGAGCAGAGGGTTTCCCAGCCATGGGATGGGTATGAAGTACGTGGCTTCAGTCGCTGGCAGGGTGACACAGTTACCCCCTTCCAAACACAGCCATACCGGCACAACCACTGTGCCCTGGGACAGGGACAGTCTTGGCCACAGGGCCATGCTGGTGGCATAGCATCTTCTGCCCCATGACATCCAAGCAGCATCTCTCCCCAAGCTGGCAGCTGTGGACCCAGGATATAGCCTTGTGGTTATGGGTGCAAACAATATCTTGACACAGGTGTCCTGACTAATTGCTTACAGACTGAAATAAATTGAACAGAAACCCAAAAGGGGTCCACAAAATACTGTAGTGAAAGGTCTGGGAGGAAGCTGAAGGCACATAGGCAATATGGCTTTGTGGGCAGAGATGGGTGTTCGCAGGGGCATCTGGCAGAGGGTACCTTCTTTATGCTTCCAGAGCTGTGCTGAATAACCATCTTGTCTGTGGGAGAGAACTCAATCCCATGTTCTGCGTGCTGCCAGCTTGCAGCTGGGCTAACATGAAGGAATGCTCTCCCTCGCAATGCTTCTGTATAAATTATTTTTACATGGGGATTTGAGTGTCGTTACAGTGAATGTGTGTACAAATACTGGAAGAACAATGTGCACTAGAGAAAATAGAGCGAAAAACCACCCGGCTTCCTATTCCTCCCGGGTAAACCTGTGATTTCTCCCACCTTCTTGAGTTGCAGTCTAATACAATATTGTACAGCCTGCTGTCTCCTTAAATAGTTTCTGCTGGAGTAGCAGACACTGAGTACATCACTCATTAAATCCCATGAAGTTGTTTATCTTCCCGTTCCACATCCTGAGGAGTGAAATCTCTGGGAGAAGGGAATAACCTGGATGTCCCTCTGGGTGCTGTCTGGCACAGGATAACTCCTGGCATAGGGCTGGAGCTGAATATTTTGCAGGGGTGTCCAGTTTTACTGTCGTTCCTGTTCTTCTGAGCTCCCAGTTCCCCTCTTCCAGCTCCTCATGCGTATTAGGGCTCAAATAAATGTGATATATTGATGCTTCACCACTTTGAAATGAGCTGCAATTACCAAACAGATTTGTTTCACTTACCTCCAGCCATCTAGAAGTCAAGCATCTGTCTTACACTAGTTGCTTATTAACAGGTAAGAGGGATGGACACTGCCAGAAGTCAAATGCTTTCCTATTTATTTTAAATACCTTTCCTAGGCTAGGATGAGGACACATGGGGAGCCCTTGCCTCCCCATGGCTCTACAGAAACCTACAAAACCAAGTTTTAGATCATTAAGGTGTGGTGACTTGAAACCTACCCTCAATACTTGTTTATAAAGCAGCTGTGAAACATGAGCTCATTCTGTTTAGGATTTTGATGGGTTGTGATGATCACCTATGTTGACTCTAAGAATAATGATTTGGCCTCTAGCCTTTAAATTTTGCTCATCCAGAGTGTTTTGAGTTTCTTTGGTAGAAAACCAAAGACACATCTGTCAATTATAAAGTAAATTTTGCCCTATAAGTTTCTGCTTTCAAAAATAACAAGGCTGTAGAAGAGGAGGAAGAAGGAGAGACTGAAGATGTCCCGAGAGAGAAGGCCAGCAGGGGATTTTTAACAATTTAAGAGCCACTGGAGTGTCAGCCCATGAGGTTATTTCTACACAGGACTTTGAACATGAACCAAGATGTTATAGCTTTCAGCCCCTCACTCTCTGAGCTGAATCAAAATGAGTAACTTAGAGAAGAAAGTCTCTTGAACTGTTTAACATGGGTTATGAGGCTCTGTTGCATCAGAGTAGCCTGGATGTGATGTCTCTGCAGGTGCTGGGGACACGGTGCAAGGATGGTGCCAGCTGCACTGGGGTTTCTGTCCTTCTTCACCTGCTTTAGGAGACTTTGGTTGTGAGCTGCACTCCAGCTTTGGACCGGCAGAGTAGCATGTGTGCAGCAGCAGCTCGGCAGTGTGAGTAATGCTGCTAAGCAGGCAGAAAGTGGCAGCGGGGCTGGCAGCGCCAAGCCTTATTTGGATGGTTGCAGATGAAAGACAAGAAGAGCAAACAAAACCTGAGACGGAGACAGCATTCTTGCCAGCGAAGCAATGCAGTCAGAGCAGCCACTTGTTTCGTGCAGTGCTGAAGTGGTTCAATTAAGTTGAAGGAGTAAAATAATTCCTAAGGGACACGAGTCCATTGAATGCCCTGAGTAGAGAATAAGGCACTTTACTGAATGAGATGCCTGTGGGCAGGACCCCTCTTTACATAGCACTGAAGCTCTTTTGTGCCATGGTGAGGGTGCCCAGACACACCTGAGAGGAATTTTCACCAGCAGGCTCAGGCTCTGCTCACAGAGCTCAGCATGGGCTGCACAAAACCTATGCATGTGAATTTGCAGCAGGCTTTGTGGCTGCAGCATTAGCAGAGCCTTGGCCAGGCTCAGGCTGGCTCAGGTCAGTCAGGACTGATGCACTCATGCTGGCATGACCCTACCCTCAGACAGCCTCTGTCTGTGTTGCAGGCTCTGTAGCCAGCTGCTGCGCCCATGTGAGAGGCAGCGTCGGTTACCAAGTCAATCTGAAAGTTGCTAGTTCTGGCTGTGGGGTCTGGTCATGCTTTGTTGTTGGGATGCTGCAGGACCAGACAGCTCAGAGTCTAGACTGCAAGGGTGTTTAGTATCTAGTATCTTTGGCTGCAGGACCACAGAAATCTTGTTCCTTTAGGAAGAGGCTCAGGAGTAGCACTTTTTCCTTCCTGCCAGCTGGATCACATTCTTGAGAAAGAAGAGCACTGCCTTCACAGCTGAATATCTAATGCTACAGGCAATTTTCAGGCTTTTGCTGGGTTTGCATGCTATCAAAACTGTTCCCAAATCCCTTAGACACCTAAATGAAGCCAGCTCTAACCTTGGTTGATAAAGCATCGGCAGCTGCACAGTAAGATTTTCTGATTTTATCTGTACAGAGGAATATGGTTGCACATCTTGCACCAATCCAGAAAACTCCACTGAGATTTTCATCAGCATTGGGCCACGAAAAATTACTGTTCAAACCGACAGGGTAAATCAAGTAAAACATTTAAGTGTGGGAGAATATGAAATTTATTTACTACCATGCTAAATTGAAAGAGGGAAAGATGAGTAAAAATGAAAATATTCCTTTTTTTTTTTTTTTAATCACAGACCTTTACCTTTTCTTTTCTGTCCTATATTTTGTAATGAAAGAAGGAAAAGTGATGATAAACTTTACTTTTGCTTTTTTACTCTATGGAAACTACAACAGCCAAGTCAAAAGCCAAACTGTTTTCGAGACATTACTTTTATCTCGTTTTGTTGAAACACATCAAACTAGAAAGTAGTGCAGGCCATCTATGAAATGTCTTTCTTTTCACCTTTTTACTAAACACATCAAAGGAATAAAAATCTGATCAGCCCTAGAAAAGAACATGATCGAACAGGACAATTGCTTTGTCTTTCAGGAAAACACAAAAAATTATGGATAGGTTTATATATAAATATATATGCAGTAACCAAAACCTCAAATTCAAATACACCTGAGCTTTGCAGAAGTTTGTATATTCATTCAATCTTTGTAGCTTAGGCTCATCTGTAACAGAAATATTTTCAAATAGACAGAATACTTCCTCTTTAATCTTGTCTAGTGATCTGTCTGTTTGCCTGGGTTTTTCCTAGAGATGGCCTCAGATCATGATATCTGAGGGCTGCACGACTAAATTAAGGCGAGATCATACCCAGCTTCACAGGGGCCTTTATTTTCTCTTGTTTGCCATGAGCATTTGTTTCATTTTAATTCATTGGGATGAAAGGCAGAGCAGCCACATAGCCTGGCTCAGCCTCCATTGGTCCTGTACTTGGCCCACCTTTGGGAAAATACCTGATTTTGTCTGATGGTTATTTGCTCTATGGGCAGACTGTGGCTGAGATGCATAAAACGGCTCTGTGAGAGCTGTGAGTCTTCTTTCCTGTGGCTCTTCCAGAGCACCAAGTACATCCCAACCTTCATCTCCCACATTTGGTGCCTCTTGCAGGCCAGGCAGCATCTGAGGGTACTGCACCAGCTACTCTTCAGGTCACACAGTATTGGAGGGGCAAGTCTTGGATTCATGCCCAAGAGCTCTTTTCCCCATCCACAACGAGGACTGTTTGAGGTTTCCCACTTTCAATGCCACCTTTAGGCAAGCCGCTGCAGCTTGGCAATAGGGAAAAAAGATGGTGAAATGTCAGGATTTGTGTGTGCCTGGATAATTGCTGCAAATTAGCTTGGCCCATTTATGCCCTTGAAGAACCCCAGGCACCACTGGCAAGTAAAACAGATACACCTCAGCTAAGTGCCTTTGGTTCACATTCTCTCAGAGGACAAATCACAGATGAGGCTGTTCAGACCAAGTGCTACTTAGACAAGTACCCTGCATTGTATTTTGAACAATTTATCACAGCCCTTACCTGTGTCAGTAATTACAATTACCCCTGAGATATAGTGCCCCGGAAAGAGCTCTAACTTAACAGAGCTGTGCTATGCAGTGTGAATGGAGAGAAACTGGATTTTTTTTTTTCCAGAGTTTTATTGTGTTCTTTCATGTCTGTGTGCCCCCACATTGCTCAGGGGGCTTTTGTCACCTCCTTGAGCATTTTCTCATGGGTAGCTTCTCACCACTTCAGATTATCCACATTGTCTACGTGAGACCTCACTGACTGCTACCAGTGCTCATGTGGTTAATGTGTGACAGGAGGGGAGCAAGCACATCTGAAAGGAATGCAAGAAATATAAACAATTTTATTAATGAGACCACAAAGCTATTTGTTTAATATATGCATCCATTTACAGGGAGCAAATAAACAAACAAAAAAACCCACCAAGCCACCGGGGAGACATGATTGGTGTCAGAGAACACAGCAAACTGGCACAGATCATGTGGGTAGGTTTGGGTAGAGTCCCTTTCTTCTGCCATGGGCTGCGCCTTGCTGACATCGACCCCTACAGGCAGGGTGAGCGGGTGCAGAGCCCGGCACTAAGGAGGTGGGGTTCCACGTACATCCTGCTGTGGCGCCAGTGATGATGCCAGCTGTGTCAGGGCTCGGGCAATGATGGAGAGATGGCTGTTCATCGTCCGCAGCTCTGCCAGGATATCACTCACATTTGCCGATGCCTGCTCGGAGCTTGGGGGCATGGCATGTGCAGCTGGTGGAGAAGAAGTACCCCCCGGAGCCCTTTCTCCTATAGGTGCTACCTGGGGACTTCCATCACGGGCAGGGTGTGGGGGTGTGCTGCTGCAGTGCTTCATACCTTCCAGGGAGCCTGTTCTTGTGGGTGGCTGGTCTTCCTCCTTCCCTTGAATGGTGGCGAGTGTTGCAGAGGCAAGGAAGGGCAGCCAGTTGATGAGGTGGGTGGCACTGCCAGATGAGACTACCGGCAAAAAAAGTCCAGGGTGCAGGGGTGGAGTAGAGGTGGGTGGTGCAGGAAGAGAAGGGAGGACAGGGTGAACTGTAGCAGCAGAAGCTGATGTCGATGGTGCAATAGGAGGCAGTTTGGGATGTAAGGCTGCAACACAGGCAGGTAATGGTGGGGAAAATGATGCAGTACCAGTGTCAGAGGAAGAGGAGGGTGACGTTGCAGCTGTGAAAGGCCCAGGGTCTTCAGAGGTTGCTGGTGAAGTGGCAGCAGGTGGTGCATCAGGTGTGCAAGGGTCTGAGTCTGCAAGGAAGACACATCATGAGCCTTGACTTACATGTGTACTTACATACACAGACTGTTGCTTGCTGTCACTTCAGTGGGATGAGGCCTTTTTATGAAAAGCGGAATTTCATCAGCTGGTCGTGGTACACTACAATTAGTGTAGGACAATTAGAATCTGTAGGCCAATTAGAAAAGCATAGACATACTCAAAGACAAGACCCCACTGTAGGCAAACATGCAACTTAACATTATAAATCTAAATTATCTTTCTACTCTCATTCTTTGTAAAGCCTGTGGACAGGCTTTAACATTTTCTGCTTGACATCTACATTTTTCTGGTTGATGTCTCATAGGTATGCATTAACTAGTGAATTACCTATGGTGTTTTCCTGTCCAGTCATGGAATGATGGTAATGTCCTAACTGACTCAGATCTCCCGGGGAGATATGAGGGCTGGACTGCTGCTGCTGGAGCCAACATTAATTGCTACTTCATAGAGGGTCTCATCCAATGTGATCTCATCCAATGTCCATTAAAGTCATTAAAAACATGCTTGCTTGGACTGAGTCCAACATATACAGTGTAGGATGATAGAGCAGCCTCTGGGGGAAACACAAAGACTTGTAGAGCCACATTATGGCCCAAAGCGCTCTACCCACTGTGCCCAGTTGGTAAACTCTGTATTGTAAGGATGGTTCTATCCTTACAATAATTCCAAAAGCCAGAAATATGATAGGAAATGTTAGTCTTTCAACAGCCTCGAGTAGCTGCGTAAGTGGAAATACCATGCCACGCTGTAGATCTTTATTTTAGCATTGGGAACACATTATACAGAAGGTGATGAGATGCTACAGGAATGGTCAGAGTAAGACAGATGGATTTTAAAACTACTTCTGCTGCAATTCAGTGCAAGTTTTAAGGCACTGCTGTGGATACAAAGACACAAATTAATTGATTTATCTAGGTTAAGACAACCTAGAGAAAGCCAAGCATGGAGGTGTTAATACCTTACTATTATTATTTCTGGCATCTAAAAAATCTGATGTGAGAAATTCGTTTTTATCACTGGCTGGTTTGTTATTCAGATAGCAAACTGAAACTGTGAGTCAAAATCAAATTAAGGTTTTTCCCTGTCATTTGTAATTCCAGACCAATTGGATATGCAGCCAACATAAGTCCATCTTGGGACCACCATGTTTTCCCTAACTAAACACACATGGAGGGGATTATGACACAAAATTCAGCATGCACTCATGTCCCTGAGACATTTATGGAAAGTTACTGCAGGTTCCTTGAAACTGTTTCCTTCCTTTGTGTACTGGATTTTTTCCCAGCACAAAGTCCCTGCCTACACAGGAGCTCAACCTTGTTCACCAGAGGTGGGCTGAGGATGCTGGATGTTGAGTTTCCAATGTGTTATTGATTGGGCTTTGCTTTTCAAAACAAAAACAAAAAATAAAGCACAGTTCAAATACAGGTTCCACTTCCATCCAAACCACCAAAGTTTGCAAAGGGTGAGATGAAAGGTTCAGGTTTGGCTCAACCGTAGTGTTAACCAGAACAGTGTTTATGGTCCATATATAGCATAGCTAATCCCTGTCCACACTGGCCAAACAAACCAAGTTAAATGTAATATTCTTCCATGCATTGGAGAGCAGAGGAAGCTTGACAAACCTTAAGGTAATCTGGTTTAGCATCTGACAAATAAGTGTCACAAGTGATTCTTAAATGAATTAAAGAGGAATTTGAGTTAAAATACAAAGAGTAGTAACTAATATAGACAGAAATAGAGACAAAAAATCTGGTCACCAAAGGCTGCAATTTATCCAAACAACATGGCTTCCCTATCAGAAGCCACGGTTTTGTCATCCCCTAATCCCCCTTTTAGATTTATTTATTCCATGCAGCCTTTTAAACACATCTTGTTCAGCTTGATCAGGCTCCCATACTTCCATCTAAGACATTCCACATGGGCATCTGGGCACCCATACAGGCATATCCAGGACATGCGGAAGCTGTTGCACTGCTCACATCAATGGCTGGGTATGTGCACAGCTAACATCGTGCAGCCCATGCGCCCAGAGCGAATGCCTGCCTGTATGGGGTCTGATCCAACTGCTCAGTATCCAAACACACAAACTGATGATAAAAACTGAAGAATCACAGCATCACTGAGGTTGGAAGGGACTTCTGGAGACTGTCTAGTCACAACCCCTGCCCAAAGCAGTGTCAGCTAGGGTAAGTAATTTTTTTTTATTGGGAAAAATTGCTAGGGCATATTTGAAAGAAGCCCAAGAATACGGAACTCCTAAGCATGGAGCAAGCTACTACAGTTGCTTATCATATACAACATGATGGTTCTACTTATTTCCTTCCTCTCTAAATTTGCTTGGTTTATCTGAATGTCGCAGCTCACCACAACTCTAGTGCTTGCTTTTTCTGCGCAGCCCCAGCAGAAAGAATGTCTTAACTGGAGCATCCAGGTACACACATTCCTTCGGGGTGTTAGATCTGCACATAGACAGAGCTGTAGCTAAGTGGAGTTGGATGGATGACTGCAGAGAAGAGAGATGTTGAAGACACCTTGTCTTCAAGTGGCCTTCCCTAAACATATCAACCCACCTGTGCATGGTCACTCGGCATGCTCCACTACACCCAGCTTTGAGAAGATGGGTAGGTACTATGGCACACTCCCACATGCAAAGACAGTTTGATCAACGCAGGCTTGTAGCTTAGAAGAAAAGTTATTTCACCAGTTAAGGAAGTTAATCCTGGACTCAGAAAACCTGCTTTGAGATCCACTTCATCTGAACAACTGAATTGTAAGTGCCTAGTGAAAAAATTCCAGGAAACCACCTGAATTTTCTATGTTGCATGTAGAGGGAAAGCCCCCAAAGAAGGTTTGGACACATAGGCTGTATCTCTCTGAGCAGCCTCAGAGCCACTTTTTTCTACTGAGCACATAGGGAGCTTGGCCTCATCCTTCAGGAGCACTGGTTTACTGAGATGGGATTCAGATCACCTTTAGATTTAACAGTCTACAGTATAGGTGTCTGTATCTTATCTAATTCCCTCACCTTTCTTCACAGTCAGTGGATTAAATAGGTGTAGCATCATCTCCTTATTGCTAGAATGAGAAATACTTGTCCTCATCTCTTTGCTGGGAATAACGAATGATAACTAACTTGGACGTGGGTGTCATTCACTGAAAATGCCTCCATTTTAAAAGAGAACTCCTACACCAGGTACATAAAAATAAGATGGGTGCCCAGCTTAGAAAGAGTGGATGTCTGACATTCACTTACCCTTCTGATCTACTAGGGATCTCTCAAAGAGAAAACAATTACACGTTTTTTGAGTCACCTATTTGCAGGTAATAGAGAATACTTCTGCACTGCCACCTCTGAGAGGACCTTGGGGTGTCAAGAGCTCACAGGACTGTAAATAGGCCAGCTGATACAGTAATGAGAGAGAGAGCAGAGAAGCACCTCCAGAAGAGGATTTCCTGGTACTTGTCCTGCCCATGATGATGAATATTACCAAAAGATTAATAGGCTGCCCTGTGAGAATGGAGAAACTAAAGTTATTTTAAATGCATCCATCTGTATGAGAGGAGCATGCATTTAACTTTTCAGGCAGTCTTGGTTATTTTAACTGCTTTTGTTTTAGTACTGATTTAATTTGCCTTGCCACCAAATTGCTGCAAACTCTGATTTCTTAGTCTTTTGTTAGCTAACAAAGGAAAGGTCTGTGGAGAAGAAACCTTGAGGGAAAAACATTCTAGCACACTGCATGGGATTCAGTTTATCTAACATTAGCCACTCATCTGGCATATAGCACAAGGCAGTCACCCTGGCTCCAGCCAAGAAAGCAGAACCTCTGGAGACAAGCCATCACAAGCTATCAGGTCCCTAAGAAGGGTGGGAGGATCATGCTCTAGCGTATCACCCCCCTCCCAGCACTTCTTGTAAGATGAAGTCAACTATCTTAGATGGGCTGACGAACTTTTAAATGGATGAAGTTAGGTGAGCTGGATTTCCCACTTTACATATACAGATGTAGCAAGTAATTTCCTATCAAGTCAGAATAGTAGACAGTAGTGCCGCCTCTGCGTTCCTGTGGAAGGCATAAAATCATGGAGATAAGGTTTAAGGTGCAAGAGAGTAGAAACTTAGGCCGCTAGAGTGCTTCAAGAAATGAGCTGGTGCTTCAGAAGGTGATAATCTTCCAAGTGAGTCAGCACTTAGCAAACAACCAATTTCAGTGATAAGGGTATTAAGATGTTGAAATGAGTAATGCAGTCCCTCTTTGCTGACAAAGTAACCTGAAGGAGGCCTTTGTGCATTGTCCTTTCTGCTTGGGGTTATGAAGCTGCTCTAAAGCTAGCAGCATCTGCACGTATGCCTGTGAGACCCAGTGCGTGCACGCACTCCCACTTCATGTTGCAGCTGCTTCCCAGGAAACCCTAAATTTACGCCTGCCTCCTCTTTCTGGTGAGAAGTGAAACTGAAGTCTTAACAGCTTGTGGTAAATGAAAGTCCAACAGCAACATCTCCGTAAGTGAGGGCAGCACTGCTTTTGCATGGACAAAGTATGTATTTGGAAGTTGAAGCTGAAGCCATCCCTTCTGCACTGCTCAGGTTTGATTCAGATACAGAGTGGCATTGCTTCCCACTGCTGGGCTGCGTCAATCTTAGAGGGGTTTCAATCTCTAAATCAAGTTTAGAAGGAGTCAATGTACTGCACTGGACATAAAGACTACTAGAATAGCAAAAGCATCAATGTGAGAGCTCCAGGATCAGTGTTTGTCTAATGTGTGATATCAGAACCTGACTTTGGTTCTAGAGATTGTGTCTGGCATGATTTTTTTCTTGTTGTATGAATTCAAACTATCTCTGAACACTCACTTGCTTTTGAGTGAAACTTAGAAAATTCATAAAAGCATTAGGCAGGCTTATTGTTAATTATTTTTAGATAAAGCAAATCCCATTTAGATCCCAGGAGTCCACTCCTCTCTGCATACATGGATATATCCATATATTAAGATGCTGCAATCTTTAATGACAGAATTGGTTTCATGTAATTAAATATGATCACTCGAGCTTAGAAGTTTTGAACAAAGTATTAATTTGAACAAGTGTATTAATAAATCACAGTGTTCAAAATCAGCGCTATTCCTTCAGTTTGCAAATTCAATATCACCCCTTGCTCCCACAATAAAAAACTTTAAAAAAAAAAAGGATTTTGGAACTAATTGTAAGTTACCAGAACCATGCTGTAATGCATTGTGTGGCAAAGTCTGTCCCAGAGTCCAAGACATTTCCCCAAAATACCCCAATTCTCTCTCTGTGCTGTCAAATTACTGCTTGAGTCATTTCAGCAAGGCTCCTTTCCTCTGGTCTTTTACATTTTAAGCAACCCAATAACAATCTGCAAGCTACTCTACAAATTCTAATTCTTTTAAAAGTTTTTCTGTCTTCATAAACTTGTGCATCTCTTCAGAATATTTTTCCTTTTTTTTTATTTTTTTTTCTTTATTATCATGTTTTTATTGTGGTCTGTTTTGGGGCCTGTTTCTCTTCTTTCAGGTACAATACACCAGGCCTCTCTGGACTGGGCTTTATGTGACTAATCACATTATGACTCCTGTGGAGTGGTGCTCTTTCAAAATTTCTTGAGTAATAGTCTGTTATGAGTACATACTTATTCCCATGTCATGCGAACAAATTTGTTCTCACAGTTTGTCGTGGGCCATCTGCTTTTTCATCTTTGTCCCTGGCTTAAATTCAGTAGGATTTTATTCACTTCCTGACAAAATGTGCATTTTTACACTCATTTGGGACCAGATTTTCCAAGAACCTGAAGTCCTTCTTTGACGCCTATGGGACAAAGCCAGACTTTTTGAAGTACACTGCAGCTCCCGCTATTTTCTAACAAAGAAGAGTCCCTGAGGATGCCCTGACATCTCAGTGTGGAGAAGGAATGGGAAAAGAGGAGGTAGGCACATTGGAGAGGTAATACTGTTGGGCAGCAGGCAATTCCTCATGACAGTGTTCATTGCCTAACACATTTTTCCCGCTGTGCTCAAAGCACAGCACAGACGAGTCTCACACTGGCTGCACTTTATGGGGGCCGGACTGAAACACATGAAAAACTAAATGCCTTGACAGAAGTCCATTATGCAGCCAGGAGCAGAGACCCATTTCATCTTCCCCATCAACTAACGTTGCCAATGCATCCCTCTTTTGGCTCCTTTACCCTGCCCCTCAACTAATGCATCTTCTTAAATTGGGGAAGCCTTCTTTCCCTTCCCTTTGCAGCACAGAAATAAGGCACAGCAGAAAAAAATGTTATGTTTAAGGAGACTTCCAGCCCAATCCTCCCTATCGCCGTGCACGAACATCTTCTCCAGCCACATGTGCTCCCTTCCCAGCAACTTGCTGAGGATGGAGAAGTGGCTGGGGAGACTAAAATAAGACTGACAGCTACTTCTAGAGAACTAAAAGAAACAGTAAGAAGAAGAAAGCACTATAACTGATCCAACCACTTTGTCCATTTTGTCTTGTCAATGGTCAGTAGATGCTGCCTCAAAGGAAGCTATCAAAAAGTCTTCAATAGCAGTTACACCACAGTCTGTTATAGGAAATTTTCCCAGTGTTCCATTAATGAATCAGGGTTTTGGACCAGGACAAACGTTTACACTGTTGATGATCACCTTTTACACAATACAGGCCAACAAATTTGATTTAAGATCAGGCTCAGCAACTGTATGGGCTACAACTCCAAGCAGAGCTGGTGCTTAATTACCTCTTTGAATCTGGCCATTAGCTACACCAAAAGGTTTTTCCTGTCTTGAAGCAGATATCCTTTCCAACATGTTTAATTCTTCTGAGAGTCTTGTTTTCTTTCCTTAATAAGTACTATTGTGTTTCTAACTGTCCTTATTATGGTCTTAGTAGCCTTGTAAACATCCCATCCATTTTTAATTTCTTTCTCTTTTTATTTTTCTTCTTCTTTTCCTTTTCCTTGTTCTTTGGCAGTGTTTTTGGCCTCAATTAATTCCTGTAGCAATGATTTTCTCAGGTTAATTTTGCATTGTGTGAGGAAGTTTTTCCAATTACACAGCACATTTTTTATACCAACCAGCCAGATAGCATTGTCTCTAAAACAGCATCTGTTTCTACTCTTTTTACCTTTCTCAATAGCATTTTGTGCCTCACATGTTCCTAGAATAAGCCTACGACCACATGAAATCCAGCAGGTTCTAAGGCATACAAAAGAAAGGATGTATACTTTTAGCCCAAAGGATGGGCCAATGAGGAACATTATAGAAATAAATCCTGAAGTTCCAGATGTTTTGGAGGTTTTTTCTTTGCTGCTTTGAGATTAGTTTAATTTCTTTACATATATATATATATATACATATACACTCTGGAGATTTCAAAACAGATTCAGATGTTAATCAACCAAATGTACTTATATTAACCTGCTCTGTTTTTCCAGGAAAAACACGAGACACACCATGCAATATTATGGTTTTAGTAGCCAGTGAGTCAAGTCTGGAAATTCAGTACGCATGAGTCAATGAGATTTCAGGTTCCTACAGAGTGTCCAGCAAGGACATTGCCAGCAATGAACAGGCCTCTGTTGCCTGGGCTGATTAATGAAACAAATTACATGCAGGCTGGGTTACCCTGAGGCTTTGCCATATAATGCTTTAAATGGAATTGTCCCTCTCGAAGGCTTGTCACATCAGTGCTCCCCTCTGAAACACAGCAACTGCACCTTTTCCTCGGTATTTACCCCCTGATTGCCCCAGCCCAAGGCTTCTGCTAAGCCTTAGAGTCTAATGTAAGAATTTTATACCATAACAGACCAATGGTCCAGCAGTCCTCATCTTGTGCCATTGCTCGAGCTCTGAAAACTCACCACAGAGTGGAAGAGACAACAAAAAAGAGTGCAGGAAGTCTCTTCTCCTGTCTTGAGCAGAACCGAGGCTGCTTGATGGGCAATGTTTGGGTGAAAGAGGGAGATGCTGAGTAGAAGGACATGATGAGACACAGCACAAGAGAATATCTCTGCAAGATTAGCATGGCTGATGCACCGCCTAAGAGTCTGCAGCCCAAAACCTTAGAAGCTAAAGGTGGATGCTTTGACTGTACTATAAAGGGTCCCTGTGTGAGCTGAAGTTGACACGGGAATGATCTTGCCTTAAGTATGCAAGAAAAGTAGGAACTAACTCATGGAATTCATTAAATTTTCACGTTTCCCAGCATGTTTCACTCCCAGAGGCATAGTGCCATTTTTAGGAAAATAATCTTGTAACAAAAATCCCCTGAAACTGCACAGCTTGAGGTGCTTTTTCTCAGCTTCATACACTGAGGAACCATATAGGCTATATCTTTCCTACAGAATTAATCTGGGTGGGAGACAGCCATACATGAACACCTGACTTATACCCGTTTGGACATGAATTATTTCCCTGAATGGCCCTACTGCATCTTTGCTATTTGTGAGCTTTCCTGAGTGTGCCATGAGAGTCGAAGTGGAGGCAGCCTGTCTCATAAATTTTGCATGTACATACCCTGGGATTCTTTCCCAATCTCTTGTGTCAGATGTGGGAGAACTTGTTTACTCCAAGGAAAGGCTTTTGGGAAAGTCCTGAAAGATTCAACTCACCTGTGATCAAAACTGGGTCCTCATTGCAAAGCGGGTCAGTGCCAGCCTGTGGCCAGACAGGACCCAGGCTGCTTATCCCTTTCTAAGAGCTTCTTAGCTAGAATGGAACCACCTCCCAGGCATGAATGAAGTTTTTAACACGTGTGGATTCAGTGCCGGGAGATGTACCTTTCATCTTAGCTGCCGTTTCAGCTGCTAGATATGCCCAGGCAATCATGGCAGTCATCATGGAAACGCTGTCTTCAAAAAGACATTTTGTCTCCAATAACATTTTCATTTTACACCCAAGTCTAGCCAGAGGTGAATTCTTTTGTTTAATGAAGAGTCACAGCTCCTTTGGAACAACATGTTCTCCTGTAAGCTGGGTGAGCCGCTGGTTTTATTGAAGAACAGTCCTGCAGACCAAGACAATGCTGTACTTCACTACCCTTTTTGAATTGCCACTCTGTCATTTCCCCAGAGGAACATGATCAGCCGACCACTAAACTCTGCTTTAAGATCTTATGCCCGATCTAAATGAGACAGAATGAAGCCCTGGAGAGATTTCAATCCTTGCTTTGTTGAAACAACATTGCTTTGTTTGGAATGTATTTGCCTTTGTACTGGGGAATGAAAATGCAACCCAGTGCCCAGTTTTGAAATACATAAATACAGTGCTTTTAGTAATGTAGCATATATAAAGAGATCCACAGCATATGCTTTTTCTTACACTCCCCTTTTTCTTGGAGATCTTCAGTTTTGAAGCCTTCAAGCCTTGAGCCTAGTGACAGCTCAGAGGAGGAGGAACATATAATTTCTGTGTTACAGGCTGGCACAGTGATCCAGTTAGGAAATCTGTAGCATTTCACGTGAAATGAAACCCAGACCTATGCTTGGAACAGTGGACTCAGCCTTCCCCTATATCCAGTTCAATTACAGAAGCCATGATCCCCACTCACAGCTGAAGTCAGTGGTCATCACTGCTTGGCTCCCAGCTCTCTTTCTTGCTTTACTTCAATACCCTTAGATTATGCATTTAATCTAGGGATATATTCCACCATCTTTTCACACTATGTTTGAATCCTGAGCTGGCAACAGCTGGACAACTGAAAGAATTGGACTATTTCCTACCCTTTCTCGCAAATTCCCTGTTCTTTCAATGCATCTTGGGGCAGAGATTCCATGAATCCAGGTCCTTGCTTTTCCATTAACTCTGTATGGCACGACGCCTTTAGCAGATATGTACCAGCAGTCAGAGAATTTGGGGTGTGATGAACATGAGAAGGATGGAAGAACCACCCTAGGTGCTCCCCAGTCCCTCGTCCCTCCACCTAACCACTCTTCCCACCACATGTCCTCCTGAATAACTAACTGGAGGAGACATTCTCCCACTTGGAGAGCAAACAGAACACGTCAGCCCTGCATAAACAGAGGTACTCTTGTCTCTCTGCCTGAGCCTGTGTCCTTTGATCATCACGGGTACCAACTCCCATCTGATATTTTGGGCTGTGCAGGGTGGGCTTGGAAGCTCACTGGGTGGAGGGAGACACCTCGGCAGGGCACGCAGGAGTGATTCAGCCACTCCTCACTCTGAGTCAATATTTACCCAGCGGCTCTGGGCTTGAAGGAGGGATGGTCTCTCTTTGGGATCGCATTCCCACCCTCCTGAGCGAAGTAGCTGAAGCCATGAGAACAAGAGGGTGCTAGTGGCCTTCTCCTGGGAGCATCTCCTCTCTTTTTTAGGCTGCATTTTGGATGCAAACGGGCACGCTGTGGCTGTGTCTCTTTTTCTTGTTTTTTTTCTAATTGTAGTCTGGAGTTTTCCTTAATGGGACAGAGAAGTCTTTGAGACTGGAAATGTGCTCTTCTCTTTGTTTCTGGTAAGACATAACACTGTCCTCATGGGACCGCACTCCAACAGGGAAATTTTAGTTCTGCCTGGCTCAACTTCTTGCTGGCCTGTGGTCTGATTGCTATTTGTCACTGGGACTGCAAGCACTGAGGAACAGAGCCTGCCCTCACTGCGGCTGCTCTAGTAGACTGGAGCCCTGAATTTGGCTGGGCTTCCCAAGCATTCCATGAGGCAAATAGTAACACCAATTTCAGACGGACACTGTATTCCTTGCTTACATTCCTAAAGGGCTGTGTTGTGCTGCTTTTGCCTTGTTCTCCACATTAAACATATTGCTAGATTTCACCCCAGGGGTTGTTGTGTCCTGCTGGTAGATGATTATATTCCTCTGTTTGAGACACTGAAGATGAAAGAGCGCTTTGAGATCCCTTTTGACAGATGGAGATATCCTTCTGGCCCAGTCCCTGATACGATTTTGTGTCCCATCCTACAGATTCTGGTCTCATATATACCAGTGTTAACCAGGAATAATTCCACTGGCATCAGTGTCATTATACCAGGGTAATCATGGGAGAAGGAGAAGAAATAGGCCTGCAGGGATTTTTTTTGTTTTGTTTTGTTTTGGGGGGGAACCATGCTGACTGCAAAACCACAGCAAAATTATTTTTAAATGAGAAAAATTTCTTTAAGACAGATCAGCCTCTTAAAAAGAGAGACAAATGGAATAAAATGCTGCAGTTCAGAAAGTCCTGCAGTATTTGGGAAATGGATCAGTTTGCTGCAAAACGCGGAGTAATTACCCAAATCCAAGAGAGTTGCAAAAAGAGAAAGACCCAGACAATGAAGTTGCTTATGAATTACATTATCAAAAGTTCTCATAGCACAAGAGATGAGATCTTACAAGCAAGTTTATTCTCAGCTTATGCATGGAAAACTATAAACCTCAGTAAGAACCACTGAGTAAACCTGAGAAAAGAAAATGACTGTGCCTGGAAATGTTTAGGAGATTATATTTGTCAATTAATGAAATGAGAGGCCACCGTTTGCAGCTCGATGCACAACACAGATGTACACAGGCTAAGTCCAAAGAAGGAGACTTTTTCTTTTTTCTTCTCAGTAAGAGGAATGCAGGGAAATTTTGTTCTGTGTTTCATCTGCAACTGATTCTTTTCTTTCATAAAACATGGTGATTATTGAGAAGAGAAAGTTTGCTCTGCGTGGCTGGGCGAGGGGTCACAATTACTCACATGACCAGGTTCCCGTTTGCCTTTAAGTTTGTTGATTTTGCTGACAAGCCTTTACCACTTGGTTTCTTAGTTGCGTCAGCAGCTTTCCCAACAGTGCAGTGATGCTTTTTGTGTTACACTGTGCAAACAGGAGAGCAGCTCAAGCCAAAACATACACAGCGAGATTGTACTCCCAACTGTAAGCAACATCATCTTTTGCCTAAGTTTGCATCCAGCCTCATGGTTTGGACTCATCTCTAATAGAAATACACAGGTATCTATCTCCAATGACACATTTTAAAGGAAAAAGGAATTTTTTTAAGGACACAATACATGCACCTTGTCAGGGAAAGCTCCTCCCTATGCCAAGTTTTCTTAGAAGAGCCACTTTCTTTAAGTACAGGACTGCCTTAAACAGGGCAGGGAGGGGGATTCTGGCAGCATCAGGAATCTTCAGCATACCAAAAGGAAGAAATACCAAAGGGGCAGCTGCCTTGTAAAAAGGAGGGCTGCTTGATTAACTTTATGGAAAGAAACAGAGCTGTAAAAAGACAGCATTTTGTCTTTAACAAGGACTGCAAATTGGAACCTAGCCAACTGGGTAGTCTGCGCTAGCCCAGGACTATTAGGAGACCAAGGTCAGAAGGAGCTCAGACGCCAACAGGAATGCAAGGAGAGACAGGCTGGCGAAGCCACGATGTGGAAGAGCTGAGGTACAGCTGCTGACGTCCATAAATGACTAAATGAGCAAACTCATGCAGGATCTCAGCTTAGAAGGGAAGGAAAAAAACCCCAAACAACAAAACCCCACTAGATATCCATCTACAGCTCTGTTGCATAGACATAATGGTACCATCACAGAGAAAGGGAGCCCACTTGAGGATGACATTGCCACTTAGTCTCTCTGGGCATTAGGAAAATGGTTATGCCTTCAGAAATGGCTACAAGAACCCCAAATCATCCCTGCATAGCTTGCACTACAGCTAACATTTCAATACAAAAGCAGCAGAGGTTTGGAATAAAATACACTGTGTAGGATGTCAGATTGAGCTACTGCACTTGGCCAGTCCCTGTGACATTATAATTAGAGATGGGGCTTGAATCAAAGATCCAAATGTGGAGCAGTGCTTTCAGTCAGCCAAGACGCGTGCACCAACACTGTCATTATCCTGAATTTTGTCATTTATAACAGAATTGAAGCACTGCAATCTTCAGGACATTCAAAATTTGGGTTGAGAGAAAACCCCAAATTTGGTATTTATCGCTGCTCTCCAAAGCCCAAAGTCTGTGAAGTGCTTAAATACATAGCTGGGAGACATGGAATCTTGGGAGCTGCGCTTGTGAAAAAAAGCTGCCTGAAGTTGAGCTTTCCAGCATAGAGACAGACCTCAATTTTTTGGACACTCCCAAAAAAAAAGGAAAAAGAAGTAAATAATTTTAGCTCCATGTCTATCTCAGACTACTGTGGCTCTGATGAGAGAAGAAAAGTGAATTTGTCACAGAAAAAACAGCCCAGCAAATAAAAATCTCAAAGGAGAAAGTGATTAAAGTGATTTAAAATATGTAACCACACCATGACAGCTGCCAGTGAAACCTAGCACTTTGGGGTAAGATCTGCTAGTCCTGCTGAGCACCCCATGTAGCTTGCTTTCCTAGGCTGCTGGAGTATTCCCTGCACTTGAGCATCTTGAGTTAAAAGTGCAATGTGAAATGTCACGGTTCAAACGAACTCCTTGCCAATGCACTGTGTGTCAGCATGGAAAGTATATATTGTAGCAGAAAATGGCTGGAGAGTAATGCACAAAGCAATGCCCTTGATCTTAGAGGAGTACAGCAGCATGGATTAATTTAGTATGCCAGGCACAGACAGTCAAGGGTTGTAGATCCCCTCTTGCTTGCCAAGGGAGCATTAGTAATCAATACCATTTTGAACACCCAATCCATGGCAAGGCCTATTTTGGGAAACCAAAAGTCCAGTGCAATGCCAAGTGTCTATAAAGACCCCAGCAAGCCCATTATGAAAGTTCATACTTTTGCTGCAGGTCATTTCTTTTCACCCCCAAACTTCCTGATGCACTGTAAGGACAGCCACTCTTGGAAAAACAAGAAGTCTTACTACCTGTTTGTCCAGAAGCTGTTCCATTAAAGGCCAGATTATCCTGAACAGGTGAGAAAGCACTTAACTTTTGCTTAAATTCACAGTTTTGTCTCTTTCTTATATGTATCCTGCGCAGATACTGTATGAAAAGAGCTATTCTAAAAAGAATGGCCTGAAAAAGTATACCCTACAGCCATCACATAATTTTAATTCCTTTCTTTATCAATAGAGGCAAACCCCTCAAACTTCCCAGATGCTTACTGCAGGTATAGCAAATCTTTGAGGCTGATCCTTCTTAGCTCAATTGGGAGCAAAAACATTTGGGCCCTGCACTTCTTTATCATGAATTTTGCTTCCTCCCATGAGCCCTCAACTCCAAGTGTTTTGTGGACAAGTTTGCAAGAACAGTTTTACTAAGTTTTGCCAATGTATCATCTGCACAAGAGATAAGGAGTGCATGCATTACCTCTTCCAGTGCTGAATTAGATTCATTTAGCAAAGTTGAAATCAACCTAAATGTCTAATAAAATGTATAGAAAGATAGGATTTTATCCACTGTGCACTAGGAGTGGAACCAGACCCTAAAGTAGCAAATTTTAAGAAAAAACTATGAGATATGTTGATCAAAGGTGGACCTGTACTTTTATTTTAGCAACAATAACCTGAAATAGTGGTGCTTCAAGGTTGTGGGGACTAGGTTCTTCACTTCCTAATGCTGTTGATATTCCTTACAAGTATACCATAATCTGCTGATAGATAAATAGCCCCGGGGCCATACCCTGCCATCAATTACACTTCCAAGTCTGAAAAATGCGCTAGCAACTCAGAAAGGTCAAATTCAGTCAAGAGTCAATGAGACTGAGAACAGAATTTGGCTTAGAGATGTAAGCGAAGCATTTCCCTGACACATACAACACGGTACATTTCCCAGGATTCATTCTTCCTACAGAAGGAATGTGTGTTTTCATGGTTTTGAAGATGAATTAGGTTACATTTTTTTCCTGATGGGCAAATACAGGAAGCTCATCTCTCTGCGATGGCTCGGCTGTATCATCTATAGATGAAAAACCTCTATGATCTGCTGATGACAGTCTTACCTCACTATAACAGAATCTCCTGCCCACCTGGAGAATATTTAACTATGATATATGATGATAATTTTATTTCACAGGAGAAATTTTATGTAGTGTCCATTTCTTCTGGGAGAAATAGTGAGGCTGACAGGTGGAAAATCTTGAGCTGTTGAACACTTCAGTGGTTAAAAGGCAGGTAAAAAGTGAGTCAGGAGCTCTGATTTTAATTCCTGGATGTCTAATTGATTTGGTTGTATGGACTTGGGTATCTCCTTTGGAGCCAGAGTCCTTAAGCCACTAAGAGCTAAGAATAAGAATTCCTGTTGGCTTCACAATTTTGCTGTCTCCTAAATTTTCCCTTCCAAATACAGTAAGGGTAATTCCTCCCTCCCACTGACAGAGCAATTCTTAACTCCATGTTTGCAAAACTCATTGTAAGTTTTGGACAAAAGGTGTTAGAGGAACACAAAACAGATTTGACACCTTTTTTATATAGAGGGCTTTTGAGGTTTCCTGTGATTGTCCACATATTTGAAGATTAGTTAGCTTTTCAAATGGATTATGCAAAGTGAAAGCCTGAAACAACAGAAGGTTGGGATCAGTGACCCAGAAGGTCCTTCCAGTCTTGTGTTCCTGGAGGCTTTTCCAAGCCATACCAAGGACGTTAAAGACTACTTGTGTGGTCTGAACTTAACACCTTCAATACATACACCCCATTGAATTTTTTTGTAGCATCCATTTAATGCGAGAGCTAGGACCTCTGTGGAAAGGTAAGAGAAAGCACATGCCACAACAGTGACAGAGCACCACACAAACTAGCTGACAGCTCAGGAAACTGAAGTGGTCATGCATGTCAAGAAACACCTTAACAGACACAGCTTCATCTCTCTGGCCTTGAGATCCCACCTCTAGAAGCATCACTTGTGTTATCACTGCCCGTTCCGTCCTGGACCTCCCTTTTGAAAGCCAACAGCTAGTAGCAGTTATGATGGTGATTTTCTGGTGTAGACGCCTGTCCATATGAAACTCATCTGGAATCACCAACCTTATTTTCTTGTGGCAATTTACCATCTTACCATATGGTAATGTTTTCGGTAATGTTTTGGGCTGGATTAAAATTAGTGATGCAGTGATGTAAGATGCTTTGATCACGCTCTTAGCTAAGCCTATACTTTACCTAGCTGGAAAATAGGTAGTGGTGTTGTTTCCTAGTGTTGGAACAGGTAGGTGTTAAAGATGAATTCAGATAGGCTCGCACTCCCCCACCTCCAAGCCTATCCCATCTGTGGAAACCAACAGTTTCTGATGTTAAAATGTGCTTTGGCAGCCAAAATGTCAACCACATGCCACCTCTGAGAAGGCCACAATTCAGTGGTTGCACATCAGACCAATCAATCTGTATTTATAAGGTGCTTTGATATACGAGATGAAAAGACACTATATAAATGCCCCATTCATTTAGCTTACATACAGTAGCAGCAAACATAAAAATCATGACCCACAGGGTTAGAAAGGTGTATTCCTGTTTATTAATTGAAGACCACATAAAGAATGCTTGGTTAAAGTGTTCCATTTGCAGTGGACATTTCAGTGCTGGTCCCGCGAATGAAAATAATACTGGAAATTTGCATGGGCAAATGGTATAAACATCAAGTTTGCACAACCAAAACCAAAATTCTCCTTAAAACTGCAGAAAAAAACTTTTTATATGGGAGTATTCCTTGTTCCCTACACACCAATGGGAAGTGAGGCAAACAGTCCTTTGCCAGATCAAGACTACAGTGAAATAATTATACTAGCAAAAAAGAATTTTACTGACCATCAGCTACTCTGCAACTTAGTATGTGTCACACTTAACCACCTATGGGTTCACTCTACATCTGTTTCCCCTCTTTTATGCATATAAGTGAGTCTTTGGATTTCTAGACCTGTATTCCTCACTTCTGTCTCTGTGTATCTTTGAGATACATGACCCTCTCGGTTTATTTGGAAAGCTACGTTAAATAAAACCTTTTCTGTCTGTCATCTCAGTAGTCAAGTGCTGAGTCGATATCCATTCACAGTGCCTGGGAGCATGCAGTGCCTTTCATATATCATAACCATAAAAATAAATAAATTACAAAGCAGAAAGGAGATAAGGCACAGGTTTAGGCTGCCTTTTGAAGATTTATTAAAACAAACTGGTATTTCTTATAATGTGCATGTAACCAGAATACATAATTGACAATGATAATCATTAACAGGTACTAATGTTATTTCAGAACAGAGGACGGAATGAGACAGACTAAACCTCCATGAATGCAGTAGAGGAAATCCAAACTGCGATAATTAAATGCAAATAAAGCCTGGGGGCAAAAATTCCTGTTCTTTCTAAGATAAGAGAAATGTATTCCTACCATCTATACTTCATTTATTTCTCTTGAAGACTCTAATTTGTTTTTAAGCTAATAGATCAAACATTCTTGTCACAGTTCGTACAACTGTCTCAAATATGTGAGAAGTACCCGCCAGGCGAGGACCACCAGCAATTTTTATGATTTCTTTACACTACAAATATTTGGCAGAACTGAAATCACCCAATAAAATAAACCTGTGGATTCATCTGCAGTTTTAGACTCTCTCCAAGTATTTTTTGGACTCCTTCCCAAAATAATTGATGTTCATGATATTCCAATATCAAATGAAAATATGTCCTAATTTTCATGTCTCACTACCACCATCTGTTATTAAAGAGAAAGTAATTTTTTTCCTAATGGATCAAGTGGCTTGGAGACACCCATGTGGTCATGAGTGAACCTTTGGTCCAACAGTGCTTTGGGTCTTTCATGCAGTTAGGTTGGTGGGATTAGGACATAATGCAAAGGCAGAACCATGGAGCAGTGGTGGTGGAATGTTGATTCTTTCAGTACCAGCATTGTCTGTCAGCTGGTGCTCAAAGAGCCAGCAGCAATGCAACATGGGTGTCCCCATCTCTCCAGAGGAAAAGAAGCTTGAATTTGATTATGTGCAAGAATGGCTTTAGGGAAAGGTTCAGGATCCTCTTTGGAAATGCCTTTGGCAAAATGAATAAATAAAAGAATACATGTTTGAAAAGTCTTTCCAGCTCTAGTGACATTGCAGAGGTCTTCAGTGAAAGCAAATCATCAGTACACAAATGTTGCAGTCACTTCTGTGAAGTTCAGATCAACTAGCTGGTACTTCAGGAAGTCAATAGCTGAGTTTTACATACATTCAGCTCTTCTTAATATTACACCCATGCATTTATAATACTGAAGTCTTTCTCCTCCAAACCAAAGATGAATTAATTTATAAATCACCCAAACCTTCTGCCTCTGTCATTGCATTTGCAACCTAACTACATCACCATTTATTCATCCCACCAAGGCGTACCAGACAGCCATTCCTAAAGAGCTGACACTGCTCTTCCCCATTCCTGCGGATGTTTTTCTCTCTAGAGGTCTTGAGCTGCACAATTTTAGCAAGTGCTTCTTGCAATATGCCTTTTAAATCTTACAAACCACTGTAAAATCTGGTGCACGGCATCAATTTTAGATGTTTTCCAGCAGAAAGGAGCATGGCTTTTGTTTCCACCAGCCTCCTGGCTATACAGTGCCTTGTGGGTATTAATTTTTAGGGTTATCACCCACTCTGATTTAGGTAAAGCACCCTAATTTTATGAGACTTGTCTCACACCTTGTTAGACTAGCTGGCAGGCTGGTTAATATTGACTAGATGGCAGAAGAAAAACCTCTTTATTAGTACAATGCTGAATTCAAACATTGCTATTGCCCATGGATTGAAATGGTATCCTTTCTGATATAGCCACGTTGCTCCCTTCACAGCATTCACATGAAGTCAAGAGAATGGGCAGGTTGAGCTACTCAGAAATTTCTCGTTTTGCTTTTTTTTTCCTTTTTAAGGAAAAACTTTATTTTCCCAAAATGTTTCCATTTTCCCTAGGGATAGATCAAGGAAAGTGTTCAACTTGGGGTCAATGTGAGATGAAAATTGTTCAGGTCAGGTCTAAGCAAATTAAAATTATTGTAGGTCAAGCCAGCCTGACATGAATCTGCTTTAGCTGGAGTTACACATACATGATGAGATATGCATATCTGCTGTGAAGAAATGGAGATTCACTCCAGCAAGGCAGCCCAGCCAGCAAGAAACAACCAGAAGAAAATAACTTTCAAGAGGTGAATGGAGAACAACTGAAAATACTGCTATTTAAAAACAGCCCAAACAAACAAAGTATTTCAAAATATTTCCCACATTCACAATAAAAGATTTTACTACAAGGATCTCATTCTACTGCAAGTTTCCAACAGTTCAGTTTGGGATCCAGATTACAGATGAAAATGACTGTTTAAAGGCAGGACACAAATCCAAATCTTTGTTCTAGTGACACATCTACTCACAGATATAAAACTGTTTTGTTAACTGGCAGGGAATACTGGATCATGGTGGAATTTCCTGTGTTTCATATCCCACATATATACTATCATTTCTATATCACAGAGGGGAAACTGGGATTGCATGAGCACTGCTACATGGGCAATACAGAAAACAGTGCAAGAACATTGGAGGGTCTCTAGTTATTAAAACTAAACATCTACCAAAAAAACCTCCCTCTGAGGTAAGCTGTCTTCCAGGACAAGATCACAAAGGCACCACATGAAACTATGAGTGGAAAACTGAAAAACAAAGAAGAAAGGAAGGACACGGTTCTTCACAAAATATGCATTGAATCTGCACGATCATCTTGTTCTGCAAGACACACAAGTTTGTATGAGGTCAAAAAATGATCAGATGTTGGCAGCTTCTGTAGACAGGGGATGAAGAAGAGGAGGGATGTTTTCTGAAGCCAGGGTGTTCTTCAGTATCCTCTTTGGATGATAAAAGATCCCTTCAGTAAGTGAAAGAACTGGCTGGATGGCCACATAAAAAGAGTTGTGGTCAATGGCTCAGTGTCGAGCTGGAGACCAGCAATGCTGGAGGGAAGGAATGCCATCCAGAGGGACCTCGACACACTTGTGAGGTGGGCTGATGCCAACCTCATGAAGTTTAACCATGCCAAGTGCAAGGTCCTACACCTGGGTCGAAGCAATCCCAGGCACAGCTACAGGTTGGGCAGAGAAGAGATTCAGAGCAGCCCTGCAGAGAAGGACTTGGGGGTGTTGGCTGATGAGAACATAAACATGAGCCGGCTTCAGTGTGTGCTTGCAGCCCAGAAAGCCAACCGTATCCTGGGCTGCATCAAAAGGAACATAACCAGCAGGTCGAAGGAGGTGATCCTGCCCCTTTACTCTACTCTCATGAGACCTCACCTGCAGTATTGTGTGCAGTTCTGGTGTCCTCAACGGAAAAAGGACATGGAACTGTTGGAACAAGTCCAGAGAAGGGCCACGAGGATGATCAGGGGACTGGAGCACCTCCTCTATGAAGACAGGCTGAGAAAGCTGGGGCTGTTCTTCAGCCTGGAGAAGAGAAGGCTGCATGTAGACCTCATGGCGGCCTTCCAGCCTCGAAGGGGGGCTATAGGGATGTTGGAGAGGGACTCTTCATTAGGGACTGTAGTGACAGGACAAGGGGTAACGGGTTAAAACTTAAATAGGGGAAGTTTAGATTGGATATAAGAAGGAAATTCTTTCCTGTGAGGGTGGTGAGGCACTGGAATGGGTTGCCAGGGAGGTTGTGAATGCTCCATCCCTGGCAGTGTTCAAGGCCAGGTTGGACGAAGCCTTTGGTGGCATGCTTTAGTGTGAGGTGTCCCTGCCCATGGCAGGGGGGCTGGAACTAGATGATCTTAAGGTCCTTTCCAACCCTAACTATTCTATGATTCTATGGTTCTATGACTGTCTGTGACCCCTGCCTCTCTATATCTGCCCAGTATCTGTGAAGTCTCTGCACTCTTCTTGACCCAGGTCGCTGGCAGCCCACTGAGTCTTTCTTGTTCACCTGTGACACATTTCAGCTTCCACTCTTGATCTTTTCTTACAGGTCCATAGATGGCTACAGAGGGCTAGAAGATGGGATATACTGTGGCCTGGGAAGCAAACCTTCTGCAGACACCAGTGTACATTTGCCTGCAATATGGAAGTGATGACCAAAACAGTCTCTTTTAAATTTATATTTCTATTCTCATGATCCCACAAATGCAGTATTATTTACAGAGGTCATCACCAGGATGGTACTTGCTGCAAAAGGGCCCTTCCCAGTCCTGGCTAAATGCTGAAGAGCCTATTACTTAGGGTTTGCTCTTCCTCATGAAAAAAGTATCTCTGTTCCCTTAACTGCTCTCTACACAAGCTATGTTTTCCTCTCCATGTGACTCAACAATATATAACAGAAGTTGACTCTCCACTTTATGCAAAAGCAAATGGGCTTTATGGTATTATTCTCAGGTATGACAGGACAGTGAAGAAACACAAAGAGCTGAAGAAAGCTAAGATGTACAGAAAGGGGCAAGATAGCTAAGTTTCCTGCGGGTTCAGTGCAAAGCAGCTTACACATTCAGGCAAAACAACTTCACAGTTATTCTACTCAAATTTCAGTGTCAGCAGCAAGTCAGATCACTCTCCACAACTCAAAAATTGCAGATAGAGACACCTACACCAGCCACCCAACAGGTCCAGCTCACTGATCTGCAGATTGAACTGAACAGACAAAACCTGGTAAGTGGGAGCTGTGTCTCATACCCTCTACAAGGATCCAGTAACCCACTCACCATCGGGTTAAGCTCCTGTTGAACATGAGCAGAGCTCCTTACAAGTTGTGCAACACAATGGAAAATTGAGACCATACCATAGATGAGGACATACGAGTTACGTGGTTTGCCTGAGGCCACACAGTGAGTCAGTGGCTAAATTATAAACTTGGGAGTCCCTGGCTCCAAGTCACTTATTCAATCTATGCTGCCTCTAAGGCATATTACATTGAGGGTATTGTATGGAAATGACATTAACTTTAAAGAGCAGTGTACAGTAGAAGCAGGCGAAATAAGTGGGCTTTATTGTGGGCTGGGATTTTTTGTTTTTGTTTTTGTTTTTAAAGCATGAAAAAAGTGACATGAGCAGTTTTGCAAGCATACAGTGTAAATTAATTTTGCACAATTGGATTTCGAAACCCTCCTCCTGGATTAAGAACCTAAACACCAAGTTTCAGGCCATAATGGACCCTTCTTTTCCACTCTTCTTTTTGTCTTCTTTTTTTTTTCTTTCTCTGGCAGTACTGTTAACCCCTGAAAACAGAGGTTTAATATGGAAATGCTGACAGCTCCTTAAGCAGAGCATCACATTTGCAACACTGTAATTATGCCTACTTCAAAATGCTCCAAAGAAAACAACATTTTCTTGTTCAAACAAATCTTGAATGGTTTTAGCCCCAGAATTAAATCATTCAGACCAAAAAGGACTGTGTTAAGCATGCTGATCCAGGGCTGTACCAAGGAGATGTGGAAAGAGATAAATGCAAATTGATTTTACAATATTTACATAATTAGATCCACATCTCTGCTTTTCTCTATCGAATGAGTAAAGACCGGATTAACCTTATTATTATTATGTTTATTTGATTGACTTAGGAATTCCATCTGGATGAAAGAGAGTCTAGATGTCTTTCTGCATGCACGCTCAGCGTGAAGCCAATCAACATGACTCTCTAAGTAACAAATTTGGTTTATGTCATCTATCAGCAAGATCCTGTAATACTAGATATAGATTTAGTTCAATGGGCAACTGCTTCTTAAAGACCATGCAGTTTAGAGGATTCCATCCTGCATTTTTATGTCCCCACAGAAAATTACTTGTCAGATTTTCCACTCTTGTGGAGAGGGTTTTAAGTAAATGTGTGGTGCATAAAGCATGGATGGCACATTTAAATGATAATGCAGTTTGGTGTAGGATGTTTGCTTATGTTGCAAGACTTTCTTGCAGCACATTTCTGCAATGAAAAAAAGGCAAAGATATGCATAGGTACAGGATTTCTCTGCCAGTGGTGAGAATAAGATAAAAGGCAAAGATTTCTTCCACTGCTCATAATGTTTAATTTTGATTTTTATGACTGTTTCATGCAAATTATACTTCCTAACAATATTTACTATATCCCCACTCAGTGTAAGTAATGTCAGATGAAAAAAAAAAGGAATTTGGTGTCAATCTCATTGCACTTGAATGGGGAAGTACAATATTATGGGCTAGTTAGGAGAAGTCTCTGCAAATAGATTGTTACTTCCTTTGAAAATTTTTCACCAGCTAATTAAAAACCACCATCAGGAACCTTTTCCTGGTAGCTACCCTCACTTTCCGAAGAAGGATAAGACAGTGGGCTGAGGCTGGGATAGTTGGGCTTATTTCTCAGCTTTACATAACTAAGACAAAGCCATCTCCATACTAGACAACAAAAATATTCTTTTTTTTTCTCTCTTTTGTATTAGTCATGTTTACTTGAGTTGCCATCATTTACAGGCAGAGTCTTCTGACTATATACAACACCCAGTTCCGACTGCTCAATGGTACTCAGAAGCATGCAGTTAATCCAAAGAGAAGGCCATTTGATCCAACCAACACCATTTCTACCACCAAAGTGGCCATTTTGTAACTGTGAATGGACATCTTGTGAATGTTTCTATTTTATCTGATTTCCCATTCCTTGCTGTAATAAGCATATTGGAATTTGCCATCAGGCTGCAATCTGAAACAGTTACGTTACATGAGACTGCATGTTATCTCATTTGTGAGCTCCCTTTACCACACAGACTTGCTTTTGACTTCCTCCCGTGCACTAATACAACAGACTCCAACTCACACACTTTGCTTTTCTGTTGGGAAAACATTGTGTAACCTACAACACTCACACAGCAAAGCTTCCCCCACAGGGAAGGAAGCCTCCAGCTAAACAAAAGCTTTGATATTAAGACCACAGCAATGTGTAAGCCCATAATAATACACTTGGACTGCAGCTCTGCTTTAGGGAAACAACAAAACAAAACACTCTTAATGAAGCTATTGGCTTGGAGGAAGTACCAAGTCCAAAATGATTTTGACTCCATATGGAATTTATATGGAATGCAACATGCAATAAAACACCAGCACACCCAGATGTGGATGCTCCCCAGCTGTCTGTCTGCCGCTTTGATGGCAAGCTACAAAGACCCTTCCCTATGCAGTCATCTCCACACGAAGCAAGAGGTGACTCCATTGCACTTGTGTATCAAATAGAGTAGTGGAAAGGAAATTTTAGAAACATAAATGTTCCACTCAGATTCTAGTTTCTGTGTGTTCAAAACAGAGGGCTCTGAGTATCTCAGATGCCTCTCAGGCTCAACAATGGGTCACACAGCCCTAAGGAAAGAAAACTCTTGGGAAGCATTGCCTCTCTGTCCCCAGGGCTTCTGCTTGGAGCACTCGATGCAGATGTTATTTTTCCCTGCAGCTGTTGGGGGCAGTAGACAATCAATCCTGGGTTTCTGTGACCTGTATGATCCTGGATGTGGATCATATACGAGTTATACATATACATATTTGCAAGCCACTTTGACACGTCTGTCAATTTAGGGGAAATGTAAGTCCTGCCTTGAGAACTGTCCGTTTAGGGGAAATGTAAGCCCTGCCTTGAGAACTGTGTATTTCGGTGATCCTTTGAGATATGTGGTCCAGATCAGGGCCAAATTTAGCAGAATTTATGACTGCAATATGATTTTGCAAATGCCAATTGATTTTGGCCAGAATTTTTCCATTTTCAGGCCATGAGTATCATTATTTTCTATGTGGCTGCTGAATTTTGAAACAAGTTACAGGGAATGAGTTAAGTCCCAGAGTCAGGGAAACAGATTTGCTTTGGACACAGGCAGGAGGCAGAATGCAGGCAGAGACAAGCAAGACAGAATCTGGGAGGTTATTTTTACACTAATGGCTACCAAAGATTACTTTTTATGCCCAAAATCCGCTCTCTGCAGCCATAAGACATACTGGCCACAGTCACTATCACAGCATCCACTGAAGTGTGTGTTGGGTTGCAGGATGTGTGAAGGCCACAGCACTGATGGGCAGCAGGAGAAAGGAGCAGGATTCAGTCCATGCACCAGCCATTAGTTATTTCACATTTTAGCACACTGTAGCATTCCCTATGATACCTGTGATCAACTTCAAAATCGTTTGGAAGCCCTAAAGCAGAAGAGCCCAGCTTGTCCTTATCCTTAGACCCCAGAAATGAAGAGCCTTGTTCTCCGCTATGCACCCTCAGTAATCAAGCGGGAGAAGAATAGTATCCTAGAGGACAGCTGAGGCCAAAATATGAAGGCATCAGAAAAAGATTCTTTTTCCACTACTAAAGAAGACCTGGCAGCTCAGACTAAAGTCCTTGGAGATAGATGGGATGAGATCCGTGACCTTTGGCAGTGGTTTGGCCACCAGCTCAGAGATCCCGTGCAGCTCCTAATCTCAATCAGGCTGGACCACACTGCAAGGGGGTCTGGAGGCCACCTCTACCCTCCAGGTCTCCAACTTTAGAAAACTACCTGGCTTCTCTCTTTTCTGCCCTTCTCCATCTTTTCTTTTGCTAATGAGTGAGAGGCACCTTTCCTTAAAAAAGGTATGGCAAGAACAGTGTGTGGGTTGCTTAAGCAAACCTTAGGGCAGCTGAGTTAATGTTCTCAGCCCACCCCTGAGACCTCTGACAGACCTTTCAGGTCCAAGGATGGCCCATCAATTGCTGTCCTGAGGGCTTTGCTGTCTGGTGCTGTTTGTTCGTGAAGTTTCAGGTGCTGTTTCTAACAGTGAGCTTAATGCAATGAAAAGCACAGATTTGCAGTGTAGCAGCCCATACCTGGGGCAGTAGTTTAGGCTTAGAGTTAGTGGGGTGAAATAGGAACTTTCAGGGTAGAGCTCACATTTCCTAAATAATGGCTTAAATAGCTCAGGCTTTGTGTAGTTTTCATGTTTTGTAGGAAGTATTAACTCCATGCGCCTCAGCTTGACCTTCTACACTCATCTCTGCTCAAAAGCTTAGGGATGGAATTTTTTCTCTTTTTCTCTAGGCTACTCTTATTCTGAAAAGTGAGTGCTCTGTGGCATACTGGTCCCCCACTTTGCCATACTGGGGACCTGCCAGGACAGCTCTTTCTGCCTTCTGGGCTGGGTTAGGGCAAGAAGGTAGCTGGTGCACACCAGGGTCTTTCACCGTATAGGACTGTGCCGTGGTCAGGTAATTGTAGATGTCTGGTACAACAGGTGCCAGAATGCTCCTTTAATAAAATCGCTGCTTTTAATAAGAATAAGAAGGAATGCCCAGTAGCTAAAAGGCTAGGCCTTGATCCTGAAAATACATGCTCACATGAGTAATTACATGCACTTAACAGTCCTCCTACAGTGCTCTGAGAACTTTGGTATAGGCTGCTCCAGTTCCCATGGGCTGCAGCAGCGATGGGACACCCTGAGTTCAGGGCTGATCTCACCATGCATGAAGTGACTCATATTCCTGTGTCTGACGGGTCAGACCCCCAACCACAGAGCTGCACCTCAGATATATTCCTTTGTCAGTAGCAAAAATGAAGTTCTGTGCAGGGGGAAATGCCCAAATTGGGATTGTATTAGTTAACAAGACACGGTTCAAGGTTTTTGTATTCTTCAGCTTCCCAGTTTCCACTGACCTGGTGTGATACCATGAGGATTGGCTGTTTCTCTGGAGATTTAACAGGTATTACCAATTCCCATGTTGGAGCCATAAACACAGTACTGCCAATCACTTCACCTTCCCTACTCATGCCAGGGGAATAATAAAAGGTCCTGCTCACTTTCCTCTTAAATTTCACATTCTTATTTAGAATATTTTTCCTTTTTGAAAGATCATTTAGGGATAACCAGATAGGAGATTATTTTAATAACTGATGTCCAGTACTGGATCATTTACATTGCTTGTTTCTAACTTGCCTTCTTGTTTACAACAGGCTGAAAAGGTTAATCAAAATTAGTAATACATAATACACCCAGGTGTTTCATACAGTGGCCATATGTATTTTTTCTTTTTCCCCTGTAATTATTATGTTAGTACAAACAGCACTGATAGTTTAATATTCTGTATCAGAGAACTACTAGGAATAAAGACATCTAACTGAAGGAAAATACTCTAACAAAGGTTTTCCTGTACAGGCAGTTGCACTTCCACACTAACATAGCTCCTTAACTTAACATTTTTAATGATGGGTTTGTGAGCCCAGCTATGAAAAGCTCCAGCCTGGAGAGCTAATATTGCAGGGAAGCTCACTGGGTGGTTTCTCTGTTCCACCCTAGAGGTAGCTGCATTTCCACTCTGTGACTAAGTGGATGATACATACTCAGGGCTAAATGGATTTATTTTTCACTCTTTCAATGTCAGAGCAATCCCACAGCCTGCAGTGGAGATGCCATAGAGTGCAGGAAGAGTAAGTAGCTCACAGCAGATAAAGGACTTTTTACTTGACTTAATGAACCCATAATTTTCTTTTTTTTTCATATATAAGTTTCAGCTTGGCCCTTCTGTTTCTCTGCTATGTGTGAAAAGAGACTTGGGTTCTGGACATTTAGCTAAATCCTAGTCCTTTCTCAATCCTCAGGATGGTGAGGAGTCTGATGAGGGGATATGAGAGCTGTTCGTAAGTTGAATGCACCCTTCCTCTTATTCTCACAGCTTGCTTAATAATCAGCATTTAAAAGCAAAAAAACTAAAACAAAACAAAACAAAAATCTTGGGGATGCTACAGTGTCTGCGTAAATGGAGGATTTGAGTTCACAGATCCCACCTCTCCCTTTCCTTATGCCTCAGGTTGCCAGATGGTTGAGAGCAACCCAGATGGGCTCCAGTGTGAGAAGACAACCTTTCCACAAGGAATAACGCTGCTGGCCAAATGTGCAACCAGTTCTACCGCCAGTTAGGGGCCAGAGTACAAATGATCATATGTTTTCATTATGAAAAGCAGGAACTCCTGGCTTGTACCACTCTCAGTTCTGCACAGTGACAGAGAATTCCTCTGGAGAGGCAGCTCAGAGCAGACATATTTCTTGCACACACATCTTATCCACCCTACAATTGATATCAAAACTAAGTTACCATTTTAAATAATTTCATTCCCATTTTCAGAGCACCAGCTGCCCAGCATGAAGCACTTATGAAGATCAGCAGACAATGTGTGCTTACACTGTGCTTGCAATCCCAGTGCATGCTTTCACAGCATCCCTTCCCCACAGGGCCAACAGCTCTCACTTAAGGGATGGTTGCCCTCAAGTGAGTACCAGTGGGGCAGATTGACAGCTTGCTACATCTACATTTATATTCCCTCTCACCCTGGAGGTTCACACACACATCAGCATGCTGCTGAATGGGCACGAGCAATGACCACACACTTTTCAGACCCTTCAGCAATCTAGCACACATCAATTTAGGAAAAGTACTGATATTTAACAATGTTTTTGTTTGTTTAGTCCCACCTGAGGATTCCTACAGTTTTTCTATGCCCTTCTTAGGAAAATAGCCATCTCCACGTTACCGAATATTGATTTGAATTTATGCCATGGAATTAACAAACATTATGGGTGTTAGAAAATGTACCTACAACTTAATTGTATTGAGTGGTAGGAATAGAAATGACCCCACTCAATATTCATTACTTGGTTTGAATTTTTCTGCATAAAAGATCCAGCCTTCATCTCCTTACCCATTCATATAATTTTGTTGGAACTGAACTGTGAACCTTCATGTTTTTCTGCTCTTGATTACGAAATTGCCAGTAACCAAAATTACCATCAAAGAAGCCCTTGTTCACCCCCTAGCAAGGTTGTATAAGGGCTGAGCAGAGGGGACAGGAGAGCAACATGGACCACTATTGCTCCCACAATAAGCAGACTCAGGACTGGATGGTCCAGAAGGTGCCCTCCAGATCTGTGTTTCTGTGAAGAGTCATCTGTAAAGACATTTTTCCACTTGTGGGCTTCTGCTCACAGGCGAAGCTTGGCGGTAAGGGCTCAGAGTGCTGTGGAAAGTCATACCCACAAGGAGAGACAAGCCCTTGTGGCAGGGCAAGATACCTTTGGATTTATGCTACAAACTAAAATTGCCCTTTTCCACCACTTCCCATTGTACAGCCATTGCCTAGTCACTTTTAACCATCATTACTAGCTCTTTTAGAACATCAGTGTTTTTTCACATCTCTCACCCTCCTATTAAATATCTGTGTTTTGGATTATTGTTCCCAGAATTATTAGTATGCCTTTTCCCAGACAGAATCTCATTCTGTTTTCTGCTCATATTTCTAACCTCTGGTTCCATTAGTGTTATTTCTCTGTCTTCACTTGGTTTACAGCTCTTTCCAGTGCAGTGTTGTGTGCAGATCTAGCTAATGTACTTGGTTACACCTCCTTCCAGACCATTAATAAAAGTATTAAACAATGTTGCTGCTAGCACAAATTCATGCAGCACCCTGCTGTTCATCTCCATCATCTTCAAGACCACAGCCATCCATCATGTGCACCATTTATCACTGGCAAACAGACTTTGCAAACTAAAGGTGTTCTGTTTTAATTATGTTCTAGCTCTGGGTGAGTTAAAAAGGGAAAAAAGGCTGTTAGTGGCAGAAGGAGGTGGGGTGGAACAAGGGATGGATATTGATACGGCTGAAAACCACTCCTTATCAAGGAATCCAAATGGACAGATGGAGAGAAACGTAATCCCTCTCTGCATCTTACCATGTCCTGTAGCAGAGGTTTCCCTGAAGCACCCTGGTCTGGCACAACCAGGGACCACATACTTGAGGGAGGAACTATATATTATTCCAAGAGTTGCTACACCAGCCAATGCACAATGGGAATAGCAGTCACGGGCACAAGAGAGATACTGTTTGTTCCCACATAATTATTTCCGGTAAGAAATAATCACATATTCAGACATGAACTCAAATCAAAGGAGAAGTTCAGGGCATATTGCCACTCTGCTTGCTGCTGGGATCTGCAATGAGGGATGCTGGTAAAGCCGAATATAAAAAAGTCCTGGACTGAAACAGGCAGTTATCTAGGGTCTTCTAGCATTTCTGGGCATCTACACCTGAGAAGGAGGTTGCCAGAAAGGCAGAAGAGGTTCTTTGCATGCAGGCTTCTTCTTCAGGAAAGCAACATGCTCCCCATGTACTTGTCTAGATGTGTGGCATGTGGATTCCCAATGTCAGGAACGTTGTGCGTTGCCTCACTGAATTAAAGACCTGAGGTCCAACAGGCACAAAATCCTGCCTCAGAGAGTGGTCAGCATCATGCACCTCTGGGATGATATTTTTTAGCTGTCTCAAAGCACACAAGGCTGGCACAAACTGTGCACTGCTCCTGCCCTCCTCCTAGGGATTAATACCAAGGCTTCAAGGACGAAAGATTTTTAATCCCCAAAGCACGAATTATAGAAGCTTTTCAAACTGTTTGCTATAGTTGTGAGAACTGTGGATTTGCCAGCTAACCACAGACATATTCCAACTTCATTTTTAGGATAACAAGCTCCCAGAAGTCCAGACAAATTTTGTGGCAACTATGGGGGTTAAGCAAGTGAGAAAATGGCATCCAAAGACAGTACATGTAAACTAGGATGGCTCCTCTGACCTGACCAGTTAGTTAGATAACACTTGGACTCCTGCGGATCTGCTTTTATTAGAAGAAACTTTTCTATTTCTCAAATATAATCTTGTTTAACTAAGAAATATGCCTAAACACTCCTGTTCCTCTGAAGGCAGTAGAAACATAAAAATGCAAGCAGCTGCTTCACTCTGAAATATCCAGACTTGCCCCTGTAGCAATTTCTGTGACCCCAAACCCATTTGCATTCAAGAAATCGTTTTACAAATGCAAGAGAAATAAACAAACATGGAATTAGGCAGAAGCAGAATTAGAATTACGGAGCTCAACATTGTCTGGTCAGCTGGTAGCAAAAAGCACTCAAAGAGAATACCAAGTAAAAGTACTTCTTGAGGACTCACACATCTTTAGCTCTAAGTTGAATAGACTGATGATTTTTTAAGAAATTGGTTCAGTAGCTTACCAGAGCACTGGGAGTTCAGTTTTGAACAGTTATGGGAAATAGAAGACATGGCACATATGTAGGTGGAAGTAGGAGGAGAAAATTTTGAAATTATTGTGTGTTTTTAATTAAAAATAGCAGTTTGAGCAACTTACATTTCACTGCTCAGATATTATAATTATGTAACCATAATAAACAAGTCTGAACAGAAAAGCAAAAGAGCAACACAGGTAGAGGAGCATAAGGTTGAAAAGGGAATAATAAAAATACGACCTGTAGAGAACATGATTTCAAAGAAACAACCCAGACAATTTCTTAACTAAAACTTCAGAATTTCTGAGTACAGAGAATAGAGTGAACATAATGAATTTCAGCACAACCATTTCAAATACGATGATTTATCACAAAGCTTTCTAAAGCAGGTGAGAGTCCTGAACCCACACACACACTGCTTGAACCAGCCTGGGTGATTGCCTGTTTGCAGATCATGCGCTGTGATCGTATCAGGTCCCATAAACTGGCTGCTCTTGGCTGTGCCACACTGCTGACATTCACTGGAAAGTTCTATCCCATGTATGTATGAAGTGGCATTGATCCTCTGGAGTCTGAGCTGGAGGACTTGTGCACTCCAGAATGGTGCATCTGATGGCTCAGTGCTGTTGGATTGGGCATGATGGCTTAATAATCAAATAATATTTTATCTTTAATAATCAAATCAAATAACATTTCCTTTGCTTACAGTGTTAAGCAACAGTGAAAAAAAAAAGCAACAATTTTTCTTTCAAAATTTTAGAGCTTGTGTCGAGGTACGATGTGCTGCCTGAATTCCAGTTGTGTGCTCTTATTTGAACTACTTTATATTCTTATATCATTTAATCTAATTGGGCAATAACTTTCACTTTCTGTCCCGAAGTATGTCAGTATTGCTTTCATGTATTACAATAGCTACTTACTATCCAGGACTCAGGGGAAATGATCCTTCTGATTTAAGGCATACTTCATCTTGTCCTTAGTGCAGACCACCCTGCTACTGAGGCACCTCCTGATGGTCTATATCTCCCCTTCCTGCTGCAATCATGTAAAAGATGTGTGGTAACAACTGCCAAAATGTCCTCAATGATGTTGCACTGGGAAAACACTGAATTTCCTTGCAACATGGCACTGCAACAATAAGAAAACCCTGTTCATAAAATCAAAGAAAGAATGGTTTGAATTGGAAGATTCTAGATCATCCAGTTCCAAACCCTCTGCCATAGGCAGGGACACCTTCCACCAGGGCAGGTTGCTCAAAGCCCTGTCCCACCTGGCCTTGAACACTTCCAGGGATGAGGCAGCCACAGCTTCTCTGGGCAACCTGTGTCAGTGCCTCACCCTCACAGGGAAGAACTTCTTCCTAAGATCTCATCTAAATCTACCCTCTGACAGTTTAAAGCCATTCCCCCTTGTCCTATCCCTACAGAGCCTTGTAAAAAGTCTCTCTCTCCAGTTTTCTTGTCAGCCCCTTTAGGCACTGGAAGCTGGCCTAAGGTCTCCCCTGATTCTTGTCTTCTCCAGGCTGAACAACCCCAGATCTCTCAGCCTCTCCGTAGCAGAGGTGCTCCAGCCCTCTGATGATCTTTGTGGCATCCTATGGACTCACTCCAACAGCTCTACGTACTTCTTATGTGGGGGGACCAGAGCTGGGTGCAATACTGCATGTGGGGTCTCATGAGAACAGAGTAGAGGGGGAAAATACCCTCCCTTCCATCCCCTGTCACACTGCTGGTGATGCAGTCAAGGACACAGTTGGTTTCTGGGCTGCACACACACAATGCCTGGTCATGTTGAGCTTCTCATCAACCCACACACCCAAGTCTTTCTCCTCAGGGCTACTCTCAATCCATTCTCCACCCAGCCTGTATCTGTGCTTGGGATTGCCCTGACCCAAGTGAGGGACCTTGTCCTGTTCTGGTGAGAGGTGCCAAAAGCAGCAAGTATTCTGAAGGTTTCTAAGTGTCAGCAGTGAAAGCAGGTTTAAGCACATCTGCCCTGTGTAACCAAACACGATGATGAACCTGATGGAATCACATGCAGTACGATTTTTCATTTTATTTCTCATGCAAGCCAGAGAAGGGGATAAAGCCATTAAGAGAGAAAAATTTTCACCTCTTTCTACAAATGTCTGGACTTTCAGATGCTTATGGATGAGGTTTACTCCCAACTACACCACACAGCAACTGCTTGCTCAGATCTTGCTGCTGGTGGAGGCTCTTCCATCTGCCCAACAACTGCTTATATTATCTGATGACTAAATGCGCTGAGAGAGCGAGCTGCTTGCTTAGCCTGCCATGGGATGCTGAAACTTGAAGTACCAACAGCAGAGAGAAACCTTTTGTCTTGTTTTTGCATGCTACAAAGTTGTGCTGACGGCTTCTCTGTGCTGCTGTCAGTGATGGGCACAATAACAGCTCTTCAGGAGTTAAACTGCTGTGGAATTTAGATGCAAAAGTATTAGCCTGCATTAGGACAGACACCAGAGCTGGGCAGGCAGGGTAAAATGAGTAAGCGCTTCCTGTGTTTTCTGGTGTTTTTCTCTATTTGAACAGGCCAGCATGCAGGTGTAACAAACAACAGTGTTTCAGCCACTGGCAAAAAGGAAGTGTTTCCTGCTGCCCATCTACCAGGGATATGGTTTTCTACCATACTAAAGAGTTTGCAGAATACGAATGCTTCTTTCAGGGAATCCACTTTTCAGTCTGAGTCCACTTCTTAGTTAATGAAGGAGCTCATGCAGTCTCATGAAGAGAAGGTAAAAAAGCATTTCTTCAAGCCAGAAGAAAATCAGTGCTGTCCTTCAACAAGTGTGTTGCTAGTGGGGGAGTCAGGCACACCCTACCTATCCAAAATGAAAAGGTTGTTCAGCCAGCAAGATTGTGTCCTGTTCAATCAGCAGTGAAAAGAAAGGTAATTGGATTTTTTTAATGCAGAAATCTGTCTGGACCTCTTGTTACTGTTAGGAAATGTAAGGAAGAGTGCAAACACACAGTTTAATACAGAATTTTCCTGTTCTTTTCTTGATTCCTGACACCTTTTGGCAAAAGGCAGGGTTAAGTTTATAAACTGAGTCACACCAAAACCTTATGTTGTCTTAAACAACTCTTTAGCTGCAGCTGACTTGCACTAGTGTGCATACAAATTATCACTTGCACAATTTACTTTCAATTCTCTGTGCCTACTTAGGAAAATAAATTAACGATGCATAAGATGCAAGATCTGGCTACCAATTTGTATGGTGTTTGCTCCAGCATGCTCCAGAAAGAGTTACGCAAGGTTATTTACAAATATATATTATAATTTCTAATCTTAAGGTATACTGTCTTTGAAGTTTTAGAAGCTACATGGGAGCAGATCCAGAATTATGTGGGCATCTGATTTCTATTTAGATCCCAATTGATATCACTGGAGCTCAATGCCTGGGTGCTATTAAGGTATGAGTCTGAACAGTAGTATTATGAGTTGCATTGTAACAAATCACAGAATCATAGAATCATTTGGGTTGGAAAAGACCTTTAAGATTATCAAGTTCCAACTGTTAGTTTAGCACTGCCAAGTTCACCACTAAACCATGTCCCTAAGCACCACATCTACACATCTTTTACTCCAGGGATAGTGACTCCACCATTTCCCTGAGCACCCTCTTCCAATGCTTGACAGCCCTTTGGGTGAAGAAATTTTACCAATATCCAATATCTAAACCTCCCCGGTGCACTTTGAGGCCGTTTCCCTTTTGTCTTATTACTTGTTACCTGGGAGAAGACACTGACTCCCACCTCACTACAATCTCCTTTCAGCTAATGTAAAGAGTGATAAGGTGTCCCCTGAGCCTTCTTTCCTCCAGACTAAACAACCCCAATTCCCTCAGCTGCTCCTCCTAATACTGGTGCTCCAGACCCTCCACCAGCTTTGTCACCCTTCTCTGGACGTACTGGTTACGCTAATAACTCCTACAATGCAAGCCTGAGCCTGAGTCATCCTCGACCACCTTGTCAGATAGTGAAGAGAAGCTGGCAATGCCCAATTTACCTTTTCCTAAAGCAGATACCTACATTAGGTAGCAAATTCCTTCAAGAGTGATTCTGTTTTTCCATGGATGATACAGGCAGCCTGGGATCACCACCTCGGCTATGCCCACTGGCATCTAAAATTAGGAGAGATAACTCCACACAGCCTGTTCACTCCTGTTGTCCTCATTCCCAGTAGTGCTGCCATGAGCTTTGGTAAGTGCCTGTAGATTGAGTCTGATGGGGAAGGTCTGGAGAACCAGTTGTGAAACACAGCTCGTAGGCAGCAGAGGCAATAAATTAAGCTGCAGACAAGAGAACCAATATTTAAGCAGAACTTGCTGGGTTTACCTTCAGTAATCAACAAAAATTTTGCTTTCATGCAATAATCTTGAATGGGGAATTTCCATCAGAAATCACATTCTTTTAACGATTTCATTAAACCAGTCTGAACCTAAATGAAAACTTATTTATGTTTTGGTAGGCTAATAGGATTATGTCAAAAGGAATAATAGATCAGTTTTTCTAATGTAAATGTAAAAGTTCATCCCAATATAGGTAGAATAAACTGTAAGAAATTCCATATCTTAATTTTTTTAAAATTAGGTATTTTACTGTTGGCCCTGCTGTACCTTGCCAACTGATTTGATCCATTTTCTCTCTTTGATTTATTTTTCCATACCCCACCCTCTAGAAAAAACAACACTCTCTGATCAAATGTAAACATTGGACTTGTGCACCTTCCTGGGCTCTCCAACCTGCCCTGAAGAGGAACAGGCACATCAGGAGTGTAATTCATCTCAGCTAAAAAACCCCGGCACTCTATGCAAACCCACAGGCCCATTTTCTCTGCAGGGACTGTATCAGGTGTAGCACAGATATGCATCCCACTGTAGGTATCTAGGCTGGAGTCCAACTCAGCCTTTAAATCATTATGGCTATTCCATAGCTCAGTGTGTTTGAAACTTTCCCATGTTCTTGGGAACACTGTGTTGCTTCTGAATTGGGTTAGCACAGCTTTTCTCTGCTGTCTGGCAGGTTCAATTGCTTCTCTTCTAAAATCACTGGATACACCTGGGCCCAAAAAGACACTTCTTTATATAAGCATCAGCCCAACATTTCCAGTTTCATAGCAACCCCAGACAGAAAAAATGGTTTTGGAGGAACAACAGTATCTTTAAATAGCTCTGAAAATGAACTCAATGCAAAAGGTTCCCAGAGGTATGTTTGTGTAAATGTAAGCATATGTTTCTGTGTTTGTTTTCATATTAATGTTATTTTAGTATTTATTTCATTGCTAGCATTCAAACGGACTTAACATTAAACTGATAGTACACATTACAGTCCTCCCACATGAATTGTTCCTGAATACAGCAATAACACTCTTCCAGCACTTTATGGATCAGAAATATTTATTCGTTTGCCTTCATGGGAATATAAGGCAAAGAGTATTAAATCAATAGCTATACAGAGGGTTTTGGTTTCCCATTAAGTCCCAAAAAGAAAACTGACAAACTGATTAAACAGATCACATTTTGCAGTTTCCAAAGTCTGCTTTATGAGCTAGCCTGTGATATTAATCAAATGCTGAGCTAGAGGAAAACATGATCAGGCTCTTATAGAGAATAATAGAGTCAGACCCTCCACTGGTGTAAAATGGAATAATTCAGCATCTCTATCTCAGTTTATATTGGCTCAATGTCCAGTCCATAGGCTTTACACCAACAGTGCTTTTGAAAAAAATCTGTGTATTAGACACTGTGTATTTTCTCTTTCCTTTTCTTTCACATCATAGTCAAATATTTAGATAGCAAGTTCTGAGGCAAGGATTTCCACAGCTGTCTACAGTGGCCTTTGTGAATATATAACTTCCATATATTGGAGAAGAAAAAGGTTTTTCCACCCCCAAAAGGGTCATTATTGTTGAAGACACAAGCCCCTGCACCTGTTTTCTATTGCATTGTCAGCGCAATGTGCTCATTGCTGACTGTAAAAACATGACTCTGAGCTTCTCAGAGTGAAACTGCGCATCAGAGCTGTGGCCAGGGAGGAATTTCCCAGTGGTATCAATGTTGGGGGGGGGGTTCATACACTTCTGTGGTAGGTGGCATGGTCTATTCCCAGGATCACCTGACATTTTGCCAATCTCACCAGCTCACAAGCACCTGTGTTTACCCAGCAGCTGTTGGCACCACCCCTGGGTGTCCCAGGCTCCTGGGCATTTCCCCGTAGCCTAAAATATAGAATAAAAACCACAAGTGCAACACAACAAGAAGAACATAAAAAGACATATGAGGAGCCTAAGGTGGGAACTGTTTTTGCAATTGTATTCGCTTAAATGCCATGTCATCAGCAGGGTACCTACATCCCTGCTATATCTGTTTTCTCTAAAACCATAATCCCACATGCAGACCTCAGGTCTCTGAAGAAAGGGAGAGAACACTGTTATGGTCCAAGAACACAAGTGACAGACATCCAGATTTCCTCCTGGTCCTGACTTCTTTCCTCTTTTTATAAGCCCTCTGCTTTACTATTGAACTTACAGCATTACACTGCCCATGAGTACCTCACCTGGGAGATGACTTTTGTATACAGAACTTATATACAAGTAACCAGGTCGTGGCTAAGATTCATCTAGTCCAATGTCTTGCCCTGATAGTGGGGAACCGTGGATGCTTATCATAAGGAACCACAATTGCACTCCAGGATACTGCAGCTTGGGGTGGGTGGATTGGGACATTTTAATATAAGGGCAGTTGTGAAGTGATCAAGTCTTTAGAAGACAGGAACTGCAAAATTTGGGTTGCACCCTTTCATGCCAGATTACTCCTTAATCAATTCTTATCTGTACTAACTTCATATCCTTATCCTATTCCTTAACCTTTACCATTCTGGCAATGCAAAACAGTTGTAAAAGTTATCAGAAAGGGACCATTGCTACATAACCGTCAACTCATACCACTGCAGGTGCTGGCTGGGACCCAGCAGTATGCAGGGGGAGCAGCAGAGCTGGGGCAGCCTTAAGGTGAGACAGGCTCCTTGTCACCTCAATGGGACATTGAATTTCAGGATGCGTGCAGCCTCCTGCACAAAGTGCGCAGCCTCAAAAGTGTCCTGTGGGTAGTTTTGCATAAAGTTTTGGTTATTCTCCTCTTATCTCAGCACAATGGGATACATTCAGTACAATAATTAGGAAGACAGATTCTCCTTATAAACATTTTCTGCCTTTGTGTACACTTTTTCCATTTTTGAGCCCTGTGGGACCATTAGCAACCGACCAGTAAATCTTCAAGATCTATTCCCCATATGAGCACGATTCTCTGTAGTGTGCCAGGTTACAAGAAATATAATTAGTACTTCTTCACCTGACAGATTAATGAGTTGAACGGCAAAGGCCAGATAGCAGTAAATTAAACACCTAAACACTGCGATCTCCACACATAATATAATCATAAAATAGCACATCTTTTGTAATGGCCTTAGCTGTTTGAACACATAAATTCCTTATAACATATCAGTTTTATGGTACTTTTTTATTATGCATTGGTATAAATATTTATACTCTTAGCTTGCCTTGCCAGTAAATATTTAGCATTTTATTCTAAACGGTGACAGTCCCGGGTTTAAACACACAAGATGTTGCATGGATTTGTCACGTGAAAGCATTTAATGAGTCACCGAGAATGTGCATTTGGCAATAATCACCTTTTAGAAGAACTAACAAATGCTCAACAAGCTGCTTGTTAAATCCTTCATGCCCCCGGACTCAGAAGACAGAGCGCCCAGCACGGTGAAAGCAGACACATCTGTCCAAGGCCAGTGTGTTTGATTAGGTTAGATTAGCACACACTTGTGGAGGAAAGAAAAAAAAAACCCAGATCTCTGCTAAAGTGCTTAATCCTGTTTCAACAAGAAATAGGGGGATTATGCAACTAAAATTGGAGAGAAGGAGAATTTAGACGAAAACAAAACTGACCAAGTCATTTTGTACTCGCAGTGAGGTTGTAACCTATTGATGCCATTGGCAAAACTGCAAGGTTTTATTTGGGATTAAATACTGAATTCATAATCTCTGTAGGAGTTGAGAAGAAAACAGGGCTCTTGCTTAATTTTTATCATAGTGTTGCCTAAAAACCAACTTAGAGCATGACCTAATTTCTCACATATTCCAGTTTCTCAGTGTCTTACCATTTAGTTGTAGAATGAGATGCAACAAGCTGATTCAGTGGATTATCATCAGCCAAGCTGCATGGCTGTAATCATAAAAAACAGACTCACTTGCAACACAGCTTTTCAGTCCTCATTTTTTACAGCTACCGAAAGAGCCCCCAGCCCGGTCATGCTTTGTGCAGGCAAGTTCTCCGCAAACACATACTCTAGCAACTCATTAGCTACCTCGATTTCCTCGGGGTGGGATTCATCTCACCTAATTAGCCATCACCACGCCAGAGGTCAGCACAAAGCCTGTCTCGTGGGCTCCCCACCATCCATGGGAGAGCCAGCCACCTCCTGAAAGCCATTTGTTTTGCCCAAAGACAGAGCAAACACCCCCAAGAAAGTGCCTCCATGTCCCCAGGGTCGTTAGCGGAAGGCCGAATGACGGGTTTAGACTAGACACCTAGGTTTTAGACAGCTAAAGGTAGGTGAGAGAAACCCTACCCTGCAAGTGGGAGCTGACCCTGCTTCCGTCTGCAGCCACATTGTTCTGCTCAACAAAAGGGTCTTTCTTTGGGGTGAGGCTCAGGATGGACGTCCCAATGAAGGGAGGCCAGCAGTGCTTCCACTAGAAATCGTTTACAGGAAAGAAGCCCTCTTCCAGCCTTTTCACAGGAAAAAGTTTCCTTCAAACTTCTAAAAAAAGCCAAACTCAAGCACAGCATTTAATTTCCCATCCACTCAAAGCCAGGTAGCTTAGAATACATATTCCGGCCCCAGGGGCTCCATTAGAAAAAGTGTTATTTGGTGGTACTCCACTAAAGTTCAGCAGTTTACTACAGTTGTCATGCATGTGGTGACAGTGTGTGTTGGGTACACACATAGCGAATCAGTACCAACTCTGCTGATACTTTTACCATTAATTACTGAATTAAAATAGAGCAATTCTACTAAAAAGCAGGTGGGTTTCAATTGTGTTAACCATGCACAGTATGAGCTAACAAAGAATCATAGGATCACCAAATGGTTTGGGTTAGAAGGGACCTCAAAGATCATCCAGTCTAACCCCCTGCCATGGGCAGGGGCACCTTCCACTAGACCAGTTTGCTCAAAGCTCCATCCAAGGTGGTCATGAGCACTCCAGGGATGAGGCAGCCACACCTTCTCTGGGCAGCCTGTGCCAGTGCCTCACCATCCTCACAGTAAAGAACGTCTTCCTTAGATCTAAACTATACCTCCCCTTTCCAGTTTAAAACTATTACTCCTTGACCTATTGCTACATGCCCTGCTGCAAAGTCTGTCCCATGTTTCTTATAGCCCCCCTTTAAGTATTGAAAAACCAACTCATAGCATAGCACCAGGTGTTACCAATGTAACACCTCTGTAGCCCAATCTAAATTCAGGTTAACTCTAGCACAGTTAAGAAAGCCCAGAATTTAAAGCAACTAAAATAAAACCCCACATCACCCCAGCCAAAAATACAATTCAGAGCTACAAGGCTGAACAACAAAGCCAATAGTCTTCATATCTGAATTATCCATCTGGATTTAATTTGATCTAGGAGGCTTCTTTTCCTCTTTTGAACACTTGATTAATGTCATTATATACTCATCAGCCTTAGCCACTTTCTGCCTTCATGATGTCCATCCCTTTGCATCAGGAAAATAAATGAAACTTGATTTGCAAAGCCTGTGAGGCACTTTGGGATAGTTCCAGTGGAGATGGACAGTGAAGGATTCTGCATGTGTTTTTTGCTATTTGGGACATGAACTACAGGAACGGCACATTGCAGTAGGCGGTTGTTACTACCATGTGTTTGGTGTCCTTAAAGCACTGCAGAAGTGGCCTGCAGAAACATCATGTGTGGGAAGTAGATAGCTTGGAGTGGAATACTCTCAGTGACGGCTGTGCCTCAATTCCCTACACATCAAGGCACTGTGCATCCTTCTGGGTGCTAGCATTATTAATAAAGCTCTTATTGCTGCTTTACCGAAACCCTGGATTCCACTTTTGGAGGTGTTCATGTGCCTGTAGAGGTTGTCTAGCACAGAAAGCTACCTGTCTCCCTTGGTACCACTGGGGTAGTGACCTACCTCCAACAATGCTGGGTCCTGAGGCCACCCTGAGGGAAGGGGGTTCCTGTCCCCAGTGCTGTGGGTTCACTAACCACAAGGTGAACCACCTGCTGTAGCCCTCCCAGAGCCAGGAACCACCGTGCTGTAGGTCAGGAGGTGTAAAAGGTGGCAGGGGAAGGGATCCCAAAGCCCAGGGAATGGGGCAAGGACAGAAAAGCAAAACTGAAAGAGAAACCCAGTGTGTGTGAGGCTTGGGCTTGCATATGGGTAAATGAGCGGGTCACCTGAGAAATCCCTCAGGCAGGCAGGCAGTGCTGGTGGGATGGGGGCTCCCTACATCCTGGGGAGGCTCCTGGGGCAGCAGCAGTGCTTTGCCCCAGTGTGCCTCCTCAGAGGGGTGGCAGTAAGGATGCACCCCGAAGGGTTCACAAGACTGCATGCCACATTTGGAGCGCTGCCTCAAAGGTACCACAGCAGCGTGCACAATGCAGGACCGCAGTGGCCTGCTGCTCATCAGCACCAGCAATCGCTTTCTGACTCAAGTGATTGGAAAAGGATTGGGCTACCACGAGGAAAGGGCAGTGTGGCCACTAGACAGGACAGCATTGCTGTACTGCATCCCTCACCTGTACCCATGCCCTGCAGAATCCTCGATGAGCATCCCCCAGCACAGATTTCATTGGACTCCTCCAGCAAAAACAAGCAGGGGAGATTTTTATCGCCACAAGTCATGTTTCTAAGCCTGACTTTAACAACAACTCCTTTCTCCAGCTGCTAAAATAGCAAAGGATGACCACCAGGATTTTAACCGTCCTTCAAAACCAGGAGCTGGTGGAAGGTAAGAGATGAAGAAGATCCCAGTCTTCAGGGAGTGGGATTTAATCAGCATTTTTTTGATTTTTTTGAAAATACCAACAGCTGATCTTCAGACAGGGGTGTAAGGGCCAGCCTCTCCAGCAGCTCCCGGACAAGGCAAGCACTGCAAAACCTGGAGTAGCACGGGTTATGTTTTTCTCCCCTCTGATGATGGGATGCTGTCAGGTTGCAGTGTGGCCAGGGAAGGACGTGTGAGACCGAAGAGACGTTTTGGCTATGCCTGCGTGGGAGTACAGTGGCGGCAGCAGTTGCTTTCGGTTTGTGTGAGCCCATGTGAGCAGTGGGTCTTGCTTACGAAGCGGTTGTGCAGGAGTGTGGGTGGCACAGAGTGGCTGTGTGTGACAGACAGAGTGTGGGTTTGGGGCTGCGTGGCTGTGGTATGGACGAGTGTGTCCCGTAAATGCTTCTACTGTTACAAGGAACAATATCGTAAAAACAAAATAATACTAATACTACTAAAAATACTAATAATACTTATAATAATACTACTAATAATAGTCTGTCGGGGGTGGGAGGTTGCAGGCTGGTACCCCAGTGGCTCCCCAGCCCAGACTGTGCCACGGCAGAGGCAGAACATTCCCCAGCTATAAAGGCGACCAGAACGTGCAGTTGTTTCTCCTCAAACCAAAAGCTTGTGTTTGGAAACAAGCAGAGCTTTGTTATATCATCCCAACTTCTGACTTCGGACAGCTTGAGACCAAAATGGTTAGTGAGCCTTTTTTTAACATTTTTACAGTAAAAAAAAAAAAAAAAATCAAGCAAATAAAAATAATCCCATTTTCATTTGCATGATTGTGAAGAAGGATAGATTTTCCCCACTTTCTCCATTGTCATTTTCAAGTAAACGTCAAAGCCAAGAGGTTATTTGGATGTGCATCAGCATGACTGATGGGTAAAGTCAACCTCATTTCTCCTGGGCCTGTGGGCAACAAAACCTCTGTGGGCTTTGCTGGGCAAGAGGAGATGAGAGATCTTTCATTTCACAGTGTGCCCAGCTTTGGGATGGGATTAAGATGCATAAGGAGAGGGATAACCCCTCCGAGCTGCAAGTGGGCACAGCAAACTTTTCAGGGATAGCTCATCCCCATTTCATAGCCCCAGTAAGCTCTACCAATGCTGGCCTTTTTATTCATGATTAACACTGGAAACCGAGTTAATTAGTAGGGCCTAAAGCAGATCACTGAAACCCTAAGTACTGAAATATGCCTCATTTATCAGCCTATCTCTGTCTTCATATGATCTACATGATAAGGATGAATATTAACTTCCTTTGAAGAAAATAAAGCGAAGCAGCCACATGTTTTACCTGGCAAACGTATGCAGGGGTGATTCATTCCAAGAACACTCTGAAAAATCCCCACCTCACTTTTACCTCTAGGAAATTCCCTTTTCATGGGAATGAAAATTGCAGCTCCCACGCCCACAGATCGCAGGTCTTGGGCATTTCGAAAGGCTAGAGATGCTTCACCACAGCCTCACTCATTGAGATTGCTCTGTGACAAGCAAAGCACAAGCAATGCTTTCCCCTAACCGGATCGTATATATATTTTCTTAACCAGTCCATTTTTACGGTGGGCTTAAGCAGCTTCCTATGCTCCTGTTTTTGCTTTTAATTTTTTTCCTTGCTTCGGGTGAACCCCCTGCAGGAATAAAAAAAAAAAAAAAAAAAAAAGGAGAGAGAGAATAAATAAATAATGAAGAAAATGTTTCTCTTTCCCTCTCGATGTCAGGAATGTATGGAAAGCTTTAGGCTGCAGCAGTATTTTGACACTGCACACAGTACTGCTCCCCTCCCCTATTCCTTTGAGGTTCATCTTTCAGACCACAGCTCTGTTCCGCTGCCAACTCGTTGGAAGTGTTTAGTGACTGGAGAACTGTTGCCTGCTCTCTTCAGAACTTCACACTTCATTTTTCCAGATCCCTGCGAGCAGCAGCAAATATTTCACCAGCCTGGTTTGCCGGCTACCACCATAAATCAGACTCAGGACCCAAAAAAATATCCAGGCCTGTCAAGGCATTAAGCTTTTATTTTCAGGCTGGATCCAGTGGTAAATGAGGGCTTGTATTTTCATTTAAAACTGTAAAGGGATTTTAAGGATTGTCGTTGGACAATGGCCAGATTCAAAAGATACAATGCAGAATGTAACTGGTTAGAGGAGATTTGAAAAAGTCTTAAGTATGAAAAATGACTTTTCTTAAAGGTTTTTCAATGAAATGTGAAGCTGGACTTGAATTTCATAAAGGCTTTGGCATAGGCTGTTTATGAGGAAATCAATTGGGAAAGCGAAGAGGACAATGCTCCTGAGTGTTTGAGGGGGCATTTGTCCCCTTCAGATTCACTGGGCAGAGATCTGCCATGGATATTACAGGAGCAATGGCTAGGAAAAATGTATCAATCGCATATTATTCACTTTAAAAATCTGATACAAACATTGTGGATTTGGGGAAGTTTGTAAGGCAAAGATGCTCAGGAAACTTGCTTTTCACTGCCCAGGCCAGAATTAGATTGCAGTAGGGTTGTTTTTTTTTATAACTGCCTCTTGAAGCAAACAACCCCAATTCCCTCAGTCTGCTCTTCATTACCCTAGACAAGCAATGAATAGAAACTAGGTGGGGAGTCTATGAGCAGGGCTCGATTGCCAGCATTGTCATAGGCTTGCTCTGCGACCTTGCGTCGCTAGGATTCAGCAATCTGGTAGCTGTATAGCTGTATACACACGGTCTTTTTTTTACACGCAATAATGACCAAACTTGTTTGGACTATTTAGCTTTAAAACATGCCACAAAGCTTCCAGGCAAAGCTGAACATCAGCAGAAATTGTAAATTGAGGCACTGTCACAAGTCTCATGGCTCAGTTTCCCCCATACCTGAGAAACAAGGAGAAGGCTTGACCCAGACAAAGCGATGTGAGGTAGAAGCATTGCTTTTCTCCACTGCTGCCATCCCAGATCACCTTCTGGCTCACTCCCCTGACCTGGGGAGAGCAGAGGTCTGTTTCTATCTTTGCTCCATATTCACAGAATTATCCTAAGCAGGTTGGTTCAGTATTGCTGCCCTGGAGGGACAGTTGTGTCATTCACTGTGGCAAGGTGTTTTGAGGACACGCCTGTTGACACTTGCTTGGTGACAAACCAGTACAAAACTATAATTAGATCTACTGGGACCTTTTTCCTCTCCCCACTGGGGAAGTGTCCCTTCCCAGCCTCAACGTTAGACTACACCATCCTATTTGTACAGCTCCTGAGATAGCAACTTTGGCTCCTGGTCCCAACGAAATTAAAGATGAGGCACTGACATCTGCATATCGTGTGCTTCTCCACTTCCCCTAGTGCCTGCAGCATGGGCTAACCAAGACAAGTGCCAGCATTCACAAATATCAGCTACTCAAGCCCCTGAAATTCCTCTCCTTCACTCTGAGCTGCTCGGCAATGCCAGCATCCTCATTGTTCAAACACATGAGGGAATGACAGCAGCTTAACAAATCGCCTCTCTGTCAGCTGAGCCTCTGTAACTGTCTGTGCATGTGCCCCTAGGCCACCTCGGACGGGGATTAATGTGATTTAGCTGAGCGTGTGTTCACTGCTGGTTTAGGCTGTGTCACTTTGCCTCATAAGCCGAGGCGGATGAAAGCATGCTCACGGATCATCCCCGTCCTTCAGCCTGCCAGGAATGGGGAAGGTGCTGCCCGCACTCAGTTGTGCATCTGACCCATCCCATTTGCATGACCTGCTCAGGGTTACATACAGATGGGCCCTGAAGAGCAGCTCTGCAAAGGCATTTTGGTAACTAAGGGATTTCCATGGGATGTCAGTCCCCGGCTGCTTTCAAAGAACCTCGGGTTCAGGACAGGCTGAAGTTTTGGCATACTCTAGCATTATGGACAGCGGGTGCACTCCAAGAGCTGGTTTTTCTTGAGAGCAAAGCATTGAAGCCATAGGAGAAATGTCCTTATGGAGCTGTACCCAGCCTTTGTTCCTGTTTTATCTCGAGGGGCTGACTCCAAAGCAGATGGCATGCCTGAGATAAACTACATAATTTAAGATTTCTTTACACAGCAAAGACACTGCACTCACAGGATATGGTCCTTAGGGTGCTCTTTGCACATTCTGACTAGAGGCAAGGGGTCTCTGGAGATCCCCCACCTCCCAGAGTGAGGTGAGGGCATTCCTTGCTGCAGGCATTGCCAGCTCCCTCAGTAAATACCAAAGGCTCTCAAGGTCCCATTGCCTCCTCTCCCATGGCTGTGTCTGATCTGAATGGTTTCCTTTTACATTTCCCCACCGGTGCCCATATTCTGCGCTGCTTATTGCCTGCTACCTCTCTTGCAAAATTTCCCACCTCCTCTGACCTCGCTACTGCTCCGTCTTGGGTGTTCCACGTTTGAGGCTGCTTCAGCAGTAGGCTCTGAGTCAATTAATTTTCCAAATCACAGCTAACTCAGCGAGGCATTCATGAACAGCAAGGTGGGGAGGCCAGCCATACTTCAGGAAAAACAAAAAAAAAAGGAGTTTAGTTTCCCAATTTAGCCTGGCATGTAGCAGGGGTGGCCAGGAACTGGCGCTGGCTGTGAAGCAGGATAATTTTCCAGGTATGCCAAAAGCACAGGCACCATGCTTGGAGTAAAACAGCAACAAAAGCACCAGCCTTTTCCCTTGTGGCAGGATCAGACCCCCAGAAAAATTACTTCCTACGCTGGGAGCTGACATAAGACTCCACACTTCCAGGCAAATAAACACCTCTTCATTTCAGTGGCTATCTGACACGGGTGGAACAGGGGGCAGGTCAAAGCTTACAGCTCCTTTATATTTTTAATAGCTACGAACACACTACTGGTACTTAAGAAATACACTCGTTAATAATTGACGAGCATGAAAGGGCAGCTCGGTGGTTAAGGCAGGCAGTTCGGTAGAGACCAGTTCCACCCCTGCCTCTGCCACAGACTTTAGAGGTGATGTGGGGGCAAGTCACTTTGTTCAAGTCTATAAACAAGCTCCCACAGTGTGAGGGTTGGAGGGAGCTACAACTGAGTCATCGCCATCATAGAATCACAGAATCAATGAGGTTGGAAAAGACTGTTAAGATCATCGAGTCCAACCTTTACCCCATCACGACCAAGTCCAACACTAAAACATGCCGCTAAGGGCCTCATGTACACTTTTTGAACACTTCCAGGCATGGTCATTCCACTACTTCACTGAACAGCTTCTTCCAATACCTGATCACCCTTTCTGTGAAGAAATTTTCCTAATTCCTGATCTAAACCTCCCCTGGTGCAGCTTGAGGCCATTAACTCTTGTCCTACCACTTGTTATTTGGGAGAAGAGACCAGCCCCACCTCACTACAACCTCCTTTCCTATAGTTGTAGAGAGCAATAAGGTCCCCCGTGAGCCTCCTTTTCTCCAGACTAAACAACCACAGGTCCCTCAGCTGCTCCTCATGAGACTTGTTTTTCAGACCCTTCTCCAGTTTTACTGCCCTTCTCTGGACCCGCTCCAGCACTTCAATATCTGTCATGTAGCGAGGGGCCCAGAACTGAGCACAGGATTCAAGGTGCAGCCTCACCAGTACCAAGAACAGGGGGACAATCACTTCACTGGTCCTGGTGGCTACACTATTGCTGATAACAGGCCACAGTGCCACTGACCTTCTTGGCTGCCTGGGCACAAGCTGCTCATGTTCAGCTCCGTCAGTCAGCGCCCTCAGGTCCTTTTCCACTGAGCATCTTTCCAGCCGCTCTTCCCCAGCCTGTAGCATTGTATGGGGTTGTTGTGGAACAAGTGCAGGACCCATCACTTGTTGAACCTCATCGATCCAGCCTGTCGAGATCCCTCTGCAAAGCCTTCCTGTCTTTTTGCAGATCAACTCTCCTGCCCAACTTGGTGTTGTCCACAAAATTTACTGAGGGTGAACTCAAACCCCTCATCCAGATCATCAATTAAGATATTAAACAACACTGGCCCTAACACTGAGCTCTGAGGGACACCACTAGTGACCAGCTTCCAACTAGATGTGATACCATTTACCACCACTCTTTGGGCTCAGTCATCCAGCCAGTTTCCAACCCAGCAAAGAATACACCTATCCAGGCCATGAGCAGCTCATTTGTCCAGGAAGAATGCTGTGGGAGACAGTGCCAGATGCTTTACTTAAATCATAGAATCATAGAATTGTTAGGGTTGGAAAGGACCTGAAGATCATCTAGTTCCAACCCCCCTGCCGTGGGCAGGGACACCTTACACTAAATCATATCACCCAAGGCCTCGTCCAACCTGGCCTTGAACACTGCCAGGGATGGAGCATTCACAACTTCCCTGGGCAACCCATTCCAGTGCCTCACCACCCTCACAGGAAAGAATTTCCTTCTTATATCCAACCTAACCTTCCCCTGTTTAAGTTTTAACCCGTTACCCCTTGTCCTGTCACTACAGTCCCCAATGAAGAGTCCCTCTCCAGCATTCCTACAGGCCCCCTTCAGATACTGGAAGGCTGCTATGAGGTCTCCACACAGCCTTCTCTTCTCCAGGCTGAACAGCCCCAACTTTCTCAGCCTGTCTTCATACAGGAGGTGATCCAGTCCCCTGATCATCCTCGTGCCCCTTCTCTGCACTTGTTCCAACAGTTCCATGTCCTTTTTATGTTGAGGACACCAGAACTGCACCCAATACTCCAGGTGAGGTCTCACGAGAGCAGAGTAGAGGGGCAGGATCACCTCCTTCAACCTGCTGGTCATGCTCCTTTTGATGCAGCCCAGGATACGGTTGGCTTTCTGGGCTGCAAGCGCACAGTGAAGCCGGCTCATGTGCATTTTCTCATCAACCAACACCCCCAAGTCCTTCTCCGCAGGGCTGCTCTGAATCTCTTCTCTGCCCAACCTGTAGCTGTGCCTGGGATTGCTCTGACTCAGGTGTAGGACCTTGCACTTGGCATGGTTAAACTTCATGAGGTTGGCATCAGCCCACCTCACAAGTGCGTCGAGGTCCCTCTGGATGGCATTCCTTCCCTCCAGTGTACCAACCGAACCACACAGCTTGGTGCCATCGGCAAACTTGCTGAGGGCGCACTCAATCCCACTGTCCGTGTCAGCAATGAAGATGTTGAACAAGACCAGTCCCAACACCGATCCCTGAGGGACACCACTCATTACTGGTCTCCAGCCGGACATTGAGCCATTGACCACAACTCTTTGTGTGTGGCCATCCAGCCAGTTCTTTATCCACCGAGTGGTCCACCTATCAAATTGATGTCTCTCCAATTTAGAGACAAGGATGTCGTGTGGTACAGTGTCGAATGCTTTGCACAAGTCCAGGTATATGACATCAACTGCTCTATCCAAATAGACAACTGTCTATCCAAATAGACAATGTCCACAGCCTTTCCCACATCAACCAGGTGGGTCAACTTATTATAGAAGGAGATCAGGTTGGTCAAGCAGGACCTGCCCTTCACAAACCCATGCTGACTGGGCCTGATCCCTCCATTTTCCCACAAATGCTTTATGATCTCACGTCTGCTTCATGACCTTCTCCATCACAAGTGCATTTCTTCTCTTCCTGATGCCCCGGGAGCAGCCTGCTCCTCCATAGCACAGTGGATGAGGACTCAGTTTCCAGCATTTGCTGTCAGTACCTTGTGCTCACAGGCACACACAGGTACAGAGGCAGAGGAGAAAGCTCACACCCTTGTTCACCCTGAGGCAACTTTTTTCATGTGCTCCTAGCGAGCAGTGGTGTGGCTGTAGCCCGGGTAGGTGCATCCCCACTGCCTACCATGGGTCAAAACCACAGTGAAGACGTGACACCACAGCTTCCACACTGGGAAGCTATGAGCTGATTCCAGAAACAGGCACCTACCCTATTTTCAAGGGCCACACTATGTCTGTATGATGTTTAACCTTCTTAGCTTGCCCAGAGCCAGTTTCGTCCAACTACACTGCTGTGCGTTGGTGTGTAGACAGACTTTCCTCCATCTCCATTCCCCCTCACTTCAATAAGGTTAATAGCTCTCTCCTACCTACCAGATGGGTGGCAAAGATAAACACACCATGGATCAGGAAGTATGCAGACACACTGATGATAGGGTGCAGCAAATGCTTTAGAAAGATAACAAAATAAATAAACTTTGCCACATCAAGAAAAAAAGGACCAGGGCCCATTCTTTGGACAGAAGGTAAACAGGCATGGCTTGGCCATCTCCACAGTATTCAATTTGGCCTCCAGATGAGGGTGATCTGGGACTGCCCACTGGGAAAGATCCATGGCCTGTGGTGGCTCCTGAACTGTGTGCCAAGCATTGTATGGGAGAGCCCAGACCAAAAGCCTGCCCAGGCCTCTCCTAATGATTCTGTTAGGGCAAGTCCATGCTAATAATGATGATTGATACACCCATTGAACTGTTTAATTTATTAGCATAGAAGTCCCCTTTCAGACTGGTTTTCACCATTGAAATGCTTTTTCTTTGGATAACCATCTTTATTGTTATCTTTTCTTTGCCCATCACAGCTCTATACTGTGGACATTTGCAAGAAAATGAAACTTTGTGCTCATATGGCATCAATTATTTCATGTAATTTCTGCCTTCTTTCCCAGATGGACCACCTCTTTTGTCCTTCTTTCCACCTCCTTCCTTAATCCAAGGAAAACAGGAGTGATTTTCATTAGAGGATCTGAGAGCCTCCTGCTCCTGTGACTAGGCTCACCCATCTCATCACAGTGGAGTGGGTGTAACATCAGAAGATGTTGAGTTAAGGAGGAGGAGGTAGGTGGTAGTGAGCAGATGTGTTCCCACAGCAGGTTGTAACACTGATACATACAAATTGGGTAGCTATAATTGGGGCTAAGTCCTGATCATGGTTCCTGCTAATTGTTCCAGACACTCTGGTGTAAATGTTGAATTTTGAAGCATTACCAGTTGATTTCTAGAAAGGGGCGGTGCTGGTCAGCAGTTTTGTTGTGGTATCAGGAAGCAGTAAGGCAGAAGCAAAACTAGAATTGGAAAAAAATCCCATGAAAATGGCCTCCTATAAGAAACTGTGATTCAACTTAACTTTACACCCCACACCCCCATCACTCCCTCTCTAACAAGGCTTTGACAAAAAAAAAGGCATTTTCCTGAAACAAAAAAATTTCTTTCGAAACCCCTCTGTTTCAGAATTAAAAAAAAAAGAAAAAAAGGATTTTTGTGTCACACTACGACTGCTCTTTTGATGTATTTGGGTAACTCTGATTTCTTAATGCCTCTGTAGTGGTGTAAATATAACACAGCAGAGAGATAAAGTCATTTGATACTGTGGCAAGATGTCGAATAAGACCTAGTATAGTAGATGAAATATCCTATTTATTTATTGTATATCATTTCATTAAAAAAACCAACCAAACAACAAGCACAACCAAAAAAAATAAACAACCCCAAAACATTAAAAGCTGTTGTTAGCACAACTAGAAGAGTTTATCTTAATCCTTAAACCAAAATCTACCCTTTAGGTGATGTCATATAACAGTTTGACTCTGACATGTAGTACTGTCATTTCCTGCAAAATGGAAATAATAAGACTGTAAGTTTTGCTGAGCACTTCCTCCACACATACGTAGACACATGTTTCTCCTCCTACCTCCCCCACTGCCTGTAATCACTGCTCTGATGAAGTGTGACCAATCCAGAAAAAAATTATTATGTGGGATGGTGGATTTGATGGAAAAACATAATTTATTTTCCACGCAGTAAAATCATTTCTGTTACTGCTCCTTGATAAACTATGGTTTGTATTCTTTTCAGAAGCCTCAACAATGGCAGACTGTGCCTTTTCATCACTTGAGAGCTTTTGCTTTTGGTCGCTCGGCTATAAATAGGAAAGCCTTTGCTCTGTCCCCTTTGGATCCCAGTTACAAACATGAACCATGGAGGACACTCCAGCCTTTCCATGCTTCTTGGTTGTTCTCCTGCAAGAAAGCAGCCGCACAAACAAACAGGCTGCTTTGTTTGTGCTTTCTCTGAAGTCACAATTTCTTCCACTAAATGTTTACACATTCCAAAGTCAAGCAACTTGCCTTGCATCTTGGGAACCCAGCGCTGGTGATTTACGTTACTTTCAGGAAGATTTGGAGATGTGTATTTAATGGGTTCAGTTAACCAGTTCATTAGCAGGTTTTTTTTCTCAAAGCTAAACGTTTGTTACATCAGAACATAGCTAGCATTTATTTTGGTGCTAATGGGAACATTTTCATAAAAACCAAATTTAGAACCAGTAGAAGGATCCTGGCTTGGCACATTTTCAAGAGAAGGGCTCGATCCAAAGCTCTGTACACAGTCGTGGGATTTTTTAACCTGTTTCAGAGAGTTTGGAGTCAGATGCTCAGCTTAGGTGTAGCCTGTATAAGAGAGGTCAATCTGACACAGGGTCCAGAATGTCCCCAAGCCTGACCTGGAGGACCTATATCTAGGATTCAAAGTCAAAGATAATGGTGCCTTCAGTCCTTTGAATCCAAGTGCTGAATGATCATAGAATCATAGAACAGTTAGTGTTGGAAAGGACCTTAAGTTCATCTAGTTCCACCCTCCCTGCCATGGGCAGGGACATGAGCAACAGCCTGAGAGTATTAGAAGCTCCTGAAAATCCTGATGCCTGGTCATGAATGGCTTGGCGCAAGACTGAACCACAGAGCAAGGGATAAGCAATCTGTTCACATTTGTCTTCACTGGGTTGTCTGTCTCCTTAGTTACTCGTTTCTGAAGCTCTTCCCTGCCTTGGTTTTATTTCTCTTTTAGCTCAGCCTCCTTTCCTTTCCTTTCCTTTCCTTTCCTTTCCTTTCCTTTCCTTTCCTTTCCTTTCCTTTCCTTTCCTTTCCTTTCCTTTCCTTTCCTTTCCTTTCCTTTCCTTTCCTTTCCTTTCCTTTCCTTTCCTTTCCTTTCCTTTCCTTTCTCCTTTCCTTCCCTTCCATTCCCTTCCTTTTTTTTTTGGGGGGGGGGGGAGGGGGGGGTTGGGGTGCGTACAAATAAACTAAATTCCCCAAACCATCTGCATTGCTATCAGACGTTGCTTTTTAAAAAACTTGGCATAATTTCTGAAGTTTCCCTGTGTACACTTTCCTGTTCATGTATTTCCGTCATCCAGGTATCATCACTCAATAACCATACTGTGGCTGTAATGCTTTTCACATGGAAGGAATTGTGTTTTATTGATGGCAAATGTTGTAATGCACTTTCATGTCAAGATGAAAATCTGAAAAAGAAACTTTTCTTAGTGTGTGCTACATGAAACCTCTACACTGAACCAGGCTGTAGAGAGAATATATTCAAGTACACATATGCTATGACTATATATAGCAAATTAAACAGTCCTGGCATGCAAGAATGGGCACAAGGACACATTTTTACTGCGAAATATTTAGCACGGGCACAGTCTAGCAGCAGTCTCCCAAGCCATTTCCAGGCATAGACCACATGTTAGCAAAGCTAAGGACCACTCTGAATAGGCATTTTGGATTTGTCTGCTCTCTTCTAGGGCCTAAGGGTATTTAGTGTTATGGCTCTGACAAATAAAACAGAGGACCAGAGTCTGAGCCCAGGCACTGTTTTGTTCATGCAGCTGAAGTGATCAAGCCCACTATGGTCCATAAGCAAGGACACATTGGAGATCTCATTCTCCTACCTGATTTCTGTAATCACAATAGTGACCAAAGTCTGTGTGGGTCACTTTGATGATGGTTTTATTTGGCTAATGGGTGCTTGGTGAAGTCCCAGAACCTCATGACAAGAGGTTTGGAGCAACCTGCTCCTCAGGTGCCAACCTGTTTCCATGGACCCAGGTGTGCAGCACAGCCAGCTATTACAAAATGCCTGCTTGGAATCAAGGGGCAAACTACAGAATGAAGGTAGGGACAGCATTACCCCACATCCAGCATCACTCTGCACAGCTGACTGATGTCCCTCCTGCTGCTTATGGAAATACACAGTCTGGTCAGAGTCCTTGGTTGGGTGTGCCACCTGCACCCAAGCCATGGCTCTTGTTATTGCCAGTGCATGAGTTGTTCTCTGGTTATTTTTTTGTGTCTCTTGTCTGCAGTGAACTGGGAGCAATGCTGCTGAAATGCATAAGACCTATCCTCATACTGTTTTTTGTCTCAGTTCAGTACCCTGCTGTGACCTGCCACTGGCTCCCCTCCAAATGTCCCAACATGAGTGAGAGTTATCCTGGAGTGATTTTAGCCCGATTGAAGCAAGAAGGTTCAGACACCTCTTAAGAGAAGATTCCTGGGATGATTCCAATTTGATCTTTTTTTTAAATGCAAAGTATTTAGCTACACTTGGGAAAGCATCCAAGTCTATGGCTGTTTGTCTGAATGAACCTTGAAGCTTTTTTGAGGTTGGATTGTCTCCTCAGCTCAGTCACTTAATGTTAGTGAATTTGCATCTGATTTATGTACCAGAGAAGCAAGATTACCACCTGTCCCAAGTGCAGGAGAAATTGCTCTTCTCCCTCTTTCTCATTTGATTCTTGGAGCAGTTTTTTCTTTGCCACTGAAAGGAAAATGAGAAAACTCAACCCAAAGCCCAGCTCCTGTCACTCACCAAGAGCAATTCAAAGGCTTTCACTATCAATAGTAACTGCTGGGGCAGTGCATGGAGCTGACAATTTTTTTTACAAAAATACCCACTTTCCTGTTTAAAATTATAGCTCACTATTTTTGTGGAAAACTATCAATTTCAAGGATTGAAAAATAATTTGGACTTCAACACCCAGAACTGTTTTCCAGCCACATGGCATACGAAATCTGCTAGCATTTTTTTGCACCTCCTCATGACCCAGATCCCAAGACAGATGCCTCTGGGCTTCCTTTGCAGTCAGTAGCGAGAAATATGTTTCAAGAGCATCTCGTCCTAAAGTGGGCAACTAAACTGGCTCAGCTAAAAGTGTTACTTTCCCTCTATTGACTATAAAGTTAGTGAACGTAAGTAACTGATGTAGGTGAGATGACCCCTGTCTGGCCTCTTTTGGCTCCAGCACTGATGCATCTGCAGCAGTTCTTCCCAAATAGATCATCCCCACCTTGGGCTTGGCTTTGGGGGATGGCTGCTATGTGTGAGCACTAATTAGTCAGTGATACAGGTCCTGGAAATACTTGCACTTGGTAAAGCCAAGATGGAAATGCACTCCTGCCTCCTCCTAAGGGCATATCACTGTTGGTACACCTGCCCTCTTTCCACTTTATTTTGTCCCTGGCTCCATAAATCTTGCTTTCCTTTCCACCCTGCAGCCCAGCATCAGGAGGTGTGAATGCTCCTGTTCACTCAGCAGAAGGGAAAAAACAGATTTCCCCAAGCTTTCATTTCCATAAGGCAAATGTACTCTGTGTGTTAGGAAATCAGTGCAACAGGCTGGATGTCCTGGCAGATGTCAGGAGTGCAAAGGACAGGCCAAAAGAAGCCCAAATTGTGCAAAGACATAGCACCCAGGCAGGCAATCCTGATAAGAGAAAAGCCTCCCACAAACAACTAGGAGAGCCAAGAGGAAAGATCTACTCTCACTCTGTATTATTTTCCTATCTACAAGTTTGGGCTACAGCAAAAACCACTAAAAACAGCCAAAGCTACGTTAACAGTTAGATTATTTTTGTGGATGGAAAGAGAGGGCTCAACCTGTTCTCTGAAAACACCCACCCAGGGTTCCAGGAAGAGGCTGAAGTCTCTGGTTTACAGTGGCTGCCTCTTATCAGGGGCACAGGCTGATGCATCACCCCAGTTTTAGCTCAAGTCTGCAGAAGATCGAAGGAATAACCCCAGGAGTAGGGCAAGGTGTGCACAGATACACAAGGTGGATGTCACTGGTCCAGGAGTACCACATTCCTGGGGATATGGAAAGTGAGAACTCAAATTGTTTTAAATGGAGCATCTTCTCATCTTGCTTAAGAAGCAAGATGGAGCTCATCTCATCTGCTGGGCTTTTTAAAATCTTAAGTCTCTCCTTTTCTAGTTTCTAGGGCTTGAGTGAGGAGAGTCATCCTCTCCTGTTTTTGAGATGTTTATGTTCAACATCCTGAGTTTATTCATAGAGCAACGAGCTTGCCTTTAAAAATCAAGGCCAAATCTAGGTCAAATGTGATGAACATTTTATCCTCTGCTCTGCAGAATTGGAGAGCTCAGGCATACAATACTGTCATTGCAGCTCAGGGAGTGATACCACGTCAGCTTCACCAATGGGCCATGCATGCTGAGCTGCAAGGGGGAAGCCAAACACATTAGCTTGAAACCTCTTTCATTGGGCTTTCAATAAATGTGCTTCACCCCATATTTGCTGCAAGTCACCATTTGAGTTGCATTATTTCACTGTTTGGGGGCACAAAGCCTCTTCACAAACTCTTGGTTTTCTATGCAACAAAATTTCTTGCAGTACTTAGAAGAAGGAACCAGAAAACATGAAATGTCTAAAGCTGAGCTTATAAACCTGGGCTGGCCAGTGCTGGATTGCTGGTTGTCCTGTTTAGGGTCCCACTGAGGCACAGTGGGGCTGTCCAGCCTATTATTTCTTTTGAAGAAGATCCACATTCAGAGGGAAGTGGTGCACAGCTCAGTTTTCTCCCATCAAAATAGTTGGGATATGGCAAGAATGCACCCAGCTACAAATATGTTGGTGGCTGGAGAGGAAAAGGGTATTATGGAGCACTTCTACTGCCTACTGTGGATTCAGTCTTCAAAATAATCTCATCCTTGAACACTGAAGAGCTGCTCCAGCCCTCAGTACACACAGCACAATCCCAGTAGTTTGTCTCCTTCCAAAGGGGGCTGAAAAATAAAGTTAAAAGCTGCCAAAAGTCTAAGTTAAATCTTTAAACTGGACTAAGGATGTACTACTTTCTTACAAAATCACTCACTTTATCAACATGGGTTTTTGTGTTCACAGAGCTCCCTTCATACTCATGGAACAGCCTGAAATGTCAGTGGCTATTCATAGAAGTTGCTTCTACACATGAGTGAAACAAGGTGGTCAGGATGTGACAGCCCAGACAAAGTCAGAGCAAATAAAATGCAAATAATGAAACTAGATTCATGTGGTTCAGCCCTTTTCCTCTGCTATCTTCAGCATCTTTGCAACACCGCTGTGATGGCTGATAAGAAAACAGGGGGTCAAAGTGTCAAGGAAACAGAAGTTGTTTCCTTTGCATCAAATACTAAAAGCAACATCTCTTGGCTTTCTCACATATTGGCCCAACCCAGAGTGCAGCTAAACTTTGCTCAGGTGGGACTGAGAGTTGCTGGCTGCAAGGAGGAGGCATTTGCACAACAATGCATCCCACCTATTAGCACGTTTCAAAGCCTGGGACACCTCATTTTTCCTGGCTGCTCTGTTTTTCTGCATTGAGCAAAAGGCTATATACCATTTCTTCCACTCCAGGAAATGTACGCAAAAACTTTCCAATTATAGTCAATGCAAGTTATCCCTGACTTATCTGCTGGGGATGGAAAAAGTCTCCATAAAAGATCTGCCACCTCTACAAGCAACCCACTGACCATACAGTTTGCCATGTTCTTGCTATTATAACTTGGGGCTCAATACCCAGATTTTGTACTGAAATACAAGTACAGAGTCACAGACTTAAAATTCAAGCTGCTGGAGTCTCAGGATGTAAACTTGTTAAAAGAGAAACTGCCAGGCTTGGGGAGGTAGGGCTTTTTGAGGCAGTTGATTAGATCAAGGGATAAACTGCTAAAGCAACTGCTAAAACTAAAAGGACAAAAAAGAAAGACAAACTACATAGGAACTGTTAAATCCTGTAAGACAACCAATGCAATCTGAGAACTGAAATTCATAATTGTACTAGATAATAACCATTACTGATACGACAGAAATACTGCTTTTATGGCACTTAATCTTTTCCTTCATCTCTTCCACTTCAAGGTCCCTCTCTGCTCTACTTTTATGTCTCAGATAATTTATAAAATTACAGTAAACTCAGAGAAATTTTTCCCAGTTTCCCTAGTTTCCTTTTATATTTAGAGTCTTAAAAATTACTTCGCCAAGAACTTGTCATTTTTTTCAGCTGTGTTGTTTTGTCTATCAAAGATGTTGCTTTGTCTCACTGATATTCAGTGAATTGATCTCCAACACCAGCAGTATCTGAGACTGGAGTTTGCAGAAGGGCAGTGGAATACATTACAGCTTGAATGAACAAAGCACTGCCCAAAGGAGAAGTCATCTTCCCCCATTTTCTGAAGTCTTCAAAACAATCTGGAAACCTCCAGTCCAATCACACAGTCTTGGTCCCACGGTGTACGGTCTAGCTTGTCACACATAACAACCAAAGCGCTGCAGCAATGAAGAGTGTAACAGTAGCAACTGTTAGCATTGCCACTACTTAATTACCCAGATGACCTTCAAAACTGTATGGTTAGAGGCCAAAATTCTTCCTTTTCCCAGGAAACAGAAATCTGTTCTGTAAAGAGAATGGCTTTTCCCATGCAAAACCAGAGGCAAATCCCACCTCTTCATCAGCACTGTCTCACCTGATGGTGTTCTTGGCAGGGTCAATTTGCCCTGGATCACACACATAGGTACAAGGTGCTGATCCACTGGCACAGCAACCAAAACCACCCAAACCCTGAAGGTGCATTTTAGAGTGCTTCTCCCAGCAAGGAAACTGGTGTTTTTTAATGTTCCACTTAAAAATACTTCAGTAACACGTAAGTGCTACAACAGTGCAAGAATACATACATAGATTAAAAAAAAAAAAATACATATATATAAACTATTGGCCCTAATCCTTAAATCTCAGCTAATTAGCTCTTGACTTAAGATCACCTTTGAGCATATCTTGGGCCATATTCTTTTCTCTTGGTCATCTGCATTGTGGAGGATATCCATTCTGGCATCTAGCTTTGGTTTCTGAATCAGCGGTCTGTATACCACTTCTGATATAGTCTGTGAAACCTTTCTAGGGCAATTTAGGGATTAAGTTCTTGTTTTAGGAATGGGATAATCATTGTCCTCAGCCCTGAGCTCACTGGGAAGTCTGAAAGGTCATCTGGCAGGTGAGAAGTCACAAGGTAGGAGACAGTAACATTCAAGGCTCTGCTTCCCACGGTTATCTTTGCAGAAAACATTCAGGTGGCTTTCACTGGCTACAGAAAGAAAACCAGCAGGATTCAATTCTATTATTTATTACCTGAAGCAACTTATTCCTTTGTGTATCTCACTAGTAATGTTTTTAAACTTTTATTGTGAATCTAAAGAGGGCAAAGTAGAGAGAACACTATAGCATCTGTGGCAGAAAAAAGAATCCCAAAAATGCAAACCCCCTTTTCTTTTTAATTGGGACTGGTATTGACCTGTTAAGGAGAAATGCGATTAGTGGCAAAGTATTGGCCTTTTCCAGAAAAATGGCGTCATAGCCTTTCAATTCTTTCAAATTTGCCTTGTCACAAATATTGACAAATGGGTACATAATTTACTAAGAAACACTCTTTTCTTAACAACAGCTGTAAAGCAGCCAAAAACCCTTGGAAGAAAAACAACTGTATTTTAAGCTAAAAGAAGTAACTAAATAACAACCACTTTTCCTAAATAAACCAGGAACTGCAGGATTGATAGTAAGATCAGCTACCCTGTCCCATATATATTTTTACCCATTTCCAATATTATGGCAAAACCCACCCTTGACTTAACAATGTGGTAAATACACAGGCCAAATCATATTCATATTAAATAACAATTAGTATTTTCACTAATGCCTATCTAAAGCATTACACAACTTTCATTAAGTACCCATCACTTATGGACACTTGAGAAGAGAATGAGCTAAAAAAACGTTATCAAAGTGAACTACTTCTCACTCTGGGAGGCAGCTGAAAATTTGATTAAGCCCTTTCTCGCATTGTATGTGGGTGTGGGTATGTTTCTGAACTTCCCGTCTTCTGTCTTTGAGGTTCAATTTCTTATTCGCAGTTGTTGTGGCACAAAAAACATCATTTTGCAAGGCCTGAGGTCTGTGGTCATTCTCATATCTAGCAGGACACCTTTGCAAGTTCAGTCATATCCTTTCAACTGTCAAATGTACATTTTCATGGGTCTTGAGGACCAAGGGGCACTAGCCCCTTGAGCAATGAGGGATATCTTTCCCTCATTTTGGTCCACACCACCTGTGTGATGCTGAAGACGCAATGGGATGGAAGAAGCCCAGTGTGCACCAGTGATGGGCTTAGGCTACAGACCTAGGAAAGGGATGGATCCCTTAGTGAAGCTCATACCAGACCTCGTGGGTCAGGAAGGGTTTATAATTAACATACTTTAAGATAATTAAAATACTTTCATAGAATACAATAGAATCATAGAATCATAAAATCATAGAATCATAAAATCATAGAATAGTTCCAGTCAGAAGGGACCTTCAAAGGTCATCTAGTCCAACCCCTCTGCAATAAGCAGGAACATCTTCAACTAGATCAGGTTTCCCTTCAGAACCACAACCAGTCTGGCCTTCAGTGTCTCCAGGGATGGTTCATTCACCACCTCTCTGGGCAACTTGTGCCAGGATTTTACCACCCTCATTGTTTCCTCCTCACATCCAGCCTGAATCTCACCTCTTTTAGTTTAAAAACTACAGCCCTTGTCCAAGGTAACTGACTCTTAAACATCTGTCAAATGAAGTTGCCAAGCCACTGTTCATCATATTTGAAAAATCATGGCAGTCAGGTGAAGTTCCCAATGACTGGAAAAAGGGAAATATAACCCCCATTTTCAAGAAGGGGAAAATGGATGACCTGGGGAATTGCAGACCAGTCAGTCTCACCTCTGTGCCTGGCAAAATCTTGGACCAGATTCTCCTGGAAGGCATGCTAAGGCACATGAAAATCAACAAGGTGCTTGGTGACAGCCAGCACGGCTTCACTAAGGGGAAATCCTGCCTGACCAATTTGGTGGCCTTCTATGATGGGGCTACAGAGCTGATGGACAGGGGTAGAGCAGTTGATGTCATCTACCTGAACTTGTGCAAAGCGTTCAACACTGTCCCACACGACATCCGTGTCTCTAAATTGGAGAGACATCAATTTGATAGGTGGACCACTTGGTGGATAAAGAACTGGCTGGATGGCCGCACACAAAGAGTGGTTGTCAATGGCTCAATGTCCGGCTGGAGACCAGTAATGAGTGGCGTCCCTCAGGGATCAGTGTTGAGATCGGTCTTGTTCAAAATTCTTGCTCTCTTTCCTTCTCAAGAAGGTGAGGTCTGATACAGGCAGGTGTTTCTGAGCAAGCAATTGCACCGTCACAGAGCACATGCCTGTTCTGCTGTCAGGCAGGGTATGCAACAAAACAACCATACACTAGCTGTACAACATGTACAGTTTATTAAACAAGCACACTAAAGCAAATAAGTACACTAAAGCAAGCAAGCATACTAATGTGAATTAGGTATATATCTCTCTACATATATTAAATAAGTACAATAAAGCAAATCAGATAAATACATAAGTAAATTACAGATGAAAACTAGCAATGCATCAAATCATTACTGCATAAAGACAACAGAGATTAGAAGAAGTACACCACCAATTACCCCTAATCATCACCTAGGCCCACACTTAAAGCTAGGATGCCCATTTCAGCCAGTGAACGGAGTCTCAGGTAATTGGGAAAATCCCTTTGTGGTGCATCAACCCATAGGTGAGGCTTCAGATTCTGCTACAAGATGGTCCTGCTCTTATACCCTTAGAAAAACAACCAGCTTTATGCCAGATCTCTAACTGGTTACTCATGGGGCCATGCAGTTTCTCATGATCTCACCGTTGTCCACGCCGACAGCGTTGGCCAGGCGCTCCGGTGCGGCCAAGTATGAAGGTCATAGAACAGCTGCACACCTCTGCTTTCCTGCCTCTTTCTGACAAACAGTGGCCATGAACATAAACATATATACTCTACCGAATACACTTTGACAAAAACCATACTTTGTTATGTCTCTCAGTCATGAGTGGGAATTAACTCTCAACGAGGTTCCCATCCATTAGACCGTCCTCAGCCATGAGCAGAGGATCCTCTTTCCATCCTTCACCACAGGTGCTGCTGACCCAGAGCAGGCACAGGGTCTGTTCCTCCGTGCCACAAAAACCTGGATCAGCAAGTCCAAGAGACAATAACCAGGTAATGCTGCAGTCATCAGCACGTTGTCTGTTGGTATTTTCTGCCATGGAGGAGCTGGTGAGCTGCTCCAGGGCAGGTCTCTACATTAAGCAAAATGCCAGTCTTACATGACCATCCCCCAAGCAGTATCTTTTATGCGTAAATCCAGTGCACACGAAGAAAAGTATGTCTTGAGACCTGTTAAATGGAGCTACCAAAATGAGTTCCTAGTTGGAGAGTTACAAAAAACAGCAACTGGGGAAATCCTCTTGTTCAGGCAGAGACAGGGAGGTTAAAACAGCACGTACAAAACCTTCCCTCGCTGGCAAGGAAAATGGTTGCACAAGTTCTCCATAAACATCTTTATCTGCAGTCATTAGCCGGCAATCCTAAACATTGGATGAGTTCTCCCCATGGTTTCACAATGGTTTTTTTTTCCTGTTTCTAGGAACTGTTTTCGAGGACTGCCATTCAGCATATGAGAAAAACGTGTGAACATGATACACAGACGTTTCTTTTTTCTCTTGGACATTGCCCATTACAGAAATACAAACCACCACATTACCATGTACCCTACTTTAACAGTTTCCATCCAATACCTATAAGCACATCACAAACATGAGTGATTTTACTGTGATTTCAAAGATCCCTGCCCAGAAGGAAATGTAGTTTTTTGTGCTGAACATAAGGAAAAGATGATTGAAGGAGTACTATGTGGAGCATATAAGGCATCTTCCTTAATGCCCAATACAATGCCTTATAAAACCACAGTCCTGTCTCTACGTAGTAGTTTGAGTTAATCTCTTCCAGACAAATAATACAGACTAAGAAAATAAAGCAGGGCAGATGAGAAAGTGAAAAAAAAAAAAAAAGAAGATACGGAACTGAGATGCCATTTTAAATCACTGGCCTCAAAGCATCATGTAACTATTCTCTATGGCAAGGAGCAAGTCGAGGAAATTCCTCATCCACTGGTACTTTCTACAGGTCCATGAAAGCCAAAGGCTGTGGATTTTGCAGCTCTTTAAAGTACAGGGGGAAATCGCCACCAGCACTGCTCCAAATCCCTGAGTGGTGCAGGAAGTGCTGCTTGACACATGACGACTGATCAGCAAAGGGGCAGAAGCAGCCTGGGTTTTCAGTCCTGACTTTGAGGTTCAGCTGCCAAATGCATTGCAAAGAAAGATCTCTGGAGATTTCTTATACTTTTTTTTTTTTGGCTTATTCTCCTAGCGTATTCATCTTAACAAAAATCAGCTGTTTTCCTTCTCACTTACACAGTATTTGCAGAAGAGACTTCAGCATCTGGCCTGGCTACTATTAAACGATGAGAGTATCCTGCTCTGTTAGGAGAACACCACTACTGTCAATAAAAGGGCAGAGATTCTTCCTGAGGTCTGTCTGCATTATTTAGGGTTTTTTTCCCTTATGCCACAGCCTTTCCTTCCTATTTCCTGGTGTTTGCTAACTGGCCTCGCACACCCTGGAAGCAAGGATAAAAATTGTGCTTTCCTGGGAGAAACTATCTTACTGCATTTGGATTAACAGCATCATTTCCAGCTACCAAGGACTTCTTTTCCCAACTGCGGAAATGAAAAAGTAAACAAGCTGGAGAGTGTGAGGCACTGCCTTGGTGTTCAGGCTCCTACTTGATTTGTAATAGTGCTCTGAAGTCACAGCCTGCACGAATACAAATGAAGGGATGGAAAGGAGAAGTCACTAAGCACTAGACCCCTATAATGTGCAAAAAAGTTTTAAACCATTAATATACCCTGTGTGCCCAAACCCAGAGGCAGGGGAAAACCCCAACTCGGAGGCTGGGGGAGAAGTCACTTTGGGAGTTGGGGTTAGGTGTTAGGAGAAGCATGGGGATGAGATGCTCTTCTGAAGCCAAAGCTCCACCTCCATGCTTGGAAGACACCAAAACTTGCCGGGCACAGCCATCCTGAGCAGATCTGATGGTAGCGGCCCTGCATTGAGCTTCCCTTGGACCAGGAGATCCACAGAAATCCCTTCCAACCAGCATTTCGGTGACCCTTTATTGGTAACATCCACATTGACGGGCTGAAAAATGCTGGCGTCCAAAACCACAGGGCTATTAATAGAGGGACTTCAGCTGATCTCTACTGGTGTAATCACCATCTGAATTTGGCCGCGTGATAAACATTAATCACTGGCAAGTTGCTGCAGCGTATCAACTTTAACATGGGTTGTTTGCTTTCCTCTAAGTGCTGGGACATCCTGCAAGCTCCAGCTGCTCATCCCAAGTGAGCTGAAGGGACTGAGCGGCCAAGGGCTGCCTCCGTGGACTGCAGTGATCTCTGTGTTTCTTCCTGCCCCACCGCAAATCCCGAGTAAATCTGTTGAGACAGCACAACTTGGCTTTAACTCCGCATTGTTTTTTGACCAGATCAGCAGTCTGGAAACTGGGTCAATTTTTTTAAACATGTGGTTTAGAAATGTGCTGTTTCAAAGGACACTATCCAATGGTGTGAGACCAAACATCAGATTTGTAGTAAAAAGTGCTAAACAACAACAGGAGTTCAAAGCTGTCTATAAACACTGAGTCCATGGGAGACCCTGATAAAGTAGGGAAATAGTAAATATTGTGTTCTATATTTAGGGAAACTGAGGCACAAAAAGAGGAGTGCAAAGCTGCCTGGAGAATCGCAGACAATGCTGAAATTATTGAGGGTCAGGACAAAAGCTAATTGGTCTCATCTTTACAAGTTCTTACAAATAAAACCACAGGGATTTGATTTTCTTGTCTCACCCAAACTGCAGGAGGGAAATTCAAGTCTGCTTGCATTCCCAGTGAGGGAAATCATAGCCCACTTGCTACTTAGGTAATATATTCAACATTTGAAACACAGGTTGCATCTACCCTAAGTAATACATGCAGTTAATCTGTGTGCAATTAGCAGGGCAGGCCTGAGAACTTCAATTCTGAGCTATGTCATAGGTTCCAAGTTACTTTGTTTGCACTGCATCAGATCACCAGATGCTTTTGGAAGCTTAGGCTTTGTTCTATTTGTATCTCACAGTCTTATCAGTTACTGGGGCCAACAGCTTCCTATACCCAGAGGGACAAATGCCAATGTCCCCTCCTCCGAGACCATATAAGTATCACCAAGAGACCCCATGAGAACATCTCCATACATCCCAGACTGATACCATACAAGTAGCTCTAGCGGTGAAAGATTATAATTACAGAAGTCCAAAGACAGCCCTTGTGAATGTTAAACATTCATTATTTTGCTTTAAGATCATGCTAAAGTTTTTTTCAAGATGTTGAGTAGAAATGCTCAACTGCTCCATTTCAGCCAGCACAGTCATTCCCATCACCTATCCAAAGATGATGGGTTTCCAGTGGCTTTGCTTATAATTTTACCCTGTACAGCAAGTATTTCTGGCAAATAATGTTCTCAGCTGTTCTCTGCAAGCATTCAACCAAGTGGTGAGCGCCTGAGCTGCAAAGCTGGTCACCCACAATGCACCATGCCACCACCCCGAATATATGCTCCAGTGTGTGACTCAAGTGCTGCAGATCACTGCTGCGACTCATGCAGAGCATTGGCTATCCATGAGCTGTTGCCCAGGAGAGGGATTTCACCCCAAAATACCAATTAATTTCCTTCTGACCACACAGAAGGATGGTAACTGGATGGTGTGTTATTCCTTGGACATGTAACTGAGGCTATTTCATCTTTTTCCCCAGTAAATGGTTTGATGAAGTTTTTATTTGGTGCCAGCACAGGACTTAGTGCTGCTCCTTCTCTTCCCCACCACTCCCCCAGAGCTTGTTTTAGGCACAAAAAAAGGCTGATCTAGGCCTAGGCCTGTGGCTGCCAGCATGTGGCTGCCCTGAGCCCCTCTGGGGTTGCTTACAGCCATGGGAAACGAAAAAGTTAAACCCAAGGCCAACAGGGAGAGATGGTATGAGATGCTGCCTGCTGTATGTACACCTCGTGGGACAACCAAAAGCCTGACTCCAGTAATCCAGAGCTGATGTTCAACCCTCACAACCCAAAAGCAAGAAGCTATTTACTGACACCAAATGATGGAGAAGACAATGGTCAACACCCCTAATAGGAAGTGCCTTTAAACTTATCTCCTAAAAGTACTTTGGGGTTGATCACCCCCCACTGCTCCACATGTCCCCCCATTGGGCAGTCATACATGTGGAGCAGTGGTAGACATTTTGGCTCACAAGTGGTTGGTTTCTGACTAAGGCAAAAGAACAGGAGTCGCATTCTCAAGCTGCAAAAGGGTAAATGAATCAAAAAACTAAAAGCAACACACCTAGCATGATGTACAATGAGAATTGCTGTACTGGATCAGTGATGGTTTGGCTTTTCCAACCCTTGTGCTGACCATGTCTGCTATAGATCACAGAATCACAGAATCATTAGGGCTGGAAGGGACCTCTGGAGATCATCTAGTTCAATCCGCTGCCAAAGCAGGGCCACCTAGAGCAGGTTACACAGGAATGTGTCCAGGAGGGTTTTGAGTATCTCCAGAGAGGGAGACTCCAGGACCCCCCAGGGCAGCCTATTCCAGTGTTCTGCCACCATCAATGTAAATAAGTTCTTCCTCATGCCGAGGTTCTTCTTGCATTTTAGTTTATGGACATATCCCAGAGAAATGCTCCAGAAACCAACAAAAGATAGATGGATCACTGCAACTCCTGAATAACCTGCCTATGTTAGTCGCATAACCTGAGAATTTCATCCTGTCAAACCTCTTTATTCAGGCTGGTTTTAGCCAAGTATATGCTATCTGCAACGTCATGCAGATTTTAGCTTAGACAAGCTGCAGCAGATAGCTCTTAGCCTGACTCACCAGGCCATGGAATAATTTGGATGGGACCATGGGAGATCTCCAGGCCAACCTTCTGCTCCAGCAGCTTCAGCTACAGGGGCAGAGAAGGTTGCTCTATGCTTTACCCCAGGAGTTGGGTCCTGTAAACCTCCAAGAACAGAGGTGGCACAACCTCCCCAGGCCCCTGTTCAACCACTCGACCATGTGAAATGGTGAAAAATTGTTTATTTCTGGGTGAAGTGACCATGAAAGCAAGAGCATAATGAACATCCATCTGTGCTCTGACTAGCTGAGATGGGTTAAGCTGAGTACCAGAGGGCAGCAGAAAGTCTTAGCACTAATGTCTGTAGCAGAAGTCCATCCCTGTCCCCTCAGTTTATATAACAATTATACCACAGAGCACTGATTGATTTTCTTGGTTCCTCACTCTTGCATAAAGCTTCCCTAAAATCAGGACTCCGATTACAGGCTGCAATGAAAGCACCCTTGAAAACCCCCAAACATCATCTCAGTCTTCAACTACCACACAAGAAATGTGTAGGCCCATGGTAAAGCCAACAGAGTTCACAAAATCAGTATCAGACATTTAAACTTCAAAGTTAAAGGTTTCTTTAAATGATCAGAACCCCATGCCTCTCTGTGCTACTATTTTTCTTTTGCAGAGTAAAGAAATAGCTAAAAAGGGTAAGAACTTACTGTGAAACCAGGCACAAGCTTGGAAACAACTCCTGTCCTCCCCTTCTGCACACAGCCTTAGGTGAACTCAACTTCACCTTCATTAGCTGCATCTCCTCCTACCACTGACACTAGGCTAGAAGAGCCACCTCCTCCAGTCCCCTACCTCTCCATGTATCTTTTGCTGCTTGGAAACTGTTCTTGCCTTAGGCCATGCAAATCACAAGATTATCTGTAACTGCATTCCTCAAGTCTGACCAGGAAGAGGTGGGGATATCGCAACCGCCATCCTGGAAAAGGGCCACAAAACCCAATCCCTCCTGCCTGTTTTGGAAATCTGTACCAATTTTTCATATAGTTCAAGCTCTGCCCACAGCACCCTGGCACCAGAATGTCCCAGCTAATGCCAGTTGTTAAGTTTCAGAGTTAATGGTCTAGCAAGAGCAATGGAGCAGTGTGATCTCCTCTAAGAAACACAGGTTTTGACAGTTTGCAGACTCAGGAGAAGAAGCAACAATTGAGATCAGATGTAGAAGATACCCTTTACCATCCACAGGCATGGATATTTGCTTTTTATATTTAATTGGAAACTTAAGCACTGCAGGAATTGATGGTGCCACTACGAAAGGCCCACTCCTGTGTCCTAGCATGTACCTACTTTACCCTGCCTGGTGCTAAGAGGAGACAGTGGGAGAAAAAGAAGCATGGAAGAACATTAACAAAAAAAAAGCCATTTTATTGAAAATGAAATTCAAACTTCAAATTAATATTACAATCATGAGAAAATGCCAAACAATTCAATTTACAGTTGCAACATACAATACAAATAGTCCCTTTGAAGTTGAAGTAAACTGATCCACAATCATCGTCTGTGGCATAAAGCAGAGTGTGTTTGTACAATATGTGCATGAGAAGCAAATCTTGGGTGACAGCATTTGAAAAAATAAAAAAATTAAAGCTTGTATTTACACAAAATGCTACAAATATTTTGTTCCAGCAGAAATTCAAGACTGGTAAAGCATATTTAACAACAACAAAAAAGAACTGGAATGTCACTCATATTACCTAAAACAAAAGTTACTGTAAAAGTATGGGTTTGGCTGATATACTTAAAAGTACTGCATTTAAAAAAAAAAAAAAAGCAAAGAGTTATCTGTAAACATGGAAGTAAACAAACATCTAAAAAAAGATCTCAGAAAATGTTAAAATGAAATGCATCTATTCAAAAACAACAAGAAATTCAGGGGTTCAGAGAATGGGGCTTCTTTGAGCTCATGGCTGATCCAGGTTTAATTATTGCTTTTGCTCATGGCTTGTTGGCTGCGTGCAGCCTGGCACAGGGCTAAGCTTTGCTTTGCTAAGTGTGAAAGTGCAAAATTTTCCCCACTGGAGATGGTACCTGTGGAAACCAGTAAATCTTTGCTCGGGGAACTGCTGCCCCAAAAGTTCCATACTAAGACAGACACAGCAGCTGGTCCTTTAAAAGGAACAATAAATGCCACACGAATGATGCTGTGGGTTAAATAATTTGCATGACTCATCCGTCCTGACCCGCTGACCCCAATCTGGTTACTCTTAGGAGGAGAGAGAGGAGGATTTAATCCTCCATTCAGCAAATGGGACATCATTCCTGTTGTGCTGGAAGTAAATCTTTGGTAGGATAAGAGAGCTGGAAAGTAAAAAAAGGCCATTAATCTTTCAGTCTATGACCAGTGCCAAAGATTGCCACTGACCAAAGGGAAGGGCTATCTTTGAGAAAACTCCTTTCTGTTGATGCTCAGCACTTCACAAAACATCAAATAATCTGATTGGATTTACTACATAGTGCTAGTGGCAAGTTTTTTTGGCGTGAAAATCCTGATTCAAGAGCATCTGCAAGTGAACTCAGAAGCATCTTCTAAAAGCTTTGATGAGCATCTCTGCCTCAACCTGTACAACTGCCTCCATGACCAGCCCGACGTACCGGTTCGGGAGCACAGGGGTCTACTGAAAGTCAAGGAGCTGGTGGTGCTCCTCCATCCATATGTCCTTAGAAAACCCTTTCCTTCCTACCTCAAGCAAGCAGAGCCAGATGCCTGCCTGCATGGTCAGGGAAGCTGAGGGCAGGGATCAGGCTCATGCACCTCAACGGGGCAGAGAAAATGTTATCAACATCTGTCCCTAATGGTCCAGTTGAAAAGCCGTGGGGACACAATGAGTCCTGTCGGTACTGAGCAAAACAAAAGTCTGGTCTGTGCTGGATTTATCCAGAAACAAAAACCAAGTGCTTGAATTTTACAACAAAGTCTTTAAAAAAAAAAAGGAAGAAAAAAAATCTGGGTTGCTGCCTGCAGCCACTCTTAACAACATTTCAACACAAAAGCACCCTAAAAATTACTTAATATGCATACAGTAAACCTTAAAAAGCCCTTCTCAGCAATAACAAATAATGTACAAATAAAGTACCTTTTTTTTAAATAGGAAACAGCTTGCACTGGCAGTACATCTTTTTCTCTTGCTTACTAAACAAAAAACAAAACTGAAATGTGTAACCAGACACTGGCTTTTTAAGTGCTGCTGAGACTAACAAACGTATTTTACAGTTACAAATAAATGGACAGTGGTATGCTTCAAGCTACCACAAACCAACAATAAATAGAATCAATTACAGCTTCCATCTTTGAAGGAAAACTAAGTATTAGAAGAAAAACAAAGTGTCTTACTTATACTTTAAGCATACTTGGTATACAACCTTTAGAAGGCAAAGACTTTATTAATTTTTTTTAAGAGCACATCATCACGCAAATCGGAGGGATGTACCACGCTAACGTCAACTCGCTTAACAGCTTCGCTATTAACGAGCAGTGATGGTGTTGTCCAGCTCTGTATGGCTATACCCACCCTTGATCTACTGAGATACTCTGGTGGTAGCCCAAGTACAGCCAAGGAGCGGTGTGGTGGCCAACAGCCCCCTGAGGAGGCTGCGGACAGCAATGGCTAAGGCAGGGGAAGGAGGCAGTGCTGGCAAACCCCATCAGCATGTACTGAACATCCCGCTAAACCAGACTTAACATCACCTGCTGGGGGATAGCCTGGGGCAGGCAGCTCAGCTCCCACCACATCCAGCTGATGCCGTGTCACCTCCCTGTTTGCTGCAGCAGCCAAGGGTTGGGAAAAATTTGGGCCCCTCCACTGTATAGTTTGGCAGCAGACAGGCTGGTTAAGGGTATCGCGCGCAATCTGCTCTCCCTGTATTGTGCTTGGGATCCCCAGGGCGGCTTTTAAGGTGACCTTTTCTCTTCAGTATTTGCAGAGGTGAGTATTGCTGCCCTTATGCTTGTCTCTCTAATACAGCAACAGCCACATCAGCTTCAAAGTCAACATAGCATCCTTATGGCTCTAGCATTTAATGCTAATGGACGGTGATTCGCTACCAGGCAGTTTCTGTCTCAAGTTTTGAACCTTTTTATTCCATCAAGTGGGTTGAAATTGCACGGGGAGGGGAAAAAGATTCACCAATTCCCCCTTAATCCCATTTCTGAGATACTTAACAATTTAGTATTTGTAAAATATGGGCTTTGAAACCGTTTTGATTTTTCTTTGGGGAAAAAAAACCAACAAACTGTTGAAGTTCAAATCATGCTGTCAAAACGGAACATTCAAAATAAGAATATTTTCAAATTTTGCAGTTCTGAGAAAAAATCCTGGGAGAAGAAGAAATTAGGGGAAGGCTGGAAAATATTTCATCCTTCCTACCATTTTTCCAGTGTCTCCACAACTACTGATTAAAAGGCAAGACTGTGTTGAAGGCAACCAGAGAGCTAATAAAAATATTTCAAAAACAATATTTCCTTCATAAGTTATAGAAAAAGATCTTACATCCAAAATCATTTGATGTGGATGCATTTGGGTTGGCTTTGTCGGTTTTAAGTCACATTGTAAACTGGTTCACACTGAGACTGCTTTTCAGAGTTGGGTAAAGGTTTGAGATTTACACCATTGCAGAAATGTAGTAAGTCAAAAGAAACAAACCAAAAACACTTTTAGAGACCGAAGTCAATATATCATTACATTAAGAAACGTTTAAAGGGTCCAAATGTCATTAAATAATTATAAATATTCTTTTAAAGTTATATGATGATTCATGTTAGCAAACAACCTCAAATTTTACACATTTATAATTTAAAAAGAAAAAAAATAAAAAAGAATAAAGCCGAACACAAATACTATGTATACCATTTTGGCTTTAGTAATATATATTGCCATTTTCATATTTTGCATAAGTAACAACATTTTGTTTTTTGTTTTTTAACGGTTTTGGTTTTCTTTTTGGTTTTTGGCTGATCGAAGGCAAAATGAATGGATACAAAAGCAAAAAGGAAACCCCAGGGTTGTCTAGCCTAACTTGAAGACTCGTTCTCTTTAAGTACCCAAAACCAAACCAAAAAAGCAATGAACACAGAGAAGTTCCAACCACTATCTGCAGCAAGGCTTGGACCAAGTATTTTTTTGGGACAGCTGTTTTCATCTGAATGTATCATGGCAAAACGGAAGCAACTCAATCTTTGCTTTCCTTTTTATGTGCACCAATACAAGCCAGTTGAATTGCACTACGGGTGTGAAGAGGGTCCCATACATTGTATGATTGCAACTGTATCTGGAGTTCATGGTTAGGTTTTTATTTGTCAAAAATAAAAGGGAATGCAGCCTTTGCCTTGCATCACCATGTTTCTCCTGATAGCTGGGGAGTCCGTTCTCTCCTCATTGGCAAAAGTACTCACTAGTTATTACAACACTCTAGACAAAAAAAAAAAAAAAGGAGGGGGTGATTTTTTGGTGTGTGTAAAAAGTACATTTTAAATATAAAACAAGGTAAAACGGTTCCAAGAAAAAAAGAAATATGTGCTTTGATCCACACAATCTGAAACATGGGTTGTGGTGTGTTGGTAACTCTTGTGTTATTTGTGGCCATTATCATCCCACCTACGCAGTTGCACATATTGGTAAAATCTATTTAAAAACAAAAACCAAAAATAAAAACACAAAAACCAGGCACTTCGTAGTTAGTCGACCATTTGTTTGGTTTGGGTTTTTTTTGGCTCGCGGAGGTCGGGCCGGCTACAGAAGGAATCTCAGTACGGCCTCCAAACGGACTCATCCATTCTGCCACTAGAATTCAAGACGGTTGGGGAGCTGCTGTGGCTGCCATCCGCCTCCACACCATCACTCTGGTTGGGCAAGTTAGGGTTTAACAGCGTGCTGCCATTGGACGTGGTGGTGCATGGAGGAAGCATCCTGGAGGGGGAGCGGTCCCCTCCCGGCACCATGGGGAACTGGTATGATCCTGATGAAGTGCCATAGTAGAGATATGGAGTGCTGCTGGTCTGGAAAGGTCCACTTTGGTTTTGGGAAGAGCCGGGGTAGGGTGGTGGTAGGTAGGTGTGGTAGTGAGTGGTTGCGGACATACCCAGTGACATGCCTGAGGTGACTGGCGGTGTATAGGTAAAGGTGGCTGGATAGTGCATTCGTGGGTTGGAGAAGCGGCTCTCAGTGAGGGATGAAATGCTTGTGAACTGCCTGGGATCTGAAAATGGGCCCAGCTCTGAAGCACCTAAAAAATTATAACAAAAGACGGGGGAAAACAATTCTGTAAATACCATTTTTTGTATCAAGTGATGATAGAATTCTATTTTTCTAAGAAAACCCACTACTTTTGGCCCCCAAGAGAACAGCAGATCATACCAAATAATACATTGCAAGGAACAGAGTTATACATCTGTCTTCTACAAGTGCTGGGCCAAATTCATCCCTGATCTAACTCCACCAATGCCAGTGCAGGGAGCAGCATTGCCAATCTGAAGTGTTCAAAGGTCACAAGTCAGGCTGGGGGTAGCGGGGGAAATCTCAAAAATCAAGAGACTGAAAAAGAGCCAAGAGAAAGGTGGATCTGGAGTTGATCTGCTTTCTGGTTTCTGAGCTTTGAAGGTTATGTGTCTCTGCTGTTTTGCTATAACCTTGCATGAAACTCAGGTCTGGTTGCACATGAAAGCCGAGATTCCCACCTCAGCACATGCTGTCAGGAGCTGGTGTTTCAAGAACAGCCACAGCTGGCAACATCAAGTCAGCTGCACCACTGACACCAGGGGAGTTACACCAGGGGTGATGAAGACCCACTTCTTGCCTGAAATCAATTTTTTTATGGGAGAATCGGCTCAGCTACTTCCTATGGCTGAAAAATATTTGTTGTATCTGGAGGATGGGCAAGGCCAGTGAGCTGATAGCAAAGACGCAAGTTTTACTTTTCAGTGCAGTTGAAAGAAAATTACAAGCCCAACACTTCGTGCCATTGAAAAAAAGTTGTTTTCACATGTTGTCTGTGCAGTCTGGTCGAAAAAAAGACCACACAGTTTATGGCTACTGTGAATGTCTGGATGGTAACGCTGTGAATTGGAGTCTAACACAAAACAGGGATGGGTAAACTCATTTTGCCTAATTTTTAATCCCACATCAAACACCCAAAGTTTTGGAGCAGAACTGGAAAGCAAACATTAGTAGCTTGGTGATCTGTTTAGGAGACTGGGATGGACAGGAGCAGAAGAGAAAGATGGAGAAAGCTCGTGTTGAAAGAGCCAGAAGAGTGGAAAACAAAATGGGCGTGGGGAAAAAGGACAGGGGGAAGGGGGGGGGGGAGGGGGGGAATATGTGGAGAAGGAGAGGGAATAGAGAGAGAAAAAACCTAATAATGAAGGAGCAGATGCATCAGCCAGTATTCAGTATATACATATATACATATTTATAGAGACTTGTGAAGAACAGGGTATAAATAAAGAGGAAAAATCATGAAATCAAATGGACTCTCCCTGCACTTCCCAGCTGACACTTCTACAGCTTCTACATGCTGAACACTGAAACAATCTGTATATCCTGAATATAAGATGAAGTAATGCTTTTCCTTGCAGGGAGGCTTTGTATCTGACCTGCTGACACTGCTGTGTAGAAGGAAGATCTCTCCAGCCCTTCTGCACTTGCTCTCCTATAGCATACACAATGGTGGTTGTGACCGTAAACCAGACTCAACAAACCCTGCCACCTTGTGTGACACACTTTGTGATTTAGATCACTATTCTCTCTGTCCTACCGGCTCATTTAACCCACGCTTTCAACAATATCTAAAAGCAGCAGAGGGGCAAAGCTCAGGCGTAACTAGGCTTCAGGCTGGAGGACCTGGGCCACAGCCAGCCAAGCGTCCCTATCATGCAGCCTGAAAACTGGGGATTAAAATCAAAATATACTGAGGACAGAGGCTTAAATGGGCAGTAAAAGCCCACTTTTAACTTTGATGACAATATGATTACTATTATTTTTATCTGGAACTGAATCAGTGACCTACGGGTGAATGGGTCTGTCTCCACCAACAACCCCTTCAACCACAGCTCCATGGAATGTAATATAACTTGTACCTTTACAGCAAACACTACTACTTGATGCAACTTCTTTCATTCCCAACTGCAAACAATAGCCAGGGGCAATACCACCCAGATTCAAAGCTGTAATTTTGGAACAGTATCCTTTATATTGTGAACAGGTCTGATATGTATCTGGAAATATAAGGTTAGAATATAATTTCCCCAGCTGCTCAAAATACTGAGTTTCAATCTGCTACCTCTTATGCTTTTTTTTTTTTTTCCTTTTATTGTTACTGCAACTCTCCCAACATGAACACAGTTGCTCTCAGTTTACCCTGACAGAAGCTAAACAAGACTTTTATAATCAAAGGTAGAGATGGTAGGAGTGTAAGGGTGTAGAAGAACATCAGCATTTTTGGTTTCTCTGCAATCAATAGCTTTTTTTTTCTTAATAACAAACTATGCACACAGGTTACACATTAAAGGGCAATCTCCCTTTCAGGGCTAAATCCAAATATTATCTGTATGGGTGCTGCCAAGAGAACACGTATGTGTTGAATGACTGGGAATGTGCACACCACACGTAGGCATTTCTAATGTGGGGCTACAGACCCTCCTTACATCCCCTAGCAAATCCACACTTGTTTTACTGTTGCTTGTAAAGCACAATCCTATTTACCCAAAGGCCAAATAACCATAACCCTTTCTTATCTCACTCATGGCTGTGTCTGCATGGCTCCTGCACACTCACTTCTCCACCCCCACTTTTGCCCAAATGCCTTTTGCGATCTCCCCAACTCCCTGCACAAGCCGCTATTTGTTCACAGCGTTTTGTACCTCCATTGTGTAAAGATATTTTTGGAGATCAGGATTTTTCTGCGTTGCCTGTTTTAAAGCCTCCTTGCTAAGTAACTTAATGAAAAGTCACCTCTAAATGTCAGCTTCTTGCCGAGCTCACCACTACACAATCTCACTGATGTATTTTCCTTCTCCTCCCTCTGTGTTACCTCCTGCGTTAAAGTTGATTTTGGTTCTAACTTGGAAACACCAGAGGCATATTCATTTGTATACGGTTTAGCTCTTTGCTGGACTGGGAAGATAAATAGCATTTCTGGGTATGGCACCCATCTTTGTATATCTAGTTGTGCACAAATAGTGATGTTGATCAGCAATACAGCAACATGACAGTACAAGTAAATAATTTATTTATTCCTCTCCCCAGCAGGATTAAAGATTTATGCTAATTTCCCCTCCTTCAGAGCAAGAAAACAATTTGCATCTGTGAATTCCCACTCTCGTGATAGCTTGTATTAAATGGGTGAAGCACAGATCCTCTGCCCTACATTGTGGAGGCAAGATTGCGAAACCAAACTTCTGTGAAGAGACTTTATTTTCTGCTGTCAGAAAGAGAAACATGGCTACAAGCACAGCAAGTGATCTTTTCCAACAGTCTGATCAGCTAACAGTGCCTGACAATACAAAAAAATAAAGTCAATTTTTTCAAAATCCCTTTACTTATGAAAGAGTCCAGGTTAAATTGTTTTCAGTTCTTCCAAGCTGATTCCTCTCTATCTCTAACACAACCTGGCACCCAAGTTTTCTGAGAGCTATATGTTTAGAACAGAAAAGTGGTCATGTTAATATCCAATATATATGCTAACATCCTAGATTCAAGAATACTGCTCCAGTGTGTTTCATATTTAGCATATGAACAATTAAAATTCCATGTGGTTTCACTTATTTTGATGCAGAAGCCTCATTAAAAACCCTAGACTTGGGCATTTGCCAGCAGCTGACTAAAATGGTTTTACATTCACGCTTAAAAAACAATTTTACCTGTTGCAGCTTTGCAGCTCCACCATTTACAGCTGAATGCATACCCTGGCTATTTCTCTCTTTCATTTTACAGATGCTAGCTAATGCCAGTTAATGCTCACTTCTCAATTAATAAGCTGTACTTGTGGTTTGCAGAAAATAAGGCAACAAATTTCTGCCAGGTTTACAGCACTTTGGCCAATCACTTCCAATTATTGAAGATCATAATGTACCGTGGATAGATTAACTCCTTGTGAGCATAGCAAGCTGACATCTACTTTAAAGTGTTATAGGATAATTTTATAATTTAGAAATACAGCAATTTGCTTTCTCATTTTATGCTGCAGTGTCACTGCCCAAAAACCAGGTCCCTTTGGCTAATTGTATAGGTCTGACAGGAAATTTTTAGTGCATCAAGTCAATGCAAAATCATCGGATGCAAGAAGAAAGAGTAGGGCTATATTCAGGTCACTGAAAAGTCTGTCTCAAGGAAAGTCAACTACATATGGTTAAATACATTTACCAGTACCTAAATGATTCACTTGTGTTTTGGGGAACTTCAGTGTTAAGACATTTGCTGAAGTAAGTACTAGATTTTGTGGGGGGTTGTTCAACAGTTTGATTCAGGCTGGAATGTAGCACTAATTGATCTATTAAAACTCTTTTTTTCCTTCCCTACCAGCTACGTCTATGAATTATATGTGCAGCTTGGATTACTTACAGCTGATAATATCACCTCGTATGAAGTATGCCACACACTTCACATGATGAGATGATTTCAAGTCTCTTACAGCTTTGCCAGACTTTAAACGTTCTGGCTGAAACTGTCCATGCTGGGCGTCTGTCTCAGGCTAAATTGTGATTTATGCATTTATTTGTTTTTAAAATTTCAGCTGAAACTCTTCTGCTGGGAAAAATATATTGTTTTACTAATCTTAAACTTGGAGGAGCCTTCCTTTGAAAAGCTGTACCAGTTCCATGCTTTGAAGTAAGAACTTGAACTTTGGAATAGGAGTGGCTTTTTGTGTGAAGAGATGTTGCCATGAAAATCCAGCCAAATATGAACAATTCCTAAGGATTCTGACTAAAAATGGGCAGAAGAGTCTGTGCCCCTACAAAGACACTTGTCCAGAGACTGGAATGAAATCCAGGAGTCCCAAGTCCTGGATTTTTTCTGCAAATATTGCTGAAATAAGGGGACATTCCCACCCATCCCTGTGCCAGTCCTGATAGACAATCAGTCCACTGGTGGCTCCATTCACTGGAGTGGCAGAAGTCTGAGCAGAAGGAGTCCACATGAATGTTTGTGTGATATTGCAAAGGAAAAATTTGGGAAGGCGGGGTGACTCGGGGTTTGCTTTTTTTAGAAATCTGAGAAACTATAAACACAACTAGAGACAAACAAAAGGATATTATTAAGGTTACCATGTGAGGAGTGGGAAAGCTAGTTAGGAAATACCAGCATTCAAGTTACTTCTCCATATGCACTATGATACAGCATTCAATTACAGAGGTTGTCATTCCTTTTATACAAACCCTCTGCAGTCAGCACACAAGCTGACCCCCTCTGGAGATGTAACAGAGTTGAGGAATAGAAAACACCACTGTCTATGTATCCCCCAAATCCTCTATGGCAAGGAAGCAGAAGGAGTGAAGTGAACAAGGCGAGGGAGACCCCATTATTTCCTGTGCAAACTGGATTTTATATGCATTTCTGCCACATGGTTTGTACGTGACTCAGTTCAAATCTCTCCAAATCACATTTTCACTTCTCCCATATTCCGTGCCCAGCCAAGATGCTGGCTTCTGATTTGCATGTGTGCTAAATATTCACAGCTGCAGCTTAAGCCAACAGGATCACAGGTCTGAACATAAAGCTAAAGACAGAAAAAAAAACACCATGCTGTAGGTGACACAAAGAACGTGCACTGAATTACAAAAGACTTTAGGGTCAGTCCCAGTACTTGTTATAAAGTGGGTTCCTTCTTTCTTGGGAACACTGCACTGCAATGAACTATACACAAATGCTATGGCAGAAATATTACAGCAAAGCTCATCACGAAATTAAGAATTTCTTCTTCAGAGAAGAATTTAATGCTCTGCAATAAGAAAGGCCTGAGGAAATGCAAAGAACAAGAAGAAAACAAAATATTGAAGAGATGCTCATTAAGTTAGCACTGTCCATCCTGTGCACTGAATGAGACAGAAATCCCGTGGGAAAAATACCATGTGATCCTGTAATTAAAATCTGTAATATAATGCATAAGCAGAATGAGGCTGATTTAAAGCTGCCCAGGCAATGTAAGTACTGAGATTTCCCAATTTCTGAGCACTGAGTTCTGCAATCATAAGGATTCTTTGCAACCCATCTGAATGGGGGAAATGATTACTTATTAGCCTGATCTCTGGTTTCCCTCAAACATCATTCCGTATCAAGGGGAGAGTGTTACTTTCCTTTTCATTTAGTTAAATTCCGGGCACCTGCCCCTGCTAATAAGTGTTTAATGAATCATACCTAGCGTGACCCTTCTCCTGCCTCCTTCCAGGCGAGCTTTTGACTCCACAAAGGTCCTGTACCACCTTCCCTCTGGATGCCACTGCAGGATAGAGCCTGGGACTGAGATTCCCAGGGATCCCAAACCACCTCCTCATCTATCTGTTCCCTGCTGTAGCTCTTAGGTCCTGATCCTGGAACCTATGCCAGTGCTGTTTCATGCTGGAGCTCAGGGACACTCCTTGCATCCACCGCCAATCATGTGGTGAGGGTCCTGCAGCAGAAGTAAGGAACAGGGCTTATCCCTCCCTCGTTCACTTTTGTGCTGTTTTCAAGTTTCCTCTCTTTAATTCACATAGATAGATAAACAAATGGGGGGAGGGAAGCATTTTCACATCTTTTTTTCTGTTTGGTTGTTTTTTTTCCTTCTTTTTCTTTCCCCATCTTACCCTATGTTTGCCTTACTCTTGGCAAACAACAGCAGCAGAAAAGGTGTGAACTCCTCCCCCTCCTTCTCTTTCCTTCACCTCAACAAGGTGTTAACTTCAAGGCCTAGTTGGGACCATTTAAACTGCAACATTATTAAGCACAGCAGTCTCACAAAAGTCAGAGGGAGGAAGGAACATTTTAACCCCTTCAGAGCCTCATTTGTAACAGGCAAGAAACCTAATTCTAGCACAACTCTTCTCCCCATCCCTTAGTACCCCAGGTCACAGGGTAAACAGCACGCTTGTGCCTTCTGGTATTTAGGTAACAGGACATTAGCACTTAAAATACCATGGATTAATTTGCAGATAGATATTTTCACTGAATTTATGGTGCAGCACCTTAGCTCTTTGCTGGGAGAAACACCCCATAAATAACATAGTTAGCAGCAACCATTAAAGTAGCACTCATACAAATAAAGGAGAGTGTTTCCCAAGCAGAGCTGTTACATTGCTTAACAGCAAAATTGGGGTCTCTTTGCACTTCTTTAGTCCAGACTCCATCATTACCTGCCCTCCTACCTCAATAGGACTTTCCTGCTGAATGAACTGTGCTGCAATAAGGTGATTTTATTCAGGCACTCAAGTCTTGCCAGGTGACACTATGCATTTAAACACAGGCGGCTGCTGGCTGCACCTCAAGAGGTAGCTCATCTTAAATTACGAACATCAATGGGTACAAACTCCTCTCACCTGTGGAAGAAAGCAACAACAAACCCCTCCTAGATGGACTGCTGGGAGCAGAAATGGAGCTATGGAAGCATCAGCCATCACTGTCTTATTTATACATGTTGCTTCTCTCTTGTGAAGCTTCACTTATATACAACTTAAAACTGTTCTAGTAAGAACCACAGGAGGGGGACAAATGGTCATATTACAGAAACATGTCCTTGGCTAGCCACTGTGACCTCCCACACCATGGACCTGGTGTGATGGGGAGCCTCTGAACTTCTTGGTCTTTGCTATCTCATCTTAGTGACTTCAGTCTGATTCGGGCGAAAGGGAATTGGTAATATATCAAAATCCCCCTGCTTGTTTAAAGTCTCAGGCCATCTATGTACTACATTGGAAACAAAAGGTAAATAACATTTATTGGAAGTAAGTCCAGCAGCTGTGCAAAACCACGTGGCACAAACACGCACACAGGCGCATACAGATCTCACTTCAGTTTTCCCCAATTTTTCCTGCCTGAATTTCAGCCCCTGCTGTTTTACACCAGCAGAAAGGCAGTGGAAGGAACATCTGAGGCTTTTCTTGGATAGCAACCTCAGCAGCATTGTATACAGCAAGGGGGTGAAACCGCAGGGCTGAGAGCTGCAACGCATGCATGGCAATAGTGAGGATAGTACAAGAGCCCTGTGTAAATCCAGTGAATGGGAAGATAACATACACTGGGGCTAGCAGTCTACTTTAGTACCTTTTTTTTTGCAGAAAATGTGCCTTAACTACCCAGTATAAATATTTGTTTCCAATGTTGTCATGAATTGTACTTTTCCACTGCATGCTAGCAGCAACTCAGAAATACCATCCGATCCTCAAGCAGACACAAAGAAACTATGTTTGGGGAGGGGGGGAAGCCCTTGGCACTGCTGTGTAATTTCACCCTTTAAACCCCTCATTTTTCCTCCCCATACAAATTTTCCTTTCCAATCTCATACAGCTAACACACGTCCCTCCTGAGGACAGAGGATTCCTTGCTGGTTCTTGATTAAGAGACTTTAGGAAGCCGGGAAGGAAGATATTCTTTGAAACTGGATCTACTGTAGGATGGGAGCCAGCACACAGGACACCGTGTCTTTCAGAAAGGGCCACACACAGTGCCACTCCAGTCATATGACTTCTCTGTCACATCCTGAAGCCATTTCCAGCTCGTGTGCGAGTTTGTACTCCCATTTAGAAAAGGATGGGATATATTGGGAACACACATATGGAAACACTTTCAGGGAATCAGTTTCCATGAAATCCATAATAAGCCAAGTGGCTTCAGATGTGGCAGTGTGCCTCAGATTAGCCAAAAAAAAAAAAAAAAATAAAAGGGGGAAAAAGAAAAAAAAAAAAAGGAAAAAAAGGGACAAATCTACCCTTTCAGCCCTTATTTCAGTTTCAAGGGGGAGGAAAGAAAAAATTCAAAACCACTAATGACTTATGGCTACCAAAACAGACAGCCACAAATTCCCCCAACTAACAACAGCATTCATCCCTTCCGCAAGTAACGGAGCTGCTAGCAGCACTCCTGTGGCTATCTGAAAGCCCTCCTGGCATCCAGGAGGACACTGAGCACACTGAGCTCGCCCTGCCTACACCAATGCCCATTTGGGCAGGGCATCGCAGTATGATAACATGTGCGGGCAACTAAAAGCTTTTCCAAAACCTGCAGCTTGGTGACACACTGTTCATTAAGTGAATCTCCCAAGAAAGGCTAGATTTGGGAGAGGACATCCTTTGGATGGGGTCTGCTGTACCTGGGTGATATTAAAAGCCAGATTTATGGCAGGGATGACGTGTTGGGTGTTAGGCAGTGATGTCAGGCAAGGAGTGGGTATCATCTCTCTAATGTGCTCCAGCGGCCAGGAGCCAAAGGTCAAGTTCAATCCCCCACGTGCCCTCCCTGATGGGTAACCAGTAAGCAGGAGCCAGGGAGTGCACAGCCCAAGGCAACCCCAAACAGCACAGCAAAGGGCTGGAGGTCGCATCAGCCCAGAGCAGGAGGGAAGCAGCCAAATCATCTGAGTTAGCATGGTGATGGAATAATTTCTGCATGGACGAGGAAGCAGGAAGAAGCATGGAGCAAGTGGCAGAAGTTCAAATGGGAACTGAAGAGATGCTACGTGCATCTCTACGACAGCTAGCCGTGTTTTTATCATGAGAAAAAAGGGATTTGGCTGCTAATTGGGGATGTATCCTACAAACCCTACTTTTCCTGACAAACAAATGACTCCACAAATAGTCCCTCTGTTTTCAATAGGGTTATTTGCAGCACGAGGGACCACCCAACACGAGAGGATCAGGCCCTCCACTTCCTCGCTTTGCAGCTCACTTAAACCTTCAACAGCTAAATCTGAACACAAAAATCCCCACGAACTGCAAAGGCTTTTCCTTGCTGCTGCTGGAAAAGCCCTGGACAAAGAGCTCTGTGGAATGGTCTCATGTGCTATTAATACGATGCTCTCCCCAACTTCCGCCTCTGAAATGGGGATTTGCGATTTGTTTCTCAGGCTGTTTCTTTCCACTCAAGCCTCAGCACAGTAAACTAACTGAAAACTTCTGCATCAAGGAGAAGGTTTCTTTTAAAGTTTTGCTTGGCTTTGCTTTCAAAGAGTTGTCTGTATATTTTAGAATATGTAGAATTTGCCTTTGATTTAAACCTCTCTCTTAACAATAGACAAGAGACGATTTCTCTACTGAGCGATTTAAACAAAAACAAACATATTTTGGTTACCCAGGCCTTGTTCTCTAAACACTATTTTTTTCTTCTTTTTTCCAGAGAAAACTCAAACTGTACAAATTGTTACACTTCTGGCCAAAAAAACTAAAATTCACAAATGCAGACAGTCCCATTTTGGTTTTCCTGACCAGTTTCGTACAAGGATGAAAAAAAGGCACCTCCCCAGCCCCCAGACATCCATAAAACATGAAACCCCCTAATCTAAACAATTAAAAACACACGTTTTGCCTCTAAAATAACTCTTCCCTTCAACGGACGTTTTCAGCCTCAGGCCCTGCCTATGTCCAGGGCCATGCTATTGGGGTTTTTTTCTCCTCTCCAACACAAAGTTGTGTGTCCCCAGAGGGTAAACAGACACACCTCGTCCTGTGGGGAGGCAGCTGAAAGCGGCTGCTTATATCCGGAGCAGAAGCTGGAATGGACCACGCAAGAGCAGCCGCTCCGAAGGGCAGGAGGGCGCTTAGCCCACGGACAGCTTCTGGCTATTGGAGATAGGAAAGGGGAGATACCAGGGAAGCATTTCCATCTTAGGTTAAGGATTCTAGCAGCAGACAAAATAACACTGTTGGAGTGAAAACAGTGGAAAATAACTCATGCAGTGACTGCCAATTTTTTCCTTTACAATGAGAACACGTTTCCCTCAAGTAACACGAACAGCGGTAACATCAGGCTCTGATAAAATGGTCAAACATGTCATCACGACTCAAGACCCACCAGCCAAAGGAATTTCAGGAGGCACATGGTGCGAAGGATCCCTGTGGGGAGATGTGTGGGTGAACACCAAGCTGAACCACTACACCTATCTCCTGGGGCAGAGCAAGAGCAGCTCGGGACATCCCAATCCTTGGTGTCACAGGAGCAAAGCTGTGGCTCTAGACAAGAGCAGGTCTCACCACCATGCAATACGACTGCACCCAGTTTTGGGGAGACAGAGGAAACCTTTGTATGCAACTCCTGGGCTGTTTTCACTACAGCTGCTCTTACATGCAAGAGTGAAAAACTGACCAGTGAAAAGACCTACAGAGGTTTCAGTACATACATTTAGGCTCTCAATGTCTGTTTAGATACCAAATTGCCATCAAATTCAGCAGGATGCCAAGAGCTAAACACAGTTGTATAGCAGGGATAGAGGAACTGTATCCCATTTTATATTCAGCATTGAACCACTTTAACAATATATGATTTTCAATCTTATTTAATAAAAGCAGAGTAAAGCCTTTCATGTATTTCTTTCTATTCATTTCAGACCTGAGTTTCTTACTAAGTTAAGGCAAACTACTGTTAAGTTACATTTCAATCCGTTATAAGCTTGTCCACACAGCATCTCCATTCATCAGCTGAGCTGAAGCTTAAACCAGCCCAACTCTGAGCACCTCTAAATAAACGCTGCTTCTCCATAGTGTAAAATTTGAATATGGTTTTTATGCTCCCAGGAAACTGGTGATGAGAAAGAGAAACAGACTTTGGTCCGTAGTAGCTCACATCATAAACATGCTTTAGGCTGTTTACTGTATGGAAACTTAGGCTGTAGCGCTAGCAGCTCAAATCACTACTGATGCTCTGAACTTAAAATCTAAGTTACCATGTCTCATATAAACCACAATAACGGTCACCCGAATGGCCACTGCTCATGGTAGCATCTCATCTGAGATACTACAATCTGTAACAGGGGATTGAGTTAAGTCTCACTGCCTTGTGCCTGCCATAGGCTGCAGAAATGCACACTCCTACAAAAGTATAACTAAGCCTGTAGTTAAGTTCGGATAACCAGACCAGTCTCTGAATTTGCTTTATTTCAAAACACAGCTTGGGCAACTTCTAATAGGGCTGGTAACAAATAAGTGTGTCATGGAGATATTGCACAGGATAATGGCACACTGGCAAAAAAAGCATGTGTTATTTGGGAGTTTAGAAGGCCGGCTTATCCATTAAAGCTATTAAAAGGGCAAATGTGATGCATTGCTTTCTGGCTCTTGCTACTGATTTGTTTTGTGAATTTGGGCATATAATTTGATTTTCCTGGCTAAATTTAGCTTGCTATAAGATGGATATTTTAATACTTCGTATTAGCCAAGTGACAAAGGTCAGTAGCACAGCTTGGAAAATGCTACGAATCCTTTGTTGGAAGATGTTATAAAGTTATGAAGGTTAAAGGCAAAACCCATTAGACATTTTTTGTAAGCCCTTCAACTGGTGAAGACACAGAAAAGGTGAAAGAAAGAGTGAACAGAACTTGGCTTAAAATAAACTTTCATACACAGTCCCAATACCTGAAATAAAAAAGCCTGTATTATTGCCTTCAGTTGTCTTCATCTGCCTGAGAACTGCTTTAAACTGAACCGCCACCAGCGCATCTGCAGAGCAGACTGGTGAGAGCAGAAGCTGGCCCGGCTGAGGACCAAGCCCCGTGTTCCAGCTCCACTGTGGCTGGAATAGCTTCCTCCATGGGCAAGCAGCCTGTCCTCAAAACAGCTCCAAACCAGTCTCGCCCACCTACGTGGGCCAGGCCAAACTAGGAACTGGTTGGGTTTGGACTACCCTTAAACTCAGCTTCCTATCTAATTTTGGAATCTAATACAGTGGCTCCTATGGTACTTAGATCCTCTGCTGCGCTCCTTTTCAACCATAAAAAAACCTGCATCATGGGTTGGCGTCTAGCAGGAATTAAAATGAAAACAAAAACAAACAAAAAAAATCCCTTTAGAGGGAGATATTTGAGAGAGGAAGAGGGAAGAAAGGGGGAAGAGAGGTGCCTTTTTCCTACTGCCAGGATTCCTCTGTGGCTCCTCAAGCCATGCCAGCATCCACATCACAGTTCCCGGGGACTTCCTCCGAGGAGCTCCTGTGAGATGCCTCTTCCAATGAGCCATTTCATCTCAGGCTTATGTTGCAGAGATTTTGGGTCAGCAGCCCTCCTGCTGTTTTTGAGGCACTTGCTTCCCTTCCTATTTGGCAAACCTTTGCAGAAGGTCTAATTTTCAGCCCCCAGTCCCTAGTCCAGATCTCAGCCTCTGCAAGCTGTACCATAGAGGTACATCCTTATGCTCTTTCCCAATGAGGTCTCTGCTCTATGCATTCCCTCTGTCAGTGCTAACAAACCCTACACAACTCTAGGTCTATTCACTACACTGCAGTGGTAACTCTGACTTTATGGCCAGCTGTCTCATTTAGAAGCCCAGTGATATTTCCACATATTCATAAAGCCCTATCACTTCTCAGGCATTTATTTACTCATGTACATAATGTTAGCTTTGACATCGTTTTTAAGTTTATTTTCTAAAAATCATTTAACTGCACCAAAATTATCTATTTCAATCTTAATCAAGTTTTTTGGCTGGGGTTTTTCCTTCATTGGAACATGGTTTTATTTTTGTTTTCAGTGGCAGCAATACACATAACTAGTTGGCTACACTTAACAGGAATGACCTACAGACGTCTGATCCTATTTCTGCGCAGAAAGGTACAGATCATATGATCTCATGAGGTTTCTTGTCAGTCCTGTATGACTATAGAAGAATCGATCTAGTTCCTCTGGGGTTATTCCTACCTATGTAGTAGGTAAGTAGATTGACAGAGCTCTATCAACAGCTGTTCAATATAGTGATCCAGCTAAGCCTCCAGCTTTGAAAACCTCAACAGATTGGGAATATCTATGTTCTGGTCTTACACTCCAGGGGAACCAAACGACTACTTCTGACAATGCCAAGAAGCTGATGTGTGCTGGATGGACCTTTGGTCTAACCTGGTGGGGTTTATCTTCTGCCCCATTCACCTTTTTCAGTGACGATGCTGACCATTGCGGCTTGTCTCTTATTACAGGCTCTAACAAGCAGCTTTGTGGTTTCTTTCCTACCTCCCCTGAAGCCTGGGAGGAGGTGAAGAGCCACAGAGCTATCTCAGTACCCTCCTCCAAACATCCTTGCACTCCTTCTAAGCCATGCTCACTACTACCCAGCCGCAGCCACTGCTAAGTCCTCACTGTCTCTCTTGGTGTTTCCTCAATTCCCTCTTCTATTCTGTTGTACATCTTGTAACCAGTTGTACTGTATTTAAAAGTGCAAATTCATAGAGGACAAGGCTGACCTCTCTTTTTTCCCCTCCTCTAATTGTAGTCCTTAGCACAATGGGATTGGACTTCCAAACACTACCACAATACAAACAATATTAGTAGCCACTGCCTATTCTGTGGTCAGTGGCAACTCCAGCAAAAGCCCATCAGCTATTCACAAATACAACCATTACTTTGATCACTGAACTACATTGCCTGCCATAGCCAAAGTTGGGTGCTCCAGCTGAAGTCCAAACCTCATGTGAAGTCTTCTAAGAGGACTGATCGCTAGTTAGTGGAAATCTTTAAATCCCAGGTTTTGCTTTCAACACAGAACACAACTTCAGCATAGAATTAAACACAGAAAGCTGTGATTTTACAGACCATCTGTCACCTAAAAATGGTGTGCCTTACAGATTTGGTCCTGTACATGTGCTGCAATGCTGTTTTACAAGCAAGCCCATTGTGCAACCTGATTATATAAACCAAAACAATGTGGACGTACCTTTAGCTGCCAGCTTCATAATATTCTACCAATTTTAGACAGTGCTTGTTTAATAGAAAAGGACATAAAAAAGCACTGATGACTATGGATCTAAGAGCAATAGCCCAATTAACCATTAAAAATAAACCATGCATGTGGCATCACTAGAGCTTGTGCAAGGACTTTTCATCTCAGCTAAATGAAAGAGGTTTTGTGGGTACCACTCTTAATGCAAGCATACTTCTCACCACCACAGAAATGTGATGTTAAGAGGCAGAAAGATCGATATGAGATGCCGCACCACTTCCATTTTGCTTTCAGAATTCATCCTTATTTCTAAGTCCTCCAGGCTGTTGTTCTTTTCTGGTGCTCCCCTTTCTCTCAGCACGGTTGCTCCTCTTTCTCACAAGAGCCCAAAGAGGCTTTCACCATCTGTCTACACACAGTACTTCTATATTACAGAATAACATACTACAGCAAACATTCATGGCTACTGCAGGATAAAAGGTCAAATGGGTGGTTAGAGAGAACTTTGGGAATAACGACTGGGAAGCTTGGGGGTGATATGGATCAGACAGGGCAGAAGACGCAGAACAGTGACTCCTCTCCTCCACAAGCTCCCTTAAAGTTCCACAAACACCCTTGCATTAAATGTATGATGCCTTTTTTTCCAGAACTAAACTTTTTCGTGCAGTGTGAGCATCACCGGGTCCATGTAATACCAGGGGCTTAATGCAGTTCCAGCTCTCTATTTGCAAATTTGCCTGTGGAATAATTATGAATGTGAAGAGCAGAGGCTGCTTTGGCTGGGGGCCACAGCCTGAGCTGCAGGCTTCTCTTTGCTTTTGACAATGCAAAAACTAACTAAACCTGAAGAAAAAAAATCCCCCTATAGCTGAATTTCTTAAAGTGAAAGATTAAACAGTCTCTGAAAGCTAGGAGAGAATGTGTGTCCTGTTGTCTTATTCCAGAATCTCCATCTAGGGTAGTGGGTGAGTAATTAAATTCTTTTTTTAAATATTTAGAAAAATGGGGGAACATTACAATTGGGCAAATACATAACCAGAAAAATTCCTAAAGGAATTGCAGAAGCCTACAAAGTCAGTGAAAAATGCTTTCTCAGTCCGTTTTTCCAGGTGGGTTGTTAAAGTAGAGTCCCACTAGTAAGTCAACCAAAAATAACTCCTTTTCAGCAGATTCCGTAGGAGTTTGGCTGATTAGGGAAGGGAACTTCTGCTATTTGAGGGATCACAGTGAACCCACAGCAAACTTAAATGACCAAAATACTTTTTCACAATGCCCCTCCAGCCTCTTTGCAAGTTGAACCAGTTCTGCACCCTACAGCATCCATATGGCTTCCACCACCTCCCTAAGACCCACCACAGCAACCCCCTTTCTCACCCACCTCCTTGTTGTATCTGTCACCCCGCAGGAACCCACGCGAACCTCAGAAATAAAAACTGGCGCTGCAATCTGGCAGACAATTATATCAAGTTCAAATGAGTGGAAACTAAAGTTAGACAAATTCAGACTAGTAATAAGACCCACATTTCCAAAAAGAGCTTAATTAGTGTCTGTAACCAAAGGTTGTGGTGATTTTGCTTCCCTGGAAATTTTTAAATGAGGACCAACTGAGTTTTCATGTGGTGGTTTGAATTTTTTGTTCAGTTTTGCTTTAGGTTTTTTTCTCTCAAAGGTTATCTTCGAGTTCAAATGAGAGTGAGCTTATTTGGGGGAATCTTTCAGCTGTGCTGAAAGTAGATGACCACACGTGCTTCACTGTATTAATAAGCTATGAATCCATTTATCTGCGGAAAACTCCTTATATCAAATTATTTTTTCCTGGCCTTTATAGATGAATCTCCCCCATTGTTAAAAATCCTTGCCTTCTACAAAAACTCCTTTGAGCTTCAGAAGCAGCACAGAGCATCGTGTAGGTGCAGGGCCAGGTTTCCCCCAAGGGAACCCTGCAATGCCCGCACACCGCTCTTCTGGACAGGGAGAACTTGTCCTAAGCTCAGCAAGGCATCTCCTGCTTTGATCACTACCCTCAGTCTTCTCTAAGTAAGTCTGAAAACAAACATTAAGAGATTTCCAGATTAGCGTCCCCAAATACACTCCCTTTATGCATATGAAATAGTTCCTTCTCTCTTAATAACATCTTTGACAAGCCGTGTGAAGGTGCGCATCTTCATTTTATCTCATTCCTCTTCCTCCCCTTCGCTGCCTACATTGTTTTCTTTGTACATCATTGTACAACCACAGAAAGCCTTAACCACTTGCATGGCTCTTACCTTCCTTTTGGTCACCAGTATCAGTCCAGTATCACCAATATTAATGCTCTTTTAAACCTGACAGCCAAGCTGGTATGACACCAGATCCTTTTCTGCTAAAACATCCATCAAGGGGGGAGAAGATTTGGAATCTGTAAAATGGGGCCAACAACCATTACTAAGCCACTTCAAAAAGTTGTGAAGCTCTGCTAAGCTCCAACACTCCCTTCCTGACCAGATTCAGCACGGTCAAATTCTGCATGGCCAGAAATGTGAGGAAATTTCACCACAAGTCAAGGCAATTCCAGCTATTTTTACCAGCAGCAGATTTTGCCTTTTACATTGTATTTTTCACTGCAAGATTTGCAGAACTGGGCCTTTTAAACCACACAACTCCTGGAAGGCATGAGACACCTTTCTTTCTATCTTCTACCAAACATTGTCACAATCTGAGAAGGACCAAATTCTCCCACATTTTACAGAATCATTTCAAACATTCAGCTTGTGCAATTAATCAAACCAAATTCAGTGCAATAAAGACTCAAGGCCACAAGGACTTAAGGGCAAAAAATAAATGATCCCGACCACCCTACATATACCAGAGAGTGTCATGTATGGAGCTAGTTAGATTCCCTCTCCGTATCAAGACACATGTGGTCCTGCATCAGCCACCACTGCTGGCTCCATCCTAGGTAGAAAATCAACAGCGATTCCACCAACGGAATGGAGATATCATCACATGCCTTTGCATAAGGATGAAACAAAGTGCTCAGTCCCACTGCCTTCCTGTTAGGAGCTTATTGACTTTATTGGGAACACACATCTAGGTAATGGCTCCAGATCTGGCCCTTTGAAAGTCTGGAATCAAGTGCCCAGTTGCCCCATTAACAATTAGCATTCTGTTTACACAACCCAGCAGAGTCAGTACGAATAATCATTACAAAGCATGCTCAGACTGTGATTCCGGTTTAAGTTAATATAATTTTAATGAGTTCTTCAGAAAAAGCCTGGCACTTATGGAAAATTTCCTTAATTAATATCAGACCCTAAATTAGTAATAAAAAAAGCCCTGAATATCATTTGGTCTCAAGCTGGAGCTAAAGTATGTTTTGGCATCATTACTAACTGTTAGCAGCAAGTTCTGGAAACAGATGCAAATCTTGATATGCGTCCTAAATATAAAACACATTGCAAAAAAAAAAGCTCAGATAAAAATATATCTATATATCCACATACATTTGAGTGTGCTATTTCCTGCCTGTATCAGCAGCAAATTTATTCCATTTAAAAACATTCCACTTGTTTCTTTTTGGTATTTTTTTTATATCCCTTAATTCAGGAATAAAACTCTTTCCCTCTGCCTTCATTTTTCCTGTTTATTTCCTCTCCCACCAGCCGTTTTAAGTAAATGAAAAGGGCTTAAAGACAGGCATTATAATATTCAAACATCTGAAAATCAGTCTACTTGTTTTACCACCTAAATACGGGTATAGGTACCTAATTTGAGGCCACCCACGCTAGAAAAAAAATTGGCCTTCATCCCTGAGGTAGGGATCATGCAACGCATCTTCTGGACAATTACTCCAATGAGAGATTCTACCCAGCAGAGAGGCTGCTACTGAAACCCCACAGACGAGTGCCAAGGTGCTGAGATTCCCAGGTGGCACCAAGTGGGCAGGAGACTAAAAATGGACAGCCTGCGGTAAACAAAATAAATAGAACCAGTGAAAAGTAATGAATTAAAAAAAAAAAAAAAAGAGACAAGTTACAAGTTTAGGACGGCAGCAAAATGAGCAGGTTGTTTCTGAAGACCTGAGCTCCCCCAAGTTCTTTACTTTGCCTAACTCAGTGCCACCTCGCCGGGAAAGCATTGAAATTTAGCTAAGAGAAATGGAGACAGAGACAACCTTGAGTCTTTCAGCTTCCATTAAAAAGAAAAAAAAATGAAGACAGAGTGAAAATTGTTATAGTCACCAAGAAAAACATCACAGCATAGCGAGCGCACCAGAAACAGAGCTGACTTCTTGGGTTTGCCAAGAGCCTGAGACAATATTGCTGAAGCGTGAATTGCTCATTCGTTTCAGGAGCTGCTAACACCAAGGCTGTTGCTGGCAACAGCCACTGTATTAACCATTTCTCTGCTTCCCAGAGGACATAAAGAACAAAAGAATTGTATTTTGGAGACAGTGCTAATGCTTTCTCCCGTTAAGAGTCCTGTCCTGAAATGTGCTTATTACGCACAACATCTAATGAAGTTAGCAGAAATTAAGGGATGTAAGAGTTGCTAGTTTGCATGACCACCATTTTTACTTAGTAGCTATAAAGTTTTCTGAGCTCCTCAAAAGAAGATAATCATCTTTTCATTCTTGAAGTTAGTATTTTTTCGAAGACCAAATTCCCCCAAAAGGTAAAATCCTGATTATAAAGATCCTGTGCATATTGTGTCAGCAACCAAAATCCAAGGTAATTCACATTCAGGATTAGAAACTCAAGACGACAACTAGTACAGGAGCTCAAGAAAAAACAGCCCATCACTGTGAGCCACTCATTAACATATAAGCACTAAATCCAGAGGTTCAGCTGGAGCTGCTTCCAGTATATGTGGGTTTTTATTTTAAGATTTGTAGGCTTAGAAGAATGTAAACTGAATTGTGTAAAGGAACCGTATTGTCATTGATTAGGGCATGGCTGGTATTCACAGGGTTTCATTTACACTTGCCAGCCTTCAGAGAACTGGGAGAGCAGGTATGTTTCTTAAATTCAGTATCTGATGAAGGTCCAGGATGGTCCAAAAAGATGTGGTGATATATACAGGGTGAGATGAATTAACGGGAAAGTTTGGCTACACTCAAACTAGCCAACAGCCCAGGGTCAGGGCCCATTCTCTGGCTCTACACCCAACCAGGATGGTCTGGCCACAGCTATAGTATTAAACCCTGTAAGCCTCCACAATAGGTTGGCTGCCTCCGAGCTGTTCATGGGAACAGGTTTGGGGCTTTGCTCACTCCCAAACCACAGCTGGGAAGTGTTTGTGACCATGCTGGCCAGCCCCACTCAAAACCAGCCTCACTGACAATTTAACAGTACCTGTATTTAACAGCCCAGGCCCTTCCACTGTGTAATACACTGTGAGTACTGTGTGTAGTTCTGGTGTCCTCAACATAAAAAGGACATGGAACTGTTGGAACAAGTCCAGGGAAGGGCCATGAGGATGATCAGGGGACTGGAGCACCTCCCATATGAAGACAGGCTGAGGAAGTTGGGGCTGTTCAGCCTGGAGAAGAGAAGGCTGCATGGAGACCTCATAGCAGCCTTCCTGTATCTGAAGGGGGGCTATCGGGACGCTGGGGATGGACTCTTCCTTAGGGACTGTAGTGACAGGACAAGGGGTAACGGGTTAAAACTTAAACAGGGGAAGTTTAGATTGGATATAAGGAGGAAATTCTTTCCTGTTCGGGTGGTGAGGCACTGGAATGGGTTGCCCAGGGAGGTTGTGAATGCTCCATCCCTGGCAGTGTTCAAGGCCAGGTTGGAGGAGGCCTTGGGTGATATGATTTAGCGTAAGGTGTCCCTGCCCATGGCAGGGGGGTTGGAACTAGATGATCTTAAGGTCCTTTCCAACCCTAACAATTCTATGATTCTATGATTTATTGCTGAAGATACTACTTGCTGGCCACTTTAGTTCAGAGGGATGGGTCTGCAAACTTCTCTCATTTAGAGGCTGAGCCCAGCATGTCCCTATTCAGTGACACAGTAAATATGAAAACAGCAAAATCCACCCTGCACATTGAGGGGACTTTTGGGCTTGGTGGCATTATGCCAGCATTCGCAACCGACAACTATCTGCAAAGTGTGCAAGTGCGCAGGCTTGAAAAGTAGATTTGGTGATTTGTCCTACTCTTCCCATTCAGTTTTATTTTTCTCCTCTCTCATATGGGCATTTGTCAAACAGTTGTGTAGGACAGGCTCCTCCACAGCCAGCACTGAACACGTACATGTTACACCTGCAGGGCAGGTCCTCCAGCACCTCAAGACCTTGACCTCACAAGAGTCTCTTAAAGGTGAAACAAAAGCAAGTGACTAACATTTAGGCAGAACGGTGAGGAGGTCCAGGAAGTGTAGGGGTGAAGTTGTCCTCCCACCTCCCTTCTCAGAATTCTCAACAAAATCAAATGCAAGCTCAAACCCCACAATCACAGAGCAGGCAGAGGTCAGGGTGAGGTAGACCATGGCAAGGTTAAATCAGGACTGACATGTAGAAAGGCAATGATATGGATATGTTTATGGGACAGCTAAATCATCTCTTAAATCACCTCACCAAAGGCAGACTATCAGATGTGACGTGCCTGTACCTGAACTACTCATGTAGGCTTGCTTTAGAACCTGTGGAGGCAAACAGGCTCTTTCAAGGCACTGCCAGGGACCAGTCCAGCTCATTTGCAGACTGGTCACGTCCTACAAATGCCAGTTTGTCCCCATTGACTCAAAAAGGGACCTGAGGGTGACAGTCTCTGGTATACATGTCTACCCTGGGGACATCTATACCTCATTTACCTGCGGCAGAACACCCCTCTTGTGACTACAGGAACAACCCAACCTGTACTCCCTGCTCTGAACACCTTGCATGTGCTGAGGAATTGCTGGATCAGTCCCAAAGCTTTATGTAAAAATGTGATGTGTATTTATATGAATCATATACATTAATTACATAATAGACACTCATGCTCCCCATCCCACATGCACTTTGGTTATGCATAGGACACAAAGACTGAGTGCATTCACTATGAATCATGCAATAAGACTATGTCCCTCAGGCAAACTCTCTTTAAAATGACCATGTTCTTATATTCCCATGGTTTCCATTACAGTATTATTTAATTAAGAATATTAATCTGCTAGGCCACCAACTTTCACTGTCTTCTGGTGAAGTCTGAGCAGACAGATATTAATAAAATATGGGGAATCCTGCTCTTTTTATGACTTGAGTTGGTGCAATAATGCAACTCAACTGCATGGCCTTGTGAGCTTAGTTTTTATTTATTCTTGATATGAACAAGAGACTTATGCATCGGAGGGATCACTGGTTCAAAAGTTCCATGAGTGATGCCAGATAATCTTTTATTTTCTTTTTTTTTTTTGCTTTGCTTTTCAGCTATTGCTGTTGAATATTGACCAAATATGTGTGACACACCATTAATTAGCTACATGTCATTGCAGATACAGCACTGATCCCCATTCAGAGAATAAAAGATGAATACTTGGAAGTCTGACAGCCGTGGCACTCATTTGCATGTGCCTGCAGCATGCATGCAAACATTTCAGTCGTGCAAAGAAATCAGTCTAGACACTAACATGACCAGTTCAGCCACATTACACTAGCCTGCTCGAGTAACTCCTCAGGGTTGCAGCCTGCTGCCCTTTTCCCCTCTCCCACGGGACAGGGAACTGCTATGTCAGTCCCCTGCCAACTTCTGTCCTACAGCCCTAAATGTCTTCTGATGCTCAGCTTTATCTGGGATTGAAACACAGGCAACTTTTCCTCCAGGACAGGGAGGAAAAACATGGGATGGATGTACTTCTGGTCATGGGAGTACCATCAAAAATAGCTCTCAAGGGCTGCCACTAACAATACAACCAGGAACCACTCTTGAAGGACAGAAAGCTTTATTAGATGGTACATTTCAATATCTGGGTGAATATGACTTAAGCAGTTGTCTAAGCAGAGCCATTGAGGCCTGTGGAGATCTGGGTAATGTGGAATTGTGGCAGGTAGGAAGTCCTGTGCCTCTAGGTGTGACATCCAAGGCCTAATGGGTAGTTTTACCCATTTTTCCTCCTGCATGATGTTAAGCAACAGGCAGTAAATATGGCATTCATTAAAATTAACTTGTATACTTTTAACAGCCTTGATAACCAGATTTCTGCCACTGTACTGGAAAGCATAGCTTGCTTTTATTCAAGGCCTTGTAAAACTCTTTATTTTTCCCTCATGCAGTGGAGGTGCCCAAAGTTTTCTAACATTTTAGTGTTTCTTAGCAGTAATTTCCACCCCTCATCAAAGCTTTGTTATCTCCTGAAAGATGTATCAAGTAACTGAGTGGAATTTGCATTTCTCCCTGTGCGAGGGATAAACTGGTTTCTGTAATGGGCAGCGTTAAATTTGCATTTCTCTCTCTACTTTAACACAAAGGAGGTTAGCTCCTGCCCTCCCTCCCTGTGAGATTGCTAGGTAGAAACCCTTGAGATAAACCACAGTGCTTGCAGCTGAGGCTACAAAGTGCTTCCTTAAGCCTGAGCATCAGCACTCACCCTCCTTCTAAAAATGCTGCTCTGCGTTTCTGAACATCAGCAAACACTGCAGGCAAACTCTGGCACTTGTGGAAGATCAAAGTCCCCTTGTTCAATCTTGAATCTAACTGGAAGCAAGATCCCCACGTTGAGAAAAGGTAAGAACACTGCAGAGGCTTCAGTCAAGCCCCCAGAAGATAGAGGGCAAGAAGCGTAAAGGCAACTGACTTTACAGTACAGCAGAGAAGTTCAGTCCTCGGCCACATAATGTACACAGCCAGGTCTTTTATTCATTCTGCCTGTGCCCACATGCCAGGCACTCACGTCTGAATACACAGACAAGCAAGGGCTGCAGGGCAAGCATGCTGTGGTACATCTGCTGAGGTCCCAGCCGAGCCTCTCCTGCAGGTATTGCTGGGGGCACAACTGCAAAAATAACCATTCGGCAACACAGACCATCAGGAGGCTCTAACTCAAAGGGAACCTGTTTCAGTTCAAACAAAGCATTTCCTCAGCATCAAGCCAATCGAGTTTTTTGAACCAAGACAGCGTATTGCACAGAGAGCCAGCAGGAACCTGCTCCACCAACCTCAAACCCCCAGCCCACACGGAGATGCCAAACCTCAGCTTGGCATCTCTGAGAAGGCAGGGTGCGCTAGGACTGCAGAGGTTTTTCCAGCTGTTTGTTTGAGAAACAAAGCTTCCCTCTTCCAAGATGAAAGCAATCAAGGAGTCTACGCTAATCAAATCCTACAGGACTCCTGGCTGAAATTCAGCTTGTCAGTGATGCAGCTCAGTGGAGGGATCAACATTTCCAGTGCTATTAGCTTGGTGGAATGGGAAAACACAACAGCAAGAAATTCACCTGGCTGCGAGTCAAACAGGTGTATGGCAGCAGCATCCAAGATTATAATAGTATCTTGCAAACATGCAAAAATAGATGTAATAAGACTGATTCTTTGGTTTTCATTAATGAATCATAAAGATTTTTTTTACATTACACATGCTTTTTTGGCATACACTGCTAATATTTCCACACTTGCAAGGTTGGAGCTTTAATACTGAGCCTCCCTCCCCTAAGGTTCCTCATTTTTGGCATGATATACAAGGTGACTGTGTGCCATGACAGACTCTATCTTACTTTGGGGCAATCAGATTACTTCACACATATGGTTTTATCACTGAGACCATTAGAGATGAATTGCACAGTATGTAAATGTACATTGGTTTGGTAAAAAAAAAAGTCTCAGTTCTCACTGCTGTCTTGTCTATGTTCCTAAATGTATTTCCTCTCTCCTGCATCATTCCAAAGCACAGTTTGTCCAATCTCTACCCTTAAGTGACTCAGCTAGTTTCTGATAGGTACCTTAAGTACACATCGACTACGTAAACAGGCTTTCTCGTGCTACTGGATTGAAATGAGGGAGAACGCACCTTAGCCTTAACTATTGAAATAAAGGCACCTTTCTGTCAGGATGCATAACATCACACACACTACAAACACAGAACACCAAAAAATAGAGAATATCACAACTACTTTAAAACAATCAAGTAAAAATCCTCTTACAGGGGAAAAAAAAAAAGAGAATGTGCTCACAGAATCAGGTTCACAACTTAAAAATAGTTCGTCTGAAACGGACCTAGAGACATTCAAATGATACATGTTCAGAGCAACACAGAAAATAAAAGGGATTCTGACCCCCACCCACCATGCAGTAACCCTGTTAACACCGACTGAGCTGTGCTCTTCTTATAAAGGTTGGTCTGAGTCCATAAAGGCAACCTCTGCCAGTCCTGTTCCTATCTGCATAATTATTCTAGGCAAAACACAGTCTTTACCTGAGAGGCGTCTGGGCACATCGGTAATGGCTGGAAGTCCTGTGCCTCGAGTGGAGGACAGGGGAGTTGTGGAATGAATGGATGGTGAAGTCATCTGGCTCAAGTAGGATGGGTAAGACTGGTCATAGGACCATGGCGGGGATGACTGCGCCTGCCTGGGGTCTAGGAAATAAAAAAAATTAAAAATTAAAAAAAAAATAAAAAAGAAAGGAGATTTTTTTTTTTTTTAAATAAGAAAAAAATTTAGGGCATCAACAGCCTAACAGACAGGTGGGATGACTGAACATACACACATGGTGTTGTAAGGAATGAGAATGCAATGAAACACAACCTGCTCCTCTAGGACTCAACCCTTCCAGCCTTGCTCTGTGCTTTTCCCTGCCCATAACAAATTTTTTGGGGAAATGAATGGAGCAGTGATCAGAGTTTTAGAAGATCTAGGAGCTGTGCTGCAAATTCCTGGTGTGTCTCATCTAGGTCTACCAGTGTGTTACACCAGTCCTTAAGGATCTGGACTGGTAAGCACACAGCACGTACGAGACCCAGGTCTGAGAGCTTAGGAAGTGGACTTCAGAGGTTGGGAGACTCTACAGTTAGCACTTGGCAATCATGCCAAGTTGTTATCCAGTTCAAACATTACACAGTAGTGTTTTCAGTGCTGAAAATACTACCCAAGAAGGAAAACGTCATTAATCTTATCAGCATCCATCCAAAAATGTCACATTTGGATGGTGGCCCAATTATCTACAGTCACCTCAATTACAACAATATAAAACCAAATGGTTTGGGATAGCTATCGGAAGTTAATGATGCCTTTTGATGTATTCGCTACAGCTCACTATAAGGAAATTATTTTAAGGATAAATGCAGATTATTTTTTACTGAAGCACTGATGGATTGCACTAGGTGAGAGAGAGGGAGACCTAGTTTTACTCATTGGCGTTTGGACTTATAAACCATTTTCTCAGTTAATATCTGCTGATAAAGTTATCACCAAATGCCTCATAAATTATTATTTTTATTTCTTTACATCAATAAAATCAAAGCACTTTCAACCCCAAAGTTTGTTTTGGGCACTGCATGATAAACAGAGAACTATCTCTGAAGTGGCTCAGAAACTGTAGCACATCCCTTCAAATCCTCCCCAATATTTTCTGTGAAGTGCATCAGGTCCACTCGATTTGGAAACCCTGTTATAGCAAAGCACTGTGTTAAGGCCCTGCTTTGCAGACAGCAATGTGATAGCCACATGGCATCAGCAAAGGCTGTTTTTCAGGAAATTCAACTTAATTTTTTCTTTTTTTAACTCCTTTCCCTGCTTTTCCAGACAACAAAACCTTGTAGTTTCAGCTATTCCTTGTTTATTTTTTCTGTTCAGACATGATTTGTTTGAAGAGATGTCTGGAAAGCAGATACTTCCTTGAAGCAAAATAACTATATAGATATATAAAAACCTTCAACTTTCCAATTTAAAGAGGATTTTCCTGGAGTTTGCCATTTATATTGAAGCTGAGTAATATAAATGGTTAACATAAACTCCTACAAAATCTGAAGGACACTTGATCATTAAATGTAATGAACTTCTTTGTTTTAACAATTTCAAGGCTAGGGTTGTATAGATTGGCGCAGGTTCAAATCTGACTGACTGCTCGTTGTTATATCTGATATCGACATATTTCCCTGCCTCATTCCACCACCATAATTCACCGTGCAGTCAATGGTAAATGATCTTCAACTGGGAACGGAAAGCCTAGGATTGCTGGAAAAACAATCTTGAAATTAATGATGTGTCAGGAGCACAATCTCAAATCCAAGCTCCTTCAAACTGCAAGAGCTTTTCAATCTCTGCTTCTGAATCTAAAACAGAGTACCTTAAAGTTTTGGTTTTAGGTCAGCTCCAGTGCTGGAAGGAAATGATGTAGCAGGTAAAGGCCGGGGGAAAAATAATCTCAACAGAGGATGTTTTTACAGGAGTTTGGTCTAAGGTGGTGAAAACTGCCTTCTGGAGGTTCATGCCACTTCTAGTAGCACAATCCCCATGGCAAGAGCTTGAGTGTCTATGGCACCCTCACCACTTTGAACAGCCGTGCTAGACTTGTTTGTACATGTAACATCCTTAATCCAACAACTGTGAATACCTGTGTGGACACAAGAAGGACGAACGGCAAAAAGTGGTCTTTCAAAGGCTTTCATGGTCTTTCAGAAGAGTATCTCTCAGAGCGGTGTCAGACGCAGAATATGGAGCTGGATGGACAATCAGCTGACCCCAAAACATATCATATATTCTTACAACATCTACCTTAAATTTATACATGACTTCTATAGCTCATTCCAACCTCAGAGCCCCAACAGCACATTTCTTTTTCACATATATATATTTGATTTCAGCTCTCCATGAGACCAATATGGTGAGATTTTAAACTGTAAAGTGTTTTACAGAAAAAAAGAAAAAGGAACAAAGAGGATGGACTGCTAGTAAAGGCACTGTGCTGTGACTTGACTGTTTCTGGCTCTGAAGCAGATCTCCTATTGGACTTGGGTAACTTAACCCTACCTCCACGTCACACAATTTCTCCCTAAGTTTAAGGACAATAATTATATACTGCGTATTTAATTGGTGATTTTTTTTTTTAAGGTGCAAGGACTCCCTGACTACCTCACGCTCTAAACGGGGCACTTATCTTGGCTGGAAGCTTCCAACCCAGCTATTCAGCTGCAAACTTCAGCCCCTCTGAAACCAGAGTGTGAGCAACTTAGCTCCAGGAGAATTAAATCATGTCTTCTCATGGAAAAGGAAATAATATAGATGAAAATCCTCACCCAAATCAAACACCAGATGATGCAACAGAACTCAGTGACTGAGGAGAAGATCACAGTACCCCAGGCTGGAGGGCTACTGAGACTCCACCACACCAAGGCATGGCTGAGGTCATGGTTGAGGCAGGGTGGGGAATTTTGGCCTGGGGCTGACTGGCTTCAAGAGTCATCCCTGGCCCGTTAGGAAAACAGAAAATGAAGGTACAAGTTTCACCAGACCCTGGAATAAATGCCCTAAAGCCAGCCTCTGCTGACTGATAGCGGCCAAGGTTTGCATGAATGTGAGGCAAGAGAGCAGCGAAACGCGCTCGCTTTGCCAACCCAAAGGTGATCGCTAGCCCACAGGATAAACGTCCCCCCTCAGCAGTGATGCGCAATCCCCAGAGTAAAATGTCTTGAGGCAGAGTCTAAAGCTGCTCTGTCTAGTCCCTGAAGGCGGACATGCAGCTGGGTCCCACATGGCACCCTTTGGTCCCACCAACAGACGTTCCTTGCAATGCTGCTGGAGCGGAGACTTTGGCTGCTGAGGCCCAACCAAGCCCATCTCTTTGAGTCCTGCATGTCACCAAACCAAACCTCCTTGGGAAAAGGAAGGTGCTGGGGGTACCACAGGGAAGTTCCAGATGCCAGAACAGCACTTCCAGGGCAGATCCATACAGACGCTTCTGAAGGAACACTCGGACACACTGAAGGAAACACCACAATGTCCTTAGGAAGGTCACCTTCAACTGACTTGGGCATGGAACGGGTGTAGTGACTACTTAGCATGTACCAGCAGGGAAGAACCCATGAGAAGACCTGTAAGAGGTTTTCTTTGGCCTCCTACACCAGAGAGCAGCTTCTCCATTTGCTCTAGCTGTAAGGATTATGCATGTCCACTGAGTCCCTGTAGGGCAGGGGCTGTGCACCATCACCCACATCACCATGTGCTCTGCAGGCACAGCACATCTTCCTAATTGAGAAAAACCCAGGGCAGATGAGAAACTTAAAGCTCTGAAGCAAAGCAAATGTGGATTCCTCCCTATAGGAATCCCTCCAAAACAAAGGAAAATAATATAAATATACAGCAAACAACCTGGGAGAAAGCCCCCCATCTTCCCATACAGCAGCCATGGGGAAGGGCTAGCAGCGCATTTAACAGCAGCTAAAGGAGTCAGAGAGCCACTCTGAGTTGGCATTTGCACTTGAAACTTTTGGAGAGATTCCTAAGAGCAGTCCTCCTTTTGTAAACATTTCTGTTATGCCTGTGTGGGTGTGAAGAAAAGTGCGGCTTTCAGCATATTTGTTCACAACAGGGCATATCGTGTGTATGCTGAGAGAGCCTGCGCGCAGCTCGGCTGAAACAAGTCAGTGGGGTGAGGTCTAAACTAATGCATGTACAGCTCAGTCCTGTTTCAGCTTCCAGGTAAACCTTGGTGAAGCAGGAGTATTGCAAGGTGTTACTGCCACATTTAGAGTCAGTGGGAGATAGACATGGTTTGACCTTTGTGGTCTCGGACTGACTGAATCAATGTACAACAGACCAATGGTTTTAAAAATCAGTCTAAGATTGGATGCACTGTATGAAACTCAAAAAGAATGAAAAAAGCCCCAGTGACCAGTTCTACCACCAATGATGACATTGGCTCTACAGCAACGTGACTTCCTTCAATGCAAATATTCTGAGTGTCAATGAAGAGAAGAAAAAAAAAACATAAACAGCCCTGAAGAATGAGTTTTTCCACTACTTTAGCACTGGATTATGAAGCAAACACATTTACTGTAGGAACATAAATCAATTTCCCATTTCCCAAGCTGTGGGAAGATCAGAGCACAATCACAGGCCCACAGCTCCTCGGCTGTAACACCCCAACGTCGCATGCACGCACTCTGCAAAACCTCTCTCATTTAAATCCAGCCATCAGCTCTAGCACTGGCTGCTGCTGCTTGTATTAGTGTTACTGCAGTACTGAAAAACAAGCTGCCTGGAGTTATCGTTGGTAAACAGTTGAGGCAAGTATCCTCACTTCTGATGTTAACAAAGCCACAATGTCTTTCTGCGGGAGCATCCAACTACTGCTGTAACATCCCCCAACCTCCAGCAAAACAACAACAAAATGCAGCTTTCTACTTGGACTATTTCTTACGTATCTTTAAAAGCCCAGGGCTTGATCTGAATTGCACAGTTCAATCCATGAAGACAAATCCAATGAAGATACACCCCAATGTACAGAAGCATAATTGAGACCAGATTCAGATTAAGCCTAGGGCTTGATCTGAATTGCCCACTTCAATCCATGAAGACAAATCCAATGGAGCTACATGGAGCCAATGTACAGAAGCATAACTGAGACCAGATTTTGGCCTGAAGAACCTCTACAACCATTTCTCCTCCCACCTCCCCAAGGGTCACATTTCTAGAAGATAGACAAAAAACAAACTACTGAACAAGTCATGCCAGTAGGGCAACTAAATTGTAAAGGACAAGGAAAAAATAAAGTTAAACGAATATTTTAATAGGAGAGGCACATGCTTTACCAAATGGAGGTTCACAATGGCAACTCGCCAGTCGCCTGAAGGATGCAATCAATTTACATAAAATACTGCAGACTGCAGCCACCCCTGTGTTCATGGCAGCAGAAATCTCAAATTCACCACTTCATCTGATGAGCCTCGTAGCTTTTATTCCACGTTACTGTGAGCTGAAGGCATGGTTTACCCTATAAGCTCATTACTTGGGCTAATTCTGAATTATCTGTTCCATGTACTTTTTCTGACGTCTCTCAGATGGCTGTACATGTACACCAGCTACAAACCCATGTGTGCTTCAGAGTGATGCTGGTCCCAGCTAAAACACAGTCAACCCCTGGCAGGGCACTTGCACAGTGCTGGTCTAATCACAGCTACACAGTTCTGTTTCAAACCTGTCCTCCAGTTCATGGCCTTGGAGGACAGATGGGTCCCCACACTAACTTCCAGGTAATCCAGCTCTGAAGCCTTTCAGTCTGCTTCCTATAACCCTAAAAATGATGAGCATAACATCCCTGAAGTGATGGGGAGAGAAGGAGGAAAAAACAAAAAGCGTGACCTGCTTCTGAGTGTTGTTATTTCAGTGATGGAAGTCACAGGTTGCCTATAGATCAGATGGTGCCACAGTGGTGACGGAGCATGAAACCTCACTTAACTACCACTTTATAGTTCCCGCACCCCAGCTGCCAGGGTCCTCGTGCTGTGGCTTTTCCTGGCTGATAGAAGCTAACCCTCACTGTTTGCATTTTAGAAAAACAACAGTTTTCCTTGCTTTATACTGCAACACTGATGCAACAGCTCAATGTCTGAATGGGAATGTAATTGGATACACGAGCAAGTTGTGCGAGTGTTGTTAGGGAAAGGGGAGAAAAATAAAACAGGCAAATATACCAGTATCCAAATGCAAACAGACAGGATTCATGATTTATGGGCAGCAAGCAGGGTTCAAATTGAATCTGCATTGCCTCAGCAAAGGCATCTGCTTATTGGACGATTTGTTTTTCAATCACCCTTCGATGTTGCTTTTGCAGAATCCTACTTAAAATGCCATGTTGAATGAGGGCAACTCTGTGCCTTACACTGCCACAGCCCGGTCCTGTGACTTGCTGTGATTTGTACAACCTGCACTCTGATACTCTAGGAAAATAAACACAACCTAGACACAGAAAAGAAATATATGAGTGACCCCCGAAGTGCTGAGCTCTTTCAGACTCAGGTGTGGGCTAGACAGCCTTTCAATATTATTTCTGTTTAATCATGCAATAGCTATGCAAGACCTCAAGTGGAACGAAACAAAAACAGTTTATGCGCTTACTAGCAATTATATGTCGTAGGAAACCAGTATTTACTGTTAAAAGTTATTAGGAATTAATTATTTTCCCTAAATTACTAGGTAAAAAGATTCAGAAACAAAGGTATTTCTAAAGGAATGCTTGCTTAATTCCTATAAAGGTAATAAAAAAAATCCTGTTTTTCAGACAAGGGTCTGTTCTCCTTTTAGTACATACTCAAGCCACACCAGCACAGTGACCATGTTAAGAAGGCAGCGGCATTCTCACTGAATACTGCACCACAACAAGGAAACTGGTGGAGGTGGACAGCCCAAACAACTCACTCCCTACCATCACACCAGGCGGATGTTTAGCAATTCTTCATGGTCACTTAACACTCGATCAAAGAGTTTTCTCCTCTGTGGCATCAACTTTGTCTCTTGTTGGCATGGTTTGTGTGGCAAGGAGCATCCATTCATTCCAGAAGAACTCGAGGGACTGTCTGCAAAAAGCATCCCAGCACTTTGGTGGAACATCAAAGCATGCTGAGCTTTACAGATTACAATCAACGTCCTGAAAAGCACCAAAAAGCCTCGTGGGGAAGCCAGCACAATTCACAGAGCTCGCACTGATGTAACATGCCACACTAATCACCTTATTAAATGGGAGGGCTACCAGAAAACTAAGAGTAGCCTTTGAGGGCTGGGTGTTTGTCTGTTCTAAATTGAGGAGGAGACAAGGGTGGGGATTAACCTGGCAAATACTGTTTTAGACCACTTCTGCACTGCAAGCTTTAATAAGAAAATGAGTCCTCACAGCTTTTGAGAAATGAAAGTAATTTGGGACTCTGAAGTACCCCATGACCATGAGTTTATCCAGCAAGAGAAGCACATAATTCACAATAGAACGAAAAGTCAGCCTGCCTTCCTCGGTTAAGCTCCCTTTCCTCTGCTCAACCAGCAACGCATCTTCCATGTCTTGATGAAGTCTCAGCTGGCACTTTGAACTCTTAAGTTTCAAGAAAAGACAGCAAATGCCACACAGCTTTGTTTTCAGTCAGGCTTATTTAAAACTCATCTAAAGTTTTCACCTCCTGGGTTTGTAAATGCTGCTGCTGATTCATAACGAGGCAGAGAAGTACCCTATTAATCAAACCCAGCAGAACATTTTCTACAGAAGGCATTTATGTGAATGAGAGCAACATATGAGGTTACACTTAGCAAGGAAGAAAATTACAAGGGGATCTCAGTTCTCGTGCTTCAGGGCATAAACTGATCACCAGATGGGGTCAGAAAGAATTTCACCCTCCTTCATTCCTAGATATTGCATTGCACAATAGGTAAACTATGGAGGCACAAGGAAGAAGGGAAAAAAAAGCTGATTATATCCCTGGATTTCCCCCTTGCTTTCTCAGGAACTGTGTCAACAAACATCACCAGACAGAAGACAATAGTTAGAAAAAATACTGGGCTTTAGTCTGACAGTTCTTACCAAGAAAATGATATGCACAAGAGCTCTGACTTCATATGTCCAATGAACAGAACACTAAGCCCAGCCAAAAAACCTGCTCTGGGAAGCTGGTGGGCAGCAAGTAGCACGCAATGGGTACTACAGACATATTTAACGTGTTACAAATATTTTACACTGACTAAAGGTAGACTTCTAGATCTGGGAGAACTTTGCCACAGCTCATGGGAACAATTTTTTTCTTTTCAGTTCTCCGAGTGCTTTGGGTTCAAATTAACCCACGTACTTCTCTTTCTTACTGCAAATTAATAAACCAGTTGAACTTTAAAAAAAGAAGAAAAAGAAAGAAGAAGAAAGCCACAACACTTTGTTAAAACCGCTAAGTTTCAGCTGGTATCATGTCAAAACCACTTGAAACATGAAACCAGAAATCTTCCCTGGTTGACTCAAAGACTATGTCTATACCAGGAGCGCTTACCAGTAAAGGAATACTGGTATTGGCAAAGGACTCCAGGTGCAGATGCAACTACACAGCAAAACTGAGTTTTAAATGAGTCTAGTAAATTGAGCCAAGGGTTTTATTGGCAGACTGGCATCTAGGTGAAGTTCTCCAACAGTTCTAGCAAGTGAATTGTTCAGGGGCAACACCTCTTCACATCCTGCATAGACACAAATGTCAGCAAATATGTAGAAATGGCCAAAATTAGGTAGAGATCACTTTGAAACTCTTGAAAAATTTATCCAGTTCTGAATTTAGAAAAAAAATAATTGGCAAAATCAGTGTATTTTGTAGGCTTCACAGTTTTGTTGCAAACTTCTGGCATAGCCGCAGTTAAACATCTTATTTCAGTCTTATAATCTGTGACACATGGTATTTTATGATTTGTCTCAGCACAATCAAATCTGTCTCTCAGCATGCAATCATAAATGTTGCATGCAACCCTCACAAGCAAACTTTGGAGATTTCTCCATAACCCAGTTCATTTATTGTAACAGTGGTCAGCACTGGTGCTAGAAGGAAACCACCACGTAAGAAGATTGTGTTATTATTCCAATAGAAGGACCATTAAATGCTGGCTGCTTCCCTCAACAAGAGTGCAAAATAAAAAGGCTGAATAAAAACCTTCATTCTGTTACACACTTAATATGTACTACCGCACACACCAAGTAGAAGACAGAGCAACGTGGCAGTTAGTTAGGATTTCACCAGATTCCTCCTCAATTTGCCCAGATTGACTACTTTTGATTATTTTGATTTATGGCAAGACGATAAAGAAAGACATTTTCAGCTTCAAACACTATAGAAAAAATCCACTTCCCACCTAGCTTTGCTTGGAACACATCTCTCACTCTGTAACAGCCTCTTTTACTACAGTTGAGACACAAATATCCATAAGCAATTACTAATGTTTCCTAAGCAAGTCAAACCTATGGTTCTGTCTCTTACCTGTAATCTGACTCTGTCCTTGTGGATTAAAAGGACTTGGTGCAGAGTTCAGAGAGGGCCGTGGGCTCTGGGTCGGGACCCCTACTCTCATACTGGGATGAGGAATGCGCCCTAAATCACTGAGGCGTTCAGAGAACAAACTAGGTTTAGAGTCATCAAGCTTCTGTCTGTGCCCTGGAAATAGCAAATCATAAAATAAAAGCGTTAATAACAAGATTTAGTAATTTAACACACCCCAAAAAAACCCAAAGAGGCTTCTAAGGACCTGTTATTAGATTTAACGGACTTATAGGTATCTCATCTACCCCCAATAACACAGTGAAATCGGTGGGAGGAATTGTGTTGGGTCATGGCTGCGCTGGTGAAAGCCTTATTGATCACAACTGTGTCCATAAAGAATTGTAACATGTTACAATCTGGATCAGAATAAGCACTTATTAGGACACCCACACAAGGTCCTTTTTTGTCTTTTTTTTTTTTTTTTTCTTCTTTAACTACACTATGTAGTTAAAGGGGCAAACTTTCTTTTCCAAAAGCATGCCACATAAGTAAGTACTAGTTATCAGCTGGGACAGTTACTCCATGCTTGGTTTATATGTTGTGGATTTTTTTGCTATGAAAATGCAAGCTTTTTTTCTCCCCTTACATTTCTTCTCCTTAACTCTGTCACAGTTAGTCATTAGCTTTCATTCCTCTACAAAATAAACAGTCACTGTCATTTGAGAAGAGCAATACTGCAAGGAAAACCTTCAGAGCTGCTCGCCAAGACTGGGTCCTGCACTCCCTTGTTTGGTCAACCTTCCTCAGTGCTCCTACTTCTCTCTCGCAAAACAGGCTAACTGCCCTCATGTCTCATGGCCACACTGGGAACACTCAGTTGTGGGTGCTCAGTTGCCAACATGTAAAGGGGAAAAATGGCCAAAGCAAGAGGATGTCACAAGTGGTACTGTTCATGTTATCACTGAGATGTTTCAAGAGTAAAGGCTTTTCTCTCTGCTGTATTTTTGTTCCTGGGTTTAATTTCTTTCCGAAGTAGTTAGAGAACACTTCTGGCCCAATGGCACCTTCGAATGTGAGGCACAGAAGGTGTTATTTCTATCATTCAACATATAGAGAAACAGGCATGCATAAAGATTAAGGTGAAGACTAATTTTACTTAACTTTAGCCATTCATAAATCAGGCATCTAGTCTAAACTCTAAACTCTTCTAATGTAGACTTCCTCTACAGTTAATGGAAAGAAATAGCTACTTCCAGAGGGCAATTAATCTCATTTGTCTCTGACACCAGTCTTAAAATGCGGTGATTCACCACCTGAGTTTGCTTTCCCTTCCTTCTCTGATCAGAGAGGGAACACACATGACTAGTTTAATTAGACACCCTCACCATTAGTCAATATTAAATGGAGTGAATCTTACCCTAAGTTACCAACCAAGGTCACACAAAAAGCCTCTGGCAAAGCTGAAACAGGGGCCCAAGCCCCTGACTGCAACCCAGAACCACATCTGTCCCCATCCCTGCAGTGCTGGGGCACAGCCATAAGCAATAACTGGTAGGGTATTTTTTTGCTTTTAACAATAAGAAGGGTCTCTGGTAGGGTATGTGCTTGAACCCTTCCTAATGATCCCCAGTGGCCTGAGATAATCCACACTGTCACTCAGCAGTGTGAACACAGCCATCTGTCTGGAGGCTATAAGAGTTTAGCTTTGCAAGGCATGGTCAGATTGTCCCACAGGTCTTAGGGCCAGAGAATAATTTCTGGCACTGGTTAATATATTTTAAAAGCATAAATGAGGCCTGAATTGAGACTGAGTCTGAGAGTGAACCATCAGACTGCCACTTTTTTAAGAAATCTCTTTTTATGGCACCTCTCACCACAGCACAGAAGTACACAGATTCACATCATCCAACTGGGACCATGGTGCTTACAGGACACGTAGGCAAAGTGATGTCAGTACTAAACAGCTAAATCCAAACTACATTCTGCGAAATCACGGTTCTAGATAGAGAAGTGAAGGATTCGGGATGGGAGATTGAGAAGAAACTGGATGGAATTTAATTTTGGAGAAGCTTCTCTGGCAATTTAAAAAAAATAATTAGCTGACCCATTATTCTGCACTTTGAAGTATGATTTTTCTCGCCCAGGATGACTCAGTCTAGAAGTACAGGGGTAGGCGGGAGCTTTCTCCTTAAGGAGAAGGTGCTACTCTATATTACAGCTTGCAGGGGTGGCTACTTCTCCCTGCAGGAGGTATCAATCACTTTAAATCAGGAATGATTTTTGGTGGGCTTGTAAAAACTCTGTGAAGGCAGCTTAATTAACAGGATAACATCTAACCTGGTAGTCTTTAGCATTATCTTTTCAATCTATTTAAATTACAACTTGTACAAGCTGGGTGCTGCTAAATCTGATGAAACAACTTTCACAAACACACGCAGTCAGTACTCTCTTGGGATTTTCCTTCTCCATCTTCTTTTCCTCCAAAATTTTTATGTATTTGCTTTTTCCTTTGCCACTTGTATTTTCCACTCTGTTTTTTAAAAGCATCTCCTTCCTCTCCCCTTTTCCCTTTTAGTAATTCCTAATCATATTTTGGCAAATTCAAGAGGGCTCAAAATAAGACAAACATGATTAGCCTATCTCTGGCCTCACACACCAGGGCTGACTTTATCTGGGAACGAAGGTACCCCCAGAGTGAATTTTATCTTCTGTTTTCATAGAAAAATCCTGCACTATATTCATACAGTGCCCTTTTTGCTAAAGAATCACTATCAAAATGATACACAAGCTATTTTTACTGACTTCAGATAACCCAGTGAACACTTGTTATATAGGTCACCACTCCTGTACTAATCTGTGCATGATAACTCCCAGCTTTGTTTGTCTGCCTCAGCATACCTTTGCTAGAAAAGAGCTTATATTTAATTTTGGGTATTATTATTATAATGAACTAGGTCTATCACAGAAAGTCCAAATTCAGCAAGGTAGCAGTGCACTTCAGTATAGGCAGGTGGAAAAAAAAAAAAAAAAAAGAGGAAAAAAAAAAAAGAAAAGAGGGCACAAGAAAGAAGTAAGAAGAAAGATTCCCACATCTGGTTGAATTTAAATGATCTGGAGATGTGTGGGTTTGGGTTTTGCCACCTCCCCCCCAAATAAAAATGTAGGGAAAGAACTATATGTACATCTGGAAGACCCCAGGCATCAATGGAACTGCAAGTCCTCAGAAACCAGCAAGGGGCCAAAGGCAGACTTGCCTTCGCCTTCTGGACACTTAAAATTTAGGGTTGTAACACAGAGTCATGTTGTGGCAAAGAGATCCACAGAAGGAGGCACACTCCCCCAGTGAAATGTCCCAGTGAGATGAGATTACATTACAGCTTCGCACGTTATGGGTTACTATGCTTTCATATAAGCTAAGACGTGCTCACATTGAAAGTAAGCAGGAAAATCAACAAAACCTTCATATTCAGGAGGTGCTCACAGAACAGCATGGGCAACTTAAATAAATCTCTTGCCCTGATTCCTGTGCAGAAAAAGAAAAAAAAATCCTATTAAATACAGAGCAGCCATGAGGTATGGGCTGAAAACTCTCTAAAAACGCCTTCTGAGTAGCACATAAGCAGCAGCTATGAAATAGGTGATACATGTTTAAAACTCATTCCACAAGCTGCTTTTCATCTCTCATTGATATATGTGTCCGTTGACAGAGAAATTCCTGATCCCAGGGGAGTGCACTAAGAAAAGCTGTATCCTTGGTCTCCATCATGAGGCGTAATTTTATTTCAGGAAAAAAGATTAGGGTAGCAAGTGTGGATAGCTCAGGGAGAATCTGTGATCTGCTGCAGCAGTGAGTACATTAAAAAGCAATATAAAAGCTACATAAAGAACAGAATAAACCACTGTTGCAGATATCCCAATCCCTACAACACTCATTTAGTGCAGGCTGCTCTGTTACAAAGATGACTTTGCGGAATGAATTGGGCTTGGAGAGAGACAAAATGGCAACAGACATAGGGAGTCTTGGATGTGAAATGTAGTGAAAAAGATTGAGGCTGTCCCAGGAGTCACTGAATAAGAATAGGACCTGGCAGCCATTGGTATCAATCAGGTTACAGGCAAGGAGATGGAAAGAGAAAAATTAAGAATGAATAAACAGAAGCTATACAAGCTGTTCTGATTTGTCTGTGGTCATAGTACAAAATACATTAGATATTAGAAATCTATTATTTGCTGTAAAATGACAAGCAATATTCTAGTCTCTCACTGCTACTCAGCTATTTCAAGCTGAACACCAACCTGAGTCTTAGTTTCTGGAGACATAAAACATTGCCATTAATCCACTCCAGTACCAGTTCTGGCCATTTTACGTGAACCAAACCAGAAAATAGTACCGAGAAAGTGCAGTAAGGTCCCTGCAAATTGCAGCCATCCACCCAGTGTCTGTGCTGCTGCTTCAGCCAGCCCAGGCAGGACAGCCTCAGAACATGTTAAAATGGTCCATAGAAGTGAACATTCAATTATCACATCCCAGGCATGGCAGGAGATGTGAGAAGGCTTCATATCCAGCTTAATCACTTCAGTTTAAACTAAACGAAGGAATGTCTTTCAGATCAAAGCAAAGCAATCTTGAGTGTGCTGGATGTGGTAACTGGAAAGGGACATAAGCTCACCCCTCATCACTGAACTTCCACCGCTCCTCTGGAGAAGTCAAGATGTAAATCAGGCCATGGAAGAGGCTGACTTGCAGAATGTAAATGTGGTGTTGATGCTTAAAGATTTTTACCTCCTTTGGGGAGGAGGGGTGTGTGTTTTTATCTTTCATCTTGTGGGTGTGGAACTGAAAACTAATCAGATTATACTACACGTGGCCTTGCCAGATGCTGACACTCAGGGACTCCCTTTCTTTGTACCCTGTACACCACCCACCAGTTTTTGTGTGTGTGTGTGTGTTTTTTCTGGTACCAAGGAGATCTGGTTACCAGATTTTCAACAGATGCTTTTATCACTCTCAAGTGGGTTAGCTATTTTCAGTCATCACCGAGTTCTATCTTTTCTGCTCTTGCTTTAACAACAAGAAGTACGATGGAGTCAGGTGTCTCCATAAAAGAGCCAAGGGAAGGCAGAAAGATCATGAAAGTAAGAAGCTGAGCTCTCATCTGCTGGGAACACATCTGCCAGGTCATCCCAAGCAGAATGGAGGGTGATGGCCCAACATGAAATACCACCGTGGTTTCTATTTGCTCTATGTCATGAGTGCACTTAGCATCAGTCAATCCATGGAGCATCCACTCCATGGAGTAACTACAGCTGGAAGGGGCAAACAAATAAATTCTCTGAAATTCAGGGCTAGTAACTGAGGCTGCCTATGGCTCTGGGCTCAGTGCTGCAATTGAGAAGAAGATAACGCTACTGAAAAGGGACTTTCCATCAGGCTAAGGGGTGGCAGAAACACGAAGCTTCTGCGTATGTGCGGTAGGAGACAATCTCGCACCACAAAAATGGCAGGTTACATGTCCTCTGAATTTCATCACAAATTCTTCTTAGATTCTGTTTGGATGTCTTCCTGCATTTCATCCCATTTGGTCCTGTGGATCACTTGCTAACTAGAAGTTACTGATATGGGCTTGACTGTGAATTTATCTACAGGCTTGTGAAGCTGAAGTCAGGGAAGCCAAATGTATGCCATAGTAAAGGAGCCGAGACCTCAGCCTAAGGCTACTTAACAGCTGTTATGCAGGGACTGAATAATGCTAGGCATTCATCATGAAGCAGAAATATTCATTGTTCTGTTACAGATTTCAGACAATACAACGCTGCACCAAGATGTCACTCCAAAGCAGTGTCAATCTACACACTGGAGGTAAAAAATAAGAGAGCTGTAAATCACCAAAAGCCCAGAAAATGCACACCAGCTTTTAGCAAGGAAAAAATCATTGAAGCAAATCATTAAGGGTCCCTTTTGTGTCCCTTGTCTTGTGACAAACTGTCATCCCCAGGCTGGCTTCTCCCCACCCGGTCCTACCGAATGCACCCAATGCAAAGTTCATGAAAAAAAGCCCAAAACACGAAAGAGATGAACAGTTTTTACCCAGGGAAAGGGAAGGCTTGGAACCCTTCCAGTCTCTTGGGTAAAGACACAATCATGAGAAGAAAAATATAATCCACCCAAGAGACGTAATTACATAATTAGGCCATAGGCTGTGCATAGGAAAGATTCATAAAACAAGGAGCTACATAGGTGCAGTAACTGCAGTTAATTCACTCAATGGAGGAAAAAAAGTTTGTGTTTTAAATAGCTGAGGGCACAAGTTTGTATTAGACTGCAGAGCTTATTCTCCCAACTGTACACAAAGCCCTATTAGTGTCAATAGGAGTCACTCAGACGCAGGCAGAAAACAAGATCCTGTCTCTTTTTGTTCTTAAAAAAAAAGACTTGGTTTTCACCCAAAGCAGGTAAATCCTGTACCTGAAACTACTGCAGAGAAAATTAAACAAATAAAGGCAGAGGAACATAAGCTGTGGATGGGCTCAGTTCCTATACAATGACTCTAATGTGGCCCATTGCCAAAAATTCCACTGAGCTTTTCCTCCCTGACCCCTGCTCTCCCAAAGGTCTGCAGACTACTGCTATGGCTCCAAAAGGGCCAGATCCAGCTCTCAGGGGAACCAGTTATGTTACTGTCTTCTTGGAGTTGTGGCTTCAACACTGGGTGAGCAGAGGCAGGGGCAGGTTTGAACCCTAGTGCAGAAGTCAAGCCTGTGGAGCATCTCTGGTGTTGATGATCATCTTCCTGCTGACTTACTGGGAGCAAAAGCAAATGTCAGTTCAGCTCATCCCACTGGCAGCCTGCCCAGCATGGGACCAAGTCAGTGCTTCCAGCATGTCAAAGGGAGGAAGGGCCAGGAAAGGGTGAGGCGAAATGATCCCATGGATGTGTAACCTGTGTCTCTTCATGCTCATGGGGATGACTCTAACCCAGCCATCGCAAAGCCTTTGAGGATAGGAAGTGCTGTCAATGCTTTTTGGAATTCAGCTGGGGTCTGTGGAAAGCATGCATCCAGCTGAAAGACAGACCCACAGCTAGGGGGTTTTCAACAAACTCCAACAGCTGCAGAGAAGCCTCTCATTCCTAAAATTTCTCAATGTAGAGAGGCAAAAAATGCTTGCTCGGAGCAGGGCTGCTCCTTAGGCAGAGAAGGGACTGATGGGAGGCATTTAGCAGGGGCTGAGCTGCCCAAGAAGCCTGCACAGGGAAAGCTGTGTTAAAGCAACAAGCCCAGAAGATTTAATGAATTAAACCAGAATGGTGCTTTGAGAAAAAGGACAAGCAGAGCAGGAAAGGGCTTGAATGGGGCTGCTTTAGCACTGGTTCATTCCCACCCTTCAATTCACCCCAGCATTGCAGGATCCTGCCCCTCTGCTCTGCCCCTCTGCTGTGGTAGTGACTCTGCTCATGAGTAAATGAGCAAGGTCTCCCCTTGCTGTAGCGTTTTGCTTTTTCCTTTTCCTTTCTTTTTGAAAAGCTTTTGAATTCTGACTTGGATCTTGAACCTTGTTCTGCAAAGCTGAGCAACATGCCCTATGAACACCAGCATGAAACAGCTGAGTTGAGGAGGGAGAAGGTGGGACCCCCTTGTTCCACAACACTCTGCCTCCACCTTTTCTATCCATCCTTCATGAACATAAAGGCATCTCTTGTGCACGTGTGCCAGGAAACCAGCTAAACATTGCTGGCATCGCCGCTCAGAGACATTAAAGACAACTCATATAAACAGGCTGTCACGCAAGTCTAGGTCCCTGCCTTAATTCCCTTTGCATGCTGGTATCTGCTATGCTCTCCCTCTTCTCCTCCTCCTCTATTTTAACAGAAGCAGGGAAGAGGGAGAGCGAGGGCTGCCCCACAAAAGTGCAAGAGCTCCCCATTCTGATTTTATCATCCTCATCCTAACCAAGCAATATCTTTGAGGAGTAAGGCGTTTCCCCCCCCCCCCCCCCCCCCCCCCAAAGATAGCTATCCTCTAAAGAGGTCACCAGCTTTTGTTGCTTGTGCAGCAACGAGCAGTAAAGATCATAGCAAATGAAGGGGGTGAGGCTGGGAAGGAGGGGAGAGAAAAAAGTTCTCCTTGAACTGGTCTCCCTCCAGCTGGCAGAAGGGGATGGTTTTCTTAACGCTTGCGAAACCTGATTACTTGGTAAGAATGAAAAGGGGGGCAATGTAAACACAGCCATTAAACCAGATTTAAGGCGCTCAGTTTAAATCTAGACTAAGAGCTCTCCGATGCTACACTGCTCTGCTCTCTAGACACCAATGAGGTGCATTTTCATTTCTGGTTTTGTTTTACGCCCCCAAAACCAGGAGCGTGTTGCAGGCTGAATGCTGTGGTTAAAATGGGAATTCAGGCATGGAAGAAACAACAGTTGAGCAATAATAGATGGATGTGTGCATGTTTGCACTCTATCTTTCAACACACTGTTTTGCTGTGTTACAGGACTACCGTGTTTATATCCATGCTGCAGGTTTTAAGCAGATTGTTTAAACTTGATTAAAGTGGGGTATTTCTAAAATAACCTTACTAATAAAATTCAGCTGGCTGAAGAAACCCGAAAATGTTACAAATAAAAAAGATGCCATTTCAATCTACACTGGCAGGGGTAATATGACATAAACTCCAACAGAAAACAGTCTTTGCAAGTTCGACTCGAAGGATTATCTTGTGTATCAGCACCCTCTGTGGCAGAGTAGCATTTATCCATGTATCCACCCATGTTAATGCTGTTGCACAATTTACTACAGCCGTGATAGACAGGTAATTGCTTCATCCACCCAAGTGTAATAAGTGGAGTCTACTATGTTAATCCTTGTATTCTTATTGTCTGCGAATGCCAAGGAAGGGAGACACGTACACTGAAAACCCTACCCTCTATTTCCAAAACTACTGTAGTTTACCCTCAGACCTGCTAAGGTGTTCTTACTGCATTCCACTCCCCTGCTCACAGTGCCAAGAATTTTGAGTAGTATCAAGTTATTGTTACACAAAGGGCACCTACGCACTCAGGTTCATAGGGAAGCAGAAGCAGGATGCAGCAGTCTTTAGAAAACAAAACAAAACACACTCAAACATCTTTTCCTATTCAGTAAATATAACAGGCAAGCATTACTCATTCCCAGGCATAGCAGAAAAAGTAATTAACCTGTCCTTCTAAAACTGAACATCCATCCAGTTTATGTGCAATCTATCTGCTTGTTGAGAAATGTCATTTAGGTGCTGGCCCATCAGCGTGTTCCCATAAATATCTGTATTATTTTTTTTATTTTCAATATCAAAACCAGGCATATCTTTTGAAAAGTTTACAGATTCCTGGCAGCCCCATGACCTTAGGTTTGTGGCATCAAATTTGTAATGACAGTTTGATGGATGTCTCCCTTTCTTCCTCCTGAAAGGTACAAAGAATTGGTGGTTCCCTGAGTAAAAAATATGCTTAATGCTGTCCTTTGCTCTTATTTATATACTTGAGTGCTCAAGATGTCTTGCACTGCTGGCACTAGGTGGGTTTTTTTGGGGCATCTTTAATGTTGCAGAAGGAACCCAACCTTCTCTGTAATCAGAGTGCTTGCAGAAGCACCTACACAATGTGTAAATTTTGACGATGGAGAGCCTTAAGCTGTACATAAATGACGCAGCTGGACTTAAGAGAAGGAATGTTGGCCTGAAGATCCTGCCAACAATCCTAGAGGTGAGTCCTTTGCTATACTCCACCTCTATCTGCAAACGCCCACAGGGGCATTTCTGTTCAGGTGGAAGCTGGGATGGATTAATCTCTGCTTTCATGTCTTTGAAGAAAAGAAAGTGTTATCTAAAGGCTTAAAACGCAGTCATAGCAGATGCATGGACTGGAGTTCAGTGTCACAAGGCTGCCCAATGACTATCATTAATGATACTGAATTATAAGGTATTTTATGGATCTTTGGCGAATTAATATTATTTTAATACTTGGATGATGCAATACGAAGCATGATCATAAAGCCTTGAGATGATTTCCAGTAGTGAGGAGTCCTCCAGACTTTGGAGAGAGGGGTCAGAATTCAGAATGATCTCAGCAAATTGGAGAAATGATACTTGACATGTCATTAGTAAAATGGCATGCAGTAGAAGTGCATCGTACTACACTTCGGAGCAATAAACATCAAATGCTTGAATGCACCCCAACAATAAACCTATTAGCCAGCAGCACTGCAGAGGCAGATCTGAGGGTAACAGGGAGTTGCAAGCTGAATATGAGTCAATAATGAGATTCTGTCATTTTAAAAAATAAAATACAGTTAATAAGTAAATGCATTCCTGGAAAAGTTTACTGGTTATGTTGCATAGAAGACAGAGATGGGAGCTATGACACCGAGCTCAGACATGGTGAGACGTCAGCTGGACTGTTTTATCCATTTTTGGGACACCACCCGCTAAGAAAGATACAGACAAATGAGAAAGAATCCAGAGAAGAGCAACAGGAGCGATAAGAGATTTAGAAAGCATGACCTATATGGAAAAGTTGAAGGAAATACATTTGTTTAGTCTAGAAAAGAGACAAGCAGGAAAGCACATGATAAGAGTAAAATGTTTTCTAAAGAAAATGGTAATCAATTGATCTCAATGTCAGCTGAAAACAGAACAAGAAAAAGTTGGCTTCATTTGAGGTAGAAGAGACTTAAAGAGATTAATGTGTGGTATTAGCAAACTCCTTTTTAAGTATGAAAGAAAAAAACAAAGAAAAACAGACTTGGTAAGTGGAAGGCACAGTACTGGAGGATTTAAGAATTTGGACAGATGTCAGTGATGATCTAAGTATATATAATACTTCCTCCGAGGAAAAATGGACTAGGCTGCCTGAGGTTTCTTTTAGCCCTACTGTTCTAGGACTGAGTGATTGTCTGTGCTCGGTTAAGTCACGTACACAGTATTTTTACCATGAGTACATGAAGTCAGGCAGCTCATGCTGACTGTGGGCCTGAAGCTACAAAGGGTTCAACATCTCCAGCTGCCATGAAAGGGCAGGGTGAAATGAGGGCTGTGTCTGCTTCAATATTCCAGACCACAAGGAACCTGAGTTTGAAAGTGCTGGTCTTAACCCCTCTGTGCCATTTTCCTATGGCTCTAGCTTCAGATAAACCATAATTTCTTTGCCTCACAGTGGGTATTATAAGATTTATTTCACCATAAATTCAGCAAGCACAACTCTTGCTGTTTATTTTCCACTAGTTTTCAGGGGAGACACAACAAAGTAAAACTAGAATTTCCTGCATCCCCAGCTGAAGGTCCAGAATACTAGTACATGACTGGTTTTAGTTACTTTCTTATTTATGCATCTGCTGGTTACTCAAAGAAGCACGGTCCTCGACAGAATAGCCCCGGCCACTCCCTTTTCTAAACCTTATGCACTCCTTTCCATCCCAGTATGAAGAATAAGGACATCAAAAAGACAAACTTCTTGGGAAAAAAAACCCAAACCACTCAGCCTGGAAGCAAATGTTTTGGACAGCCTATGTATTCTATGAGAATGTAGGGGAACTCAGCGTAGTGAGAGATTATAAAATCCTGGGATTTTCTGACAAAACAGCCTCATTATTTGCATTATTTCCTTCTGGAAGTGCTTCATTCATAACCATCTCCACTGGGTTGTTGGTTTTTTTTTCCCTTTGGCAGAAAAGCAAAGCAAAGCTACATTCTGCTGTGAGCTACATAAACACAAATCCCATCCTTCGTACAGGAACTCCTGTCCTACATACATTCATCTCACATTAAAACCCTGCAGCCCTAAGGCTGACTGCCTCTACCCAACCGCTGTTTAATAACATAACGTCCAAAACTCAGCAAAGCGTTGCAAGTGCATGAGGTACAAGTTGCTGGCCAAACTTAAGCGTGTCCTTACGGGCTCTGCAGGTTGCTAATTCAGCGCTAAACCAGGTGTTTAACCTGCTTAGGGGCCATGCCTCCAATCGAAAGCCCCAGGGGGCACAAAGGGGAGGGAGGTGAGTGAAACAACTGGATCTGGCTGTGAGGAATGCTGGGTTTTGTGAAGGGCTCTGGCAGGGGGCTGACCCGTTTGCCGACAGTTGTAAAGTTTGTTTAGTAGCAGGGAGCCTCCTGTGAAATTAAAAACAATAGGAAAACAGAGTCCTGGAGAATAAATCTCACCCCCTGCCCCGGCTGCCTGTGCGTTTGGCTACCAGAAGGTAACACATCTCTAGGAATGCAGGCAGTGGGGGGCATGTGCCTCTGAGAGCTGGAGAGTGGCCAGCACAAGCAGCGGGTGATGCTATTCAAGGTGTGGCGAGCTGTGCTGATGAACTGCCGGGGAAAGCCTGGGAAAGGATGGAGCAAGCCCCCCTACGACTGCTCCAGTTGCCTCTGCAGGGAGCTCTGCAGGAGCTCGTCCCACAGAAATCACTAGTTCCCCTTTACTGCTTCCAGACATATTGAACTTAGTAGAAAGTGGACTCTTCCTCAAGGCATGGTGGAGAAGATCAGTCCAAACATGTCCCTTCACCATACACAGGGGAAGCTCAGATGGCACTAAGTTTTGGTCACTAGAGAGGATACAGCATATGCAACAGGGAAACCTCTCTCCTATTAAGAGTCCCCTGAGCTGCTCAGTCCTCCCCAGAGTTCATTTCCTAAATAAGATTATCCCTCACAGGCTTTACTTTGACCCTGCTGTAATTACTCCATTATTTTGCTGCTAAGTAGATATCCATTAGGGCATTACAATGGGGATGCAATCTGATGGAAAAGGGAAAATCAAAGAAACAGAAGCTGTAAATGCCTAGTTATAAACACTGCAAGTTGTTAAAGTGGGCAGCTGTGAAGTTGATAGCTTTTAAAGATGTACAGAAGCACTTAATGTACAGCCCTGCCTATACATATATGTATATATATGTATATGCTTCAAGCCAAGAAAGATGTTAGAACACGTTGGATCATCACTGGCATGTGCTTTGAATACTCCCTATTTTGTTATTATTTTGGTGAGTACTTAAGCTTGGATGCCCACTACAGTACACCAGTGGAAAACATCTCCGCAACACAAGAGTGGCAGGGATATTTTATTCTGCTCTCTTTAAACAGGCAGAAATAACATTAAAGTACTTAAATTCTGGAAATACTCATCATCCCCATGATATTAATATCGCCTTAATAGCTCATTCTATTTAAAGCAACTTTCTTTCTCTGGGTTTTATTTTGCGGGTGGCAAATCCTCATTTAATTTGCAGGATAAAAAAGTACAATCCTACAATTTGAAAAATTGGATTATATGGGGACAAGCAATCTGCCAGAGCTATGAATAAAGGCTTTGACACCGTCTTCAGTGGGAGACAGCCTGGCTCTGAAGTCTTTACAGCTTACACAAATCTGAGTTTTATTATTTGTTTTGTTTTTAATGTCATATGACTCATTTTAAGGAATAATATAGCTGCTTCCACTATAAGGGTGACAGTTATGTGTCTACGAGGCTAAAATTTGATACCTCAGTTATGGAACTTTAGATACAAGCTGTGTAATCTACCTTTTAGCCCTACCGCTTGCTTTTTTTCCATAGAGAAAACAGAGCATGCTCAAACCACTGGCACCATTTATTAGAGGACATAACATACATATGAGGGTTTCCTTTTTCTTCAAGCACAACCCTGATTTAATTCCATCAAAGAATGATGGAAAATATAACAAAAAGTGCTCTTCCCTTTCTGTCCAAGAAAAGTAGAACAGCAATGCTGATGATGCTGAAGAAATTGGATATCTTTTCGTGGTGCATTGCCTTGGGTTTTTTTTGCAAGTAAAACTCATCTGCCTTAACCAATTTAAATGAAGTAAAAAGGCAACAACAGAAAAGAGGGATGGAAAACTTTTTTCAGCTTCAACACAAACTGAGGAAGTCAAAGCTTAAAATAAGAAAGTGATATTTCAGTAAAAGTGTACATAGAGCCTGGCACTATGACAGGAAGAAATTTGGTTTTTAACTCTTCTCCAGGTAAGATGGATCATTCCTTTATCTTTCGCTCCAGCTTTTCACCAGATCCATGGGATTATTCTCCTTTTGCAGCAAAAAAGGAGTTTGGCTGTCAGTGCCCCCTACCACTGACCAGTTTTGATGCACAAGCAAGTTATCCTTCCCTTAACAGAAGACTCAGTGTGCAAATGATTCCCCTCCATCAAAAGACCAGCATTATACTAGGACTGAACTCTATTTCTAATCCCTGATGGATTTAGATGGCCAAACTACTGACAAGGGTGATGTGCTGTCAAATCTACCCCCAGCATCTGAAGGCATTTCCGACAAGACATAATGTATCTCGTATACAATAGAGAAAATACACTCCTTTCTCTAGGATACTGATATTTCACTGTATCGTTTGAACAGAACAGCTATCCCCAACACAACAGTAGGTGTGGTAGTAATTTACTTCCTGTACATCACTCACTCAGATTTGAGAGTGAGAAATGTTCTTTCTGGTTTTGCTTTTCTGTAATGAAGTTTCTTGGTAGTGTTTGAGAATAGCTGATATTACTGTTTGTGAATGGTATGATGATGTTTCTTGCTTTCTTGTCAATTGTGGCATAAGTCTTCACTAAAATAAATGGATGCACACTGGTATAAAACTGATGTAAAAGAGAATTGTGGCTGCTGAATCTAAAGTGAAAGTCAAAGCTCGCTCACTTGACAGTTAAGATAACTGCACTTCAACCAAGCTCTGCGGCTTTACACCTTCGTATTTAGCGTTTGGATGCCTCCTTCTCTGCTTTCACAAAAACAGCAACATGAAAAATGGGTCAAAGACCTTCTCCTGCCAGGCAGGGATGGGGACCCATCTCCTGATGGCTCCTGGTAGCATCCTGAGCACAAGCAGGAGGACTCTGCCCACACCAACTCAAGTGCGGGACCACGATCCCACCACATGGCAGGATCAGAAGTGCCACTGCGTTGCCAAAAGATCTCACATCCCTCATTGCATCAGACCAAGGCAATGCCACAATCACCTGTGAGAGTGGCAGGAGATGGCATGCTAGGGAGGAGGATGAGGCACACTGTAATTAAGACTTGCCCTTTGTATTTTATTTTGCACATGCATGTGAGTTAAGTGGCCTCATTTAAGGTAAAGTAGTATCACTTCCGCTGGCTGAAGTTTCTAAAAGCTGCCTGTCCTAAACATAAGCATAATTCGTTCTGTTGGAGTTTCTCTGTTATGCAGTTTTGGTATGTACACATGATGGTACATTCCTTCCACGTCTCTAATTTTGTTCCGAGGCAGTGCCATTTATTGCTGCTTCACTGCACTGAAAAGCAAACTTAGGCCTGCATGCAAACAAACACAGCAGCACACTTGCACATGCTAAAAATGGCATTTTTGTGTCTGCTGAGAAGGAAAAAGAAGGATTAATTATGCGCAAGCATAACAACTTTCTCTAACTCTGCCTAGAGATGTGAAAGAGAAGTGGCCCTGTAATCACGTCTCTTCTGAGAATACTGCCATATGGTTTTAACAGAGGTTTATTTCCTGAAGCAAGAGAGGACTGCAGATTCTCAATCCAACTAAAATAATTATGCAGACAATTTCACTCCATTACTTTCAGTGGAACCCAAGCTGTGTGGTCCTCACATGCTTGCTGACACCTTTAAAGAGACATTAAGCCATTTTTACATAAAATTCCCTTAATGGGTGGGATGTAGGATGAATTTCCTGGAAGATTAGCACCTGTCGTATTGCATAAGGATTGCCTCTGACTGCTGCATTAATTCCCTTCGGCTGGTAGAGAGCAAAACTGCGACTGAAGCCCACAGAATACAGAGCAGCAATGCATCAACCATCTCTACAAAGGGAAACTTCTCACCTTGTTGAGGTTTCCTATGCAGTTATTTTACCTCCCACTCTGACTTAAGCACAAGACTTAAGTACAAATGGGTGCCCCACATTAAGTACAAGGAAACTGAAATACAGCTTTAATTTCAGTTCTGGGTTATGCTACGAGCACAATGTGGAGAGTTCGCTGAGAACTTTTTTCAGACCCACCCTGAGCTGCAGATCTTTCTCCTCAACTAAACAGACAGATCACAGTACAAAACTTCCAATCTTTCAATCAACAATGGGTAAAAATCCAGGCAAAACGAAACCACTTTGACTCAAAACAATAAAGTGTGCATTAAAACACCACCTATCCAACTTTGAATGTGAACTACAGGGATCCTGTAAAAACAGAGAAGTTAACCAAGACACACAGCGATTAAAGGGTATTTTAAAGGGAGAACAGAGACCACCCTTAAAGCATGGAAATATCCCTTTTGGAATAAAACGCAAACTGGCTTTTTTTTTTTTTTTCAGCAACTGTGTCCTATTTTACAGTAGCTAGTTTATGGAATTCACAAACATACTCCATTTCAGACTAGCAAATCCAATTAAATCAGAAGAAAGCATACACATACTTTTAATGTGCCAATCTGCCTATGGTGCTAGAAAGACTTAATCCCCTGTAGCGAGAGGGTGAGGGAAGGGGAAGAAGTTCTGCCACTGGATCAGTGGATTTTTCAAAGTGTAAAATGGTGATTTCTTCAGATCAAAAAGGTAAATGTGAAGAAAAAACAACCAGGATAATGATCAGATCAGAAATCAGCAGCAAACCACAGGGCACAACCAAATGGGTGCACAGGGTTGTTTACTGGATGGTTTGAAAATCTTGGTGCAGCTTGAGGCTACTGAATGAGCACCTTCCCCTGTCAGGCATGAGAGCTCTGCAGCAGTTTAATGGCACACTGTTCATGTGTGTGGCCTGAGCAGCGAGGGAACTGAGCAGGAAACACGTTTCTAATCTTTTTCTAGTGGCAATTTTAACATTATGCTACAGATAAATTACGGTAATGTAAATAGTAAAATCCATTTCTCAATTCTTTGGCTCGGTGTCTGCCACCACCTTAGGTTTCCGCAGGCACGATGAGCACAGGACATTCTGCTGTGGACTTGCGCTCCACTCCTGATGGTGCCATATGCAAGGCAGTCTCCTTTCTGCTTTCTCTCCCACATTTTATCCCTTTGTCTTGAAAACTCTGAGGAATTTTCTCCCATTTCAAGTCTGAGGAGCACGGTATCAAAAATCCCCCTCCTAGCTGTGGTGTCAGTATGTCTTACTACAAAGCAATTGCACCTCTGATAAAAAATTAAAGTGTATTGACCATTACCAAAGCTGCCTTTACCAATACAACCAAATAAGGTCGGTTTGCTAAGTCAACAGTACTTTCTAGGTCCCATGCCCAAGCAAAACACTCTGAATGAGCCTTTCAACACAGCGAAGAAATACTGAAGATGTTAGCGACAGCACTTTCTGTGACACTAAAAAAAGCTACAAACATATTTTTGTCCAAACTGGAATTAACAATGCTCGCTCTCCCCCAAACTTTCTGTTTTTAAAACAAAACCTAAATTTTGGGCCAATGTTTCCTGTGGTGATCATTGTGGTTCAACAGTATTTGTGAGTTCTTCACGCTTCATAAAGTCTCTCAGCTCCCTAGCAGAAGAACTGCTTGTCAACTGAAGTGTGGCAACTGGAGACAGAGGTTAAACCCAGCAGAAATCGGTTAACCAGATCCAGTTCTCCCCTGAATTTATGGAAAAACTCCCACTTGCTTCAAGAGAAGAAAGATTTGGGCTGAAACAGCTATTCAAGTTAGCCTTTAATTTTGTAGGGTGAGAGGTGGCAACTTTTCTTGTGTAATTTGCCGAAACAGGAGGAAAACGCTCAAAAGGATAAGAGTTCAGGGCTTGGCCAGCTGTCCTACTCTTCATGCTACATGCCACAAACTTCTAAAGTGGATCTTGGGGAAATTACCCACAGTGGTTTTTTGGTTTTAAATAAGGACCAGAAAAAAAGACAGGAAAGCTGCACTCGAACACTGATTCACTCTATGAATGGGTGTAAATTTCTGACAGTTGAACTGAAAGTTCAAAGAGGTAACCTGGTTTATCAAGATATAACCCTGCTTTGAAATTATTTAGGCAAAATGTCACCTTCTTCCTTGAGAAGATTTTGGCTCTCCAGAAGTAGTACCCATTCTTTTTTCAGTATTAAGAGTCACGTATTTAACACACTTTTTTCCCAGTCTGACATGGACAAGTGAGACCAAACCTGCAGAGAAAGCTGCTCAACAGGCAGGACCATGATTACGTAAAGTTTTTCAACCTTAGTTTATCAACAAAAATAAGTACCAGTGGTTTAAAAATGACCAGCAAGAACTGTCCTCACCAACAAATACCATCAGGTAATTTGGGGACTTTGCAGAAAAGTCAGGAACTCAGCAGTTATATATAAAACTGTGCTAATCACATAAAGCAGCAGTAAAAACTCCTCTGTGTATGGTTTGTAACAGTGGGCATTCATGGGCCAAAATTAACATGCTGGTGAAAGTACAATAAGATCTGTGACCACAAATGTTAGCAACCGTAGTTTTATGCCACATCCTGAAGGCAAATCTTCGGGAAATGACAGTGTTCCCTTGGTCTTTCCAGAAATGGCGCAGTCTGTTGGTTCCCATCTTGACGGGGATTTCCATTCCTCTTAGTTCTTTCAGATGGAACCTGTTACAGCATTTTTCCCCCACAGCTGTACACACTGGATGTACCTGACTACTCTATGCAGGTTTGGATTCTTTTGTCCATGTCAGACAGGGTAAAAAGTATGTTAAATACATGACTCACAATGCTTCAGAATTGATGAGTAATACTCTTGGAGAGGCAAATTCCTCTCAAGGCCAGGAAGGAGTCTATCTGCCCTGTACTGAGGTCTACAGAAAATTGTCAACACTGAAAATAACAATTTAATGGGACATTTCATCAATTAATCTTGAAATTATGGACTTGTTAGATATCATTTCCTTCCCATGAGCACTGCTCAGCATTTCTTAGTAGGTCCTAGAACACTCTGGGTTATGCTCTGTCTCATGTCTTAGAAATCACAACTTAAATTAATGTGATTAATATTGATAAAATTCAAAACATCCTGGATCCTTGGCTTTTAGAATCATGGAATAGTCAGGAATGGAAAGTACCTTAAAATCATCTAGTTCCAACCCCCTGACATGGGCAGGGACACCTCCCACTAAACCATGCCACCCAAGGACAACATTTAATGGAGCAACTGGGGGGGGGGGGGGGGGGGGAATATTTATCACCTAGCAGCACAAATAAACAGTATTCACTTATTTTTTTCCCTGCGTTTTTCCATGGTTGATTCCTTACAAACCTAATCCATGGCTTCCTCCAGAAAACACAGACCTGCAAACATTTCTTTTTCGATATCTTTGTCTTATTTTTCTCTTCTTCTCGTATCACTTGCTGTACATGTATTTTTAGATGCTTTTACCTCCTGCCATTCACTAACCTTTCATTGCTCTAGCTCTAATAGCACTAGACATTTAAGTCTACTTCTCTGTGAACTGTAAGCCTTTACAGATGGTGTGCTACTGGAGAAGTTACTTATTTCTTGGCTCTACCAGGTACCCTTTACTTGATGGTTACACCCTGGCCAACATGTGTGGAACAGCAGGAGAGGATTCACCATTTCCACAGCTTTTCTTTTCTACGTGAACTTTTCTACATCAGCACTGCAAGGAAAGGGAGGGACATGCTGGACAGTAACAGAAGAACGCACCTGGCATCCCAAATTACTCCCATGTGTTCACTGTTGCTAATGAAAGACAAGGTTAGCATATAGAAGAGGCTCTGTTTCAGAAATATTTATATGGGCAGCATGGAGAAGTGACAAAGAAGCAAGTTATTAATAACAAAAGACAACAAAAAAGGTCACTGCAATACTGTGAGCCAAACTGAAACAGGATTTCACAGTGACTGCTCTGGTACCTTGTATTTAGAAATGCATGGCGCCAAACTTTTCACAAACAACTTGACAGTTTATTACTGTCTGCAACGTAGAAATGGATTGGCCAAAAACTGTCAAAAAAAAAATAAAATTCCTCATTAATGTCAGGCTGTAGAATTCCAGATTAAAACAGCCTGGAGGCCTTCTCCTTTCTAATAGATCTGAACTGTTTTACACTGCTAAGGTGGGAAATGACCAACTAGGTCTTGCAGCAGCAGGTTTATGGCTAGTACTCTTGTCAGTATTTCCAGGAGAAGCCTCTGTTTTCAGGGTTTTCTGACATTGCTGCAGAGTTCACTCAGTCTAACATTTATTTATTTATTTTTTGCACAACAAACTCTATAAATTTTTAAATAAAGCTTTAAAAATAAATCCTGTTTAGGCACTCAGCAAATGGGAGCTGACTTTTTTGGAGCTCACTTTCTGTTTCCAAAGCAGAAGCTGATCTATGCGAGATGTTTAATTGAAAACTGGTCACTGTCCACAGCCCCTGCTATTCATCACGAAGCCTGGACGTACCATCAGCATGGGGGGTAAGCAAGCCCAACACAGTCAGGGCTTTGGTCATGTGGCCTCTTCACGTTACAGCTGTGCCGGCTGACAAGGTTATCATGCCTGGCCTTTCTCTGCTGTTAATCACTTGTCTTTCACCACAGCTACTGCTGACCTGGAGCAGGACTCTGCTAAGCCTGATGCATTTTGACTGATGCTGATTAAAGGAGCACTGGGGAATGGTGTCTGCCTTAGACAGCACAGCCGTGGCTGGAAGACAGCACCCAAGGAGCCCTCAGGTCCCCTGCCCATGGGATTCCTCCTGCTAGAAGATGCACAAGGCAGAGTCATGTGCCTTCCCCTGATACGGATTTATTGTCATGCTGGTCTGAAGAGCTCAAAAATTTCCCAATTTCCTGGAGACCTGAAGAGCTAAAGCACTTATGGCAGATGCCTCCACCCTGACACCTTCTGCTTTCCCTACTCTATTTGCAGTAGCTTCTGCTAATCAACTTCCTGCACTGTTACATGGGCATGCGAAATAAAATCAAAGAATGGTTTGGACTGGAAAGGACCTTAAGGTCACCCAGTTCCAAACCCCCTGCTATGGGCAGAGACACCTTCCACTAGACCAAGTTGCTCAACGCCCCTTACAACCTCACCTTGAACACTGCCAGGGACAGGGCAGCCTGAGCTGGGCAGCCTGTTCCAGTGTCTTACCACTCCTTATATTCTACCTAAATCTCCCATTTTGCTGAATGCGAAGTCCACCTGAGCTCAGGAAGGATCTGACCTACCCTCTCTTTTCCTCCCTTATAAAAATCTTATCTTTATCCACAGGAAAAAGATGGGAGCTTCCCCATGGACATGCACGTTTACGAACATCCATGAACCACCCATATTTACATGTATAAGAATCAAATGTTGTTAGGGACACCGAAAGTTTGTTAGGAACAGATACCACTTACTGGGTGGGAATGACCCAGAGGATTGCTAGTTAAGGAACTGGAAATCCTCTAGTTCAAAGCAGCTGCAGAAAGTAGAAAACCCATACTCACTACCTTCTCAAATCCCTTGTCTAAGGAGGGTTGTAACATGTTAAGGAAGAGCAGATTAACGATATGTTGTTATAAATCCAGAGGTGCAAGTGTAGGTAACTCACTCTGAGATGAAATACCTAGATGAGTTATTACATCAAAAGGCAAAAGCAATGCTGAACTGCAACTTACTGAGCCAGGCTGATGGTCTGCCCACGCTCATGGTGCAGTCTCACTTTCGTGCACGCAGCTCACGATCGTGCTTGCTGCCTGTGTCCTGGAGAATTGTTGCAACTTCGCCCTACTCAGCAAGTAAAGGAGGCCACAGAGGATTTCAAAAGCACATTTCTTAAACCAGCTCTTGGTTCTTATATGCTAAATATTACAGACTGTGAGAATTACAGAGTTCAAGGTAAACTAATGCAAGCTATTTTTCCAATAGCTTCCAGTAGCTTCCAATGCAAGCACATTTTATATGCAAGCTGTATCTCAGAAGACTGGTAAAATTTAGGTCCTAAAATACTCGTCAAAGTTTCTCAGAAGAAATCTCTCCCCAGCCAGACTGAGAAGTAAAATAAATCTGGTTTGGAATGCACCCCTCAAAAGGCCATTCTCTTGTGAGCAACAGTGCTTGTGGGCTGACAGAGAACTGGCAAACTGTCTTTATGCAAGCCAACAAACCCAGCTATGTTAAGGGATTTAACAACTAATTTTTAAAAGAGAATGTAAATGCTGATCTAAAAATGGGCTTCACTATTGCCAGTACAAAACCATCCAGATACACAGCCAGTTCCTGGAGTAGAATGGGTTACCATGTCTTGGACCTGGATGGTAACCATCTGCACATGTGTTCCCTGCCTGTGGCAAGTGTGCAGCAATCCTGCTTATCTTAAGCCTCTTTTATTGAGGGCTAAGCTAAACCAAATCAACTTGCATTTATGGTGGGCCAAGAACACCTTACTGGGCAGCTGCTGTGGCTCAGCTGACATGTGGAAACACAGACATCCCCTGTAACTTGATCATGCGTCTTACTTAAGCCCTGAAATTTTCTCAGTATGGACTCAACTGCAGGCTGAAATTAGGTGCAATTTCAGGTCTACCTTCTTTCAGACTGAAGTGGTGCAAAGGGCTAGTGTTCACACTTCACAGTAGAGCAAATTCCATGCATACATACCAAACCTATAATGATTCTGTAAGTTAAATATATTGTTTGTGTTGAAATATTTGAACATCTGTCTAATGTTGGCAGCCTGAAAAATACACTACTACACAGGAACCAAATGATAATTATGGAATGGAAAAAAACCCTCATGATACGCTGTTTCATAAGCATGTAGTACTATTATGTAGATATATGCATATATAGGCATATACATAATGAAAAACAGTGCAAAAAACCTCAGTGAAGACCAGTAAGAAAAATGTAAATGTTAAAAGTCTGTCTCATTGAATAAGTGAGACTGTGGCTGGAAACACACAACAGACATTTCTACTCAAGCCTTCAACATTTCAACTGTCTTTGAATGTAAAAACAACAAAAAACAATGGTGCTCTCATGAAAAGGCCAAATTCACAATGCAGAGACTGCTCCTCCCCATCAGGCAGGCATCCATTAGTATTTTAAATATGTAGAGCCTAAAAAGCTATAATAATATTTGAGCATGGTGTGTATCCTTTGAATTCTGCACATACTCATATTGTTACTCCATCAAGCACTTGGTATCAAAGGTCTTCTTTATGTGCAGGTGTGAAAGGTGTGTGTACAAATTAAGGAACTATCTCGCTAGCTGTTCAGTCTGGAGGAGCACATGAAAGAACCTTATTATAATAACCCACGGGATTTATTTTTACTCTGAACTAGGACTCCCAGGCTCCAGAGCTGCTCCTGTCCTCTTTGCATATCCAAGACTGACATGTCAAATGTATTTGGCGAATTCGTTTTCAAGTGAGCTGCGCATCTCAACGGGTGCGAGCAATCCATTCAAATTCACGTTTTTTCAGTTCAGGTAGGGAAATGGCCTTGTCCTCACAAAGTGAGGTTTGCCAAGGCCTGTGCCCTCCCTGCAGCTCCAGATGGTTGTAACTTCAGTCATATATCCTGGCCAGTAGTCTCAAGGCTGGGGTTAAACAAGCAGTTTGTTCCTCTCTTACATAAGCACCGAAAGACAATACTACATTCGAGCTCATAAAAATATTTTAATTGGTGATGATTTCCAGACAAGTATGTCAAAATTAACTCAGAGTTGATGCCCACTTGCTTAAATTTCATTCATCTGGGTTCAAATTATTTGCTTAAAAGAAGAAACATTTCCTTTTATACACACTTTGGTTTCAACCTCTGAAACCATTGCTAGAAATTAGTCCTAACCACCCAGTCGGCTGCCTCAGAAACCAAGCTCAAATCCATCACTTTAATGACATCAATAACAAATACACAACTTTAAACTCTATTGTGAACAGTGGCATACCAAGAAGCATGTGTAGCTGTCATCTCGTTAGTCACTAGAAAAACACCAATGAAACCAAAAGAGCCTAACCATGATAAATTATTCAAGAGTTTAACCTGAGACATTAACGAGCGCTAAATAGCTTGTTTTCATGCTTGCTTAAGGAGATTTGTTTCAAATCCCACCAACCTCCCCTGAATGTTGCTTGGTGAAACGGTTCATTCTTGTCAAGCTGGTTTTCCTATTCCAGCTAAAAGGGCAGGTTGCAAATGTTTGGTTAAGGATGGCTGCCTTCCCCACCCCTCAAGACACACGTGCGCATGGAGGCTACCCCATAGTTGTAAAGCTTCCTCCCCTCAGCTGCTCTCAAGTGGCCTTCTCAAAGTCAGAAAGTGTATGGTTGATAAAAACATGTGCGCCTGATTGCAGTCATTTACCAGTCACCGGTAAATGACCAGCCAATGGTAAATAAAACGAACCTGAAAATAATACCTATCCACCCAGCAGTTTAATCTTTTCAGCCTTTCTCTTTTATCTGGTTTTCATCTTTCTGGGCTGTACCAGTGTAGAGCCCCTAAGCAGGCACTAGAATAGCCTGGTAGTTGCCATTCTCTGAACGCAGCACCAAGTATTTAAATCTGAGTAAAGGCTGACTTAGTGAGAGGCTCACTCCTACAAGTCACCTTTCCTTCCTGCAATGCCTTCAAGGAGTTGAAGGGATTAGGATCTGAAGCCTAAAACAACTACACTGCTCTGATACAGCAATATAGAGCAGCAAGATATGGTGGGAGCTCAAAGCTAACAGGATATAAAAAAAATAAAAGCACCCATTTGTCCATCTTGAGGATGGACAAATATGAAGTAAAAATAAATAAATAAATAAATATGTTTCCATTTATTAAAGGAAATAGAAGCTTTCTGACTTATATTGTGATATACCTTGGATGGGAATATGTCTTAAAAACACAAATTGATCCTCACCTTCTTCCCATATTCATGTCATTTCTGGGGTAGGGTAGTGCCAGAATTCGCATTTCACATAATGGGAACTGAGGCTGAGAGAAGGAGGTTTGCAATTTCCACTGAAGTTTGGTTATCTGCTTATAGGGATTTTCAAATGCTCAAACGTCATAAAGTTGTCAGAGGCAGATGACAGACCTGGAGAACCCACGTCCAAATGCATCAGTCACTAAGCCATCCTCCTACAGCCCTGACTTACTCACGTGGCTGCAGAGTGCAGGTCTTGAAAACTTCCTGATGTGAGAATTAAAGGAGGGGGGAAAAAAAGGCACAGGGTAGGAGTGTTTTGTTCTCTTTAAAAAGAAACATTTCTTCTAACAGACAGCCATTATGCTGATGTTCCAGATACGCTAACATTGTTTTTTGCTATATACAGTCTAAATCGTCATTCAAACAAGATGTGCAGGCTTCCAAAACAGGAGCTGTCTCAAATACACTCCAAAAAACTGCATTGTACTTCAATGTAAAACTGCTCTTCAGTCCATATGGGAGATCTCAAGCATTTGCTGAATCTGGCTTTATTTCTAATGGAATTTATGTTGGAGAAACCATTTTATTTTTGACCAGCTTAGTCTTCATGCCAAACTTTTTTTTTCCCTTCTAAATTCTGAGCCAGATTTCACTTGACAGACAGTATCCTCTTTGAAGAGATGACCTAACAGATGTAATTGTTCCATGTTGCATATGAGCCCTAAAATCTAATCTCTCCCTGAACTCGTGTCCTTACAAACATGTGAAGCCCTCTCAGAACTTTAAGTTGTTCTGCATACTGAACGTAAATTAAGTGAGGGGTTTTGGAAATTTTTTAATAACTCGTAAAGCTGGATTCTGGATTCTGGAACCCGAGTACAGGGCACACTGAACTAATTTAAAAATGTAAATATAAAAAGATATGACCCATAAGTGACAAATTAAAGAGGGAAACGTAAACGGTTTGCAGAGCGCACTGCCCTCCACCGCTGAGCGCTTATGCAGCGCAGCCACTCTGGGGTCAGCGTTTTCTGGCAGCTCCAGACAATAAAAAATGCATAAACTTGCCACACATGGTAAAGCTACTGTGTCTGACATAACACTAATGCAGAGGCCCAGAGAGGTGACTGAACCCTGGCTCCCAGCTGCATCAATCCCTGTTTTAATCACCCTCCTGACAACACTTCCCTTTCAGCTCTCAAGCTGCTTGGCTCCCGAGGACGGGAACACCGTGGTAACAAAAGACATGGGGGAAATCTTAAACAAAGTTGGAGCAGTGACGTGAATAAAACTGCCTATGAAGGTACCTTTTGCCCAGCACTCAAACCTGTCTCCAGAGAAGTTTAACTTCAAATAAAAAACAATGCAGTTCTCTGCTCATCCCTTCACTGCTGCACTTCCTTCACTGTTTCTTGAGGCAGCTCCAAGTAGAGAGTGTGTGTTTTGCTCAGAAGAAGGGAAAGATTTCTATGAGAGAGCAGATCTCAAGTATAACTTGCAACACTTCCTGCTTCTAATCAGCTCCTCCAATTTACAAACCTGTTAAAACAACTCTTGTAGGTTTTAAATGGGCCCAACATCTTCAGCAGCTCTGAGTCACGTAGGAGAGGAAAAGGTAACAAGTAGTTTCTCACTGGCTGACATCAGGGTATCCAAATCACCACAGACCCTGCCTCTGGCTGCACCTATCACACATATTATTTCTGAAGAAGGACTAGCCATTTGCCCCAGATGTTACATAGCTCTACACCCTCCCCAGGAGGCTCTCAGGAGCCTGAAGTGCCTTTCTCCACATTCACTGACTCCACCTTGGCAGTGATACTGGGCCTGGATTTTGCCCATCCTGAGGTTCCGACAGTGCACAGACGAAGACCGAGCTGCCTCTACCTGAGCTAAGGGGGACTCAGAGAGCAGTGCATAGCCAGCCCCAAGGGATATTTAAGGCAAAGTTCGGAGGTTTTTTTCCTATGTTAATTTCCTGTGGTTGTCATCCTTAAACACAAGGGTTTTTTTTCTAAAAACACTCTTTTTCAGAAGCACTACTGACTACATTGTCAGTCTCAGTTCAGCAATGGGGCACCGAGGTGTAGGAGCACTCACAGCAAGGAGCTATGAGTAGTCCCAGCCTCCAGCCCAAACTTCTTTCTGCTCATGCTCCATGTGTGTTGCAGCCTGCACAACGTATGTGTGGACCATGCCAATTCAGTTGAAGTGTATGCACACCAAATTACCCCTCTGAAGAGGCAACGGGAGGGGAAGGAGAGTCCTGCCAAATGCTGGTGCCTGGAGGCATGCTGCCTTCTAACCTGCAACGCCTCCAGAAGCCCTGCAGGCTGCGGTGGCTCTTGTTTTATCTTTTACAAAGGTTGTTGCTCTCTCCAACATGTCCCCAGCGTGCAGGCAGGAGTCACGTCATGCTCTCATGTGCTCCTGGAGATGGCATCTCACTCTCTGCCTGCCCATCACCAGCCAAAGACCTGTTGAAGTTGATGCTGGAACTGCTGCAACCCATGAGGAGACCCTGCCAACTGCCAAGTTAATCTTCTATGCAGGATTTACACCGAAGCTAATGGATTATTCTTCAGTGCAAATTAATACCACGGTAGATTAACTATGTTAGAGGTGGGCTCGTAGGACTGCCTATCATTAAACCTGCCCAATGCTTCCGATTGTAAGACCCGATTTTCAGTTGCTTGCAAGTTTACTGAACTTTGACTGTTTGCATTCCACTTTTTCTTGCATGAGTAAAGAACAGATTTCTTCAATTTCCACCAAAATGTCTCAGACATTCCTTGAAATAAGTTAGCACAGGGAAAATGGAGCACCTTGAAAAATATTTCTGGCAATCTTTTCCTCAAGAAGCTTTTTTTGTTGCTGTATTTTGGAACGGACATTTGAAATTCAGCAGTTTGGCTTTTTTCTCGGTGTTTTTGTTTGTTTGTTTGTTTTTTTCCAGAATCTCCATTGTAATCCTTCCAGATTTGGTAAAATTATAAAACTTTGAAAAATAAAATTTCACATAGTAGAGTTTTCTTAGATTTTATCAGCTAAAAGCTTTGATTACAGCTTGGCAAAGCTGATTGCTGGCCCACAGACTTTATGCTCCTGCCACACCATTTTTTGTTGTGACAATAGTTAAGTTGCTTAAACCAAAGTGTTCACAGATCATATTCACTGTGTGTTCATACTTTTCCCAGCGCCTGGTATGAGACCTTCAGATTTATTCTTCAGGAGTACTGACCATTCACCACTAACTCAACCTGAACACTATATATTGTTATGTATAACATTTTGAACAATATATATCATTAGATCTCTAAAAAGTAAGAATAAAAGCAAGTGAGCGTGTCCTATGGCTAAACCAGAACATGCTTTTACAGTGAAGGACTGTTTTGTCACATACACACGACATGCATGAATTAAAGTTGCACTTTATGATAACCTTAATCTTGGCATGTCCCAAATCTGAGTGCTCAGACATGGACTTCTCCTACTGTAATTTTTGTCTGTAGTGTACTCACAAAGCAAGACTCAGACCTAGAAGTATCTGCCCTTTAATCAAAAAAGATCTATTTCTTTTATGACAAGTTATTATTTATCTGGTATGTAAGTATCCCCTTGTTACATACCTTAAATCTATATTTATTCTTTTTTACACCAAGTCACTAGAGAAAAACAGTTCTCATTTTAATTCTTAGTGTTGCATGTATATAGTTAGTGAAGTGTTTACTTTGCACCCACATGGAAGTAAACACGCTTCCAGAAAGCTCCCTTCACCCTTAAGCTGGGTCTAAAGAACGGTCACTGTTATCTGGTTTTTGCAAGCACCAACCTGTCTGCTACCTGTCTATAATAAAGACGATCTCTACAAGCCAACTGCTATCACACTTCTCTTTTGCTGCCATCTTTCAGGAATAGCAAATATCAAGGAGAGTGAAACTAATAACATAGATCAATAGGTATGAGTACATGCAAGAGGAAAACCCTACCTAAATACCAAGTATTTAGTATATCCTTCATGTGCTGCAATTATCCTAATTCTCACAGGTGCTTATGACTGTGGGTCATACCATAGGCAATGAATACTGTGGCGTGAGACCTCTTCACGGCACTAATAGACATACCCTGGGCTCACTCTTCCAAAGAGAAAGATAAAGGCTAATTAAACTGTCTGCCGTGAAGCTGATGAGGATTACGTATAAAAGCCAGACTACTGCTGAGCTGTAGAGGCCACAGCCTCTGGGAGTGGAACAGTAACAAGCACATCAGCATGGGGAAAGATGTTTTAAAGCAGGATAGGCACTTCTGCGTTAAGTGCCTTAGAGTTGCAACCAAGCAGGCATGGAAAACATAAAAGATCACATAGTGGTTATTTATGTCTAACGAGGAGGGGTTCACCTACAACCTAAATTGTAACAAGCTTCAGAGAGCAGCCCTTCAGTGTGGCTGTTGAAAAAGCAGGCACTAAAGCCCCCTTTTAAAAGGTTTAAAGAACAATAAAAATGAATATAAAGAAGCATTTCAAAGCTGTGTGCTGCTGCAGTTGCCAGTAAGCAGGTAGCTTGTTTAAAGCCGATTGTTTAATGCCGATTTATTGTTTAAATACCTGCATGAGACTGAGCGCCAGGCCTGTGGCCCACGCTGCTCTGCATTCCCTCTGCAGTTAGCGCTCACTGACAGTCTCCCTCAGAGATCTGCACACTGACACTTGGAGATAGTTAGGGTGGGATAAACCAGCCTCTAACACATAACACACATCTCACTCTTGACTGCAATGGGCCAGAGACGACCCACTGAGACACCACCATATCTAGCATTTAGGCAAGTCAATCCACCCTGCACCTCTGAAAATTTGCCCTGTATGCCCTTTTATAAAAAGGATTTTCCTTTTGACTGCTCAGCTGATGAACTGAAACACTGAATCATTTATATTCACAGCTCTATTGCTGAACCCTGTTCTGTAGAATCACAGGATCAACTATGTTGAAAAAGATGCTCACGACCCTCAAGTCCAACCACTCCCCAAGGACCCATGTCACTAAGGGCTTTGTCTAATTGTTTTTGAACACTTCCAGGGATGGTGACTCCACTACTTCCCTGGGCAGCCTGTTCCAATGCCTGACTATCCTTTCAGGGAAGAAGTTTTTCCTAAGATCCAGTCTGAACCTTCCCTGGTTCAGCTTGAGGCTGTTACCTCTTGTCTTATCACTTCTTACTTGGGAGAAGAGACTGACTCCAGTCTCACTCCATCCTCCTTTCAGGCAGTTGTAGAGAGTAATAAGGTCCCCCCTGAGCCTTCTTTTCTCCAGACTAAACAACCCCAGTTCCCTCAGCCGTTCCCTGTAAGACTTGTGCTCTAGATCCTTCATTTGCTTCTTTGTCCTTCTCTGGACCTGCTCCAGTATCTCTCCTTTAATGAGAGGCCCAGAACTGAACACAGTATTTGAGGTGTGGGCAACATTTCTGTGTACAGAGGTAGCAATTTTATTATGGCATTGGTTTTGCAAACAATTGTTCAAAGACATCAAAAAAGACCAGAACTGGGAGGGGACACATAGTGGACCCATAGCCTAGATCATCAAAGCTGAAGAATGTCCAATGTAAAAGCAAAAAAGCATGTTCCACAGATCCAAAGTTTATGGTGGTAAGAGGCCCAAGGAATGATAAGTCAAATTATTCTTAATTTAACTGTATCCTAGAAACCTGGAACCAACTCTACTGCATTTTGTATGTCTACAGTGCTTGATAAATTCACTAAATTTGTTGAATTAATTGAAGTATATTGTTGTCTAAGCATCTGAACCTATGTTCTTTGTTATGTATGTACACATGCAAAAAACATGTAATATGTTCTGTACTCACTGCCAGTGGTTTGTACCACACAGCAATTGTGTATTATATTTTCAGGTCTCTGTTCTTTTCCAGCTTCTGTACTGAGAAACACAGGTCTGAATTTTCAAAATACAATAAATAATTGTGAGTACTATCCTTTTTGATGGGTAATCTCTGGATTTCTGATCCCTTTTAATATAACCAGTTAAAATTGGGCTTCTTTTGCAAATCTAATCTAGTATTTAACATATGTAAACAAACATACACTACATCAGTGCCTGCCAGTGCCTAATCCTCTCCAGGAAGATGCTGCACCAATGTGAAGCTGTTGTACATAATTTCCTACTTGTCTCACAACATATAATGAGCTTGATCCCCATTTCTATCAAATTACATTATAAATGCAAGAGCTGGACTTATCCATTTCTTCCGCAGCACACTCCTTGGTGCTTGTAGAGGTGAGGATTTTCTTGTTGAGCTCCAAGAACAATGAAACTAAACACCATCAAGTGCCTCTGACTGCACATGACATTTAAGACCATGTCTACTACTGTGGGAATTAATGAATGAGAAAGCGTATGAAGGTTTAAGGAAGCAGACAACTAATTGGCATTACTCACATGGATTACAGACAGGCAGGAAGCAGATTCTACACTTGCAAGCACCCTGATTAATACTTGCTTGGCATCCTGAATTTAAATTAGCTGGGCTACTAAAGAAGCAGGGTATTATGAAGTGGTAGCAAAGTTCACAAAATGAAGGTACAAGAGTTTGATGGAAGCAACAAACATTTACGCCGGCAATAATCAGGTAAAAGGGTTTGCCTTCCCACACTGTGGGAAAGATTACATCTCAGAACCAAAGGAGAATGGGCAGCATGTTAACTATGGAAAAGGAAGGAATGATTAACGTATTCTGATGTGAAGCAGGGAAGTTCGAAACTTGGAAAATCTTTAAATGTGCTCCCCAATATTCTTCACTTTTAGGTAACGCCTAATAAAGTGTATTATCACCTTTAAGTTGCTTCTTCTGCAGCTATTTTAGTTAGTGTCAGAATTTTATTGAATGCCATGCCTTAATTACCTGAGTTTTAATCTGAGCAGTTCACACAACCCAAACTGAGTAGACCCAAGCAGGACTTGACTACTGAAATCCTGCAAGAGGTGATAATGACACCTTAGGTGATAGCATCAATTTTTAAGGTATGTGTGTATTGCAGTCATTATGGCAGCTGTATAGACACTTCAAAGACAGTTTTAAACAATTCCATACATTGTCAGAAATGTAGCATGGACTGCTCACATTTCAACTGAAGACAAAGCATTCACCCAAGGAGCTGGTTAATCCATATCGAGCTCCATGGTATCTGTGACTCTATTGCTAACCCTCCCTGAGCTCCCTACTTTAAAGTTAACTCAGGCTGTCTGAATTTCACAGCAGTCATTAGGCACACTTTAGGACTATAGTATCTCATAATCTCATCTGATTTCAGCCATCTCAAAAACAGGGTGCCTAGTCTAGGCTAGTCATCTAGCCTCCATTTATAATCAATGGAAAGGGACAGAGAGCTTTAAAATGTAGTTCACTGCACTCTAAGATCGGTATTACGATAGCTGGGATGAATCACCCTCTGCAAGTGCCTGTGTCCCTTCATTCACTTCAGAGGAAACTTACCCTACATGTCTAGTTTTTGAGGTGCTGAAAGCCACCCTCAGTCAAGACACTGTTTTCCTGAGTAAGCTGATCTACTGTAGATGAAACAGGGGATCTCAGCAGACACATGCATTAAGAAACACAGTTCTTCGTAAGAGTAAGGTTTCCGGCATCCCAAATATAATGCAGCATGAGATCATTTTGAAATTTCAATTAAATGTGATATTCATCCTCATTTCCTCTTCTGCATTCCTTGTCTGGTTAAATCAGCATCTGTGTTTTGTGTCTGGGATGACCATGTTTCAGTGGAAAATGAAGTTTATATGGAGACTAAAAATAAACTTTATAAAAACCTTATAAATAAATTTAGGACTGCCAGCAAGGAAGAACTACGTTAGTACTCTACTTACTCTGATGCAGTGACACCCAGATGTACATGCCCTGTTCCCTACCTTCCAACCCACTTTGTAAAGCGGAGGGAGAGGTAAAAGAGGTGTTACACTGAAGTGTGAGAATAAAATGCTCACAGTAGTAGCAACAAGCTAAATGCATTTCAAAAGAGAAGATGTACAAGTGTTCTCTTGGGAGGAAAGTACAGAACAAAATGGTCTGGGAAAAGCTATTAATGCCTTTTTTTTACACCATCTATCTCCATAGTACCTACACGGTGTAGTTACAGACTTACCAAAATGGTTTTCACTTTTCCTTTCCTGACAGTTGTGCTGTATGGAGATGCAAAATAGACTCATTGCCACCACCGACTTCATTTGTTTAGTTACCACCCCTTTTTCCATCAGAATTTTTCACAGAGACTGTAAGCTACTGAGGACAAAACTCTCTTATACAACTACGCAGCACAACTCTGCAGAGGAATTCTGATTTTATTTGTGGCTTAGAGAGACACTTTGAATACAAACAGCAATAGCTGCAATATCAAAAGAACACCATGATGGTCATCTTATATGCTAAAGGTACTAGGAACAGTGTTCCCTCTGTAATGAGATGGAAACAGTTTGTTCTGTTGAAAAACTGAGACAGCATTACTGCTGGTGAGGACAGATTAGAGAATGGGTTTATCCTCAGACTTGCCCATTTGTTTTACTTAATTTTCTCAAAGCCTTTTCCCTCTCCATGCAACAGTGAATACATGGTCAGTCTGTCACCACTCTGGGCAGCAATGTCCTCCTATGGAGACATCCATACAGTGCCACATAGGTCACTGAGATTTCAGAACTGCAGCGTATTCATTCAAGCCATGAGTGAGCTGAATAGGTTTCACTTTCATCTTACCCTACCCAGTGCACCAGCAGACAAAAGTTACAATCACTGGAAAATAAATTATTTTTACTCTCATAGTCTATTCCTCCGATGAAGAGTTTTTATGCACCAGCCCCTCTCTAGCCACAGTGGAAAAAACAAGAACCCACTGGTCCTTGGGATGCAGCTACCATCCCCGACAGCCTCCTGCTCACCTTGTTCCAAAGACGTGCATGGTGGTTGGCGTAACTATAAGAAGCACTGATCTGTGGGTTACACACTCATCTCAAACATAAACCTAAACCACTGGAGTATATAATGTCTGCCACCTTTGATGAGGAACACTTGAATCATCCCACCAGTTTCTTACAGCCTCTGGGAATGCTCAGGAGCTCCAGTCCCCAACTAGTGTGGCTTGTGAAACTGCACATTTGCAAAACAAATAAACCAGCAGCAAATGATAGTGAGTGAAACTATGATGTCTGGCACTTTACACTGCAAAAGGACCCTGGGTTGTACCACTGATATCAGAAACACTGCAGTTCCTTACTGGGGACCTCAGCACAAGAGGTCAGGTCCCAGCTTCTAAGTGGTCAGGCTTAAATATGCTAATGATAGTCACAGGAAAGAGCAACACAGCATAGCCACGCTGAACATTTATTTGGCTGTATAATCACATTTTGCCTCATTTCTTACAAAGGGGCATTATAAGGCAAACATTGAGCTTCACAAAGTCATTTAGAGCAACTTGCAAACCGCCAGACCGCCCACTCTGCCTTCCTCTGCTCCCACTTACGCTGGGAGAAATCCGGAATAATCCAGCTGATCTCAGTAGAGATTTGTCATTCTGAAAGACACCAGTGCGAGTCACAGATTTTCTAGCTTCGGTTTGGATGAAACCCCAGGACTCGTTCATCATATCTCAGGGTAGTTAGCATTGACTGTAATTAAAATCCTCCTCACCATGCCAAAACACGTTGATGCAAACTTCTGTGCTCAGTGTCTGCAATGCATCGCTTGAAAAAACAGTGATGCTACATTTACCATCTGGGGTGGATGCACCAGGTAGAACCTGCCTGTAAAATTCTCTCTTGCTCTGAAAACCCTCTTTCTGCACTGCCCCAATTTACTACAGAGCAAGAAACCAGAGTCAAATCAATATATTCTTGGGAAGGAAGGGGGGCCTGGCAGAGTGGTTTTTGAAGGCAAGCCAGAGAATATTCTAAACAGGGGACACACAGCATGTTTTAACTGCTGTGATAATTCTGCAGAAAGAGATGTTAAGGATCTAGCTCCTTGCTGTAGCATGCCATGTGTCCCTGAATAAAATTACTGCCATGCAGGCTGTTAGCAGAAGAATGCGTAAACAGACAATGTATCATTGCATCAGTTCCACAAAATGTTGCACAACACAAATGCCTCTCGATGTGTCATTTCCTGCTTGGCCACCAGCCCAGCTCCTGACAGGCAGTCAACAAAAAAAAAAAAAAAAAAGAAAAAAGAGAAAAAAAGAAAAAAAAAATTAAAAAAAAAAAAAACAAAAAACAAAACACAGCCCAAACCTGAAAGATTTAAAGCTCTTCTACTCCAAAGCACATTCCACTAACCCTAGACTTATCCCTCCACCTTCCGCCTGTGACAGAAAAGCAGGAGAACTTCCTAAAAACTGCTATGGTTTGAAGTCGAGGAATCTCAAATATCTCACTCACTTATCTATGTTTTATAAGCCGGGTCAGCCAAATAGTTAATAGAGAGCCTGAGCAGAACCCCTCTCACCAGCTTTCGCTGGCTTCTGCAGCGCACACAGACAAAAAGGAGATGTTTACTCATACCTTTCATCACGTGTGCACCTTGCAAGCTGCAGCGGCAGAGAAATATTCAGGAGCTGAATGAAGCCGAGCAGTTTTCTCCCTACTGAAACGCTTCAGTTCAACACTCAGAACTACTTTTCCATTCACACTGATTGATAGAGAAAATTGAGGTTGGTGGCTTTGGAAACTACTTTTAACTAGATAAGAACTAAAGTCTTTGGAAGCCAGCAAAATATTAATATACAGACTTCTCCTTGCTCCTTCCTCCTGATTTCCCTCCTAATTGGATTTCTACCAAAAGCAAACAAAAAAAGAGGACATGATTCCTACTTCCTATAGAAGGACAAACCATTATCTATTTTTAATAAGGTAAGGCAAAGGCATTCAAGGGGGGCTCAGCTAGAGGTTTGGGGGTTATTGGTTTTATTGTTCTGTTTTTTTTTTTCTCTTTGAGTTCCTTTACAGTGATCTCTTGCTATCTGTTGGTCAGTTATGACCTCATGACAACTTATTTCACCGGAAAACTCCTTTCAGCTCTCCCAGCTGGAAGGCAGCTCTGCTGGCTAAGATCTGCATATGGCAGAGGTTTTATCCTGGATATGAGGAGAGAAAAGTATCTGCAGGATTTCCCAGTGACTCCCAAAAATCTTATACAACCCCCCCTCTATACTCCATCACTCAGAGTGCAGTGTGCTATCTCAGTCCAGCACAAAGACTGTACAACATAGTAGATGTCCCTGGATGGCAATTTAGATAGACTGAAATAGATAATAAAAAATGAATAACTCTTTTCCAAGGAAAAATCAACAGAAGATCTTTTCTCATACAGAAATGGGCAGGTCTTCCTAACAGGACAACCTGATATCACTGTCTCTATTAAAAATTTTTACAATAGTAACAGAGAGACAGGGCAGTGAGCTTCTACAAGCATATGTTTAATACAGCTAAATGGCACTGGAGTCTCTGCATGCCATGACTGTTCAGCACTCTTGAAGTCAGGCTCTAAATGATTATGATATGTCATGGTACTGCTGCTGCTCCTACTGCTGCTCGAAAGCACGCAGCATTCGTTCACTCGAGTCAACTTGCCAACAGAAGGTCAGAGTGCCTTGCCTTACAAATTCACGATCTAAAGCATGATGTCATGTCTTTAAATGATAAGCTGGCAACAAAGTAAATGACATTTTGTAAAGATGTGCATAATTTTATGTTTACGCTACTTAGAATGAAGGTTCTAATAAGTCATCGGTTGTGTTCCTTTAAAGGGAAGTCTTATAACTGAGATGAATCACAACTGCAAAAGATCAAAGTTAAAAAACATCAATGATGCCATGGGGTACTTTTTAATCTTGTAATGAATGATGATCATGTGCTCTTATGAAGTTGGTCCAACTGCCAACGCCAGATGTGTATATTAAGAAAAAAGTTGTTTGTGATGTGACAGCTCTGGTTGAGCTGCCAGAGAGAGGAAAACTAGGATAACATGCCTGAGATGTTGAAGTGAAATACAGATCCTGGCAGAGAGGGGCACTGTTTGCTGATACATAATTTGTTAAGAAAAACACATTAGCTATCAGAGCGCCTCAGTGAATTTAATTCCTTATTGCCCCCATCCACCTAATTTTCTGTAAATGCCAGAAACACTTCTTGAACGATTACTACCAAACAGTAATAAATCTACAGGAGTGCAGGGGCTCTCAGAAGGAAGCAGAACTTCAGTGAAACTCTCACAGCTCACTGGAGCTGCTCTTTCCTTGAAAATTCAATTCTAATAACTAGTCATTCTGGAGGTGCCGTAGCCTTGAAAGTATCAGATGGCAGTAACAGAACTTGCAGAACCAAACTGACCCTAGAGCACAGCTTCACTATTCACTGAGAAAGCCATTCATTGAGAATAACAGGTATCATCTAAAGAGGCCTTTCAGGTCTAAACTAGAAAACTCCATCAAAACTTGAAAATCTTATTAAGTTGTATGAACACAGCCTCACTTTTAGTCCACTGGCCACCAAAATGGTCAGTCCCAATGCAAGCAGGTTCCCTTTCTGTGCTACACAGGATAGTCCAAGCTGTTCTCTGCATCCTTTTCAGACCGCTCTGCTCTTCCGCAGTGGTTGTGTCCTCTGCTGGAAGATTCCCTCTTTTGCAGTTGCCTCAATATATACATGGAAGAAGCCTCCAAATGGGAACGGCTAAATGATACATAACTTCCTTCCTGGTTTTTACTCTATGAAAGCAGTTTGCCCAGTGTCTCCAAGTAAGCTACATAGAGCACCAGGTGCAAGTGAAAATTAAAAATGGGAACTGGATGAACTTAGGAGAGAAGTCAGAACAAAAATCCCCTTGCTATGACAGACAGACACTTCAGCTGTAAGCAGGTAGCAACACAAGTATTTACATAATGAAATTTATCCATAGCTACTTGCTTTTTCTTATCTGTTATTCAGGCTGGACAGTTGTCACATAAGGCATTTCAGTTCCGAACTCCAAATGCAAGAGAAGGTGACACCGTAGCGTGTATTAGCTTGAGAAACACTTAACTGCATGAATTCTGTCTATGTTTTTCTACTGCCTTTGTGGTAAACAAAACTCCATGAAAGCTCCTTAAAGGTCTCATTTGTATGTGCAGATCAAAGGCAAAATAATTACTTGAGATGCTTCCATTATAGGGATCTTTTTAATGCAGTTATTCATCAAATAATTCTTAATCTCTAAATGTAATTTAAATACAGCTATATCTAATTAATCCAATCAATTTAGAAAGAGTCTTTAGAGTAATAGAAGTCCTTTAGATTAACAAAAAAAAACAGAAATCCAGCACTGGGTCATCAGTGATACCCATACAATGTGAAATCGGCTACCAGCTGAGAGTGCTAGACGGAAAGCTGTATAAAATGCCGTGTGTTAACCAGACTTGACTGTACCTAAAAGTGCTACCCATAAAACTGCTAGAACACGACAAAACACAATTGTCATAAAAATATGGCCAGTGAACACTGCAAATAGATTCTTAGTAAGCTAGGAAGGTGTACTGCTATGAGATAAACGTGCTGAGTGAAAATCTGCTGGGCTCTGTTTAAATAAAACGTACTTTCTGTGCACAAATAAGAAACAAAGACCATGCTGTTGATATGCTTTTTTTATCTTTGGCCCCCAGGGGTCTATGATGAGTCCATAGCTGAAAACCAATTTCAGGTATGATGAGATTAACCAGGTGCATTAATTATCTGATGGCAAAAGAATTTAAGGGCAAACAAAAAGGCACTATACTATATATGTTCTCTCTGCTCTAGGACTGATCCTGAAAGATGAGTCTCCTATTTTGCTCTAAACATCTTCAGCTGGAAGCTCACAAGAGTTTAGGGAATTCAGCATGCTGCAGGATTGTGTCTACTATCCCTCAATCAGATCATATATAAATACAGTGGGTTTAGTTCTCATTTACAGTGGCAGATAATGTATCAAGACCTTGATGTGAATGAGAATCAGGCTCGTGACTGCCCAAATTCAGCCAAACACTTAAGTGTGTGTTTAAGGCAAGTATGTGTGTGGTCCAATACACTCCAAATTAAGCGTGCACTTACATATTTTGCTGAGCAAGAACCAATGTTTGACAAAGACATATATTTCATTTACAGGTCTCTGGTAAACAAAATTAAGCAGATGTAAGTGCAAAAATAAGAATATAATACTCACTTCTTGGTTCTCTTGGCCCATCCACTGTAACCTTTATAGCTCTGTGGTATGTAGCGACTTGGGGGGGATTTGTCAGGACAGTTATTGTCAAAGTAAAGCTCTTCCCTACAAAGGGAAAAAAAACAACAAGGAATGAGTGATTACAACATGAAAACAGTCACATGCATGTTCAGTAAAGAATCAGAGACGCTTAAAATTATTCCCTGTCGTTACCACAATCGGGAAAATTAAAAACATAACTGACCATAGGAGTTTTCTTCCCCTTCAGTTTTACTCTATGTCAAGAATACGTCCATGTGTTGACAATCTAAATGTTTCTTATTTAATAATGGGTCATCATACAATGAAAGAACAAAAGTGATTCACTGCTGAGGACAAGACAAATTCTTTGCCATATTGAAAGTGGTGTAAGTCCAAAGCAAGTCAGATAATTTAAAAATTTACTCCAGTTTTGCAGCTGTGTGACAGAGAGCAGAATGTGGCCACATGTTATTTACTTCACACAGTTTTATCATTTCATTTGTTTGACTTTACTACAATAAGATGAGGAAAGAATGTATTTTCCTCCTGGGAGTCATTTTAACAGGGAATCAGTGTCTCCTGTCCTTCATATGCCAGGGGTAATATGATGATATCATTATTACTGGAACACACTTTTTTGTTTTCCCCACATATATTCCATCAATGAAATACTGAGAAAACCCCCAGCTTTCCTGTGAGGGTGAGAAACTGCTCTGTGCACGTACTATCGTCAGCCTCCATTTATTTATTTATCTTTCAAAGTCTGAATTCACACAGAGGTTTCACAAGATCATCCGCAGACTTTAGCTGAATGAAAACGTTAACAAGAAATAAATGAAGGGAGCTGCCTGCGTCTGATCGCACATTCTCACACGGCGCTGGCCCCCGTTTGGGAGACTCACTGACAGTTGTAATCTGTTAGATATGCAACGGTTAGTCATGTCAGATAGTCAAAACTGAAAACTGTTTCAAGACAGGAAAAGGTGGGCGTACAACAGTGACTCAATAAAACAGTCAGCAAACTTCGGCCTTCATGCTCATTTAAGCTGCTACTTTACCAGATGCTTAAAACTCTCTCCCCCCACCCCTCCTACTCCCTGTGTGCATACGTGCATTTTTGTTGCTAGGGCTTTTCTTCTTGCTGAACTCTGAAGGCATTCAATCAAGACACAAATCTTCAATGATATGTAACAGCACAAACTTAATGCATTTTTTTTTCCAGCTTAATATAGAACAGCTTATATATAAGGCATAATACAGAACAGAGCTTTGGCTGTCAAATCTAGTAATTGGTCTTTCTTTCTGGTCAAAGTCATATATTCCCCAAACCTGCCTGAGACATGCATCATTTATTAGCAGGAGTGCAAATTCAAGCTGTCTTGGCTATATTTTTCACAAACTAGAATGTGACATGGCTTTTTTTTTAAAGGAAATACAACTGCCATTTAGAGTAAAATGATTTTCCAGGTGTAGCTGTGCTCCTGCTGTGCCCACCTCTCCAACAGATGCAGGACAGAAGGAAGGCTGGGACCCTGGCAAAGGTACAAAAATCTCAGGAGGCTGAATTCTGTCACAGTGGAGATGAGCAGCTGAAGGTGGCTTTCCCTGGTTTCGTTGAGAATTCCCAACTTCTCAGGTCTTTTGAGAGTAATCCTCAAAAATCTCATGGAGATTTTAGGTGTACGGAGGACATCCAGTTTTTGTCCAGTCCTGCCCATCTGCTGTCCCCAGCATCAGAGTGTGCATAGGCAGCTTTTAGACACCGAGCAACAGCCCTACTGAAGCACATAGTGCCTCCGTGACTGCTTGTTTAGGGCTGAAAAGGGTCCATGTCTTTTTATCCGTCTCCAAGTACGAATTCAGCCTGTTGCTGGGACATATATAACCTGCCAGGGACAGGTTTAAAGCCTCCTTTGGCACCAGCTTACCCTGTCAAAAAGTTCTGACTATTAAATTGCATGATTGTGGCATTCAGATCACAGTTACTCATATAAAATCAGTAAAATATTATTGGTAACAAAGATACTAAAGGCATTTTCCATATACCTTTGAGTGAAAAGTTTGGCCTTCCAATGCTTCTGTTCTGTTTATACACCAAATCAGTATAAAAGTCTATCATGACTAGAAACTGACCCAACAAAATATATTATGCCTATAAAATCATTCTACGGAAAAGCACTGCAAGATCTTCTACACTAAATATATCCCAACAGTAGAGTAGCCAGAAAAAGTTGCATTCCTCAATATAAAGAGCTATGTTTCAACCTCACCTGTGAGCATTCTTAAACTGTCATCTCTCTGCCAGCCTAAGCTGAATAAGTAAGCATCTTATTTGAAAGGGAAAAGGGTTTGTTCTCTAACTGGTATTCTACCGAACTGAAGCACTAATGCAGTAACACTGATGAAGCCTCCTTGCACTCAGTAACTGACACATCACTTCATCACAGGGTGCTGTGCAGCCCGGCCAGCACACAGCTCACAGAGCTTTCAAGAGATGATTTACATATTACAGGGTTATGAGCAAAATAAATTTTTAGGGTTCCCTCTTTCAGTGATGCTTATGCCTTCCACTGATATATCACAGATATCTCTCCTCAGCTACAAAATCCTTTAATGCACTTTTTATCACCTTTCTTTATTGCCCTTAGTCATTTCAACTATCCATTTTCACAGACTAAAGACTAATTGTAGTTCTCTTTTATGAAATTCTCCAGCCAAGCAGTCATCTGGCACTATTACTTCAGTGTGTCTAAACTGTGCATTCTTTGTTATTCACACATGTGAGCTGAGCTGACACAGAGGAAGACGAGATGGACATATGCTGAAGCACAAGGCAAACCCCAGAAATTAGCTTGAAAGGAGACTCGGCAGCTTGTGTGCTTTGCATATTTTTTCAGTTAGATGCTAATGTGATTAAAGTATCAGGACACAACAAAATTAAGGTTATGATCCTTTGCTTATTGAAGACAGGAATTCTTTCTTCTCTGTGCTGTGGATCAGGCTTGTAAAAGTGAGCTACTGCCTGAAAACCACATACAAACAACTTCTGCATTCACATAAAGTGCCCCGGTTACTTAGTCTCATGAATCCAGAAAAGGTGTTTAAGAGAAATTACGCAAACGAAAACGTGAAGCTTCTGTCAAGCAAGCAACATTAATATGTATAAAAATCAAGTTTCCCCATTGAGCCATGAGAAGCAAGAAAAAAACGTGGGAGAGGAGGTGAAGTGGTAAGTTGATGATTCAGACTCCACAATCAAATTTAGAGATACAAAGATCAAAGACTGAGCTGTTTAGAAAGATGTAAATCTAAAGTCAGGAACAGGTGTGGATTAGTTTTTCGCTACCGAAAAGTGATCTCTTTATTACTTGATTTGTCCTGTTCTACTTCAAGACCTGCATCTACTGATAATTGTCTACGCAAGGAGCTTTCTCACTTCTCTTTGTAACTACTGCTTTCTTTTCCTGATATTTTAAGCAGGGTTCTAAAAGTCTATCATTAATGATAACTCTTTCTCCTTCACTCCCTCTCTCTCTCTCCCCCTCTCTGTTCTAAGTCTGGAAGACAAGTCTGGACCAATTTCTCCATCCTGCCTCTGGCAGCAGAATGCAGCATTTCAGATCCTCCACTGAGTCCCGACTGCTTCAAAGGAAAAGCCCTACTTTCTTCCGTTAAGATCATAAGAAATATAGGGGGAGGGGGTCAGCTCTGTTTGGACATAATTACACTTCATCAAAAGAAGCTTTCTTCATCTTCCATGCGTGAAAAGTCTGCAAGCAGTTAAGTCTGTCTTTTTTCTTCCTTCTTTTTTCCTTCTTTTTTTTTTAATATAAAAATTGCTATTTGGGAAACTAGCCAAAACTCAGAAAGCCAATATAGTAAAACAGTGCACACCCTTTGTTTGTCTTTGAAGTCTCTTAAATAAATACATTGAAGGTTTGAAAAGTACACTATCGCTTTTCCATAGATTCTACCCAGATTGATCAGAGAAAAAGTCTATTCCAAGTCTGCTAGATACAAATATAAATTAAAGTACTGGAAAAAAATTTTAGGAGCTTTGTGTTTATGTGTGTCTGTAGCCATATCTACTGAGGCTTTAGGCCCTCAATTTCATTTCCTATGCTTTAATAAAAAGTATATATCATAGGTTTCAAATGAAATTCAGAGGTAGTAGTACATCACATTTCAGTTCTTTTTCAGCACTACTGAAAGACTGATACACTACTGAACTTTTACTGTAAGGTGGCAGTAGTGATGGAGCCAGAAAACTTTCAAACCTAATCCATCAGCAGAAAAACAAAGCAGACTGGTTTTTTTTAAAGAAAGTAAGACAAATGGAAGAGATAGGTAACACCTTATCCCAAAGGGCAATGAACTCCATATTTATATTGCATTACTGGTGCAATAGTTATTCTGTCTTTCAAGTTATTCTTTATTATTGGTACTTTTTAAGTTGTAAAATGATAAAGAGAATTGTTGGCCAGGTCACTAAAATAAAAAAATAGCCACTGTGAACCATGCTTATGGTCTTACTTTCAGAAAGCACTTGTAAAAGCGTGCTGACTGATTTAGACTATCTAGGCCTCTGTCCTGTGTTTGGGCTTTTTTTGGATAAATACTCTTTCCTTCCTTAAGATGGACTGCAACTGCTTTCTAAAGAATATTACTGTAAAATTAGTTTTACTGCTGATTTTCTAGCACAACCGATCGCTTTCTATTGCTTTGTTTTGCCCTATACAGGGCTAGTTAAAAAAAAACCAACAAACAAAACCAGCAAAACCTGAATAATTATTTCAAATACATAAACAAAAAATTATGTTGGTTGAATCAATGACTGATAGAACAAACCCCTCTGAAGATCCCTGCAGCAAAAACTGAAGTGCCAGCTTCCTTCAAGCTGCTCTTTCAATCACTACCTGAAATTTGAAAGCAGCCACAAGACTCTTAAAAGGAATTCTTGCAAACTTCCAATGACTACAAAGGATTTCCATGAGTGTAGGGCACTTTCCAGATTATAGGAAGCTCCTAAACAGCTGGAAGACAATGATAGCATTCTACCTCTTCAGAAAAAAATAAGTTAGTTACCCTGTCATTTAAAGTAAAGGTGAAATTTAGTTCAAGCCCAAGCTTACCAGCAATTCATAAAAAGTCAAGCAGTTTAGTAACAAGAAAGGTAGAACTTACTTTTGCAAGTCATATGCATTATGATTTTAAAGGGCAGGGAATTCACTAGAAAGCTTTCCACTAATAGCTGTAAGCCTTTAAAGATGTAAGCCCTTAAAGAATATACCCTATAGCACATGTGATATGCAAAATTTCTTTAATTATAACTCTTCTACAACTTCAGAAGTAGCTCTACTGCTAAAGGGAATTCTCCATCTCTCACTGCCATGTCCTGAGATATACTCTCTGACTCCAGATAACCCAGATCACAAATAACCCCACTTCTGTCTACCTATGCTGTGGGATTAAAATAGGGAAGCAGGTACTTAAAATAGGGAAGCAGGTACTCCTCACATGCAGAGACGTGAGGAGTAAGAAAAACTTAGGGAAGACTCAACTTGCTTGAGCTGCAAAAATGATTAAGTTTGCAAATAAAACAAGCATTCATCCCTCCAAATGAAAGGGCAACAACGATGCATTCACAGACTACTCACTATTTCATTGCAAAGTAAGTGTGGTATCTAGACATTGTTTTTACTTCATGATAGACACAGAGAATGCAGTGGCCTACCTCTTCCACTTCTGCCCACAAATCGTAAGTCATTAAATCTGGCCACCTGGTTCTTCATCACAGCAGAAGCATTTCGCAGCTCTGCAGAGTAGTTCTCATCGTTTCCAGCCATGACAGTGACCACTGTCCCATCAGGCACTTCTCCTAAGGCCACCACCTGTTAAAATGGGAAGACAATGACAACTTGTGAGGCAACGCTTTGAAAATACGTGTCTCCATCCCAGCTTTGCAGGCTGCCACTCTCATTACGAAGCTCTGTGGCAGCTTCTCCAGCTCACTGTGGTGAAGAGTCATGTATTAGCTGAACACAGAACAAAGTGCCACATCAAAGACAGAAACATCTTGTATTGTCTCCCTTTCTCATAGCCTAATGGGGAATTTCTTGTTACATTTCTTCAGAAACATTTAACATCCTTACATAGAGTGTATGGTCTAATGCTTCCTGAAGGCCAACTTTGTTCTTAGCAACCTGTGAGCAGCGAAAAAACACGAGGCATGGCTTGTATCCACAAATTATACGTGGGAATGCATTTGAAATGGGAAGTTAGTAATTGCTACTATCAGCCTTATCACCCACATTCGGTTCTAGTCACTCCTGATTGCACCATCACCCTGATCCTGGAGGTCCTGAGACTTCAAGCTGTAGAGAAACCTCCATCCACCCATCCCAGGAATGGCACCAGGGGCATCAGCAGACAAAGCTCTCCACCCAGCATGTTGCTGTGATGGAGGACATGATGGCTGGAATTCAAACTCTTCAGATGCAATATAAAACAAAGGCTGTATTTCCTTGCAGGCATGTAAATTTTCATAGCGCTCTCAAGCGTCACATGTGGTTAGTGCTGATACCTCCCTCAAATTCCAGGATGGGTGAACAGAAGATATCGAAGTATTTCTCCTTTACGTTTCAGTTAGCTGAGAGTCTCACTTTCATGCTTCAGTGGTTCTGTAGCCACTCCAACATCTGATTAATAAATGCCAGAGAGCAGACTGCTACTGTTTTCTGATCTGAAAACACAGGGATACCTACAGCGTTACTGCACTTTGACTTTTAAAAGTTAAAATAAATGGGAACACTAAGTTACTATGAAGAAATTCATCCACAGTTCTTCACATAGGGCAAAGAAGCCACAAAGTAGTACCAAGAAAATTATTTTCTTTTGCCCAGTTAGCTAATACTGATGCTGGAAATACATTCACAAGAAGAAGAGATTCAGAAATATTGCATGGCTGAGTTTGAAATTGGAAAAAAAAAATTATCTTGAGACATGAAGTCTTGCAGTTTCTACCAGTTTACATGGCCAGATATGACTTTTTATATTATCTGGAGTAATTTATTCTGTTGCCTGAAATACGTATTATATTTTACCCTAAGCCCTGCTTGAAACGTCTTTCTCATAAATGATCCTGACTGAAACTAATAATTGCAGGTTGCACTTTAATATTAATTGAGTGGAAAGAACGAGGAGTTCTGAATACATAGGGAGAGTAGCCCAGTGCACTGTGCAGTGTTTCTCTAAGTCAATCAAAACTAATTACAAGGGCATACAAATTCTGAAAATATTTAAAACAGACTATATTACTGAAAATTATAGCTCATCTTCTTTAAAAGAAATACTGAAGAGAAAGAAGAAAGCAAAGCTAAAATACTGTATAAAAAGCACTGCCCTGGTGCTTTTCTGTTTTTCCATGAAACACCAGGTATTACCACCCAAAAGTGGAAACAGTTTTGCCACAAACTACTGTGAAGTCCTCGCCTACCAAGCAAAGATTTCACTTTAAAGTGACATGAACATCCCTGAACATAGAAACACAGGAACCACCATTGTAGATAAGATCTGATGTCCCACTAACTCACTGCCTTGGGTCTGACAGCAACCAGGAGGTATGACGGCTTCAAAGCAAGGTGTAAGGAATAATAAATAACAATCAAATAATAAACAATAATCTGCTGAGCAGATTAGATAGAGCTGACTCTAACCTTTAATAAATGGGTATTGGCTTAAACTCGAAAGCATGGGCTTCAGACTACTTACAGAACACTCTCAGTGTGCAATAGACCACGTTCCCCCTGGACAGTGCTGCCATGCATGCTGGCATCCCAGGGAGCTGCAACCTGTGTTTTTTATATCTCACAAACCAAAGAAAAGTAAAAAAAAATAAATCACATTAACTTCAGAAATGTAAAGAAGCCAAGAGCACAGGAGGAAGTGTGCGCCTGCCAGGGGCCTCAGAAGAGGGAGCAGAACGACTGCAGCCTCAGATCACCTCTTTCTCTCTAGGTAACCAGGGCATTGAGCAGGCAGTAGCATTGCACCTCTATCTCAGCCCAGTCTCCCCAGCATGGGTTCAGCTTGCAACACCTGGGAAGAGGGGAACAATACCTCTTAAAAGGCTGCCCTGTCCCCTGTTGCTTTCCAGGGCTTTCTTCCCTACCCTTTCCACTCAATGGTATCAGTTCAATTTGTTAGCTTAGGCATCAGCCTAAAGCTGCACATGCCACTGCCAGAGTCACGGGGCTGGGTGCACCTAACCAAGAAGTGCATCACTGCTGAGCTGCACTGGCTTTTGGATGCAGTATGATATATTATCACCGTTCTTCTCATTATAAGACCGAAGGAAAAGACAAACTGAAATCAGAAGGGAAAATAAAAAATTTAGCTAATAAAGTCCTATTACATAGGAAGCTCCCCTATTACATGGAGTAGTAAAATTCCTTTTTCATAATTTCATACTTTTTTTGCCATGAAAGACTTGCACACATACATAACAGCACTGGGTAGAAAAAAAGCTTTGCAAAACGAATTTGAAACCTGCAGAAATAGCATTATTTTAAGAATTTTAAAAGGTAACTTTACATATTGAAAGACTGTTGGCAAAAAGCTTGATTTGGTAATTTTCTACCATGTATCAATCCAGAATTATTTACATACTTTTCGAAAGAGGATTGCAAGTGCACTGTGAAATGAATGAGTGCGCAAAAACCTAAAGATTAAAAGCAGCCACAGTGCCCATTCCTGACCTATTCTTCAAACGTAAATCTCTCTATTATTTCAAAATCTTCATTTGCCACACTAAACCACTTTCACATTTTGGTGATTAAAGCTCAAATCTGTTTTTGCAACTAAAGCTCAAAAAGGTACACAAAGTCAGATGAAGCCACAAAATACACGCAAACCGATTCTTACAAGTTGAAAATAACTATGTGTAATTTTTTGCATAACACAATTATCATCTGGTTAGGCAACCTCTTTGCCCAGTTTTGGTCCAGTGGGATTTGAACTGGCCAAAGTATGTACCCTAAAGATGGAAGTTATCAGCACAAAGCAAAACTACTATACAACAGCAGGTACTAAGATCTTCTGCCAAGCAAAATGCTTGTTTCGGGGAAAAAAGTAGTATACATGCTAAATAAATCCTCTCAAGGACTGATATCTATCATTTCAAAAATTTTCCTGTGAAACACTGCATTCAAACTGCCCCAAATGTAAAATCATATGTACTGAGAACGCTCCTTCCAGGGATTGCCAGAAGAGCATCTGATACTATTAAAAATATTTTAATGTTCTGTAACTTAAAACAGAGTAACTGATTTGCACTGCTTTTTGTTTCAGAATATACATCTGGGCTGGCAATTTATACAGCAGGTTTCAGCTTGAAGCTATTTAAAACAGCTGAGTTATAAACTCTGAAAATTGGGGTTTGGAGTGGAAATGCTGACAGACCCTTAACTACTGTGGTGCTACTGGGGGGAGGTCTTAGGCTTCACGTCCGTTATTTAAACCCTGCCTTTAGGTCCACCAAGACTCTGCCACCCTCTGCATCATACAAAAGCCACATGTCACATCTAACGTGGCAATTTGGGTCTTTATGGCTTTCAGTAAAAACTCCCAGGCAGACACATAAACAGAGGGGCAAACCTTGACAAATCTACTCAAATAGAGTGCTGCTGGCTATTGAGATTAAGACATGAATATGGTCTGGACCTGGGTGCACAATATCCATTTATTTTATGCTGGAATATTAAGAGATAGCTAGAACTAAATTAATAGGTACACGTCTACTACTCTTCCCCATAAAACCAGTCCGCATTAACAATCTTACTAGTACACTCAACAGGGACTCCCTCCCCAGTACGTGTAAATATTAATACTTAAAATCCAATCTAATACTAAGCCAACATTATTTCAAAAAATTATAATCAAACCAGCACTGTTTATAACACACTTCCTCTCCTGCATATGATTTATATCTGTTTTTCTAAATTAAAACAGTGCTATATCCAGAGTACTTTTTAACTAGAGACCTCTGTGAAAGAATTATGACACACTTAACACACCACTCAAAACATCATCATCATATTATTTATTGCCAATAAAACTTCAAAAAGTGTGTAGTCTGTGAGCTATTTTACTTTCAAGTTACAGTTTAGCCGAGATTTCTATAGCCCAAATCTGTCTTTTTTTTCCTTTGCAGAGATAATTCACATTCTGTTCTGCCATAGTCAAGTGTTTCACTGTATGATTCACGCAGCTTCTTTCATGCAAAAGCACTGGGCAGCCGTATGCAAGTTACATTTAGAAAAATGAAATTATTTTTTAAAATGCTCAAAATTAATTCAACTGAGTTTCAAATTAATTTGCCAGTAAATGAGGAAGCAAGTATCTTCAGCATGTAAAAAGTATGCATTGCATCTGTGGAAACACAGATGTACCCAAAGCCAAAGAGTGCCAGGGGCAAGGTGCACTCCTGATGTACCAGTAAGTTGATCAGATCTACACCTTCCTGTCAGCCATCACCTATAGGACTTAAACATAAGACATATATAAATGTACATATAGGAACACAAAAAGCTTTGGAAATGTACTAATCACTTTTCTATCCTTTCATCACATGCAAGTATTCCTATTGTAATAATGTTCTAACGAGCTTAATATTTACTTTAGATCTTTCCCTTATTCTAATGAACTGTGACCGCATCCTTTGAATTGCTGTGAGGTAGAAGGCTCTGACCTTTCAAATGAAAACTGCAATGTAAGTGCAATAACGTAAGATCTTCCTCATCCCTTCTATAAAGAGTAACGGTAATACCAACTTAATATAACGCTTAATTAAATGATAATCACCATTCTCCAAAATCTCCTCCTCCTTACCCCATGGCCCCTCTGAATCAGTCACTGTGATCCACACCTAGAGAGCCTTGGAGTGCTACACCGAGTCACGAACACACAACACAATCCATCTTCCTGCCACTTCTACAGAGCCCGACCACCATGACCCGCACAAGCAGGCCCCATGGAAAAGGTTTGTTCCTCCTGTGACTCCTGACTCTCCAAGCTGCTTCCCCTATGCTTTAGCCAACCCTCATCCTCACCCCTGTAACATTTTGGAAGCAAAGCTGCATCTTTATCCCCAGTCACTGCAACACGTACTCATCTAACGGATTCTATGATCTCTTATGGCTAAACAGCTGCGGTAACACGGCTAGCGATCTGGAAACATCAGAACAAGGTGATATTCTGGGAACGTACTGGGTGAAGCTGTTTCCTAACTCTTCCACCTTCTGAGCTATTTTCAGGCACATTATTTCTCACATAGCGGGTATGGTAGCGATGAGTCCCTTGCAGGGCCACCCCACTGTTGGGGCAGGTGCTCTGGGACACCCGGGACATCACCTTCTCACTACCCTCCCTAAACGGGAGAGAAAACTCCAGGCGTAAGCTTTCAAATATCGCCAGGGGAGGACAAGGGCTTGCTTTAAAGCACACAATTCTTGTTGCCACAGTTCTTTTGGAAGATCTTTTCCTCTCATAAGCACGCCGTGGGGATGTAAACAGAAAATTAAAAGCAGCATCCCTGGTGCGGATCGGGGTGGTATTTATTATTTAAACGCATGAGTCCTGCCAAGGAGAGTGTCTTCTGGCCAGACACTTGCCTGCGTGCCCACCAAGGAAGTGACAGGGTCCCGGCCCTCCCAAAAGCCCCGACACCCTCTTCCCAGCTCCATCTCAGCCCGAGATGCCCCCTGGGTAGGTGGCAAAGCACCGGTCCCCCTCTACCAACCCTGCGCCCCAGCCTGGCCTTCAAACCGCAGCCGTAGGAACTGGAGCCGCTGCACGGGTGAGGGGGGCAGAGCGGGCATAGGGGAGCACAGGAAGAACACCTGGGGGGAGAGGCACGGGAGGCACTGCAACAGTTGTGGGGGGGTACTGCAGGCACTGCGGGGGGTGCAGAGGAGGCACTGGAATGCAGTGGGTTAGGAAACGGGGGCACAAAAGACACTGCGGGACAGAGGGCATAGAAGCTACTGCGGGGGGGCGGTGGAGGCACGGCAGGACATGGACGGGATACAGAAGCCACTCTAAGACTCGGGGGGGGGGGGGGGGGGGTGCGCGTGTACAGGAGGCATTCTAGGACTGGGGGGCAGAGAAGCTCCTGCAGGCCGGTGGGGCACTAGAGCCATTGCAGGACGGAGGGGGCGCAGGAAACATTGCAGGATGAAGGGGAAAGAAAAGTTCCTTTGGGGAGGGGGGAAAGGCATAGGAGACAGTGCAGGCTGTGGGGGGGTAACATGAGAGATTGTAGGATGGGGGAGCACCGGGAAGCATTGAAGGATCGGGTGGTACAGGAGACACTGCAGGACGAGGAGGGTTGAGGCGGGGAAAAGAGACGCCCCTGCGGGCCGGGGGTGCAGAAGAGACATTGCAGGACGGTAGGGGCACGGGAGGCATTCCGGGTTTGGTGGGGGGGGTGGAGAATAAAAGCCCCTTAAGATTGGGGGGGGGGGGGGCACAGAGGCCCCTGCGGGCCGGGGAGCACAGGAAGCATTGCAGGATAAGGGCCACAGGCGGCACTGGGGTGGGGGGGAAGCCTCTGCAGGACGGGAGGCACAGAAGGCACTGTCAGATAAGGGTGCACGGGGAGGCACTTAAGGATGGGGGGCAAGGCACAAGAGTCATTGCAGGTTGGGGGGACACAGTGGCCCTGCAGTCTTGGGGTCAGAAAAACGCTTGCAGAAGGTCTCTGTGCCCCCCCCCCCCCCGGGCCGGCGAGGGCAGAGGCGGCTCCGCTGGAGGAAACGCGGCGCGGCGGGGCAGGGGGGGAGGCATCCCCGGCCAGCGGCGGCGGCGGGAGGGGGTGTCTCACCTTGAATGCCACCGGGAGGGTCTTGTTGCAGCGCCAGTGCGAGGGCAGCACGGAGCAGAGGAAGTTGGGGCTGTCGGTGCGGACCAGCTCGGCGGGGTGGTCAGCGATGATCTCCACCATGGTGCGGTTATCGTGGGGGCGCAGCCTGGGCACGGCGGCCGCCGCTTCTTGCTGCTGTTGCTGCTGCTGCTGCTGCTGGGCTACTACGACCGGGCTGACTTCGCTCATCTTGCCGGGCTGCAGGCTGCTGGAGGGGGGGCTGAACCTCCGGCTGGTGCTGGGATCTACGGGAATACGCATCACAACAGCCACAAGTTAGCGAATTGGGGGGCGGGGGGGAATAGGGGGGAGCGGTAAGGGGGATCGCTGGAGGAGGCGTGTAGTGAGGGGTGGGGGTTATAAAAAATATCTATATAGCGAAAAAAGGGGTGAATGGAAAAGTGGAGGGGTGAGAATGAGGGGCAAAAAAGCCACTCGGAAAAAAAAAAGAAAAAAAAAAGCGGATTAAACGCACAAAAAAAAAAAAAAATCAGTCTGTTTTTCTTTTGTTGTTTGTTTTTTTTTTAAAGAAAGATGGACGGGGCGGGGGGGAGATGATGCCGGGGCGGGCGTCTGCTGCAGCGAGAGAGTGGGTCTGGCCGCGGAGTGCGGGGCTGCCCCTCTCAGCAAAGCCCGGCGGCGAACTGCATGGTCCCGGCTTCTGCCCAGCTGCAAATGCTGCTGCTTCTCCTCCTCCTTCCTTCCTTCTTGCAGAATCTCTGCTCTTTTCCCTCCTAGCCACCGCTTCTTCCCTCAAGTGCTTGAATTTCTTTCCTTTTTCTTCCCCTCCCTCCCCGTCCTCTCCTTTTTTTTTTTTCTTCTCTCTTTTCGGATTTTCAAAAGGTTGTCTTGGGAGAAGTCAAACTCGGAGCTGGTTCAGCTTCCCGGCTTGCTGCTGCCGCCAGAAGAGGAGCGAAACTCCCAAACCCGGCGAGGGGGTGCTCAGGGGAACGTCCCGTTTTCCTCCGAAGAAATCTTCCTCCTCCGGATAAATATTAAAAGGGAAAAAAAAAAGGAGAACGGAGCAAACAAAAAGCCTCAGTGGGACAGAGGCGACGAGTCGCCGCTCTCCCCCGCTTATTGCCTTTGGCTTCAGGAAGCGGAGTGAAGCGGGAGCTCGGGAAGGGGCTTGGGAAAAGGCTCCCCTCCCCAGAAAAAAAAATCGCTCCCGAAGCTATTTCGGCGAGGAAAGCAAGTTACTGGGGTTGTTGGGTGAAGAGGAAAGTCACAGGGCTAGTAATTAAAAGGGAGGCTTTAGCCGGTTCCTTTGGGACGATAGGACTTAAGAAAAGCTGAACTTTCAGAGTCCCAGGGGGAAAAAAGCGGGGACCATAGCTGGAAAAATCAAAACACAAAAACCCAACAAAACACCCCTCCTTAGGCTGATTTCTAATATATGACCAAGTAAATTGTGGGAAAAGGCAGCCTCAGTTCAGTCCGGTCCTTTTAATGAAGACGCCTGCTGGATCCTAGTCCGTTGCGTTGAATAGGCGAACAAAAATCTTTCCTTTTTTTTTTTCCGCCCCTGATGAACAACAGCGGCAAAAAAAAAAAAAAAAAAAAATCAGTCAAGTGTCGGTTTGAGTGATTTTTCTTTCTGAAAAATAGGGTTAAAATAAAAAGCAACCAAAAAACAACAAACTTATTTTGGGTCCCAAGAAGTTGAGGTCGGCGAAGATGAAGGAGCAGAAAGGAAAAAAAAAAAAAGGAAAAAAAAAAAGCCCGGAGTTTTTTGTCCTGAATGTGGTTTTTGGAGGCTGGGATTTCTAATGATTAGGTTTTTGTGGTTTATATATACAGGACTCGCTGGGTAAGGCGATCATTATGCTGATGAGAGTCAGCAGCACGTGGTGCTCCACTCCTCAGACTTGTGCAGCCTTCAAAATAAATACAACAATGTGCAACCCCCTCAAGGAGGAGAAACCTCGCTTGGAGTCGCTGTCCCGCACGGGGAGGGGGACGGGGACGGGCAGCGGGGGGTAGTAGGAGACAGTCGCTGATCTCCCGTTTCTCTCCGCCTTTTTTTCCATTAACACTTTGGGGCTTGTTTAAAAAAAAACAAAACAAACCAAACAAAAAAAAAGGCATGAAAAGTCTTGTTTGCAAAAAAAAAAAAGTAAAAATAATCTGGTGCCAAATGTTTTTTTTTGTGTGGGTTTTTTTTTTTCCTCCTAAGTCTCTGCTAGTCTAAAGCCTAAACCATTTCCTTGAATGAATGAAAGCTATAAAACCCCCTTCAGACTATTAAGGTGAAGGGAGTCTGGTTTGTTTTCTCCCTTAAAAAAAAAAAAAAAGAAAAGGCAGATCTTATTAAAAACAATTTACATACCCAATAGTAAAAAAGTGTAAACGCCTCCCAGCGCAGATAAGGACCTATCACAACCCTCCGTCTAATTTCTAAGGCTTTACTTCTACTTGCTACTTCCACCTTCTTGTAAAAAGTCGGCGCTGCGTGTGTGCTCCTTGCTCGCCGCCTGTGTGTGACTCGGGGCGGTGTGTCTGTCTGTGGCGGGGTGGGGAGGGGGGGGAATCCGTCGTTTTTACGGAGCTTTTGCAAACCCTAACCCCGGCACGCAGACCCAGCCGAAAAGCCAGGTTTGTCCCGCCTGCCCCTCCGCGAACAGCCCCGGGACATGGGCACGGGGAGGGGGTGCGGGTCAAGAGACACATCGCAGCTGTTTCCGCGTTCTGCGGAGCCTCCGCCGGCGCTACCCCAGCCGCCTTCACCACCCCCCACCCCCCCAGACCAGAGCCTCTCCGAGAGCAACCCCCATGGGGGAAGGTAGGCGCCCCGGCAGCAGTCCGCATGCAGCGCTGCTCCTTCCGCATTTCATATGAAAGAATAAGAAAAAAAGATCTGACGTTCGGTCACAGGGGAGAGCTCTCGCTCCGCGCACCGCGCCTGCCGCCTCCGCTCCGCGCCCGCCGCGACGCGCTGAGACCCAGGGGTCCCGCCTCAGGGTTCCTGCTCCCTCTCCTCTGCCCTTCCCACGGTTAAAAAGGGGAGTAACAGCCCCGACTCACTGCCCCGCAGGGACCTGTGTCCGCCTCTTCTATTTTTCTCTATTTTTCTTAATTTTTCCTTCATTCCACCCCCCCCTTTTTTTTTTTTCTTTTTTTTAAATTTTATTTTTCCTTTTCCTTGTCCAGTGTTGGAGGGCCTGTAGAAGTTTCCCACCCCGTTGTGAAAATGCAATCACTTTGGCTAACACCACAAACCTCTCCTGTGCTCACCCTGCTTCTCTTACAACCATAGGGATCTGCTTTTTCCCCCCAAAGTAAGCCACAGGCATTCCCAAAGGACAATTACTGGGATATTCAGAAGCTCTGAATTGCTATAGTTTCCTTACATAAAACTTTTTTTTTTTTTACAAATATTTTGGTAAAATGTTTACGAGCATAGGTTCTTTTGGCTTTCCCCAGCTTTTAGCTGGATGGGGAAACACATTCCATTAGAGCCATTCCAAAGGTGCTAGAAAGAAGGCAAGAGGTTGTCTTCTGTCCAAATACTATATAAGCCTGACAATCATGATTTATTTCAAACAAGAAGATACATTTCCACTTTTAATTAGTCACACTAAAAGTTTTACAGTCACCTCTCTTCCTACTAAAATAAAAATTTAATTAGGATAAACGAAAGTAAGTTATTGGAAAGCACCAGTTTAAGGTCACTTAAAATAGTCCACGGTTATTTAGAATGTCGAAATAAAATTTTCCACTGAACGCACTAACAAAGTTTCAGGTATCTGGCACAGCTGATTTTCAGTCTCCGTGCAAAAATATCTTTCTGCTGAACATTTACACGTTTAACAGGAACTTACTACAAGCCTGGAACAGAACGCAGCTCAGAGCACCAGAGTTTTATTTCAATGGTTATGGACAAATTAATAATAGTATCAGGAACGTTTATGGACCTGCATAAAAGCTGGATGGGGTTTTCCAGCAAAAATAATTTGTGTTATATATAATCTGGAACGTTGGCTTGGATTTGGCTGAAATGGAGAGAAACCCTGCTGCTCGGCTTTCCTCGGGTTTTATTTCAGAACTTCTCGGAATTTTAGCCCTAGTTGCAAAATGGGTCATATTTTAAGATGTTAGAGAATTGTAGGAGGTTAGTGAAAAAATGTGCTTGCACTGCAAATTACATTTTAGCAAACACCTTTGGATCGTCTTTATAAACCAGGATTTTCATTAGTACGGCTGTATTTGCTTCAGTCGTCCTTCAGCCTTTTCACTTTTAACTCTGTTGTGAATACAGCTGTAATGAGGTTGCTTTTGGACCAAAAAGTAATGTTTTAAACACCCCTGAGCTTGTTTACCATTAACATTTATCAAACATGGGCCCAGCATACTGCTGTCGTAAGCATCGTATGCTCAAGATGAAAAATAATTGCCAGATTTGAAAGATTCTAACCTGGATGAAGTTCCCTAAACAAATAGTTTCGATGACAGTTTGTTGGGCTGGGATGTGCTGTAAATATGACGACTACAGAATATATTTTGAGCTTCTCTATGTATGTAAATAGCCTTTGTGAAACAGGAGTAAATGAATGGGTTCACTAGGTTTGTTATTGTATTGGATATTTTTAGTCAGAGTGACTACAGCAATGTCAGCAATTATTACTATAGTTAAGGACTTGCCAATATTCTCTTTCCAACATTTACCTTCCCAAAGTTTTTTATGCATTTGTGAACGCGTGCATCGAGCCAAAATGTGTGAATTTAAGTCAGCTTAATGCTAGGGAAGGTTTTGCCCAAATTTCCATTCATTTCAGTAGGGGCAAGATAAGCCTCAGTGTCTCTTGGCAGTGCTTTACTTTTGCTCTGGTTGTAAATTGACTGCTTGCCCAGCTATTCTTTGCTTTTTCTTAAGTATGACAAATAGTAACTCTAGATTAGCACATTATTTGGTCCGTTAAGTAGTCATGTGGTAATGAGTTCTGTAACTACAGCATTCATAGTCAGTCTACGGACTACTGTAGTTTGTTTAACTCCTGCCTCCCTGCCCCACTGATTTACAACCCAGATAAAAGAAGATTCTTTGTGTCCCAGAATTAGTCGAAAGGATTTAATATTTCAGCACCATGCACTACTTTTTAGTGTTTTAGTTCCTGATACAAACATAAGCATAAAGATGTAAAAGTCTGTAAGATGATTACATGAAAAAGAAATCAATCTTGAGAATATGACTTTTCCCCACAGTATTTTCAGGAGGATGTGAGGACGGAGAGCCGAGACTCTTGCGTTCTGCCTCGGGATTTGATGCTGATTTGCTCTGTGATTTCAGGCAAGCCTTTTAGTAAGTCTTCCCTCAGTATAAAATGGAGTACTAACTATTACCATATACCTTTTGAGATATAAAAGTACGTGTTCGATTCTCAGAAATCCAAAGATTAGCAGGGCTCTGCACCCAGTAATGCCAGGAGAAGAGTTCTAAATGCTGGTAAGAAACCTGCTGTGTCACTACTGAAAAAGAGTTGGCTTTTCTGTGGCACACAGTGAAATGCATGTTACGCAAACAACAAAGTAAATAGTTACTGCTTCTGATTTTTTTTTTCCCCTAAATGATGTATTTTCTGCTTCTCTAATAAGCATGGACTGCAAGCCAAGGTCTCAGTCCTACTGTAGGGTTCTCCCATTTCCCTCCCTGTCTGCAGCCTTTTATGCCCCATTGGAACTAAATTTATTTCAATGAGGTTTAAAGCAGCAAATGACCATGTCATCATTGCGAGGAAAGAACCGTGGGCCTACTTGTCATCTTACAACAGCATTTGAAAGAGAAAAGTATGGCCTGTGTTTTCTGGCAGTAAAAATGTGAATGTGTAGTACATTAGGGAAATATATGGCCTGGCTTTTTCAAGTAAATTTTGTATTTTTTCTTTTTTTTTTTAATGCTTGCAGCATGCAAACTAAAAATTAACTGTAGCATGTTGTTGGGGTTTTCATAGTTAGGGACAAACGTTTTTTTTCACTGCAAGACTGACTTTGTCCCTTTCCATTCATCCTCCTCCCAACTTCTGTGTAACTAGTTTTAGAATGAGGAAAAGGTGGTGTTTTTCTCCCTGAATAAATTCAGATAAAATCATCACATTGTTCTAGAAATATAAAGGCTAGAAAATGAGAGCTTAAACGTTCTTGTTTTTTCTTTACTTCATTCAGCACATATAAAACCAGCATGAGCCAGAAACTTCACGGTTATTTTTTCTGTTGACCTCAATGAAAACTGGTTCCCTTGACTAACTGTAGGGAAAGTGGGTGGTATAACTGTTTGTAATTAAAAAGGGTTTATACATTTGGATCCTTGCAGAGTTCCTAAATTTTGCATGCTGCTTTTTAAGGGACTAATGAAGTGCACTCTGTCCAGATACAAGCTCCATAAAGCTCACACAGAAGATACTACAAGATCTAAGTCAGTCTCGAGTAGGAGAGGTTGTTTTTAATGCTCCCAACCACAAGCTCACCACCAAGTCCTTACATTTACTCCCTCAGTGTTGCAACAGTGAGGATTCCCATTGTAAATTCTCAATAGCATGAATGGCAGAAAAAAAACCCAGGCACGTTCTTTGTTAACAAGGTGAGTTTTAAAGCTGAAGCAATAGAAAAATAGTAAATAGTAATAGACTTGTTCTAAAAAGGATGAAAACATACAGCACTGAAAGAGGTGGTGCAGTCTACAGGAGTGAAAGAGAAGAAAGCATTCAGTAATGTCAAACAGTAAGTGCAATGGACACAGCAAACCAACTATTTGAGGAACTATAAAAATTAGTCTGCTTTTGCCCTTTCTTTCCTGAAAATTCACTCAATAACAGATGTGAGCCCCACATCAGCTATGGCCTCAGGACCTTGGGGGTGCAGGGCATAACACAGGGTCGATCCCTTAGTCAGCTGTTGCGGATTTCGCAGCGAAGTCACAGGAGACAACAACATCAATCCAAAAATAAGTCATAGGTGCAGATGACAAAACATTAGACATCCCAGGAATGATTCTGTCTAGTAATAAAAGACATCTGGCAGAAAAAATATAGGTGAAGCTGCCAGCAGTATATGCAGTTAAGCTTGTCTACCACTTTCCAGTGTAAGACCTTATTTTCACTCACATATCATTGCCAGTTTTTTACTGTTCAGGATGAGCTTTTCAATCCTGAGTCTGCCTCAAGCTGAATTTTTTGGAAACTACCAGCAGAAATACTTCTGCTACTTGTAAGATCAGCATTAAGAGAAAACCCATTGTTTCACAATAGTTTTAAATTTCTTAGAATCACCCCAATATCTATTTCAGAGCTGAGATGGGAAGTTTTCCTTGGTAGGAGAGGAATAAGGGGGAAAAATCAGATAAGTTCCTTTTGTTGCCCTTGACCAAAAGGACCCACCCGAACTTGGCTGAGTTAGAAGCTGCTGAAAATTGTTGAGGTTTTTCTTGTGTGTGCTCAGTACAGATGGAGTAGTTGGCAATTAAGTTTTGCAAAGCCTCTATAGCAGCACTGGGCTTGCTAGACTGGACTGGATCTGTAGTCAGTCTAATCTGACCAATATTCTCCCTGACAGTAGGCTTCACTGTTTTAGAGGAAAGGATAAGAAGCCCTAGAGTCAGCAGATAGATACGGGATCTATTTCTCCTTTAAGGTCTCATCTTAGTTAATAGTAGCTTATAAAATATGATCAGAATGACTGTCAGCAGTTCAGTTTTAAATTGTATCTTTTAGAAGTCTATAATTCAACCATAAAAATTCCTTACGGGCTAAAAACTGGCTTATACTCTCAGTTCAGAAGTCAAAATTCTCTGCAGCTTTTTTTTTTCTTTAAATAGTCTGTTTTGAAGTGATAGAAAAGAAAAAAAAAATGAGTCTTGTACAAATCCTGGATTTTTTTTTCATAACACACTTCATAATTCAGTTATGGTTAGTATGATAAATTTTACACTATTTCTTTCAAATGCTGGTCAGGCCCCAGAAGGAACATGAGTAAGTAAAATCTTCACCATTAACACCAGGCAGTCAAATGTTAATAGGATTCTCTGACCTTGGGATATTAAGAGCTTACGTGATGTAATACCAAAACCTGTTATTCTAGTTTATCTTATAAATATTGAGATGATTTATTAAATGCATACGTACTGAAAAGGATGAGAGAAGGGGAGAAGTCCTTCTGACCTTTTATGGCAAAATTCATTGTGAAGACAGTCACTCAAGTGTTTCCCTAATTTAAGCATATAAAGACGTAACCTGGAAAAATCCAGGAGGAACAAGTATGAGGTCCTCAGAGGGGGCAAAGCAGATGCAAAACCCTTCTTGGAAGACCACAGCAGCTCTCATTACTATGAAGCTTCCCTTTGTAGTGGAGAAGATAGAGCAGCTCTTCCCATCCTTGGAATGCTTTCAAACATACAGTGCTTGGCACCCTGAGGTTAGCGTGATTTTGAGCAGATAAAAGCCCTTTACATGAAAAGGCAGATCCCACCCTTTTTTTAATTCCCCCCCCCCCTTGGTAAGATGGAAAGAAAAGCCTTATTCTATCTGCAGTTCCACTGATTTCAATGACAGCCTTCATGGAATAAGGTGCTGCTTCAAGTAAGAGAAGCAGACCGGCCTTTAGGTAACTTTCTACTTTGTGTTACTCTCCTTATCCTTTCACATTTCCATGTCTAAATGCCCACCTTGCTGAAGAACATGTAAAGTCTTTCAGCTATTTGCTTCCACTCAGTTTTAAAGAACTAGAATAATTTGTATTTTTAGGCACAAGAAAACAATTTTCCACTGTTTTTGACAATTGAAGAACATGGATTAAGGGAATCAGAGGAAAGCTCTATTTACTAAACACCACATGTAGATTAACACTGACAGTTTTTCTAAGGAAATTTATGACCTGTGTGGAGTAAATAAACTCTCTTTTTGGTACAGAATCTGCAAGCCAATCATTCATGCTTCCTTAGAGACATTACTGTTCATGTTGCTTTTATGTGGAAGGCTACAGTAAAGGGTGATGTTATGTCTAAAATAGACAGCAGCTTGGAAAAAAAAAAAAGCTATTTCTGACACTACTTATCATGAGATTCTTGCTAAATTGTGGCATATTCTAGGTGATTCAGGAAAGAAGTGAAAGATAATGATAGGACAATTCTTGTAACTAATATGTTATCTTCATGCACGCACTTGCATGCTTAGCTATGTTTACTGGCAAGTTACAGCATTTTACACATCTGAAATAAACAGCCCTTAGTATGTTCAAAATGTTTAGTATGTCTGAAAGCTGTTTGCTCTGTATCTCAGAGTAAATGAGAATGGGACAGACACTCTTCTCCTGACTGCCCAGCCTGTAGTCCTACTATTACGCTCCTTCCCTGCTCCCCCTTCTTCTCCCCATTTTATGTTCTGGATCCAATAGAGACATAGCTTAAGGCAGTCATGAAAATCAAATGAGAAGAAGGAACTTTATTATATCATGTTTTCAGAAATACTAGTTTTTTTCATGTACAAGTAACTCATTGGCTTTCAGTGGTACCCCTCTTGATTTACTCTGGTGTGAGAGGGTAATTTGGCTCTTACTATGTTTGAAGTCTACCTTCTTTAATAGCTGCACACAACATGCATGATTATTTTCTGTAGACCATTGTATGTGAAATTACCAATACAACTTTTCGTAAGTACAATTCTACCTATGAAAGTATTCTGAATTTAAAACAAGTGTCTTTCTGAGTGATGACTGCGTGTCCTTAACTCACCCTGCTGCACTTCAGCACATCAGCTATGTAATGTCACTGGGGCTATGCCTTCTCTAGAAAAAATTACCTGTTTTTGATGAGAAGTGTCAAAAATAATTTTCTACCCTCAGAACCACTCAAGTACTAGTAGAAATTGTCTCACTAGTGTGGACAAGGTCAGGTAAATTCATTGCTCACCATAGCAAATCATGCCTGTCAGGGGCTCATGGGACAACTTGCCTGCATAGGATTTACCTTGCAGTGTATAGAAGGATTTGTTACGGTAGGTGTTGAACTCAACTGATTTTGTCCACACTGGAAGAGCAGTTGTTTTCAATGCTGCTTCAAGATCTGTGGAGATTGGGCAGGCAGTTTAACAAAAGCACATTGTTTGTCAGGGTAGGTGCATACCTATTGAAATATTGATGCTATAAAAGGCCCAATTCAGTAAAAGTGGGATAGTGCAAAATCTGCAGTGCCAGCATGGACTGTGACTTTCTGTTGCTGATGTGCACCTGCAGGATATCAGATGATGAACAGGACTTTTAATACAGGTCACTTATCATCTACAGAAATATATCATTCAAGGCCACAAGCCAATCAATAAAACCAGATGATTTTTAAGATTATGTTGTCTAATTGAAAGCTGACTTTGATAGAACAGCTAGTGGAAGAAGATACCCATGTTATGAGCAAGCGGTCAACACTTCCATCACATGAATCTGTTGACATACTACGTAATGATGAATCTTGCAGCCCCTTTATACACTACATGCTCTTCTGTGAAAAAGCAGAAGAAACTGTTTTACCAAACAAGGTTGGACCAGGTATCTACTTCTCAGATGTTCATTAATGACTGACCAACTCCATGGAAACGTCATGAAAGAAGTGGATTGTAATGTAAGTTTTCTTTTTCTATGGTATTTATTTTTGCAATTGCTCAAAGAATAAGCTAGCATGTGAGGAAGGAAACTGAAGCATAAGTCATTTTCCAACTGATACAAGAAGGTGCTATTTTGTGTAAAACATCTAGCTGACCTTTGCAATGAATGCCATAAAATACTGTTTTGGCCACAAGTGGAACAACATTTTTAGAAGGATTAATGTTTAATGTATCTATCTGTCTTATCTGGCTATGTGTGCAGGATTTAGAAAAGACTAAATGAAGTTAGCAGCTCACTCTCACTTATAATTGCATCTGTAAAACTTTCAAAACTGTGCAAGATCTTTCTCTACTGTGCTGGATGCCATTAGCATTAGCATATTACCACAGAAAAAAAATCTGAAGTAGACAGTGACCTTTATAATAAATCTTCCAAAAGCCTCCCATCCCTCAAAAACTCTAATCCCCAACAAGAACCTGACATTCATGAAACCCACTAAAATATATGAACTGTTCAGTATATCACAGAATTGAGAACAGAGTATTTTTTTGTAACAGTAAAATCCAGAGCTATATTAGATGTGAGAAAGCAATTTTGGAGGAATTTTGAAAGCCTGGACAAATTTTAGAGTGGTCAATCACTGCACTGAGAGGATATATTTTTTTTTAATTTTTTTTTTTTTTTTCCTCCTTGTCTCTTTGCTCTTGGCACTGGTACAGGTTTCTATCAGACTACACATCCTACAGCATTCACATAATCTTGCACAAGTACCATGCACTCATGCTTTGTCTCTCCTGGCACTGGACAAGTGAATGTGAGCCTTATAAATAAAAATGTGTTGTAACAGAAGGATGAAAAGAATAACAAGAATAAGGAAAGAATCTCTCTAAATTAAAGAATTCTTTAACTAGGACTCTGTAGCAATTCCCAGTTAAAATGCTTTAGCTGATCACAGTTATAATATTGATTATTAGAAAGGGTGACTGGCTATGTCCTTTGGCTGATCTGAACATTGTCTATACTTCAAAATCTACATCCTAACTTTTTAATAATTTAAAAAAAAAAATAATTAGTCTAGAAGTACTTTTAAATGCCTCTGCATTTTCCATCATGATGCTAAGTTGAAACTGGTAGAATGGAAATTGGAAAGAAATAGCAAGGAAATAAAAAAGTATCCTACTCGCTTTTCCAGCTATAGAAATGACCAAAGCTGCCAGAGAAGCACCTTATACAAAAGCAAGACTGTCTAGAGAAGAGGTAAGGATATTCTCAAGAGCTCTGCTGAAGGCAGTGCTTCATATCGATAAGAAAGACAGAAACATGTACTCTTCCCTTAAAACCAGGTCTTACTGCTTTCCTGTGTGTTACAGATCACAAGTTATTTTACATTGGAAGCTTAGTGCTAAAATCTAAAACGTGGAGGCCAAGTTGTCCAGCTGTGTCCATGTAGCAATGGAATCTGCCCCTAAATATTTAAACATCTATTCAGAGGGAGAAAATAAAAGTTTCTCTGAATATCTTTCTCATATCTAATGTACACAGAGTGCCACCACCGGGCACCTATGTTAAGGGATTAAAAAGTATTGGGTAACCATAAACTCAGCATTCTATCTGCTCTGCATGGTCAAATAACATGAATTTGTTTTAAAAAACTGAGGAAATTAAATTGTTAACAACCTGTGGCTGATGTTATTTATTCTGCAGTCCAGGAGTAATTTGATGCAAATTCCTGGCACTATTCCTATATTTCACTGTTTGGAATGGAGTGATTCTGGAAACTTCCATTTTATTAATATGCAGTCTAGAAAAAACTTAGGTTCTCTGCTTATGTTTTCTCTGTAGACAAAGCTCAGTGTTCTGGGTTCTTATCTTTCAAAGGCTTACAACAGGAGTCCATAATAACCTAAGCATGTCATTTGGAAATAGTTAACCTGAGGATTCCACCTGCTTTCCATGGCAAAATGACCCCACATGTATTTTTGTTAAGGACACAAAGGATTCAGAAGCCTGCAAATTTTCTTCAAGCAACATAATACTCCAATTTGCGTATCTAATAGAAATAAACAATAACTGTATGTACATGTTATTTTCCTTGCACAAATGGCAGCTAGAGGAGAGCTGAATTCCAGGTTCAGACATGTAAGTTTGGTTGTCTGCAATGCAAATGTTTACATTTAAGCTAGAAGTTTAAGCTCCCATTATGTTCAATTCACTTGTTTAAAATTAAGTCTCTGGTGCTATTACAGATGCCGTGGGCTATCTAAGAAATCACTGTGGGGCTGGACATACATGTCAGGACCTACATGAAGCCCTATACTCTCTGGAAAGGCAGATGAAGGCCAGACAACATAGCCCAGAGTACTTGACATAGATAATTAAACTCAGCCCTAGTAAATGCTTCTAGAGAAGTCCGATGGTCAGACATACAGGTCTACTTTCGGATGAACTGGTCTCTTGCCTGCACTGACCATGTTAATTTGGTTTCCACTGACACCAATCAAAACCTAAACCCAGCCCACATGTAGACACCTAATTTTAGGTGACTGCATCCAAAACTGAAACCTACTCCTGATATCCTAGTTGTCATAATATATGCTGCTATTAATCAGTGTGCTTCTGGTTCAACTGGGGTTAAGCTACTTTGTGCATTTTGTGCGGAATGGTGGTTTCATTTAAATGGTGGTGGGCAGGACAGCAAGAATAATGGGCAGGTGTGATTACATGGGTGATGAATCGCTTGATATTGGTTTTGCTTCAGTGAGTTCTTTGAGATCCATACGGACAACGTTTAGCTAAAGCTGCTACCTGCCTCCTAGCTAGAGGAATCTCTGGCTACTAGTGTTGGCTTTTCCCTTTGCTTGGGAGAACTGGAGCTTTGCCTCCTTTTCCTGCTCTCATTTTTCCCTGTTTCTGCTCCCTGACAGAACATCCAGCATACTGTCATGGTGCTCTTTTCAGAGCTGTGTATTTTTTGGGCACGGTCAGCTGTGTAAAAAAGACTCTGGACCAACTCTGTTGTTAGAGCCTTTTAGCTGGAGCCCTCTAATCCTAGAGGTCACCCTTGAGTATCTCTGGCTATAGAGGCACGATTCAGGATGTTGCCAAACTACTGTGACCACTTTAGGAAGTAGGTAGGAACAAAAGCATGTGCAGACTTGTAAGTTCATTAATAATCATGGCCATTTGGGCCCTCTATCCTGATCTTGCATTAGTGCTAACAAGGTAAGCTAAGAATGATCCAGGACCAAGTTCTTTGCTGCTACAAATCATGATTTTGGTTTGCTCTGGCAGTTATCTTGGTTGAGATCAAACCTCAAGCGTTACTTCAGATAATGTATACAATTGTTAGCATAAGTTTTCCTTATTTGTCTGTGGAAACTCCCAACCTCACTTGTGGAAGCCATGGCTTTGAATAGCATACAACAAACCAGCATTATTTAAGCTACAGTCTCAGGGCAGTTAACTGGAGAGGCTGAAAAGAGCCTGTGCCTGGGAAAAGAACCTCTCAAAGTAGTTTCTCTTCAAGTGAATTGACTCAGATCTGTCAGGAATGAACATCTGCTTTTATCATATTTTCTGTTTCATTTGTATGTTGCTTACTTAAGGGTGTGCATATGATGTTTGCATCCAAAAGGAGCATTAATACATGTGCAAAATGACTACTATAGATTGAAGGTCTTGGTCGCAACTGGATTACACAACACAAACTTCGATCTTCAGGATCATGGTGCTCCCTAATTCTGTTTCTTCAGGTCTTTAATTTCCTGGTATTGCAATTGCCTTAAATCCATTTTGGCACAGAATACACCATTATTTCATATTGTGCTAGTGTACTCTCCTGCTTTCATCCATATGAGCCAGGAGTAAATAAGAGCTGGCAACTTCATACTTGACTATTATATTGCAGAGTACACTTTAATCAGCGCCCTAATAAATAGCACGCCCAATTAATTGGGACACTTGCCAGCAAACCAGTTCACTTCCCTGCGCTTCAGTGGCAGTAAATGATGGGTAACTAGCATGCTCACTGTTGTCTGCAAGCATATTTGTTGTAATTAACACGTATGATTTGGTGTTTGCTGGTACGTTTCCTCAATAGTACTTTGCTCATTTCTGAGTAGGCTCCCTGTTCCAATGCAGCTGCTGAAAACAAAGACAAATTTCCCTTGCTTTAATCAATGTAGTGCTTTTCTATTAAAAAAAACCTATGTATTTCTATGTATTAAATTTCTATATGGTTTTGACAATAAAAGTCATAATTTAATTAGCACGTTTCTATTTTAAATAGTACAGCAAACAGAACTTTGCCATACCATAGAATAATTTATAATAAAGAGAAGGCTTTCTGCTGCAGCTTTCGAACAGTACCTTTTTTTACCAGGGACTGCACGGTGGATTGCTTTAAAGTGGTATTTCCTTGAGGGAGATACACAGAAATACAACCTATTTTCTGAAACTGGCATATGCTATTATTTACTGTATGCATGTGACACTTTCTCTTATTTGGGCACCCTTTGCCAAAGAATTAAATAAAATTGAACACAGCAAACCTTTCTAATCTCTGCATTCCTCACAGATTGCTTTAATGGAGACTGAAGAAATTACTGGAAGTAAATGAATATGAAAAGGGAAATGGGAAAGGGATGTTAAAAACCGGGATGGCTATGGATCAGCAAAAGGCAGAACATTTGTGTAATTACAGGAGAATATAATTTGTGGGTTATCTGAAAGGAATTGTCCCTGTTGGCATTTACTTTGACTTGTTGGCAGGAGGAAAAGAAACCATCCTGTACCACTGCATATGGTTCCTTATTAGTTGTGGCTTCTGCAGAGGCTCCATCTCTTTGGAGCATGGAGGATTTCTTTCATTACATAATAGGGATTTTTTTGTTTTTTTTAATATTTTTTTCTTTCTCTTGTGTGTGCAAATTCTCTTCGCACCAATGCTTCTATACTGAGGTTATTATGCTAAAGGAATGCAAGCATCTAGAGTAACAATGGTACATTTTCCTTTAATGACTTTGTCGACAGGAGAGAGACATTTTTGTGGTGTGATGAATTCACTCAGTCTCCTGTTGTGTTTTCTCCACATGCTTTGGAAACTCTCTCTCTCTCTTTCTCCGAGAATTGTGGCCATCCTCTCCAGCAAGAACTTCATTACTTTATATTCATTGTATTTAAATGACACCCCAGTGGTGTCCTGGGGTGACTGATGTAAATTATATGATATGTAGGGGAAAATAAAATCTTTTTCTGACTTTTTATGTTCTGCAGATAAATAAAAAGTGAAAACAAATGACAGAGAAAATTAGGCCTATTCAAAGGGAAACTTTTAAGTATTATGGTTTGAGCAGACTCCAGTTTGTAAAAGTGCTGAGACAGTTTATAATGACCTTATGATCTGAAAGGTGACCCAAAAAGGAAAAATAATTTAGTATGTGCCCATTTTTGGTTCTGTATAATGCATAACAAAAACTTGATCTCTTTTTTCCCTCTCTGTACAGTAAGAATTCAGACTTGAGTATGGAGCAGCCACTGCGTTTTTACCGGCTACACTAAGGCACAGCACTATAAGGGATGTTGTGTTCCTTAGTCCTCTTTCCTCCTGTCTTCTAACAACTTTTTTTGGCATTGATTTAAGATTTCATAGCCAGTCGGTATCTCTCTTGCTCAATTATTCTGCCAGGAATTATCACCTGTAGAAATGGCAACGGGGGAAAGTTCTTCCATCAGCCCAGATCATCATTGGGCAGTTAACTTCCATCACTTCTGAACTAGTAACCTCTCACTACGGGCAAAAGAGTTTTGCACAGCAACAAAAATTGTCAGAAAATGTTAGGCATTTCAGCAAGTCACATTGCCTCTATTGAAGAGCCTGAATGTTACATAGTTCACACTGGACATGCTCAACCATATTATCCCAGTAATTTCTTTACTAAAATTACCATATGGAATTGCCGTAGTGATTTCTCTATTTTCTATGTTTTCATATTAGTCTGTCCTACCAATTCTGGTACATGTTAAGATATGCACGGTACATATCATAGAAATGTCAGCAATATGCTGCCTTGCCTTCCTCAATTTAATGTAAGGTTTTGGCAAATCACAGAATTTGGCTTAAAACTTGAGTCACCTCAAGGCTTGGCAGAATGCTTTGATGCGTCTTTTGGCCAGGAAAATGCTTATCAATAATTCTGCTTCAACCCAGTATTTTAAAATGTTCAGGCCATCCTCCTCATAGCAGTAACTAGACTTTGCTGTGCATGCAAGAATCAGCAGTGTGAGGCGTCTTACTCTCTAGGATACTACTATAGCTGCTTGGTGTTTTGCCCTGCTTCTGTCAGTGCTTGGCCTGGTATCGGCTTTATTTTCATAATCATAAGCAGCAGCAGAAGGGAGAGAGGCTGGCAGCATTCGCAGTGAGCAGCAGAATCGATGCATCTTTCCGATGCTGATGTGGGAGGTGGGAACAGGAAGGACGCAATGCAGAGGGGAATGATAGGGTGTTTATATGAAGTAGTAAGAAGGATGGGGAGTGAATGGTAGTCAAAAAAAAAAAAAAGAGTAGCAGAAGGAAGATAAAGGGAAAAAGCAGAAAATGACTTCCAATAAGCTGGAATTCAGAGGGCCCCTAGAATGTTAAAATCATTGTAGTTGTTGTCAGAGCTCCCACTTTCCTCCTTTTATCCCTCAAAAAAAAAAAACCAAACAAAAAACCCCAAAATAAACACCAAAAAAACCCTAAAATTATCAAGTCTTTATGCTGTCTGTTTCTTAGAATGAACCATAGTTTAAATAATATGGATCCTCTTCAGTGTGCAGGCAGGAATTTGCATTATCACAGAATCATAAAATGGTTTGGTTTGGAAGGGGCCTTAAAGATCATCTGGTTCCAACCCCCCCACCACAGGCAGGGACACGTTCCACTAAACCATGTTGCTCAAAGCCCTGTCCAGCCTGGCCTTGAACACTGCCAGGGATGGGGCAGCCACAGCTTCTCTGGGCAACCTGTACCAGTGCCTCACCACACTCATAGTGAAGAACTTTACCTCTGTTGGTCACATTTATTAGTTCCAATTTATACCAGGTTACAAATCATCCTGTCTCCTAATAAATTTATGTGTGTACTTGCAGATGAGTGGAACCCTACAATTAGGTGTCAAAGAAAGAAAAGGTTGAAAGAAGAAAGGAAGGGTAAAGAGAAAAGGAAAAACAGGTTAAATGCTCCAGCTCTGTAGTCACGCTTTTCCCCATTAACTCGCTGAGTTGACAGAACACAGGAAAGCTACCGTTGCCAGGAATCAGAGGGAAAACACAGGCCCTGCTTATAGATAAATGGTACTTAAAACCAGCCCAATGAATTTAACCACCCCAGTGTAAAAAAAAAAGACTGTTTCAGTTGGAAGAGACCTGTAACAATCATCTAGTTCTGACCCTTCCAGGGCTGACCAGAATCTAAAGCATTGTAAGGGCATTGTCCAGACAAAACTGGACAGGCATGGGGTGCACTGACCACCTCTCTAGGAAGCCTGTTCCAGAGTTTGATCACCCTCTCAGTAAAAAAAAGTTTGCAAATACCCGGCCTAAACCTTCCCTGGCACAGCTGTGAACCATTAATGGTATGCAGTAGTAGCAGTACAGAAGTAGTACAGCTTGTCGTGTTGCAGCAAAAATCCACCGGTATTTCCAACTGCAAAGTGTACGCAGATAGCTCCTTCATACACTAAGGGGAAGGCTCTGTGCCATTGTCAAACACCTCTACAATGCTGCAGCTGCAGAGATACGGGTGCGTTGGCACCTGCACCGAGGCTAGACATCTGTGTGAGTGCTAGAGAGGACCCAGCCTCCTCTCCCCAAACCCTTCCGGGCTTTCGGCCCTGGGAGCAGCTCTGAAGCCTCTTATCGCCACCCTCCAGCGATGCCCCGCGCTGAGGAGGAACGGGGACGGCCACAGCCGCTCCGGCCCTCCCCTCAGCCGCCAGGCAGCACCTACGGGAAGCGGGCAGAGGAAAGCGATCCCGCGGCGGGCTGAAGTGAGCTACGGCGGCGGGGAAAGAGGAAGCAACGCGGGAGGGAAGAAACGGCTGGGAGGGAGGAAGCGGCGGCGAGCCCCGCCCCGGTTTCCCTCTCTCGCCCTGGGAGGCAGCGGCTGCCACACAGCAGATGGAGGCGGCGGCGCGTTGCGGCCGCTGTGTGGCGGAACCGGTCCCTCCTCCCAGCGGGCGGCGCCATTTTACCCCCCCTCGCAGCGTGTGAGCCTCAGCACCGGAGTTGCGGCTACTGTGGTGGCGGCGGCGGGGTCCGGGGAGGGGGAAAGAGAGCTAGAGGCCTCCGCTTTCCGTCCCCCTCGTTTCTTGCCTCGGTCCAAGCAGCGCGTGGAGGGGAAGGGACGAGGTTCAGTTCCTGCCCCTCTCTTCCCCCTTTTCGATAGCCGCACACGGGGTGGGGGAAACTGGGCACCACCAAGCCAGGCTGCTCCCTCCTTCCTTCCTTCCTTCCTGCCTTCTTCCCTTCGCTGCACATCTCAGCCTCCTCATCCATCAATCCCCAGGGGTGAGCCTTTGAGTGAGTCACCAACTAGGGCACGCAATTAGACAATGTGTTGCTGCTAACTAACTTAGCAAGGCTGCCTGTTTCTGTGGGGCCTTGAGTATTAACCCCGTCGGGATACATATGAAGTGCTGCTGGGCGGGAGGGGCGGCGGGGGGTGCCTGCGGCCGCGGGGGCTTCTGCTAACTCCATCTGTGTTCGTGGTTTTGCGTTTCGTAGGTCGCGGCGGGCAGATGCGAGCAGCGGCATGCGAAGCGTTACTGCCGCGGGGGGATGCGGCCGCAGCCTCGGGAAGTGGCTCCCTCCGCTGCTGGTGTCGAAACCAAGATGCTGAGCAGCGGCCCAGCTTTCAGACCCAGGCAGCGATGCCGCCTGGTACCCGGCTGCCAGCTCGCTCCCAGCTTCACAGCCTCCTAACTATGCGATTTCGGGAGGAAGCGCTAGACAATGGGTTGCTTGCTGCTGGGAGGTGGCAGCGAGCACCTTTTAACGTTTTTCACTCTTGTGTCGGTTTTCTTGTAGCCTGCGGTGTTGTTACACACGTGGGACCCTGCCCTGTTCATTTTGTTGTTTTGCGACTAATCGTGAAGATGTTTGTACAACTCTTTTTTTAATCATAGACTTAAAATTAGGTGGCACAGGCCAGGCTTTGGCCTGCAGTATGCCATGCACTGTTGGGTTTTGTCACAGAATCATAGAATAGTTAGGGTTGGAAAGGACCTTAAGATCATCTAGTTCCAACCCCCCTGCAATGGGCAGGGACAAATCTCTTGTTGCTTTGATGTTGATCTCTTACTGCTCTGATGCTGTTAAATCTCAGTGGTTTGTAACTTTCCTCTGTTGGAAGCGGATTTTGTTTATTTTACACAAACAGGTGTGGTAGTTTATTAATAGAAATACTGTGCTATACCTTATAGGAACTATTAGACCTTAAAGAAATTACTGGTAAATGCTAGAAGTCTAGGAATAACAGCTAGTACAGAATACTTCTCTATGTGGGCTTCAAGTGGTTTTGGCACTTGTTAAATGTATTTTTCGTGTCCTGTTTACGGACCAGCTGCTTATAAGTTCCTTCAAATGACACAAGTGAATGCCTTGCAGTATGTGAATGCAAAGCCCAATATACATGCAAAATATTTATTAGTGTGTATGTGAAGGGGAGGTAAGAACTTGATGTTGCAGACAACCAAGTTTGCTGTATAGCATTAGTATTAATGATTTATTGTGAGGCATTTGATTTCATAAGATTGAATATGTTTCAAGGTTTGCAGTGGTGTTCATGGTATGCTTAAATTTTCTTTTGAGGTCTTGGATCTAACTCTCACATCCTTCTCTTTCTTGGTGCAGGCCTCTCTTTCCCTTTGGCAGGCACTGCACCCTGTGCAGTGCTGACTTGTCAGGGTGCAGTACACCCTTCCTTTCTCCCCCTATGCATATCTTCCTTCATTGTTGGCCAGATCTAAGTGTCATGGAAGGCAATGCCAGCCTTTTAACTTTGGACTTTGCACAGGCTCTTATTCACATGTTACTGACATGCAAATCAGATATTATTGTGATTCCTTTTGTCCTGTGTATTGTCGCTGTGTGGATCGGAATGCTGATGTTAAAGGTAGCATTTCCAACTGTAACAGTATTTATTTCTGTTTTTTTTTCTGAAAGCCGCATCTCTGTGAATCTTGTGAAAGTGTGAAAATACTCTTTTTTTTTTTTTTTAGCTAAATTCTTATTTGTGATGGTTGAGGTCTAACCAGAATAACAAGAAAACCTTCTGTGCTTTACCAGTATTTTACTCATGACTTTCAAATGTATGGATTTGGAAATACTGCATAAGGTTTAATAGGATTCAGAAGCCTTTAGAGTATTTGCTAAGCCTCTGAGTGTCATAACCAACTGAATTACTCTCGTGGGCTCAATTCTGAATAAAACAGAATGGAGCTGTCTGAAATTTGATTAGTCAATTAGTAACTTGTCAGCATAAGCAAGCTGTAATTTAGTAAGCTACAACTGTTCTAAGAATTACTTACACGTAGTAGTCTAGAGCAAAACTGAACATTGTTCACGTTGTTACTGCTGTTCTGATGTGATGCCCTCAAGCAATGAGACCAGCTAGACAGTGTCTTTCTGGGTCATTTTTGAAAGGGTGTTTTAGGGCATGAGGCCAAACCCAAGCAGGGTAATTATACCATAGAAACTAATTGAGTTGATGCTCTTGTTGAAATTGCAAAATATCCAAATGTGTAGATAGACAAAGCATGTAAAGAAAAGGAAACAAGTTAGGCCTGTGTTCTCATGGAGCCAGGCAGTAGTGACTCAGTTACAAGCTGATCTGGGCTGATCAGAAAACTGCATGTCAAAGGTGCTGAAAATGATACTGATTAGATTTCTAATCTGTGTTTCAGATACTTGGCATTCATAGTGCTACATGCAGTTGTTATTAATATGAAGTAACCTTGGTAAGTGTTCATTTGCAAACTAACAGAATAAATTTCTATCTACCCCTGTATTTTTGCATACGTTTGAAGTATTATGTTTGATTACAATCAGGTATTTACAGAATCAACTGAAAGTTTCTAGTTCACACATCTCCTTAAACTGCCATAGAAATAACAGTAAAAGAGGCCAAGAATTTCTATGAAAGATGTGATTTGAAGCATTCAGTTATTGGCCTAACTATTGCTAGGGTCTCTTAAGTAAGTAATCAGAATTATCAATACAGCTCCCCAGTGTTAAGTGCTTTTAAAAATCGTGTGCTTAAGTAGCAAAGAAGGATGTGCATTCTTAACAGAAACCTACCTATTGGGCATCATCTATGACCATGCGATCTCCAAAAGGAATTGCTATCCTGAACATCACTGACTTACTGTTAGACCTGTTTCTGAAGAGCTAATTTTCATGCTCGTAATTTTTATTAAGACCGTGGGTGTTTTACCTGTAGCTTTCCTTGTGATAGGTGGTGTGCAGATAAGCAACAGTGGAGGTAGACATTTTCTGCTCTAGAGAATTTATACTTAAGATGGCAAGCAGTGATTTTAGAAAGGAGAGGAGCAGTTCAACAGTCAGAATTGGAGAAAATTCTTATCTCTGCTATGTATTTGGCTAGTCATTCTTCATTAGGAATATTTGATACATACATTGATGCCCTAACTTGAGGGCAGCCATGGAGCAAAGTAGGAGATTCCTTATATGCCGGAATATGCAGTTAAGGTCAGGATGGAACTATATTATGAAGTGATTTTAATTGTATTTCGAATAGTGAACTAAGCACAGCACAGGGTAATGTGAAAGGAAGAGGACTGATGGAACTGGTGTGATAGGTTGGGTAGAGGACACTATGTTGAGAGGAATTGCGCAGATGAAGGGCTAGAGAGAGAAGTTCTACGCAGGAAAGTATAGTTTAAAGTTAATTATAAAAGGTAGGCAAACTTGACTGTGCTTTACAGAGAATCTGACAACACTAGCAAAACCTTAAATTTTAAGTTACTTTAGATGGAGCTTAAAGGTAGATGGGAACCGTGATGACAAATGGATTTGATTGCTGGCAAATGAGCAGTAAAGCATACTCACTGCCGTTCACATAGGAATGTTCTGCTCCTCAGAAAAAAAATCCAAATTACTGAGTAAGTTACAGTTTGGGGTCTGTTCATCTTTGCATGCTGGAGTCAAGTATGTAAGTTCCTAATGACTTCAAGCTACCTTTAACAAGAGATTTGCAAGCGCACCTTTTACTGGCTTTACTGAAGATTGTCAGTGGTTACCATAGGGAAGTCATGGTCGCTAAATTTTATATCTATACAATTACTAAATAACTGGTATGGAAGATTCAGAATACTATGAAAATAATGCATTTTGAAAAATATAATAAACACTAGTCCAAACAAAGTCATGATTGCAGGAGCCAGATTCTGGAAGCTGTGGAAACTGCTGTTAGTTAAGATTATTTGGTCTTTACATTCTTTTGTTAAAGCATTTTTAGGAAAGAAGAAAAAAGTCATTGGTGCTTAAATTTGCAGTGCCGTTAACTGCCAAATGTGGTATGAGTTCTGCAAAAAGTGCTTCACATTCAGTTCAGAGGGAGGTGGACATATACATAGATTCATTTTCCCTTAATTCTTGGTTAAATAAATTGCTTATGGGGAAGGACAGAGCTTTGATTAGACTGGAGTTAGAAACTCTGGGAGAAGTGTTTGTAAACATCTCCAGATGTGGAGGCATACCTCTCCTGTAAGATTATGCTGTGTGTTTCTCAGTCTCAAATAGACTCGCTCATCTGTGTATTAAAATTCTTTCAGTAGTCCAGACCATTCTGTGGTTTGTTTCAGAAGAGGCGTGCGTAACTGTCATGTCTAACTCATGGATGGAATAGCTTAAAGTATGAGGACATGCAGAGTCATTTCAAGTAAAATGCAGTGGTTATTATGCAGAACAGTCAGAAGGTTATACTTCAGTCTGTAGTTGGTTGGTGACTATCACTGCGAAGTCAGAGAGTTGTGCTTGTTTGCTTGTTTGCTGCTTTCATTTCAGGTCTTCCATAAAATTAAGGCACAAAGATACTTTTTTTTGAGAGCTGGAAATGAACATTAAGGATTATTTTAAAACTGTCCTGTTTGATAAGGATAATAAGATTAATTTTATTCTTTGGGCCAAAGTATCTGCCTAAATGTACTTGAATTTTTTGGGTCTGATACCCTTTCTATCAAAAATACATGTTTTTTTTTCTGTAACTTCTACATGGGAATGAATGGGAGTACATGGGAATAAATGAAAAGGGGGAAATAATGTGCAGTTGTATTCCTTCTATTCGTGTGGGCTTTTAAGCGTATTTTGTTTCAAGAAAGAGTGTCATGATTAAAGATGAGATGCTTATTTGTCTGAGTGGTGAAAGCTGGGCTGTACATTGATGGCTATAAGATTACTATTTCATTCTGGAATTCACTTTAGAACTATCATAAGCATCCAGTCTATCAGGTAATAAAGGGAAGCAGCAGTAGCAGATGTAGTGTGTTATCCTTAGCATGAAGAGTGCATGCATTCCACTCTGTGATACTTTGTTAATTACTACAAAATGAAAGAAAGCCAAGATTGCATCCCTAGCTTTGAACAATATTATTGGGTGCATACCCACTCCAGATGTGTCACTGCCTGCCCACAGATTACTTCTAATCCTGGATTCACTGTGACTGTTCCTTGAAAGTTTGTGCCGTTGCTTTATCTGCTTGCCTTTTAAGAGGTCCTGTTTAGGCAATATGGAAGTTATTCATCTTACTGCCTATAAGCAAAGCCATTTCTTAATTGTTACACAAGAATCTGTGTTGTTTTTTGTGTGTTTATTTTTTAATTTTTTTTTTTTAACCTGAACAGGTTAAGGGATGATAAAGGAGTTTCATTATATACTTTGAATCATTAGTTTGTTCTGATATCTAGTCATCTGTGTACTGTGCTTATGCAAGACCCTTTAGAATATTTTTTGTTCCAGCGTGCTTAAACAGCTCAGGAGAACTAAAGGACTTAATACTTACTATTATTTTAATTTTCACTTGTTCTGTGAGAGTGGGTAATCAGCAAAACAGTACATGTACTCCAGTATTTGGGTATCCCCTTTTTTAATTTATTTTTTATTTTGTAATTTTTAGCATACACTTAGCCAGTATTGCACATGTTCAACAGGGTGTAGAGTTGTTTTTGTTTTTTGAAAGAAGTGTACTAGCAAAAATCTGTAGTTCATCAAGTTATTACATCTCCAGTCCTAGAGGACATATCCTCTCTGCTGGTGAGGCCATGCAAGCAGTAAAATATTCAGTGGTAACAGGCTAGTTAATGTAATTACTCTGAAGTAGAGGGTGTAAAAGCAAAAGCATTCGTTTTAATTTTGTGTTCATAGTCATCTTGGTTTTTATTTCCTTCCTGTTTTGTTTGGGGTTATATAAATGAAAATATGTCTTTAAATTTTTGCATGGTTTCAGGTTTTATGTAAATGTGTTTATGAAAGGCAAGAGAAGAGGACTGATGCAGTAACCACATTAGATGTATGTTTGCTGAAGTCAGCATAACAGTAAATTCTACTCTAATGTGTTCTTTAATGTAAAAATTCATGTAGGAACACTGCTATTTTTTTTTAATTTAATTCTGCATCTTCATTAGCTTATAACAGAGGCATCAGATAGGATCCATGATCATCCACTTTTGTTTTAAGCTGGCCCAGTTTAGATTACTGTCTTTGTGAAGTGGGAGCTGTCATAATGTTAATATTTAATCTTCCTAATTGTGTTTAGATCAGCTGTTGAACAGATGTATTGGAGGACTGGTCTGTTTGAATGCACCTTTCTCTGCATGTCTTGACAATGGTGGTATTTGAATAGAAGTATTTCAGAAGAAGGAGTTATTAAGTGTGTGTATATATATATATATATATATTTTTAGACTGCTTATGTATGTCCCAAATGAACTGAAGTAACTTGGAGATTTGGTGCTCTACAGTTACAACTTAAATGTATAGCCTATATTTTAAGTTCAGTTTTTAGGAGCAGTAGAGCTTCAATTTTTATATGTGTCTCTAGATCTTGAATAAATAGATGGACTATGCAGATCAGGTATTGATTGTACAAGCATCAGTGTGATCGGTAATCTCAGAGTGGATTTGAAGTATGGCTATGTAATGAAAGTCTGCCCAGGTGTCTTACCTCAGTGAGAAGGATGGGCCTAAACTTGACAAGAAATGGCTTAGAATTTGTTTCCCTCAGCTGAGAACTCCTTTGTTCTGCTGATTCTTATGAAATAAGTACTGTTTTCTATTGTGACCCTAATGTAAAAGGCATTGAGGATACAGTAGATGCTTTTAAACATTTACATTAATGATTCTATATACCTTTTAATGTATATTTTTATTACATATTTGATTGCCATATTGTACTTATAGGAAAGGAATTGATAAAAGCTGGAGCTATTTGTGTAGAAACTCGTAATTTCTAGTCCAGATAATGTTAATCAGAAGTTATCTTTTTCTTTCTAGAGTTCATGATTAAAATACAGCATGTTGAAATAATCTCTGATCTAATCAGAACATCTGAATCCTTTTTGTAGAATATGGCAAACAGCTGCATTTCAGTCCGGGGCTAAAACAAATACCATCTATTGACCCATTGAAGATTACAGTAGGCTTTTCAGTTCCATGTTAGCTGTACTTATTGAAGAAAATTGATTTGAGAGTGCTTCTGCTTTTGAAAGATTTTTTTTTTTTAATGTCCGGAAGAAAGGAAATAGAACATACGGATGATGGAACTTTGATGTGTAAAGAAGTTAATTATCTAAACCATCAAACAAAATGTGGGCTGTGGAAGTAATTATTGTAAAGGGTCTGACAAAGCCTGACAAGCTCTTGGTTTTTTTATGTCGAGAAAATGCTGTACACCTGCTTGATTTGAAAGTTAAATCATTTGGTTGCAATAGGAAGACCAAGTTTTTAGGGAAGCAGTAGTTGATAAGCTTTCAGCTCCCCAACCTGCTGATGCTCACACAGATGTACAACCCTTCAAGTTTTTTTAATTAAACTGGTCTTGTCCACGTGGAGGACAGGAACCTTAAAAAGTATTCACTCCAAAATCGGACACACATGAATCGCAAATGTTACGCTGTGAGGAGGCAACTGTGGAATTGTACCACGTTTCTTGGGAATTTTGGGAGAATGCTTCTGAAGTTATTAGACAGAACTACATGGATAAAGCAAAATGATTGCCATGGATATTCAAAGAAAATAGCTATATGCTTTAAATGATGCAGTTTACAAAAAAAAAAACAAAACCCAAACCTTTAGTTGTCATATGTTATTTAATTTTTAAGCTTTAAGGCGTATATGATAAGTATGTTCCACGGCTTTCTCTACAGTTGTTTTAGAAAGTATTAACTGAGCTGGTCCCCTATCTACTTTATCTGGGGTCTGTGTAAAATTGTACTAATTTATATTTAGGAATATTGGTACTGTGATATTGGGTATAAATAGACAAACTGCTAAAATAAATCTTAATCAGTCCCAATCAAATAATGAACAGTAAAATGTATATAAATTTCTAAATCTTTGGGTTGGTACCATTGGAGCTGCTTCTTCATGCCCTTTCATGTGTACCTAGAACTTTGTTGGAAATACTGTCACCTTCCTGTATGTTCTAAAAGTTTTTTACTTAAAAAAAATATTAAAACCCCCACTAATTTGACTGTTTGGATTATATGACTCTCTCGTAACTGCTGATTATTGCAGGATCCTGCCATCACTTAAGCCTGGTGTGTAACTACTCATATGATTAAAATCAGACTTCAGTGGGAGTAAACTTTGTGATTAAAGTTACACATGTGCAGAAGTGCTTGCAAGGATGGGGATCTAAATTAGAATCTGCCTGAAGATGAAGAGAAGTCTGTGAAAAGCTCTTCTAAAGCATTAATAAAAAAACAACTTAGGACATCAAATTGGCTAGGAGCTTCAATCTGCTTGAGGTAGGAAAGCTCTACAGAGGATTTGGATGTGCTAGGACTGTGGGCTAAATCCAGTCGCCTGAAGTTCAACAGGGTCAAGTGCTGGGTCCTGCACTTGGGTCACAAAACCCCCATACAATGCTACAGGCTTGGGGAAGAGCGGCTGGAAAGCTGCTCAGTGGAAAAGGACCTGAGGGTACTGATTGACAGAGCTTAACATGAGCAGCTTGTGCCCAGGCAGCCGAGAAAGCAAGTGGCGTCCTGGCCTGTATCAGCAATAGCCTATCCAGCAGGGCCAGGGCAGTGATCATCCTCCCTGTGGTGGGCGCTGGTGAGGCTGCACCTTGAATTCTGTGTTCAGTTCTGGGCCCCTCACTACATGACAGATATTGAAGTGCTGGAGCGGGTCCAGAGAAGGGCAGTAAAACTGGAGAAGGGTCTGAAAAACAAGTCTCATGATGAGCAGCTGAGGGACCTGCGGTTGTTTAGTCTGGAGAAGGAGGCTCACGGGGGACCTTGTCACTCTACAACTACAGGAAAGGAGGTTGTAGCAATGTAGGAGTTGGTCTCTTCCCCCAGGTAACCCAGTAATAGGATGAGAGGAAACGGCCTCAGGTTGTGCCAGGGGAGGTTTAGATTGGATATTGGGAAAAATTTCTTCACCAAAAGGGTTGTCAAGCATTGCAGTGGGCTGCCCAGGGAAGTGGTGGAGTCACCGTCCTTGGAGGTATTTTAGGTATGTGGCACTTAGAGACATGAGCTAGTGGTGGACTTGGCAGTGTTAGGTTAATGGTTGAACTTAAGATCAAGTCTTCCAACCTAAATGATTCTCTGATTCTACCAGAATGCATAAGCTTTTTATTTTTGTCATTCATCCGGGTGCTGTTACGTCATTAGCATTTTTAAAGCACTAATTCTTTCCTTACTTCTTGGAGGTATCTTATGTACTTAAAATTATTACAAGTTTTCTTAAACCAAAGCATATTTGTGATTGATTGCAATGCTTTTAATGGTTTTTAATGTAAATCTGATGATTTAGTTTGGTAGTTTTAGATTGTTTTTTGGAAATGAAACCTATCTTAAGACTTAAGAGTGAAGAAAGGTAGAAGCCCTTAAGAGATTTTGCAGCAAACTATTGACACATGGTTTCATTGTCATTAAAACCATTACTACTAATAGTACAAGAAATGAGCAGTGCAGCTCAACTGTTACTAGTATGCAGCAAACTAGAAGAGGAAGAAGTGTAGTGGGAATATATCCTGGTTATCAGGAGACTTACATGGTGTGTTCTTTGTTTAAAAATATTTTGAAGGGAAAAATAGAAGTTCCTATTACAGAGTTTTCCATAATAAAACAGATATTGATTTGTCAGACTTTTATTAAGTTAGTTTTTAAAAAGTAATTGTTTAAAGCCTTTTGATTTGCATTAAAGAAGAAAAAAGAGATGCATTAATTGCATCATAGAATAAGAGTAGAATTATCCTGGGTTTGTTTGGAGTTTTTTAATGAGAAGTTTGCATAGAAAAGCTGTAAAATACTTTGTATAAAGATAGAACCTTCAATCATATAAGTATTATGATAACATTCAATTCCCACTCCTAGTGCATTTCTGTTTTAGAGACTTAAGTAATATATATACATAAAGCTGGTGTTTCAGAAATGAAGGTTATGATCTCAGTGCTTAATTGATGTTTTTTTCTGGCTTTTTCTGAGATTCTGCTTTACTCCTGTTAGTCTCAGTGGAGATGGTATGGATGTGATTTTTTAGTGCTTAGGATACTGCAGGAATATAAGAGGATGTTTTGGGTAGCAAGATACTGGTGCCTCTGAATACTATGTATGTATCTTAGTGCTTTTCCTAGGGTACCTCTCCTGTTCAAAAACAGTGCATGTTTCTAGTACTTTGGTTATGGTAGACATCAACACTCTTACATTTTGCACAGTGTTGCAGACAGGCTTCTTTCTGCATGCAGTGCCCTTATGTTCACGTCTACCCCATATAAGCTTTCCTTCCTTTCCTATGCCTAGTGTGAAAAATTCATAAAATATAAGTATTGTAAGTGTTCTTATTTCTTGTTTACTCAGATGAGCAGCACTGTGGCTAGCCCGATGTCAGCACTTGCCTCTTCAAGCAGTGGGAGAAAATCTACAAGCTTTACGCCTGAGTTGCAGAGTATGATGTAAGTAATCACTCAAAATACGTGGTAATATCTCCATTTTCTATGCATCTTTTAGGTGGTTTCTTAGAACGTGTGTATAAGGATGATAAGGCAGCAGTGTTAGTGACAGAACTGTTAGTGTTTTACTTCTGATTTGTAAAACCTTCAGAGGTGTCTTGGATAAATAGCAAACACATCGAGTATTGAAAGGAGAGAAAATCCTGCTGAGTAAAGAAATGCCATTTTAGTATTGCTTTAGATGTCTTTAGAGACCTCTGTTTCTCAGTCCTTCATCAAAGAAAGCTAAGCTTCCCTTTGTCATATATGCTTATGTAAATAAATATTTTTTATTAACATCTGTCAGTGCTAATACAAAGAAGTAGACTGCTGAGGTAATATTACTGATGAGATCAGGATATGGAACATGTGCAAATAACTGGGTTTTGGCAGATAGGATGCACAGTTGTTAAAAAGCTGAGTTATTTATCATTGTAAATGGACAGTGGATTCTTTGAAACCCAGTTCCGAGATGTGATATTACATGTTTTTGTAGTTTCTGGCTTCTAAAACCTTGGATGTTATTTAAGCAGGTGGGTTTTGTCAGTCTTAAAGATACATGCATAATCAGAAGGATTCCTTCTGCAGAAGAAGTCTTTATCTTGACTGGTAACTTACCACACTGGGCTGACTTCAAATCTTCGTTTTGTAGAAGAGCTACACATTCATCAGAAAGTTTGACCTACCACTACAGAGCATTTTTTTAGCTTTTCTATGTGCATCTGAGATACCATGCTGCCAGAATTGGGGGGAAAAAGGGAGGGGAAGTAAGGAGCTTGTTTCCGTGTGGATTTGTGCTCCTGATTTATCAAACACTTAAAAGAATGTTTCAAACTACACCTGAAAGAAATCTATCGTCTAAAGGCTGCAGATGGAGAGCTAGGCTGTAGTGGGTTATGTCTAAATCATACACAAAAAAAAAATGATTGTGAATGTTACTTATGGAGTTGGGGGGAGAGGATGCATGTGTGCCAGTTGCTGAGGTCAGCTGCACATAAAAGAGAGCTTTGCTTTTATGAAGTCTTGCAAAAGCATCTTAAAAGATTTTCCCCTGTGTTCATTTGTCAGAGTTGAAAATGAAATGGAGAAAGCTAGTCCCAGAGTACTGAGACATAAATCTATGGTTTCAAAAGATGATAGTAGTGATCACTGTCCATTTGCACTAAGGGCTTGGCTCTGAAAGACTGTCCAGGATGTTGTTTAACATGGGCTGAGGTAAATAAGGACAGACTGAACTGTGAATTCAGTGGTTTTTCAGTGGGTTTTAAGTGATCCTAGCAGTATCTGAAAGTTCCTTTTTACTGTGTTGGTGCTGTTTCATTATATGTTTTTTAATTCATTTTTAATCAGCAATTTAGAAGTCAAAACAGTTCCAGCATCTACCTTCTGACTCATGACTGTGTTTTAATGACAGGGAAATTTTATTTATTAAAATTATATGTGCATTCTGGCTTACCATGATACTGTCCTTTTGTCATTTTACTTTAGGTCATTAATTGTTGAATGGCTATTAGTATGTTTCCATGTGGGTTTTAATATATGGCCTTGTGTGAGTCAGAATTTTTAGATAGTCATATCTGAAATGTTTCACTCTCCTTCCCCTTTCCATTATGTAAGAACTGAAGATTAGGATAGGAAGAATGGTCAAGTTTGACTTTTATTTATATATTTATAAATATTTATAAATATTTTTCTGCCGGTTGCCTTCCATAGCATAAAGATGTTAAAGTGTTTCAGGCCTCTACAGATGGTAATTATTTATCTTTATAAAACCTGCATTTGGCTTTTTAACAAAATAGAAATAGTTAACATTTTAGTATTGCTGCACCACACTAGATACTCTTTGGTTTTACTTCTTTTGTACTTGTGTGGGAGTTCACTTAGGAGTAAAAAGGTGCTTTAGGTCACTTCAGGCTACATTTGAGCTGCATTTTTTGCCTGTTTTGTCTTGGTCAGTTATGGATTTAAGAATGTTAAATATTGAATCTTTTCCATGTTGTGTGCTGAGTCCCACATCTTCCTTGAGTCTCTCACACTCAACCTCTTCCTAACAAGTCCCCTCTGGCTCCTTGCTCCTACTTTTAGGAGATACAGGCTTCTACACAGATTGAATGGTCATGAGAGTAATGCTCTCTTGCCTGTTCTGTCATGTGTTGGTTTACTTTTGCTGTCATGTACCAATGTCTGATTTGAATTGCTATATGGGTAGTAGATATGAAGGGAATTACTTGCCTCCTTTAAATTCTATGTAGAAGGTTTTCCTGTCCAAAAGTAGAAGATGCAATTTTTTTTTAGTTAAGCATCCTTGAGAGACTACTAGGTTGTTGTTAAGTAGAGTATGGGATACATTCTACTGCAGTATCTGTAGTATAATGTAAATGCCACAATAATGAACTGTTTCCTGTGAATTGAATCATAGAATAGTTAGGGTTGGAAAGGACCTTAAGAACATCTAGTTCCAAACCCCTGAATCTTCTGAAGTAGACGAGTACTTTGTTACAAACCCAGTGGTTTGCTCTACTGAGTTCATTCAGGTAGAAAAATACTAGTTCTCACCTTCAAGGGAATTCTGTTTAGTTAATCACATCTATTATGGTCATCTACACTGGAAAATATAAGGGTCGTTCTTGGTGGTGAAAATAACTGTAAATGTGTTTAAAAAAAACAAAAGTCTGTGAAGTTTTGAAGCAAAGAAGTATATTCATCAGTTTGGATCAGTATCTGCAGTGCCTGTATTTTATTTAGTTGTGGACTTCCTGATAAAGTATTTTGAAACTACCATCCTTGCCAGTATACACATGATTCTGTCAGAATGCAGAAGTTATTATTGGCCATATAAGTGGAAGAAATAGACATTTCCCTTTTGCTTCAGAACTGGTGCAGTTATACTTTGAGAACTATGCAAACATCTGTGCTTTAGAGTAACAGTTTTCACAGTTTCATTAAACTTGTAGGAAGTGAAGAAATACTTTGAATGTAATGAGCACAATGGAAGTTACATTTTTATTGTTTGCTGGAAAAAAAATAAAGGAAACTTTTGAAATGATAAAGTGCCAGGGATGAGCCATGTAGAGAAAACAAGACAGCTGTTTCTTTTGGCTAGGACTGCAAGATGAAGTTACCCCTTTAAAAGAACTTTCCAGGCTCTGACAGAAGCTGACATTTTTTATAAACTACATAATTTAGGAAGTTACAGATTCTCCCATTTAAACAATTTATAACAAATTCATGCTGACATCTTAAGATCCTGAGAAACAGTAAAGGCTGGAGAACTACAGTGCAGAAAAGGTAACAGAAAAGAAAATAGAGGCGTATCACTACACAGTTTGTCTTTTTTTATTTTTTATTATTTTTTTATTGTGGAGTTGAGTAGATTCACCTGTTTCCTATGGATTATCATCCATATAAGTAACAGGAGTAATAGGAAGAGTAACTTCAACTTGTCTCACCTTTCTCAATAAAAGAAATGGGTTCAGCAAGAAGGTGAATTTGTGAGAAATAAGTCATATAGGGACATTGGATGCTGCTCCAGAATGGTGTTTGGTAGTTTTTGCTGATGTTAAAAAATGAACTCTTGAAGACACTTAAAAGGTGGAAAGAATGCAGAGAAGCTATCTTTTTTTGAAGTAGAATATCAAATATTGTTATGACCCAATAGTGAGATCTAGAAGTCTGTGGATAACAATGCCTCACAGTCTGAAGGTGGTATCTTTGATTAGTTTGTAATTTATAGCAGGTAAGTGTTGATTCAGGATCTGATTCCCCAGAATGTTTAAATTTATATGTAATGTTAATCTTGTGAGTAATCCTATTTAAGGAGGGGAGGCTACACGTATGCTGTGTCTGTTATGTGTGCTACACCTATTTTTGAACCACAGCATTAGGGAATGAGCTGAATTCTTTTGTAGAATTGTGTTTTTATAATCTCACAAATACTTTCCTGTACATTTCCTGTGTTTTCAAATAAATCAGGTGTCTTGAAATAGTAAAATACTGCAGAAAAACTATCTTAAAATGTGTAAAAGTTTTTCATATATATATATATATCACTAATAAAATGGTTGTTTTCCCATAAAAAATATTTAAAATATTTACATGGATTTTAAGAAATTTCTGCATTTGTCAGGAAAGAATAAATCTGTATTGATGTTTAATGCTTGTGTAAATAGCATTAAGTATAGCTGTTGATAGTACTTAATATGCTGATTACCTTAAGAGGAATACAGAGTTAAGTAAAAGTATCAGGCTGTGGCAGATCGCAGAAACACATGTCAAGCAGTGCACTACCTTTTATATGGGTATGTTTGGTTTTTAGTTGTTAAAACCTTGGAATTATTTGATAAAAGAAGATAATGCTATGTAGATTTTGCTTTGACTCCTACATCTTTTATTTGTATTTGGATATTTTATTATGTTACCATAGACCTTGCAGCAGTAGGTGTTAATAATTTACGAAAACATTTTCAGCACGTTAAAATGCATTTTGCTGAGCTTTGTTTTACGAAGCTTCCTTTGTCTGAGCTTTGTTTTACAAAGCTTCATTTGACTGATCTACAACCTGTTTCCAAACTAACTCTTAACCTTAGGTCAGTTGCACTCAAATTATAGTTCTGCCCAGTAGATTCACAACTGTGATGATTTCACAGTAGCTGTTATAAATCATAATTTAGTTGAGGTAATCTTTTTTGTAATATAAGCACTACTTATAGGGTGAATTTTGGTCTAAACATTTGTTTTGAACAATTCGCAGATGAAGAGGAAGGGGTTTTTTTATACCTTCATTTGGAGTGTTCAGTTTGAGAAAGTGATGAAGAATCATATTGGAGATAAAATTCCTGGCTGAATACTTTAAGTGTCTAAAAAAATCTCATAGAATGTCTTTTCTAAACTCTCTGAAGGCTACACCAGGTGAAGAAGTCCTGATTTGACACTGTTTATCTATATATACAGATGCATACAGAAGGAGATACACATATACCCCATATGTGTATGAATGCAGAGTGTAACAAACAAAAAATGTAAGACATCCCTGTGGAGTTTAATACAATTATATGTGTCTTTTTCTCTTTTTATTTCCTTTTTTAATTTTGCATCACAATACTTCTTGGAATAGAGAATGGAATATTATGGAGGATAACATTGTACATTGCTGGACATGACAACACTGGAGCACTGTCAGTAAGAAATTTTTATGCATTGGGGCTTCACTGTGTAAAGGAGCCAATGTTCATGATCATTCCCATTATAATATTTTCAGTAATATTTGAGAGTTCAAACTGGCTAGTAGAGAGTGGTTCTAGACCTGTGGTCACTGGTGGAGTGTCTAGGTTGAGCATACTTTTACATTGCATGGTATTTTTTTCTTTCCTATGTATGATGTGATGTAATAAAACGTAGTATTTATTGTCTTGCAACCTTATCAATAAATAATTTTTAGGGGTTCTTCTACTTATTCAGGATTTCTCACCCTTTCTGAGATGTCATCATCTTAAGGAATAACATTCTAAATTTTGGAATGTGAAATGAAATTATCAAAAATATGGTCTCTGAAGTAATCTTTTCCCCCAGTGGTGTATTTGGATAACCCCTGCTGACTTGAGTTGGATTACAGTTTGTTCAGCGCTCAATGCCCTGGAAGATCTCACTGTTTTCTTCTAGTATCAGATGTTTAATTTCTTTTCAAATACAGAAATGCAAATGTTGTTTGATAGCAGCAGTGCTTATGTATGCTAAAATAGTGTTTCCTTATCAGTTAGAAAGCTCAGGGGACTTGCTGCTTGCTGCTGAAGAAATGCACACCATATGTAACATTAAAGAAGTGCTGTGATTTATATAGCTGTGCTTTGCCAGATTGGCTCATGTTTGTGTGTTAATCCAGTTGTGAATATCAGAATAATTATAATCGAAGTACTTTGAGTCATTCAGATTACATGCTAACTAAAAATCAAACACAATATGCATTGTATGCTGTCTGCAAGACATAATTTACTCTTGAATATTTTATCTGAAGTTACTTATTATATGAGTTAATGTTTTAAACTACATTCTCTGATTCTGTCTCTTGTCTAAAATCTGTCATTCTTTTCAGCTGTTAGCTTGATTTTTGATGCACATCTGATTTTGTTATCCTAGTTTTCAAAACATTTAATTTTTTTATGTTTCTTTTTGACCATGGGTTTTGTTGCTGCTAAGTCCAGTTTGCAGTTGTTAAACCATGGCCTTGATTATTCTGTGTTTCTCTGTGTGGGTTTGTGTTTGGGTGTTTGTTTTTTTTTTCTGTCATACTCAAATGTATAAGCTTGACTCACTCTTGTGAGGCAGATGTAAGCATAAATAAAAAAGCTGCCATTCCCCTCATGCCAGGTTCCTCATGAGGTTTCCCCTTATGCCAGGTTCAGTTCTTCCCTGGGAAGAAGAGAGTTTTTAGAGTGTTGGCTTTCATATGTCTTAGGTTTCTTGGAATGCAGAGCACATGCAGACCGTGATTCTACTTTAAACAAGTAAATGATTATAGTGACTAGGCAGTTACGCTGAATAGACAGTCTAGATGATTGTTTTTAATAAAATCATCCAGAATTTATCTAGCATGCAACACACAATGACCGTGTGCTTGAGTCGAATACAAATTTTTTTTATCTTACTGTATGGTGAGGTAGGGTAGTACTCACATAACCCTGTTATGACTGTTACCTTATGGCGTTGGATGATTGTATACTTATCCCTCTTTGTTTTGAGGCTGATCAGTAAAATCATCTGACTGGATAGTTTGTTTGGAATGGTAGTAGAGGAAAACAGCAGTAATGACCTGGCTGAGAGACCACTTTGGTTAACCAAACTGTAATTTGGGATTGTAAAGAATTTCTCTGTTCTGTCCCATACTTTTTTACCATATTTGAACCCAGAATTGTGCTGAGATTGCATTGTTCAAAAATAACCATTTTAGCCTACTGAGCTGAAATCCTCTCTACAAGCATGCATAGAAGACTCCCCCATCTCTGCTAAAGAGCAGAGAAACAACAGAAGGGCAGTGGCAGCAGATATGGTACTTGTTTATCAGATAGTGTGTTGGTTTTTTCATCTACCTCATTAAGTACATCAGGCAAGAGTGGTATGAGATAGAAAACTAGGAGCAGAACTAAGTTTTCATTTTATAGGTAGGACAGAGCATAGGAAGGACATGGATTAGAGAGAGGGAAAACACTATAGCTCTTTCTGCAGGTGATGTGATATACTTTTAAGCTTTTAAAGGCAGAGTCTTGTCAGTGTACAGTGGTTAGCCCAACAGGATTTTGCTGAGGAGGCCTAATAGGGTTTGCACAACTGGTGTTAAAAGATGAAAGAGCTGAAAATGGAGTGAGTTTTAAAAAAGCTATTTGAAAATTAATTCTTTCGGCCTACCACATTTTTGTACTGTGTTTCAAAATGCAGTTATTTCAGACCTTACTTTTGTAATTCTGCAGTTTCATTTTACCTTTTTAGTAGCAGAGCTCATGTGAAAGACACCCTGAACTTTAGCCTTATTAGTATCAAACATCATGTCTGAAATACACTTGTTTTATCTCTTACTTCTCTCTTGTTTTTGTTGTTGAGTATCCTGTCTCTATTTATGTAGGGACAAAAGGCAATGGAGGATCTTTATGTAGTAGTATGCAATCAGTCTTTTACATAGAGCAAATAAATCACTGAGTTTCTACAGACTTAGGAAGGAACATTCCTGTAACTAATTTCAAAATTACATTTGTACTCAGAAAGTATGCAAAAGAAACATGAGGGATGTTTTTATGAGGAAGCACTGGAGAGATTAATCTGGATAGCAGTTTTTACTATAAACAAAATTAACTGAAGTTTCGCATTAGTATGGGTTATGTGTATCTTGTATTTCTGCTCTACCAGTACCATATTTTTCTATTGCCAGTTCAAAGTTAATGTAGTTTTTGGAGTTTATTTCTGAAATCAGTTTTGGTAAGTATGAGAAGGGCCTCTCTGAGTAAGGTTACGATGCATACAGTTCTACTCAGTTTATTCTGAGGAATACAACTTCTTGAGTAGATCCTGTGTTTGAAATTTTGTTTTGAGTTGAACTATTTTAAGTTATATGGTTCCAGGATTCTGAGCTTAGATTCCTGAAAACTTCTGGCTTCAGGTTTTGACAACTTGCTTTAGGGTAACATCTAATACCTAAGTAAAAGATTTTATAATTTGGAAGTGATCTGTCCTACTTAAATGAAGACATACATGTATTGTAACAAAACACTGATTAAGCTATAAAGAATACATTAATCAAGTTCAGCATTTCCTACTGTTTTCCCCAGTGTACTGAATTGTAGTATACTAATTCTAGCAGACTGAACCTGAAAATCCAGTTTAACTACAGCTATGACCATAACTGGCAGATGTGTCTGTTCTTAACTGCTGAAGTCTTCAAACTGCAGCTGCTTGCATAACTTGTAATCTCAGTTTATTTCTTCTAGTCACATTTAATTTGACAGTAGAGATTGTACGTGTCAGCATGCAATGTTTTTATAGAACATTATTCATCCATACAGAACAGTAGGGAGATAGACGTTATAATTACTATTGGCTTTTTCATTCTTCTGAAGCTATTCAAGCCCACGGAATTATTTCCAGTTGTATCAGATAATTTATTGAAAATTGATAGTTAGAATGTACATAAGTGACCAGATTTAGAAGGAGCAGAAGAAAACTGCAGATTGCACTTTGTCCTAGGTAGCTAAGTAGGAGCGTCTTTTTCCTCCAGGTGCTATTTTGCTATTTCTGGCTCATTCAGCTATCTGATCCATGGCTTTGGAGAGCTATATTTACCTTCTCTCCTAAGGCACAAAGGTTGTATAATCCCTCCCAGGTTTATTGGGCTGATGCAGAACTCTGCCTCCCTGGGTACACAACTATCTCTTCAGAGGTGCAAGATAACCCTTAGTGGTTAGAGAGATGTGTTTATGTGTTTTTCTCTGTCATTGTGAGTTCAACATGGTAATTTAGATTATGACGTTCTCCCTAAATTGGTCTGTAATGTGATTGGCTTATCCTCAAATCCCACATTGGCTCTGGATTAACAATAAATCAGCTAAATAATAGTGGGAATAACTTTTCCTCTTGCGTAGGTTCTAGCACTTTATAAATAAGTGACATTATCAATTTTTTACAGTAAAACAAAAATGTGTAAGTGGCTTTATCATGCTCTTAATTTCTGTTAGGATACTCTACTTCTTCCAGCTGACTTTTATATACACTATATATATATATATATATATATATATATATATAGTATACTACATATTAAATCTCACTGTCTCTTTTTATTAAATTGATTTTAAATCCCATAGACCAGCATTTGGTCTATTTGCGTGTTTCTGTAGGACCTTCTATAATGATGCGCTAAGGTGTTGCAGTGATTAGATGGGACAGCCCTCCTCTCCCTTCCCCCATGGCTATGAAATAACTGAATAATGCTTCTTTTAGTTTGACTATGGAAATGGTAAATAATAATAATTTAGCAGTTGTGGTCTAACTGGATGCAGAGGTGTCAGTAAGACTAATGGCTAAGTGGGTGGTGGACAGGGAAAGGAAAAGAGGGAGAATAGCCCTAATAGCATGTGTTAGTTTATTGTGTAAAATAATGTTGTTGGGTTCTTAAGCAATGATGAGCTTTTTTAGCTTAAAAAAAACACCGCTACCCAGAATATATAGTTTATGCTTAAAGTTTGTGTTTTTTTACAGAAAATGCTGAGCAAACAGCTTATTTGCCCTCCTGATTTAGCGACTTTTTTTTCCTGCTTCAGTTTTTGCCCTGAGAGCTGTAAGCACTTTATGGTGTTAAAAAGCAGCAGCTTCTGACCTAATGTACCCTTCTCCAAACGATAATGTTTCTTTGTTACTTATTTTTAGATCAGATTGTTTTTCTCCCCTTTCCCCCAACATGATTTGTACAACCTTTAGAAAACTGAGTAGTTGTGGTTTTGAATCATCCTCCGTTTCTAGACTGAATGAGTATTTCTGAAGAAGCACTGGCTTGCTTATGAGTGAGTCCTTTTCTTACTTAAACAGGCAACAGCCATGACACAGTCTTACCCCCTGAAACAAGAAGAAAAACTATAGACACATAGTAGGCAGTACTGTTACCCTAGAAAGGACAATGTGTTAAGTACTCATTTAATTTTGTACGAACGTTACATTGCTAGCAGATGGCCTGTTGTTTTCCTTTAGCTATGATTCAGAGTCATTTGGATAAAATATCTTGAAGGAGTGTATTTTGGTCCTGAAATAAAGCATGACTATCCATTCTGAAACTATAGTAATACTTCATTATGAATCAGGCTATATTTGACTCCTTGTTTGTGTGTAAAGCCTGCAGTGTATCTAGTACAAGTCTAAGTACTGTTATTTGTTCTTTCCGTGAAGAACAGCAAGATAGCGTAAACATCTGATGTGTACACACTGATGAGAAACAAAAAAAAAGGACAAAAACCTAATGGGGAAAAATATTTCCACAGGTATGAATAAATGTAACTGGTCATTTTCAGTGTGAGAGAGAACAAATAATGAATTTCAAGGCAAAATATTTTTTTCTTATTAAAAATATGAATAGTTTTGTATTAGAAAAGGACCCTGTTAATTGTATAAATAAGGTAACTCCCCCCTAATCCAAGCTTGTAGTTTTTTAGTTATTGTGTAGTTTTTATATTCTGAGTTATTCATAGGAAATCAAGAACTTGAGAGGAAGGGCTGTGCTTTTTTTGGTGTGCTCATGTTATGTAGGTTTTCATTTAAATGAGTGCACGCACATGAGTGCACACACATGCTCATTCTTAACAGTTTGGCAGTATTTCTCGACCAGTTAAATAATAATACTATAGAATGGAATCATAGAAAAATGTAGGTTGGAAGGGACTTCTGGAGGTGACTGGTCCAACCTACCTGCTTCAGAACTTAGATTAGATTGCTCCACAACTATATGAGAAAAATGTCTTATTTTATAGTCTACTGTGTTTGACTGCTGTAGCCTACAGTAGTAAACTGCTTTTTCCAGTATAGCTAAGCTAGTGTAATTACTATGGAAAAAACTTTTAAATGTGGATTAGACCTTAATATTAAGCAGCATCTAAAATTGCTAAATAATATTTAATTTTGATTTTCTGGAAAGTCCCTTTCGGTAGCCAAGTTAAGAGGAGAAAGTCTTTATGGAAGGTATGTATCAATGTGGTTTAATATGTGACTCCATACCTATGACTACTTTTTCTGCTGTACTGCAAAGCTACTGCAAGTCTGTATTTTAAAAATGTAGGCATTGGAGTAATTTTGCCTATTTCCCTGAAAAAAAAAATGGTTTAAAGCTTATCTCTCCCCTTTCCCCCAACCATTCTCCATTGTCCGTTTCTAATTTTTTGAGCACTTATGTGAATAATTGATAATTGCTATTTTACAAACCTGCTTCTCAGTTATGATAAAACATTTTGTGCTACTGTTAAAACTGGAGTTTATATGTCTGCTACACTGCTGAAGGTTTTTATGAAAGACTTCTTCTTTTATTAAGTAGGGAGTTTGAGCCAACCTGGAGACTTGATAAAATATTGAAAAGGATGAAAAATTACTCTTCTGTTCTCCCTCTTTTTAGGGGAAAAAAAATTATGTTTAAATTAAAATAATTTCTGTCTGTTTATTTCTGTGCACATGTATATTTGGGCTTGTATACAATCATAACATTTTGCTGACTTCCAGTTAATATTAATCTATTTGTCGAATTATCTAGGGAGAAACATGGGAATAAAAATATTAGTATGCAGGAAGAGGTTGATGTGCAAGAATGCATTTTCCTTAACATCCCTCTACACCTCAAAAAAAACAAAACTACCTAAAGAAGTTAAGTGTTTTGTTCCTCACTTAATAACTTTAAATTGAATGTGTAACTGTATAGCTGGCAGTTTCATTCCAGCCAGATCTCTCTTCTAAAGTTATGTTTCATCTAGTAATTAGGTAAGGCAGTTCAGTAAATAGCAGTGAAGGCTTACAGACAACTTTGTCTCTTGACTTAGTCTCTATGGTGAAGACTTAATATTAGTAATATAGTGGGTAGTATAAAGAATTACTGTGTGGGGTTTTTTGTAATGTATGCGTGTTTGTGTGTTTTATATATTTATATATATCATAGAATCATAGAATAGTTAGGGTTGGAAAGGACCTGAAGATCATCTAGTTCCAACCCCCCTGCCATGGGCAGAGACACCTTACGCTAAATCATATCACCCAAGGCTCTGTCCATCCTGGCCTTGAACACCACCAGGGATGGAGCATTCACAACCTCCCTGGGCAACCTAATCCAGTGCCTCACCACCCTAACAGGAAAGAATTTCCTTCTTATATCCAATCTAAACTTCCCCTGTTTAAGTTTGAACCCATTACCCCTTGTCCTGTCACTACAGTCTCTAATGAAGAGTCCCTCCCCAGCATCCCTATAGCCCCCCTTCAGTTACTGGAAGGCTATGAGGTCTCCACGCAGCCTTCTCTTCTCCAGGCTGAACATATATATTTTTATTATATATATATATATTTTTTATATTTATAGAGTTTTAAGAGGAGAAAACATGTATTAGTTGTGGTGTGCTGATACAAGGGGGTTGTTACTGACTAAGACATTATCATAATGTCTTTGTAAAGATTGTAAAGAGGGCTGGAGCACGAGCGCCTTTCCTGTAGGGCTAGGCTCAGACAGTTAGGGTTGTTAAACCTGGAGAAGAGAAGGCTCCAGGGAGACCTTAGAGCAGCTTCCAGTACCTAAAGGGGCCTGCAGGAAAGCTGTAGAGGGGCTTTTGACAAGGACACATAGAGACAGGACAAGGGGGAATGGCTGTAAAATGAAAGAGGGGAGATTTAGATTAGGTATTAGGATGTTCTTCACTGCAAGGGTGGTGGGACACTGGCACAGACTGCCCAGAGAAGCTGTGGCTGCCTCATCCCTGGCAGTGTTCAAGGTCAGGTTGGATGGGGCTTGGAGCAGCCTGGTTTAGTGGAACGTGTCCCTGCCTGTGGCAGGGGATTTGAACTGGATGAGCTTTAAAGTCCCTTCCAACCTAAACCATTCTGTGATTTTATGACTGTATGATTGTATGACTGTGAGAACCATAGAATTGAGCATAACTTCATATTGTAAGCTTTGGTATAAGAGAAATAAGCTTTCTCTATATTACCTACTAGGAGGGAATGTTAACTTTCTGAAGATGGTCATAGTAGTCTTTTGCTTTATTTTTTTAATGCACAAAAATACTGTTATCTGTTTAATTTCCTAAGCATCTGCTAAATGTGCCAGTAATTCCAGTTTTGCTTTTGATAGTGGACAGATCAGTTGCAGAAATAAATTATATGTAACTCTGAAACATGTAATACAAATAATGTAATTAAATTTGCCTGTATGCAAATCAGCTTAGAAGACTGCAGAGGTATAAATGCTGACTGCCTCTGAATACCATGTATTAAGGAAGTTACACAAATGCTATTGATCCTGGACTAGGCACTTCTAGATCTGTTTATGCCTGCTGAACTGAAAGTGCACTTAAGTAGTCCAATGAAGTGAATACCGAAATCTCCTAAACTGAACCAGTTTTAATACTTGTCAAAAAGGGATAGATGCATATCTGGTGACTTGCAAGCGAAAGGCTCTGTGGCTAGTTGACCAACTTCTGTATATCCTATTAAATGCCGGCTTTGTTCCTCTTTTGGAAAGAAATGTATTAAAACAAATTCTGCCTGTGAGTTTGAACTGGCAGGATCTTCCACTCTGCCTGTCCAGGTAGGACCCTGAACATGCTGCTCTAGTTATGTGCCCAGTGACAACTCAGTATCTGTTGGGTTGTGCTGTGGTTCCAATCACTGAAAAATAAGTGATCAATTTATAGAAGGAGAGATGAAACTCTTTAAGAGTTTTTTTCTAATGAATTACAGAATTATTTCTGAAAAAGTGTTTCAGTGTTTGAATAGTCAAAGTTAAGTATATTTCTGGAGCTGGGGTTAGGATGGCAATATTTATCTTTGAATTCTTAAGAAAGATAAAAATCAAAAGCCCAAACCACTTAGTTTTTTTTAGTGCTCATATTAACCCAGAAAAATAGACAAAATTTTGAAAATTGCTTACTTAAACATTGATTGAGGAACCATATAAGGGGCATTTCTTTTCTTTCTTAAAAAGACTTCTCTATGTAGCAACATAGGGTTTGAGGGACAGATATTAACTGATTTATCATTATGGTCCTTTTGAAACAGGTCATAAGACTATCAGTTAAAAATTGAGGCCCGAGCAGAAATTCCTGGACACCATTTAAACAGAGACTTTTGTCTTCTCTTTATCTGTGTTAATAAAGCATTCTCTAGTCTGATGTGGGTGATAAATTGAAATGTGTCTGATTTTATTCTGTTAGCAACACTGTTTACTCCATTGACACACAAGTGAAGATAGTTGTCTTATTCAATACAAATAAATAGGAATTAGGCTTTTTTTTTTTTATTTGTACCACTGTTTGCTACATGTGATGTTTTTGCCATGTGGCTTTCCATGCATGCCACATGTTTCTTGTATAAGCGTCTACTACTATTAAAGACAAGTGTTAGTAGCTAGTATCACTAACAATTCACATGCACTGAACTGAAAAGCTAACATCTTCTTCAGCTGATGGTAGCTGGCACTGGTATTTTGGTAGTCTTTTGTTTCTTTAAATGTGGGGTGATAAAACCATGAAGAACAGGTGCTGCTACTTCACTACTACGGAAGAGGTAGTATTCCTGAATGTGTTTTTGTGATTAGTGAAATACTCCTTTCTTGTAGATGAAACAAAGATATTGGGAATGTTTTAGTGCTGATCATAAGAGCATAGCTATAACTTATGCAGTTGAGAAATTGAAAGAGCAGTCCACCTATTACAGCCAAAGCTGGAGTAAATATTTTTGCAGAAAGCTTTAAACTGAAAAAAAATCTCAAACCTGAGAAAACCCCTCTGAAATAAGTGGGTTTTGGCCTGAAGGAATGAGAAGGGTAAACACACTTTAAAACTCTGCAGTTTAGCTTTTGCACGTAGGAGTGTAGTTACAATTTAAGTAACTGAAGTTTTTCTGATATACTTGTTTATAATTCATGCAACAACATGTAAGCCACCTTTATATTTTGTCAAATGGAAAGGCCAAGTATTTTTTCCTCAGAGGTGATGATGAATGAATTAGTGCAGTCTTTCACCTTATCAGTATGACTCAGCTTTTGAGACTTGAAACTACTGCTAGAGGGATCTGTATGTGTGTCTTTGTATCTTCTTAACCATGGGGCTTGGTATAATCACTCTTGAATTAAGGACTGGAGTCATGTCTTTAAGTCTTGGTCAGGACCTCTATGTTAAAGTAATCCACTTGATATAAAAGCCAAAGTAAGGTGTTCTAAATTGAAATCTTAAATAGAGTTGAAAGGCTAAAAAATAATTTATCTGCAAGGTGTTGTGGTTCTGTCAGTTCTCAGAAATCTGTCCTGCTTTTTAAACTTTACAAGGGGTGATCCTTAACCAGAGATGAAACCCACTTCCACATCCCCCGCATTCCCCCCCCCCCCCCGAAATTTTAACACTTATCTGAACCAGAACAGCACCACTCTGCAGTGAAGTCATAACTTACCTAGCTAGTTAAGCTGACAGTTCAGCTGTTATCTGTTACTGAAGCAGGACAAAGCCTACCACGTCACTTTTTGTTGAGTTTTTTTCTTTTAGTAATGTGCAGTGTAAAAAATCCCCTGTTCAGTATATTATTACAATTAGGATATGCACTTCCTCTCCCCCCTACCCCCCCCCCCCCCCCCCCGTTTTTGTTTGCAAAGCTAATATTCAGGTGCTTTAAAACATGACTGATGTTATCTTGCAAAAATTTAAATACTACCTTCACCAGAGGAAAAAAAAATAAATGTGGAAGTAATTCATATTCTTTTTTTTTCTTATGTTTTTTTGTTGTTGTTATAATTTCAAATTAAAAATTAATTGTGCATCACTTATCAATTCAGTAACAGGAACAGGAAGCTTTTTATATGTACTTTACACATTGAGAATAGGCTGTGAGCAGTTTTTCTGGATGATTTCAGGTTCTGAGCAGGATATTAGCATTGACTTTGCTGGGAATGAGATACAAATAGTTGTGCATGTACTTAAGTGTTTTGCTGAGTAAGGTCTATTTATTTATAGAGAAAACCTTTCACTGAAATCCAGAAATACCAAGACTCGTGATACTTTCTGGTATGAATTGTTGCTAGGTTTTGGGCATGCAGACAGATTCTCCATACATAGACTAGGATGTAAACTAGGATGTGTGCCTTATATACTTTATCATACTTGTATATATATATGTGTGCTTTTCCCCACACTAAATGAAAAGTTTACACCCTTATCATTCAGGGATAGTACAGCCAACTGAAGAATGAGCATGTGTACCTGAGTCATCGCTCGCTGTACCTGAGCCAATTCAAGGTTTCCATCTTGCTTTTGCTTGTGGAAAGTGAATGGTGTACCAAAGTCCTTATCTTTATCAATGATTGTTACTTTTTTGTCACTGAATATAAGGGGTATGGTGGTGAGAGTAAGGTAAAAGAATCCACTTACTCCAGTCCGGGTCACTGAGGCAAGGTTATGTATTACCAAAACCTTCCTGACAGCCAGCTGTCTCATCTGCTCCAAACTCTCTCAGTGAAGGAGATTGTTGGGCAGTTTCCACAGAATTTATTTTCTTTTCTGACAGTTACTCCTCTTTCTCTCAAGAAATGATATCTGTGATAACTTTTTTTTGTTACAGGAGAGTGTAGAGAGAGTAGGATCAATCAGTGTTAGTAACTCTGGATATAATGTAAGAATAGGTTGTATGTTCAGGATGTATTTCATCAACTTTCTGATTGTTTAAAAAATAAGTGTCTCAAGACACAATCAGTCTTCAGAAGCTATGTAGATAGTTTTGCAGACATAAAAGGCACAGAAAATTGAAGCTTGCAAGTCCCATTGTACCATACATGGCATAGTTGCAACCTAGCCATGGAAAACTGAACTGTTCAAAATGTCTTACCACAGGACCGAGGAGGAGTTGGTCACTGTTCACTTCTGCAGACTAACGCAGTCCCTTTAAGCTTTTAACTTTGAGCATGGTTTCTACAATTGTTATTAATGCCTTGTTTTCTACCAGTGTTTTGGAATTTGCACCCCCCACCCCCCTTAAAGGTGGTGTCCAAAAGGGTGGAGGGTAAAAAAACAAGGGTTTTCTTGTTAGGCTCTTCTCATCAGTGAGACATGCAGAAGCCATCTCCTGCTTTCTCTGTATGTCGCAGGCCTGAGAGCATCTGTGAGAGTGAGTTGAACACCTGCCACCAGTTTAGTTTGTGACCTTTTCTAATTTATGGGTTTTCTTCTAAGTTACCATTCTTGAGAAAGTTATTTACCTTGTTTAAACAGCAGATTCTCTGAGTCTGCATTTTTTGCACTTGTCCATTTAATTTGATGCTGTTGGTTTCAGGCTTTTCTAATTGATCAAGACTGCCGTGTTCTCCTTAAGTGGAGTGTCCTCCAGTTTGATGTCATAGTAAATTGTGATTGTTCTTGTTCTCTCATCTGTGCTGTAAATATTAACCTAAGCAGAACTGAACGTAACATCTCTCTGTGGGACTCTTAAAATACCTTTTCTTTTTATAGGCAGTCATTGTTACCAACTAGAGGTCACAACACTCTACTGCAACACTCGATCTTTTCTGAATGTACAAGTTCTCTTGGATAAATATGGAGGCAGCAGCATTTTTTTTCTGAAACCAAGATGTTTTGATTCTGCTGCTTGGCATTTTCTAGTAGAGTCAGTTTCCTATGCAATTAATCGGGTTGATATGCAGTTACTAGATCTTTTCATTTGGGTTGTCTTTGCACCTTGCTACTTTGCCAGTGTTTATGGGTTGACCATTTCTGCCTGCTTAGAATCTCAGGTGTGGCAGTGGTTGCAGTGGAGCATTGTGTATGAGGGCCAGATGCAGGACAATACTTTATATACAGTGTAAACTGTGCTTTTAGGAAAGTGGCTGATGACACGATAACCAACTCTTTTCAATCAGAATCCTATATGGTGCTGTTGACACAACCAAGTCAGTCGGTGAGGTTTTTAAATGCTTGGGATTCTTTTGAATTGTTAGTTGCAGCCAAACTCAGTTTTCTAGTTGAAAATACCTTCAGGATCCTACCCAAAGAGCTATATTTGGTAATGGCACAATTGTTAGCATTACTATTTTCAGGTTTAAAATATGCTCACGCAAAGAAGATGGAAGCGTTTTGCTGACAATATTTGCTAAGCATTTTTTCCAGCAAGAACCAAAATTACCAAGTCCTAACGCTGTGAGTCATCAGTATGCCTCTTAAAATTACTTTTTTTTTTTTTTTGGAACAGACTTCTCAAGTATATATCAAAATAAGTTAACCTTGAAGGAGACAGATTTACATAGAGCTAAAGCAAACAGATGCTCAGCAAAGCTGAACTCATCATGCTGTTTTGTAAAAGTTCTGCTATTGCTATTTATTCCTATTGTCATATAAGGGTTATACTTATGGATCAGTATTTTTATTATCGTAAGCACTGAACAAATTTATAATAAGAATATAATCTTAGTAAATACAGCTAAAGAAATTAAGTGTATAGTTGATGTTGTGGTTTTGTGTGTTTTGTTTTGTTTTGGGGGTATTTTGGTGAAGATGTGTAGAATTTCCAGGTGGCTCTGACTTATATGTGGGACCAGGACCTCCCAAAGGCATACTAGATAACCACTGCCATGTGTGCCATGTGAAAATAAGGCAGTTGAAATACCATTAGTCAGGTGGTCATATTGTTGCCGATTTTGAAAGTAGAATATGATGACCTGCTTGAGTGGGTCCAGAGAAGGCCATGAAGAGATTAGAGGACTCCAACAGCCTGAGAGAGCTGGGTTTGTTCAGCCTGGAGAAGAGAAGGCCTCTGGGAAGACCTTAGATCAGCTTCCAGTGCCTAAAGGGATCAATGAGAAATCTGGGGAGGGACTTTTTATAAGGGCATATAGGGATAGACAAGGTGGAGTGGTTTTAAACTGACAGAGGGATTTATATTAGATATTATGAAGAAGTTCTTCATTGCTAGGGTGCTGCAACACTGGACAGATTGCCCAAAGAAGTTATGGCTGCCTCATCCCTGGCAGTGTTCAAGGCCAGGCTGGATGATGCTTTGAGCAACCTGGTCTAGTGGAAGGTGTCCCTGCCCATGGCACAGGGGTTGGAACTGGATGATCCTTAAGGTCCTTGAACCCAAACCACTCTATGGTTCTGTGATTAATCATCGTGATACATTCAGGTAAGTTGGAAATCGTCTTCTTGCAGGAGCTATGCCCTGTTCTATGAACAAATAGAAGAGATAGCAGGATAGTAGATAGGTGTAAAGATGCTTAGAAACACTTTTGAAAGAGGAGACAGATGGCCAAGAACTGGCATTTGAAAATGGAGCCATACCTATACTTCATACTTTGAAGACCTGATATTGAGGTCAGAAGTATGAGAGGTGGGAGGTAACATGTTAAGAGTCAAGTTTGCGGAAGTCAGAATATTTGGCTGTGAAATGAAATTCTCCTACTACATTCATCATTAGAAAATGTAGGGAGAGTCATTAAACAAAGAAACAAACAAAAAAAATCCATAAGGAAATAAGCAATAATTATCAGAATTGCCATGAAAACAAACTGTATTACTCAAATTATGCTCTGCAAAATGTATACAATGCCTGACCCTTAATGGTCCCATCACACTAAGCCTCAGTGCCTGTCACCAAGGACAGGTATTTTTTGGTGCTTCTCTTTTTGTTGTATATTACCAGTAACATGTAAGAAGAATGGCTTCTCCTTATATGTACAGTTTTCCTTCTGGAGTCCCTATAAAGAGCCTTGCAAAATACGTTCCCCAAGTTTGCTATTTCCTTACTTTGTTTTCCCTTATTCAAAGCAGAGAAATCAAGTTTTAGGGTTCCTGAAGTATTGCAGTTGCTTCTCTAATAGTATGCATACTTGAGTAGTCCAGTATGTTGTTTTTTATGTATGGATAGGTGTGTGTGTGTATATATAAAATCTTTATAAACTGAAAATCTGGAGGGAATTTTCCTCTTGCAACCTGTGTAGAGAGACTAACTCAGCTGCCACAGAGGCCAGTGCTCTTGAAGGTGAACGTGCACATGTTCTGTTCCATTGGAACAGAGCGAAAGGTTCCCTACGTGAGTTCCTGGAAAGGCAGTGGAGCTCCCCTGCTAGGACAGTTGTTAGCAGTCAGGAAAGAAAAGAGTTTACAGGTTAAGAGCATGAAGTTAGTTTTCCACCATCTGACCTTTCTCACACGCCAGCACAAAGCAGCTTTTCTGTAGCATCAAAAGCTGTTATTGTTTGCCAGGATAACTATGCTAATAAATCCTCGTGTACAAATGTATCTATTATGTTATAAAAAAAAAAAAAATTGTGCTACTACAAGTAGTTTTATTAGTGTAACTGCATTTCAGCGAGGCCTTTTTCCATCATCACTGTCTGTAAAAATAAATTTGCATTTTTAACATATTCCACTACTTTTTTGGTATTGCCTAGGCCCTCCCTTAAGGTGCACTGTAATAGCAAGTGACAGCAGAAGTTCTGTTCTGTGGCGTTAACAGGAAAAAAGATTCAGCTTTCAAAATCAAACTGTTAATTACAAAGACTTTCAAAAGTGAATCATCCAGGTTCTTTTCCCCAGTAATCTTTAGGTTATTTTCCTCTTGCTCCAGTAACTTTTATTCTACAAGTACTAAAGTTAAAATCAAGTAAGAGTGATCTGATAAGCTTCAATGATCTGTCTGGGATCTTGTTTGCAGTTACTAGGTCTTTACTCATGGGTATTGTCCCTGGTCCGCATGGAATAGCGGAATGAATGCTTAGTCTCCTGCAGTACAAAGCATTGTTTGGGTTTGCATAAATGCAGACACTCATCTAGTCAGATCCTTGATGTGCAGCATGAATGAAGGCAGAACTAGGTTGTCCTTGGATAAATCACTGCTGCATGTCACATTAAGGTCTTAGTTTCATCTGGTTTAGCAAAGTGTAAGTCTTGTGTCAAGGGATATTTTATGTGTGGATGTTATACATTTGTGTATGTATTAATCTTTATAATATTTGTTAGAAAAAGTCAAGAAGAAACAAAATTAATTATGTGTTTTCTGAAAGACAAGCCAAGCTCTTATTGGTAAAAAAAAAAAAAAAAGGAAATCTGAGTGTTTGCAGATATGTATATATTTATACGCCATACATTCTGGTTACAATTCCTTGCTTTAACATACTACCTTGACTACCTTATATGTGTAGATAGGCACTTAGCTCACAAGTGAGTATTTTTCTTTGTGGTATTTCTACATATGTCTTTGTCAGTAAGACATTAGTATCAGTGGTTTCTAGATATTGTTGTCCTCAGAAAAAATGTAGATATAAAACATACTAAAATAGGTGATCTATGTTACAGTGTATCGCCCACCTACATTGTGCCTGGCTGCCCTTCTTTCTGTTGTGAAGAATAACATACTAAAATTTCATGCAAGTAGCTGTTCGGAGTAAGAAGTAACTTTCATTACCACGTTTTCTTCATTTATGTATGTTTGGTTGTTTTTTCTTTAAACAAACACCTCTCTAATCCCCTGTTTTTCGTTATAAGAAATAGAACTGTACCTAATTTGTAACTTAAGTATATTTGCTTTTGTTTGACTAACTCTTCAGTCAATGTATTCACTTTTGCTTTACCCTGTTAAGAAGTTTACCATAATGAGCAACTCAGAACAGTTTACTTTCTGAAAAACAAGTGACTCCTGGTAATGCTCAAGTGTGGTTTGTAACATTTCAAACCCCAGAAATACTAAAATATACTACTTTTTTTTCAAAACTGAGCTTCAAAATAATAGATTATGAATCTAAAATTGAGAAATACTGAATTTGAAATATGTATAAAATAGATTTCTGATGAAGAGGGAATTTGAGAAGTATTTCTTTAAGAATTCTGGTGAGATACACAAACCACCTTCTGTAAGCTCTCTGAACATAACTAGCATGCTGCTTAGTTTATTCAAAAAGGACTATAAATTCTGGAAGTTTTAACTTGATATGTTTGCAGGTAACATGATTGATGTGTAACTCTAGAATGAAAGGAGTATTTAGAGTCTTGGCTATCACTTCCCCAGTTCTTATTCCTTAAACAAAGACAGGTCAGATATTAGTCTTGTCGTCTGTAAGTGTTACAGTTTCTGACTTCATCCTATGAATACAGACACATACAAACTCAGAAAATACTCTCACACTCAAAACACCTATCGATCACCAAATCAGAAAAAAACATACTAGTGGAGGGGGGCTAGCCTATCTGTCATAAGACTTTTTTTTTTCATAACTTCTCAGAGGTATATCATATTATAAATGCATTAGAAATGTTTTGCTCTGAGGATATGTAGCATTCCTATAAAGGTTAAATCAATAAAAATGATTTGGCCACATTCCTAAGCATGGCTAGAACAGGTAGCCCGTTGTTTAAGGTACCCTTGAATTTCTGGATCAGATTATTATAGTGCAGCAAAAAGGCTTACTTAAGGCTTCTTACTGTCTGCAGACGTTCTGTGTTTCTATGTGAAGATATTGTCAGCCTAAGAAAACCTTCAGATTTTCTGGGCTACTGAAAAAAAGAGCATTTTTATGTATATAGGTCTCAAATGTTGTGCTGTAAGTTTTAAAAGGAAGTTTTGCACCAAGAAAGGGTGAAGACATCAGTAATTGATAACAAGCAGGTATGTAAAGAAGAAAAAAAGAGACGTCTTTTAAATCTCTGTTGAGACTAGTAGTTGTTGCCCGTCTCAGTATATTAGTTTGTTTAGATTATTTTTATTTTATGCTTAGCTGATCAAGTGGAATAGCCATTGCACTATGTGTATTTTCTGTATTGAGCCAGTTCTGTAAGTAAGATTATTAAATGTGATGGTAGAAGACTTAAAACAATTGTTAGTTCAAATCCTTACAATTTTAAACAAAGCTGATAGAATTTAGTAGCCATTAAGTAGTGTTTATTCAATACATCTGGTTGATTCAGTAGACAGTGTTGAAGTCTGACAGTAGACTATTTCTATAGATTCAGTGCTTTTAAAAATCTTTCATGAATGTTGAGGAGGTACTGTATATTATTGTTACAGGGCAGATTTGTGTCTTACATTGCTTGCATGTACTGTGCATCTACGCTCCTGATGTTTTTTTATCGGTTTTATGGAGCACAAGCTTACCGTAGGAACATGTCACTAAGATTAGAGTTCAGATTGTGTGGGTATTTTAGATTTATTTCAGTCAGTCTCATTGTGCCCTTTAAGAATGCTGGAACTGAAAATCAGTGCCTTTTTATCTTTGTTTCTTCTTAATTTTTTAATTTTAAAATCTTGCGAAAAAAGATTATTTTAAAGGTATTTGCTAAAATGTAAAATGATGAAGAGTAATTCTGATGATAAAGTAAAAAGCACACACTGCTGCTAACTAGGACTATATGTTTCAAGATGTTTTTCAGTTGTGAAAATTTGATCAGTGAATTAACCACACATCCGGCTACATACATCTTTGATCAGAATTGGAACATTCCAACTTGTGTGTGTGTATATGTAAGCTGGCTCCATCGAGTAGATTTTACACATGTGCACTACACATGTGCCTTGAAATTAGTTTGTAAATTAATATTATAATTTAAAGTAATACAGTTATACTCTTTCAAGCCTTTTTTTACATATTAGAAATATTTATTTTTCTGGACAAGATCAAGCCTTCCTTTATTTTAAGATGTATTAATATGCAATTAGGTGGCTCAGCTGTAATTAAAATTTTTGCTTTTGCTTTTAAAGGTAATATTAAAATGTTACTTTAATGAGCTTAGAACCCCAAATTATTAGAAGGTCATGACTAAATTAATTGCTATGCAGAATTAACAGGTCGTCTTTCTTAAATACTGTAAAATTGAAAGTTGTTCTAGTGTTTGCACATGCAGTACACAGAATGAAACTGTTCTTGCTAGAGGAGGAAAACAATTTGTGCTGATATTTCTTCCCACTTGATGCTAGTTTTTTTATTTATTTTTTTATTCATTTTTTTTTATTCCTAGATGGTGTTATTTTTATTATCCATAAATGACTGGACTTATTCTGAATCTTAGTGTCTTTAATAAAACATTGGTATAAAGATTGTGCGCTCTGAATTTGTTTTAGTGTTTCTGTTTATGCCTTTTAATCAGAAAGGGGGAAATAAAAATATACTGAATGGCAAGAAAAATATAGCACTTAGTTTTGACTGTACAGAGTTGGATGTAAGAGGGGTGGGAAGGAAGTAAAGTGAATGCCCTTTATGCAGAAAATCCTTTTGGGAAAAGAGAACATTTTTACTGGTGTATATTAAGGTACACTGCTTAAGTAAATAGTTGCTGCTTTCTGGTCCTGTCAGATTTAAATAAACCATTCATTGTTATGGCTTGCTTATTCCACAAATAACCAAACACAGCCGAGTTAAACTTTGATACCAATGATTGGAAAAATGCAGATGATGAACTCTCTTAATGGGAATTTATACTGGTGGTCTTGACTTAGAGAAAATAAGTTTTGCAGATTGCGTTAGGAAGTAAATACACTGCAGACTTCAAGAACTCTGTTACAAAGCTGCTCCTGTGTCGGAGTATTATACAATAGCTACTAGCATTAACTCATCAAATGCTTGTTAATAGAGTCACAAAGCTGGGCCATATGTGTTCCTTCAATGTTAAAAAGCAAATATGACTATTCCCCCCCCCCCCCCCCCCCCGAAAGTTTTCTATTTAAAGGTGGAGGACTCTCAGTTGTATAGATTATGCATTTGAATGAAAGCAGTTACTTGTGGAATTTATACAGAAAACGCAGGAGAGGCATAGGTACTATAGCAGTTCAGTATGATTTATTATGTGGTAATACCTAAAAGGCAAAAAATACCAAATTCTAACAGTCTTCAGAAATAGATTATTTTGTTTGTTGGTCATGGCTTAAAATGCCTTTTAAGTTCTACTGAATACTAATTACTTAATCTTTGTAAAATTAATCTTGCTGATTCTACATGAAGGTTAGTATTTGTTGTCAATTGTTGATGTGTTATAGTTTTACTATTAAAATACCGTTGTGAAGAAACACCAGTTCCTGTCAGGGCAACTCTGCATTTCACATCAGAATTCTTTCAACATAAATATGGTGTGCTTCTGTGTTTTTGTTGTGTTTTTTTGTTTGTTTGTTTGTTTGTTTGATCACTGTCAGAAGAAATATATAGCACTGTGTCAAAAACAGCAGCCAACCTACAAATAAGACTCCTTTGGCTAAAATTTATGGTTTTACTTTGAAAGTTGAAGTGAGTTAAGACTGACCAGGTTAGTATCCCCAGAAGCAATTTGTCTGTTCATGGGACTATGAGAAGAAACAACATACCAAGGCATTTACTCCCAAACTTCCATTTCCTCAGAAATAGACAAGTATTCTAAAACGAGTACTTCTGCCATGTAGTATTTCACTACTAGCACTAGAAATTTATGTAGAACAGCATAACAGCAGTGATGCACATTCTTCTTTGCAAATATTAAGACAAGACCCTTGCTGCAAGTTCCTACACTGCTATTACCAGAGTAAGTAGAGATACATGAAGAGTTATCAGCATTCTTTGGGTATTTGCACTGGCAAATCTGAATGTGATAGCTCTCTTCTACAACTGCATTGTTAGGGTAGAAAATATTGTACCAATAGACAAGTTTTCTAAATTTACACTTTTTTTTTTTTATGTGAAGAATTTCAAAATTTTGGACGTATGGATTAGGAGGAACTAGAAGTTTGAACTGTATACACATGCATGTTTGCACATACACAGCTCATTAACATTTCTTAAAAGAAAGAATACCCTGTTCTGATACCACACATGGATACATTAAAATATCATGCTTTTTCCTCTGTCTTTTCTGATTTCTAGTTAAATGAATTAAAGATATTTTGGGGGAACATCACTACCTGGAAGTGAATGTATTCAGACATAATTATTTGTCTACTTTTTTTTTTCTTAAAAAAAACCCAAAACAAAACTGCCAAACCCAAGAAACAAACCACCAAACAACCCACTCTCTCTTTTGCTTACTGTATAGGGTCATATATATTAAATGTGTTTGATGAAGAAATTCAATTCAACAAGTAATAATGACTTGTAACATCACCCTGCTCCGATTTGCTATGCAACACCCACTTTCAGAACAACTGCACCCTGTGTATTGTTGTTGGTGTATATGTGTGCTTATACGTATGGACGCGAAGACATTAGTGTTATAGCTAATTTTCTTCGTGATCGAGGCTGAGTCATTTTCCTGTGAACAGTCAGATATTATGTAACTGGCAGTGGCTCTGTCTTAGTAAACCACAGAGTGGATTTAGATGTAAGATATCTGACCATGAGGGATAAGTAAACAATGGTTTGGCACACTTACGGTTCAAATATATTTATTTTCCCCAGAATTTATGTAAGGTCATCAGCTTTTAACTTTCCTTATTCAAGAAAATTAATGATAATACATTTAAAGCCATTATGAAATGCTAGCGATTCTGATGAAATGTTATATGTGAAGTAAGCCAGTGTCTATCAGAAATATAGTAACCATATTTGAATGAATTCCTGCCAAAATATTTTTGCCACAGGGTTTTTAGCTATAACATATTAAAACTTAAAACTATTGTTAATTCCAGAACTGCCTAGCCTTAATGAATATGGCATTTTTAAGAGACAGACAGCAGAAGAAACTGGTTTTAGACTTTGCTTTAAGAATGAAGGCAGTTTTATTAGAGATGAAAAAAATTTCTTAAAGAATACAGTAAATACCAAATGATACCAAAATACCTTACTTTCTAAAGCACACTGTTTTTAAAGCAAAATCTAGCCTTTTCCTCTTTAATCTGTTGATATACTAAAACTATTTTTTATAAATAATGTTTCATAAGGAGTAGGTTGTGGAGAATAATTGAATTGCTCTGATTAAAAGGACTTCATCAGTTAAAGTGAGTGAGTAGAAAACCTATAGTTTTTTCCCTCCTGGGGCAAGTTTGTACATGAAATAGGAAACTTATAGCTACATGAGGAGGGCTAGAACAGTACACAGTATGGAAACAAGCAGAATAAAAAATATATACAGGAAACAGATGCATGAATAATGGATTGTTTTATTGGAAGTGTTAAAGTGTTTTACGATACAGTAACCAGAGTTTATTTTGTCTTTGTGCTCATCTTTAAAATATCCTCTTTAGGGTATGCTTTTCAGTTAAGTGGCAGGTCTTATATTTATTTGTAGAAGAGAGCATGTTTATGTAAGGAAACATGCTCTTAGTTTTAAGCTTTATTAACTTAAAAACAAAAACACCTGAGAGCGGAAGATAGACCTACTCAGTCTGTTCCCCGTAAGACTTTATAAGGCAGTTTGTAGTCAGTGTATACAATAGAAATAAAAGTTATTGTATGCAATGTGAGCAAAAATTAATTTTGTTGATAACTGTAGTTTCTTGTGGGGGTTCTGTGGTGGAGGAGGTAGATGCTTTCTGCATTTTGTGGGTGACTGCTGTCTCTGGATGAAAATCTGTGGTTAAGTCTTAAGTCTGGCAAAAGTTGCAAGGAAAATGTCTTTGAAATAGTGCATGGTTTACTAGTTCATTTCTGAGTACACTTATCAGAATAAATGTTGTATTTATTCCATTTAGACAAAAATAATGTTTTTATATTTAAAATAACAGTTGAATATTTTCATGCTGCAGTTTCTTAACTGGTTATATGAAACTTTGATTCTCTCAGTGCTGAAGTTAAAACCTTAAAAATGCTTCAGGTTTTACCATCTTAAACTCACTATTTATCTTGAGGCTGCCTTAATTAAAATATATACTCTAGGGCATATTAAACATGGCAATTTATTGTAATTCTTATTAATGGAGTGTATTTAATGAGTTTTCAGAACCAACTCCATCACCTACAACACACAATGTTGATTTTTATGAGGTACATAGAGTAAAACACACGGTCTAATTTTCAAGAGGTACTCAGCTCTGACAGCTGCCGTTCGCTCTTGTAGTAGCTGAGCAGGAAAAATGTTGGTGCTCAACACCTTTTCAGCCTGGCAAGCTCAGGATAATTCCTCTCTTCCCTCTCTAATTTCCACGGGTTGTTCTGGACTTCTGCAGAAAAGAATGCCAGATTTTGCTTGTATTTTCAGCTTCTGGTGTTAAGAGTTTTAGAAAGTATTTCTTTGTAGCTGTTTAATAATGCTACCTATTGATGGGTGTGTGCCACAAGGTGCGATGTCCTTAAACACAGATGTTACTATCTAGCTTCTGTTTACTCTTAAACTGTGTGCACTGCATAGTTAGCATCTCTTGCAAGGATTACTTACTGCTTGATTTTTCCCTTTATACTTAAGTGGAATACAGTATTAAATGTTCATTATTTACTTAACTCTGCTCTGAGCTTCTTGTTGTTTATAAAAAAGTACAACTGAGTTCTGAAAAGCAATCAGGGAAAAATAAAGGTGTAAGGTGCAATTTTAAGATTAATATTAGCTTGACCATGACCAAGAAATTGTACTGCTTGGGAGGAATTTCAGTATTATTGTTATGCTCTTAATGTGGGGTGGCAGAGCCTTTAAATATTTCTGGTAGAGTAGTTAATACAGCATGGAAGTTTGATATTTGTACAGTTTGTAAAGGAATTTGAGGTGTTACCCTATTTTGACTTCAGTTTTCAAGTATGCACTGGTGCATCATTAATCATAGGAAATGCAAAAATAAATAATATAGTCCCTTTGGATTTTTCATGTGAATACTTACCTTTTCCTTTTTTTGTATATACAGTTGAGGTATTTAGGTAACCCCTAACCTTTTGCTTCAACAAGGAGGTACAGTATAAAAATATTACCACAGTCTTCATATGAGCAGTTCTCTCTAAGAAAACCTCTAGATGAATATTTATTGAAAAAAAGCAAAGTTGCAATACAGAATGACTTAGCTTGGCCTGAATATTATATTTTAGACCACCAGTGAATAAAATTAAAAGCACATGGATTTCGAATAACTAGAAAAGGTTGTAATTGATTAGCACTGCATGAAAGTATTGAAGTGGAGTAAGTTTTGATTTGTGAATGGGTCTATTCAATAGAGATTAATCCTGTATGTTTGATAAAATCTTAGTACTCCTAATGAGTGTTAGGGTTTTTTTTTTTCCTCCCTTCCCAGTTTATTTAACCATCGGATATTTCTGTGTTCTAACAAACTGGAACGTTTCAATCTTAGTGAATTTTACATCAGTGTAGTTGATTTAAACAATATTGGCTATTAATAGTTCATTTGAGACAGATAATTAAACGGATCAGTGCATTTTGCTGCCTAAGAAGCCTGTAAGTGGTGTAGTGCAATTCTGCATGGTTTAAGACATAGCGAGAAGCTTGCAGCTTTCTCAGTGCATGTGAGAATAGCCATTCTTGCAGTTTTCAATACTATTTTTTTTTAAGTCCCGGTATTTTGAATTTTATTTTATACAAAGAGTAGTGGTTTCTGAGGTTTTGCTTAACAGTTACAATAATATGAATATGTTAGAGGTGTAACATACAGAACATTCTGCTCTATATATGTAGATAATGAAGAAGGATCTGTCCCTCTCTTATCAATATCTTAATTAAAATAACCCCCCCTAAGATTCCTTACCAAATAATAAAGCAATTCAGAATTGACATCTACAAAGGGTTTGTTTTTTTGAAGAATGAGATTACAGTGAAGAGTATTTTAATAAAAGCCAAGTAAATATTTTGTTGTTAACTTGAAGACTTTCATTTATATTTAGCATGTCTGTCTATTAGGATCAGCTTCCAGAAGTTATTTGTGAAATTACTGATTAAATTATCAGCCAAATTTTGATCTGTTTTGCTTGCTTCAGTGAAATCCTCCTATGAAGATGCACAGAACGTATTTGAAAATAGGGAGTTTTTTTAATTGTAAGTGCTGTGGGAGGCATTTCAGAAGTATTTCATTCTCTGATGTACTTTGTGTAAACAATGTTTACCAAATTTTGTAATATATATGTATATATACTGCTTTGTTTTTTTGCATAGTTTTTATTTTAAGCATTTTTTTTCTTCAGATGATACAGATGTGAATGTAATGTCCTTCGCTAGTTGAAACTAATGCACTTACATTTAGAAGCTTTAGATGGTTTACACAGGCATGATGCAGTCAAAACCTGTGTGTAATTAGCATAAGGTAGAAATACTCTGGACGTGAAACACAGCATCTAGTTAATTCAAATGTACTTAATTGTAGAGGAATATATATATTAACATTAATTAGGAAGGGATCCTTCCTCTTCACGACTCTTGTTTTCTCTTTCATATGAAGTCAAAAACAGATAGACAAAACCAAGTGAACTGAGAATTTTCAGAAATGTGGTTAATGGCATAGATTAGCAACCGTGCTAGTTAGTCATTTTAGCATTGTTTTCCTTCCCTATTATTACTTGTTATTATGTTTCATAAGTTAATTCTTGAAGAGAAACATAATTAAATTCAACAGTCCTGAAAGGAATAACGTGGAGATGTGAGTAGAAGGAGATAGAGGCAGTACAGAAAGGATGAACAGATTGTGTGTTCTGACATACAGTTGGTAGGAAATGGGAAATTTACAAGTAACTTGGGTCTTCTCACTTTCGTTCTTTTAAAAATATGTTCTGTCTCATTTTTATGAAGGTTGGGTTTTTTTTAGCTTTGGTTTTAGCTAAAGATACATTGCTTATGTATTGATAGAGCTGCTGAGGTTTTATAGTCCCTCACACCCATTCTTTGTGTCCAAAGTGAAATTTCTGTGCCCAAACCTATTTCGTGAATTTTAGGGAAAAGTATTATTCACATTACAGAACTTCTCCCTTGCTTCAGGAATGATCAAAAGTAGATGAATTAAGCAGTCAGCACTCCATGTTTTGGTAGCTTTAGCCAACTAAATTTCTTCTAATCTCTTTTGGAAGTAAAAGCAAAAGAAAGTCCCTATACATGTAAACTGTATTTCCTGTTGTAAACACTGGGATAATGTGGTCTGGCTACGCTTCTGCTGTGCTTCGTTAAGACAGCAGTTTCGGTAGAAAAGCTACTTACCAGCTTTGTGTTAGTATTTCAGCTCAATGTTTGGTGTGTTATAGCTACATGACCAGCCACACGTGTTATCTCTTCTGCTCTCTATAGATCCTAAATTAAACTGGTCTCTCTCCTGGAAGAAGCTGTCGCACTGTCCCACACTATTCTGCATTTCTTTTCATACACACAGTCTTACAGCTTATTCATAGGCTTAACTGGGAACCGGTCAAAGCGTATGAAGTAGGAGGGGTAAAAGGAGCTCCAGTCATCATTTCATTACAGTACAAGTTAATAGGGATGTATATACTGAAAATGGTTCTATCATTGTCGGGTTTTTTTGTAGAAGGGGGGTAGGGGAGGAAAAGAAGTAGGTTTACCTGCGATCCCAAATGGTTTCAACATGACTGACACCATTAAGAAAATCTTGTAAGTTTTCAGAATTCTATTTTCTTATCTTTTAGAATTTTCAGTCAGTTTTCCTGATGTCTCAGTGAAAGATGCTTTTAAAAAAATCGAATATACTTTTTACTGCTCATCAAGGATGACTAGAATACAGCATTTTCCAACACGCTTTAAAATAAAACTTGCTTTTACTTGCAGATAAATTACTTAGTCATATTCAGTTTTATTTAATGGTCTGTGAGGTGTTCTATACTGGTTTTTAAGGCTGTGTTTGAGAGGAAGAAGCTTTTCAAAGTAATGATAGAGGTGCAACTTCATAGCGTATTTATGATTTTTATAGGCGTGCATGTATCCAGTGCATATAAATAATTGCCTTAGAATATAGATATGATTTCTTAAAGGAATCTGCTTTTACCATTCAGAATATTGAAGTAAATATTTGGCAGTGCTTTTCTACAAAGTTTTTAAAATACCACTTTCAATTAAAGCTTAAATTCATCAGCATGTTAAATCATGTATTTTTGATTTCATAGCTTAATATTTTTATGCATGAATGTTTTGCCTTGTTCATAATAAGTGTAATAAGAATTTGCTTTTACAAACGAATATATTATCACAGGCTTTGCTTTGCAATGAGGGCAACAAAAGACTAGAGAACTGCAGATGTACACTGATAAATTCAGGTGATATATATGCTTAAAAATAAGATGTCTGGAACAAAGACAGGGCAGTTATGAGTAGGACAGGCTGCTATATGCTACTCATTTTCATCAGGGTTAAAGAATAAGCAGTCTTAAGTCTTATAATTTTAGCCTCTTTCAATATCTTCCGTTAACCAGTCATGGTGGGTACATCTGTAAATGTCAGGCTTAACACCAGAGTTCTGAATAAGATATTCTGTGCTGTTGTTGGTAAATTCACAAAGTACTTGATCTTTTACCCTAAGATAATATGACGCATTAGACTAGATCCCATCAGACTCTTCTGAATTTGTGTAGCTACACCTTGACCCGGGTGACAGCTGAGCACACCTGCTGTCAAACACTAAGGACTTCATTTTGCTCAGCTTGTCAGCTAACAAATTTGTCCATAAATCTGCAGAAGTTTACCGTGACTTCTCTCTCCTCCCCTCTCCCCCCAAAAAAAACCAAGTAAGCTATTTTAACACCTTCACATCCCATTCAGCAGGTTTGTTCTTAGATAACTGTAACAACCATTATTAAAAGTAAGAAAACTCCCGACAGTGGAAAACAGAAACTCAAATATTGCAGTACTTACCCCAAAAGAAGTTTTGCTGACATGGTGTCACTGAACTGAACAGGCTGTTTGATGCCATAGTCCCTCTCGGTTCACTCAGAGCTTTCACCTTCTGGTGTAAATACTTGGATCCTCAAACTGAAAACACAAACCATAGCCAAACCTTGTTTTAGTTTTACAGTGTTCCTGGGTTGCATAAACTCTATAGTTGTTTTTTTCCCTGTCAAAAAATTGTGTAGCACTGGTAACATGTGAAAAAGCAAGGAAACAAAACAAAAAAAAAGGGAGAATAAGCAAATATTTGAAGGACCTACTATTACTGCATAGGCTGTGGTTAGAGAGCACTTACTGATTCTGTTGGTCTCAGTGGCTGGTAGTGACCTGCGGAGATTAACCATTTAAAAACCAGAGACTTCTTTGCTGTCCTCCTGGAGAAAGTTTGCACCGCACTTGTGGTTCTGTGGTTGTTTGTGAGGCGAATGAAGCATTCACACAATCCAAAAAAGCAAAAGCTTTAAAACTCCTTTTTTTTTTTTGCAAGCACTGTTACTGGAGCGAGCGAGTCATGTGGCTGTGACATCAGGACTCCAAGTAGGACTGCCTACACTGGGGCTTTTTCTTTCTCTCTCTCTTCCCCCCTCCCTTTCTTTTTTCCTTTTTTTTTTCCTCTTTTTTTTTTTTTCTTTTTTTTAAATATTTTGACAAAAGGCCCATGGTAAGGCCCTTCCTGGCATCCAGAAGGATATAGCGTTTTAATTTTTGTGACTCATGAGGATTTGGAGAGAGTACAAAATGCTGTAAGAGCCCATACTTCTGTACAGTTAAAGCATATGGACAGCAGAACTTTATTTGTACTCTCGGTTCAGGTTCCCCCCACTCTTCTTTCCCCCTTCTTTTTTTTTTTTTAAATCCTTTTTTTTTTTTTTTTTATCCCCTTTCCTCTCCCTCCTTCATTATTGTGTCTGTGGAAAAGTGAGCAAAATTGGCACAAGTGGCTGTGTGAAATTCTGAACAACAGTGATGATTTACAATAATTTACATCTTTGGATTGTATCACGATCTTGGGTCTGCTTCATATTTGCTGGGTGGCTGGATTCCTTCTGTTTTACTTTTTCTCCTTGTCGTCTTATACTTGTGAATCTGTAACTCATTGTAAGAAACTTTACCTTTCCTAAGGTCTAGTAGCAGGCTGCTTGTTGGGCTTGTGTTTTTTACTGTAATTGGCTGTCACAGAAGTGTTAGTCTGGGGATTCCTTTGCAAATCTTAAATCACGTCTGCCTTGCTTTACATGCCTTCAAAGCTACTTGGCAGTTTTATGTAATGCAAATTAAGGGCAATTATGTTTCTTTTATATTTGGGGCAAAATATGTCATTTGGATATCATAATTAGTTGTGTAATGCAGTATAAGTGATGCTTTTGAATAGCAGAATGGCTGGGCTTTAATGTAGATGTTGCATAACAGAATGAACTGTGAGAGTTGGGAGGTTTTGATTGCCCTTCACATTAATCGCTTATTATAGTTTCAGTGTTTAAGAGGAATAGAACAGTTGTAGACTTTTTGGGAGATTATAAATAATTTATTCACCAGTTAATGTTAACACTTAGTTTTAAAATGAAACATAAATTTGATGCATATGTAAGATTTAATACTTAATATCATATGTGTGCATGTGTGTATAATATTTTTTATATACTTAACATATTGTAACTTTGACTTTGATTGTGTAATATAAGCCTTCACTGTACCAGGACAGAGTGGGTTAACAAAAGCAGTATTTTTTTGTTTATAATAGAGGCTTTGAAATAAATTGCAAAATGCTGTGTGTAGTAAGGAATAATGTGCACAGACAGTGTGTATTAGTAGTCTTGATTTGCTCACTCAGATTCAGAACAAAATTGGAAACATCTTTAAGAAAGTATCTTATTTTTTGCCTCTTTGGACGTTATATCTAGAACTTTTCTTATTAGCCTGATTGTATCATAGATGCACTGTATTTTTTTAGTTTTTGCTGTGTGATTTTTATATTTTTCTGTTTTTTTTGTCATATAAATGTACATTTGGCAGCAGAAGAATTGTGTAAAACATTTTCTAGATATTGTTCAGCTTTTATTTGTAAAATAAACTGCATCTCTTTGAAGCTGCCATCCCTCCTTTTTAATTTTCTTCTTTGTCCTTAGCTTTCCTGGTGAGAAACTGGCCACAAATGATGTGAAATGGGTATCCGGAGATGTGAGTGGAGAGCAGGTTCTCCGTTTTGCAGGGATGGAGAGAAAATGGAAAGGGAGATATCAGTAAAAATTACAGATTGTGTTTTGATTTATTAAAGCAACATAAAACCCTTTTCATAAAAACCTTGAAAGTTACTAGATATTGTCAAATTTATGAAATTCTACCTTAAAATGAAGACAAAGTATTCTGCAAATCACCCATCTCATGCAAAAGTAAGGGTGATATTTAATTCTCCTAATGACGGATTGCTTTTATTTCTTTAGATTTTCACATTATGATTATCAATGAAAAAAAGGATATAAAAAGATGGTCAGAATGATAATCTTCATATATAAGCAAAATACATTTGTATGCATTACAATTTTAATCAACCTTTGATGCAGCCAAAGCTTTTGGAGGTTGCTGCCACTGTGATTTGTGGAAGTCTTAATTGTAAGCACGATTTTTTTCAACTACAGTTATGCATTGAAGTTATTTATCAACTTCTGTTTGGTGGTAGGTAGACTCAGTATTTTTATAGAATAGGTAACTCATGTCTTGATCTTAAATGCTTGTTTTAGTTTATATAAATGCAGTTGTTTGATTTTTAGAAGTTCATAACTTAGTCACGTCTTTAGTATGAGCATGTTGAACTTTCTACAGAAGTCTGAATTTTAAAACTTATTACATTGGAATACTGTGCTCTGGCTTTCTCTGGAATGGCTTTTTGCTGCTTTCACTTGTGTGCATTCTCTAACTTTGTTAGAGTGGATAGATACCTTTCTGAGATTTTGTTGTTTTTTTTTACTGTACGTACTTTTTCACCTGTCAATCAAGACCACTACAGGGAAGTCTTCATCTGAGACAAAATCCATTAAAAGCAGAAAAAAGATTTCAGCTGAGTAATCAAGACGTAGTTTGCAGAAACTGTCACTGAAAAAATGCAAGTTTTTTAGCATAGAGACATTGTGAAGCTAAACTTCACGCAGACCTAATACCTGGGAAACTGACGGTTTCTTTCAGTGCAGTTTGCACTTCTAATGAAGCAAATGCATGAATCCTGAAAATCCGCTGTAATGCCAGTGTCTTGATTGTAGACTAATGCTTGACAGCCTTTTGTTTGAAAGGTAAATCTATAAAATTCAAAGTTAACTTTTGTGTTCCATAGGGGGATGCTTTAAATCCCAATTACACTTACAAAGGAAGTATTTGTTAAGGAATTTCTCTGGTAAACTATGAGCTTGATCTTTGACGGCAAATAATCTTATTTTAAACCAATTGTAATGCAGCACTAAAAGATAATTACGTCTTTCACTTTTTTTTCTGAAATGTGTTTTGAAACTTTTGAGCCGTGCTTTATTTCCAAACATTTTGCCTTATGTCACTCAAAGTTCATATAGCATATAAACAGTAGGATACCCTGCTGAAAGTTTATTTGTACTTAAATGTTTGTTTCTGTGCTACAACTGGAGAGAGATAAATATTCTCCTAAAGCAGTGTGATGACAAACTTGTTAAATTGCACTTACTTGCAAGTTTTACAGTATCTGCTATAACAAGATGCTGATTTTTGTAATACAGAAATTCTTAATGCAGTTTCCTCAGACATAGGTATTAACTGTAGGTGTTACTAACGTATCTGTTTCCACTACAGCAACATTTTGCCTCCCCCCCCCCCCCCCCCCCTTGATCTGGGGAGTGAGACCTTTCTCCTCGGCCCTGTTTTCTGTGGCTTATAAGTAATTCTGTTTTTTAAAGGTATAGCTCTGTGTTTTCTGATGATTCTTAGCTAGTATATTTAATGTACCATTTCGAGTATTTGTGCGTTTTATGGAACTTTTTGTTGCTAGATGTGGCTATCTCTTAGACTTCAAATTTCCAACATACCTGAAACAGCTTCAAGGATGCTGATATGACATATACTAATCTGTTAAAATCAACTACTTGTTAATTAAAAACATCATAACAGCAAGGTTATTTTAGTAGTCCCTTAATTTAAAAATACTACTTATTGGAGTTTTACTGCTGCCTTTTTATGATAACTTTCTGTTCTCTGCCATATAGGCTTTTTCTAAATTTGATATGGTTTGAAGTAACGAGAGTCTGGGACCACTAAACATACAGAGGGGGAAAAATTGCTGTTACATCTCTAGTATAAGTAAATGTTGTCTGTTTTCTGTACAGTGGAATCAGGCTGCTGAAGGATCAAATTAAGCCTTAAACTGAAGTGTTATTTAAATTAAAAGGATGGTCATCTTCTGTTAACCAGTGAGTACATCATGTAATAATGAGTAGTAATAAATTGTTTTCATTCATCTTCAGTTGCCAGCTGTCTTGCTGCTTCATGGAATATAAAATATATTCTCCAGTGAAATAATCTAACTCTGATCAGGCTTTGAATAAGGGGCTACATCTTAATGGCCAAATGGGTCTCATCTTCATTATTCTTGCTGCACATAAGTTTATTCTGAAAAGTGTTACTTTTCCTGTGTTCCTCAAATACTGTACAGTTATTGAGAAAAAACAATGCCCTTTTGGGTGGACACGGGCTTTCTAAACAGTCAATATACGGTGTTTCAGATTCTAGCTATTTTCTCCTGTATGTTTTGGGTTGGTTTTTTTTTTTTTTTTTTTCCTTTTTTAAAGTCAACTTGCAGAAAATATGGGAAACTTGTCTCATATAACAGCTGAGGATGTGGCTAGGTTAAGGCAGGAAACTGCTACCCACAATGCAATGTTACATACACTACCACTTAATAAAATTTATTTCAAACATGCTACTGACAAAACCAAAGAAAAATAATATCCTAACTATGCTAGTTAGTACACTAAATATATCTAGGGAAAAGTGAAAGCAATCTCTCTAGAGCCTTTCTTGCTTCCAGGATACAATGCTACCAGTAGTTAAACCAGAACAGATCTCAGTAGTTAAAAGCAGTGACCTATTTTTGGCAAATATTCACATCACTCTGGAAACAAATGATTATATGCTTTTTAATAATAGTCAAAGTTATTTTATATCGACAGAATTCAGATAAGCTCTCTTTTCACCTAGGTTTAAAACGGGCAGCTTTTCTTGCTTTATCCAGTTTTCACTGAATCTTACCTTTTCTGTAGCGAAGCAGCCTTTTACCTTTCCTTCCCACTTAATCTGCTTGTAGGTTGGTGTGAAAATATTTTCCGTGTCATATGTGAGAAAGGAACTGAGAAGAGCAAAGTTCATCTTTCTAGATTATATGAAGATTTAAAGGTTCTGGTTGTTTTATTTCATTGCCTGCAGTTTGAAGAATGTGTTAATCTATAAGAGATAAATAAATCTAGTTAAAAACTAAGGTAAATTTAATAGACTTGAATCTTCTATGATTATTTCCAAGTATCAGAGGTATGTGGACAATGCGTATGAAGTCATTAATGCTGCTATGCCATAAATGTCCTGAAAGTCTTGTTCTAGATGTTTTTTTTTCTGTTTGTGTTTTAAATGCACGTATATTAAGGGTGATCCTCTTACAGAGCATTTTTGAAGCATTTCCCTCTATAGTTAGAGAACAATTATCAAGAACAGCTGCTGTAGTGCTGTGGATCCTATCCATGGACTCATGGTGGTCTGCTGAACAACGTTCTTCAAGTTTGACAGGTGAGACAGAGACTCTCCAGTGCCACTACTTTTGGATGAATCTAGCTGTGGTTGGAGAAAGTGCATCTTGCCAAAATATATGGGTAAGACCACACACAGTCTTTAAAATAGTTATTGTAAGCTTATTTTTAGGCAATACATGTCTTGACAGTTCTTTTATTTGCATGCCAGTTTCACTGCTGCTTATAGATTTTTCATTTATTTTAGTAATGGCAATTGCAGATTTAGATCTATGTTTGTAAAGCTTCTGCACAACATTTACACTGGAAAAATACAGACTTGCTACTCTCAAACCTCAGTCAAGATTAGAGAACAGATTTTAAAAAATTCTAAAGCAGAGTATACATGCTCTTCATATTTGGTGTCAGTGTCCTCCTGTTAAACCCCCTTTTCAGGGCCATAGTTCAGCAATAAAAATTTGCTTCTGGTTTTAAAATTACACCAGGTTCAGTAGCTTCTGTGCTCATGTAAGTCTGCATCATGTAGATTTAAGACATGAAATTAGTTTAGTAAGTAATAAAACCATTTTTTTTAAAATTGCATAGTTATTAAATACTGAATTTTGAAACTGTATTTAATTTATAACTTCTGGACAGTATTTTTCATGTGTATTTTAATATGTGGAATATCCATTGCATTCTAAGTGACTGCTTCAACAGTTGGCTCCATAATATGGATTTAAAATATTGTACGTTTAACTGACAGTACAGAAAGGGTGTTGCACCCTGTAGAATTTCTGAGTAAACAATAGCCATTTGGTAACTTTCAGAACAGATGTTTTTTAAATACTCCAAGAGAAATTAAATATAATACTGAAATGGAATATCATAAACTGTTCATTGGGTAGTGATGCTTTAAAGTTATGGGTTCATAATGACATGGGTTTTTTCCCTGTTTCTGTATTTTCCAGATTATCTTGCATAATTAATGTAGGACTGTTTCTCAAAAGAACATTACTCATTTTTTATTACTTACCATTGCATAGGACCGTTGTTTATAGCAGTAGACTTTACAGACAATTAAGGAAATAGTCACTGCCCTGAGGAGTATACAATTAAATATATGCAGGTAGCCATTTAAGGAAAGTATGAAAAAGAGGGAAGGGAAAAACCCCACTTAATGAACTTAATAAAAATGAGTGATTTGAAAAAATTTGTGGAGGAGGGAGAATAGTAGGTTTTAATTTTATTATTAACTTTTTCCACATATTCTACTATGAGGAGTGTTATTTATTTGTGTGCAATTGGCTGGTCTTATTATCTGCTTGAACTTGAGCATGGTGCCTGATCATCATAGTTGCTTCTCTGTACTTTTGAAGAAAAAAACCCAACTAACCAAAAAACCAACCAAAACCAACCAAACCCCAACCACACCCACCAAACCCAAACCCATAACATTTCCTTATGCAATTAATACAAGTTAAATTATTTCTGTGTTGTTTATGATGTCTACATAAGTAAGATTCACAGTGCTGTAAACAGTATAGGAAAGAAGCAGTAAAATGAGGTAGTTTCATCCTTTCTTCCATGTACCCATGTACCTCCCCACATCCTTTTTTTTTTTTTTTTTTAAGATATGTTTAGTACCTGACCTGGATCTACTTCCTTTCCATGGCTTGTCAACAGTCTAAGCTTTCCCTTGTAATTAAAAATGTATTGCAGTTTTCTGTTGGAGAAAAGATCGGAAGATCATTCATGAGAAAGAGATTTGAAAAGAGGATGAGAGAGACATAGAAGGAATAAAATTGGGAGGAAGAGTGCTAGGAAAAGAAGATCTTGTTGGTTTTTAATGAACTTTTTTAACAGTGTGGCTTCCATTTTGTAGAGAAGGAATACTGAAGGTGAGGAGAAATGAAGACACTGAAAGAGGATGAAGAACAAAAGCATGCAGCCTTTTCATGGTGACAGCATACATAGAGAAAATTTCCAATGTGAAACCCTGTTTGTTCTGGAATAGCCGGAAACTGGGATACTGGGTACTGGAAGCATCAGTAACTTCAAATACTGGAAGCAGCCCTGCTGGGTTCAGTGTGGCCATGAGCTCATTTGGAGTGAATTGGCCTGTCTGCGTGGCACTTAAAATAGCCTGTGTAGGTATGCCTAAAGAATAATAGAAGAGTATCAAACTTTAGCTGGGTCGGGAAAAGTATGGGAGATGTTTAATATAAATTTCCATCACAAGTTCTGTATTGGAGAGTTAGTTGGTTGTTTTTCACACTTGGAGAAAGCAGGTGGTATTTATAGATAGTCGATTCACCAATGTTCAGAGAAGCAGATGTCAGATTTTATTTTTGTCATGCTCTTGAGTAACAGATTGCTCAATAACTGAGTGGTGGTAATTAAGAAACAATATAAAAATGAACTATAGTCATTCCTTCTACTCATACCTCCTCCTCCTCTGACCTTCCAGCTCCAAAAGTGAGGAAACGGTGCTTCGTTGTTAGAGAGACTCTGTGGTTTGGTTGCCAGAATCCAGACCTGTGCGTCTAAGATAACACATTTGCCAAAGCTTGCACTATTTATTTGTTTTGTTGGGGTTGTTTTCGTGTGTGATTTTTTGTTTTGTTTGCTTGTTTGGCTTCTTTCTTTTCCTAATGCTCAGTTATTTCATTATATTAACCATTTATTTCTGTTCTGTTTGCATGGATAAATAATGATAAGAAGATACAGCACTGCATATGCTTATTAGCTCTCTGAGGGAAGTATCTAGTAAGCACTAGACCAATCAACTCTGTGGAGCTGAGTAAACAGAGGGCACAGAATTTGGAGATCCAGACAGTAGTTAAAATGAATTCTTATGTTTCTGTTTCAAGAGCAAATGTAGATTCTGGGTCTGCTGCTGTTTGCAGTGTAAGGGGTCAAAGGTGCTAAGCAGGATGAAATTCTGCATTTTGCCATAAAAAGATGGTGACAGACGGCTTAGGGACTATTGCATATTGCCTGCTGATTACAACATATATGAAGACAGGCAAGAGCAATGAATGTGCACGTAATGCCCAATTCACTTTTTTTGAACTATATGAACAAATTTCTTGTTAGCGACTGGAACTTGGTTGCTCAAAGCCCCGTCCAACCTGGTCTAGTGGAAGGTGTCCCTGACCATAGCAGGGAGGGTGGGACTGGATGATCTTTAAGGTCCCTTACAACCTAGACCATTCCGGGTTTCTGTGATTCTGTGAAGGTCTAACAGTGCTCTGGGCAGTTTGCTACTTTGCCAAAAAGCCCTAGGCTCAAAGGATTTTTGTGAGCCAGAGTTCATTCTCATGGCATGGACTGCAAGTTTGGGGCCCTCAGAAATAACTGTGTTCTCCTTAATGTGTAAAATGAGCTAACCTGTATCTTACATATTTTGTGCCTTTGCATCTGTAAAGATGGGGTATGTTGTATTTTAGAAAGAAACATCAATAACTCCTGGCATTTGGGAATAAGACAGGATATTCAGAATACACAATTTTATTTGTCCATCCGTATCCTGCTCATTCTGTAAAATTTGTAGTTGTTCTTTCTTCAAAGTTATCTTGTATTATTTTTATTTCTTATGAAAATCTAAATGATTTTTTTTTTTTTTTTTTTTAAGTCTGGTTTTGCCCAGTGTGGGTTTGAAGCAGCTCTGCAGCAGAATGTTTATATTTCAATTTCAGGAAAAATGATACCAGTCTGTTCAGAAATGGAATATTTGCAGTAGTAAGTGGCATCTTTACAAGCTAAACATAATGATCAAAGAGTTGAAGAAATAACAAATTTAGTTGTATTTTGGACAAAATTACAATCTAATAGCATTTAGTTTGTCATTTAGCTTCAGTATGATTTATTTTTCTTCTCTTTTAATTGAAGCACAAATCCAATTCATAACTGAAGGCAATACAATCTTCTCATTTTCTGATGTGGGTAGAAAAGATCTGTTTTATCTGTATATCAGAGCTACAGTAATTCAAGCTTATTTTTCCTCCTGAATAACTGAAATGAACTGAAAGAGTCAGATGTTCATTACATGACATTATTATGCTCAGACACATTTTTAGAACTCATGAATTTTACAGAACACTAATGCTTTTCTTTTCAGCTCTCATTAGTAACTATTCCTAGACTGGACATATGACACAGATGCAGCTAAAATAGTGAAGATTTTCTACAAGATTGCATATTAATTTGAGGTGAAATCTGAACAGCAACACAAATAGAGCTGTTCCCAACTGCTAGGGTGGTTGGTTTTTATTTTTTGTTTGCTTTTTCTCCCCGACTTAAGTCTGTGTTCTTCTGTGAATCAAGTTCAGCTGAACTCTACTTACTGGAAGAATTAAGTTGATGAAACTAGTACAGAAGTGCTAGAATTAAGATTTCCAGTGATCCTTTGTACAGCCCCATTGTATGTAGTATATTAGAATAGTTTTAATTGACGGCATTTATTTTATTTTTTCATCCTTAGAAGTCCTGACTCATTCTTTACATGGAATACTGCTTACTTCAGAGTCAGTTGTTCAGTGACTTTCTTTTTATCACTCAGTACTCATTATATGGCTGGCTGCCACCTTTCCTGCACAGTATTTAAACTACTGTGAAGAATAATTACTAACTTTCATATGCTTTTTTGTGGCACATGTCTCACTATGAGAGTAGTACACTTGTGAGAGATACATTGTTCTGTGTATCAGATACATAGTTTGGTGAAAGTGCAAAAGGAATAAAATTAAAGCCATAAAGGACAAATTAAACCCCAAACTTCTCTTTAGTAACTACAGAACACAACTAGGGTTTACTTTTTGTGAAAATGCTTAGCTTTATCTCTACATCTTTATAAGTTTAAACAGCTCATTTTTTAATGATGGATGTATGAACTTCTGCAAATCAAATACTGTGATTTAAACAAGGCATGGATAATTACTAAAAGGGGGGGCATGGTTAAATGGAGCATTGCTCTGATCTAGTATGACGCTTCATTATGCTTGTGCTTAGATAAAATTAATTGTATGTGTTTTCCAAACATAAAATTAACAACTTGGAATTCAGGATGTCCACTTGTATGATCAAGAACTTATGCAGCCTTTTATAGGTTCCAGTGGGTAGCTTCATAGAGACCAAGTAGTTTCATCACAATACTGGAAGTAATAGATTAAGACTACCAGTCTCCTTCACCTGAGTACTAGAATCTTCATGTGCCCTAAACTCCTGAGGCATTGGCCATGTAGGTTGTTGGATAACTTGCAGGTCGCTCATAGGTAGGAGACTGCTGTTCCCTGTGGTCCACTGCAGTGTAAAACACGGCAAAGTGAGGTAAGCTGATGAGTCCTGAAATGATGTTTCTATCTCAATAGTTTGTGTCTTGCTTAAAAAGCATTAAGGATTTGATTATTTTGGTAGCTTTCATGTCAACACTGACCTCTTGATGATCATTTGACATATTCCATGCACAAGAGCTATGTTTGAGCTAAGCCGTATGCAGATCACAAACCGAAAGGATGCTTTACTGTTTAGCGCACTGATTCAAGAGGCATGGATTCATTTTGCCATAGTCCTGCTTTGAGGTGTTCATTTAACAAACTCTGAAGTGTTTGGTTTAGTGAGAAATAGAGTATTTAAAATATCTCTTAGGGTCTCTGATGTATTTTTTTCATTTGCAAGTTACTGGTCTGTGAAAGCGGGGTGGGGAGAGGCACTCTTTCTGTGGGACTGTGGAATGAACATTCAAACATTTTTATATACCTTTTATCTTTTTGCCTTCCTTTTGATGGCTCAGTAGAAGTCTGTACAGTATCATTCTTTTCTAGAATTCTTGTATTTCTGTGGAAAAAGGACGAATGAAGAAAATTAGGAGAAAAAATTATTATTATGACTTCTGTATTGCTGCTTTTCACTTTGTTAGCAAACAGGGTACTTGTTAATGGAACTTGCTGTGTTTTATGTTCTCAGATACTAATTATTAGCTGCTTCTATTCTCCTTCATGCTTGTTTAGGAGGTAAACAAGTTAATTTCTGTTTTACACGTATGTAAGGGAGACAGACTGGTTCTTGGTCTGAATCTGGGAGTTGGTAATACCTGTTCCACAATAACTACTAGACTTGCTGTTGAAAACATGTGGTTGTGTTCAGTTCTTAACATGCCTGCAGTCTTATTTAGTTCACTATTATACCAAGTCTTCTTTAGTTAAAGATGAAGAACTATGAAAATGTGTTGATAGAAATAGTCCTTACGTAGCGTTATTGAATAAAGGTCTTTAGTAGATCTGACAATTTTCAGTCCGAGCTTTGACCAGTGTTTTTTTGTTGGTGTTGGACTGGTCACTTCAACTTGCCATGCCTCTGTCTTGGTTTGATTATTCCTCTAATATACCATCCATCAGGAGTGATTATGCTGAATCTACTGCAATTTTATGGAGGTAAAAGTGCTGTAAAAAGCAGAGAGAATGCTGTCGTGGCCAAAGGTTGTAGTCTGGGGCTTGAGAGGTGAGTTTAGCTGTGGCACTGAGCCACAGACTTCTCTTTGAACCTTCAGAAAATTAGGGAAATTGTTCTATGCATCAGTTGGTCATTTGTAAAATGGGGATAATAGCTTTCTTTTTATCTCTTCTTTTTTTTAATTTTTAATTTTAATATTTAATTTATGTAATTTGAGGGATGTTCAGATACCAGTAATGGAGGATCTAGGAGTTCCAGAATCAAGACTGAATTTTTCTCTGTTATGTTCAATAGACCTTTTTATTCCTTTATAACTGAAAAATAGGGAAGACTGCTTGATATTTTACCATAAAAGTGAAGATTTACACTTCTTAAATAGTTGAAGTGCTAAGTAACCTGATCTTTTTTTCCTTATGTTTTTTAGCATTCAGCATTGTAAAATGTTTGTTTAGTAGAGTATTAGTATCTTTCAACTGATTTAAGTCCCTTAAGGGAATTTCCTACAAGTTTTCTGATGAATTTCTTCCCACTATCAAAGTTAATAGCCTGGGAGCTGCCTTGAGTTAGCTAAAGAAATTGCTAGTGACTATGGTAATTCCACATTTGTAGGTTTATGCTGCTAGTGAGCTTGTAATGCTAGGATTTATGTCTTTCTTTAAATTAAAGGAGGGTGCAGAGCATAAGCAAATGTTCTACTTAATCCAGTCTATTAAACATCACCATGGAATCATCAGAGTACAGTCATTGCTTGTCCCTTGTGCCTTTCTCAGTATAACTTATTGCTTTGTTTAAAAAAATAAAAATCAGGGCACTTACAGGTCTTCTGTAGAATTGGGCATTTCAACTGAGATCAACATATTGTTCTTTAAAACAGGGTAACAGCTATGACTTTGTAAGCTACTGTTAGTGGTTTTTAGAAGCTAGTTTGTCAGCTAGCTGGCACACTGAGCTCACTTGCCAAAAGAAGTTGATGTCATCTCCCATATCGTTCTTTGTCAAAGCTCAGCGTCTCTTTAACCAGTGATTCTCAAATAGAACACTACAGAATGGGGCTGTTTGTCAGTGGCATTATTTTTCTGTTTATGTAACTTCAATTTAGATCATTCATGGCTTAACACAAAATTCAGTCATCATGTGAGAGTTGGTTGCCCTTTTTTTGTCTCCTGTATTCATGATATATAGCTTCTTTTTATGTTGATTGAGTAAAAAAAGTGAAAAGCAGAAATGTTTGTCACTTTCAAATATTGCTACTTAATTTATTCTAACAGTATCCAATGTAGTTTATTATTGCTTGTTCTACATACAGTGCAAATTAAGGATTTATTTAATGAATACAGCTATAGATTAAGATTTCTTGAAAGAAAGAACAAATGTCTAAAATCAGTGACTATCAGTTAATTGTCAGTGCTGCACATTGTATCAACACAAAATTATTTATAATTGCTGTTGAACATCCTGTCTGAAAAGGAACTGCAAAACTACATGTTTTCCATTTCTGTCTTATTGCTAAGAAGTATTGCTAGCCTGGAATTTGGTGGAGCCCCAGTAATTTTATTCTTTTTTAGTGAATTGCTTAAAGGCTTCTTTGTAGCTTCAGTAGCTTTACAAAATGTGGGCTATAAAAAAAAGAGCCTTTTACAAGATACCAGCTAAATAAAAGATGAGAAATTAAGGGTAGGAATAGTTATTTTCACGCTAGAGCAAAATTACTTGCAAGATGCACCAAGGATATTGGAGAAGGAAGAGCACTTGCCTAATAGCAAAATAATTTAGAGCACTGAAATCAAATGCTGATTGTGTAGAGCCACCACAGGATTTAGCAGAATTGAGTGAGTGTTAAAATAGGTGAAACTCTTTGCTGATAAACCCAAAGTCATGTGAATGAACTATGTGGGGTTTATTTTCCTAGAAAAAAAAATCCAAGAGTCGTGGCTCTCAAAGCTTAATAGTTGTAGCTTAGTAGTTGTCAGAAATTGATTAGACTTCAAAGGAGTTGAGCATATGCGAGGAAGACAGTGTTAGTTAGTTAGTTAGTTAGTTAGTTCTGCTGGTGTGCTTACCCTATTATAAAACCACTTCAATTCTAGAATTAGAAAAGAATTCAGTGAATCTTGTACAAGGAGAAAATAAATTGGCAGGGCACTAAATCCTGAAAAGAGACAACTGAGGAATGTGATAGAAATCTAGAGTTATGAGCAATGTGATAAAAGTGAATGGAAACAATTATTTCCCTTTTTCATAACAAAAACTAGGGTACCTAATTAAATTATCAGATGTCAGACTTAAAATGAACGCAAGGAAAGTAGTTCTTTAACAGTGTGTAGTTAAAGTGTTGAATTCACAAATTCGTTGCCAAAGGTACTGTGGAAGCCAAAAATTACAGTAGATAAAAAGGACTAAGAGAAGATCATGGAAGTGAAGTTTGTCTGTAGCTATAAAACACAGTTGTCTAGTTATAACCTTAGGCTAAACTTTAGGTCTTTTGGAGAGAAAACCAAGTAGGGGTTTTCCCTAAGAAATCGGTACTGGCCTTCATAGAGAGTACTTCTCTGTTCTGAAGGTTTTGTGAAGAGATCATCTGATAACAGTATCTAGGTTTTAGTGCTACATACTGTATAATAGTATTTCTTTGGGGAAAAAAGTAACCAAATCTTCAAAGATTTGACATTACTGTTTAAATAAGAAACTGATGTAGGGATACAGAAACTTAGGAACTTTAATTGCTTGTGCTTACAGAGGTAAGTAGGATGTACTTCTGTAGTTGACGCCATCTAGCCTCAGTAATTTGATTTCTAATTTGTTGGTCATCCGGATGTTAACTTCACGTTGACATATTTTAAACCAGGCATTTTTCAGGTTTGTTTTACCAGGTCAATCTCATGTTTTTCAGATTCATGACCTGCCCCCCCCCCCCCCCCCCCCCCCCCGCCCTTCCCTCTTAAATGTCGTCTTTATTTTGTTAATGCTTTTAAGCCTTGTTCTTTGAATGATGGTATTTTGTGCTTCAGTTGTTGACCATGATTTTGCCTTGTCTTTCTGGAAAAATTGGCGTGCTGGGAGCTGGATGACTACCCTCAATAGCTGTATGTATTATAAAAGTGAGGCTTTGAATGGGAAAGGGCTTACCACTTTAAAAAGTCTGGAAAATGCTGGTTTTAATATTCTGCATCTTAATCTTATAGTTCTTTTCTGAAGGAAATGGCCCCATTAGAAGCTATGTGAATACTCATGATATTAAGGCTACTAAAAATCTATTAATTCATGTAAAATGACTGTCTTTTGTAAGAGATTCACTTGTGTGTTTACTATTGTCCTACTTTATTCCTAAAGTAAGCTTTGATGAAGCCCTTCACACATAAATTTGGCTCCACTTCATCCTTAGGTATGAACAAAATCAAGCCTTAAGGTATGCTTAGTAATAAAAAAGTCCCAGTATAGTCTGAAAATACAACATTGCAGATGATAATTTATAATAAGTGTTAACATGCTGGACAGGAAAATATACTGAAACCATAATGTGTGTATCTGTTGTTAAACACTTATCTGAGATTTTTTTTTTTTTTTTGTAATTTCAGTTTTGAATCCAGCATTTATCATCTTAAATTTCAGCCAGACTTTTATATGTGCTTGAGGGTGAATATTATACGTCTCTTTATAGATTAGAAGCACAAAATGTTATCACACTGCCACCTGGATTGATTTATCCTTATATCGTCACAGATTTATGATGATTAGATTCAAACACAGTGTTTTCTTTTTCAAACATTTCAACACAGTAGACTAGTAAATCAAAACTTCCTTTTGAAAGATTGATTGGTGCAAATGTATCTAATCACATCCAAAGTGTATTCAGAACTCTATACAAAAGCGTTGATACTGTGCTTTTGGATTACAGAAGGACCACACATACTGTAAGTGGTTCTTTAATGGTTGCATAAAACTCAGTCCTGTTTTCCCTGAATCTGATTATTTCCAGAGGTAGTAGGTAAAAAATTCTAACTTCTCCTTTCTCTTTCGCCTCCATTAAAGAGTTTTGTGAGGTGGCCTGACTGTTCATTTCTGCATCACTGTGTGGTTATTTAAAAGCCTGTGCTTCTGTCAATGTGATAAGAAGGTAATTGAGCTGCTTTTCCTGTCTATATTTCTTAGATTTAAAATGGAGTATCTATGGTAAGGCATGCTTAAGTGTAGATTTCTCTTCCTCTCCCTCCTGCCTATGAAAGTTCCCAATCCCAAAAAACTTCTTAAGGTGATATGTTAATTTTCATTTTTTTTTCCGAGTGATACTGACAATTCAGATCAGCAGCTGTGAAGTTTACTTTTACATTTTGAGAAATTGCTTTATATGGTTGGATGGTACAATGACATTTAAATTGTATAGCAACATTTTGGGGGACAGCCAACACAGTGTACAATCACTGTGTAGTGGTTTGGGTTGGAAGACCACCAACTTCCATTAGACTGGGTTGTTCAAAGCCCTGTCCCACCTGGCCTTGAACACTGCCAGGGATGGGACAGCCACAGCTTATCTGGGCAACCTGTGCCAGTGCCTCACCATCCTCACAGGGAAGAACTTCTTCCTAATATCTAACCTAAATCTCTGCTCTTTCAGTTTAAAGCCATTCCCCCTTGTCCTGTCCTTACAGGCTCTTGTCAAAAGTCCCTCTCCAGACTTCTTGTCAGCCCCCTTAGGCACTGAAAGCTGCTCTAAGGTCTCCGCTGAGCCTTCTCTTCTCCAGACTGAACAATCAGAGCTCTCAGTCTGTCTCCATAGGGGAGGTGCTCCAGCCCTCTGAGCATCTTTGTGACCTACTCTGGACTCACTACAACAGGTCCATATCCTCCTTCTACTGGGGGCCCTGTAGCTGGATGCCTTACTGCTTATCTGTATATTCAGTGAAAGTGGACTGGTGTTACAATGTGGCTGAGGAGGACATTTGAGGTGAAATTGTTATCATCTTGTTTAAAAGGAAAATAATATTTATTTTGATGTATAGTCTTTATGGACCTTTAAGTATCTGATATTACTGTATATTATAAGACTAATCACAAACACAGCCCTGTCTTAAATAGCAAATTCATTTTGAATTTGCCAAAAGGCCACGATGTGTTTTTTTTAGTTGCTTAATTCTTGTAGCAATGCAAATATTTTAAACACTTGTAAAATGGAAAGCACTGTAGCCAGATGTACTTACTAATCTCTGGAAAAGCCTGGAATGTGGGTTGAGCAGGACAAGTAGCATAACATGGGGTTATGTGTACCATCATTAGTAGTTTCAAATAAGTATCACGCAAATATAAATATGGTGGTTTTTCTCTGTTTTGTTTTGTTTTTTCTTTCCCCGAAGTAGCAAGAAAATAGCTTTGTTAAAACGTAAACAGAATGTTTAATCAGGAGGAATGTATGGCTTGTTATAACAAACCCATATTGAGTCTCTTGTGTTTCGGTATTTTGACTATAGCAGGGGCCAGAACTGGTTACTTAAGAAGAAAGTATAAGAATTGTGGATTAGGACAGCTGTGGAATAGACTGCTCATATGGGAGAAAAAAGATCCACCCAATCATCAGTTAGTGATTTAAGTTTGTGAAATACAAATGCATTTCATAAGTTAAATGGAACAGGAATTTAGGAATTCTTTAATTCAACTTTAACCTGAGCTATTGTGTTGTATTTTGGCCACTAACACATGTTTTAGAGAAAGATTAAAGAAACTTTTCAGTGGATATAGGGGATGATCATCTTTCCAAGAAGGTCTCTTTGTAATCCTTAATACAGTTTTAAACCTCAGATCATGAGGTTTGTATTTCTTTCAAAACATGTTTGAATGCTAGCTCTCAAGGATCCAAGACATGTTTGAGTACTAGAGGATAATTTTTGTCCATGTAAGCATTCAGTTATAAAACCATTGAACAAATTATTCAATGAACTTATTTGTCTTGATATTTGAGTCCCACTTTTCTCTTGTCCAGAAGCTCCAGCTTTAGTCTTTACTGCTTTGATTTGGCAAGGGAGCTGGTTCACAGCTGATTTAAGGCTCTTTGTTGTTTTTTTTTTTTTTGCACAACAGTTAACTTTTACAGAGTTTCTACATAGCTGTTACCCCTTTGCTCACTGGCCCATTTCAGCAAAATCTGAAAAAATTAAGAGGGATGAGGGGATGACAGCTGGTCGGTGCAATTGCATAAGCCTTGTTCCTAAACAAGTAGTTACAAGGACTCCTGGACAGAGATGCTGAGAGATCAGTGAGTTCATACATAGCAACTTCTTACATAGCAACTGTACTTAATGTTGGCAGATGTTATACTTGTAAGTCAGGTTAGCAGAAATTTTAGTCTCCCATTTAGCTTTTTCGAAGGCTGTCCTTTGCATATCTTTCTGTCTTGCAAACTTGTCTTCAGCATCATCGACTGGAAATTAGTTATACGATATAAGTACATTCTGTGGGAAAATTATTTCTTTCAAATAGTGGATGATCTGAGAGTTGGGTAGTACTCTAGATGGAAAAAAAGAGTTTCTGTTCTTTGGAACTCAGTGGAAAGAGTAGAGAGGCTCCATGTAGTCTTTCTGCTTTCCATCAGGACCATGACATACAGGTGATGTATGATGAGATGGCATCTCATGGTTTTGATGTTATCATCAGAAAATTCTGCACTGGCAGAGGGGATAGTTCTATAACTTTTCTCCTGGTGCCTTACGGCACTTTTATCTCATGCCGATTGAATGATTCAGTATTTTAACTGCCACGTAGTTGATTTGGATTGATACTGACTAGTGAGGGCTTTTCTTTAAAGTCCTATACTGTTTTCACTGATTAAAAATATCCATAGATAGTAGATTTTGTTGTGAATTCTAACAGAAATGTCTTCTATACTGCCTTTGAAAGAAGTGTAGGTTGACTCACGTACATGTAGGTATTTGGTCCCCTTCAGAACACCATGCTTCTCCCATAGTGTAAGTATTCATACTCAGACTGATGGAGAAAGGGGCTACAAAGGGCAGTCTGTTATTTTGATGTTACCATCAGAATCTTTGCCATAAATGTGTGCTGCTGTACTTTTGTAGTGTGTGTCTCTGCAGCAGGTCTTTAAAGTTCTTTACATCGTTCTGTCTGAATGGTGTAAAATAGTATTACTGTTATCAAAGCTTCTAGGCTGTTTAGCTGTACCTATGTCTCAGATATTTTTTGCTTTTTGCTTATTTTTAAATGTGCTGACTTAATTATGTTTTTATTTTTTCTTACAAGTGCAACCACTTTATTAAATTTTAGTTAAAATTGACTGTATACTTCTGTTACATTTCCATGTAATGTTTATAACATTAAAACTTCTCAGATAACTAAGAATTTTAATTTTGTTAGGGCAGACTTTGTCATCTTTCTTTTTCCTTAAGTAATTAAAAAAAAACACCAAAGAAAACCAATCCATCAATCAATCAATCCTAAGGTTATATGACATTCATCACGTTTCTTCTTTGAAACAGATCTTGAATTCACTTCTGTAATCTTTGCTTGTGGAAACAATTCAGTGAGGTTTGGCCAGGGTATGATAACGTCCTGCAGGTATTACAACAGTAAGAGCAGCCCGTTAAAAAGACTCTCACCCCAACAGAGAAACTATACCTGACTTCCAGCATTTCAAACTGGTTTGTTGGAACTTCTGATCAAACACTGGTGTCTTTGAAATCTTGGGAGAATTTAGTATTAGTATTAGTGACAATATTAGTCACAATATTAGTGACTGCAGCTGCAGTTTAAATGTCGCTGAGCTAAAAGAAATAACTTACCTTTCCACTTAAATCTGTTCTCTCTTTTTGGCTGTGGATGTATGTTCCCTGTTTCCCAAGCTTGTGATTTAGATGTCATCTTCAATTTCTTCAAGACTTACCTCAGAGCAATTATGGCATATCTTGCTGTTAAACAATTTGCAAGATAACAGTATTTTCTTCAAACTTTTAAGTCAAAGTTTAATGCTATGTGATTTATTTTAATTAACTCTGAAAGAAGTAGATTTTTCTTTGGCATATTAACTCCTTTGAAAATGTGTCTGCGCAGTTTCTTTATATTCTGTAATTGGGGCATGTAAGTAATCTCTGATAGAGTTTAAAGGCCATTCGAAGAGGAATGAGTGTAGTATGTGAAATAAGATGTATAATCTAAATTAATTTTTGTGGGTGGATAATACTTAAAATTCTTTTATTGCAGGTATGTATTTTGACTTACGGTATTTTGACTTCCATTTGCATTGAGTTATGTGCATAGTCATATCAGTAGCAAGTGTAAGGGTGAATATATTCTCACCACCAGACTTGTATTTATGTTGTTTTTAGAAAGTTTATTTGTTTGGGGAAAAAGAAAATAGTTGATGTGAAACATTTTGTCATTTCAGGTTGAACTAAAGTAATAATGCAAGTAAATTGTAGCTCTAAGCTTTGAAGAATATTGTTGAAAAGCAGGAAATTCATAGTGGGACAGCTTATAATAAACTTAATCAGCAGAGTTGCATTCTGTTTAATGGAAAGGCTCTGTTGAGTGCTTCTCAACCAAAGATGAGACCAGTCACTGGAGTCTGTGCAGCTTAAAAGAACTTATTTTATTTTATTTTATTATTTTATTTTACTTTATTTTATTTTATTTTATTTTATTTCATTTCATTTCGTTTTATTTCATTTCTCTAAAGAAGGAGGTTCATGTGGACTGAATTCCCTTTTACAAAATGGGCATGATTCCCGGGGAAAACATGATACTTCTTCACTAATCAGGATGGAGCCTTATCCTGCAATGGGACCTACATTTCAGTCTTTTCGCCACATCATTGCTGTTTTCTACATGGACAAAAATAGATATAGAGTAAACCAACCCAAAAAGTCAATTATAGGGTTTTATAATGATGTACTGTGAAAAATTTGGTCATGTTTTTCATTATACAGAATGTTCTTTCCGAAGACATAAACAGAAAAAAAGCACATATGTTTGATTTTAAAAATAACTTTGCTTAGCTGTTTAAAAATGCTGGAGACATTTTGGATAGTTCCAAATGATCAGCATCATAATTATATGATAAAGCTTCTGTGTAAAGACCTATCTGGTTTATAATTACTTAACTTTCGGGATTTTGGGGTTCAAGAGTTATACTTTGAAAAATTTCTCTTACGTATCTGAAAAGTCTGAGTTATTCATCTTCCTCTCCTCTCTAATCAGGAAGTAACTGTTAAATCTGTGATGTCAGTTTAGGGGGAATGATTTAATTTAAAAAGTATTAACATGTGAAAGGAATATTGGAATGAATGAAAACAGTTTGGTCCGCTGACATTTAAACCAGTCATTATCCTAGGATAGTGTAGTGTAGGCGAGATGCTGAAGTAATAACTGCAATTACAGTATCAAAACAATAAAAATTAATATGTAATAATAGAATTATGAATGAAAGCCACATCCTTCAGTTGTGGGTGCCTGAAGTTCAATAGAGAAATCCATATTTGGACATCTACAGAAATGCAGTAAGACTTTAGTAAGTGTGGATCCCTGGCACTTCATGTTGTTTTCATGGCAATTTGCAAATGCCCAGCACTTTTGCAAATGAGTCCAAATCTGTTTAGCTTTCTAAATATGAACACTAGTATTTGAAAAATGAGATTATAAGAGTTATATAAATAAGAAGAATTTCTTCTTGAAGAATAAATGCTGGTGGGTTTTTTAGATAGCTTAATTTAATTTGGATATAATTTTTTCTAGATTTAGTTTGGGCCTGATCCTAATAAATGTAGTGGGAACTTCTGAAACCTTTATTTGTATGTTTATCACTAACGTATTTTCTGACTAAAATTTGCTTATTATTTTGCTTGACACTGAAGCTAAGTAAACAGTTGCTTATTCAGGTTTATATGAAAACACCCTTAATCTTATGCTTTAAAGAAAAAATGATTCTTAAAAATTGCTCTTCCTTGAGATTATTAGATATGCCAAAATTTATCAAAACTATAATGTAACAATAGAGATACTACTAAGTTGGTTGCTATTTTTTTTAATGATTTCTAAGTAGTCTGTTTCCAGTTTTCAAATACTTGTTTCCAGCATAGTGACCACAATCCAAGAGTACCTTTACATGTGAGCAGTTCTTATCACTTGTGTAGTGTCCTCCTACTTGTCACCATTGTCAGTCTGCATCACCATTTTTATTTCTCCACAGAACACAGACTTTACCACCATGTTTTCATTTAGTCGCCATATTTATGAGATGGTTCCTTTACATGTTCTGGGAACCAAATGCTATTTCCTCCTACTTAGTTCGTCTGTACAACTTGATTTCCCCAAGCGATACCATATTTAATTTCCTTGAACTTCAGTATCACATTCATTCTGAATGTCTTCTACTTCATCCATGGATTTTTCCGGCTGCTCCCTTATGCTCCAACTCAGTCATGGGCAATGTCTTCTACTTGTGCATTAAAAGGCCAAGGTATTTCAGCTTATCTGGCCTAACCTGTTGCATCACTTAAAAACTAATTCTACCAAAAATGTTAGTATTTAACCAAAATTTTTCCTCAGAAATGTAATCCAGATTGGATTTAAAACATGAAAAGATAATGTCTCTTGTTATTCCGTTTAATTACTCAATCACTTAAGTAGTTGTATTAAATAAAATTTGAGTGTGTCTGGTGTTGATTTCCAGTCACTTTGTCTCCACTCTTTCATGTATTTTCCTCCAGGAACTATTCTTTCGTTAGCATCTTGAGTCACCTCTTGGTGTCGTGTTTTGGGTTTTTTTGTAAGACAGGCAAGCTGTATCACATTGTGGTTTGTTTGAGTGGATTCCTTAGGTAATCCACATTATGTTAAATAACTTTGCTCTCTTGCACTGTATGGTGCTGGGCTGATGTTCCATTGTGGGAGAATGTGGGGAGGGGAGCAGATGGGTACATGCTTAGCTGTTTGCTGGGGTCAACCCACCACATCGTCTTCAGGTTTTCCAGTCTCCCACTTTATAACCCTTGGTTGAAACAGGTGCATAGACTTGTGTAGATGAAGCAGGGTGAAAGAGTAATATAAGACACAGTTATTTGGATCTATGAAGAGCTAAACTGCTTCCTGTTACTAAAAGTAAGATGAGGGTAAAAGAGGTAGATCTAGGTAAGTGAATTCAAATACAAACAATTGGTACTTCTACATTCTGCAGGGTTCTTCTGCTGTATCATTTATATTGCCTATCTTAGGATACAGTGAATCACTTGATCACTTATTTTTCTCTGCTGGGAATATAGGACAATTAATTTTAATGCAAATACAGAAATCTAACATTTATCTACCAAAGTTTGGGCAGGTGAGCCAAAACATTTAAATGAATAAGAAGTAATGCCTGCCCTACCTTTAGCATTGGGAGTTACTAGATCTCTTCTGTTTCTAGCTGCTGATTAAATTTTGGTTTATTAGAAACTGTAGGAGGACTTAATTTTATTTGGGTCTTTTACCTCTTTAATAAGATGTTAATAAGCTTGTGGTTCACAAATCATTAAGGAGAGGCTGCCAGATAGACCATATGATAATATAAATATGTTTATCTTCTCTTTTCTAAAAGTAGGCTGAAGATGTTAAAGATGTAGATCAATGCTAATCTTGAGTTTCAGTGTAAGAGTGAGTTATAGACCAATCTGGAGAACACTGAAGTTTTTGAAACAACAGTGAAATAGGTAGTCAGAAATTCTCAGAAGAGTTTGGTGAAGGTGGTAGAAAATCATCTTCATCTGATCCAAGGAGCAGCAACATGATCCCTGAAACATACACCTTTCTGTGGATAGCTGTGTTGGGTAAGTACCATCAGGCTGTAAATAGAACTGTTTGTGAAGTGAATTTAATTTGGAATAGTCTTTGAGTTACAACTGAATTTTTCACAGATGACAGACTCTAAAAGTTTGAGGTCAATTTTACTAAGAAGTTGATGCTCACTTACTTTAACAACGTCATGGGTAGTTAATGTGAGCAGAATGGAATTTCACCCACAGATACTGCACTGAAAATACAGTTCTTCTATTAACCTCATTAGAGTTCTCCTCATTTGAGTTTTTATTCCAAGATTCTGCTTAGTGCATTGCATTGCGTGTTAACTTCCATAACTTGCCTTGCAGATTTTGGTTGCTTGCTTATGTTGTAGCATTCTGAGGTTCAGCAAGCACCAGGACCATTTTATAGTAGGGGTTCTACTGCTGTAGTAATCTTTCAGTATTTAAAAATAATTCTGAAGTGGTTGGAAGAGAATTAAATTGGTGTAAGGATAGAAACTTGCCTTTTTTTCTTTTCTTTTTTTTTTTTTCTTTTTAAAAGATGATTTAATGTTTCACAGATGCCCATTTGTCCCTTAGCCTATTTGCCAGTGAATGAGATTATGCTTGGTGAGGAAGTGGCCCGTAAGTGGTACTGAGGGAGCAGTAAGGATGATGTCTTTTGATGTTAGCATCTAATATTCCAAATATGTTAGCACTTGGTATGAGTAAAATTCAAATATCATTGGGTGAATAGCACTGGTGAATAGATGGAAAAACATCTTGGGTACTATAAGGAAATGTTCTACTGGATGAGAATTGCATACAGGAATGGAACAGAAGAAGAAAAAAAGTGCTGCTAATACTTTCAAGAATGAACACCTACTGTGCTGGGAAGGAATGTCATCCAGAGGGACCTAGGCATGCTTGAGAGGTGGGCTGATGACAGCCTCATAAAGTTCAACCAAGCCAAGTTCAAGGTCCTGCATCTCAGTCAGAGCAATCCCAGGCACAGCTGCAGGTTGGGCAGAGAAGAGATTCAGAGCAGCCCTGTGGAGAAGGACTTGGGGGTGTTGGTTGATGAGAAAATGAACATTGGCCGGCTTCAGTGTGCGCTTGCAGCCCAGAAAGCCAACTGTATCCTGGGCCGCATCAAAAGGAGCGTGACCAGCAGGTCAAAGGAGGTGATCCTGCCCCTCTACTCTGCTCTTGTGAGACATCACCTGGAGTATTGTGTGCAGTTCTGGTGTCCTCAACATAAAAAGGACATGGAACTGTTGGAACAAGTCCAGAGAAGGGCCACGAGGATGATCAGGGGACTGGAGCACCTCCCGTGTGAAGACAGGCTGAGAAAGTTGGGGCTGTTCAGCCTGGAGAAGAGAAGGCTGTGTGGAGACCTCATAGCAGCCTTCCAGTATCTGAAGGGGGCCTATAGGGATGCTGGGGATGGACTCTTCATTAGGGACTGTAGTGATAGGACAAGGGGTCATGGGTTAAAACTTAAACAGGAGAAGTTTAGATTGGATATAAGGAGGAAGTTCTTTACTGTGAGGGTGGTGAGGCACTGGAATGGGTTGCCCAGGGAAGTTGTGAATGCTCCATCCCTGTCGGTGTTCAAGGCCAGGTTGGACGAGGCCTTGGGTGATATGATTTAACGTAAGGTGTCCTTGCCCATGGCAGGGGGTTTGGAACTAGATGATCTTAAGGTCCTTTCCAGCCCAAACCTTTTTATAATTCTATGATTCTGTATTTTAGAGGAAATAGACCAGGAGGAAGTGATACTAACCCTGATGTTATTTCTTCACTCTCAGAGCCATTTTGTCTGTTCTAATTTGTACACTTTCATACTTCTGTATGCCTGTGGAATGTTTTCAGAAGTTTATTTGCTTATGGAATGGTTTGGGTCCCTTGAACATGTATCTGGGCAATGGCTTTCATTCTATTACTTCCCAAGAATGACCTAGCTTTTGTTTTCTATGCAGGGCGGAAACAATGTCTCTACACAATCTTTTGTCTTCAAAAGATATTCTTTTTTGGATGTTTTTGTGATTTTTTCAATGATTTTAAGTCATATAATTCTGAGTAAAACTGTCAAAAGGATACATGATTGTGTTTATACCCAGTTTGTACTCTTCCTGAAATATTGTGCAAGTGGAGGTTAATTGACAGCCAAGCCCTTGGATGCAGTTGTTGACCACTGATTTGTAACATACTGATTATGGAAAAATACATCCTCGAGGGAAGGAGGAAAACCTGGAAAGAAGAAATTCTTAGGTCTCCATAAGATGAAGCAAAGAGCATCTATTCTTTACTGTTGGGATTTTGCTAAAAAGTTAGTTATACTAATTCCACAGTCAAAAGCTTTTACATGTGGTATCTGTATCCCTGGAACAATAGCAAGAGATGGATTAGTAATTTCAGAATCGGTACTCCTATTGGCCCATGCAGTGGAGTTTGAATGCAGAATTTGTCAGGAAAAAAGTCATCATTTATGTAAAGAAAAGTATAAACTGCTGGGATTTATATTTGATAGTTATGTACATACCCAGAAATACTTTTTAACCTTTGATGTTTTAAGACTACCAGCCTAAGAAAAAGGAGTATTCTTTTCCCTTTAAAGCAAGTGTATCTGCATTTTGTCCCAGTGTGGTACTGCTAGTTGATGATAATATTTTTTCCTTTGGTTTTTCTTAATTCATAGGTGAAACTTTTTGGATTAACTGTTGCCGTAAGACTTTCAGGAAGTTTTTGGTAGTAGTCACTGCTAATTTAAAAAGAGCAGTATTAAATATTTATATTTATCCTTAAAAGCTTTTGATCATAGCTCCATCCTGCTCCATCTCAGAAGCCAGCATTTTTCTCCCATCTGTATCAACAGTCCCAAATTCTTAGAAGTTGGGGATCATAAATAAGTATTTAAAGATATCCTAGATCTATTTAATTCCACACATTCCTCTCTATTACCCTCCTCCATTCCACTTCCATACTTCACGCCTCCATACTTCCAGAGGCGTACTTGGTGGCCCCATAAAAACTCAATAGTGACCCTAAGGCCTTTTGAAAATCTGCTTTGAAATCTTGGTTTTATTTTCATCGAGGTTTTAATGATTAAAGTCCATATTCACAAGTATTTAAAAGGTGTGGAACAACGCCTTATTTGCAGTGTTATTTAAAGTCTTTGGTGTTCTCAAATTTGCTCTTTTTTTTTTTAATTTGGGTTGATTATAGTGGGATTTTTTGTTTTATATATATGTGTGTGTGTGTATATATATATTTTTTTTTTTTTCCTTTTTTTAATCAAAAAGTATGTCTTTGTCCTTATGCCTAAATCTCAAAAATTCCCAGGAGAGAAATTCTCACATTCTGGAGTTCGGGACAAAGTTTTGCAAGACGCCAACCATGTTTGGCTATTTCCATGTTAATAAGAAGGGCTTTATGTCTACTGAACCACTATTTCTACCTTTTTATGGAATTGGGCAGTGTCAGTTCCATAAAAAGCCATTGTAGCATAGTTGTTGCAGCAGCATTTTGGCAGATCAGCTACGTGAAGCAGTCTGTAGTCATTTTTATAAGAAGTTAGAAATTGAATATGGAAACTTAAGGAAAAATAGCTTTTCTTTGAAGTGAAGAAAAAGTGCAATTGCTATTGATTAGGTTTGTTTATGTCATTTACCTGAGATGTTTTTATGTTCAGTCACTCAAGCATCTCACAGAGTGAGAAGATAACGGGAAAAAATGCTTACCCAGCTCTGTGAATTACTTTATTATTTTCTGAATCACTACTGAAATGATTTATTTAGTGGAAATTGTTGCATTATGTCCAGCATAGTGTCTTGAAGCTTATAGTTGTTGGCTTAAAGGTTTTTTAGGTGTGTTTTTGTTTTGTTTTTCTGTGGCTTGTGGTTGTCATTTAATAGCTTTTTGTGTTTATAATCCTTTTATCCTGAATATTTCCATACTGACTTAAGTGATAGCAAAATAAGGATTTGGGGTGGTATTTCAGTGCTGGGAAGTGGTTGTCAGGTAGAATTCGGTACTAAGTAGACCCTTTGGCACCTGTCACATCTCAAAACTCTTCAGTGCTTTAAAAAATTACACTCAGCATAAATACCTACCAGTATTGCTAATATAGGGACTGTTGAGCTAAACTTCCAATGATACTGAAGATATTTTAAACTCATATAATTAAATAACAGTTTCTCTCTTAGTACTCTAACGATTTCTGAGATGGTTAGGATTTCCCAGGATAACGTAGAAAGGTTACTATGAAAAAGGTCTTAACACAAGTGATGTTTCTTCAGCAGTTTTGTGTTCATTTATAGTGCATAGAAGAATGTCAGGCTATGGACAGAAACTACTCATATATCTATATAGCGGTTTTAAAAATATAGCAAAAATGAGCCTGTTCAGACCAATTTGTTCTTTTGCAGGATTTTTGTACATTGCACATATAATTTTGCAAGAATGAAATTCTTGTAAAATAGCTTTAATAGAAGCTGGTTTCCTTTAGAAATGTTTTTGATCTGGTTTTATAAATAGTGTTAAGTGTGAATGCTACATGTGTGGTACTGAAACACACTCATGAAAGCTTCAGAAAGATTTTGATTTTGAAGCACTAATTGAATACTGTTCCAAATCTTCCACGTGAATTTATCTGTAACTGTGTAGTGAAGTATGGCATCACGTCTTCCTTTAAATTCAGAGTGGCTGTGTTTAGGATTTGTCAATGTTTTGTTTGTATCCTTGTGTTAGAAGTTAACTGATCGTAGTCCTGTTACACCACTGATCAAACCATGTATCTTGTGGCAGGACTGGAGCAGGAGTGTGAATGAGAGTGTAAGTCTCCATATTATCCTGTGCAGTTTAGTTTAGATGTACTCTAGTGGGTTGATTTACTTGCCATCCGTTGTATAGTAAGCTAGGTACCTGAGCTCTAAGGAGAAATAGTAGTACTGGACAGAGTGTGTATGTATCTGGAACCAAATATATATTGTTATTGTTAAAGATAGATTACTTTCTTAACTTCATTATATTTTCCATTGAATTATATGAATTTTTTGGGGGGTGGGGGTGTCATAACTTCAGGATTTTTTAAATGCTGTTTGCTGGAAGAGTTTTGAGGAAAGAGCAGAAACTCATTTTTCACTTTCAGTGTGGCCTTTTTTACTAAAAAAGGTTGATGCCAAATACCAATTTCTTGTTAAAAAAAAAAAAAAAGAGTTTAAATCCAACATTCAGTTGGTAAAAGATGTATTATCGCACATGGCTTAGTTTTATCTTTACAGCTCTTGAAATGATATCAGGTATGCTAGCTGTAGCAGTTAGCCCTGAGAAAGTTGTGTTTCTACTGAAATACTCTGTAGGGTAGTGGGGTTTTTTTGTAAATTCACAATTCTCTGATAACTGTTATTGTTTCATCTTAGATAAAAGGGAATGCATTTTTTAATAATGTGTTCTTTCTGAAATGTGAAAGTATTTTTCCTGCATATAACATGCCGTAGCCATGCCAACATTCTGAAAGGATCCTGCTGAATGTAAGGAATTGGAGGGCATGTAATAAACCTTGATTATTATCATAGAATCATATCATCAGCTTGGTTGGAAAAGACCTTTAACCATCAAGTCCAACCATTACCCAGGATGGTGAATTTAATAATTTTGTATTTGTATCAACTTAAGTATTGTAAATTTTGGAGGAGAATCCAATGAAGATAAAAGGACAGTTTTTATGTACCATCCCACGTAATACTTGTTATTTACTGTGCTTCATAGTATCTCCCAGGATAGAGACTACATAAACATCTCTTAGCAGCTTATTCCAGTGGTTGATCACCCTTGCAGTAAAAGGGTGTTTTTGCTGGGTTTTTTTGTTTGTTTGTTTTTTGTTTTATTTTATTTTGGTTTGGTTTTTTGTTGTGTCTTTTGGGGGGGGGGGATGGGAGGGTATGTTTAAGCAATATTTACTGTATTTCAGTCCATCACTGTTGTGTCACAAGGTAGACTTTGGCATTCCTGTTGCTTGACAGCGCCTCTCTACTCCTCCTGGGTTACTTGTCCCTGCTTCCACCTCTTCTGTGCTTCTTTTTTATATCTGCATTAAGTTAGGAGCTCCTTGCTCATCTAAACAGGCTTCCTTGCCTTCTTTGCTTGGTATCTTGCTTATTGTGATGGACCATTCTTGAGCTTGGAAGAGGTGAAGAGGTGATCTGTGAAAATCAGTCAGCTCTCCTGTATCCTGTTCTCTCCAGGTCTCTATGCCATTAGATGCCTCTTGTAGCCTTGTGTTACTGGAAAAAAAAGAAGATCATGAGCATTGTCATCATGTTCCTTTTTCTTTTTATTTTTTCTTGTCCCCAATGTATTTTTAGTTTTTCAGTTTGTAATTGGCAAGGTTTAAGCCTTCCTTGATTTTTTTTCAATCATGGTTAAGTTTCATCTTGTTAAATTCATATTGTAAAACTAATGCTGTTTCCCAAGCCTTGGGGATATCCTGCCTGTGTAATTACAAGTTTATGCTGCAAGTCTGCAGACGTGATTATTACCAATAGTATGAATAATTGCACCACTTGGCTGGTTTGTGGTCAGGCACTGTCTAGTACCTAGACGTGGAACAGTTAGAATAAAAAATAAACAAGAAAATTGCTGAAATGCTTATAAGTAGTGCTCCTGAGTGGCAGTTTTGTTTTCTATGGTTGTGCAGGTATGATGAGATTTAATTGACAATAAATCCAGCAAGGTGAAAAATCCTAATGACTCGAAAGAAGATAATGTGAAGGGAAAATTATAGATTTTTATTGTCAATTTGGAAACAGTCCTTTCCCACCACTTCTAGAAATACTGATTCATGTAAAGAACTGTAAATAAAAGGCAGCATTTGTTACATTGGAAGTTAGTTCTGATTAAGAAGCTACTCAGGAATAGAATCAGTGATTATATGAACATTAAGACTTCTATTGCCTTACGCTGTTTACTGCTTTTTCTTACGTTTAAGAAGTGACCCAATTTTTTCACCCATCCCTCCAATGGAACTTGACTTCAGTGGCTTAAAACAGGATGTTGTTCCTGTTTCGTGTTCCCATCCTCCCCAGCTTTGACTTTGTGTAATGATCTGTAATGAACACATGCTTGGAAAGCTTTAAATTTTGAGGTTTCCTTTGCACTCAGAAACTTAGAGAATATAGGAAATTAACAGTAGCTGGAAGTAGGATTAGTACTTGTTAGGAAAGCTGTTGACTGTTAGTATGTGACATATAATGTATCAGTTTTCATTGGTCAATTTTTATTTTTATGTCTTTCTTTAGTGACATTTAAAGCTAGGTAATTACTGTGATGGATAAATGATCTTTTGGAAGATGGTATTTATTTCCATATAAATCATATGTTTAAATCACAGTAAGCTAAGCAGAGGATAATCACAGCAGACTGTGGCCAGGAAAGAAATAGCATTCCCAGTGTGGGAACACTAGTGATAAAAACAAAGTTAAAACACCTTTCTGATTGAAGTAAGAATTATTAAATATTTGGGTTAGAAGAGGTGTTCAGAGGCTGAAGGAAAAGAAATGAATCTGTACAAATACAAGCCCAAACTCTTGGGATGTTAATAAACTGTCACTTGGACCACACAAATTGAGAGAAACCTTTGGAGCCAAACTATGTGATGTTTATAGGCTTAGTTTTCCTTTCATTTTGGTTCCCCTGTTTATTTAATTTTCAGCTTTCTTGCCTGCATTTAGTTTCTTCAGGCGAAGTGGTAAGCACCAGTGGATCCTATCGCTGTAGGTACATTGATCACGATGGTATTCGTACTAGTGTACTTGAACAGTGCCGGCGTCTTGGTTATGTTTCTGTAAGATATTCAAAGGATATTGGGTGTTTTTCCACTTTGCTGCAGAGTTTAGTGTTGAAAATAGAAATGCAGAAATAGACTTAAGTGAAGTTTCTGATCACTGGGATTATCCATGCAAGCTTCCTTAGAGATTTAAGGTAGTAGAGAGAGGACTTGAATCCAAAAAACTGTCAGAAAATGTTGCACTACATGTAAAATCAGATCTGAAAATCATTATGTGATATCTTAAGGATAAGAAATGTGGTTAAGACTGAGAAGAACACAGGCAAGCTAGTGAATGTACAATTTACAATTTAGAGTCATTTTAGTTCTGGAATAGTTTCAGTCCCATGGAAAACAGTCCTTTATTCTTTTTCAAGAGTTTTCTTTTTATAAGGAACCCTATCAACAGCAACAGAAGGATCTTTATTTATGAATTCCTGTAAAGCCTTTTATGTGTATTCCTCTTATTGTTACAGAATTTCTCTTTGGTAAGGGAATCCCCTTGCTTCTGGAGAGGATTTGAGGAGGGGAAACTGAGATGGAAAACAGTGATTTGCAGATAAGCAGGAAGGGAAGAGAGCTGCTAATAAGCTGAAAGTGATGCTTATGTGAAAATAAACGTGGTAACAAGTAACCATTTTTTTAATCTTCAGTTTTGTGGTGTTTTAAAAGTAATATGAAAATCTCAGTTACACATGAATATTTAACTGATATGTGAGCTTGAAAGCTTTGGTTTGTGATTTCTCTCCAGAAATGGTGCTTTGAAAGAAAGTATTCTAGAGTGGCAGATCACAAGTACGTGTTGAAGCTTAAAATGTTTTTCTTTGCTCTTAGTGGTGTTTTCTCATCAGCTTTATATATATCATTGGTTATTTTTGCTTTAGTTAATTCAATTTAGCATTTGGAGAGAACAGTGCTCTCAGAAATAACAGCCACTTTCTCATGGCTCTTTTTTTTTTTCTCTCTTACTTTAAAAGTAATTTTAAGATTGCGGACATGTTGATGCCATGTGAGAGGGGAGACTGCTGTTTTGCAGGTTCATTTAAGCACAAGTGGAAGGCTAAATGAGGTCAATCACATTGATTCAAGTTTTTGCTGTCATTGGCATAACCCTCTCCACAAGTATGGAGAATAAGGAGAGAAAAGTTAAGCTAAACAAATGTAAATCAGGTTTTCTTTCTCAATTTCTCACTTTCAAACCCCATATTGATACAATGGGGTACTATTCTATCCCTTATTATATTTTTGCAGTATCTGGAAGAATTCTTTTATTCAATATGAAGAAGTCTGCTTAAGCTGTTTTTGTTTGTTTTTTTTCCAGTACTGGACTGCTAATACTCTGAGGTGTTGACATCGGAAATAATTCACTTTCCTCAGTTCTGTAGCAGTTTTCAGACCTGTAAAGTGTCACACTCTCAATGCAATGCTAATTCAGCCTACCTTCAACTCTCTCATCTCTACCAGGTTGTAGATGTACCAACATCTTCGGCATTTGTAGTCAGCAGTGCTGTTGCTTTCCCTGACTGGCCGACTGATGTACTGAAGGAAAGGTACCACTTTGGTATCTTTTTCAGACATTATCACACCACAGTCCTTTCCGGCTTGTCAGATACTTGTGACTTCAGTGAGTGGGTGTCCTAACCCTAACTCTACTGTGACGTTCTTACAGATATTTTAGACACTGCCAGTTATTTTTTATTTCCCTCTATGTATGGGAAAGCAGATCGTATCTGTAAGCATCCTAGATTTAGTATTTGAGCTAGCAGATGCATCCTCAAGGGCTGTTTTCTTAGATCTACAGACTTTTGGGTTTGCAAACTGCAGCACACTTAAGAATTGAGCATTTCCTTTCACTTAAACCGATAAAATACTCAATCTCAGTTGAACAATACTGCATGTCCTGATAGCTAGGGTTGAAACTGGTGTTGCTTTCAGATTGATTTATGAGATAAAGCTTTAATATACTTTGACATTGGTATTTAGAGAACTTCATGTATTTAATGAAAGGAGGATTCTGTAATGTGAAAGCTTTTTAACAAATAGGATTACGGTACAAAAGGGTTTTTTGATGCTTGTTTATGAGGTTTGATTAGTGCTGTGTCTACTTCCAAAACACCTTTAACAATTTTTCTTTTTTATATAGCGTACAAGATCCTTCATTCAAATGCTCAGTAAAGTAATAAATGTAAAATGAAAATTTTGTTTGGAGGTGGAAAGGCTCCGTTTCTGTGCTCAGTTTGATCATGATGTGTAATGCAGTAATTCAAAACTTGCAATGTTTTGAGACATTTGGGAGGAAAACCTTAACTGGGGTTGCAGCTTCTGTCCTTCAGTTTATTTGGGTGGTGGACCAGCAAAAACTGAGAGATCCAAATATTTCTTGAAATCCAAACCTGAGCTCCAAATTTTACCTGTATTAATGACAGTACATGCTCCACAAACTTGGGAAATATACATAACTCAGCTTCTTCTGTCATTTATTAAAAAAAAAAAAAGAAAAAAGTGGTAAGTATTAGGGAAACACCAAATAAAAAGACATAACATAAAGATACATGAGCTTAAGTACACTAACCTAAATAAAACACTGAATTTAATCCTGTTTAGAAATACCACTGAATAGCATGAAATGGTAATGACCAATAACACAAGAACTGGATAGTCAATCATTATTAAGAATACCTTGTGAGGAAAAAAAATATAGCTTAATAATAGGTTTTAATCCTACTTTAGAAGGTTGGATTAGAAATTTAAAGCTTTATTCACAAGGCATCCAGACTAGAACTGTTAAACTTTGTACTGGGATCAGACCAAAGCTGCTTTTCATCTGTTATGTCTCATCTCAGCATCTGAAGTGCTGGCCAGAAGGGATTTTAAGGAAGGAGTATGAGAAAAGGAGAAACATACAGGGATAATTCCACAGGATGCTTTTCCTAACCCCTAGCTATGTGTAGTTTAGACTTCCTGGGCTTGAGATGTCTGGTCTTAGTAGGTCTTGCTGTATGTTTCCTCCAGGAGTTTATCCAGCTGCAGTTTGAATTTATCTAAACTTTTAATAGTAGCTTGCAGCAAGTCCTTTACTTCTCTGAGTCTCCTCTTCCTGCTTATACAGCATGACTTTTAATCTTCTTTATAAAAATTCCTGATCTTTGGGTGGGAGAAGTGGTTTGAAAAGTTAACGTGTTTTATCTGTTATTTCCATAAGATGGCCTAGTAACAACATTTGGCCGACTTGGTGTATGATAAATAAAGAAACTAGAGTGTCAGAATGGGACCAAAGAAAGAGATGTTGTTTTGTTTTTTTTTTTGTCCTGTGTCAGTTTTTTGGCTTGGTCAAGTTATATCACCTTCCTATGAGGCATAATATCCTAGTACTGACTCATAGTGGTGGCAATGCAGGTGAGTGTTTTCTGAACCAGGACTGACTTACGTCCAGCTGGCTTTGAGCAGAGTAAGCGTAAAACTTCTCTTCCAGTTTTGGTAGTGCTTAGTTCTTTTTCTCTTCTTGTCAGTGGAGTCTAGGTAATCACCAGGCATGGCTACGGAAAATTATTCTAAAGCAATGGACTCCTTCCTTTGCAAAGACACTGGTTTGGCAAAGCCTGTTGCAAATTCTCTGCTGACTGGAATACATAACCCTAATTCTTTCTGATAGGAAAAAAGAAAGAAGTAGTGGTTGTTAAATGTTTACCACGTTACTGACTAGGATATTCTATGTAAGGTGAAAAGTAAGAATGAAGATGCAGAATTGACATTTAAGTAAACTAGGTGCCTTCAGTCCTCCAATACATGATAATATCCTGTGAGGATGTGCTGTTGTCTTGTCATAAATGGTTAGTGTTCTTAATACTTGAATGAAAATGCATGGTTTCGATAATCACTTCTGTCGTGGTCAACCCAAGACATCTTCTTATCAAACATTCTCTAGTGTTTATATTGTGTGGCTTTTCTGCAGAGGAATTGCAACAAGCTTATGGGAAAACTTTGGTTTAGGCTTGATTTACTTTGTTTTCTAACCAGACACAGCTTATTTGAAAAGAAATCTGAAGAAAAGATGCTTTCTTGCAATGCTTCGCTTTGAAGGCTGTGTAAAACCTGTTTTGTTGAATCAGGGGGCTTTATTTAGCATAGCTTGATTATGTTTTTCCATTCCTTCTGAACAGGCTGTTAGAGATCATTATATTTTATGCCTATCAGCGTGTTGGTATTTAAAGGCTTATTCAAAATTTCCATTCTTGGGTCGTTATCTGGAAAAACATTGCTAAATTTCAGTTATTTACATTTTCCTATTCCTTAAATTTTGACATTCAATAAAGTCTTAACTAACCTGTAAATAGTCTCCATCAGGATATTTGGAAACCACCCTGTAAGCACTTTCAAGCTTTCTGCTCGTTTTGGTAGTTTGAGATAATAAAGAGTGCTACTTTTATTTTTATGTTGCTGTTGCATGTTTCAAGGCTGGAATTTATTTTAAGTGGATAATAATACACTACAAGTTGTTAGTTTTTCCCCTTATGATGCTGAATAGTTGAGTGTATTGGTCAGTTGCTGATGGAAATATCTCTTTGATCAAGTTGTGTATGTGGTAAATTTTAAGACAGAGAAGATATCCCAAAATAAGTGATTTTTCTTTCATAAAAGGCTGTCTCCTTAAGACATGAAATTAATCTTACTGATGACTTAGGTGTTGATATTTGTTTTTGACTGTGTCTACATGGCAGAAATGGTTTAGAGCAGAGCTTTTCATATAGGAGTTGAGAGTTCTAAGGCCGGCTCAGAAAGACTGGAGATTGTTTTGATTAAGTATTTAATTATACAAAAAATTCATTTCAGTGATCTGAAGTAAGAGGTTTTATGTTCAGTAAGTTTGCCACAAGGTGTAGATGAGCATAAATACTTGCTTCAAGTGAAAACCACTACTTAATAGTCTTGAATTGTTGCTTTTTATAGCCAATGAAATGAGTCAGCATTGGGAGTCTTGAGAGTATTACAAATAAGAATGAAATATAGAAAGTTTAGTTCTGTAAAGCATCAGAAATGAAGTGCTGGTCATCATCAGTACATTTGTGCACTTTCATGGCTTAAAGCTAAATGGTTGTACTATTTTAAGATCTTCTGTAACACCTGTGTTTCTAGTATTCTTATTGAGATCATTCTTCTGTTAAGGAAAATAGGTCATTATTTCATTGTAGTTTAATTCTTTTAACATTTATGAGTGCAGAGACAATGTTGACAGAAAAAGGGTATCTATACATACTTTCTGAGGGATTTGGCCAATCAAGAAAACATGTGATCTCTAGTAGTAGGATGGTACTACTGGTCTATTGTAATGTGTACTGCAGGTAACACAAGGTACTTCCATGTATTAGAAAAAAAAAACAATTTTAAATTAGAAACACATTTTTAAGTGCTTAAAATATATATACAATTCTCTGCTTACCTATAGTTAGTTGTTATAGGAAATATGTATAGCTGGAGAAGAAAATACAATGTGTCATGTGTGTGTATCTGTAGTTAAAGTGTCAGTAAACTTCAACTTTGCTGTAATTTTTTGGTAAATATATAGTACCATACTTTGGAAACAAGTAGTATCCTTTATATAATATGGATGTATTTTGTTCCATAGCAGCATATACAAAATTTAGCAATAAAACAAAATTTGGATATGTATTTTTTATATTGAAAATACCTGAATAATAGAAATATATATTCTAATAGGGATGTATACTGTATGTTAAAATTACAGCTTACTAAAAAGCTCCTCTTTAAGTATGTGTAACATAAATTATCTATGGTATCTTCATGCTGCCCTTCAATTTTTTTTTTTTGTTTTCTAGTGTCATATAAAAGTTCCTATTTGAAGTTACGAGTAGATTTTAACAACACTGAAGAAATAAAGATGGATCTCAGTATTGGCCAGTAATAGCTTGGTATCCCACAGAGATGAGAGAAGATAGAAGTGTAATTAGAACAGTCACTGAAATTGTGGTTCTCAAAGAACCTTATTTCTACATAATGAAAGAAATTTAAGTGGAGCAACAGAAGTGTGTTGTGAAACCAAGAAGTGTTCCAAGATTTGCAGAAAAAAAAAAAAAAAAGAATTTCATTTGAAGTGCTAGAAAGCAGCAAACTTCAAGGTGAGGAGCATGGATATTTGTAAGCATAGTCCTTAGATAATTAAATTTATTTCATTGCCTTAGCTGTAATGCCTAAGGGCCATGGCTGATAGTAATTAGGCAGGTAATGAGACATGATTACTCCTTGATACTAATAAATCTGCCTGCTTTCCAACTATTTCCATCTACCATCTGTCTTCTCTTTTATGGCTGTTTCCTATTATGATTTATCTTAAATTTACATTGTGGGCCTTTTGGGCTCTCCACATATATAGTTCGCTTCTCAGCTTGCTTGTGCTTACAACTGTACCTCCTCTGCTCAGAACCAAACCAGGTCCTGGGCTGCGTCAAAAGGAGATTGGCCAGCAGGTCAAGGGAGGTGATTCTCCCCCTCTACACTGCTCTCGTGAGACCCCACTTGGCAGTACTGCATCCAGCTCTGGGGCTCCTAACATAAGGATGTGGAGCTGTTTGAGTGAGTCCAGAGGAGGCCACAAGGTTGCTTAGAAGGCTGGAGCACCTCCCCTATGAAGACAGGCTGAGATGGTTGGGCTTTTTGTGCCTTGGGGGAAAAAGGACTTTGGGGAGACCTTAACTGTGGCACTCCAGTACTTTGGATTGGAGTGCTTATAAGAAAGGTAATGACAGAGCTTCATATGGCTTGTTGCAATTGGACAAGGGGTAATGGTTTTAAATTGAAAGAGGTTAGATTTAGATTGGATATAAGGAAGATACTGGTTTGTTTTTTTTTTGGTCTTTTTTTTTATGATGAGGCTGGTGAGGCACTGGCACAGGTTTCCCAGAGAAGCTGTGGCTGCCCCATCCCTGGCAGTGGTCAAGGCCAGGTTGGACAGGGCTTGGAGCAACCTCATCTAGTGAAAGGTGTCCCTACAGGGGGTTTGGAACCATATGATCTTTAAAGATTCTTTCCAACCAACCACAGTGAGTGATTCTATGATCACTTTAAATCCTCAGGTTGTTACTGTAATAAAATAAAAACAGAACAAAACCAACTTAGGCTATTTTTGGCATCTTGAGTAACATTTTCAAATTTTTATATTCTACATGCAGTGCTACTGTGTAGAGCTATTTCAATGTATTCTGAGCTTGATCTACCTGACATATAGTTAGAATGCATGTAGTAACTATAATTTGAATTTAACTTGTAATTAGATTTCATGATAACATTACAATCCTTCAGTGATGATTTCATTAAAAAGTGAGAAATGGTTCATGTACCCTCATATGACTGTCACTTTTTCATGCCTGTCTTTTTCATCTTTTACTCTTGGATATTATAAGTTAGGATTTTTTTCTTTTTTTTTAATAAAATATTTTTATTTTTATACACTTCTGTTTGTTTAAACTGTTAGACTGTTTTCCTTAATATTTTTCCTTTTCTGACACACAGCCTGTGTGTGGTCAGACAGGTTTGAGGCTGTTGTTCAAAATGTTACTTGCTTCTAAACTTCTCTGTGCTTGGGTGATTGAATACTGCCACTATGAGCCATGCTGCACGCTTATACATAGCTTTAGTGTTTAAAATATCTTTCTTTAGGTTGCTCTCATTATATTGACATTTTTATAGTTTGTAAAGGTTTAATTTTCAGGGTAACATTTTTGACAGTGTGCTCTTGGCTTGCTTAAATTTGTTATGGTGCAGAAAAAATTACCTGAACAAATTATGTTAAGTAGTATGTATTGCAGTGTGTTTTTCATTCATATTTCTGTGCCATCTCTTCATCAGCCATACTTTTCAAGTGATTACGAGGGTCCATAAAACTAATGCGCTGTTACATAGTATAGGAGTAGATCAGATTAGTATTTTAAGTTTTCTCTGCCCATATATCTGTAGTCTGAACACCAAGCTGAAAAGCCATGGGCTTGCCTTCGTGCTCTGTTCTCTACTAGTATGGACATAGAATCATAGAATAAACAAGGTTGGAAAAGACCTTTTAAGATCATCAAGTCCAGCCATTACCTCAGGAATGCCAAGACCACCACTAAACCATATCATCAAGGCCTTACCTACGTGGTTTTTGAACACTTCCAGGGATAGATGGTCTCCGGCATCTCATTTGTTTGGTATCTGACTTACCCACTTTTCAAAGGAGGACAGATATACTGTCTTTTGAAAACACTTTTGAGTTTACAGTAGCATGTTCTTCATGGGCTACAATGTAGGGCTTTTGGTTTAACATATGTTGAGATGTTTTTATTTATAAACACTTTGATAATGTGAGGATCATCCTTACCTATTAGCTTTGAGCCACAGAATAAAATTTTGAAAGGAACCAAAGTATCACCGAATCAGAATACCAGCATAGAAGGGACTTCAAGGATCATGTGGTCCAACTTTTCCAGGCAAAGCATGGACCTAGACTAGACGTCCCAGCACTCTGTCCAGCTGAGCATTAATAGTGTCCAGGGCTGCAGAGCCCACCACTTCTCTAGGGAGATGAATCCAATGGCTGACTGTTCTTATTGTGAAAAATTTTCCTCTTGTGTTCAACCCAAATCTCCTCAGGATTAACTGGTGCCCATTAGCCCTTGCCTTTTCCATGTGACTCCTTGGGAAAAGGTAGTGTCTGTCTTCTCTATAGTCACCTTTTAAATATGGAACGTGGTGATAATGATGTCTGTCCTAGCCTTCTTTACTCAAGCCTGAAAAAACCCAGTTCTCTCAGATAAGTAAAAAGTCTCTATATCAGATCATTATTTTGGTGAAGCATCCTGTCTTACAGCTATTTCATTACTTATTACTATTATTTATATAATAATTTTAAATAATTAACTAGAAACAATTATCCAAACCAGGTGATAAACTTGGTATTTGAATTTTCAGCATGATAAAAGCACACATCCCAAAGGATAGTTGAGTTTATCTATATTCTTCTCTGTAAGCAGCAGTATCTTTTGGAGGTGCTAATTGTTAGATGATGTTGTATTTATTTATTTATTTATTTTTACTGTTTTCTTCCTATTCACTATTTGTCACTAATTTTTGTATTGTATCTTTATAGTCTATGGCATTCTCAGTAAAAAAAAAAGACATACCTTGTTTTGGAAATATTACTGCCCAGGCTGACCAGATAGACAAAAAATTCAGTAGTCTGTCAAAGGGAAGGTAGTTGAGTAAGCCTGCCAGTCATGGGAAGTGTAATACTCCATGGGCAGGATATTGTAATTTCTTAGTCTTACTGGATCATCTGTATATGACATTACAAAATACAAATAAAGTGTTTGTTCACAAATACAGTTGTTTGGACTGCAGGGTATTGTGTAGGAGTCTTCGTGGAAATGGTGAGTCTAGAATGGCCAGGAGGAAGGAGGTGATAAAAAGTTTAATACTGGAAAAAGGTGTTGAGCAGGAGGAAATGAATTACAGGTTTTCACAGGAGCATAGTTCCAGTGTGAGTTAAGTAAAGAAAGTTTGAGTTTGAAAGTGAGGGTAAACCATTGGAAAATCTTTTGCTGAAAGATTGAAATACTTCTGATGCCTTCAAGTGATAGCAGTGTACAGTGGTTTCATCAGCACTTGGAAAACTTCTAGTAAGAGAACAAGCTAGAAGACAAATTTAAGGAGTTTAGGTAGAAAATTAATTGCATACAGTTTGCTAGTAGGGATAGACAGATGGATTTTGGAATATACAAATTATTCCTATGCTCTACTGGAGATTAAGGTAGAACATTTCAAATTGCATCTGGCTTTATAGTTGATGTTTATTTGCAATGGCAAGACACTGCACTGTGCAAGTAAGTAGATTTCCATTAATGACATTCATAAAGAATGCCTGAGGCAGAAAAATGGAAATTTCAAAATACATGGACTTATGGATTGCATTAATGAAAAATTAAACTCCATATTAGGTAAAATCTGATCAGCCTGAGTTGAGATTTGGACAGTGAAATCCACCTAAGGCTCAGACAGTGGTTAAGTCCTATAAGCTTTTGAAGACTACCTAGTCTTTTATATAACTTACATAGTTTACCACCCCCTGTGGAAATTTTAACTGAATGATGATCAGAGGTCCCTTCCAACTGAAATTATTCTGTAATTGTATTTAGTATGATAGTTTACAGCACACTTAGCTTTACTTCCTCAACATATGCTCAAAAACATCTATTCTGAGGAAGTGGGCATCTGTCTGCCATCTGTCTCCTACTTATAAACATGTTTAGTATGACAGGCACTCACATTCTGTCCCTGTATTCCAAACAAAAGTTAAACATAATATGTATTATATTGTTAACAGTGCACTTTATTTCAGATGGGCACTCATGGCATCTGGGAAGAGTTGTAGCCTGGACTGCAGCCAGCTGGTTGGATCTTATCATAGAATCATAAAATGATTTGGATTGGAAAAGACTGTAAAGATCACCTAGTTCCAAACCCCCTGCCATCACCAGGGACACCTTCCACTCAAAAAAGAGCAAAGCCCCGTACAGCCTGCTCTTGAACACTTCCGGGGACGGGGCAGCCACTGCTTCTCTGCCAGTACCTCATGACTATCGCCATAAAAAAAAACCTATCTTCCTTTCAACAAAGCTGAGTTTCTTGTCAGCCCCTTTAGGTACTGGAAGTACTGTTCTAAGGTCTCCTCAGACCCTTCTCTTCTCCAGGCTGAGCAAGGCCAACTCTCTCAGCCTGTCTCCATGGGAGAGGTGCTCCAGACCCTGAGCATCTCCTGGTTGTTGCGTCCTGGGTGTTTGCCTTGTATCCATAGCATGGGTATCAGGACCCAGAGGGCCTTAGTAGTTACTCTGCGCCTTTGCCCTTTTGAGATAGGGCAGGTGCCACCAGGCACAGAAGTTATAGATACCAAGCAGAGAACTTGACCCTTCATGACATACATGTTTATGAATAAATTACGGAAAACTGGCATTGTGATACCTGTTCATAAAGCTGGTTTTAATACAACTAGTGTTTGAAGTGAATGTAATTATATTTGGTAGGGAGTTGGCTTGGAACCTGCTTGTACCCTTTCACAACTGGATGTTCTACATATCTGCTGTGGCATGGATTGGGAGCAATATTATCTTACTGGTATGGAATCATTGGAGGGCAGAAAATTATTGGAGGAAAAGAGAATAAATTTAATGAGCAGGTATGACCCTGGGGTATAAGAGGCTACTGTGAAGAATAAAGAGTTTTTTGTAGTTTAATTCTCTATAGTGTAATGGCTCCTTGTAAAAGTAACTGTTAACTCAGATTTCTTCAAAGATGCTGCAATTTAAAAAACATGGGGTACTGTGTTTCACAGTCAAACATACTGTAATTAATAGTTTTAGTCTGATTTATAATGGCATGTACTTTTAATTTAATTTTAAAGTTTACCTAGTTCATGGTATCTCTTTTTCCCTTTTCTCCTTAAATACATGTTTCATTTAGTGTCTGCAGATCTTACTTCAGTGCTGACTATGTGGAATCTTACTTGCTATGATTTGAATTGTGGCATCATAAATTAAAGTACTGAGAGGTTACTGATTTTATTTTCCTGCCTGGGCAATGTACTGCAGAGAAAGTAAAACAAATTTAACAAATATAGAATTTAAAATGCATAGGTTTCTGTGCAGTTAACATTATTTTTGAATGTGAGTATTGAAGTTGAGACCTTCTCTTCAGTATATTGATGTTGGAAAATGAAGAGTCTGTGTGGTGACTAAATTTCCATTGACACTTTTTTTTTTTGCCATTTCTAACAGTACTTACTTAAAACATTGAACGCTTAGCCCTGTTATTTCAACTGTTCCTTGAAAATGGCTATTTCAAATCAATATTAAAGGTACGTGTCTCATGCTGGATGGTCACGTGATAACGTCATTTATTTTCACTTTTAAAATAGCTGATCACAGTGGAAAAATACCTTTAAATACATTTTTAGCTATTTTATTATATCTGTAGGTATTTTTACAGCTTAAATCTCTTAAGAGGTGCAAAAGCAGAAACTGTTTTTTTCAAATACTGTTTTATTCTTTGCTTTCAAATACTGTTTTATTCTTTGCTATTTAACAAAATAGTAATGTTTGTTCAGAAATGCTACTTCTCATTTCCAGTGATTTCCATGTATTTAAAATAAATACATTTAAATGAGATTTCATTACAAACCCAGATATTTTTGTGTATCAAAAATTAAAACATACTCCATGGATGGATTAGGAATAGAGTCCATATTGATCCAAGTTAAAAAATGTAATAGCTGCAATTTTATCTTTGTAGCTCACTGAGGAATAAAAAAGTTACTTAGTGATTATTACCATATAGAAAAGCAATATTTAAGGTATAGCTTGGTTTTCAAAGGCATTTTTGACTGTAAATGTATATATTTTTAAACTGTGATGATTTAGGAATTTTTAGGGAAGTAGCTGAAGCTTAAAATTATTGGGAAAAATTCTTCTCCTTTGAAATAATTTCTTGGAATTTCAGTGTTTCAGTTAACATAGTTGCAGTGACTTGAGTTCATTTAACTTATCTCAACAAGTACCCATGAAATATTTTTTTAATAAATCAAATTCAAATGTTCTGGAACACTTGCCAAAGATTATAGTGTAGTAACAGCTACTGCTAACTTAGACATAATGCTAAAATGTCTGAAAATAAATTTAATATATTTTTTATTACAGCAGGAAAAGATTTTTGTGAAAAATAAGCAGCCTGTTCTAAAAAAAGCCATTTTCTAAAAATTTCTGAGGCAGAGATGTAGACTTACTGATCCTTCCATCATTCAACTGTTCTCACCCTTTCTGCACATGGAAATAGATGCCACCTCTAGCTTATCCCTACAAACTTCCAAGTATTAAATGCTGTTGTAAGGATACCGTGCTTCAAAAACTGCTTGTTGATCCCGTTTCTAAAATGAGTCGTTTTATTGTAAATATTATTTTCTTGGAAATATATGAAGCGGAATATATGAAAGCACTGCATGTGGGTATTCGGCTGGTTTTGTTACAGATTCTGACAGGCATGATCCCTTTTATGCCAAATTAAACTGGACTGAAGTCAATGTGTAAAGGATACTCCTTTCTTTTGGCATCTGAACATGAGTTTGAAGTGTGTTATGTTGCTTAAAGGTTATACAAAAGGTGACATGGTTAAATGAAATTATAACTAAATTAGCAAATAAAATGTCAAAAAGATTCTATGTGTGGAAAATCAGAAGCAGGTTAAACAGAAGAAACAATTTAAAAATATGATTGTCTTTTTGGTTATTTCCTAATCATAACTAAGCAGTGGAAGTTTAAAGTTATAAGGTTACGAAACTGAGTGAATACTTGTATAAATATTTCAAGTCAGAAATCAAAGGACTGAAGTGACTTCAGTGAGTTGCAGATGTTTGGGGGAGTGTCCGAGAAGCTGAGCAGCAGCATATGAATATGCATTTTGGAGTAGCTGAGGGAGCAGCTCTTTGTTATTTGTGAGTTAATTTAAAAATAAGATCAGTTTGGAAATCTACTTTTTTTGGTGCTTTAATCCATTTTTCTTCTTTATAAAGTGTACAGTGTACACCAGCTACAGTGTACAGGCTAGAAGTGTAAACAATATGAAATTGATAGTGTTTTAAGAATTAAAATAAGCATGTATTTTACATCCTTCTCACCTATATGGAGCAGTGTGCTTCTGTGCATCTGTTAATATTTCTTGGTGTTGTTCTTAATTTGCACATTTTAATGTAATTCAAACCCTATATCCCCTCTTATTATAAAAGTTTAAATGTGACTTTTGAAATCATTCTTTTTGATACAATGCAGAATGTCAGAACAGTGGTAGTAAATCTCAACTTATTCGAAATCTGAAGGCAATAAAAATGCTTCTTTGGCAGTTAATTACCCATTTCAGATTTCTGAGAGGTGAGGCATTATGAGTAGGCAATTTTAGGCTGTGCATGATGAACTCAAATAACTTACATAGTAAAGTGTAGATATTGAGGTATTGGAGGAATTGTTCATTTTCCATTGTCAAATGCCAGGCAAGTCAAATTCCAAAAGAAGATTTTTATTATTTACACATAATTTTATAGTAGTCTGAAAAGAAGCAGTGCATTTACATAATCTACATGTGAATATAAGTATACATTTTTAAGCAGTGTCCTGTACAAAATGAAAACAAGAAACTGTAATCTGCTGTAAATTCAGCTCAAAACATCTTGCTAGAAGTTAAATAACATTAATATTTTAGTTGGAACTCATGTAGAAGAGGTATTATTTTAAACGAAAATGAAGTCTACGGATATCTGGTTGTGAATGTCTCTCAATTACAGTGGCGTCCGTGGATCTTGGATCTGAATGAAGATTTGGCTAGGAATTCTCTACGTCCTTATTCTGCGTTTTCCTCTGAATAAGAAACAGCATGTGTGAATTACATTTACTATAATCCGCTCCATACAGGAGGATAAAAATTCTGTGAAAAATGATTATGCATGGTTTGAAATAATTTTCATTATAGTAGATAGATTCCTTTTTAGTTTAGCTAGTCAGAAGATATTTTGAGCAGTAATGCTGAATGGCTAACATTTTAGTATTTAGCTAAACACAAACCTATGAATAAGAGGTAGCTCGGCAGTTGCAGACAATCACATTCCAACGGTGGTGTAACTTCCTGCATTTAACCGAACATGAAACATTATTCAGTGAAAAGGAAAAATACTCTTTTTCCTGAGTGCGCTACCCAAGCAATTAGAATGGATTGCTACTACTGTAAAGTGAGGAGTTACTGAATGAGATAATCTGTGTTTAAGCTTCCCATAATACAAGCCTACAGAATAAAAATATGTTCTCTTATGCATGAAGTTAAAATAGTTTTACAGTTGTAGCTACCAAGTTTATAAAGAGGTTTCTCCTATTTTCGCAAAATTTGAACATTTCTGTGTGCTATGTAAACAAATTTCAGTTTAACTGCTGAAAGTGCTGGGATGCATCTAGTGCTTTCAAAGGAGTTACGAGCTCTGAAGATAGACTGAGTTCTGGACTTCCCGGTGTCGGTGAAAACAAAGGAAATTTTCTTCACTGATGCACATATATGAATAATATCAAACTGAAATGGTGGCAGTATGGGCATTTTCAGGGAAAAAGATAGAGCTCGTTGAAAAATGATCTCTTTCAAAAATTTTTGAAGTATTAGTAATTTTTGTAAAAAGCAAGAGCATGAGTAACTTTCAATATAACTGTTAGTACAGTATTAAACAATTAAGACAAAAAAATCATGCTACTTATTTAGTGCCTCATTTCCAGCATCTTGTTCTCTAGAATATGTGACCTTCATGTTGGAATTCAGTCAAGTATTAGAATTAAAAGTGGCATGTGCTCAGTTTCTCATTTGGAACTGAGAGAAGGGGCTATGCATCTTACATAGTATAAGTAATCATCTGTATGCAAAAATTTTAGATGAGCTTGATTTTTAAAAATAATCATGAATAAAGTAATGATTGAGTTACATTGTATTCATAATTCCTGTTACACAAAACCAACCAAACAAAAACCAAGCGAATTTGTTGTCATTTGTATGGAACAACTTAAGGTAAAGGTTAAATCCAGTTTAAAGGTCCAGCCTGGGCTGTTAGCTGAAGAAGTTACTGAAAGAAAAGAAAGTGCCATTTAGCTTCAGATTCTAATTCATGCAGAAATGTTCCTTCCCAGATATTACTTTTGAATTAAAAAGGCTAAATTGCAGCTTTGACTGCAATTATCTGTACGTCTTGGCTTCTAGATCAGTGAAGTCTGTCATGTGTGAAAGACCACTATCTAAGAATTGGAAAATCTCTTGTGAATAAATACACATAAACTCAGGGGAAGAAAAATACAGAGAGAAAATACTCACATGAGCTAAGAAATATAATTTTTGAGATGCTGTTTCATGTCTCCCAGCAAATTAAAGAGGTTGAACTTCTGGCAGCTTGTTAAACAGAAACAGTTAGCCCATGGCCTCACAAAAAAAAAGTGGCAAGCTATTGCTTATATTCCACCTTTGCATTTAAACCCAGAATGAACTGCTGTTTGTATTTTTTTAGAAATAAAAGTCTGTTTACTTTGATTAAGCAGTCTTTTGAGCTGCAAATATTTCTGACCCTCCTACACTTCTCCCATATTTTTCCTTTTGTCTTTGGTAGGAATAATGAATCTCATGGATTGTGTTTGGATTGTCAGTGGGATATAATATAATTTACTTCACTGACTGGTTCCCTTCCAGACGTCTACATTGGCTAAAACTGGATTATGGTATTTAAGATACAAACTGTCTGCCCTTACTTGTCATAGAAAAATACTCGTCAGTTAAGCCACAAACTCATATAAATAAGACTTTGGTCTTAGAGCAACATATTTCTTGACTGATCTTTGAAAATATAAGTTCAAAGGCTCTGTTCTGCAGAATTTCCGATTTATATACCTTATAAGCCTAATAGGTAGAAGTATTTTATCTAGGAAATTTAAAAGGCAAACAGGGAAAGGGAAACTGAAGATGTGTTACATCCTTATTGAAAGAACAACTGTAGCATAACAGACTATTTAGGCAAAGTAGGTTTTTTTTTTAATATAGTCTACATTAAAGTTGTGGTATTTAAAAAAATATAAAATATTGAGCATACCTTATTTAGCTATTTCTGTTTTAAAATGTTTCTTGAAAATAGTTGGAAATAGAAGAGTTAAATATTTGTGTACCTTCTCCGTTTTTTTTTAAATGCTGACTTCTGTTTGATTAGAACTGATCTGTACTTTGACATTGTATTAGGCATTTAATATGCTCTGTAATTTCTGCCACACTCAAGGAAGCAAAAAAACCCCAAACCCCAAGCCTCAGACGACCCCCCAATTTGCTGACCTTACCAACATTTTAACAAGATACTTACTTGAAAGTATTTCTGCTGTCTCTGTGGCACTCTTTTCAGGAGGCTTCTCTGTGTGGTAGAAAGGTGCATATGATTAAAAAAAGACAGTTGGCCACACATTAGTTTTGCTTCATCCTGTGAAATATTGCTTTTCATTCACATTGGATAGTCCAGCATGTTCATTCTGAATTATGAAATATGTGTTTCAACCTCACTTGGGAAATTTGTTGTGTTGTTAAATGTTCTAAAAACTGGTAATTCTCACAACAGATCTACATAAATATGTTCGTATAAATAACACAGCCATGGTGTCAGTATGACTCAGGTCAGCAACTTTGCCTCTATTAAGGCTTTTTTATCTATTGTAGATCCTCTGTTTCAGTAGCTTTGCCACACTTTAACCATTTGAATTGAAATCTCACTTATTGGAAAGATATCCCAGAAAGAGGTTGGTTGTCTCGTGTACTTAATGGAAGGTTTTTAGTTGGGCAGCAAAGTGCACTCCATGTTCCATCCCTACAGAGCACTCTTGAGTTCATGGCTGTCGAGTAGTCACAGATGCTTTTTCTGGCAGCTCGGAGAGGCTGTGACACCTTCTCTTGGTGCCCCAGGACCAGGGATGGAGAATAAAATAGGATAATAAATAAAAAGGAGAGGATATTAAAAGAGAGGGCAGGCATCTGCTGCATAAGGTATGGGACCACACTTATGCAAAGGCTATATATTAAGTTGCTGGAAAAAAGGAATTGTTTGCAGCAGAGCATGCTTCCTTCCATAATGTGGGGGAAGAACTGGGATTTTAGTTTAGTCCTGGATTCCCATTACTTCCTTGCTGTGAGCTATTTGCAAAAGCTGATGAGCGCCTGGAGTGTGTGGGCTAAGGAGACGCGCACTACTGGGAATGAGACTGAGATGAGAAGCCAGGGACTGGGCAGATAACAGCATGGCACTGGGCTCCATTAGCAGGCTGGGACAGAGGCAGGTATTCTTCCAGTTGAAAGCGGAAAAAATACGCATCATCCTATGACAAGCAGTCCATCTTAAGCCTGGCATGTCCGCATTTATGAATGCAGGCTTTCGCAACTCTAAACGCTGTTTAATGCAAGTTTTGTGTGTAATTTTATTTGTTTGTGTTGTGGTAGTGCTCAAAGAACCCAGTCATGATTATGGCAGCTTTATGCAGATAGGAAGACAGACCTTGTTCCAGAGGGCTTGTACTGTAAGGCTTGGTGTGTGCCAAATGTCTCATGGAAGAGTAGATCCTTTTTAAGATGGTGGGTGTGCTTGCATGGCTCAGATTAAGCAAACTCATACGTGTTAGCATGGTTTTACCTGAAGAGCTAGACGAACTTCAGCGCTTGGAGCTCTGCCAATAAATTATAACGGGCTTCTCCTTGCTTGCCATTTCAGACCTATGATGTCTTTCACGGACTGGAGCCCAAATTCTGCTTCCTAGTTTTCAAGTGAAAACCTTTTCAATTTTTACGATAGGGTCTTGTTAAAATTAGGAAGTACGTGTCTGCTGCCTGTTAGAGCGGCGATGCTATTTCACTTCAGAGGTTAGAACATTGCTAATATTGGGCATGAATGTTCAAGTGCATCAAATTAAGGAAATAATTTATTATGTAGAAGTTACGCTGGTGTTCAGCACCAAAGAGCTTTTCAGTGCAGCACATAAATTTCATTTATTCAGTTTTTCAGATTTAGCTGCAGTGCTGTCCCACTGCATCTCAAGAATCTGCTTGGGAAACTTTGAAAAGTATTCAAGGAAAACTGTATAAGTTATTTTCTTAAATTGTAGATATTGCTGACAGATACTTACTGTATCCGGAGAAAGAACTAGTTTCTGTTGCTGCCTGTTTGGTTTAAGCAGTTATATTTCTAGAAGCCAAATGTCTGTCTGTTCCTACAAGAATGAAAATCTCTCCTGGTTTGTCTTTAAAAAAAAAAAATTAAATAATTATGTTTTAATTTATTTTGTGTTATTTGCAGGAAGTTTTTTTACTAAATATTTTCCTCTTTGAAAAAAAAAAAACAAACCAAAACCAAACCAAACCAACACAAAGACTTAACTTAAAAAAAATTGTTTTCTGTTAAGAAAGCCCCATAGAAAATGGACTGAAGAGCCGATGGCTGTTTTCTCTGTCTCCTCTTGGCCTGTGCTGTCTTCTGTCTCCTTGTAGTAGTATGTAAACTCATTCTCCTACTGTACTGTTTCTATACCATACCTTTTCCCCTGCTTCCCAGTAAGAAATAAGGCAGACTTGAATTTTTTGTTTTTGTGATAATCCCAATGGAGTTATACTTTACTCTTCTGCTATGTTATTTTTTTCTAAAGAATTTTTTTATAGTTAACGTAGCGATTCGATGCTTCCTGACCTTCTCTCAGTATTCCTTTGCATGAGGTGTATACATTTTTGCACTATGCATGTTGAGTGTATAATTTAACTACAGCTTTTAGAATAAAACATTTTATAGAATCATAGAATAGTTAGGGTTGGAAAGGATCTTAAGATCATCAAGTTCCAACCCCCCTGCCATGGGCAGGGACACCTCACACTCTTGTGTAAGTGCTGTACACTATGGTTGGAAGCATCACGTTTTTATTTCTCTGGGTTCAGTGGTCTTAGGTTGCATCTTTTACTATCTTAAGATTTCTTTTTTTTTTCAGAGCATTTTAAGTTGTGTTTTATAAATGTAGTTTATTCCTTAAGCCCATATTAACAGGTGGGTGAACAGTGTTGATTCTATGTTAAGTGTACTTTTTTGTGTGCCTTAGCCCTGAAGATGACCTTAAAGAAAATCATGTATTTAAATATTATTCTTAATGTAAATGCAAAAGTAGGTACTTAAATTCTTAATGTGAAGATATTAGTAAACTGGATGAAGTTGTTTTTTTAATGAATTGAATTATTCCCTTAAATAAATTTAATCAAACATTTATTAGGACTCTTGCCATTATTTGTGCCTCTCAAATAAATTTTCCTTAAAATTCTATGCATAATATTGCAAAACCCTTTTGGGTGGCAGGTGCAGTTAACCACATCACAGTATTTCAGTTCTATATTTGCAACAGGAATTTTCCTAGTTAAAATTATACTTTACAAACAGTTTAAATTTTAAACTAATATTATTCTTCTGATGAGCAGTTGGGAAAGGTTTTCCATCACAAAGCATAATATCCAGTGAAAAATACCTGTGTAATACAGAGTTCCTGAAGCAAAGCAACTACCACATGTTCCTGCTGCTCTCCCAACCAGAAACATTCCCAATCCTACAGGTAGTTCTATGGTAATGCAGTGCAATGTGCACGTCAGTTTATTCTTAGTTAATTCAGAATTAATTAACAGAAGTTTTTTATTATTTAACCATTACCTTGATTAAGAGAAGGTTTTCTGTTTTCTCTTAATTCTCTTTATGCAGGATATAATTATATATATAATATATAATATATATATAATATCAACATATTATATATCAACAATATCAACATATTATATATGATGATATATATATAATATCAACATTAAAAAAAAATGTAAAGCCTCCTTTATATAAGAACTTCAAGTTATGCTAAATAACAGAGATAAGTGCCAATTTCATTTTATTTTATTTTTTTCTGTTGTATATTATAAACTGATCTGAGAGCACAAAATTGTTATGGTACATTCTTAAAATAAATCTTAACATGCATATAAAATTATGAAGGAAGTTCAGTCATGCTCAGCTCATGCTGCCACCTCTTCAGGCAGTGATTGCCAGCCTAAGGTCATGTCCTGTTCCTGTGTCTGCAGCCAGGATTGTTTGCAGGCTCATGATACCAATTTCGTTGTTATTTCTAGACTCATGTCTCCTCTTAAAGCTTCAACTCCAGACTTGGGAGTTTTTATTTGGGTCAAGTACCAGTGGGAAATTCAGTACAAGGGCAATTTGTCCATTTCCAATTTATTGTTTTGGGGGGGCGGGGGGAAAACCATCTTGGGATGGTTTTAATCACAGCATTCCAGTGACAGTCAGAAACATGCATTGTTTCAGAGTTCATAAATCTGAAACAAAAAAATTACTAAGTTAACAGCAAAAATATCTCCAACGAATATTTAACATGTGTGGCTTTATTCAGTGTGTCATGGGCTGTTGAATGCATTTTTATTTTAGAGTCTGACAGGGATTGTCTTATCTTCAGCTTGGTTTTTTTATGTAACATACATGGCATAATCATGCATATATGTCTGCAATTCACTCAAGGTTGCTAAGAACTTGGTTTCTGTGAATGCACAAAATGTCTACTCAGGCAGAAATTCAGAAGTGTATGGAATTGTTTTAAAGAATGTAAATATATGCCTGTGCTGCCTCCAAACTGCATGGTTAGTAAAGCTTGTAGTAAGTATCCTCTGTACCAAAAGAAATTCCTTCTAAGTTAAACCAAGTTGTTTGTACTTTTAGCTTATGCTTTTAGCTGCAAGCGATCGGGAAAAAAAAATAATAATTTTTCTTTTTAAAAGATTTTATTGGTGTAAACTCATGGATTATTGTATTTTTTATTTTACTTTTTTTTTTTTTTCTTTTTAGAACTGTTACCACAAAGGTTAGGGTTTCTAGAGGTATACCATTGATAGGAACAATCCATTGCTATGGACTGCTGGTTTTGGTCAGAAGAAATTATTACCTGTTTCTACTTTTAGTTGCATGTATGTCAGGGTAAAATAGTTCACAAATAGCCACCTAAATAGCTATTTTTCTTAGTGAGCTCACTTGAATTCACACACATTAGGGCTGAAATCTCAGCCCCGTTGACTTTAAACTCCCATAAACTTCCTTGGGATCCGGACTTCAGATGAAAAAATATTGACATTTCCTTCAGGTTTTCAGACTTTTGATGTTCATCAAAAGAATGTAATCACATTTGTTAACATGTCTGCTGTTACCTTTACCTGAAAGATACTTTGCCATTATGTGCTGTGTTTCTTGAAATAAATCCATGTAAAAATATGATATTATTGGACTACTTTAGCTTTTAATAGAAATATGTACCCAAAGCTCCAAATATATAAAAAGCATAATTGTGAAGGGTTGGATTATTTTTAAATGACCTGTGAAATTGGGGGAGGGAAAGTATAATTTGTACATCTCATTTACTGATTGCCATTAAAATAATTTTGTCAAAAAGTAATATGCCTTAGAGTATTTGAAGTAAAACACACTAATGCAAGAGGATATCTAAGGTGAAAGATGTTTGTGCAATGCTAAACATAACCAAAGCAACTGTGGTTTTAGCAAAGGTACCATGCTCTATTTTATCAAGTGCCAGAAGTTGCATAATGAAAGTCTTTCAGTTAAAAAAAATATAAGTAAAGAAAACACAAAAATGCCACCCAGCTGGTAGAGATCTTCCTAATTTTTACCTGATTGTATTTCTGAAGAAATATGGCAGGGCCCTCGTAAATTTTCAACATGAACTGCATTTTTGTTGCCAATTTCCATATCCTTTTAAAAGTGCTGAAGCGTGCATTTGCTATTTATGTTTGCAGTAGACTGAGTACACTTTTACTATTTGTGGTTTCAGAAATTGGAAACAACCAAACAGTGGTGCTATGGTCTAAAAAAATAAATTTTAAACAGCTGTGGGACAGTATTTTTAGAATGGTAGGAGTCCTTCTGAAGACAGACTTGTAACTGTGTCTGCACAGGAATGCTGCAGAGGGGTTTTCAAAATTGGAATTGTGTTTTCTTCACACCTTCGTCTGTATTGTCTGGTGTGATCGAATGCTGGGACAAATAGAGCTACTGGGATTAATACCTTCACCCCTATATTTTCATTCTATCTGTGTGGATATTTGAACTACTTTAAAACAGTTCTTAAGATTTTGTATATCCAGCTGTCTCTAGCTCATAAATGTGATACAAGATATGTAATTAACTGTAATATTATTTATACTGATAATAGAAGGTTGTAGGTGACCAGAAATCCATTTTTTTTAATTCTTGCTTATTTTGGCATACCAATTCTATTTGTTCCCTAAAAGTTGTCCTGTATAGTAAATTATTCCTCCAGCTATAGCAGCATTTAATACTTCAGTTTGATTGGAGTAGCTATGTTTAATTTCTTTGCCATTTAAATGGTGAATGTAGTCCTGTCACAGATAATAATATAATAAGTTTTGGATATATTTCTCTGAAAACAGCTAACAATTCCAGTTTTCCATTGCTTAAAAAAAAAATAAAAAGTCTTTTAATAATTCTTTTAATAATTTCTATCACATAACATTTAAGGAAGAGCAGGCTTAAATTTTTCTTTTATTCAACCCAAGTAATGAAATTACACAATTAGTTTAGATTATAGGCCTAGGAAGAGTCCAAAATGATAACATGGTTTAACTCTCTGTATGGGCCTGTAAAGTGGCAGCTCCTTTGTGAAGGCTGATGAATTTGGTAACTAAATGATAATGTGTATGATGTTTCAATAATTTGATTGCTACATTTGACTTAGCTATAGCCAGTTTCATCTAGGGCTTTTGATCTAGGCTTTCTGGGATATTAACCCAAGACACTTACTTAATATAATTTTTAAATGAATTCTGATTTATAACAAGTTTTAAATTTTCAGCTCTTTCTAAAGCTCAAACTAACTGTATAACCATTCCAAATTTTGCAAAATGTTTTTCCAGTGGAAAGAAGAAATACAGTTATGCTTCCAATCTCAGCAATGTCATTTGGTTCTTGTTTTGCCATGGTATGGTGCTGGCTACATGGAGCTCTTTCTGCTTTGATCCTGTAGCTGAGTAGGTTTTTGACTTTTTTCTCATAGTCCTGAGGTGCACAGAGTTGTTGACTTTTGGATCCAGCTTTCCATTTCAATTGGCCATCCTTTCATTTAGATACAAGTTTTACTTATTGATTTGAAAACAGGAACTGCGTCTACCAGTAGACATTATTTGTAGTAGTTTTTACAGCATATTCAAAGTTAATTGTACAAATAGTGAGTAGCAATGGTGTTGAAATGGTCATGTGCATGATTACACTCAGCAATGAATGAAAGTAAAGCTGAGCACTCACAGTTACTTTCTTAGGTTCTGAATTACCTTGCTGTAATGTAATTTTTTTTTTCTTTAAGATATGCCCTTATAATGCTTAAAAGTTGAGGTCAGTTTAATGTTAGTTTTAAATTCTGACAATGAATGTCACTGTTTATCAGTTCCAAGAGATGCACCATGTGCTCAATGTACTTGCTCTCAGTACAAGGTGAAAGGATCTGTTGCAATTCTTAGGCAGTAGAAGAAGACATAACAGATTGTTCTATGAATTACAGCACTTTGATAAAGTTTTTTTGTTGTTTTTTTTTTATATATATCTTTCTGAGTACTTCTTTAGAAGAAACAGTTACAAGTTTTCAAAAGTGTTTTAACTAGAGGGGGATTATTGTGTTAAGCTGTAAGTAGGGTTAGGTGCTCATACTACTGTTAGGGTCTCCTTTTAGCCCACATCACTACTAAGGCCTGATAAAATTGTATTTCTTTCTACATAGCCTTCTTCAGGTACACTTGTAATTCTTTGCAAAGAGCCCTGCTGCCGAAAACAGTATTGTAAACATAAGCTTGGCACTTTCACGTTGAATTCACTGTCAGTGAATCTCCTAACTTCATTAAGTCCTTATCACTGTCCCCAAAATGTTAAAAATTGAAAAGCCCTCAGTATTTAAAGTTGTTATCTGTCACAGGATTTATAAACTGTCTATGTGTATATATGTGTATATGGATACAATATATACGTATATGTTATTAAGATGTTAACTTCAAATTGAAAGGTGTTGTAACAATACATTAGAAACAAAACATAAGGAAGAATGTTTTTCATTAAATGATAATATAAATTAATCACAGATGGAAATTAAGTAACAAAAAGACTCCAGAAAACTCTCTTGGTAATAATGGAAACATTGGAAAGGTCTTCTGTAAAAATGGAAATCATATTTAGTATCAAGTAGCTATTTGGTGTACTAGACTTAGAGCTGGTTTTGACAAAATTTTTGCTGCATTTTCAGGAAGTTGTGTTAATATAATTTTTATGACCTTTCAGATGGTCAAATATAAAAATACTGAAAACAAATTTTGGGGAGATTCATTTCAGAACAGCTGTGTTTTGGCTACTGTTTGAATTACATTAATTTGTACTCAGGCTCGAATGCCAAAATCCAGACATTCTTGAATTCTGTGAGCTGACAGCTGAAGTTGGATCTTGGGTTAACAGCTTGTTATTTAAAAATGGCAGCGCTCCTCCAGTGTGAAAAGAATAGCTGTTAATGATATTTAAAAAAAAAAAGTAATTCTAACTGGATTTTCCAGTGTACTTGTAATGGTAAATGCCCTAGTTTAGAAAATTTTGAAAGTTGAATATACTGAGAAGATAATCAAAATAATTGTTCTCGTTATGTCATTTGTGGTGGATGATCTTGTACATTGTGAAACTCCAATGGGTTTAGCATATGAGTGCTTCAAAAAAAAGTCTCACATTAACTCAGTAGAATCTCAAGTACTGTTTACATAATATATTCTCTACTCCTCATTATAATTACTAATTAGTTACATAGCTGGTATGTAGATTTCTGCTATTGAGAGCTGGAATCCGAATAGGTTTTGTGTATTTTGGATGAATGTATGAATATCAATTGTTGTTCAAGATAATGCTTATGATAAATGGATTTTATTGCTCTGCTACAGGTAAGGCAATAATATAGCAATTTGCCAGATGTGTGATCCTAGCAGTGACCCTCTGCTAGGGCTCAGTGTTAATTTTTTAACCACCTGATTGCCATTGGGGTATTATGATCCTATAGTAGACCTGCTTTTGTCTTGGTCTGCTTCGAGTTTAAGCACCAAGTGAACTACTGCTCTGGGAAGATAAGAGTTGTTGCAGGGATTGAAAGTTGATTATCCCAGTGATGTTCAAATGCTTTTAAATATTGAAACAAACTTTATCCCAAACCCTGGTCTCCTTCCTAAGACATATAGTTAATTGCTTCTTTTCTTAGGGAATCCCAGTTGTGAATCTAGCAAGTCTTGGTGATCTCAAGGTGGACCTTGTTTGTGCATTTGTTCTGTGATTTATGGTGTAATTTCTGTTATTTAAACAGGTAGGGTTCAGGAATGTGTTTGTTCATGGGACAATCTGATGAAAGCTAAACTGTAGGTGAGTTTACCAGAGTATTTTAGGGGTTTTTCGAGTATATTATATTGGTCCCTACTCACTAAATGTAAAGCATTCTATAAAGTAAATAAACTTCTGATCTCTAAATTCAGAAAGGTATTTAAGAATTGATTCAGTTCTTGCATCTTAGAAAGGGTCTCAGCCTTAAGGACCTCAGTCAGACTCACCATAGTTTCTTCTGGAAAGAGTTCTGTTGTCTTTGGTCCAGAGGACTTCCTCTTTAAATTTCTGAGCTTTGACCAGTTAAAATGTCTTTGTGTGGTCTTCTGATGCCTGAGGGTTTGGGGGAGGGGGAAAGAAAAAAAAAAGACTTTGACTTGACTTTTTTTTTTTTTTTTCCCATAGAAATAGGAACTACAGACACCTCTTTTCCTTTCCCATCTTTTTAGTTCCTTGTATGTTTTAGCCAGCTACTTGGTCATAGGTTGGAGTTTTAGGATCATTTTTAAGAGCAAGCAATTCTTCTTTGCTTAAATTAGTACCTGGTACAATGACAACACATTAAAACACAGAGGTGGTTTCAAATACAGCAGCCTTTCTGTAGTTATATCAGAGCCTTTTTTTTTTTTTTTTTTACATTTGAAACCAAATTACAATTTGATTTGTGATTGCATGAAGTGACATATGATCATATATTCCTCAGTTCAAAAAAAACAAGTGAATTGGCCACCCTGTGTGGCTTTTCCTTACCTCACCAGACTCTCACTGGTGAAGCCCCCTGAACACAGCACATGGCTCAGCAGTGCAGTACCATAGCAAAAGTCATGCCCCTGTGCAGGATTCTCATCCTGCACACAGCTTGCACACAGGTTCGTGTGCTGATATGGCTTCAGACATAAAAGAACTAATAATTCATGCACAGAGATAATTAGGTAGTGACAAAGGGCAAGACTGAACAGAAGGAGAAAACAGAAGCAAGTAGCCAGAGTCCAGCCAAACTTCACATAGAAAACCTCCTTGAAGTGCAGCAATGGAAACTGTTAAATAGGAGAAAGTATGTCATATGGTTGGTGTGGAGGCTTTGGTGTCACAAGAACAGACACCCAGTCTTTACGTTTTTAATCTTGAGCAAATCTTTCAGCTGTGCATGTCACAATTTGCGTGTATCTGTAAAGCCACTTCATATGGACATGAATAGCACTACATACAAAATAGAAGATGTGTAACACTGGTGATGGTGGTTACCTATAGATAACATCAAAGTGTGATTGCAGTACAACATTATTTACTTTTATTACTGGATGTTGAAATTCTCTTTCATGCATGAGCATTGTAACGAAGGATTTCCTTTCTAGCATGGTATGCTCACAAGATGGGTTTACGCAGTTGCACTGGCTTGCTAATGTCACCTGAAATCACTGGCATATTTAAACCCCATTTCGGTGAGTGCTGAAGGTATCAGATATATTAAATTCCTTCCTTGTGGGCAAAATGTATGGGCAAGGGGCAGTTTGGCCCAACAGAAGCCGAGAAGCCCAGCAGCAACTGCTTGTGGTGGATTACATGCAGCACACGCTGTTTCTTGACGAGCGGTCAAAAGGTAAGGGGGCATGTGACAGGGATGGATGGATAGGTAACTGTTCATGCAGCTGATATGTCATGGAGTCTGCTGTTTGAAGTATCATACAAATAGAAGCATGAGCAAAAACTTACACGTTATTTAAAAATTTGGTTTTATCACATTCTTGCTTTGCCTTTGAGGTTGGTCTATGTGATGTAAATAAACTTCATGCTCGTATTTTCTTCTGTCATTAAAAACTTTTAAACTTTTTTTATAAAAAAGTCTGAGAGAACTGTGTTATGCCAGGGATTGCTCATGCCTGTTGTATCATTTGCAAGGGCTCATGGGATGATTCTAAGAAGAGTTGAGTGAGATGCAAATATTGCCTGTCTTGTTCAGGTTCTCTTTCAAGAAGATCTCCTCTCTGACACCAGATACCATGTCTGCAAGAGCTGGTCACCAGAGCCGACAAGCTGGGAATCCGTTTCCTCTGCTTTGTTGCAGTGATGGTTTTAACCAGAATGTTACTGGGCTGGGGAAAAAAACCCCAACCAACCAACAACAAAACAAAACCAAAAAGAGTGGTTACATAGCAGTAATGTAAAAAGAGTCCTAAGAATGATTTGTGATTTTTTTATACTGAATTTGGGATATTTTTTGCCCTCCCCTAGTAGCTTTAACAATTAGTTATAATCACAGCCTATTTCCAAAACTTTGATTGAAATAAATTAGGTGACTTCAGTGATCATTGAGTACTTATAAAGATTGAATCAAGTGATGCAGGATTTGCAGGCAGAGGTGATTTATTGCATAAACTGAGGCAGCTGCTTACAAGTGAGAAAGCTTTTGGGTGCTTTTTCAGGACTTCTTCATGCTGTTCTCTGGGTGACAACACATGATGAGCTATGCAGATTATGGGCTGAGGATAAAGATCTCCTTGAAGAACTGATCTGGGTTTGTATCGGGCATGTGAACAAGAGATTTCTATCCTTTCCTCCCTTTCCTACTCCAAAGATTTTGATTCTCTGATATTTTTAATTCTTCCTAGCTGCAGCAAGCTTCCTAGCAGTTCTTCCTAGCTGCACTTATAAAAAAACAAGTGTAACCCTAAACAATTATGAAAAATTGCTCCAAATCTACATCTCTGAACTTCTAAATCTCATGGGTTCTTTAGGATAGTCAGCAGTTCATAGAGCTGAGTCTCATGTGCTGTTCTGGCTGTGGTTGCATGCCTGTAATAGCTCACTAGCACTTTATGACCCTCCCCTAAGACTTTACTTCCTACCCTGCCACTGTTGCAGTTTGTGATACTTTCACTGCTCTGCAGGACTTTTGCTTTTACTGCAGTTGCTTGCTGTAGATACAGAAATGCATCTGAAATAGCCAGTGCGGAAGACCTATAACAAAGCCATTTGCTGCCATCCTTATAGCAATCAAAATCAATAAGGATGGGCATGGACAAGGTGGGAAATTCTGTATTTTGACAAATACTTGCTATGCAATCAGGATTAAGTACTTAAGTACTTTGAAGCAAATTTGATCTTTTGATTTTTATGATTTTGCCATCATCATCAGAAAAGTAGAGAGAATTAATTAATGAATACTTCCACGTAGATGTGAGATTTCAGGAAGATGCCCTTCAAATTTGAATCTTTGGAAGTCATTGCAAGACTTCTGAAATAACTCAGGGAAATACTTGCTTCACTGCACTGGAATCGCCAGCCTTAATAACTATCACTTTAAAGTATATCAGCACAGAGGAAGAAAAGGGAGATCAGCTCTAACCTGTGAGTTGTTAACAGTTTAAGCTTCGTAAGGATCTTGCTGCTTAGGTAACATTTACTACAAAAGCATTGCCACTTGGAAATTTGGAACGGTCACCCAGTGGTGGTTTTACAGAAGTTAATTTTCAGGCAACCAGTGTACCCCTCATAATATAGGCAGCACATCTTTCTAGGTATGGGTTTGCTTTGGATTTTGACAAGGTTGTCTATGAAGCAATTTACTTCGACAAGAAAATGTCATTTTAAACAAACAAAAAAGCTTAATTTGGGCAAACCTCAACAATGTACTATGAGATAAAAAAGGAACAGAGATGATGCATCAAAAATGAGACAATTATTGGAAATGATATTATTTTTTTTAAAAGGTAACTTTTGAAGCTGGGGCTGGGGACCCAGTACTTTTGAGGTACAGCAAAATGTCATTTCTGTAACATATCAGATGTGTGACATAGCTCCCAAACATCATTGCTAGCCGTTATGATTTATTTTTAATTCCTCTGTTTACAAAAAGGTACACTGATTTATTTTGTAGGACCTTAATGGCTCTCTGTGTACTGTGAAATAGTATCTTCATCAGAAAAGGAAACTGAGTTCTGACTTTCGGTCAACCTTTTTATGTTTTTGTGTATGTAAACTTTTCCACCAAGGGTGATCAGATCTGGCAGGGTATAGAACCTCTTGTGATGCTTATGTCTTCATTAAGCACCTTTAGGAGCTTTGCAACTAAGGAGTTTATAAGATTCAACTTTCTCAAAAGGGATAAGTTCCCCTGTGTCCCTCTGCTGGTGTGCTTCTCATAAGTAGCAAAATGTACACAGTTTTATTAGCTATCAACTTTTTATTAGCCATCAGCTTTTTTTATTAGCTGTCAATTTTTGTTAGGTATTAACTGAGATAGTGATAATGTTTCCATCACAAACTCTAATTCAATGACAAGCTTCTATTTGCTGTGGATCCAGATTTCTGGAAACCTCCCTTGAATCTTTTATCTTAACCCAATATGTTTCTGTGGACCTAGTCCCTGTTCTTTGATTAAAGCAACACTTACTATTCTTCTGTAAGTTTTGCTGCAAATAGAAGTGTAAAAAAGGCCATTAAAAATTCAGTTGATCTTATGTATGACATATGCTTGGCAAAAAAATATACATTAGGGAAAATGTATATTCACAGAATCAAATTGATAGTCCATGCAATTGAATTCATTTATTTATTTTTAAGCGATCCTAAGAAAGTAATTTCCTTTACTTTCATAGTACTTTTCCCATACTTAACTGAGGATAATGATTGCTTTCCTTTAATAAGGGATTCTGTAATTTCCTAATTTAAAAAACACGATTGAAATGTTGAATACAATCAATAATCTTGCGTACTCTTATTTAAAAAAGAGGGAAGAAAAGTTATTTGTAAGTACATAATCTTTCCAATAAAATGCAGTAGCTGACAAAAGCTGCAACTTAAAAAAAATAAAGTCCTCTTATTTTTAAAAAAATAAAGTCCATCATCCAATGTTAAAATGTGAATTGTAGCATCATTTAGAAACTGTAGAAAGCAAGGTGGTTTAGTTGAATTAATTTTGAATCCATACAGTATGATCTAAACTTTAGAAGTTTGTGGAAACTAGAGAATTAAATAAAGGATTAGGATTTTGTGAGGCATCCCTTCCCTATGGCAAGGGAATTGGAAGTAGATGATCTTAAGAGCCTTTCCAACCCTAACTATCCTATGATTCTGTGATTTATAATTGACATGTTTGCCCTTGGTTTTCTACAGCAGCATTTCCATACCCTCTGTGTTGAAAGCAAATTATTTTATCAGTAGGGGTTTTTTATCTTTTTCAGATGTACCTCTTAGTTGACTTCTAAGAAATGCTAGAATCCCCACTTCCCTGAAGGGGGGAAATAAAAATACACAACACAAAAAGACCCAAGAAGTGGTTCATTACTGAAGCTAAATTACAGGCAACAGGAAAACCCACCATAATTCACTTACATATGCAAAAAGTTTTGTTTTCACCACCTAAAATAATATTTTTAGTTTCCAGTTCTGCTATGCTCTGCAAAACCCACCAATTTTGTTCTCATCTGTTTTTATAGAAATGCTTTACAGCAAGACTTTTGTTTATAGAAATCAAATTTTAGAGTAAATTGAAAGTGCATACTTGGATACGTGAGTTTGCTGTCCTTTTTGATCTTTTTTTTCTTTGGCTTAGAACATTTTGTCTATGCTACAAATACAAAATGATTTAAATCATAAGTATTCTAAGAACTCAGTTTGCTCTGACCACGTCATTCCTGGCAAGGGAAGCAAAGCTTAGCACTGGGTTAATTAAGATGAATTTTATCAATTTTTTGGTTTAATATAAATTTCATCTTAGTACTGAGTATAAACCCACAGACTTCAGGGAAAACGTGGATTTTGAGGCAAAAATTAGTGGTCAGTTGGTTTAAATTAAGTATTAAATCTGTTCTAAAAACTACTAACTGAAGGAAATTTTCTGTTTTCTGTTGTGGTTGTAGGATGTTTAGAGGCTACAGATGATAATAGATGAGTCAGAGGATACAAAATGCCCTGCCTCTGAAAGATGGATCCACCCTGCGTTTTTTGTCTCTGGATTCAAAACTAATTCCACTCCTAATACAAAAAGGGGGCTTAAGTAGTTGGATTTTGAGTTTTTGCTTTAAAATATATATCATAGAATCATAGAATAGTTAGGGTTGGAAAAGACCTTACGATCATCTAGTTCCAACCCCCCTGCATGGGCAGGGACACCTCACACTAAACCATGCCACCCAAGACTGTCCAACCTGGCCTTGAACACCACCAGGGATGGAGCATTCACAACTTCCTTGGGCAACCCATTCCACTGCCTCAGCACCCTTACAGTAAAGAACTTCTTCCTTATATCCAATCTAAACTTCCCCTGTTTAAGTTTTAACCCATTACCCCTTTTCCTGTCATTACAACCGTTATCCTGGGCTGCATCAAAAGGAGTGTGACCAGCAGGTCGAAGGAGGTGATCCTGCCCCTCTGCTCTGCTCTCGTGAGACCTCACCTGGAGTATTGTGTGCAGTTCTGGTATCCTCAGCATAAAAAGGACATGGAAGTGTTGGAACAAGTCCAGAGGAGGGCCACGAGGATGATCAGGGGACTGGAGCACCTCCCGTGTGAAGACAGGCTGAGAAAGTTGGGGCTGTTCAGCCTGGAGAAGAGAAGGCTGCGTGGAGACCTCATAGCAGCCTTCCAGTATCTGAAGGGGTCTTATAGGGATGCTGGGGAGGGACTCTTCATTAGGGACTGTAGTGATAGGACAAGGGGTAATGGATTAAAACTTAAACGGGGGAAGTTTAGATTGGATATAAGGAGGAAATTCTTTACTGTAAGGGTGGTGAGGCACTGGAATGGGTTGCCCAGGGAGGTTGTGAATGCTCCATCCCTGGTGGTATTCAAGGCCAGGTTGGACAGAGCCTTGGGTGGCATGGTTTAGTGTGAGATGTCCCTGCCCATGGCGGGTGGGTTGGAACTAGATGATCTTAAGGTCCTTTCCAACCCCAACTATTCTATGATTCAACAGTCCCTAATGAAGAGTGCCTCCCCAGCATCCCTATAGGCCCCCTTCAGATACTGGAAGGCTTCTAGGAGGTCTCCAGGCAACCTTCTCTCCTCCAGGCTGAACAGCCCCAACTTTCTCAGCCTGTCTTCATACAGGAGGTGCTCCAGTCCCCGGATCATCCTCGTGGCCGTCCTCTGGACTTGTTCCAACAGTTCCATGTCCTTTTTATGTTGAGGACACCAGAACTGCACACAATACTCCAGGTGATGTCTCACAGGAGCACAGTATATATCTCCATTTGGAACCTGGGGTTTGGTTCCACAGGGTTATGCGATTGGCTCTGTACTGTTTTCTCTCACTTTTCTGCCTGATTATTTAGATTTCAAATGCAGCACGTAGGGAATCTTGTGGGAGCATCCTTGCAGCCCTGTCTCAGAGTTCAGGTAGTCCATGTGCTGGACCAAAGCCAGGAATTGGGGATGTTTTTAGTAGTTTTTCATTTTTTTGCATTCCGAAGCATAAGGTAGAAGAAGATTGTGAATGTCGTCATAAGGCTATTAAGAAATGCAGATGTATATGTTTATACTTAGCAAATGTAAGATTAATCAATCTCAGACTCCCTGTAATTAAAATTAATTTTGGTCTTTAGTTGCAGACCTTATATTCAGTTATGAATAAGTAACTTCTGACCGTGATTTTAGCTTGCCAATGTAATATACATGAAATCTGGCCCTTCTCAGAGAGTTATGTGGGCGAAAGTTTTACGACTTTTGGACTTATTTGTGTGAAAAGTTCATAAGGAAGTAGATTAACATGTAAATTCACAGTGCGTAAATTGGCCAGGACTACCGTTTGGTGAGGACATTCTTCCCAGGAGGACTAAGGGAATTAATGTTGAGTGTTAACGGGCTGGGAGTTTCCCTTTGAAAATTAATGCTGTGCTGAAAAAAGTAGGCAAAACTTGTTTTTTACTCATCCCGACAGTCTCTTCGTTTCAAATGCAATAGTAAGGGTTAGGGAAAGAGCCACTAATTTTTTTGCATTACCTTTGTTGCAGGAAAGGTCAGGAAGGATGTAATAATTTTGTTATTTAAAAACACTATACAAATTTTGAGGATGTCCACCTGACATTAGTAAATTTAAAGTACTTTGTCATCCTGTGTGAAGAGTTAGCCCAGGTGCCTGCCAGCCTGTGGCTTAGGATGTGGGTTTCTTTGGGCCAGGTACATCCAGAGGTAAGGGAAGCAGGCAGCATATGCAAAATGGGCAGTGGTTTGGAGCCTGTAGTTGTGCTGTGATCTCGCATACATTCAGGATGTGTGACCTCTGTTGCTTCCTCTTGTGACACGGCAACTCAACATTTTCATGTTTAGTGTCAGTGATATTGATGTCCAAAAATTAATTCTGCAGACCAGGTTATGAGAGAAAGTGTAAAGCCTTGGTTTTGAAGCATTTCAAAAGGCCTTTCGTAACATTTTGTCTTATGAGTACAAACTTATTAATGGTTTGATGCACTTTTTATTTTCTTTCACATGTGAGGTAGTTGTCTGAACAATCTCATGTTAAGTCTTTAGTAGCAATTGTCATGTTACAAATAGAATATGCCTATTAAACTGCTTCAAATAACTTTGCCTAAAATTTAGTAAAATTTTTAGTGAAACTTTCCCAGAATATAGGACAAAATTTTTAGTAGGTATCTAGTCACTTGCCATTTCAGCACCTTGATATTTGATGGCAGTTTTATTCTGGCTACTTTGCCTCAGTGGTTACTCTTTACTTATGTGTTTTGAAGTGAAAGAATTTAAATGTACTGAAGAAAAGGCTGATTTTTGTTGTGACTCCATGTGGGTTTTCCTTTGCAAATGTTACATTGTAAAATGAAATAAACTTTTTGAATAATCTTAGGAGTTTTCAAAAAGCTGAAAGGGAGCTTCCTACTCTGAGTAAGGACCAAGTGCATGCAAATGGTCTTCAGTGCCTGTTTTCTTGGGGTGTTCTTCACTGGGGACTTTTAAGACAGATTTCATCAGAGCTTCACCCCTAAATCTTACTTGCTGTAAAGCTTTATAGTGGTGCCCATTCCTCCCTGGTACTCCATCAGAAGAGTGGTTTGTGTTTGTGTTTCCTCTGGTGAAGTGATTATAGGTATTTACACTCCATATTGAATATCTGTTCTTTTTGGTTTGGTCAACAAGTTAGGGTAGTTCTTTTACAACTTTTTGCAGTGCCAGGCATGGGAACAAGGTGCTTATGTATTATAAAGTTAAAATGATGTAGTATTTTGTGCCAAGGCTTACTTTGCTAGGGCTTGTTGCTTTCTTGTATGAAGCTTTTCAACTCTAGCACATGAAAGCCTCCCAGATATCCTAAACACCCTGAATCTCTGCAGAGATGCTAATGAAACAGTAGTTACGAGATTAAAGGCCTTTGGAGTGTACAAGCTGGATGAAAACCAAGTCAAGAGGGGAACTAAATGGTCCCCTCGTATCCTCATCTAACCTGTTTTTTTTATTTTTTTGCTGCTTGTAAAGGTATTTGTGATATTTGCAGTTCATGCGTACTTCACTCCTGATAAGCACAAGAAACCACGATAGTAATTACAAAAGTTCAGTAGTTGAGTTTTTTCTCCTCCCTGTATTAAGTTTAGCGAAGTAGTTTTAACAATGTCTAATGATGATTTCTGTGATTCTACATTTTCTCTATTTTAAAACCATTTTAAGATTAAAAAACATATAAAACCAGATCTAGATAAATGCCACTTTTCCAGTTTCTCCAAGCTGTGTATGAACATTTGATATCTAGGTATGACCACAGCAAGTTAATATATTTTTCAATACTTCTTGACTTATGTATTCATGAATTAAAGTCATAGTGGTAGTTATATTCTTTAAAACATAAGTTGGCATATTTTCAAACATGGTATATTTATCTAGTCATAGAAAGGTTGCAAACCCTGAGATCAGTTATATCTTAAGTGAAATACTTAAGGGATACTGCCAGTGTTTAGAATAGCTGGTGTCTAAGTTTAAAAAAAAGATCCTAAATTGGAAAGGGAACTTAAAAACGTAAGAAGGATGTGTTTGGAAGAAATAGGAAGTGTAGGAAGAATTTGTTAGAATTATTATTATGCCAGCTAAACTCCAGCATGATCAGCTTCGTTATTTACCCCAGCATAATCTGTAGTGATTCTTTTTCTAAACTTATTTATGAAAACTCTAACTGGTGATTCAAAACATTATTTTACTGCATCTAAAATGACACTGAAATTTCATGGGTTCCCCGCATTCAGCATGATAATCCATGCCCATCTGTTCTTTGGGGTTTCAGTCCTTACTGTGTTGCTATTCCAGCAATTAGAATATAGAAATGTGATAGAAATACATGGATGTGATTGCATGTTAATTGTGCTTGCGCATTAACCATTCTTGCCAGCAGTACTTGTGTCTTTTTTAGTTGCTGAGCAGGCATCTGAAGTTATTTAACCGTATTTCCTATATAGTGTTTTCCAAAGCAAAGTACCTCTATTTATTTTATTATACAAAGAAATTCAGAATTAAAATCACGTGTAAGGACAGTAAAGAATAGATGTTTAACTTGCCCTGCTTATGGCTTTGGAAGAAATGATGAAAAAATCATTTCCATGAAACTGTGGATAAGATAGGGCCTGTGGTTTCAAGCTTGGGCAGCTCATGTTAAAAATAGAATCACAACATGTACGTTATGTCACTCACCGTTACCTGATTCTTTTTCAAGGTAAGTTATTTATGCGTAGTTTAGAACAAAGAGCTTTGTATTTTCAGAAAAAATATATGCTAATTGCTTATGCAGTTTGTGATGACACTTTGGCAAGTTAAAAGTAACATCCAAAGTCAATTTGAAATCTAAAACATGTAAGAGACCTAAAAGACACCATCAGGATTTTACTGTTTGTAGACATCTGTGATATATTAAGTGTATTGTTTTTCATTTGTGAACATGGAAAGATAAGTGCTAGTGACATCTTCTATATGAATTCTTGTGTACTCATCATGCATTATGCAATGTTTGTCATTCATGTTGGTTAAAATGGCTGTCAAAATGCAAACGCTTAAAAACTTATTCCATTAATTAGGGCATGTTATTTGAAATATCTTTGAAATATTTAATGTTTTAACATGCTACTAGCTTTTGGCTTTTTATATGCTGTTTTTTTTTGTTGGTGGTGGTTATTTTTGCTAAGTGTAGAAGCTCAAACTATAGCTATCAGACTAATTGAGTAAGATTTATTCTGAAGCAAGGGTGATGATAGATACAGTAGCAGATCCTGATAATTTGGTAGGTGGACTCATGTGAACTGCATGGGTTTTAATCTAAATATTCCTGTTTGGCTTTTGGGAATAGCGGGGTGTTGTGAAAACAGTGGCAGGAATGATTCCAAATCAAACATAGTTTCTTTTTATTCTCTCACTGTGCAATTTATGAAATAAAATGTCAAAAGGTGCTTGTTCACTGCTAACATGCAATGTTAAAGTCTTTAATCTCACAAAAAAGCTATCAAAGTCAGCATCCAGTTCACATACTGTAGAAGTCTAAAATCCTTTGTAGTTTGTGCAGTCTAGTGATCTAGTTATATCACTGTAACATTAACCCTACATTAGGTCAACTGAGTTGCTGTCTGGATTCCAGTGATGGTGTCGACTGAATCTGTTGATTTTTTTCAGAGTGTTTAATCCCTTGTGCATGATAGACCCTGTTAGGAAAATGAAGTAAGGTAAATTACTACTAAGAACAAAGCATTTTTTGAACAGTGAGATAGTCAGTGGAATAGCGCAACACAGGGAAGCAGCAGTAGGTTCTTTATCTGACTAATCATTGTGGTAAAAAATGAGTGAGTCTTTAAAAAGCAGAACTCAACAAAATAACACCTGAGACTAAGAGCTGACCCGCTTCCATTAGCCTGTGAATTTTTCCCTTTGCCTTTTTTCAGGAAAATTTTCTGGTCTTTCTGTCTTACCAGTGATGCCTCAAAAGGGGGGAGGGTAAGTATGGAGGCCACAAAGCCATGGTGTGGGGTTTTTTTGGTTTCAGAGGAAAGGGTTTGGAAAAATCCCATTTCTGTTTGTACTACTGGGACAATTTGTTTCCAGGATTCTTGTGGAAAATATGCATGTGCAGTGGTCACCAAAAGATTTCTGGTTGGGCTCATGTAGCCAAGAGCTCTTGGGTATTTACGAGAACAGTTAGGGCACAGTTAAAGTGGATTTGGAGTTAGCGCCTTTTACATTCCTCCCTCCTGGGATTATTGGTAACAGATTGAAGATTGCTCATTTTCAAGCTTTTCTTTGGGTTTTGCTTGTGGGGATTTTTTGAGTTGAGGGATTTTTTTCTGATAAATATGGGTACATTCAATAGCAATTATTCCAGGAGTCTTCAGAATATGAAGACATATGAACCTTATTTCATCTTTGATGAAATAATATTATTATTAATTAAATAATATTATTATTAATTGATAAGCATCAAGCCCTTCCTGTGAATTGGTTCCTCTAGGACAAAACAACCACTTAAAAATTTAGGAAATGCCATCAATTTTTAGGTATTTTTTTCCTTTGAATACATACAGATTAGGGGTTAATTTTTTAGTTAACTTTCACTAGTAATTCTTTGGCAAGTTTGCTATTGATCCTGGTAATGGAACTGTGGACAAAGATAGTTCTTGTTGAGAGTCCAAGGCCAAGCAACTCGTGATTCAAGTTCTCTGTGTGGGGAATTGCAGTCAACTTGAAGTGTAGCCAAAATGTTTTTTTAAGTGCATTGGGATATTTAAAGCAACAATAGTAGGAACCAAGAGTTAGAACAAGAAAAGCAGGCAGGTACCCAGCTCCCTGAGCTGAAAGACAGGGATAGGAAGCAGAATGAAGCCCCCATAATCCCAGGGGAATTGGTCAGTGATCTGCTATTCTGCTTAGCTGTGCACAGGTCTGTGGGGACAGATGGAATTCACACACGGCTACTGAGGGAGCTGGTGGAACTGCTTACTGAGCCACTTTCCATCATGTGTAACCAGTCCTGACTCAACAGGGAGGTCTCAGTTGACTGGAGGTTACCATGGGATGCCCATCTTACAAGAAGGGTCAGAAGGAGGATCTGGGGAACTACGGGTTTGTCAGTCTGACCTCTTCCTCTGCTGGGGAAGGTTGTGGAGCAGCTCATCTTGAGTGTCAGAACATGGCACGTACAGGTTGTAGTGAGGTAGGGTTCAGTCTCTTTTCCCAAGTAACAAGTGATAGTACAAGAGGAAATGCCCTCAAGTTGTGCCAGGGGAGGTTTAGATTGGATATTAGGGAAAATTTCTTCACCAAAAGGGTTGTCAAGCATTGGAAGAGGCAGCCCAGGTGGCATTTAGGGACACGATTTAGTGGTGAGCTTGACAGTGCCAATTGAACAGTTGGACTTATTGATCTTAAAGGTCTTTTTCAACCTAAATGATTCTATGATTCTAAATTATGTCAACAAGAGGATAGCAGTAACTTTGCTAGTAGCTTACAAGTTAATGATATCAAAACATGGAATGATTTGAGAGTTACAAGAAAATTCCCCTAAATGGAGGCTGCAGTCAAATATAGATACTCATATAGATTAGGTGGTTTCAATATAAGTGTCACTGGAAAGATACTTTACAGTATTCTGTCTTCGACAAGCCCATAGAAGAATGATGTTATTTTCAATGCTGAGTGTGAGAGGTTGTTTTCCTGTGTTAAAGCCTGTATTTTTTGGCAGAGATCTGTTTATTTTTATAAGCACCTCATTTTCCTACAAACCCATTTGAGCTTCCCTTGCTTGGAAAAGCATCTCAATCAGGTTCTTAAAAGAGAATCCCCAAACTCCCAGTTCCCTTCCCACCCAAACAACAGCAGAAAAAATTGTGGTTTCATTTGGTAAAATGCCTGTGAATGCTAATAGCTCAAATCTGGACACTGCTTTCTGATAACATGGGTTCTGTAATGTTGCATAATGCACTTTTCATTCACCCTTGCTTGAGATTCTATTTGCTTGGCCAAATTTAGAGAGAAAGACAGAGAAAGGATGCAGTGAGTTATCTACAAAGCTTACTGATAGAAATGAGGAGCTGGGGAACCTGGGGAACTGTGTCGTTATTTTCCCCTTTTTCCTCCAAAGTATGATGCCCATTTACTCTCGTGCTGTCTGATTCCAATCCATTTGAATACTTGCATCCAATTGAAGGTTAAGCAAATAGTTTTCTACAGAAGAGGAGGACTTCCTTTTATAATGTGAAAATCTTTCTGCCGCCATAACATTGACTTTGCAAGCTGCAGTTTACATACACAAAGCCATTCACACACATTCAGGATGTTTTCTTGGCTTTTGCTAATGACCGTAAAGTCAATGAAATTAGAGAATAAATGATTTGTTGTAAATATTTAGTGAACTGTGACTAAGCACCTTTTAATAGAAAGTGTCAGTGTTTTAATTCCAGAGGCTAGACTGTTTATGAATAGTTATATTTTATAGGGTGCTTTGTCATGCTCACAAGATATTTACAGCAAATCTTTTTTTAGTATTTTTTTTCTTTTTTTAATCAAGAAAACTCAAAACTCATGAGAATTTCCTGAATGTACGAAGAAGGCTCATGATTGTACAGTGTGTCACTGAAAACAACCTTCCCTGCAGTTTGTATTTCCTTCTATCTTGATGGACTGGGGTTTCAATACCATACCTACCTTTATGCTTAATGCCTTTGTTGGAAAGGAGAGGGAAATGACAAGAGGAAAACATTCATGTGGTTCTAGAAATCTATTTATACTCCCTACTTTTCTGTAAACGTCCAGACAGATGCCAGAGAGAGTTCCTAACAGTTAGACTATGGAAGTCATTATTCATAAAATACAGAATCTTTATTTTAGTTGAAAAAACCCCACAACAAAACACAAAAAAGCCCCAATCAAGCAAACAAATAACTAAAAACCAAACAGGAAACAATCCCCCCCCCCAAAAAAAAACAAGCAACCCACCAGCTCTTTAATACTGTTTTTGTTGTTTCATTTTTAAGCATTACCTGCTGCTCCCTGACAAAGTAATGGAAGAACAGTAACCGTTAGATGATGATTAAGCTTCTGGGGAAGAAAAGGGAGGAAACCCCTTATACATGGAAGTGATTTTTCCATCCAGCTTTGTGCAATTTTGTGTTTTACTCTGTCAGGCATTGATGAGCAAATTTAGTCTCCTTAAATCCTTCTTAAGCTGAGGTTTAGGAAGGCCCTCAATTGCAGAGTCTTGGAAAAACTGCTCTGCAGAAATCTGACAGACGTTTAAAGCCAATAAGGGATTTGGTGTTTTCTAGGCATCAGGCAAAAAGCTCTTGAGAATTGAAAAAAAAATACTTGTCTCTTATCTGGAAGAGGGGGCGGGTGCTGCTTCAGTGAAGAGGGAGGCAAGGGCTCCCTTTAATACATAAAATCCCTATCTCCAGGGACTTTTCCTAAAGAAGAGTCACTCATATATAAACATCATTATTAAAGTAGTTAGCAGAATTTAGAAGGTCAATACTTAAATTTCTCTAATATTCAGTGTATTTTTCCTTAAAGGTGACATAAAGCATGACTGCACGGTTAGGCACTGTGTTCCCTCAGCTCTATCTTCCCAAGCAGATTGGAGTCAGTGTAGTTTCATGGATCATTAAATAACACTGGAAATTTTAAAAAGTGTAAAAAGAGATTTCTCATTGTTCAGTGAATGTTCCCTATTTCAAATTTTTTCATATAATATTTTTAAGTTATCTCCAGTTGATTTAGTGAGTCTCTTCTGATTAGTCAAAGACAAAATGAGAGTAAGGCAGTGGAGGCTAACAGGGAGATTTATTTGAATTCTATAAATGTTTTGAATTTTTAAGAAATAAATGTTAAAATAGCACAGTTCTAGTGGGTCATGGCCAAATGTTTTCTGGAAGACTTTTTATTTTCTACTTTGTAGATTGGCAAGTTAAGTCTGCAGCCATTTCTACTGTACCTAGTAATCTCCAATTACATTGTAAAGCTACAATTTTAAAAAGATGTATAAACCTGCCACAATCAAGGCCAGCGATATCACATTTTTTTAATCCCATTTATAGCTTTTGCATGTCATTTTTGTTTGTTTATTTTCTGATAAAAATATATATTTATTTCAGTGAATGGAGAAATAGAGGTGATAAGAATGTGGCTGTTGGGTGGGTTCCCCCCCACCTCTTAGCATGGAGATAGTGGTGTGCATCTTCTCCAATATACAGTGGTAAAGACCACCTCTTCTCTGACACGCTGCTGAATATCACTTCTGTTGCCATCCCTGGTAACCACACTAATTGCTTACATGGAAAAGGAATATTAGGAAAATATTAAGTGAAGCTAAAAATACATTAAATATGATATAGCAGCTGGAAACGGGGAAAGCCAGCACCTTCCACCAGCCAGATCTCTACGGACCACCAGCAAAGTGCTCCGGGGGCCACTGTGACCATGTAACCACATAACGTGCTTTGGAACATTTACATGAAATATCACCTCCTGCTTTTTACCTTGACCTCAGAAGACTTCCCCAGCAAATGATAAACAATAAAGTTACATAGTGTGCCCGAGAGACTTAGGTTCTAAATAAACTCTGTATGATGCCACACATTTTCTAGGAAGTAGAGCTTACCGTAGACCACACAAATCTCAGCCACGAGCACCATTGCTTGTGTGTTGAGTGATGCCAAGCTGGAACTCTTAAGAAGCGATGACTGTGCCTGGGTATAGAAGCACAGTCAGGGTGGTTTTTCAAAGGAAGAAGTCTTGTGGCTGCCCCCTCCATAGCACCTGGGGGGTACCCAGAGCGTGGCTCTTGGTCTCACTTCTCTGGCTCCAAAACTGAAAGGAAGCAAATGAGAAGTGTTCAATAACAGCTGCACGAAGTGAGATGTTAGTTACTCTCCTCTTACAGATCATTCTGATCTAAAAATTGCATTTTCTTTTGCGTCTCTAGTGATTCAGTGAAACCACAGCTTTTCTTGGAGATTTTGGTCTTTTCCTGAGTCCAGCCATTGCTTCCTCAGCTCCTAAGGAGGAAGAGGAACAGAAAAATGGGATGCTGAATCCCATTCCCTCAAGCATGGCAATTCCTGACTTCTGTCTATAAGGATTAATTCTTTTTAAAAACTGCTTGCAACCGAACATCTGTCAGTATTGGTTAGGAAGCTGCACAGGTACTTCATTTCTTCAAGAAATTTTTCATCTTCTGTCATAGAAATGTGCTATAAGTAAGTGGGAGAATTCATTGGAATGACTTTTGAACTCTGATATGCTTCTTTTTATTTTGGTAGCTCATCTGTTTTGATAAATAAGGGCATTAGGATTTTACCTGATCTCATTTCACATTATATTCCACAGATACAGATGAGAAAGCTAAGTACAGCAACCACGATTTTCTTCATTACCTCATGATAATGATTTTCTGGATTAACTCATGTACTGAGCATAACACTGGGTGGACTCTATATAAAAAAAAATAAAAATTCTTTTTTAAATGCTTGTATTTGATTACTGGTTTTGCCCCTACTTCAGCACCTGAAATTTGTAAATTGAAAATAGAATTTCATATTAAATTATTAATTCAGTCCAACTATAATTTTGTTGTGTTTTCTCTCCAAATTACCAATTATTCAAATCTCAATACTTGTCAATAAATAGTAAGCGATGCACATTTTGCCTGAATAAGCACAGCTCATGTTTGTCTATTTTTTCAGTAGGAAAGGTGAGAAAAACACAATTTTATTTTTTTGTTTTTTAAAGAAAGGCAAATCTGAATGGATACCAAATTGTCTTTTACACTGACCCCTTTTGGACTGCCATCACTGACCCCTTTTGGACTGCCATCAATACAGTGAAATAATTAACGGTGCATTTATTTCACATGATATTCTGTTGAGCCCTGCAAGAGCGATACATGTCCCCTTTTTTGTCTTTTATTCTTGACTCATAGCTTGGGCATGCTGCACTATAACTATATCCTTTTTAGTGTTCTTGTAATATTACTATAAAACAGACAGTCCATATTTGATACTTGTAATTTTGCTTCTGTCCTTTGCAAACTAAATATTTTTCATAATTTTGAAAATTCAGTTTTTGAGTGAAGACTTTTAAGCACTCATGCTTCAACCCTAATTTCCCTAGGAGAAAATCTTTCTAAAGTGCAGTTACTCATATCTTCTGTTTCCTACTTTTAACTGAGCCACATTTATTAAAAAAAAAAGCAATATTTTTTTTGAGACATCTAAGAAAGCTGCTTCTTATTTCCTTTTGATTATTTCTGCACTCAAAGTAATTATTTAATAATTTTAGTGCACATGGGGGTCAGTGTATGCCTGTTGCTTCTGTGTACACCCCCATCCTGAATTCTTTCAAGGGACCTGGTGTTAAAGAAGGGAGGGTAACTACCTATGCCTCACTTGGACATACGGAAAAATAGAGCTTTGGTCTATAGGTAATGTATAAAGGACTGTCCTTTGCCAGTATTTTCACCCTTGTTTTTTGTTTGGTTTTAGTTTAGGTTTTTTTTTTAATCCCATATATTTCAATAAACAATACATTGTGTCAGTAATAAAATGAGAAAACTTAATAAGGCATTAATTGTCAAAGTGATGATTTAGTATCTAAGCTCACTATAGGATAACTGCTAGAGAGCACATTTTGGATAAAATGAAAAACTGAAGTGTAACTAGTAGACACGGATGTGGTCATCTTCCAAAGTCCTTGCTTTTGTTTTTGTAGCAAGTCGATCAAGACTGGGGTGACTGTAAAACATCAATATTTTACAAAACTCTTCTTTTCTTGTTCCAAAAATTCTGCCAAATTGTACTTAAATGAAGTCTTCTGAGGAAAAAGCCTGCAAGAGTTCTTTACTATAAATACATTTTTGTGATTTTAAGAAGAATGGGGTATTTATAATGGATTGAAGCAGAGCTTCTCTGCTCTGTGTTATCTTTATAATGTTTGCCATAAAGTGCTTCCAGGCGACATCTTGACTTCTGCATTTTTTTTCTTCCTTTTCGTTGGTGCCTGGAACAGATTATTGTGGGTTATAACATTTTAAAACATCTAAGTAATCCATTTGAAAGCAGGAAAAAGCGCACGCCATTGATATGAAATTGCACTGACTTTCCAGAAAAAGATTTTATCACAGAACTTCCAGTTTCTTACTTCAGGGAGAAGGTTGAATGTTTTCATTTCTGAAATAAAATACTCTTCTAAAGCATTGTCTTTTTTATTGAAATCAAGGTATCTTTTGACAGAATTTTACTTTCAGAAAAACCAAGAGTATTGGGGTGTTCAGGGCATTCTGAAGTTAAACTTCAATTAAACTTGACTGTTCAAAAGAATTATTCTGTATTTTAAGCACTGTGCATGCATATCTCCTTCTTTGTGGATATATTTTATTTGTGCCTAGCGGGGAAATAATTTCTGTTTCTATTTTTCATTCACAGGTTCAGTGATAACACAGAGTAACTACTCTAATGGTTTGGGGTGGATTTGATTTTTGGTAATTGGGAGGTTGTGGTGATTCATTAGTTTTAGAAGGCATGAGCTGCCATGACCCTGAGATGTCAACTGTAAGAGCACAGATTTCCAAGCTATGATCTGTGGGTCACTGATGATCCAAAAGTCAAATTTTACAGAAGTTTTTTTTAATGGACATAATATTAAAAAAAAAAAAAAATAATCTAGAAATGCTGCAAATATTAATTTCATAGTTACGTTTTACAGTACTTACGAGAAATGCTGACATTTGTTATGTCTTTTGGTTTCAAATATTTCCATGTTTTTGATAGGTCATGTTTTTGACATCTGTTTATATTTCTACCTGTTATCACAGTGAGTACTGTAACATCTATCTGAAACAAGTACTGCAAAGATGAATGAGAATAGATGCATAGGTAGACTTATCATGTAATTTTGTTTTCCTATTAAAATTAGATCTAATTTGCTAATTTACTATTAAAATAAATCTAATTTGCAAAGCCTGATCTGCCAGTAGAGCCCTATACCACACCGCAATGGGAGCATAGAGGGTTATCCTGTCTTTTTTCACCCGCAGACCAGCTGTGGACAAGTTGCTCCTCTCCTCCAGGCATTGACTTCAGGAAATGTAGTAAAGTAAAAAATAAAAGACATCACAAAATGTGTAAACACCTGATACGGAAGGTTGTTATTTGAGAATTGGATATAATTATCCTAATTTAATACCCAAAGATCTCATTCATGAAGCAGTGATGTGACTTTAAAACAATGAAAAATGGTCTTGGCATTTTGAAGAATATAAAAAGAATAATATTATTTCTCTAAAAATTAGCATAAAGCATTCATCTTCGTATTTTGTGTCTTGTGGATTAGTTTAAATTGCCTTGTGGTTTTAATCTAGATTTAAAATAGCTAGGGATTTCCACATTTGGTTAACACTTATAACGTATATACACAGTGAAATGATGTTTTGACTTCCTGCTCTCCTCATCACTTTTTCACCCTGTCCTCTTGAGAACAGACTGAAAATTCATCTCTCTTGGCTTTGTTAAATTCCATTTGTGTTTGGGTATATTGTTGGGATGAACTTTTTCCTAGAGCAGAAATGACTGATCATAGTCCAGTCTACATAGTCTAGAAAGACAGTTGTCTCATTTATTTCCTGAAAAACTGAAACCCTTTGTGAATGAGCAAATGGAACATATTATGTTATATAACTGGAATGAATTATATCTTTTTCCTTTGCTAGTCATAAGGATTTGTAAAATTAATTTATGCTTAAAGACACTTAGCTGTTAGAATTTGGTGGATTCTGATTAGTACACAATGGTACTGAAATGGGGTCTTGCCACAGCTTTGTGTTGGGATAAATCTGCTGATTTTCAGCAGTTAGAAGTGTTTACTACAGTCTAAGAGGACAAAAAAGGAAACCCTAGACAAACCTGGGTGAAATCTATTTGTTTTTTACTAATAAATTGGACTTTTTAAAGTACCTGTGTTACAAGTCTGCCCATATTCTAGCATTTATTTATTTTACAAAATCACATTCATTCTCAGCCAATGGGTATTGTACTTACAGCAGTTTACAAAGAGTAACCAAGCTAGTTCAGTGGAACCATATGTACAAAGATTATTCTGCAGAGCTTCTAGAAAAACTCAGAAAATTAGGTTTTGATGGAACGTAGACATGCTCACCCTGAAAGATATGTATCTATAAATAGTTTGTTGGAGGTAAATCTGCATAGCATCTTGCATCAAAATTGACAATGTTTTGCATATTGACAGTTCCTAAAGTAATAGACCATGGGGGAGGAAAAATATTTTAAAAACAGTTTAGTCAAATGCATTTCCTAAGCTGTGTTTTTATATACATGAATTCATTTTTCATGTCTTAACTATACCTATAAAAGCTTAAGTACAGACGATCTTACAACACTTTCTGCTTGAAATTGGACTTTAATTTACATATTTATTCTTCCAGTAATAAAATATACAGTATTCTCCTTTGATTTTATGTATGATATTGCTCATGAAGAGAAGTCATGGCAAATGTGGGGTGTTCCTTCCTGAGGAGGGGAAGAAAGTAAGTGCCATTTCTGTCTCCAGAATGACAAGAGGATCTGGTTCATCTTCATTTTGATCCCTGGGCAGATCATCCTAGAAACCATTTCTGAGCCTGTTAAGGTGATCTGGAGTTGTGAGGAGACATTTACAAAGGGGAAATCATATGTGACCAACCTTATACCCTCCTGTGATGAAATGACTGGTACAGTGTAAGAGGTAAGAGCAGTGAATGCTGTTTCCTTGATTTTAGCAAGGCTTTTGACACTGTCTCCTGTAACATCCTGATATCCAACCTGATGAAGTAGATAAATGGATGGGCAGTGAGGCAGGCTGGAAACTGCTGAAGGGCTGGGTTTAAAGGGTTGATGCCAGCAACATGAAGTCCATCTGGGGGCGAGTTATTGGTGGTATACCCTTGGGATTGATCCTGGAGTCAATATTGTGTGATGTCTTCATTAGTGATCTGGATGATGGAACACAGTGCACCCACAGAAAATTTGTTGATGTTGCAAAATTGGGAGGAGTGATTGATAGACCAGATGGGTGTGCTGCTGTTCAGAGGGACCACAGGAGGCTGGAGAAATGGGCCAACAGGAACATCATGAAGTTCCATAAAGGGAAATCCCAAATTGTGCCCCTGGGGAGGAATAAACCCAGCCACCAAGGCTGAACATCTGGAAATAAGGTTTGCAGAGAAGGCCTTGGTGGGTCCTGATGAACACCAACTTGGGCATGTGCCAGCTATGTGCTTTGGGGTAGCATTCTGAGCTGCATTAGGCAGGATGTTGCTGGCAGGTGATGAAGGTGATCCTTCTCCTTTGCTCAACACTGGTGAGACCCATCTGGATTGCTGGGTCTGCTGCTGGACTTTCTGGTACAAGAGAGACATGGACATACATACTGCAGACAGCCAATGAAGGGCTATTGAGATGATTAGGAAACTGGAGTATCTCTCATACAAGTCGAGGCTTGAGAGAGCTGGGCCAGTTCAGCTTAGGGAACAGATGGCTCAGGGAGATGTTTATAAATACCTGATGGGAGGGAGTAAAGAAGGTAAAGGCTTTTTTTCACTGATGGGCACTGACAGGACAAGAGGCAGTGAGCACAGAATGAAACAGGAAAGTCCACTTGAACATAAGCAAAAATTTTTTTACTGTGAGGGTGGTTAAATGTGTGGGAACAGACTGTGCAGAGAGGTTGTGGAGTGGCCATCCTTGGAGAAACTGGACACAGCCCTGAGGAGACTTGTTTGAGCAGGGGAACTGGACTAGGTATCTCCACATATCCCTTCTAGCCTCACCTTTTCTGTGACTCATGGAGTAGCAGTGGTACAATGGTATTTTCTTTTTTTCCCTTCCCTCCTCCTCCCCCTCCCTTTTCTGTCATGCGGGACAGTAATTTTCCAGGTATGAATATGAAATTAGTGAGGCAGATATTACAGTGTTGTAGTTACAAACTATGCTGTTATACTAACAAAATTTGCCCTTTCTAAATGGAAAATTTTGGGTATTTTTTTGGTTTCAACAACTTATTGGAACATTCAACTTCAGCTTAAGAACATGATTCAGAAGGTTCATGCTTAAACAAAACACTTTATTGAGTCAAGACTGAATGACCTCCCAAGGAGCTGGGAGACTTCAGCATCTCTGAAATGCATTCCCTGAGGATTTTGTGTTATTCTTGATTTACGGGGGTGTCCCTGAGGACAGGGTTTGTCTTTATGTGAGAAGAATTGGACTTTTCATTTGGCAAGATGTTAGACATTGTTAATCCTGCTGTCTGGCAGACCTTACCATTTAAAAACTCATGGTGTAAACAAGCTGCTTCTATTTTCAGGTAAACAAAGTCACTCTTAGAAAGGTCTTGCCTTGTTTAGATCTTACCTCAGTAGTACAATGAACGGGACTGATGCCTTTGGATGTTTCCACCATAGTAACTGAGAAGTATCTGTAGTTAAGACCATTAAATAAGCATTAATACATTTTAAATAAGCTCAAAATAATTATTCAGTATAGATTTTCTTCCTCACTGGAGAATTTTAATAATTATAAGCAATAGTGAAGCTTATTTCAGACTGCAGATACAGAGTTCCAACAACTGTCTATTAGCTGCAGGTGACATACCATTTTTGAATGCCATCTTATTTTAAACTATTTTAAGTCACATAATCAAGATTTCTCTTTGTGTGGTTTTTTAACATCACCAGACCCCACAGTTCCTTGTTAAGCTCAGTTTTCCGTGATTCCAGCAGTTAAATTTCTGTGCCTTCTGAAATAATTACAGAGGGTTTAGCTCTTGTTTTCAGATGTTTTTTGTTGAATTTGCTCTCAGTGTTCCTTTTCTAAATTTTATCCCTTTTATTGTCACTATGTACTTTTGAATAATTAAATGGTATTATGTAATGTTGCTCTTCTTGTTATTTATGCTTTTCCAATATTTGCAGACATCATCACGGCTTAATTTTATACTGAAAGATAAAAAAAAACCAGCCCAACAAAAAGCATTTTGTAGCTGCTGTCTAAGTTTCTTCCTGTGCTTGCTGTTCTCACTGTCATACACATTTTGGGAAAAGCATTTTTCTTAGGCTGAATTCCTTTCAGTAAAAATTTGATGGTTTAGTAATCAGATTTTTAGAGTTAATATTACAGTATTTAAACAAGAGAACAATTCCACTTGCTGAATAAGTAGATGGTAATTATTTTAATAATTTCCTATAGGTTTTCTTGACTTCACAGAAGTGGGAGAGTAGGGAGTTACTGTTGTTCACATTATCAGGGTAGTGAGATACATCCTCAGTTGTTAGACACAAAAACATGACTAATTATCTAGCAAAGTTTAGGCCTAAGAAAGGAGAATGCATGAACTACCTTCAGGAGTTAGAGAAGCTATCAGTAACACCTTAAAGCATGGAGATACTGCCCAAAGGGGATGGGATGGGACAGACATACATGAACAAACTGGTAGAGGAAACAATATGGAAGAGATTTTTAAGTCAATACTGATTAACTCATCTTCATATGCAAAATGACATAGTGACTGTTAGCCAGTTAGCTGTGTACTCTATGGCCAGTTACCTATATATCTACCTAAATAGAAATTGCCTTTGTATGTATGAGCAAGTCCTAGTTTTGTGTCATCAATGCTTGTTTAAATACAAGTAGGGTTTGGGACTATTTTCAGTCAGTGGCAAGGGTGTTAAAGATGCTGGATGCTAAGTGGAATTAAGATGCTGAATTTAGTACCTGAAATATAGGCACTTCATGCATCCACATCTCTCTGTCAACTACAGGAATTTAGGTTTTTGTATGTATTGTTCTGAGACATATTTTGGCGATGTCCTAAAATGATCCATGTCATTTGACACAGACAGGAGGAAGTACCCAGATTTGAGGTGTGCTCTCAAGTCTTACAGTTCACATATAATGTATCTAGAAGAACATATGTAGCCATTATGATTTGCAATGTCCTCTGGAGAAGACTGTGTGAAATTGGGAATTGTCGACCCTGTTGCATTCTCTATTGACTGTGAACAAAAGGCTGACAACATAGATTAGATAGGTTCATTTTAAAAGGCAGCATGGTTCTCTGTTGGCTCTTGGGTCTTCATAGTAGAAAATGAGGGTATTCTGCTCTTCTCAGGTTTTACAATAACGTGGTTGCATCCTAAAGTGATTAGTGAAGCTGAGGATAGGAGACCTCATTGTTTGTCCTTGGAGCCCTTAAGTTAGTGCAGGGAAGAGTGCCATCCTGGAGTAAACTGGACTCTCAACATATCCAGAGTTTACTTTTTCAGCTGTTCTTTCTATGAGAATGTAAAAAACCCTGTATACTTTGTCTTTATGTAATTTGGGACTCAAATTTGTTAGTACTTTTCTGTAATGGGCTCTTGGTAAGTGGCTTTTGGTAAGTTTACACCACTCCTGTAGCAGGGAGAAGCTGTATTTGCCAATGTTAATGTAGACCTTGCTTGATTATAGAGCATACAGTCTGCGCAAACTGAAGTCTGTGATGTCGCTTAAATCACCATATATGGTTTCCTCTTCACATTCAAGACAATTCCCCTCAGTGCTGAGAGCAGATTCAGTTAAGATGGTGATAAACACTCCCAACAAGTCAAAAACCATGGAGAAATGAACTCTCCCATTTGATCCCTGCTTCCTGCCAGACCAAATGACAGCTTGGTCTAATTCTGCCAAACACATCTTAGTATGCGCAGTGCAGTTTGCCTTGGTCTTGCCCCGAGTGTGTGATCTGCTCAGTAGGGCTGTAACCTATCAGAGCAAATGGAGTTAAGGAGCCCTGGAGCTGTGAAAGGGTAAAGTGCAGTTAAGTTATTTAGAAGTTACCTCACAAGCTTTTTAAAACCACTGCTGGGTGATAACTGATGTACCAAACAGCACAAGATAATCTGAATCTCCAAGAGTTGCTTCTTGCAAAATGCTAGTATTTTCTTCCAAGTTTAGCCACTGAAGGACTTGGCAGAAAAATACTGGAAAATTACCCTAATTTTTGTAATTTCTGTATTAAAATTGCTGTAGGCTTTGAATGCTTGTTTTTATTGTAATTTAAACATATTTTTTCTAAACTTTAAAGAAAAAGCTAACACAGCTACAACTTACATTTTTATGTCACACTATGTTCAGTGTGACATATGAAACCTATGTAGACTTGGCTTCATTAATCCAAGCAGATAAATACATTAGCTGTGAACTCTGATTGGAATTAACATTACCTTTTCTTTTTAAATGGGCTTTGGTGGAAGCTACCTGTTGGGCAGATAAGCATATAAATAGCAGTATAAATTCCAGTTTTTTTTCAGGTAGTACTGGTAGATTGTGCTGCTTACTTAACATAACACAAAGTTTTAAATTGTTCCCTTTTTCATTAAGCTAAGGCAATAAACAAGCAAGATTGTTTAAATTCATGTCCCTTTACTAAGTTCACTGATGGTATTAGGAAGGAACAATGGCTACAAAACAGCAATCTGTCACATCATCTCTCTCTAATATAAAGTACCTAACAGAAATTTAGAAGTATTCCAAGATTCTGTTCTTTTGTTCCTCTTCGGCTCCCCACACAATGTGTCCTCCTGTCTATGTCTAATCAGTTTTCTGGTTTGGCACATTATCTCTCCTTTCAGACTATTTGTACCTAATTTGTTCAGCAGCTGCTGTGGCAAACAAAATGGAGAGAGAAGAGCTAGCTTTAGGTTTTGAGACTTTGAAAAAGGTACTGTCCTAATCTTTTCTCTGGGGTATCTACTGCACTGATAGCCTCCTTCCCATGGTCATCAGAAAGAAACGTGTAGTCTCCCAATATTCTCTTTTCTAAGGGACCGGATCTCCTAGTTTTTATGTCTTCATAGTCAATGTCTGATGGCACAAAGCTGAATTACTTCAACAAGCTGTACTACTGATTTTCCAAAGTTTGTTTTTACTGATTTTTAGCTATTTGCAGTGCTTGTCCTTCTGGTATTTGACTTGCTGGAAGTTTTCTGGATTTTCTTGAGCTCAGACTGTAAAACTGATTTTCTTTGTCACCACCTGCCTGTCAGGTCTCCAAAAATTCGTATATTTAGGAGGACACTTGCTTATAGTATGGAAACATCTCTGAGAACTAATATGCTGCTGCATATTCCAAGTGCATTCCTGCCAAACAGCTGACAAATTTACTGCATATTCTTACAATACTGCAGAGATGCGAGCCAGATATTATCCAGTCCAAATATATTTAGTAGTTGATTTGTCCTCTCTGATTTTATGGGATCCTTGCCTGGGTTTGAGTTTGTAACAGTGAATTAGCCGGTTCTATATGTTGTGAGCACTTATGTCTTGATCATATTATGCTTGGTTGATTGCATAAAAATGCAGGATGGGGATCAGCTTGCTGAGACAGGTTCAGATGTCATCAAGTAGTTGTCTATATGTGAGTTAAGTGTAAACCCATACGTTTATGTGTGTGTCTCTAGGTTCTCATTACTTGTTGCCTGAACACCTTCCAAGGTCCTTTGATTTCTTTTGAATCTCATCAGTATATTTTTGTGTGTCTTTCTCGATGTGCAAGTATTGCATTCACAGGCACACCTAGTCTAAGTCTGATACTTCAGCATATGTCCTAAGTTAGGAATTGCAGAATCCAGTGTCCTCAACCTCAGTCATTCAGTATTGGAAAGCCTCAACGCTCATATTCAGACACACATGCAAAGAGGTCTGTCAAACAAGTCCCAGGCCCTTCAGTCTCCCAGTCAGCTGGTGTGGACCTCCTGATCGCTCCAGTAGCCAAATCACAGACCCTCTGGTCTCTCCAGTATCCAGCCCAGATTTATGGCCACATTAATACATGTATCCCAAACCTATTATCATTATACTACTCAGGCTATGCTCCCACTTAGAATCACAGAATGGTTTGGGTTGAAAGGAACCATAAAGTTCATCCAGTTCCAAGCCCCTGCCGTGGGCAGGGACACCTTCCACTAGACCAGGTTGCTCCAAGCCCCATCCAGCCTGGCCTTGAACACTGCCAGGGATGGGGCAGCCACAGCTTCTCTGGGCAACCTGTGCCAGTGCCTCACACCCTCACAGGGAAGAACTTCTTCCAAATGTCTAATCTCAATCTCCCCTCTGTCAGGTTAAAGCCATTCCCCTTGTCCTGTCCCTACACGCCCTTGTAAAAGACCCCTCTCCAGATATTTTGTAGGCCCCTTTAGGCTCTGGGACCTGCTCTAAGGTCTCCCTGGAGCCTTCTCTTCTCCAGGCTGAATAAGCCCAGCTCTCAGCCTGTCTTCACACGAGAGGTGCACCAGCCCTTGGAGCATCTTCGTGGTCTCTGAACTCACCCCAACAGGTCCATATCTTTCTCTTGCTGGGGACCCCAGAGCTGAATGCAGGACTGCAGGTGTGGTCTCACGAGAGCAGAGCAGAGCGTGAGAATCCCCTCCCTCAACCTGCTGGTCATGCTTCTTTTGATGCAGCCCAAGATACACAATGTGCACCTACCCACTCAGGTCTCTCCTGCTGCTGGCATTGCAGGCACGTGGAATCCCATGACCCATAGCCCCAGCTGCATGCAGGAGCAAATAAATACATCTTTGCTAAGGATTTAAGCAATGTCTGCTTGTTCCATGTAAGATCTTCAGATGCATAAAACCTCCTCAGGTCTGAAGGCACCGTCTCTACTGCTGCAAATCCTTCATATAGGAATAGAAAAGGAAAGTTGTTAGGGATTTCTAGAAAAGAAAAAAAAGTCTTATTTCCCACCAGTCTGCCTCACTGCTGTTTACTTTTCCTAGGCTACATTCATCAAATTTATTCAAGGTGGTAAATTCTACATGAGCCGGGCAGCTTTGTTATAGTATGAACCCCATAGAAGCCTCAGTAAGGGAAACTATTTATTCTAGCTTAGCACACTCCCAGCCACCCTGGTTATACTTCCTTTCTGGCCAGGACAGCTTTGCAAGTCTGTGGAGGATGGGAGATGGCAGCAGCTTTGTGTCTCCACAGTCTACGCTCATGGTGGTCTGGCCACCTGGATAGCTCTGCATCAGGGTATTTGAAGCAAGGCTGTGCTGTGCCTGGCCCAGTACCTTTTGCAGTCATTTAAACCCCCAAGAACTGCATCAAGAAAAAGTGTTTTATCTATTTCTGTAGCTGCCCAAGATTTTGAGGTTCTTACGAATGTGGGTCCCTCCACTGCGAGTAGCTGTCGTACCTTAACGTACGCCAAGTATGTGTGTGCGTGTTTACACACAGTATACCATGATATTTCGCGCAGGCATTTAGTGGCTTGGATATTTCCCCTTTTGATGAGCCTGGAAATATTATTACAGGAACTTAAATAAATTAGAAATAGAAGCTAAAAGTAAACAATAAAAGAGCTGCAGCAGTCTTTTCTTACTCCATGCTACTATTTTAATCCTCCTGTGAAAATCTGGGTAAGTTGATCACCCCCTTGTAAAAATGTTTCCTTAAAACAGAAAAACCTTTGAAATCGGATCTTCTGAGAAGGTTTTGTTATTGTATGACATGTCTAATGGGTAGATGCTTTCATTATCAGGACAGTCTTCCATATCATTTTGCTGTTTTGATGCACTGATAATGTTATATTCTGATATATTTCCTCTTCAGTATTTACCTGTGGGGAAACACCTCTTTTCTGTTTTCAACAGAATTTTTATACATTTCATAGGAAGACTTGTTTATACTTTAGTGAACGGAAGGTTCTTTAAAAGACTCTAATGAACCATTAAAAGCAAAGCACATGTGAAATTAAATTTGTCAGTTATATTAAAACATCAAGTTTGGTTTCAGTTCCCAGAGGCAATGGCACCAAATTTTGGTTTCCTTTTTTTTTAAGGGTTTTCTTTTGGCTTTTAACCTACCTTATATTCTGCAACTTGGCAAAAATCTCAGACCCCTGACTCTTAGTTTAGTGTTTATTCTGCTATGGAGAAGTACAATGGCAAAAGTGATAAAAAAAAAAAGGGAGTTTATTAATTTAGCTACTTGTGGATTTGTAATGATTACCTCTGGCAGTAGAATGGAGTTAAAAAAGTTTGTGTTTGGTATCTTAAAGAATATTGTTCTAGAAGCAAGAAACATATCAAAAGCTATACAAATACAGTTAACGAGTATAAAAGCTTTATAGTTTTTTCGTGCCTAAAAAATCCTGTATCCATTGCAGAGAAAAAGGAAGTGGCTGTGGGTAGGTGTGGTGGTTTTTACTTTTCGCTGAAACCACCATGCTAGCATCTAGTTTTCTGTGTGTGGGAAAGAAGTTGGCAGAAGTTACGTGGGAAAACAGTGAAGGCAAACTGAGATAGAAATAGCTTTGAAGGTAGAGTGTAAGGAAGGGAGGAAGACAGTAGACGCATCTGAAACTTGATTTTCTATGTAACCAGGTAGTGCCGCTGATTGTTGCATCCCTCTTCTTCACATTTCAGCATCAACTCTGACATACCCTTTTGCATCAGAAAGGAGCAAGATTTGATATCTGTCTCCTCTCAGATCAACATGCTGCATCTTGATTGCATCTCTTCTGCTTCTTGTGCCATTCAGAGGGACTGGTAGTTACTTGTGAGAGAGACTTCTAAGCGCAGACAGGGAAGGCATCTCAATGCAGAGGCAGCATCCTGTTTTGTTCTTGCACTTTGGTGTCTTCAGAAAAGAAAACTAAAAACCTTTCATTTCTGTGTGTGGAATGCTTAGTAAGACTGGGAACAAAAGGTACATTCAAGATGAGAATGCTGGCACCAGGTGTTACTACTGTATCACACAGTTTTATTTTTCATTTTAAGGCTTAGAAAAAAAGAAAAATGACTTTTCAATATTAAAAGGCCAGAAAGTAAGAATGGTTGTGATAACTGGGTCCTGTTTGGTTTTATATACCTTATGAGATGAAAAAATAATGTAAATTTTAATGCGAATGTACACACGCAGCTCAAAAAAAAATGTTTATTGTATATGAGCACTTGTTTTGAGTCTGTGATGTTTCGATTATTATTTTAAATTCCAGTGTAATATGGTAATAAATATTTTTTAAGCAAAGGATGCTGCAAATACAGGATTACTCCTGGTAGCATAGGAGTACTACAGCTTTGCCTACTTTTTTCAAATGATTCTACAAACTGGATTTTCTTCTGTTTCCTCAATTTTTCATATTTTCACACCATATGCTTTACATTCTTGCTCTTTTCCTCATTAATAAGATTACTTTGGTTTATATTCCTGCACCATAATGGGTGATCAATTTCTGTACATGCAGGTGAATTAAGCTTGCTATTACTCATACTTTTTTTATTCTTCTGGAGAACACCAATTTTGTTCTTTTTTACTCATTTTCCTAACATTTCAATAAACCTCTTTCTTCCAGGTTTTCCTTGGGAGATGCTCGCAGGCCGCTCCATGAAACTGCAGTACTGGTTGAAGATATTGTCCACACTCAGCTGATAAATTTGGTAAGAACATAGCTGATAATGTAGTCTTTACTCTCAAGCTCCTTGAAACAACATGACATTTTCATGATCAAGACATGAAAACAACAAGACATTTTCATTTTCAAGATCAAGACTAATAACAGATTGTTCTGGTTTTAGAAACAAATAAAACACAGAAACTGATGGTGATGTTTTGGCCTCGGTAATCTGTAGTTTACCATTAGGCTTGCAGATGGAGATTGTGCACTTTGCTTACGGTTATATACTTATATATATATACATATATATATATATATTTGTGATACCTGGAACATCACCTAACCTGGGAGTAAAGCTGATGTATTTTTTTGTTTAAAACTTCAAGTTGTTGAAAAGAAAAAACTGGCAAGTCATGTGAAGACTTCATTACTAATTGTTCATGTTCTAGTATCTGTGTTAACGCTTCATTTACTTAACATGTTCTAATATTCTTATTATTTGATGGCTTTATTTTTATCAAAAATAATACAGAAATACAATTTCTTTTTCTTACTGAAAGCCAATGAAAGAGTTGTATGAAGAGTCTGTTTCAAATCTTGTCTTTCAGAAACAGCTCTAAATTGGAATCTTTTAATGGTTTTTAATTGAAGTTCAACATTACCTTTTAAGAAATCAGGGACAGTATTTTATACCATGGCATGAATCTGCCATCTGACATTTTGTACAGAAAGGTGTACTCCTATATTCCACTTGTGGCTTGGGAAGGGGACATGTGGTATGGGAAGGTAGCAAATGTTTTCTTCGTTTATCATACTGATTCTTCAGATGAAATGCCAGCAAGTATGTATGTAGACATTGCATGGAACTACTGTATGTAAATAATACTAATACACATTATAGCTAACATTCACATACGGTGAGCCCCTGGATCCGTTAGAGTTCTGAGCTACAAGTTCCTAAATCTTTTCTATAATGAGCCCTTTCAGCAGTCAGGAGCGTTTTTAAGTTTCAAGCTAGATTCTGTTACTACATTAACTAGAATTAAAAACTTCTCTAAACTGAAAAAACTCAGAATGAGGCAGACCACATATTATAAATATGTGTTTATATATAAAATATGCATACTATTTTATATACACATAGAATCTTAGAATAGAATCATAGAATAATTAGGGTTGGAAAGGACCTTAAGATCACCTAGTTCCAACACCCCTGCTGTGGGCAGGGACACCTTACACTAAATCATATCACCCAAGGCCTCGTCCAGCCTGGTCTTGGACACTGCCAGGGATGGAGCATTCCCAACCTCCCTGGGCAACCTATTCCAGTGCCTCACCACCCTAACAGGAAAGAATTTCCTTCTTAGATCCAATCTAAACTTCCCCTGTTTAAGTTTTAACCCGTTACCCCTTGTCCTATCACTACAGTCCCTAATGAAGAGCCCCTCTCCAGCATCCCCATAGGCCCCCTTCAGATACTGGAAGGCTGCGAGGAGGTCTCCATGCAGCCTTCTCTTCTCCAGGCTGAACAGCCCCAACTTCCTCAGCCTGTCTTCATACGGGAGGTGCTCCAGTCCCCTGATCATCCTCGTGGCCCTTCTCTGGACTTGTTCCAACAGTTCCATGTCCTTTTTATGTTGAGGACACCAGAACTGCACACAATACTCCAGGTGAGGTCTCACGAGAGCAGAGTAGAGGGGCAGGATCACCTCCTTCGACCTGCTGGTCATGCTCCTTTTGATGCAGCCCAGGATACGGTTGGCTTTCTGGGCTGCAAGCGCACACTGAAGCCGGCTCATGTTCATTTTCTCATCAGCCAAAACCCCCAAGTCCTTCTCCACAGGGCTGCTCTGAATCTCTTCTCTGCCCAACCTGTAGCTGTGCCTGGGATTGCTCCGACCCAGGTGTAGGACCTTTCACTTGGCATGGTTAAACTTCATAAGGCTGGCACACTCAATCCCACTGTCCATGTCAGCAACGAAGATGTTAAACAAGACCGGTCCCAACACTGATCCCTGAGGGACACCACTTGTTACTGGTCTCCAGCCTTACATTGAGCCATTGACCACAACTCTTTGTGTGCGGCCATCCAGCCAGTTCTTTATCCACTGAGTGGTCCATCCATCAAATTGATGTCTCTCCAATTAAGAGACAAGGATGTCATGTGGGACAGTGTCGAACGCTTTACACAAGTCCAGGTAGATGACATCAACTGCTCTACCCCTGTCCATCAGTTCTGTAGCCACATCAGAAGGCCACCAAATTGGTCAGGCAGGATTTCTCCTTAGTGAAGCCATGCTGGCTGTCACCAAGCACCTTGTTGATTTTCATGTGCCTTAGAATGCCATCCAGGAAAATCTGCTCCAAGATTTTGCCAGGCACAGAGGTGAGACTGACTGGTCTGTAATTCCCCGGGTCATCCATTTTCCCCTTCTTGAAAATGGGGGTTATATTTCCCTTTTTCCAGTCGTTGAGAACTTCCCCTTGACTGCCATGATTTCTCAAATATGATGGCCAGCGGCTTCTCATCTTCATTCGCCAGCTCCTTCAGGACCCGCGGATGGATCTCATCAGGACCCACGGTCTTGTGCACATTCAGATTTTTAAGATGGTCTTGAACCAGTTCCTCTCCTACAGTGGGTGCAAGGTCTTCATTCTCACAGTCCTTGCATCTGCCTTCCAAGACTTGGGTGGTCCGGTCAGAGCCTTTGCCAGTGAAGACTGAGGCAAAGAACTCATTCAGAACCTCAGCCTTCTCCAAATCCTGTGTAGCCAGTTCTCCTGAGAGCTTCCTGAGGAGGCCTGTATTCTCCCTAGTCTGTTTTTTATTTTATATGTACCTGTGGAATCCCTTCCTGTTATCTTTAATACCTCTAACTAAGTTTAATTCTAACTGGGCCTTAGCTTTCCTAACCTGGTCCCTAGCTTCCCGGACAACATCCCTGTACTCTTCCCAGGCCACCTGTCCTTGCTTCCACTTATTATAAGCCACTTTTTCCATTTGAATTTTCCTCGGGAGCTCCTTATCCATCCAAGGAGGTCTCCTGGCCCTCCTGCTGCACTTCCTTCTATAGTTGGGATGCAACACTCCTGTGCTTGCAGCAGGTGATCCTTGAATATCAACCAACAGTCTTGGGCCCCCCTGCCCTCTAGGGTTGTATCCCATGGAACCTTCCAAAGCAGGTTCCTGAAGAGGCCAGTGTCTGCTCTTTTGAAGTCCAGGGCAGGGAGCTTGCTTCACGCTCTTCTCACTGTCCTGAGGATCTCGAATTCGACCATCTCGTGATCGCTGCATCCAAGGCTGCCCTGGAGCATCACATTTCCAACGAGCCCTTCCCTGTTGGTGAGCATGAGGTCAAGCATGGCACCTCTCCTTGTCGCCTCCTCTATTACTTGCAGAAGGAAGTTGTCTTCTACACAATCGAGGAACCTCCTGGATTGCTTGTGCCGGGCCGTACCGTCCTTCCAACAGATGTCAGGGTGGTTGAAGTCACCCATGAGAACAAGGGCCTGTGAGCGTGAAGCTTTTCCTATCTGTCTATGGAGTGCTTCATCTGCAGGTTTTCCTTGATCAGGCGGTCTGTAACAGATCCCCACAGTAATGTCTCCCATAGCTGTTTTCCCTTTAACCCTGATCCACAAACTCTCTGTTAACTGCTCACCTGTCCCCAGACAGAGTTCCATATTCTCCAGCCTATCCCTAACATAAAGGGCAACTCCCCCTCCCCACCTGCCAGGCCTGTTTTTTCTAGAGCCTGTAACCTTCCATTCCAACACTCCAGTCATAGGAGCCATCCCACCATGTTTCTGTGGTACCTATTATATCATACCCCCGTAGACGTGCACACATCTCACATATACATATACATACACATATACACATAATACGTGTATATTATACATAAAATATTTTTAATTATAATAAATAATTTATATAAATAAATCTCCCCTTGCCCACTGTTTGCCTGCAGACAGCTGTTTTCCTTCAGCTTTGCACTTAATCCAGCAATTGTTCAGTGGCTTCCTGGGTCACAGCAACTGCTTTGGGGTCTCTTCCAGCTCCGGGCAGTTTCTTTCTGCTTATACCTACTCAGCCCAGTGGTGTATCCCTGTCTATGCAGTCTTGTGGCACCTTTGTGCTGTGGTTTCTTTGCTTATTATGCTCCTCTCAGTCTGTCCTGACCATGCCGTATGGCTTCTGGTGAGGACACAACCTGTCTCTCCTCTCTGCAGGTTTCCCACTGGTTAAACGTGCTTTGTAATTCTTATTCTAGCTCTATCTACTACAAAATATCATTTTCTTTTTGTTAATGAATGACCTCCTTAATTTATGCAAACTAATGCCCATGGCTTCACTCTTCTTTAGCAATAAAGCGGTGGAGACCCTGCATTTACATCCCACCGAGACTTAGCTGAGCTGAGCTTTACATCCAGACGTGTGTTTTGAGAAAAGGCAACCTGCAGCCATGTGGTCTTTGCACTTAAATCAAATGCGGGCAAGCACTTGGGGAAGGACCGTGACCCAGGGCTAACCCTGTGTGGGGTGTAGGGGCATGTACGATTTCCTGACAGAAGGAAGAATGGGAACAGAGTGGCAGATAAACAGCTTTTCTAACCTTTCCCCTCCAAGCCCAGGACAGCACTTTATTTCTGAGGAAGTGAAAGTATCTTTAATAGCTCATTGCTTTGACCTCTGACATTCACATGCCGGAACTCTTAAATCAGGAGCCTTTTACATGCTCCGGAGTTCTGATAGGGATTTTTGTACATTTGTCATCCTTAATAACTGAACGTCCTTACTGAGCTGTTACTACGTAGCTATATTAAATTTTCACTTTATATGTAGGTGTTCATGTGGATGTATATTCAGTACAAGAAATAAAGTATTTCTATAGTTGAAGCTGACTTGCAGATGTAAATTTATTGCTTACTACCTGGATTTTGTCATATTTCTCATACTAATAGACTACATATTCCTCATTATGTAATTTAATGATTTCTTCTCAAAATTCATGTTCATTTTCCCATCCATAATACATGTATAAGGCTAAAACATAGAAGTTACTTTTATGCCTGCAATAAAGCTGGCACATTACAGACATCTTTCATAGTAAACATTTGTAAGACCTTGTACTTGTTGATTAAGTCCAGGTTTGAGCTTCTGAATTAAAAAATAAGTTGCCAGTGTGATTAACCTTGATTGTTCGACTTTTGATATCTCGCAGGTTTATAGCTCTAGCTCCCTATTTTCAAAGTTGATCTGAACTCCATTAAATCAGGGTCTGGTTTGGACAGATTTATACGGTCACTGCTTCAAACCACTGTATACTTCATGAGGTCCGGCTGCTATAGCCGATGACTGCACTAACAAATTAAATTCTTGTAAGGCAGTGGTTTTAAAGTCTGCATCACATTTTATGATTGATGTTTTGTGTGTATTTTGAATGATGTGTACACTGTTTTACATTAAGTGTAATTCTGCTAAAAGTATAGGCCTATGTGTAGAAGAAAATGAGCATCTCCAGAGGAGGATTCGTGTAATCCTAAAATTAGTTTCCAAGTTAGATGAGATGAATCTCTTGAGGAATTTATTTCATCAGCTGACAACTAAAGGGACCCTTTGACAGCTGGCTGGGGTTTGAATATCTAGGAGACAGGCATAAAAGTTGAGAGAAATATTCCATCCAATTTGTGTCAGAATGCTAGCGTAAGTTTGACTTTTTTTCATATATTGTAATTATAATACATGTATTGTTATTTGCATATCAAGCAAAATCAAAAATAGAATGAAAAAGTTCAGTTTGTTTTTCCATAGACTCACAGAATGGTTTGGGTTGGAAGAAACCTTAAAGATCATCCAGTTCCACCCCCCTGCCATGGGCAGGGACACCTTCCACTAGACCAGGTTGCTCACAGCCCCATCCAGCCTGGCCTTGAACACTTCCAGGGATGGGGCATCAAGCATAATGTATTTGAAGAGCACAATGAATTTACATTTTAATATGAAATCAAATTCACCGACTGACAGTGTTTGTTTAGTAACTGATCTGTATATATTTATAGATCCTTTAATGTTACCCCTAGGCCTGTATTTGTATGTGCTAAGACCAGAGGTTCTAAACAAGACTACGTTGTTCTTTATGGTTGAGTATGAGTAGCAGATGTCTGTCACAGGGAAAATTGTGCTTACAAAAAAGGTTCAACAGGGAATGTAAAAAGATGTTAATCAGGAGGGGTCAAGCCTCTAAATTACTTACCATTTGACATGAAACAAGCCCTCTTTTAGTTTATTCTTTCATCATGTCCAGCAATCCTGATTTCTTAGTACCTTCTCTTGGTAGGGCCATAGCTCCACATTCATGCTTCAGATGTCACATTCAAAGGCTAAGAGAAGATAAGAGCATGATATACTACTTAAATCAAAAAGGCTATTGAGGAGTTAACTCCTTGTGCTGGGAATGTATTGATGGGCATTTATTGCTGGGCATTTATTATCAGAGTGAACTACCACCGATTTATTCTCTAGGCATGCTGAATACGGTATTAGGAGCACAGACACCTGCTTTCACTGAAGTTGGGTTTTCAGGTTAGCGCTAGATGTGAACTTCAGTCCTTTACGTTTTGTTTCTGAGCTATCAAATGGCTTCTGAGAAGAGATAAGTTTTGGTTTTTGCAAAGCAGAAGACATTTTTGCAGTAGCACAGAGTTCAGCAAGGGACTATGAGGAATACAAACCAAGAGTACAGATATGCTTATAAACAGCAGAGCCCAAAAGTTCCTACCTACTGGTGAGTAACCTTATCTGTCCATGAAAGACTGGTGCTTAGGGAGAAAGCCACAGCACATCGCAACAGCTTTAGACTGCATCCTTTAAATGTTTTATCCACCAGTATCTTTCTGGAGACTGTCATGAATGATGGAATTCATGTTGATAGAGTTGTGGTTTATCCCTGTCAGCTAATGTGTGTCTGCTAGAGCATGGACTCTAATGTCTTCAATTGATGTCAAATGACTTAAGCCCACTTAGTTGGCTTTTTTAGCATGCAATAGTGTCAACTTAAAGGAACTTCAATTGCCTTCAAATTATGTTGTATATGATATCTGGTGGGATTTTTTTCATCACTTATCTTCCTATGGAAGAATTTAATTGCATACATCTTGTGCTTCTAACTAGTATTTATTGACATTCTACTCTTGCTTCCTTTGTAGGAGCATGATTAGGGTCTCATGTTACATATATATATATATACATATAAGAACATTTTGCTTATACACATAGATTTTTTTTCTGGTTTTATTACTATTGGAAATTAAATGCCTTTTTCACAAATAATAGAGTTAATTCAGAATCAACCCTTTGGTTTCAACCAGAGCTCAAAATACAGGTCTGCAGGTGAATAATTTATATTGGAATATGTAGATTATTTTAAACTGTGGCCATAATTCATAGGTAAAATGCAGTGAGATGTAGAGATTCAGCAGTGTGTCAGGTCTTCAGTAAGTCCATAGTAAATCCATCCCTTGTTTTTTATAGTAGGGATTTAAATAAAGATTGGGTAAGCATTTGCCACAACTAAGAAAAGGAATAGTGGAAATACAGAGACAAGCATAAGGGTGAGTTTAAAATGCTAAGTACTTAATCATGACCAGCGTGAAATTTTTGTTTTCAAAGGGCTGTACATTTTCTGGATGAATGTGTTGTGCTTTCTTTGCTTCCCAGCTTTATCCCTGCATCTGTTCACAATTTCATTGAAGTTTGAAATTAAAGTAAAAGGAGGAGGGAAAGCTCACCATCAATTGCCCGTCCAAAGAAAAAGACAATGGCAGTTGGAGGGGGGAGTAGGAAAAATGATGATTTAAGCAGAAACGAGGCTAGAACTTACTTGGTTGTTTACAGCCTGCTACTACAGGTGTTTTTTTTAAAACCAAATCACACTCATTATTCATTCACAAGCTGGATTAGTCATTTTAATGTATGTAACCTCTATGCTATTCTGAAGCTGAAGTCCTACAGGCCCAGGTTTGTTTCCTGCGCTTAGAACTGTTTAGACTTGTGACCTTTATACACATAATTGTCAAATTTCTGACATTCCTTTTAAAAAAAGAAAGAATCGAAACCAGCTTATTCGTTAACAGAAATTGCCCACTGATAAAAACAAACAGTGTGAAGTACTGTTCACTCTTGATCCCAAAGTTATATGCAACTGTCACTTATGCCACTGTAGTAGCAGGAAAAGTCCTTGTTTTATGAGTCTGTTTTAAAACAGTAATAAAGTTTCCTGTGCAGGACATTAATTAGAGGGGTTATCAAAATAAGACAAACTAATATAATTTGTGATTGTACAAAATAAAGGAAGTCGAGGGTACCATAGGGACCTAATGAATCACAGGATGGAAACAATCTTCTGGCTAGCTAAACATTCAGACTTTGTAATAAGTCACAGGGTGTATATACAACTCAGCAAACCGGAACACACTGTGTGTTTACATGAATGGGATAAAGGAGTTCACAAAAACCATCTGGGAAAAATCCATCGACTATTCATTCTGTTCCTACTGTAGAGTAAATTAAACAACACACATACATTTGCAGCAAACACATGGCATACCTGCCCTGGAAGAAATCAAACTGGAAAATAAGTCTGTAATATAAAAAATTCCCTGGGTACCAGCCGTGTACATTTGTTAGCATTTCCCACGTGAGATGGAAGAGAAGGTACTTTACCTCTAGCAAGAGGTAATTAATTGCTTTCTGTGCATTTCCATCATTTAAATGTGGTCAGTATTTATATTATGTTATTACATTGGTAGGAGTGAGTTGGGGTGGGTTTTCTCTTTTGTTTTTGTTTTGAATGGAAATAGCAGGTTTGACATTAATTTTTGTAGTCACCATTCTCAAGACTATTTTGGGGCCATTTGTATTATTTAATTTTTTAAAATATATATGACTTTAAAAGGAAAGGCTGTTTAAAAAAAACACTTTTTTTGTTCAATTTACAGAGTAATGTACAATAGCTTTTGTTATTCCTTTTTTATGTACATTGAAAAAAAATAAATAGACTCAACACATTCAGTAACCATTTTATAGAGATCAGATGCTTTGACTCCTGTACCAAAGGACCTCAGTGACAGTGTGTCTTTTATTTGTGGGAGAAGAGGACACTGGTTTAGAAAGGCCCACATCAGACATAAGACACCGTTTTTCCCAATTTCTTAAAAAAAACAAAAAATAAAAAAATAGATTTTTTTTTCCTAATATTCCTTGATTGGCTTTACTTAAGCAAATGAACGGTATTTTTTCTTTAATATATTAAGGTATTACAAAATGTCTTCTAAGGAGAAGGAAAAATTTAATTGCAAACAATATAAAGTCTCTTATCTGACTTTTGATGTAGTCTTGCCTTTTCTTCATTCATAATTTATATGAAAAGTGGTGTCCTGAGTTTTCTACACTACTTGTCCGTTGTATTCAGATGCATTTATTCCAAAGCACAGAATGTACTTCAGGAGGCAGTTCAGGAGTCCTAGTTAGGGATTCTGGGCTCTCTCTGTCCCTTCTCTTCAGATGAGAGACTTTTCAACAGACTTGGTCAGGTGTTTTCTTTCCCATGAATCTTTCTGCAGAGTCAACATGTGCTATGAGACAGAGCTGCTGCTTTTTGCTTTTTGCCTGTTCATGCAGAGATGCTGCTCATCATCCAGTGTTGAGGGACTTCACTGATCCAAGAAGTGGAAAAATTAAGACACTTTCATTAAGAACCCTTAAAAAACCAAGCAGAAGGAAATGAATAATTATGCCCACATAGCTGAAGCAATATGTTCAGTAGTGAAGCAAATCTAAACCATTGACTGAATTGAATGGGAAAGCAATGTGATGAATGGTTAATATCTGTCGTGTAGTGCATATAAAATACCAAGAATTAAGGTAGTGCAATCAGCTATAATCCCAGTATTTACTGATTTTCTATATAAGCCTTTGGGCCTTTAATAACAATGACATAGATTTACATGTGTTGTACATGTGTGCGTATATATGTGTCTTTATGTAAAGGTCTGGTTTTCCCACCCTTAACACATCAATTCCTATTTAGGCTGTTTATCAAGAGGAATTAAATATATGTGAAATTTCATTCATGGGGACTTTAGAATCTGTTCCTTTCTTGAATATATATGTACTTAAGTACCTTGGCTTGTGGGGCTTTTATAAATCAAGTGATAAGCTGATCCCAGCCTGAGTTTCCAAAAGACAAATGTATCTTCTATTTATTTTTATATATACTGCTGGGAGTATGGCATAAATTAATAGCTATTGAAATCTTGGCTGAGCTGAGCTGAGACATTCAATGTACGGATGCACGGTGTCTAGTGTATGTTGGCTACTTACATCAATGTCTTTTGCTGGAGCCCTATGAACTTCTAGGTGATTAACTCTTTAGAAAAGAGCAACTTAAAAAATTGAAAAGTTGAAGAGTAATCATTAGATTTTTATTATGCAATATGATGCACTCTGGTAAATCAATATTTGTCAATAGTTTATTCTCTAGTCTCCTTTATGGAAATTTTTTTATGGCTGAACAAGCTTTTGCCAAGATTATTTTTGACGTGACCTAAAAAATTGCCTCAAATAATTTAGCTGGGCTGGAATAAAGTAGCATTGTTTCTGTCTGTGAAAAATTATAATTACATCCTAAGCTTCAGAAGTCAAATAGAAATCTGATCTTCAGGATTTCATTCTTTCTTTAACTTGTTTGTATAATGTAAATTGAATTTTATTAGTGTATGAAGATGTGTGTAAAGTCCATATCTGCACGCAAAGACCCATCTCATCTGGTAGTCTGATTCTGTCAGCAATTCATAAATTAAGTGAAAAGAATCTGAAATTTATCAACTTGTGTGCAACATGCAGATATTTCATTAGGAAGGTGGACCTCAAGTTAAATTTCGAAAGCATTTGTGTATTTCTGTAATCAGCTCTGGAATCTGATATACAATGGGGTTTAATTGTTGTTTTCATCATCTGGCTTGCTTTGTTTAAAATAACTTTCCAAATATGGCAACTGTCAGTGCCTGGTGGAAAGTGACATTCCTTCTGCTTTTCCTCTGAGATCCTGAATGGATTCACCTGAACGAACATAAAGGCAAGCAAACATATTTTTCTGTAGTGAGATAATGATGCCAGATCATCAGTTGTATCAAGAGAGATGAACACTTCTGGGATGTGACTCTTCATGTCCTAAAGTAGTTATTTAACATTCCAGCCAAACATTTACAATCTGGACTTCTCAAGTGGGAGCTTTCTCACCTCTATGACTTTTGGCACTAGCTGCATGGTTTTGAGATCTCGTTTTTCATTGATTCTGTCAAACAAAACTATAAACATTAAGTTGCAAAAGACACAAACTTATGAATATCTGGCAAAAAAAAAGAGTAGTGTAAAATTCTGCATGGTCTTTTAAGTGTAACTAATAAACCTTAAAGGTCATTTCAGAGTGTTTAACAGAGCAAGTTCATTGTAGTTTTTAAACACCTTATCTGATTTCAAGCAAACCTGATAGTTTCAGAATAACTTTTTTAAGGAAGATTGGCTTGTTAACAGTGTTATGCAGTTACAAGGAAATGTGGTCACAGCTGGTTCTGGTTTCTTAGCTAATCCACCTGATTGGAAACAACAGGTTTTTGATTTTTTTCCATTTCTTACACTGACACCTAGTGTTCAGAGGTCTTGAGTTTCTAATACTGCACTTCTGTTACTAATAGATAACTGTAGAGACTGAAGTTCTCCACCTCTGTCAACATGTTCCGTTTCTGTCCTCCTGCAAAAGAAAACAATAACTGAACACAAAGGTGTTGCCATCATTCAAAACGATTTTACTTTGGAAAAACAGACAGTATACTACTTCTGGAATACTTGCCAGAAGCTAGTTTACTTCTTGAAGCGCTGCAAAATTTATTTTCTTAAAATTTTAGTGCTTTAGTTTTGGCAAATACAACTCTTTTGTGCCTGCAAGTGCCACTGGCCAAGAATAACAGTGATAATAGCAGGAACCCTTAGATCAGTATATTTTTAATTGTGGGAGATATCAGTGCTTTTTATTTCTGTGTTCTTTTATCTTCAAGCCGCAAGTTCTACCTGATAGGAGAGTTGATGGCAGTACAGTCCTTGAGTAGAAAGAAAATAAGTTATACACAAAACCTAGGACAAACAGGCTTTTATCTCACACTTGCAAATAAATGGAGCAATTCAAGTATGTGCTGTAACCCATTCCTGACAAAAACAACAACTGACAGAGTAAAAGTTATTCTCTAAGTCTTGTACCTGTGATTTTGCTGTATCTGAAGATAACTGAAGATCTTTCATTATTTAAGATAATACGTTAAGAATTTTGTGTGGCTGTGTCTCCGAGTGTCAATAAATTATTGTGTTCTAGTGATGAGTTCCATAGCAAAGTGAAAAATATTCAGGCAGAAAAAATGCATATTGAACTTATCCTTCATTTGATCATTCTTCCCTTCTTTTCATGACTTCTCCTGTGGGTGCACAAAAAAGCTGCCTTAGTGCACCAAGTCATATGTGTTTGAAGTTTCCTATACGCTTACTACCTTGCCTTCTGAGAAAACCAGGCAGCAGTGACAATTCACTGAATGCCCACATAGTGATGGTCTCCTTTTCAGGAAGCGCTTGGTTCTTACCCATTTTTGAAACAAGTCAGAATGTGACCATAAGAACATTATCTTCCCATAAACTTTGGTAAAGTGTATTAGCCAGGTGTTAAATGTTAATTCTACTCCTTTATTTTGACATTTTCCCTCCAGAGATGTCTCTCTTCTTCTACACCCATTGATTGCAAAATCTGTAGCTTCTTGTGCTATTAAGATAATTGGTGTTTAAAAGAGCATGGTGGCTGGTCCAGGATTTTTTTGTGTGAGGTGATGGAGTTAGTGGCTTGGTCAGTGAAGTCCATAAAGGAAATAATGTTGAGGAAACATGTCAGGAGCTCTGCACCAAGCAGTAAAGAGACGATGCTCTCAAAAAAAGCATGTGCATTACAGTCAAGGTGATTAATCTGAATTATTTTCAACACAACTTTTAGGTACAGTGAACTCTGGGCTGTAGTTATTTCTATGATTTACATAAATATTCCTAAACTCAGATACCATTATTTTCATAGAGGCTTCTTTTAAATTATGACATATAATCTACCACCTTAGACTGGCCATTTACTTGCATCTTGGGTAAAGGCATTGTACTTCTCTGTGTGCACATGGCATATTAGATACTATACTACGTTACTATCCATCAATAGTTTATATTCCTGTGAAGCAGTCATAGTGTGCCTGTTGGAGGAATAGAGGCAATAGAGAGAAATGCTACTTACTAAATATAGTTTATTTGACTTCTTTCAGGCATTTGTTTTTAGGGTGAGGTGAATTTGGACCCAGAATGGTTGCTTTCTAGTGACTGTAAGTGATGCCTTGTTTGGCCAGCTCAGGTGTAGACGTCTATATTTAGTCCAGTAACTCCCACCTGAGAGATACCTCCCCATCACAAAAGCCTTGAAGCAATCCAAAAAAAGAAAAAGCTAACAGTGTCAAAAGCAGTAGAAAAGACAGAGAACATAAAAACATACAAGACATACTGAAGTCCCAGATTTCTGGCCAGGAGGAGGCATGTAATGTGTCATATATGAAGAGTTTTAAGGGAGGGGATTTATGGAAAGTCAGGTTGGAGCTGATCCAAGATAGAGTTAGAAGAGGGGAAGTCTGTGCATTAGCTGAAAACTGCATGTTTTATGGGCTTTTACAGATGAAGAGAGAGAGAAAGAAATAGGGAAAAAAATGGAGAGACAGCTTGGATTGAGATATGGTTTCTTTGAAAGAGGAGTATCACTGACGACATCTGTACACCATGAGGAAAAGTACTAGAGAGCAAAGAATAAGTGAAAACTAAGAGGCAGGATATGATGCATCCACTGAGGTGGGTCAGAGTTGGAAAAAAGCTAGAGATTTATGACAAGAGAAGGTGTCCAGCAACAAATGCTAAGTGCAACTTTGTAGGAATGCATATAGTCTCGTAGCAGAATAAAACATGGAGCTAAAAGAGGAACCCAGGTTGCAAGTAAGGAATAGGAAGTCTGAAGTTCAGAAAAGAGTTGTTTGAAGAAATGGAATAAAGAAATATGAAAACAAACTTGTAGTAGAAGGAGTTTGGAAGAGTATCCCATGACCCTTACTCAGCATGCTCAGTAGTAAGAGCATGGAAATAAATTGAAATAAGAGGCAGAAGAGTTTGAAACAGAAACTGTGACTGGTGTGTTGGAGCTTGCAAAAGCTCTGGTCTGGAGAATGAGTTTGGGAAGTAGCTTTACAGGACATTAAGTGCTGATGACAGGGAAGCCATCAAGAAGTAGTAAATGGAGTGAGAATCAGCAGATGTGTTGCTCCCAAATTGAATTACAGATGGGGCCAAGGAAAGTAGGTGTGTAATGATGAAACAGGTGGAATGTGGCCATTGGTGTCACTGTGAAGGAGAGCACAGGACTACGAGGAAAGGAGGGAAAGTTTCTATATTTCAGTGAAGAATTCATGGTAAAATGGAAAGTCTTGTGACAAAAGCTTCATCTGTGGAAATCATCATACACATGGCCGTCTTAATCTGTCACATACATGCAAACATATATGCATATATATATTAATAGTGAGCACTTGTATAGCGATACACAGCCTGATGCCAGTGTATCAGCCTCAATATACTCACAAGATATTGTTCCTGGCAACTGTTATCATGATACTCAGTTACTGCATTCTTTATAATCTCTGATTCTTGAGTATGTTTTTGCATTGTTAGACATTTTTGTCTTTGTGCCATAGAATCATAGAATCATTAGGGTTGGAAAGGACCTTAAGATCATCTAGTTCCAAACCCCCTGCCATGGGCTGGGACACCTTACGCTAAATCATATCACCCAAGGCCTCGTCCAGCCTGGTCTTGAACACTGCCAGGGATGGAGCATTCACAACCTCCCTGGCAACCCATTCCAGTGCCTCACCACCCTAACAGGAAAGAATTTCCTTCTTAGATCCAATCTAAACTTCCCCTGTTTAAGTTTTAACCCCTTGCCCTATCACTACAGTCCCAATGAAGAGTCCCTCTCCAGCATCCCTGTAGGCCCCCTTCAGATACTGGAAGGCTGCGAGGAGGTCTCCATGCAGCCTTCTCTTCTCCAGGCTGAACAGCCCCAACTTCCTCAGCCTGTCTTCATAGAGGAGGTGCTCCAGTCCCCTGATCATCCTCGTGGCCCTTCTCTGGACTTGTTCCAACAGTTCCATGTCCTTTTTATGTTGAGGACACCAGAACTGCACACAATACTCCAGGTGAGGTCTCACGAGAGCAGAGTAGAGGGGCAGGATCACCTCCTTGGACCTGCTGATCATGCTCCTTTTGATGCAGCCCAGGATACGGTTGGCTTTCTGGGCTGCAAGCGCACACTGAAACCGGCTCATGTTCATTTTCTCATCAGCCAACACCCCCAAGTCCTTCTCCGCAGGGCTGCTCTGAATCTCTTCTCTGCCCAACCTGTAGCTGTGCCTGGGATTGCTCCGACCCAGGTGTAGGACCTTGCACTTGGCATGGTTAAACCTCATGAGGTTGGCATCAGCCCACCTCACAAGCGTGTCGAGGTCCCTCTGGATGGCATTCCTTCCCTCCAGGGTATCAACCGAACCACACAGCTTGGTGTCATCGGCAAACTTGCTGAGGGCGCACTCAATCCCATTGTCCATGTCAGCGACGAAGCTATTAAACAAGACCGGTCTCAACACCAATCCCTGAGGGACACCACTCGTTACTGGTCTCCAGCTGGACATTGAGTCATTGACCACAACTCTTTGTGTGCGGCCATCCAGCCAGTTCTTTATCCACCAAGTGGTCCATCCATCAAATTGATGTTGCTCCAATTTGGAGACAAGGATGTCATGTGGGACAGTGTCGAACGCTTTACACAAGTCCAGGTAGATGACATCAACTGCTCTACCTCTGTCCATCAGTTCTGTAGCCACATCATAGAAGGCCACCAAATTGCTCAGGCAGGATTTCCCCTTAGTGAAGCCATGCTGGCTGTCACCAAGCACCTTGTTGATTTTAATGTGCCTTAGCATGCCTTCCAGGAGAATCTGGTCCAAGATTTTGCCAGGCACAGAGGTGAGACTGACTGGTCTGTAATTCCCTGGGTCATCCATTTTCCCCTTCTTGAAAATGGGGGTTATATTTCCCTTTTTCCAGTCATCGGGAACTTCACCTGACTGCCATGATTTCTCAAATATGATGGCCAGCGGCTTCTCATCTTCATTCGCCAGCTCCTTTAGGACCCGCGGATGGATCTCATCAGGACCCATGGACTTGTGCACATTCAGATTTTTAAGATGGTTTCGAACCAGTTCCTCTGCTACTGTGGGCCCAAGGTCTTAATTCTCACAGTCCTTGCATCTGCCTTCGAAGACTTGGGTGGTTTTGTCAGAGCCTTTGCCAGTGAAGACCGAGGCAAAGAAGTCATTCAGAACCTCAGCCTTCTCCAAATCCTGTGTAGCCAGTTCTCCTGAGAGCTTCCTGAGGGGGCCTACATTCTCCCTAGTCTGTTTTTTATTTGGTACGTACTTGTAGAATCCCTTCCTGTTATCTTTAATATCTCTAACTAAGTGTAATTCCGACTGGGCCTTAGCTTTCCTAACCTGGTCCCTATCTTCCCGGACAACATCCCTGTACTCTTCCCATGCCACCTGTATTTGCTTCCACTTATTATAAGCCTCTTTTTTCCTTTGAATTTTCCTCAGGAGCTCCTTATCCATCCAAGGAGGTCTCCTGGCCCTCCTGCTGCACTTCCTTCTGGTTGGGATGCAACACTCCTGAGCTTGCAGCAGGTGATCCTTGAATATCAACCAACAGTCTTGGGCCCCTCTGCCCTCTAGGGCTATATCCCATGGAACCTTCCAAAGCAGGTTCCTGAAGAGGCCAGTGTCTGCTCTTTTGAAGTCCAGGGCAGGACTCAAATTCAGGCATCTCATGATCGCTGCATCCAAGGCTGCCCTGGAGCATCACATTTCCAACGAGCCCTTCCCTGTTGGTGAGCATGAGGTCAAGCATGGCACCTCTCCTTGTCGGCTCCTCTGTTACTTTCAGAAGGAAGTTGTCTTCCACACAATTGAGGACAAAATAATAGATGAGAAATTAAAGTACAAAGAAGATGAAATGGATTTTCCCCATGTTATGAAACAAATAAATGGCAGAGCTGAAAAAAGTCAACTAGTCGTCATTGAGAGGGAAGCTGTGAAAAGCTATTTTATATTGATGGTGTATGTCTCAGCCAATTGGATTTTTATTTGACAATCCAAAGGTGTAATAACTTTTATTGTAAGAGGAAGAAAAATACATCAGTGCTAATAAATAATGGAGGGCCTACTAGGGATATACATAAATGCATATCCTGTTCCTATGTATATACAAGCTTAATTGTGTCTCCTGTAATTTCACTATTTGATTCAATGGGATTGTCAGGTAATCGTCCTATTGAAAGAACAGAAGAGGATAAAATTTCGCATAACTTTGTTAATCTTTTCTGGCTGTTAAAAGAAAAGATTTATTGGTATCAAATTTTATTGCATTCTTAGAATATAGGGATTGATTGGCTGCTAGTTTAGCTTACTTGTCTCTTCCAGTTAGAAAGCAAAACACAACAGAAGAAAGACATCACATTGAAGCTGACATGCAACAAGTGAGTGAAAGTTCACTAGGCTTTTTCTCTCAGCACCAGGTGCAAAAGTTGGCTAGAACTGCTGTAGCAGGCAGTTATTTTAAAGCAGTTTCTGGTTTAGTGTTTTATCAAGCCCAGGAGTGAAATATTCTGCAACTACTGCAGTTTCACAAATCTACTTTTTAAGGTAGAACTCTGAATTGTTTAACTAATTAAAACAGCTCATTACAAACATTAATCATACCATAACCATCAATGAGAGGGTTTGTGGGATTTATGGAGGACTGTGTACGGTATTTTAAGAATGTGCATCATTTCTTTGTTTAACACACAATACTCTTGCAGTGTTCGAATACACCAGTTTCTTGAAATCCTGAGGAGTATTGGTGATGTTCTACATCCTTTCTTATAAATGCTGGAGGAGGTATATTCATTTTGGGGGAAAGACAACTCTTAACAGTGCCTCTATAAGTCACTTGAATTTATCTGGTAGGCGTTTTTTCTTGAATAGCTGCTCAGTTCCACTTTATAGTATGCTTTAAAGTAACGGTTCTCTAAACAGCAGCTTTTTCAAAGTGGGAAGGTGATGGCTCAATGATGACGTAAGCTCCAGAAGTGGAGAGTTCAAGTGGTTTGCATGTGGGATTGCCAAATAACACAGTTTTGGTTTGTTTTCATTTTATTACACCGATTCTCCTCACCAGATGTCTTGGATTTCTGTGGTACCCCCCTTCGCCTGAGATTCTTGCTCCTTGTAACTAACTATTTTTATTAGTCATCTTTTTAATGCTCAGCATTTTAACTCAGCACTTTGCAATAATAACTAGTTAATCCTCACACTATCCTGAATTTCACTGTCATTCCTGTCCACATTTGAAAAGTGAGCTCGATGACTTGCCTAAAATTGTGTAATGGATTTGACACCCGGATTAGGACTTAGTTTGCCTGTTCTGCATCTGCGCTGCCCATGCTGATCCTTAGCCTCTCTACACACTGAATTTGTGGCATGCCAGTTATAAATTGAGCATTTCCTTTTGGTTAATGACACATTTTTACCCTGATTGCGCTGGAATTTCAGTCTTGAACCTTTCAGAGAACTATGCTGGAAGGAACCTCAAGAGGTCATCTGAGCCATATCTCTGATCCTGAACTAATTTTGGCCTTTGTCAGGGAAGTTCTTAGATATGTACATATAAATGGATGTGTATGTGCATGTATGTGTATGTATGCATATATATACAAGTATTTATTGAACCAAGTCCCAGTTTTTTAAGTATTGTGGATAACTGCCTAGTCAACATTTGATATAAGCTACCAGCAATTGCTTTGAAATGCTTGCACAGAATATCATGATTTGTATTGTTGTGGGAAGAACTAGGACTGCAAAGAAATTTGTACTGGGAAAGGCAATGCTGTTAAATCTGGTGATCTGGTGGTGTGACTTCTGGAAGTATTACTTCTTTTTCTCTTGTTTTTTTCCTCTTTTTTTTTTTTTTTAATTTCATGGACCTGTAGCATGAAATCTGTTTTGTTACCTCAGTGATTTTTCTTCTATAATAAACCTCTAGCTAGCTTGACTATACTTGGCCTGTCCAGCTACAACTTTATGGAAACAGAACGAAGTAGTGTGTTCTCTAATACATCACAAATCATAGTTAAAACTGGAAATCCAGTCTGACACTGTGGTCTTGATTTGTATGGTTTTCCTACCCTTTTTTGTTTCTGCAAATCAGTGCCTGTATTTGAAGGCAGGAGTTCCAGCCAGGATTTTCAGTCTTAACTGTGAATTTCCTTCCTTTAACAGGTTTAAAGCAGGCCTTTTAGATTGCTTCAGTGTAACTTTTAGGCCTTGAATTTCCTTTGTGTTCATTTTGATCCTTTTCCAGTATTTATCCATACATTTGAAACGCCTTCAAATCTCTGTGTATGGGAACAGTTACAATAGGAGGTGGTGGCATTTCTATTATATTAATGTTGGAGTTGATTCAAACGATGCCTGATTTTGAACTCAGTCAAACACTGCAAACCTAAAATTCAGGCTCTTGCTCAAGTGTTACAAGGTTCATGTCCAGCTCAGAGGTCTCTATAATTACTGTGTCTGGCTGAAAAGCAAGAATTCAATTTCCTGAAAAATTTAGAGTTTTTGACATTTGCTTTACTTTTTCATCAGAATAAAACTAAAAGCTTCTTTAAAAAATTGTAAAACTATACTGAGATGAAGAGGAATTTTATCTAACTGGTAGTCCAGTGGGTAGGACACCCGTGTTGGAGAGGAAAGACCTATCTTAAAGTCTCTGCTTGGTGGAAGAACATAAACTTGAGTATCCCATATGCCAAGTGAGTGCCATGATATAAAACTGTTAAGTACACCTTCTGATGTCATTATTTTTCTCTATGATATTAACCAGATCTAAACCTAAACTTAGATCTGTGAAATATTGCTCAATACCTCTACACAAAATTGTTTGTTTCAAGGAATATGATTTTTCCAGTGGAAAAAAACTTAATTTCAAGGTACTGCCCAGCACTCATGATTAAATAATTCATCTATTTTCCATGTACATGAAAGAATACTTTATAGTGATTATTTTCAGTTTAAAAATTCAGCTTAATTTTTATAAATCTTTTGCTTCAGCTGTAGCTGCATGGTCTCATAAAGGCTTGACTGCTTCTTCTTTATTCATTTTTAATGGTAATTCATTTTAGTGGCAAACTTCATTATTGACAAAAAGTTATTTTAAGTAACTTTTTTTTAAACCTTTTGCAGGTTTAAATCTGTTGCATTATTGTAATATAGTACCAAATGCAGCGAAGCACTGTTTGAACAGATTATATGATTCCATGATAGATACATATATCTATTAGTAGTGTGATCTAGTGATGGAATATTTTTCTTAGCATATGCAATCGTCTGATATCACTTATAGATAATGAAGAATGTTGCCTCATTTAATGGGAGATTTCTTTCCACTCCCTTTGTTCTCCACAGTTTCATATTAGGACAGTTTTTGAAAAGGTCATTATAGAGAAAAATCTGAGCAATTTAAATCTGAGTGAAGCAATTAATGTTCTTTCTTCCCCTGGCCCCCCAGGCTGTTGCATTAATACTATATATATTTACGTGTTTGAAGTCTGTCACAATTCTCTGCCATATTCTGTTATCATGGGTTGGTGTCCTCCATTAAAAAGAGTATGCCAATCTTCTCTGTTAGAATAAAGTCAGTTTATATATCTATCTATATATATAGTGTATATATATAATATGTATATTATATATAGTGTATATATATAATATGTATATTATATATATAGTGTATATATATAATATGTATATTATATATATTTGTAATATATAAAAAATTTGAGTTTATTGTCTTCCATACATCCTTATGAAGAAAAGACACTCCAATTCCAAAAAGCTAATGTCAGCTTCTTCCAAATTCTTGCTAAACTTCTCATCTATTCTAATATCTGCAAAAATGTCCATAGCATTTGAATTTCTAAGACTGTTATTATTCACATTGCACATTACGTTTATGTGTCTGTCATTTGCTGTCTGTCATCCTGGACTTTAAGCTTTATGTGACAATGTCTTTCTTTTTTACATGACTCTGTGATGTCCAACAGTGCAGCCCTGTGACCCACTAAGCACTAGTAGCATGCTGTTGTACATTACTACAATATAAATCATAAACAACTGAATGAATATATAATAATTTGAATAAATACATTTAAAAAATACCAATTCTTTAATTTAACATCTTTAAAGATATTAGTATTTCAAGTTCTGGGTTTCATATGGCTCTAGGCCCTTGTGACATATTGATGTAACTATGGTTTGATATAACTAAGCTCTGTCTTGCAGGACTACTCGTGATTGAAACAGCTGCTCAAAATCATTTTAATGAAAGGTTTGCATCTCGCCCTCATGCATTTTGTATGTATGACATGTATACTTGTGGTCATAGAAATATATACATACCTGTTTTGGGGAGCAGGAATAGGATATTCCTTATTCATAAACTTGACTTAATTAGTTATTTTGCTTGTACCTGTTAACTGCAACTCCTGCAGAACTTTTTACCCTGTATACACAAAAGATGGGTAAGAGGTATGTCTAGTTTTATTTTCATATGAAATCCTTCTTTATAATATAATTTTTGTTTGGCTTTTTGTTTGGGGGTAATTTTGGGGGCAGAGGGGAGGGAGTGTGATTTATGAGCAGCTAGGCACTTCAACAGTAAATCTAAAGACAATGTTGTACAAAAAAGTTATAGATATGGTGCAGCGATGGAGGATGGTTAACGCAGACTCTACATTTCATATTCTAAGGGAAATGTCGTGCCATTGTGCTGCCGTATGCCATGCATTTCATTAATGCTGGAGACAGCAGGAGGCTATTTCATGGAAATGTTTCTGTCACTGTCAGTAGAAACATGCCTGTCTGGCTGAAAAATATCCTGTGTCTTGCAGTTCACTACTTCTAAGCAATTTCAGTAGGAGGATGTTAATCTTAACCTGTCACAACCCATTTCAATTCTAAATTTTTATTGAATTTCAAAATGCTTCGGTAATGTAAGTATGGGAAACACAACTGTGTTCTTATGCAAGAGCTGCTACCATTCTCAGATGCAGGAAACATTTTAATTAGTGTTCATTAGTATTTAGTGGTTAGGTATGCTGGAATTCCCAGCCAGGCTCTGTAAAAGGATGTGAACCCCAGAAGGTGTGCTTGAGTCAACTCAAGAGCACTGGATTGCAGATCTCTGTCTGTTTTGCTAACTGCAAAGTAGCAATTGCATGCATTAAAAAAAAACTATAGTGGATTTTTTGTAGATATTCCAGCCTTTTTGCAGAAACCCCGAACACATCTGCTCTTACAGTGGTGTCAGGACCCTTTCTGGAAAGGTCTAGTTGCCTAATGCTTCCATGGTTATACTTTGAAAATATATTTGTGTCAGAAGCCTTTCCTGTGACAGACACCAGGTTCCTTTTTGATTTTCTGCGTTACAAAACTGGGCTCATGGTTACAACCTGTATTTTGTGGATGGGCTGTTGGAAATGGTCTTGGAATGAGATACTTAATGTCCTGGTTGACAGAGGAGAGGATATGCATCTAGGTGTTTAAATTCCCTCTTAAATTCCCTCTGTCTTCCTCTTGAGGAACAATGAGATGTTTATGGATATAGGCTAAGTTCTTACAATGGACAGATCATAGTCTCTGCCCGAGTTGTCTCTCTGGAGTGCTTAAAGGAAGATTTTTCCTTTCTTTGCTCAAGTCATCAGCATAAAGGACTGAAGGGGGAACTTCTGCAAGAATCACTGGAGTTTTCTGGGCATTTTGGAGCTTTTCTCCTTCTTAGTAGGTAATAGTTGAATGAGATATTGAGATTATGATGTTCAGCAAATGGATTTAGAAGTGTAACACATAAGGAATGTTTCTACCTTACCTTCTTTACTTATCTGTGGTGTGTCTGCTGGTTACCTTTTCTATGAACAATTATTACTATTTACTTATGACCAAATAATGAATTTAAGAAGTTTGGGATTTTATGCCTCCCTTCCAACCAGCATCCAAGCAAGGAAAATTCATTTCTTGTTGCCAAGAAAGGCATACTTGCTTCACTCATTGCAACAATGTCTTCCTGGTGAAATTGGTGTAGTCTGAGGAAATTAAGTATGGGATAGGGCTGCAGGAATAACCTGGGGATCTAACAGCTGGAAGGTTGTACAGTTTAACCAAAGGAAGGAGTTAATAATTAAGATGATATCAATACTGTAGTTAGTGTTTGCTGGAGTCAAGTAATCGACATAAAGCTGTCTGAATTCAAGACATTTTTATGCTGTACATTTTGGGAGTTTTCCACAAGACACACTGTAGGCAAACTGGGAAAGCTGTGTTGTGACACTGAATACAAAATGACATGAGAAATTTTTTGCCAAGGTGCTTTTTCTTCACAGCATATTCCTTATGTTATTCCTTATTCTTTATGTTATTAAGCATGATGTTCAGGGAAAACATCCCATCTGGATAGCATTACCTGTAGGATGTGCAGCTTGTATGTATCTTCTGGAGGTTAGCGTCTAATGTTAAACAAAGGAAGCTGATTAAAAACATCTGTAAAACATTTTCATAGTTCAGATTTTATACAGTGGGTATTGAATTACCTTGCACATGACTGCATGTCTGAACTAAAAATAATAAGGTAAATCTTTTCCTTTTATTAAAATTAGTATAATATTAATTTTATAGTTAAACTACATTTAACTGTTTCCCTACTTGGCATTCAAATTTAATGCTGCTGACATCACTATGTATTTTACATGCCACTGAGAAATAATTGTTCATTTATTGATGCAGTATGCTACAATAAGCACATTTGAGGTGCAGTCAAAATATAAACATTAGATTGAAAGACAATTTCTTACGTAAAAGTATGGCATTTATTAAATGCTAAAGGAGAGACTTGCCAGCCATATGTGTAATGTTTCTGACCATTAAATATATTATGCGAAATAGTTATATAGAATATATAAAATGATTGTAGTACTGCCCACTTAGGTATTCTGTTGAGTTATGAATTCAGTTAGAGTCCCTAGTAAATACCAAAATTGCTGATTCTAGGTCAGTATTTATTAGGTTAGTAAATTTTATGGAGAGGAAGGATTTGTGCATCCCAGAACTGACAAAGAAAGGTGTTATTTATGTAGTTAGAGTGAGAATGCAATTGTAATTTCACAGCTGAGCTAAAAAAGGTTATATGCTTTCTTCATATTCTAAATTACTTTCTAAAGTAGCTTATAAAACCACATAAATATTTAAAGATATAAGACGCTAATGCTCAAGATTTGCTGTTCACTATCATAACCAGAAACTTCTTACCTTTCCAAAGTTACCTTCAATGTACTGACTCAGATGCAGATATCAAAGCAGAGAGAGACAAACATTATTCTCTGGGAAAATATTTTGAAATTCAGCAAGTGTTTTGAAAATTATTATCATTATTGTTTATTGTAAGCGAAAGATTGTGAAAATGAAGTGTTGCTCATAAATACCACGCAGGCTGAATGGCCAAGGGCAGTTCTCATCTCTAACATGCAGACTCCTACCCAAAGCAGTTTCATCCAGTTTGAGTACTTGGGTTTATTATGTTTTTACCAAAGTTAATAAAAACTGCAAGTGGAGCAGACAATAGGTATGTATATAGTTATTTTTAGTCAAGGAGACTGGATTAGCACAAAAACATATCTTAGAACAACATAACGTGAGTGGTTTCCTTTTCATCAATTAGTGGCCCTATCTGTACTGAGAAGTGTCTGGTATCAAACTGTGGGCTGAAAAGGCAATGAGGTGTCTTATCATTTGAAAAATAAAAAAGACATGTACTATGCTAGTGAGATTTACAGAGTTTATCTTACTGTTCTACTTGGGAATATGTTTCAGCACTGATAATATAGCTCATTAAATGACTAAGAACAAATAATACTGTTTTGAACTGTATCTTTGTAGACTCACAGAATGGTTTGGGTTGGAAGGGACCTTAAAGCTCATCCAGTTCCAACCCCTGCCATGGGCACCTTCCACTAGACCAGGTTGCCTCAAGCCCCGTCCAACCTGCCTTGGCCACTGAAAGGAATGGAGCTTCTCTGGGCAATCTGTGCCACCCTCACTGTAAATAACTTCTTTCTAAAAGCTTACCTAAATCTTCCATCTTCCACTTTAAAGCCATTCCCCCTTGTCACTACTTGTTTTTATAAAAAGTCCCTCTCCAGCTTTCATGTTGGCCCCTTTAGGCACTGCTTTAAGGTAAACTCTGAGCCTTTTTTTCTCTAGGCTGAGCACATCCGTCTTATGTTGGGGCCCCCAGAGCTAGATACAGGACTGCAGGTGGAGTCTCACCAGAGCCAAGTAGAGGGGAAGTATCCCCTCCCTCGACCTGCTGGCCACACTCCTTTTGATGCAGCCCAGGACACGGCTGGCCCATTGATGGCTCATGTTGAGTTTCTCATTATCCAACACCCCCAAGTCCTTCTCCTCAGGGCTGCTCTCAGTCCATTTTCTGCCCAGCCTGTATTTGTGCTTGGGATTGTCACAACCTAGATGCAGGACCTTGCACTTGGCCTTGTTGAGATTCATGAGGCTCACACAGGACTGCCTCTCAAACCTGTTAAGGTGCCTCTGGATGGTAAGACAACATGTCTTATGATCATTTCTTTTGTTTACTGAGAGCTTAATATTTTGGCTTATGTTATTGCATGAGGTGTTTGGAGTTCACTCATCTCATAACCCAAGAGAAGTGAGGCTGCTTCAGCTGCACCTTACTGGGACTGGCCAGTACTGAGGCTGAGCATGAATACCTAGTAGGAACACACTGATACATAGGCACACATGCTACATGTGTAATTATACACATGACCAGCTAGAAGGATCTGTGCAGTCAGAAAGCACGAAATTCATCCAGACACTAACAGCACCATTGACCTTATGCTCTTCCCTCTTCGGCTGATCAGGATGAAAGGGTGTTAGTTGAAAATATATAACTATGCAGATATACACAAATATATGTGTAACTATATGTGTAAACACTATAGATTCCTCCACGAGCTTGGCTTACACGGTCACATAATTTTGGAAGATTACTGAAGCACTAACAGGAACATAAGCAGATAATTATTTTTAAGAAATACAACTGGGAGAATTGTGATCAGATCGTTATTGCATCTTCAGACTGACGCTGTTCTGGATTCCTGTTCCTGAAGGTTTAGGAGGATTTTGAGGGGAGGTGGGGAAAAGCGGGTTGCAGTAGGTTTGGCATGATACAAATTCACCAACTTTGTGTCTCTGCTGTGTAAATGATATTCCCCCTCACATGCTGAACTGGATGATTACATCAATGGGTGGTTTTATGTCCAAAACCATAAGTCTGAGGCTCCTGTGTTTTTATCACAAACTGTACTCCATGAAATGCAAAGCTGCAAAATTTACTTGACAGTTTGAAGCCGGAGTAATTTACTTGACCAAGACCTTAATGTACCTCCTTACAGTACATCATCATAATTTGAACAGAAGGGATGTGCTTTAAAGGAGGATTCTGTGGTGTTTGCCAGACATGGCTCCAAACTAAATGCTAGATGAAGAATTGCTGTTACTGAGTTTGCTTACTTTGTAATTGCCAGTGCGTTGGGGATACTGGACGAACTGTTTAAGAATGTTGGAACACCTGCGTATGGCACAGCACCTTTATTTTAACAACCCTATAGGTGCTCATACAGCAAATTATCACTGCAATGAATTCCCTTCATTTTGAGTTGAATCTTTGCCAAACAAAAGACTCAGCTGATAGAAAGCTGGCTGCAGCACAATTGATTTTGGATTATAACCCTGAATTTAACAGCATGGGTCAATGTATGCTTTTTTTTTTTTTTTTTACCTTAAAAGATGCCATGCTTGCAAACCTATTAAAGCTGAATTAATTTAAGCACAAATTTTATCAGATCTTTTAGAACTGGACTGGGATATGTCCGTGATGATTTCAAAATGACTGTGCTCATTGTCATATTGAAATAATATTAAATTATTAATGTCGTGTTTATGAATGTGACTTTTGTATAGTGCTTAACCTGTGGAGGGTTTGCCTTATTTCTTTTTTTCACAGGGTACTTTTATCTGTTTGTTCCTGAGCTGTACATCAGCTATATCACAGATAAATTGGACAGACTAGTCTAGAATCATTGCTCAACGTGTTTTTTCAAAGAGCGCATCACTTATAAATCATGACTGCTAATTAAAATGAATAATGCTTTGAATTAAAAATAAAATCCTTGCAGGCCCCAGCAGGGTAAAGATATTACACATATGCCATGCTTCATCACCACTGTAAGTTAGTTTATTGTACCTTTCTTTTCTATGTCATGAACTTTCTGTTATGTTCTCCCTCCTTCCCATTATCCCTGTTCATTATTACTGGTTTCATTGACAGCCTGATCTCTCCAGATGCTTAACTTGGTGTTGACTGATAAAAAGACATTGGTTTATGTCTCAAAATGCTTCATGAAAAGGTAAAATTCTCAGATTTTAAATTCTTAAGGTAGGGGTTTACTGCTTTATTTGTCCTTAGAAGATACATATCTTTGTAGCAATGGAATTTTTATGAAAGAGCCACCAACAAAACTATTTGAGCTATAATGGGAGGGTGGAGACAACTTGCCTGCCTATTAAAGTGCATCTTTCATCATCAGAACAATAGCTGATTCTTTTCCCTTGTCAACCGACCATCTTTTTTCCTTCCATTATTTAGCTGAGATCTTGGACAACTCTGTCCTTGGCTTCACGCTGCCTGTTCTGGTAATCCTTCAGGATACTCAGAATAGGATGACAAATCACAAGAAAAGATGTTCTGGTTTTTGTTCCTCTGCTGATGAGGAAATCATCAAAAATCAGTGCTGTGTCTCATACATATGGAGTTAAACAGACTTCCTGAGTTTTGCACTGGGCTTTGTTATCTATCCATTGTGCAAGTACACGTGAATTACCCAGCACCTCTGAGCTGCATTTTTCTGTCTGTCAAGACGAATATATCTATGTCTTTAAAACCATAAATAAAAGCTGTGTAAGTGCCATCATTAAGCATCCATACAGGAGGAAGCATCTGATAAGTCTCTCCCACTAGTCTTACCAAATGTACCCTCAGATTGCTGCTCAGTGGGGGACAGAAGGGGAGGCATTGGGAGTATAAGAAAAAACTCAGTTCCTTTTCATTTCAGATGCCCAGTGCTACACACAGCTGCCAGGGAGAGCTTAGGAGAAGAAATTGTGTTCAACTTTCAGCCCTCTGGCTGCAACAGACAGGAACTTTGTAGATTTTGCCTCTGAATTCCAAACAATTATCTACTGGCATGTAGAAATACTGCTTTTTCATAGGGCCAATCAAACACATCTGTTGGACGATTTTTCCCAGGTATTGCAAAACCCTTTTAACGAGGATGACATTTTATTCAGCACAATAAAGATGTTTATAATTCTTTAAAAATGAATGCATAGTGTTTACTAAATCCGTTTGTTTTTTTTCCCTTTAAACAATGTCAGTGAAGTAGTCAGCTATCTCTGCTGCACTTTATTTCAAGTGTTTTAAAGGAATCACAGAAAGCACATTAGGCCTATGATTACTGCAGACATCCTTACTTCTGTAGCTTGTAGTTTTATCAGATGCCAGATAATCCTTTCTGGGACATTGATTCAATGATTCATCATTCACATCTCTGACTAGAGATGATAAAGAATTTGAAGACATAAACTTGAAAGTGGCAGTAATTTCTACAAACCAAAGGAAGGTTTGGAGAATTTTCCAACCCATGGTGGTAAATGGAGGGATTCAGAAAATGTATATCTGTGTGTGTCATTCGTTCAGATTTGCTGAATGTGCATTTGACAACTCTTGGTGGGAAAAAGCAATGCACAAAAAATCTGTAACTGAATGTATGCACATTACATATATATGACATTGCATTAGCAGCAAAAAAAATAGTTTTTCATTTCTTATTGGCCTGATTTATGAACCTCATCAGACAAAATATTGCATTATTTGTAGTATCTACATTGTCATGAACATGTATTTTTGACTAAACCGACTGTAAGTAAATTATTTTATGTGAATAACTTACAAAAAATTAATTTATCTATGCTCCCACTTGAGCTTATTGATCATCAGACCTAAACCTTATGTTATTAAGTTTCCAGAACGATAATTACAATAAGGCTTGAAAGGAGACTTGTCCTGTAGTTGAATGAGACTGAAATAACTTCCATTTTTCTTTGAAATATAGAAGAGAACGTCCTCTACACCAGGGTTCAGTGCTGTGCATAATTGCTTGACATACACAGGAGGCTGATGCTCAAGTTTATGCGCAATTGAAGCAAGGGAATTTGACTCCAGTTTTCTCTGTCCTAGATGAGATCTATAAAAGCCCGATTCTCTTGTGTTATTTGTTTTTCTTTGTGAGTCACTTTTTTTTGTGAAGAGAGATGTCTGTTGGCCAAGTAGACTGACAGGGAGCATGTCCTTAACCCACCAGAGTTTGGCTCTTCATGTAAGATGTGCTTATAAAAAAAAATTATAAAGGTTTGTTTCCTGATAAAATGAAATTAGGAAGTGTTGATACAAAGAGGAGTCCTTCAAAGATGGAGTGAGAAAGATTGCCCATACTTCATAGTTGGGTTTTGGCATTCAAGTAGTGATGACTGCTCTCAGTATCCTGTATGTATATTTTCTCTGAATGTTTTGGATAATCAATATTTTCAAAACAAAATGCATTTGTCAGAAAATTGTTAGCAAATTCAACTTGTGCTTCAGTTGGCCTCTCTGGCTTCATTTTCCCTATTTGTTATTCCCTATATATGGTTACTAATCTGCTCCAGTTTGGCATTTGTGGACTTGGGGCAAAGCTCTTGGATTTTGCTATTTTGCAGAATATCATGAGCCCAACTGTCAATAGGTACTGCTACAATACATATACTTATGAGTAGTTCTCCTGAATGGATTAAGAGATGGAGGTACTTGAACCCACTCACAACATGATTAGAAGATGGGCATTACTTTACTGAGAAATACTGCTACTTCTCTAATAAATCCCATTTTCATGTATGCATCTGTATTACTGCTCTTTTAAAGCTCAGTATCCAACAAATGATGTGAGAGCTTTTCCTGTTTTCTTGCCTTATTTTTTCTACCAGCGGGCAGTAATAGTATATGTCATTTTTCAGAGTGCCATATTTCACACTTCAATTTAATTCGGCCAATAATGATTTGTTAAGCAAACGTAAATATGTAAGGCACACGCTGGGTCTCACACAAAGTGTTCAGCCACTCCAGCAGTTCCTTTAAAATCCCACATCTACCGTATAAAATCTGCAGGTGCAAAACAGTTTGCCTCTGTACTAGCTCAAACAGAAGATAGAGGTAATATGGAACTTTATATTCAGTATAATTCTTTGGCAGGTATAATGTAAGAAGGGAGTGATTTGGTAGTTTCCATCAGAAATGCACAGAATCATAGAATGTTCTAATGAATGGGCTTACTCTTACCCCATGAACTGTTAAAGAGAAAGGACAACTGATCATGATGTCCACCAAGTCTGTGACCACTGTTAAGCATTAGAAAGTATGGCTCTTCAGTTTGGAGGGAAGAGCTATTGTTGAGGATCTTTTGCTCTCCAGTCCCCTAACTATGAAGTGATTCTTCTCAGAGGGGTTACATCATTTCTAAATCTGATTTTAAAGTGGAGGGTGTTTTTTCAGCCTAAGAAGAAACATCATATTCTTCTAATCTTCCTCTCCCACCACTATGTAATTCAGTGTATCTTTAAACAAGATTTTCTTACTTTCTTTGGGCATCCCACAAATTTCTGTTCTTGTTCCATTTCCTTTTCATCAGTGGGCTTTCTAGCCTCATCTGCTTTCAAGGATTCAGTATCATCTTAACACTGGTGTTTTGAATATTTCTCTCTCTACTCTCAACTCTGTGTTTACCCAGGGCTGCATTTTGGCATGTTTCCCTAGAAGTACTTTGTTATTCACTGAAACTGAGGAAGGACAAAACCAAGCTACTTATCTTTTCTCCCTTACTCTCTGAGAGTTAATGCTATAACATTCCCTGGGACCTTCTGCCTCCTTTTTTACTATCTTCAGTCTGGGCCATACCTAAATCTTGCCACTTTTTCATCCTAATACTTGAGCTAGTTAATCTTCATGTCAACATTGCCAAAACTATATTTGATAACATAGGAGACATTCCTTTTTATATTTTTAGAGTAGCATTTAACCATTTTGTAGTTCAATGTGAATATTAGCGTTATGATCAAAATCATACTCAGTGCTTTCAGATCAACGGTATTTAGCGTTCTGCATGTATTTTCTAGTCTTTTAAAAACAGTAAATCAGGAAAAAGGAAAATTTTGGAAAAATTCTTTTAAAAATTGTATTAATTACTTAGTTTGCTTATTACCAACTTACTTGACCATTTATTAGATTTTTGTGATGGTTCTTCATGAAAGATTTACTTTTTTTCAAAAGTCAGATTATTTGAATACATAAAAACCCCATAAGCCTCTTGAAGTAAGAAATGTATTTTAATCTTGGCTAACTTGAAAATGACCAAGTGCATTTTTCCCATACTCAAACTGAAACATTTTCCTACCTGAAATTGGTCTAGAACATGGCAAAAGGATAAAAATGAGAAAAAGTGAGAAAAGGATTTCTAGTAAAATCTACTTTTGAAACCTTAACAGTACTTTTTTATAGATAAAGGGGTTTAGAATATTTTTAAAAAATATATGAACTTTAAAGGACATTCAAACTAAGCTGTCATACGAATCCAGTCAGAGATAGCTATGGGGGTTTTGTATTTGATCCAAAAAGGAGGAGCATAGAATGATTTTGAATAGATATGATATTTTACTGGGCAGCATTGGTGCCACTGGAAAAGATGTGTGGAGAAAACAGTAGAAAGTTTTAAGAATACTGTAAAACACAGATGACCTTTTGAAGATTATTATCTGTGTTTTGTGGAAACTGTGCTAGAAACCTGAAAAGTGAGTGGTGAGATGCAAACACAGTCCCGTTGTCCCCATTCCATGCCAGTGCCCCTGGTTTAGGCTCGAGTGATAATCTGCACTTCAATCACATGTTCTCTCATTGAAGTCAACACTGTTCAGATTATTTCCCTTGACAGAGGTAAACTGTGGCACATTGTTGTTCTGGTTTAGATGGATGGAGAGAATGGCACTCTTGAAATTATGACATATGGCTATGAAATAGCGGTTTTAGCACACCACTGGCTACACCAATATTACAAAAAGTGAACTCGCACTAGAGTGAAATCTGTCTGTTGGAAATGACACCTGCATAAAATGGTAATTTAGAAAATATATGTGAAATGGAAGACCAGGACAGGAAATCATTTCAGTGTTTAGCTGTGCTGAGACCAAGGGGATTCGCTTTCCACTTAGTAAATTTGAGTTCAGGTGCATTGCTGAATAGCAGGAAACTCCTTCTGATGTAACTATAAGGCATGACAATGAAAGTAGTATTTGCAGACTTATTTTAATACTTGGCATTTGCAGATTGGAAGTAAGAGCAAAAGCAAATTTTGAGAATGAATACATTTAATTTCTATGACTCATGTATGCATAACTGTACTGCAGCCAGAAATGTCGTTTTATGCACCGAATGGATAACATGCACTATTAGTAGACGTTCTTATAAATTAGTTAGATGAGTGATTCTCTCTTTATTTGCATTGACTTTGCAAGCCTGAACTTGTGCAACTGACTGAAGGTTAGAGGAATAGGAAGCACCCAGATGCATGTCTCTATGCATTGTGAGGTAGTTATGGGAAAGCAGGTCAAATTATCGTTTTGCATTCAGGTTCTGACATTAAATGTCATTTAACAAAATACTCGGCTAATCAACTAATACATTAGACATCTCTAAAGCTATCATAAGGACAGCAAAAGGTGGACATTACAGGGTTTTTGCACAGATTGCCATTATACTGGTTAGATTGAAGATGATTGGAGGGAAATATCTGAAATTCGGTTTGTCTCTGGAGGCAACTGCTAGATAAAAGTTGTATGTACTGTCTGGTGCTTTATACTCAGGATGGGGTCAGGTCCTGACGTGATGACCCAGAATCAGTAACATTTAAGGTGACCTTAGATTAATTAAGTTTTATTTCTGTATTGGGTATTAAAATAAAAAAATGAGGATAATGTCATTGAGTTTTCTTGTAAAGTACTCTGGGACCATTAGGAAATGGCAGTAGAATATATGCATTTTTGGTGTTTGTTTATTTACAACAGAAGTTTGTCCTGGTGTGGAGGACCTCAGCCTCAGTTCCATTGTGTTTCCCACCAATTTCACTGCAAGTATGTGTAGAAATCAGGAACACTGTCTATGGTGCTGCCTTCTCATGAGACAAACGTTCTCTTTCATTCATTAGCTGATATATTAGAATTATTACATCTGTAAGGTACAAAGGGAAATATATATATAAAAAGAATCTAAAAACCCCAACAGCATTAAGCTTATTAACAGTAGCAACTCCATTGTAAACCAGTGCTTACATTAATCTATTTAAAAGGTCTTGATTCTGGAGTTATTCTGTAAAAAGTTGTTAGGTCTTTAGGATTTAGCTTATAGGGTTTTAAAAAGGCAAATCTTAACTAAATCAAATGACAAAGTTCATTGTGAGGTATGAGTTCAGCCACTCTGTATTTTGTTATTAGTTGTACTATGTGGTTAAGTACACAGAGCAGCGATACTCACATCTGTAATGAGTAACTGCTTTTTTTCTAAATGAAGCTCAAACACATACTAGCATGTCCTATTTATCTGAATGAACCAAGGCTGCAAATAATTAAGGAATCTACTCTGGGAATATTTACACTATCATGGAAGCTGATTTTCATTCAAGTTATATCAAAAGAAACCCCAATAACCTTGCTCGACTTGTTTTACATACAACTGCCATTCATCAGCCTAGATGACTTGCTGTGAATGAACCTATTATTTTTATGTATTTTTTTCATTCTTACTGAAGGAATCAGCAAATTTCATCTTGTCCTACATCTCATTCAGTGTGCAGTGGGACTGCTGGTGTGAAGGAGCAGACCTTGTTTTTTTACTCCCTGTTAGCAGTGCTGTTTCAGGTTTTTCCTTGTGATTGCTAGCTACTGGGGAACTGGCTATAGTTGGCTTTCCACATTGATGGTTGTAGCAGCAGCTGAAGGATGTGGTGAAGTTTGTCTCACCTCCACCTTTCTTCTATGTCTTCTTGCAGAGTCCTCAGGACTGGCTTTCTGCAATTCCACTTTGCTGACACACTATTTTTGATATGAATTTTTATTTTGGTGTAGCAGTAGATAGGGCAGCCTATTCCGAATGGAAGGGAGTGTGACTGTTGTGCTGGAACTGGTACAAACAAGTAAACAGGATTTCCTTTACTCAAAAACTCTGTCAGAATATACAAAACACAGAGGGGAAGGAAACAGTCAAACCCCTGGAGACATCTAGTCCAACCCACTCAAAGGAGAACTGTCACCAGTACTGGATCTGGTCAGCCATGGCTTTGTCCACCTCAGGCTTTGGAAGCTCCACAGAGGAATTTTTCAGAGCCTCTCATGTTAAACTGCTGCAGTGCTGCTCTATCCTCCCATGAGGATCCTACATCCTACTTGATCCTTCCAAACTGCGTTTTCTGGCTGTCGCTCCTCATTACATCATCTGACACTACCAAGAAGAATTTGGATCCGTCATCTTCCTAATTGCTCTTCAAGTATTTGTAGGCAGCAACCTATAATTATTTTATCCCTCTAGCTTCCCAAAACTTAGCTGATTTATTTGAATATTAATGCCAATGGACACTCAGTTATGTTTACAGTTCGCTCACATCTGAGATATCCAGCGCTGACGACTGAAGTGCAGTAAAATCTTCAAGTTTTACTTCCAGTCAGTACAGCAGAAACAATTTATTTCAATATTCCTCTTGCACGAGTTGTTGTAGCTTCGCTCCCATGCTCAAAATCACAGTTCTTCTGAATGCTCAGTGAAAATTAGACTCCTGTTTTGAAGCCATGTTTAGACTTCCCATCTTTATTTCATTCTGAAGATTATCTTTCTTCATAGTGTTTTATGTCTGAAGCCTCCTTTGCTTCATAATTCAACTTTCAAAAGAATCCTTTGTTCATATACTTCTTGACCTCTAAATGATATGGCTTTACAGTATGCTGCAGATCCTATTCCTCCTCAAAAAGCCACTGATTGAAAAGTGATTTCTTGTGAATGTAGGGATTTACTTTTATATTATTCCAGGTCCAAGTTCTAAACTGCAGAATAGTGACTACGTTGACATTGTTTATGCTACTGTCTCTTAGCTTTATATTAAAATGACTGATACTATTTGTAACATTTTATGGAAGCTTGCAGGTATTTAGTTTAAATGTTTAGTTGTTTTTTGGTTTAAATGTCCCTGAGAATTACGATTATATATGATATAAGGCTGGCCCACTTACTCTAAATTAGAAAAGAAATACACCGAGCACAGTTTTTATGGTTTGTGTGTCTGCTAAATCACCTCTGCATTTCACAGCTTTGGGTGCTGGGAAGTATTTATAGTATTTGCTTACAAGTGCATACAAGTTTAGATATAGAAAACTCTTAAGTTAAAGCTCAGCAGAGGTTTGGTTGGGTTTTTTTATATTTCTGCATTATTTTGCAGATGTTGCCTATTGCATTAGAGAATAATTGTTAACAGTTACAGAGTGCTGCTAACTGGTTGTTGAGGGAGGCAAAAGGAGTAATTTTTTCTTCTGGTACTGTCTTTGCCCATATTCCATGCCTCATTTTGCCTATTTGCCTATTTGTAAAACGGGTGTAAAACAGATATCACTGTCATGTGAATTAAAATATAAAATTCATGTAGGTAATTTAGCTTTTCCATAATAAAGAAATGAAAGTTAAAAGCAACCCAGGAAGGGTGTGGTCTGTATTAATGCAGAATTGTTAATTGTTTGGAACCTTATCCCCTACTTTCGTGACTTGTTAAATCCCATCAATAATCAGTATTTCTTCTTAAACCTTACCCAGCCTTGGTCTTTTCTTCATCTACTGTACATTTCAATTTGGATCACACCTTTGTCATGTCTTTTAGAAAAGTATCATCCACTCTGTCATTCTGAAAACAGAGAATTTTCTGTCTTTGGGATATTAGTATGGATTTTACTCACATTTGTTTTCACTCTTTTTTTGTAAACATAGTTACCAATTTGTGACTGATATTTGAGTTCACTTTCTTAAAATACATGATAGAAGGGGAATTGTTCCATTGTTTTTTGAAGAATGAAGGTAGTTTTGCATTTGTTTTCCATGTGTTTTGTTGTTTTTTGTTTTTTTTTTATTAGAAATACATCAATTGCACTTCAGCAGTTGCACTTTAGCCTTACATAATCTTCCCCCTTTGTCAATAAACTCTGCAGAATATACCTCTAATAATTAGAGAAATATGTCCTCCTTTTCACATTCTTTAAATATCATGCTCATGCAGAAATATCAAGGTCTTTTCTTAAAGAAATCTGTACTGCCATTTTTTAGGACCTGAATGGTCTGAATCCTGATGATTGTGCTAAGGCTCAGCCTTTGCTGTGGTCAGAATCACTGCATGGTTTTCCTGGAGAAAATAAAAGATTTTTCTTTCCATCCTTGCTCGAGTCCCTCCTCTTCTATTGAAGACTTTCATGATGTTTCCATGTCTGTTGAACTCAGAGTGTTCACTGATGTGAACAATGTACAGTGAACACTGTAGTGCTGATGCTTTCCTTTATGGCTCCAAATGATCAAGATAAATGCTGGAAAAACTAGTTTTCCTCCTCCCTGCTGGCATCATTGGCATTATCTTCTGACTCCTTTAGTACCAGTATTGCGTATCCTGGCTTGTGCTCAGCCTTAGTAACTTAGTAACGCATGAGCAGTGTAAGTAGAGCTGCATTTAATTATAAGACTATACAGTTGGATTCCCAAAGCAGAGATTTCCTCGCAGCATGGAAAATTGTCTTCTCCTAATGGATGTATATTAGTCCACAGCTTGGACCTTTTGCCCATTTCCAGAGATTTTTGCAAAAGACCAGGTACTTGTGTCCCTTGACATGAATCTCATTTCCTCCATTTTACCAGACTTCTTGTTCAGTCAATTGATCAGTTTTTGGACTAACTCTGGACTGACTGTCTGCCAAAGCCTTTGTGGTTCATAACCATTTTGAGAATGTGCAAGTTTTAATTTTGAAGCATTGGTAGGTAAAATATTTTTAAAAAATCACCAAATCCGACCAAGTGTCCCTATACCAGTTGAAGGCTGAATCTAGCCAAGATCTTAAGTTTCAAGAGAAGAATAAGAAATACACCGTATTCATGGTATATTTTCTTTTTTTCCTACATTCTTCAGAGTCTCTAGATACAGTGACTTCTTACTAGGAACAAGTGTAGCCTGACATTTTCCACTGAAGATCAGACTCCTTTTAAAAATACAAGAATAAGGAAGTTCTCTGAGACAGGACATTACTGAAAAGTTTAATTTTGTGGCTGCTTTCAGTGGCAGTGTTAGAACTTGAGAAGTAAACCATGAACCAGATACTAGGAACACACCGTCAAAACCTTTGATTTAGAAAATTTCTGAAAGCAGCTTTTTCTGTCTTGTTTCCTTTATCCCTCTCAAAGCTTTTCTGCATCTTCCCCAAAAACACCTTCCTGGCTTATATTCACCCCCTTCGTGTTGTCCATCCTGCAGTCTTGAGAGGTCAGTCCAGTCTCTGTTGGGTCTAGGAAATCAGTCGTTGTTGGCCTCCAGGATAGCTTTTTCAAAGAAATGCTTTCTTCCATACCCCTTAGGCTTAGGAGGGGTTTTCCTGAACAACTTCAAAGACATTTTCCATTGTTCTTCAAATTATCTGTGAAATGCCGTCATATTTTAGTGTATTCTGCTTTTGGGAAAAGCAATATTTCCAAGGAAGGTAATTTCAGAGCATGTCCACACAAGTCAAGGCAAATTTAGATTACATAAAAGTTCACAGCATTTGCACATTCATTATCCCAGTTGCAAACTCTGTACCAGTTGCCAAGTTATCTAATCCAACATTTTAGAATTCACCCTATCTTTTCATTATAGTTTAAAGCCCTCCCATTATTTCATGACGAGAACATACTTAAAAAATAAAGTACTTTAACTTTCCAACAGTTGCATTCAATTTGAAGGATGTAGTAAACATTACTGAAGCACAGCAAAGGGAAATCCCTTATGGCTAATAAAATCTTGGTAGTAATAGAAGATAAATTTTGAAGTTTTCATAATACATTATCTAAACATCTCCAATGCAAAGCATAAAATAAAGCAGGCCCAGAAGCTATTGTATAATTTTTAAACTTAAGTTCAGCTTCTGGAGAGAATCTGAATAAGTGTAATAATTTTCAAGCTATGATGTTCTGACAAAAATGTTGCTACTTTTTTTTTCCCCTATTATTACTGATATTTCTCGTAAGAATTTCAGAGTACATTTTATGGGTTTTTTATGTTAGCAAGATGATCTTCATACCTCCCAGTAGTTTGATTTTAACTGTTTGCACAGTTTCATTAAAACTGTCTTTTAGCAAAAGGAAACTTAGTAATTTATCCTTACAGGGATGTTGTGACTCTAACACTCCCTTCCCTTCCTGTTGCTTGATCCAATGTAATTAAATAATAGATTTCATTTCATAACTTTGCAGTAGTAATAAAGAGCAAATTATGTTCAGAAGGCATGTTTATTTTTTTTCCCCAGCCTTTTCATGGCTTAAAAGTGATTCTTTCTCTTCATGCTAAAGTAATGTGAAACAGCCTTTTCAAACTTATGTCCTTGGGAAATGAATGTTAATTAAAGAATGAACATTAAATAAGAGTTAGGAAATCAGTGCCATTTTTCAACACAAATATCTGTTGTTCGGATTTTACATTTGTGCTCCTTCATGGTGCTTTCTTTTCTTTCTCTGAGCAAGAGCCCCTTCCTGTATTTTTTTAAGTTTTGAGAATTATAATTCATACAAAATGGAAATACAGCAAACCAACACATACATACAAAAATTTAGACTTCCTGTCCTCTTACATGAAAGTGGGTCTACCTTGAACTGGGACTATTGTTTCATAAATTTCCCTCTTTTTCTAGATCCTTGGAAGAAAGGTCCTTCTAAATCGATTTAGGATTTTGAAGCCATTTTGACAGAAGAGAAACAAATTCAAAGGACTTCCTATTTGCTACACATTTGGATTATACCTTTTCCCCATTGTCAAATCATTTTCCCTAAGGTTAAAATTACAGAATAGGCAGAGATTTTCGCTAGTGTCATTATGTACACTCCATGCTTATGTGGTTGAAAAAGCATTAAAACTAAATGTTTTTCTCTTCTTTATTTTCTATTATTGTTTTTTCTATTGATAATTTGGGTGCATCTCACATGATGTCAAAATTCTTCAGGTAGTTTAAATTATCTTAAGCCCAGACACGTGTATATCCTGTCTGCCATCCAAAGCCATTTAAACTAGTAGTCATTTTTATGTATTATATGCCTCACTGTTTAATCTGAGTGATCCTGTAGCATTTAGTTGTAGTCATCATGAAGACTGGGGAGTTCCCACTTGATCAACACATGCATTTGAACAGATGAGAATAAAAAGGACAAAGACTGATATGAATTGCCTTCTCTATTCTGTGCACTGATGGTGCCTGCTCTTCATAGTCATACTTGCTCTGCAGTTCTTTCATTAGCCTGAGGCTTGCTCTAAAAGCACTTTATCTCTGTGCTTGGAATAGGTAAATACATGTCTTATTTTCCCTATGACAGTGAAGTCTGATTCCAATTTGCTGTCATATGGAAAGGAAGAGTATTTATTTAGTGTTCTGGTGAAACTAATAGAAGGCATGATTATTTTCCTCTGTGAGCAATGTAAGGATGCACGATTTAAACAAATGTTACTCTACAACAACTGGAGAAAGAAACCTGTTTATATTAGATGGTCCCTCAATCAATAGAGAACAGGGTGGTTTTTTTTCTCCTTGCAGCATTGGAAACTGCACAACAATAATCCTGAATGGTGGTTTCTTCTGGGATTTGAAACCAAAGGACAGGAAGTTGTGTTATAAAATAAACCTCTGCTGGTTTGCATGTCATGGTAGTATTGGAGAAAGAAAAGAAATAGAAATAATTGATGGAGGGGAAATAAATCTGAGTTAATAGACTAAATACTCAAAAATAATACTACTTTCAGTTCTCAAGAAGGGTAAATTTGAATTTCATTTTTGTTTTACTAAAGGAAAGGTAAGTGCATTTATTCCTTATAAAATTGCAGAGTCTTATTTTTTCCAAGTAACGTTTTGTACTAAAAAGTCATTCAGAGATGTAACTTAGGTGGAATTAATAATTATATTTGAGATTCCTAACGTGCAATAGCTATAGTGATGCTGTTTAAAAATGAAACAGGTAGTTGTGAAAGTTAGAGTGCAAATGTAGTTAGTTTTATTATAATTTGGACTAGATGACCTTTAAAAGTCCCTTCCAACACAAACTATTCTATGATAATTTCTTCAAAAACACTAGCATTTGTTTAATTTAAACACAGAGATATTTTGTGCCTGTGATTTACAGTGAGATGGTACCATTTACTTCAGTGTGGAATCATTGAATTATAAACTTGTTTCAGTTGGAAAGGACCCTAAGATCATCTAGTTCCAAACCCCCTGCCATGGGCAGGGACACATCAAACTCAACCATGTCACCAAAGAGTCCTTGCAGCCTCGCCTTGAACACTGCCAGGGATGGAGCATTCACCACTTCATTGTGTGAAGTGTGAAGGCACACATTCCAGTGCCTCACCACCCTCACAGTAAGGAGCTTCTTCTTTATATCTAACCTGAACTTCCTCTGTTCAAATTTAAACTCATTCCCCCTTGTCCTGTCACTACAGTCCCTGATGAAGACTCCCTCCCCAGCATCCTTATAAGCCCTCTTCAGATATTGGAAGGCCGCTATGAGGTCTTCATGCAGACTTCGATTGGGTTCTCCAGGCATCTAGGATATTTTGTCAGTCCTAGAACATGTACAGTCAGTAGAAGACCTCTATGCTCATATTCTTCAGAAATACAGAGGTCAGAGTGCTTTTGGCCATGAGAATTTTTCAGTATCATCTTGGCTAATGAATCTTTCATATCTGCACAGTTTACCCTTCACAAAGGTTTTTTCACAGTCTCTTTCTCATTCTAGAGAACATTACTTCATCGTTTCCCTTTTGATGATATTTCTCAGGCTTATTTTTTCTCCCTTGTAACAATAATAACTACAGTAGAGGTTTCCAAGTTTGCTTTCTTGCCTGGTGTTATCATCATCTGCAGTGGCGGAGAGCATCAACAGGGCCATCTCCAGCGCAACACCAAGTCTTGAATTAAAGTTTATGTAGTCACTGAATAATTTGACCGTATTAAAACTGAATTCAGTGAGTATGAATACTTTTCTGCACTTCTTAGGTACTTATGGTTTTAATGTTGTTTGTATAATTAAATTTTGTTTGCTCAGTACTGCCTGTTGCAAATGTCAGATGTAGTTATTGTTCAAAAGTGCAGTAAATTCTTTTCCCTGAGTGACAGAAAGTGCAAAAACACACTCTAATTGAAGACGTAGAGCTTAAATTATTTCTAAAAAAGATATTTTAAAAAAATACTGTGATTCAAAGCACATCTTTTGCAAAATTGCAGTATTAATCTCACTATTTATGTGGAAATTTATTTCGTTCATTTAAACTATTGAATATAATTAAAAAAAAAATCATACTGTCTCCAGTAGATACAAATCATTACTTTCAGTAGCAGAGACTAGGCTGTTGGGCTTTAAAAATGTTATCATTTTCTAATAATTCTGCCTGTTTATATTTTAAATAAGAAAGGTTCAGAATATCAACAAATGTGAGGCTCAGCTATGATTACGCCTCCTGAAAAAATACAGGGCACAAGGATTCTCTAAATTGGAGCAACATCAATTTGATGGATGGACCACTTGGTGGATAAAGACCTGGCTGGATGGCCGCAAACAAAGAGTTGTGGTCAATGGCTCAATGTAAGGCTGGAGACCAGTAACGAGTGGTGTCCCTCAGGGATCAGTGTTGGGACCGGTCTTGTTCAACATCTTTGTCACTGACATGGACAGTGGGATTGAGTGTGCCCTCAGCAAGTTTGCCGATGACACCAAGCTGTGTGGTTCGTTTGATACCCTGGAGGGAAGGAATGCCATCCAGAGGGACCTTGACACACTTGTGAGGTGGGCTGATGCCAACCTCATGAAGTTTAACCATGCCAAGTGCAAGGTCCTACACCTGGGTCGGAGCAATCCCAGGCACAGCTACAGGTTGGGCAGAGAAGAGATTCAGAGCAGCCCTGCGGAGAAGGACTTGGGGGTGTTGGTTGATGAGAAAATGAACATGAGCCGGCTTCAGTGTGCGTTCACAGCCCAGAAAGCCAACCATATCCTGGGATGCATCAAAAGGAGCGTGACCAGCAGGTTGATGGAGGTGATCCTGCCCCTCCACTCTGCTCTCGTGAGACCTCACCTGGAGTATTGTGTGCAGATCTGGTGTCCTCAACATAAAAAGGACATGGAACTGTTGGAACAAGTCCAGAGGAGGGCCACGAGGATGATCAGGGGACTGGAGCACCTCCCATATGAAGACAGGCTGAGAAAGTTGGGGCTGTTCAGCCCGGAGAAGAGAAGGCTGTGTGGAGACCTCCTAGCAGCCTTCCAGTATCTGAAGGCGGCCTATAGGGATGCTGGAGAGGGACTCTTCATTAGAGACTGTAGTGACAGGACAAGGGGTAACAGGTTAAAACTTAAACAGGGGAAGTTTAGATTGGATCTAAGAAGGAAATTCTTTCCTGTTAGGGTGGTGGGGCACTGGAATAGGTTGCCCAGGGAGGTTGTGAATGCTTCATCCCTGGCAGTGTTCAAGACCAGGCTGGACGAGGCCTTGGGTGATATGATTTAGTGTAAGGTGTCCCTGCCCATGGCAGGGGGGTTGGAACTAGATGATCTTAAGGTCCTTTCCAGCCCTAACGATTCTACGATTCAGCTTCCCTTAATCCCATTTTGTAGTAGGATTGCTGCCTTTACTGCCTACTGAACTACAAGAGTTGCTACACCAGATCCAACAAGCTGCATAAACATGCAGAATCCATTGTGAAAATTGAATTATTCCACACATGAGAAAAGGTTTTCACCTATTTTTTTATTCCTTTCTTTTCCTGTGTAGCAGCACTTCAGTCTCTTAGAGATTGATAAAGTGTGAACTAATGAGGCCCATATGTCTTCATTAGCAACCTGGATGGGGGACGCATAGTATGCTCAGCAACTTTGTTGATAATACTGAATTGGGGTGGCTGGCATCATAGAGCTTCATTTCCATTGGCAGCTTGATAAACTTGAGGTTCAGATAGGTGTAAATCTGTTAAGTGTCCACATCCATTGCAGAATAGCCCCATGTATCACTGTGATTTGGGAATCTGCTGCTCTGAGATGCAGTGTGGGGTAACAGTCTGGAGATGCCCTGAGTGGCGAAATATAGTCTAGCCTCCTCTGATGTTGTATTTATGCGTTTCCTTGAAAAGAAATGGTATGAATTTTAATTTTAGAATTGTTTAGTAATGTTCAATTTTATTACTCTGGTCAGTAAAAAGCCTTCCTCTTCCAACTGCAGGGTTTTTCAGCAGGGTCAAAGTGGGTATAACATAGGGAAGCTCCAGAAACATGCTGCATTTTACTCTTAGGCCATTCCATTGCACAGGCTGAGTCCCTGCAGTTTTCTAAGGGCTCTTTACAGTTTTCTGATTATTTTTTTCTTTTACATTTTTAGAATGATCTTGTTTGTAACATGAATGTTGCCTCAGGCAAGGTGCGAGTGTTCTGGTTTTGCTATTTTCACTGGCTGTGTTGCATTTTTTTCTACTCTGATTGTACTGATTGTGTTGCTAAAACACAAAAAACAAAACCAAAAAAACCTTCCAACATTTTCTGTATTCAGAAGAAGTATGTGGGTTGTCAGTAGAAGGAAGTGAGGTTATGATGTCCAAAATTATATGAACTGTTCTATTAAACTAATGGGAATAGTACTGTCTTTGCTTCATCGTACTAATGTTTTGGGTCCTTGATAGCAGTGTGCAGTTAAAAACCTGCAGGCTGAGATGTAGGAATGTTTGTGGAGTTCATTGGACTGGCTTTCACAGTTTCAGTCTGAGGGCACATAAGGAAGGGGCTGTTTTCTCCCATGTTTGTTAGAAGAGCCAGACTTCTGAAATGTATATTAACTGCTTGTCACCTCAGAAGTTGAAACCGAATGAACCTGTAGATGTACTCTCTATGCTTTCAAAGGGTGTTCTTGTGCAACCTGCTTATTGTTGGAGGTGCTTTTGAGATATTTTTTCTCCATCTACTAGTAACTGGCTGCAGACTGTCTGTATCCAGATCCAGCTCTTTGTGTTAGCTGAACTGTGGAAACAAAAAAGCCATTGCCATCTGCTAGAAGGCAAGATGAAACAGTTGATCTTGCTTCAGAGACAGTACGTTTTTATTGGGGTTCTTTTTAAGAAACAAATAAAACAAATTTTGTACTTGAGAAGTTCTCAGTAAATGTCATGGACTGTGGGGTATGAGCTGATGTTTTCTTACTCTCATGATCTTTATGGAATGAAATTCACTGTATGTCAAGCAAGAAAATGCTCCTCTTATTGCTCCCTACAGCTACCTGAAAGGAGGTTGTAGTGAGGTGGAGGTATTTAAGACTTGTAGCACAAAAGGATGTGGTTTAGTGGTGGACTTGGCAGTGTTAGGTTCATGACTGGACTTGATCTTAATGGTCTTTTCCAATCTCAATGATTCTATGATTCTGCAATTCTCTAAAGCCTCAAAATGTGATGCAGAGCTTTATCTTCTCAAGGTCACACCTAGTCACATAGTGTTACATTAAATGGTCATGTAAGTGAAAAATACTTGTATTTGAAAACAGATACCTAATAAGAAGACAATTGATTGTCTTTTGAGCTGCAGGTGAAAGTTTTATGTTTTAGGCAGCTTGTGACAATATAGTCATGCTATTTAATCCTTGTGTGGTGATCCTAAATCATTACCTATCATAGTACTCTAATGGACTCTCTAATGTAATTACATCCCAAGGATGTGCTAACTGGATAAAGCACATCCCTATGCTGACTTTTGGAAGCGAAATCTGTATGTTTCCTGTTTGTGATAGAAGTTCAGGTGTCATCATTAGTAGTATGTGAGATATTACATGGGAGTGAAAACCTGTTTTCACCTCTTCTATTTAACTGCCTTCAAAAAGCATGGGGATGATCTGTTTAGAATACATTTATAGCACTGTGTTTAAATTCAGAATATTCTTTGTTAGTTGCATACTTTTGATCAAGAAAATATGAAGAAATAGAACATTTTAATGCATATTCAATAACAAAACAACCTTCCTGGCTCAGAAAAAAAAAAATTGGCCAGGTGAACTATGATCTAATTTTCTTCTATAATGAAAACAAAATCATAGCTCCTGAAGCATTATTCTTGGCTCCCAGCAGTTTCAAGGCATGCAAACATTACCATTTTGACTCCATCCTGCAGTTTAACTGGAAGGATTATGTCACAACACAGTATGTTTGTTTTCCAGTTTTTTGTCTGTTTGTCCATCAAGACAGTTTTGTAGAAGAAGTATGGATGATTGTTGACTTTGGAGGCAGTGGAAGTAAAAATAATTATGAATAAAAAAAGCAGACAGTACCATTGAAGGAAATGTGTGCTGTCATAGGAGAATGAATACTCCTTTCAACAAATCTATAATTTGCAGAAGTTGCAAAAAGAAAATAGCCATAAGGTGACTTTTAACATACTTCAGTTCATCCTGCCAAGAAAGTTAACTTCATAAAGTCATTAAACCAGTGATTACATTTTAAAATATTATTCCCCAGCCATTTCTTCTTAGACTTTAAAATATAGTTACTGTATATACTACCTTCTTTGTAATGTGAAAAATTGTAAAATACACTTATTTTTCATAAACTCCTAATTATTAACAGAGTTCTTTGTGCTCCTATAGTTAAAGTCATTTCAACACTTCCGTTATTTAAACTTCACATTTTGAGTTTCATAATTTGGCTGTAATAAAAAATACATTCAGACTCCAAGGTCTCAAATATTGTTTGCTGGTGTTAGGAAATTTAGCCCATTTTTCTTTAAAAAGCTAAGTAAATTGGATTGTTTTCCATTCTTTAAGATAGCCTCAAATGAAATATTTTGTAATGCAGACTAAATAATTTTAATCACTAAGATTTAGGAAAAGACAACAAGTATGTTGGAACTGGTGCTGCCCCAAATTCTGTGGCCAGCACTGAATATTACAGAGGCTTGGAGAAGGGAGATGGTAGGAAAATTCTTGCCATATCTCCACTGTTGCTATACAGAAACCTCATGTGTGAAAAGTAATAGCAGTATTTGTATCGTGCCTATCATCTGGATAGGGGCAGTAGACCTGCTGCTCCCAAAGTAAAACTTTGCCATGCTTCCACTGCAGCAAATGGCAAAAGACGTCCTGATCTAAAGGTTGCATAGCAGAAAATTGCTTTTCTGGAATGATAAATGCCTGGCTGCTTGGAGATGAATTGTTTCTTTGGTATGGCTTCCTGAAATCCCCCTTCATCATGTAACACGGCCGTGGTAATGGCTCAACAAGGCCTTTAGCGCTGGAAATTAAGGAATCAGGGCTTATTGCATATTAAGGAATCAGGGCTTATTGCATATTAATAGCAACTCTGGGACAGTCAAGTAAGACAGTTTGTTATAATACTAATTATAGCAAAGTACTCATGTTGTGGTTTGAATGAGTCAATTATGTGTGTGTTAAATCTATAAATACATCTTCCCCCCAACCTCGGCTGTGTGGTATGTAATTTTTTTTTAATTGCTTAGATACATATTTACCTGAGCATATCCTGGTTTCCCAGGTAAATACGTGTACCAATGCAGAACTCATTATGGTCTGTTTGGATAAATAATCCATATTTTATAACTGTACAGGAAGTAATTATTTTTGTATTTTGCTTTCTTTAAGCCAAAGAAATTAAATGCTCTGTGGTCATTCCTTAAAATAAAATAGATGCAGAATTCGAGGCAATATGAGAATAAAGTTTTCATTGTTTTGGTAGAAGCTGAGAATATTATTCCGGATTTTGATCTTGTGTTTAGTTCAGAATAACTCAATTAAAATAAACAGTGTTATTCAGGGTTTACTTGGATACAAATGGGACGTGAATTTGGCCTCTCTCCTTACTCTCCCTTACTTCATTGGGAGATTCCTGTAAGCAGCTTGCACACAATCTTTGCTTCGAATGACGTTGTCACTTGTTTATCATTTGAGAAATAAGGTTTTTCAGCTGCATGCGGAAATGAACATGTCTGAATGTCATGGTTTAACACAGTAACTGAGCCTCTTGCTCACTCTTCCCCAGTGGGATGGGGAGAGAGTGGGAAGGCAGACACAATCACTCTGAACATTCCTCACTTCCTTCTTCTTCCCCCAGCTTTATATGTTGAGCATGATGCTATATGTTATGGAAAATCCCTTGGGTCAGCTGGGGTCAGCTGTCCCTGCTGTGTCCCCTCCCAGCTCCTTGTGCACCCTCAGACTACTCACTGGTGTGGTGAGGAACAGAAAAGGCCTTGACTCTGTGTAAGCATTGCTCAGCAACAGCTAAAACATCCCTGTGTTATCAGCGCTGTTTCCAGCACAAATCTAAAACGTAGTCCCCTACCAGCTCCTATGAAGAAAATGAACTATCGCAGCCAGAAGCAGCACACTGAATTTTATAGTAAGAATCATAGAATGGATCGGGTTGGGTTAGGTTGGCTTGGAAGGGACCTTAAGGATTATAGTTACGGTCCTAAACATGTTAGGGAAGTAGAGCATGCTTTCATGTTGGATATTTCTGCCATTGTTTTATATGGTATTTGGAAAAGCTGTGTTGTGTTATCACTATGCTAAGGTCAGGTTTTGTAGCACTTTTAGGCTTAGAGGGAGCAAAGTTGGCCTTGGAATAAACACATTTACTGCAATAGATTCACACCAGAGATGAATACTGGCTCATTCTTCGTAAATTTATTTTTATCCAGCTCTTTATATTTTATGTTAGAAATAGAAGTAGCTTGTGTGCCCTCAAACCTAATCAGAATAAGAAACAGTTTTGCTTATCCCAAAAAATAGAACTATCGTTTTTCACATTCTTACATTTTTTTTCAAGTAAGATTATGTTACTGTGACTTCTGAATTCCTGAAATCTCTCTGGTCTCTGTGACTGCAAGGGCCAAGAGAGGATTTCCAAGGGAAAACCTGAAACTCTTCACGCAGTATGTTTTGTGTTGTGCATACAAGATACAGTTAATGTTTTGTATGCATGTGATTAGTGTGGAAAAAATTAATGCAGTCCAGCATTATGATTTATGGACTGAATCTTTTGCCCACTGAACACTTGCCAAAATGAAAATCTTCCCTGCCCCCCACTACTCCTTTGGATATTAGAAACAGCTACTGTTTTTGTTGATCTTTTTAACTTCTGAATAGGCCCATTTCAAGCCATAGCAGCATGGGAGCTCAGATTAATAATATACTTATTCAGGCAGTGATACTGAGTGAAACCATTTCTAGTGTGAGTATGAAGGATAGGATTTCTTTAAATTATTTTCAGGTGCATTAATGCATTTCTGAAAGAAGAATATAGGGATATTTGAAAATAAATAAAATTGCAGTTTATTGATCATGTTACAAGTGTGTATGAGTTTTAATATAAAGAATTTTATAAGGTGTCTCTCCTTTTGTTAACTTTTGTACTGTGCTCACTGTCAGTTCATCCATCAGATGTCTAATGAGGATAAGAACAGAGAAACTATGATTGAAACTTGCCTTTTTGACAGTGGTTTTGAATTTAGACGATAAGATATATTCCATGCTGTGAAGCATCCTTGCTATCCCACCTATTCTATAGCATCATCTTATGCCAGAACCAAAGGCTAGAGAGGTGAAAGGAGCAAATCATGTAGACTTCCCTTGTACATTTGGGTTTTACCTCCTTAGTACAATAGTTTGATAAGCATCAGCTTGCACAAGTTTGGTTTGTACTCTTGCACTTGTTTAGGTATGATCTATTTGCGTATAATCTGGCCTGATTGCCAGAACCTACTGAAAGTGAATCCAAGGCTGACGTGCTTAGTCTCTTACAAAAAGATTTTTGTTCTTCACAGCGCAATTTGGGGCCTTTAGAGGCACTGTCACAATGGAGGTGAGGACAGTTCTTTGCTTCACACTCCTTTGGCCACCTCCTACAAATTTTTGTGGCATTCTTCGCTCAATCCCATCTTTGTCTCTTTCGTATCTGAATGGCCTGGTCAGCTCATTTTTTTTTTTTCTAATTACTTTATTAACAGAGTCAGTGTTGCCTATCAATTAATTTTCTTTCTCTTAAGTGAAATAAAAAGTATGCCTAAAAAAGTTCATGTAAGCCTGGTTTGTACTAAAGATAAGTCAAGTAGGGGTAGAGTTTCTTTCAAAAAAATACTTAGGTAAGCTGTTTAAAATTAATATTTGTTATTCTAAAAAATCATGTGAGGGATCAGCCACCATTCCACAGTTGCAGATAAAGTGCTATAGAAAGAATTTGGCATTTTTACATTGCCTGAGAGAATTATGTGTTCATTTTCTGAGCTGATGTGGTGCAAGGAAAGAAAATAGGCTTGTAGTGGGTTTTTTAAAAAGCACTCATTTTAAATATAAACAAAAATGTTTTTGCCTAATATTTATCAAAAGTCTTTCAGGCTTTCCATAAAATTGATTTTCACTTCTTGGCTAACAGGAGCTAAGTGAGTGACACCTTTGAGAGTCCCAGCTTGTGTTTTACTGCATATCTTGTGTTTTGCTATGCAAGACCATGTAAAATTTTATCTGAACTTATTTAAAAGAAACCCTAGTGAATAAATTTTTTAACATAGAAACAGACATCTCAATTTATTCATTTATTTTAGTTGCAGCAAGCAGCTGAAGTTTCTCAGTTGAGAGGAGCACGAGTCATCTCTGCTGAAGATCTCCTGTTCCTAATGCGCAAAGATAAGGTATAGCAATAAGACAAACATTTCTTATATTACATAGTGAACTGCTTATTGTGTTTTGATATGCTTGCTTAACCGATGTAAAAGGAGTCCCTCATCATGATTAGCTTTATTTGAAAGTATAGCTTCCCTGTAATTGTATTGTATTTTGCACAGTGCAATAACTGTATAACATTTTAATTCACTATCATTTTCTATTGTAACTGCAATTATCAAAACTGCAATTATTAAGTTTTAGAGTGGGTAATGTACCTTAGAGCTCAAAACAGTTTCTTAATGAAAGCATAAACATTCTTCCTTATCCTTTATATGCCTTTTATTAAAGATCAATCATTCTAATTTTCCCTCCTTATGCAGGGTGTAGGTGTGACATTTGATAGTGTGACCATTACGTTTTTGTCATCTGGGCTGTCAGTAAATCCTGTCCTGATTTGCCTTTGTAATATTTTTCCTGTACTTTATCTCACTAAATTTTCCAACTTTCAGGATGGTCTTGCTTTTTAAGGACAGTAAGTGGAGCAAGTCAATTTTTTATTATCTTTTTTTTAACAAACAATTTGCATACAAAGCTGAAATTAATTTTATTCTTCAAATTTATTTATTAATAAATGTTTGTCAACTATTTTTATCAACATTATTTATTCTTTTGTCTTCTTTTGTTCATTAGTTACCCCTTTTCACTTACCCTTTTTTCTCCCCTTTATTTTCTTTCCTCATTTGATAGGTGAAACTTAATAACCAAAGTCACATCAAAATTAAAAAATGATAGAACATGAAAACCAATTGCAGGTTTTTAATCTGATATAATCCATAAAGCTATACTCAAAACAGTGGTTAATATGAATGTCAAAGATCATGGAAATATGCATTTGTAAACTTGAATTTCCAAACTAAGTAAAGAATTTGGAGTGTCCTAAAAAAGTCTGTTTTCTCAATTTTGGCTTTCTGAAAGTCTGTCTCACAGTTGGCAAGCAAAGTATAAAGAAGCTCAGATAAATAATACTCATATAGTATTGCTTCTGACCTGGATATATTTTCTAGGTATGGATTTTTCACAGAATCAAAACTTATGAATATTTAAAAAAATATATTTACTGAGTAATGTATTACACATTTGTATGTTTATGTTACAAAGTTAGCGTAAAGAAAAAACTCTATAAAATGCTAATTAATATAATTATTTTTTTCTTTTAGAAGAAGCTTAGAAGGCTACTTAAATACATGTTTTTTCGAGACTATAAATCTAAAATTGTCAAAGGAATAGAAGAAGATGACCTCCTTGAAGGTAGAAAAAGGGAATTTACTGAATTTGGGGAAGGCTTAATATTTTATAAATGCACTGAACAGCTCAATGCAAAGTATGAATATCTAGCTTAATAGTTAAAGACAGAAAACTATTGCCTGCTTTTACATTTGAAACACTGTACAAGTATTGGTATCTATGATCCCAATAATAAGTAAAACTGCTTACTGTCAGAACTCTGTTGAGGTAAGAAACTGATGCTAATTAAAGGGCTAATTGATTTCAGCATGTATAATTTAAATGTGGCAGCTACCTCATGCAGTTGAATGGACATTTGTTAAATTATTGTCAGAGGGTTTTGGCATGTTTGGGTTTGTTGTTTTTTTTTTAAATCCCATAATCTGTAGTCACTGAATACTAATATATGACCTGGCTTTGTTTTCAGTCTGGTTTACCGTTTTATACTTCTAACCTGTAATTTAAAGAATGGGAAACACTTTTGTTTCCCATTCCATCAGCAAATCAGAGATTTTGTAGCAAATGCATTTAAAGGAAAAATCCTTTAAATTAAAAAATATATTCATTTATGCCATATAATTTGCTGATACAAAACTTTGTTGATTTATATTGATAGAATAATTAGCATTTCTTTTGTTAAATGTTAAGTTAAAACTTATCATAGCAAATCTAAACCTTGCATATCCATACATCACTTTTTTTGTATTTAGCTTACTTCCTTTCTCAGAGGTTTTTTGTTGGCTTTTTTTTTTTCCTTACAATGAATTCCTTGTGTTTGGTTCTCTGAGCATCCACATTGATGTTAGATAAACACTGTACATCTTGCTTTGACTTAATCAATCTGTGGATAAGTTTTTGTCAACTCATTTGAGATTTAATTTGCCTGTGGCATTTTATTTTCACCACACATGGAAGTATATTGTTTCATGCAAGCAATCTGGCAGTATAGCTTTCTACCTGAAGGCTTTGTTTTTTATAATACTTAAGTCTGTCTCTCTATTTAAAACAAATAACCAATTTTTGAAAGCCATTAAAAAGCTCATTAAATACTTCCTAAACACAGTTCATCTGGGAATTAAAGACTGCATTTTCTAGCAGGCTTTGGTAGTTGAAGCCATTAGTTTTGTTGTGTGACGTTAATGTCTTTGTAGCGGCCATTCTGTTTATAACAACAGAGATCACCTGTCCAGGGTTCTCCAGGCTTTACTATAGAGCATTAGTCCATATCCTGTGGAGTTGTGTCTTAATGTTTGTGTTCCGCTTTTCTTTAGGATGTAGGTAGTGAGGATATTCTGCATGTTCTCAGGAAAAAACTTTTCCTCTATGTATTCTATTCTAAAAGTGAGGTTTTTGTGCAAGCAAAGGATGGTTTCTTCTACACCTCTGTCCACTGTGAGAAATAATTATATGTGAGCAGTAGACTAGGTTTCTCCAGATTACAAAAACCACTAGGTCATACTAGAAAAGACCAAAGGTGATTTTTTACTACGGTGCTACTGCAGTATAGTAGTGACATCACCTTGCTCAGGTAGCACAACTTGTATGAGGAAAACAGTAAGAACAGGTCTTTTCTGAATAGTGCATCTGATTCTAAACCATGTCCTTCCAAGGGACATCGATTGGTGCTTGGAGAAGCCAAATAACTCAAGTTTGTTGATCTTTGCTTACCTTTGTTCAGACAAATTCAACAGCAGTAACACCAACAAACGGCAGAAGCTTGCTCAAGACTTCCTCAACTCCATTGACCAGACTGGAGAGCTCTTAGCTATGTTTGAGGACGATGAGATTGATGATGTCAAGCAAGAGCGGATGGAGGTAATTCTTTTCTTTTACTGATACCCAGCTTCAGCAGAGAAAACTGAAATACTTCATACATCATGCTGGTTTGATGCCTTTTTCATGCTGCCTATTATATAACATTGTTACATGTTTTTTCCCTTTGCCCAGATGGTCCAAAGGAATCCTATTTCCATATTTTTCCTATTCCCTCAAATGTTTCCTGATATCTAAGAACACATGCTGAGAAGGAAGATTACCAAAGGATAGTTATGGATCTTTCTGTCTGCCATGTATTTGTATTTCCTTCCTGTAGAATGAAGATTCTATTTATAAACATTTCACACACATATTTTTACTATCAGTTTTTTTCTTTTTCATTATTGGTCTCATTTGAAAAATGTTTCAACAGCATTTTGGGACATTCTGTTTTGTCATTTCGGTACAATTTTTTGGGGGTCTGAAATGCTACAGAAGTTGCTAAATGTATGATGTTCCCTGTCCTAGAAAAAGACAGATCTGATTCTGTGTCTGTCAAGGAATGTGTTCCTGTAATTAAATATTTATCTTTGAGCTGACTACATTTTGTCTTTTCTCACTGGACTGTAATTCATGAAGTGTATATACATACCTTATAAAGTAACTCTCTCTGTTGCTCTTCTTTATTACATTTTGTGAACTCTTGATCTGTTTCCATGTTAAAAAAAAACCAAACAAACCCTCAAGATCTACTTATTTTAGATTAATGAATTCTGTAAATGTGTGAAGTCAGTACTATGTACTTTCTTTCTTACTAAATTTTCAAACTAATGACAAAACATGAAAGATTGCTTGAGATATCCTATTCAAAATGTTTAACATATTTTTGGCTTCCTTTGGGATTTTGTTGTCACTTTTAGGTATGTGGAAAGGAATCAAAGATAGTAGGAATTGTGCTGCATTCCTAAAGGAAGAGTTGTTAATGGATGTGCTAACCTCTTGTATCACATTTTCTTTGTGCAGTACATTGTCTAATCCATGCTATGTTTTGGAGGATATCCAATAGACGCTTTAACAGCATTCTTTGAGGAATTAGTATGCTTAAATCATGAATTACAATCTAAAGGCAGTGTTCCTTTTAGGTATCAATTACGTCAGAAATGTGTGGTTATCTTGATTTGGACAACTGTAAATGATTTCAGTTCCACTTTGCCTTGGGCCAAAATCATGCTAAGTTGTACAGAGCAGATGATAAACATATATTTTTGATGTCATTATGAGCTAAACAGGATATGATTGTTTAGCAGTTTGGTTTCAGTTATGATACAAAAAGCAAATATTGTTTATACTCTTTTCTTTTAAAACATTTTATAAAATTAGAGCTAAGAATTCATGAGATTGCTTGCTGTTCTGTGAGGTCTATTCTGCATTTGTACCATGGAGGAGTAAGCAAAGCTCTAAGCCACTTTCAAATGTTACAAAGGAGAACAAACAATTCTACACTTTGGACTGAAAAACACCCTCTAATGCTGTCGTATTAAAAAGAAACTACATTCTTATAGGATTAAATATAGAACTTATTGATGTATCCTGTGATTTTCATTTGAAGCAGAAGGACTACCTCTAAAACAGTAGTAATAGCGATGTGCAAAGGAAAGTGAAATACTCTTAAAATACAGGGCAGACATTAAGAACAAAATTCACATTGCTTTGTCATGGTACATGATTATGGTATTGATACGTTGTGCTTAGATGACTTATTACAAAAACTTCAATAATAGCAATAAATGATGGCAAACCAGCTACCTGTACTGGCAAAATCAAAACAAAATAAAACTGGAATAGCACCTATGCATCACTTCATGACAGTTAGTATTTTGCCTTCCTAAGATAGCAGTGAAACCCTACTCCTTAGAGTAAGAACAGTTATAGATGGAATAAACTGTCTTGTTATTAAAATCAAATATAGGTATTTTTAAACCTCAGGCAATGTCATTGCAAAGCTGACTTTTCTCTCATTCTGTCGATATCAACTTTTTATCATTTATTTTGTAGTTCAAATACCACCCCTACCAGGAAAAATTCTTCCCATCAGATGTCTGAACTGACATACAAAGGAATGTGTAGTGCATCGTGCTGTGAATGCTCTGTTTCATTTTTGTTCCCCTAGGATTGAGAGAAACACCATTCATCTGTCACTCTGACTGCTAATTTAGGGATGTATTTCCAGCACTCACATGTTACATGCAATAATTCAGTTGCAGTAGCTGCCATAATGCTTTCATAGTACATTGCAAGTTTGAATAAACAGTGGAGGGAAAATAAGTTCCCTAGAAGAACAGAATTCCTTGAAAGCAGACTAGATGCCAGCAAAATGCTAAAACTAAGTTACATCCCTATGGAAAGGGACTGGCAGAAGCTTGCGGTTCTTAAATGTGTCTTGTCCTATGAGATACATTAGGTATTTAAAAACTACAGGTACATATTATTGTTCTAGGAAGTTCATTGTGGATGTGATTTGCTTCTGTTAGTGGGAAATCTGTACAAAGCTCACAGAAATGCAATGGGCTGTGTCCAAAATAAGTAGAGTGCAATAAAATGTAGGTGCATTTGGAATATATCCTTTTTTTTCACACGAGGTTTAATTACTCCAGTTTAATTCTGTCTCTGTTCAGATACAGTTAATTTGTTTCTGGGCAATACACCTAAACTAACCTAAATGCACCTTGGCATATGAGGAATCATGCTGTGTAGTCCACTTTGTTTTAGTCATAGAAATAAGGTAGACTTTGTATGCAGTACTAAATTAGCAACGACCAAGAAGATTCCTTCTACTGGAATATAACCATCAGCTTTTGAGTCATCACACTTAGACCTGAGCAAGGTAGCATTGTCCCATTCCTAGGAGTCAGCCTGGGCCAGGAGCTATTTCCAGCACACATTTTGGATGTGGCCACTCTCTTGGGGAGGTTTGGAGATGAGGAACAGGGACACAGGAGGAACATGGACACACGTTGCTCCATGCTGGCTGCCCTTGCACCTAGGGCATGGACCTGGTGTCTTATAACTGAGACAGCTAAAATTTGGTGTCATAGTTCAGAAGAAACCCTATGAGCACTTGTGTTCAAGGAGGATATGAAAAAGGGTGTTGAAGTACTCAAATTCATTGTAGTAATTTGGAAAAGACATACAAAAAATGAACAGAAAAGTATTTAGAAAAAGCTCTGAAGCCTTTGAGGACTACTGTGCTCATCGTACTGGTGAAAATTATGCCAGTGTAAGTGCTGTATGGGGTCATCACTCTTTAGGGAGTATCTGTTCCTGCAGGGTGTATTACTAACAAACTGGAATTTTATTTAAAGCCCATATAGAAAGCTTAGTGCTGTAGTACAGATAACATACACTTAAGAGAAACTGCATGCCAGAAGACAAACTAAGAAGTTTCATGATACGAGGCATCAAGGCATTGCTTCTCAGAGCATATCTTTTTTGCTGTAGAATTGTTACGATAAACTCATTTTTCTTCAGAAATAATTACTTTTAACTTTCTCGCTGATTTCAGATTCTTGTCAGTAGAATCTATATTGTGTATTTAGTTGAGCGGTAACTTCTTATATCTCACAATATTGTTCCCAAATCAAATAATTTATTAATTTTTAGAATCAGAGTTTATAAGCACTAACCCTTCTTTGATTTTAACAACTATACCTTATGGAAGAATGCATCTTGGGGTAAGATTCAGCTACAGATGAAAACATTTAAATTTGTTTGGGGTTTATGCATGGGAGTTAGGTGTCTCATCTCCTGCTCTAATTACTGGAGACTCAGGCATTATAAATAATGGAGTTTAAAGAGCTGTCAAGCTGACCAAATGTTTGTATCTTCTTTACAATGAGATACACAGCTCCTCTGGATGTATTCATCTTGTAGAAAATTTCCCTGTGTTGTCAGTTACCATTCTGCTTCTAATCCTGGCTATGTGGGGGGAGTTGAGGCTGAAAAACTAAGATTAAAAATATTAGAAGTGGAAAAGGCTTGAGTTTTTGGGAACTAGAGTTTTGGGGAACTAGTAAAGGGATGGAGTGTATATATATATATACTCACAAGTACATATGGTTGCTCAGGTTCACTTGAGAATAGAAGTGCAATGCTTGTATTTTTGTGCTGTCTTAAAAGAATACTCTCACAGATCTGTCATCCATTTATCTTGTGCTGGTCCACATAAAGAATTGCACCTTTCTAATATATCATTTACACCAGCAACTCAATAGCCTTAAATTTTAAGACATTAAGTTTTGAAAAAATAAAAGGGTATAGAAAATAAGATTCCTTTTCTTTATCCAGAGTTGTCAAATAGGGATCCCAGTGCAAAAACACAGAAGGACAAGCCATACCATTAGAAACCTTACATCTTATGATTCATTTTTGTATTTGTATGACTAAATAATCGGAGCCCTAAGTGTAAACCAGTATCATCCTCACCTGTGTGTCCAGGCCAAATAAGAGGAGATTGTCTTGAATTTGAAAAGGGATTTCAAATGTCTAAGTAAAGTACTCAAATAGGAGCTGGAAAGTTCCTGCGTGAGGACATCAGATTCCAGGGATAGTGATGAAAAAAAACAGGATCTCCCTTTCCCACCCCCTTAAACTGCTTTGAGAGCTCAGTGCATTGCTACTGCAAGTTGGTCAGAACTTCACTTAACCATTCCTGCCAAAAAGTTTAAACATCCCAATAACTTAAGGCCAGATTCTGTACTCGGAAATGAGAGAGAAACAATCCAGGGGGAAGTTCATTTCTTAGATCAGAGAGGAAAATGCTAATTCTTTGCTTATTTAATGCTTTACACTTTGAACATAATCCATCAGAAACTAGGAAAAGTACTTCTGGTGTCTCCAGGGTGGTTCTTTCTGGAGACTGAAGTTCTGTATATGCAGTGGGACCTTGATGATATGAGAACAGTGTATGATGATCTGTAGCAGACTATAAGGTCAGCATCAGCTCCCTGTATACCATCTACTTCTTTTGACATACATAGATGCAAAGATTAAAAAGAACGATACATGGAACATCAATCAAGGAAAATAAAAACTTTATTCTCTCGGCAATGTGGTTTTTTTCCTGATATTACAAAACATACCTTATGGAAGTCAGAAATGCACATATAGAGGGAATTAATTTCACTGCATCAATCCAGTGTTTCCAGATGAGTGCAAAGATAGCACAACTAGTAGTGTCTCAACTGTAAATTAGCTGTCTGGACATCAAAGTGCTTGTAGCCATATAAAAATAAGCCTGCTGGTATTAATGGTTTCTCTGATTACACATTGCTTGGGAATGTTTGGGAAACTGGGAAAACACTATTTCTCTTGGGTAATGGTTGAATTGGTTAAAAGTAAACAGAAAATAAACAGAAACAGTTTTTCATTATTATCTATAAGTCTGTAAATATTGTGTCATTTTTGTTGGAATGGAAAAAAGCTATCATGTGAAAAGATTTCTTGTTAATGCCAATGTATCTGTATACATTTTACACTGTTACAAATCTAAGATTATTAGGGTTTTCTCACATTGGGTTCAATTGCTATGGTTACATAAAGTGTGCTGTTTGGATCTTCAGTCCTGGTAACATACTCGTCTTAGAGCATTTTAGTAATGTTGCTTATACTGTAAGGCAGTTTCCTTGCAGGAAAAGGTGTTATTTGCTTTCCTGTCTTTTAGTTCTTTCAGTATTTTTTGCCACTGTTTGCTTTCTCTGAGGAAGATTCTGGGCTGTTGTATTTTGTATTTTTGACACTGAAATGACTGTGTTTTAACTTAGCTTCTGGAAGGAAATTTAGCCCTGCAAATACCTTCTACAAAATTACTAAGAATCCTTTTTTTTTCAAATTGGCATTTACCCTCTGATAGCAGAGTGAGCAAGCTATGTGTCATCATAGCCTTTTCATATACATTTGTAGCATACAGAAAAAATAGAGGAGTACTGAAAGTAATTTTCAGGCTGCACTCCAGCTAAATAAAGCTAGACTGAGCTCAGATCTATTGAACTACACAACTTAATGGGTAAAGAAAAAATCTATTGGAGGCTATTGAATACAAAGAGATTGCATTTGATTAAGCAAGTACTTAAACAACAGATCACTGGGTGCTGTATGACTGTTCAGGAGAATAATTATTACAAACTTAATTATAAGTTGTAAGCATATATTTATTATACTATTCCATAAACCTTCACGGCTAGCTACTCTTGGAGCCTGGGATAAGTGGAGATATGTTCTGTCCCTCCTTGCATATATTTGATCTTTGGTTTCATCGTTCTTTCTTGGTTTGAGGTGTTCGTTTTTTTTTACTTCTGACCACAGGATTAGCCAGGACTAGTGCAGTTTTTCTCCTCAGAAGTAAAGAAGTCATTTTGCTAGTTTCTGGTCTGTATTGCCTGCAGTACTAGATTGAATTTGGGTAGGATTTTGTAAACCTCTGTCACAGGCACTATTGTAAGATATCAGGAATCACTTGATTCACTCAATAGTCGCTATCTGTGTATCATCATCTTCCTTTGAGTAAGTTCCAGAGTGAAAGCTAGCATGTCATAAGATTTTATTAAGTATTATCCAGTTGCTAAGTACAAGTGTTGTGATTTTACATTCCCATTTGCAAAGCCAGCAAAGGGCCAAGACTTCCCACCTATATTCGGAGTAGAGTTCAAATACCGCTGGGAAAGCCAAATGATCTGTTGCCAAAGGTGATGGTCATTAAAATAAATCAAATTAAATCAAGTAAATACATTGCTTCCTATTGAATTAAGAGGTATATTAGAAATACCTCTGGCATTTTTGGTTTCAAAGCTTATTCTGATAGGACCACACCTGTAACCTGACACTTAGTCTATCCCTAAAATAGGATATTCTATAGCAGATTTTGAGAGAAGGTATCATTTTAGTAATGATAGTAACAATAAGAATACAGGTACAACGAACAATGCAAAGTATGCATGTTAATGTGATTTTAGTTTTATCAGCTTTCCATGTAAATTAACATACAAGGAATTAAAGTGAGCACAAGTAGTCTCTTAAGCAGGGTAGTTACCTCCCCTTGTACTGCATTTTCTTGAAGCCTTTCTTTCTGTTTATGCAGCAAACTTATATATGATATTGGTTCTTGAATCTTACAAGGTAACTAAAAGCAGTAATTCATAGCATGGCAAAATAGATTATGAGTCATGATACCAGAGCATTCAAATCGTTGTAAAGCAAGCCTCCCATTCAGAAGGACCTTTTTGATAGACTGGAGAAATGGGCTGATGGAAACCTCATGAAGTTCAACAAAAGAAAATGTGTGATGAAATAACCCCATGCAATAGTACAGCTTGTGGGCCAACCACATACCGGCTGTGTTAGCAAGAGGTTAACCAGCAGGTCAAGGGAAGTAATGCTTCCCCATTATTTGGCACTTGCCAGACTGCATCTGGAATCTGTGTCCAATTTTGTGCTTCCAAGTGCGAGAAGGACTTTGACATACTGAAGCGAGTCTGGCAGAGGGTCACCAAGAAATTTAGGGGCTGGAGCACCTGATACATGATGAAAGCAACCAGAGCCTGTTCAGCATGAAAAAGAGGAATCTAAAGGGAAATTTTGTTGCTGTCTACAACTGACTAATGGCAGGATATGAAGGAGATGTAGCCAGACCCTGCTTGAATATGCATAGTAAAGGACAGAATTTGGACTGATATTTAATAGGAGAAAAAAAACTGAAATCAAAGATTGAAACCAGTTGGTCAGGAAGGTTGAGGAATTCCCCAACTTTGGAAACATTCCAAACTTGACCGGTCAAGATTCTGAGCCACTTGATCTAACTGGACCTCTTTTGAACAGTATGAAACTACAGATCTCTGGAAATGCTCCAAACTTTTTCAGGTGTAAATTATTCTACCATTCTATGACTCTGCACTGAAGTTTCCCATTTCAGATAATAAAATGGCAGGTGAGGTAGAAATAGAAGATCTTTTGTAAGACATAGGTGATAAACTATCTCAAATTTCTAAAAACTTTTTAAAAATCTTGGTAGCATATAATTGGACTTTCCGGCTTCTGCACTTTCTGTAATCTGTAACTGCTGGTATTTCCTGGAATAGATGGTTTATGTATATAAAGAACAGGGTTTTCTGTCTTTCATTTTGTCTCAGTCATTGTGGTTTATTTTATCTATAATGTTGCTTGCTGTATTCTTCCATAAGAATATGGTCTGGCTGCTGCAAAATTGCTCTCGGTGACAGCTTCACACATGTGTCACAGCTACGGAATCAGAAGCAGTAGGATTTAAGCATCTTAAGTATCTGTTGAAATGGTAAAGTAATATAATTAAGCTCTACATGTTGCAAAATGGGATATGTATCCTTACCCAATCCACTAGAGAATGAGCCCACAACATTCCTAGTAGAATAGCATGGGTTAACAAGCTGGTGTAGTTTATTAACTCTACACAAGATAGCATGTTTCCATTTGTATGTTTTGGCCCTCACGGTTTAAATTTTGTGTCGTCTCTTTTCTTCTTTTGTTCTAGGCAGTCATACCCTTTCATGAAATGAATCAGAAAAGGTTGTTTTAATTCGGATACTCAGAAATTATAGTAATAGTTCTCATTTTCAGATCTATACCTACATAAAGTTCTTGTGGAGTGAACATGTGGAATTTAATCTTACAGATACTCTTGAGATCAGAATTTGATCCTTTTAGTAATCTGGGGTTCACTTTTACCTAACTTTGATATGGCAAAGATTAGGCATTGCTGCTGCTTTGGCTTGACAAAACACATCTGCGACCTAAGTTTTCAAGGAAGACGAGACCTTAATGCTATCACTAGAAAAGCTAATTTTGCATAGAGAATAAATTTTAGAAATTGATTTATGTGAACTTGGTAAGAGCTTTATCAAGTAGGGGCCATAGGCTTCTGTTTGATTAAAAAAAAAAAAAGTATTCTTCTCAGCTGAATGTGTGGATTTGTGACTTCAGGTGTATCATCTCTTCACATCTGCATACAGGTAATGCCAGACTTTTACAATTTCTTTGACATGTTGGTATATGTATCATATACCCTGCGCTTTCAATGTTCTAAAAGAGATTTCTTTAAAAGCAATGGCGAAAAAGCAATATAAAGTGGTAATATAAAGCATACATTAAAATGCATATATTTTATTCTCAAATAACTCTTAAACATTTTTTTCAGCCTCTTCTTTTGAGTGTAGCACATGTGAGGGGCAAAGATAGGGACTCCTTGGTAGCAGTGTTAAGTACCGTTGAAACTTTGCCTGGAACTTCGGAAGCAGTCATTAGATTTGGTTTTCCATTTGATCAAACGAAAGAAGGACGGGTAATCTCTGTCAGAGGACTGGATTTTATTTCCCAAGGCTAACAGTCATTTCCAGGACTTTGTCAGACCTACTAAGAGTTTTTTCTACCATTGTCAGATGGTATTATTTAAAATCAGTTCATCCACTTGTGTGGGATTCATATCCTATATCATACAGTGACTCTGACAAGAAGATGCTTTTACTAGGAGTGTTATTCAAAGCACCGTTGATTTTCGCAGGCTGCAGACATCTGCAGAAAAAACTTGTAGAACATACAGCATCTGGTATTGAGTCCTAGCTCCTTACACAGACCATATCAAACAGCTTAGAAACGGAACACATACTCTACATCCGCTTGGAAATAATTTTTTTTTATGTTTGTTGTAGATGTATTAGCTGTCAGCTCATATCATCAGCTAATTATTTTATATCTGAAAATTGTAATAGCATCCTCAGATGTACTAAATTCAGGCAGATTTCCAGCTACTAATCACACCCTTTTTAAAATGGGAGTTAACTCTTAATGTACCCCAAGGCTGGAGGCCTGATTTCTAGTTCCAGTATTTAAAGAAATGTGTTAGTTATATCACTGTTTGCTGTGTCAGCTAACCTTGTCACCTTCAATTGGATTTTAAAGGAGACAAAAATGCCGAAGAGACATTGGCCTTTCTGAAATGCTAGATCTGACTCTAAAAATGACAGAAAAAAATCAGAACCCCCCGAGGAAACAGAACAACCACCAATGAAGAGTAAATTTTCTTCAGCAGCATATAAGATGGCATGAGAATCTACAGCAGCATCTAACAGCGCTGTCAACTAATTGATGCCAGATGGCAATTGTTAGTGTTGCTACACTGGAAGCACCTTTAATAGTAAATAGACTTCAACCTTCAAAGCTGTGCTTCAAAATGTTGCTATTGAAGGCATTGTTCTTTGCATCCCAATTATGTTACATTGTTAAGTATAGGATTTTGAACTGAATATACTTTTCCGTTATTTTGTGAGTAGGGCTCTGTAATTTTTTGATTTTTTTCTTTTTTTCATAGATCTTTGATTCATCCTGCCACCCGTCCACCTCCCAGATAATCCCTAACCTTTCCATCTCAGTCAGTCTGAAGCACCAGGAAAGTCTAAGCTGAAAACCTAAGAGAGAAAACCTTAGAAATGTGAACAGTTCTGGTATTTTGTTTTCATTTTCAGGTTAAATTTATAAAACTATCCGTTCCCAGCAAGAAGAATATATTCCTGAAGTATGGCATGTATTCCGTATTCAGGGAACAGTGTCTTGTTAAATTTATTTCTGTAACAGGCTGGATGAATGAATACTGTGTTCAAACACTGTTATTAATGCTGCATAACAATTAGAATATCGGGCACTGCAAATTAAGACGATTGAAAGTCAAATTCCCCAAACTAGCCTTTTTTGGTTATGTCTTACAGTCTGAATACTCTTTATTGCTTTTAATTCCTGATATGAAATAAACAGTGGCTTCCCTCTTATGATGGGACTCAGAGGACCTGTGCTGATTTAGAACTGAAAATCCAAGCAGCTAAACAGTTCATAATTAAATTTGCAAATCGTGGTACATTTAAATGAATTAATTTAAAGTGATTTTAAAATGACACTTTTCTGCAATGCACAATTACAATAAAGACTTCTGGTGTTGCTTTGAAATGTTACAATATTATTACGGTAATTTAGAAATGTTTCAAGATCTTTTGTAATTCTGCATATCTCTCCAAATGAGATAAAATTAAGCATAATTTTTTCTTAAAATACCTATTTTAAAATACTTATAGTAACTCAGAATATAGTGCCTCAAACTTTGCAATAGCTTGTAATTCTGATACATAGGTGAATTCAATTTTTGTAGGTATGTGCCACTAATGTGAATTTAGATCTACACACCCCCCCCCCGAAAAAAAAAAAAAGCATTATCTGCATATTTTGAAAGTACATTCAAATACTTACTTTTGGAACTGAAACCAGTACCCAGCATGCAGCTCAAATTATGGATTAGGGCTACATTATTAAGTATAGTTGAGAATTTCAGAGGTCATTGACATACAGCATTCAGATACTTTCTGAATGATAGGTCTTTCTTCATTGAATTATGTCTTGTTGCAAATGAATGGAGTTTTAAAATAATTCTAAGTGTATAATATCAACCAATAGAAGAGCGCTGTAGGATTTAGCTGAGATAGTGTTAACATTAGCTGATTACATCAATATTTGTAAGATTCAGATTCTCAAGGGTTGTTTCTTTGGAAAGCTGCACATACTCATTATCAGTTTAAACCATCAGCATAAGAGCTGCCTTTGTCTTGGAAATATAAATAAAGACTTGTCAGTAAAAGATGAAGACTCTTTACCACTTTACAAGTGAAGGGAATGTGTAACAAAGGCTGTAGAAGTCTAAAATTTCAGCTGAACGTATTACTGTCATGGCATGTCCTATACTAAAAAACTTAAAACTATTTCACAAAAAATGTTTCTTCTAATGTGTTGTTTTAAATTCTATTTTACTTAAGCAAATATTTAAATATTATATTAGTTTTTCTGCATACTTGACATGAATATAATTCTACCTTCCTGCCAAGTATGTCAAATCCCGAATTCACTTTCATTTGCCAGGGTAAATGTTTATTTTGTTTTCCCACATAATGTGCTCTTTAAAGTGTCACCAGGATACCAAATCTGATTGCTTTTTAATAGACATAGTGGGGGTTTTTTGCTTTCATTAGAAAACAGGATAAACTATCAGTAAAGCTTATGGTAATGAATCTGTATACAGTAGATGCTCTTTGCTCTCCTTCCCCTCATCTCACCATTAAAAAAAATGAAATTCCTATCAAAACTATTGTAATGATACCTCATTTTTCACACATGCATGAAGGGTCTGTAGTAGTAAAGGTGTTTGGGGGGGAGGCATTCAGTGTTGTAAAGCAAGAGACCAGGATATATAGGATCCATTTCTTCTGTTAAAGGTAAGCTATGATGACTCCACAAGGCTCCCCAAAACAACTTTGTTCTTTGTTTTGCTGTGAAATAGGTGATATTATGTAAGATACAATTTATTGGAAGCTTACTATTAAAAAAAGGTGGTTTCACTAATACAAACTTTTACATTTCAGATGCTAAAAGCTGCCAGCAAATGCTCACATAGTTTTTCACGTCAGTAAGTTTCACTGACTTTTATCCTTGAAGGTCTCAAAGTATTCCTTCAATCTTAACCAAACTAAAAAAATCTGACAAATGTTGTTTAGAAATCAAAATTCTGGATTTTCTGTTTTTAAATGATGTATCGGTAAAGCTTCAACTAAAATTTTCAGTTCTGTTTCTTATGCAAATGAAATGGAACTGGTTTAAGTATTACTGTGACAGTTTTCCACAATTCAAGAATTTATTTTTTTTTTGAGATTTCCCTTTTTATTTTCCAAAGAAAGGAATGGGGATGTTTACTAAGACAACTCCTGTAGTGTCTTTGGGTGATGGCAATTGTTTAGAATTCATGACAGCATATGTTTCTTTGGTTTTATGTAAATACTTAATAATTTTGTGGTATATTTATCAATGAGCACAGTGTAAGGGACTAAATAAATAGATGTTCCAAATTAGGCAAATCAGACAATGGTTCAAATTAACTTAATTCCAAAGCTAAATCATTGTGTTAAATCTCAGAATGTTCATGTTTTCCTTTTCCTTTCTAACATTCAAAAGAGAAAAGAGAAAGTAGAGGGGGAATAAAAAGCATTTGGCAATTAAGCAAACCGCCTTTGGGAAAATAATCTTTTTATGATTCTATTTCTCATGTATATAGTGGAGATAATGCTCACAAGGCTACTATGAAGACAAATTCTCTCATATTTAAAGGAATTAAGAAAAAGTAATGAATAGCAGCATATACAATTTTGCACAGTTAAATAAATAGCAGGTGTCACAAAGTTATTAACATCTAACCAAGGAAATATTCACACTGGGTCAGATTCTGTTTTCAGTGTCATGTATGAGAAACAAAACAACTAATCTTTTGTTCAAAGCCTTTTAATTCAGATAATGATTTTTAGGGTCTTCTTACTTTTCATACCCGGGCATGTAGTGCAGTTTTGTTTTGTGTTTTTGTCCTCCAGCCTGTGCAAGCTGGGGATATGTGGCTAGAGTGTATCATGGCATCACCATGCACAACGTTTGTACTGGTTCAGTATTAGTGCAAATAACCCCATAAGCTTTGCAGCAGTTGTGAAACAAGCCTTACATTGTGATTGTTTCAGCCTTCATTTGCACTCAGTCATTCTCAGATGGAAAATTAGGAGCAGAACCCAGGTAGGAGCTTTGACTATCAAAGTCCAGTTCCTTTTCTGGTTGGGAAGCCTGGGCTGTTCAAGAGGCAGGAGGCAGCCAAATTCAGCCTGTGAAGTTGAAAGAGACATCTCTTATCAAGTATTTTAAGCTTAAAGAGAAATGTACACTGTCTATGTAAAATCACATGCAGATTATATGTAATTCATACTGGTCACTGATTTCTGAGGGAAGCATTTCCTTTTTAACTCAATGTATGACTCACTTATTCCCCGAATTTCATGATGTGATTTTTATCTGGAGTTTCATGTTTTGCAATTATCAAATTAGAAAGGCTTTTCCGAAAGACTAAAAGTATGACCACAGAATTAGACTCAGTGGTGTAAATGCCACAAGTTGAATGTGAAATGTCTACATGCACACTTCTTGTGTTAAGGAAGCTAGAATGCATTTTTGAATACCACTCTGTATTGTTCTCTGATTGCAGTGAACTCTAACAAAGTAAGTTCAAATAACTGCATTCTCCAGTCATATGCCAAGGGGAGCACATCTGCATACATGTGGTACCATGTATTTTAATTGTAATTAATTTTAATTAATTAATGCTTTCCTTATAGACATTCATGAATGCACTTCTTACACAAATTCATCATAAGAGTTAGCAGATTTGGATTTGTTGTGGGAAATGGCTTAGCTAAATTGTTTTACTCATTTTTGTCGTTAATAGTTTAAGTGAATTAGTGGCCTTCCTTTCAAAAACCAGATCAGTATCTTGTCTAGGTGCATCTCATAGTTTATAATCATCTCCCAGTTTGCATTAACAACTGCTTTGTATTGCTAAAGGGTGAGAAGTTCTCAGCTGGAATCCAGACATCTGTTTCTGACAGCCATCTGCATTCCTGTGTCTACAGGGAGAAGGGCACGTCCAGAGCTCACACATTCTCTTACCACACCTTTCATAGATGTGATCAGCCTACAGAGGTGCCTCTCTTTTCCCACTGATTATAAAGGGTGACTTGGTTATACTAAAACACCCAGCATTGTATGAGGTGAGTCCTAGCCCGAGGCAGTGCCTGTAATGACTTTATGAAAGAACACAGCCAGTTTAGCAGCAGCTGGAGTTCTCCTCCCTGGCCTGTTTTCATTCCAGAATACCTTTATAGAGGGAGTCCTAGTTGTATTTCTAATCTGCATGTAGGATAATATATAGAAAAGGCTCTTTTAGTCTTGTGTCCCTTTTTGAAAACCCATTTTTCTGCTTTCCTTTGGCAAGAGGTTGATAACCATCTATAGTAGGTGCAATCTTAAGTTAGGAGAGATGTTCATAGGGTGAGATCCTACAGCTATTGAAGTTAACAAAAGCTTTGCTGGGGATATTATAGAGACAGGATTTCATCTATAAGTTGCAAGACCGAATTCAGACTTATGAATTGGTTTGCTGTAATGTATACCAAATTACTTGTGCACACGGAAAAAAAAAGAAGTGCCTTGGATTTCTTCTTTGTACATTCTGCCATTATTTTGGAAGTTGGGCTTTTTTAAAAAAATATTTTTTCAAGGAACAACATAACTAGAAAAAAAACCCAAGCATTTTTAATTGTAAACATTTTTGTTTCCACTCTGATTGAAAGACCATCATCTGCCAAGGGTGCCTGTGTGTATATGCCTGTAGCATTGTAGTACTTGTAGTATCTGAAAGAATGTCAGATAATGTGAGTATTGGCTGATCTACTGGGGATGAATATAAGACAAGTCTGTTTTTTTGAGCATAAGGGAAAAGACAGAATTTTAATATTTGCAAATATGAGAAGTATTGCTCATATGGTCTGAAACTTATTCAAGTTTCTCCTAGTGAAAATTTTCCTAAATCTTCTCATACTTCTTTTCTTGTGGAGCTCCAGAAGACCATTCAGAATGCCATTTCTCAGTATCTGTCAGCAGGCCTGATGCACAAAGAATTGCAGAGATATGCCTTACAGGATAATGAATTTTATCAGAGGAATTGCTTGCTAGTATGTGCATTGGGTTCAATTTGCTTTCCTTTGTTTTCCACATAAAGAGTGTAAGAACAATGCTTTTGAGGACTTCCTCTTCTTCATTTCTAATTTAACATTACCAAAACTCTGAAGTGTCTTATTAGAAGCATATATTGATCCTGGCTGTTAACAGGACAGAGTTTTATGGTGCTTTGCTTTTTGTTTTTTTTTAATTAGATTTGTTGTCTTATATGCATTTACTAAGTAAAGCCAGTGAATGAGAGGTCTTGTCCCTAGATTTTTTTAGTTACCTGCTGTTCAGTTTAACTTGCTTTACTGGATGTATTGCTTAACAGGTCACGGCTGTAAAGTGAATAATTCTGGACATATTGTAGGGGTGACTAGATAGAATATGTTTGGGAATTGAGTTTTACTGAAGTGTCTTATGTATAGAATTAATCTCCTGGTGAACTTTGATTTGAAATCACCCGTTAACCTTATGCCGTTCTATCTGTATTCAGTAGGAGCAGGACTCTCTTCCAGTCCTCCTCTACAGCAAGGATGATGTGCAAGTGTGCAAGACATGTTGTGCTTTTACCAGTCTGAGCCAGCCTTCATTCAAGACTATAAACAGGCTTCAGTCCATTCAGAGGAGTGGAAGGAGTGCAGTTTCAGGGAGTCAGATTATTTGTAGGAAACTCTTGAGTTGACTGTTATTCAGTGCTAAATTACCAAGTGTCTACACACCTGAACTGGGTTCAAAACCAAGCTATCTGCAAATGACAATGGGGGAAATATTATGAGGGTGAGAAGTACTTGAGGATTTTTTAAGATGACATATAATAACTACAAGAAATTTGCACAGAATCGAATACAAATGTTGAGTAAATATACAATTCATTTATCATCTATCCCGATCTGTAGTCATAAAGCTAAAAGAAATATTTTACCAATTTCTTATAGCTTACAGTATTTTCCTTTTGCTTATAAGTGAGCCTCTATAATTATTGTATTATCATTAAATCGAATGTCATGGCTTGATTGTCCTGAGTTCAGCAGTAGCAGTCATTTTTTCTCCTTAGTATCTGGTGCAGTGCTGTGGTTTTGACTTTTGGCCTGGGAACAACGCTGATAACACCGATGCTTTTAGTTGTTGCTCAGTAATGTTTACTCTGACCAAGGAATTTCTGAGTCTCATGCTCTGCCGCAGGGAGGAGGGGAAGCCGGAAGGAAGCAGAGACAGGACATCTGACCCAAACTAGCCAAACGGTTATTCCATACCATAGCACGTCATGTCCACTATATAAACTGAGGACAGTTACCCAGAATAGTAAGATCGCTGCTAGTGTCGGGCTGGGTATCAGTCAGCAGGTGGTGAGCTATTGTATTCTCTCCCCTTGTTATTTCCCTTATCATTATTATTATTGGTGGTAGCAGTAGTGGTTTGTGTTATACCTTAGTTACTGGACTGTTCTTATCTCAAACTGTGGGAGTTACATTCTTTCTATACTCCTCCCCATCCCTCTGGGAGTGGGGGCAAGAAAGAGAGCAGGAGTGACTGAGCAAGCTGCGTAGCCAACTGGGCTTAAACCACGACACTGATTTTGACTGCAAATAAAAGAAGAAAACTGAAACTCATTAGGCAAAAGGGGCTGCTTTGCTGTTTGTATCTCCCAGACAATGCAGTGATGCCTGTTTTGATGACTTCAGGCTTTACTTGTGGGTGCTAAAGCTGTTTATATGAACCTCATCTATGAATTGATACAAGATCCGGATAAGTGCTCAGAAGAATGCTGTCTAGAAGACATAAAGGTATCCTAATATTAAACTGGTGTGAAAACTTTTTGATGTACAGCCAGATGGAAACCACAGAAAGGTGTTACAGTATCCTTAACCAGAAAAGCGAGGGAAGGTCACTTGTGTTAATATATTAATAAATCCCACATAACTTTTGAAGTTTGGTAGCAAAGTTTATCCAAAATCATTTAAAATTTTTTGAAAAGCAAAAAAAAAAAAGGTAGAAGATAGCCATGATTTTAACACATAGTTTTACAAAATTCATGACAATACTTATTATAGCATAAAAAAAATATTTTACTGTAAAAATCAAGGGTATTCTGTGAAATGGAAATGTTTTGTGTGCAGGTTCCAGCTTCACTTTTCAGACTAGCAGTAATAAATTTAGACAAGGAATTTGGACATGATATGGAGCTGGTTCAAATAAATACAGTATGTGTAGAATTTGCGTATTTTCAAGGGCAAAGTATTGCAGGGGCTGTGAGTCCCCATCAGGAGGTGAATTTTATTTATTCCTTAAGCAATGAGATCATGACTGCTGGGAATTAATCCATTCATTTTGTTATTGTCTGTTCAATTTCATTTGCTTTCTTTTCTCATAATTCCCTCAAAATTTCTACGTAATTTTAAGTAGTTTTGCCAGCTCTTTTCCCCCTGCTTATCTGCACATACTTCGTTAGGATACATTTTGCATACTTTGGGGAAGATGAATGGAGTTAACACACAGACAGGGTACAGAGCCGCCTTTGTATACATTTGCATTGCTTTGCCTTGAGATCAGAACAGGAACAAAATGACTGAGTCATTCTTTAGTCTTGGCTTTTGCTTATCCCTCAATGGTGTTCTTCATTGACCAGAGTAGAATTCATCTTGCTTTTCTGAGGATGTCTGTACTGTAGGCATGTAGACCTACGCAAGTGTCTGTACCCCTGATGTATGCAGTTGATGAATTTTAGACGAATTCATAGATGTCATTCATCTGACTTATTTTAACCTCTAGTTTAGCTTGAAATTGCTCTCTAAAAGTGCCCAATATCTTTCTTACTGTAAAGGGACTTTAGGTGACTAATTAGGATACTGCAGAGATCTAACTTGTTTGAGTGAAACCCCATCTTTTGTCCCTGGTCAGAAAATCACCAATTTTTTGTAATGGAAAATTATATTTAAAAAAGGTGTAATTAATATTTGTCGTAATCCACAGCTTAGTTTCATATCATTTACAGTTGTGGATCCTTAACATCTGTGTAATAGTTAAGGTTTTTAAGGTTCTTAAGGTCTTAAACTCTGTTTATTCATGGGGAATGGGGTTAATAATACTGTAGAGATAAAAGAAAAACTGTTCTTACTAGTTATAACTGTGAAATACATTAAACTGGGGATCACCTTGGTCTGACAGAAAAAGACCTCATTTTTTCTTCTATTATTGGGAACTTTGTACTAAACACACGAGCGCTCAAAACCAGTACTACATCAAAGGCCTCAAGTTTGCTATGCAGACTTGTTCAGGTTAATGGTTACTGCAGAATGTATGGTATGTTCTATAAGGGGTCGGTAAAAATTATAAAAATTCCCTGTATGTCTGTTCTTTATAGACAAATCAGGTATTACATCACAAAAGCTATTGATCTTTCCCCAAGTGGCATTTTTATTTTCTGTACAAAACTCTAAGTAAGCTTGATCTTTGAAAATGCTTACTCTTAAAACCCTTTTTTTCTTTGCTTACTAATTCAAGTGATTCTCAGAAGAGTAAATACATTTTTCCTTTATGTAACAAAAATCTTCAGATAGTGATAATCCTCAGATGATTTCTAGATATCGAAGAGTAAAACTGTATTTTCAGCGTATTTGTAAACTCTTCAATATTGAGCTATCTTATATTTCATTCCTCAAATTACTTTTTGGGTTTTTTGGTACAGCATACAGTGCCCTGTTATTCTCTAGTCTAAATAATGATGATAATAATAATAATAATGAATATTTAGCATATTCTTTTAGTAATATCAATCATTGCAGGGCAACTTTGATTTTTCCCTGGGGTAGCCACCTAGCTCCTTTGGCACTGTGATAGATGCACAATGAAGAGGTCTTTAGCAAAGGAAATCAGGAAGTCAAGCCACAATATTAATATTCAAGCAGTTTGGGAAGCCAACATCTTCATCATTAATATTGTTGCCAAACACAGGGGTGTCCAGCCATGCTGCATACGTTTTTCAAATGTTCCAGTTTAGCAGCTACTCGGCACATTTCCTTCAAACGCAGAAGAGTTGGTAAGCAAGTTAACGTTTGGCTTCTTGCCTTCCCCCCACACAAAGAGCTTTATATGTCAAGTGTGAAAGCTTTAAAATGGAATCAAAATAAGATTATTTTTCATCTTGGATGGTAGGTGACAGCATGCAACTCTGCCTTTTCTTTCCTTTCTTTTTTTAGTCTTCCTTTTTAGTTCTTCATGCTGAAAGAAAGATATAATGCAACACATTTTTTTGGAAGACTAAGCACACATTTACTGTGCCAGGTCCTATCTACTGCAGCCTTCAGCATGTTCCAAGGAAAGCATTCAAAGTATTTTAACTCTGCTGTACACCACATAACTCAGCTTCTTAACTTCTTAGACTGACTAGTACTACTATAGAGGGAGTAAAAACAATACGTTTTTAATTCTTTTGATAAACCAGTAGAGCAGTGTCATTGATGTTATTTATTGTATCTGGTTTCAAGCTAAGATTACTTCAAGGAGGCATATCGTTAGGGGTGTCAGTGTTTCTTCATGCAGGAAAGATTCCCAGCCAATTGCTTTTATACTGATGAAAGAGGACTTCAATCCTGTTGGAGTCATTTGCTGTTCCTTCCAAGAATAGAATTTGGAAAATTTCACTTGTATAAAACTAAAGTTATTTCTGAGTTAAATCATCCTGTGTGATTTCTTGTTCTCATGGAAAGAAAAAAAAGTTCAAAAATGACTGTAAAAAAAAAAGCAAGTGAGTATTTTTAAGACTTAAAGCATTGCTTACAGCTTATGGCATTTTCACAAACTTATTGTCACTTCCCATCACCGAATGCTGTTTCCTTTAAACTCCTTTGGCCTGGAGAAACACTGTGTTCACAGTAAAATGCTCACTCTTTCTTCTCCCTTTTTATCCCATGTTATTGATTGATTTTCAGTTTATGGAATATACCTTAGAAATGTAGATGCAAGGCAGCATTAAATTTTTCCAAAGCAGGGATAATGTAAGAGAAAATGATTACTGGCTGTACTCTTGTAAAGTGAAGAGGAAAGATGATCTGCTGTTGTCTTCTGCTTTGGTATTTCCGTAAAGATAATATACCTTTGTATATTTCGCCTGCATTTGCTGGTTATTTATAGACTATTCTAAAACTGGTAGGACTGATGGAATGGCTATTCTTATACCTTGAACTGTACATTTCCATGCCATGATGTGGGGGTTCTTTTAAAGTGTATTAGGAAGAAAATACAGGTATTTATTTTAAAAGCTATTGTATCTTAGAATGATTTAGCCCATCACTGTAGAACCCACCTGTAAGAAAGACTTCTTTTAGAGAGGAGAATTAGAGGGGAAAAGCAATTTTTTTTCACAGGTACACAGGTAATTTTACTACATTAAGAAAAAATCCATACAGAGAAAAAGTAAGTTTGAGCATTCATTTAGTATATTAAGAACAAAATTAAGTCCTGTATTGAAACAACTACTGTAGACAATTTGTAGGAGAAATGAAAATCCCTCAGCAACACCTTTCTTTTAGTAAACCTTTGATGATTGATATTTTTTTGTTTCATTTTTTATAAGGGAACTCAGGGAGTTATGGCAAAATTTGTGTGTATGTGGTTGGTTTTTTTCCTTGGCGATTTCTGTCCTTAATGTGAGCACACCTATACTTCACCTTCTTTGTGCATGGTTTCTTCAGCTGTACGGGCTCACTGCAGAAGTAGTCCTGCTGCCATCAGCGTCTCCTGATACTACTTTGTATCCTTAGTTATGGTTCTGTTCTTACCAGGTGTAATGATTTATTAAATGAATTACTGTTTGAAAGATAGCTATATTTGTTTCCTTAATGTTTAAGGCAATTTGCTTTTCTTCTTTGAGAGGCTTGAGTCTGCTTCTGAAGAGGATAATCATTCTCTTTAATCTAACTGCTTCTTCCTGCCTTTGATACATGAAGGATTTAATCTTTTCTAGAGACCAGATCCTTACCTTGTGAAAATCATACCTGCTCTGTTGAAGTAAACAAACTTCAAGCACGTATTCAAACCAAACTATCAACTTCAGTGCTACTTCAACCACAATTCAGTTATGGCATAGTGTATACATGGAGGGAAGGGTGTGTATGATGCTTATGGTTTTATACCTTGACTTTTTTGAGATACACTCTTTTGGTTGACCCTAAGCCCTGTGTGAAATACATTCTTAATTCTGGTCGTGAACATTTTAAGCTATTATTTCTTCAATGACCTCTAATTTAGTCTATCTCCCTTTCTTTTCCTGTAGGTGTTCAGAAGTATAAAAAAAGCCAAGCATAAATTAAGAAACATAGAACTAAATTTTTCTTAGTAGTGCTGGGTAGAATAATGCAGGTTGGAACAACCACAAGTTGTTGCTTGTTGGTAGTTTCAAGTGGCATGTTAGAAATCTTTTTTACTAGTTCAACACTAGGGCAGATTACCCAGAGGAGACATATAATGTCTGTCCTTGGAGGTTTTCAATACTTTGCTAGAGAAAGCCATAGCTCACTTCATCTAGTGTTGGCAATAGGCCTCTTTAAGGTGGAGGTTGGAATAGAGACCTCTAGAGAGAGTGTTGTTGGGAAGGGATATCAAGCAACAGTTCTGCAAGCCTCCACATTTCCATGTAAAATTCAAGACAATCTTGTCATAAAGAAGCTCAGTGTGTTTGGTTACCCACCTAGAGTTAATAATTTCAGTATTACCTGGCAGTAGCCAACTACTAATTTATCACGGGTAAACAAAGGCATAAATGATTATGAAATGTAAACCCTATTGCATAAAAAGTTAGCATTTTAAATTACATGAAGGAGTTCTCTGTTAATATGTGAAAAAATTAAACCCAAATTAGATTCCTTTCTATAATGTGTGGTAAAATTACGCAAGAAATTCTAGGACTGCCATTTCTAGAATGTATTATGTGAGAAGGGCCGTGTGCAGTGCAGAAGTTCAGATTAGATGATTCTGGTGGTGCCTTTTGTCTTCAAAAGTATGGCTGAATTAATACAGAGACAAAACAGATCTCTCTTATGTTAGGTGAGGGTTGAGGTTATGGCATATATCATGAAAATTATTTTTAAAGGATGCAAAATCAATCTAGACTTACTTAATGTCTTGATGGAATAGATTAACTGAAAATTTTTACTAATCTGAAATGGCAGCTCCACAAAATATAGTCAAGATGTCAGAAGTATGCATAGGAGAACTGAAAAATGCCCAAGTAGAACAGTTTCTATCCTGATGAGTAAAAGTACAGTAGAGATGATTGACTGGGTAAAGAATAAAAGAAAGAAAGAATATCCAGGTATGTTCCTGCACAGGTGGTGTTTACAACTAAATTGAACATGTTGACTCTCAACAAGATCTCATAACTAATGGATTGGTCTGTCATAGAAGAATGACCTGAAAGGCAGAAAATAGAGGAAGAAAGTGTATTTGCGATAATAATTTTCTTTTTTTTTTCTTTTTTTTTTTATTTGAGAAACTGCTAAGGCCAAATGCTGGTTGTAGCCTCTCTTCAGATATGCTTATCAACAGCTCTTTAGTTTTCTAGTAGATTAAATAACTCTGCAATTTCAATTTCATCAGTGGTAGGCAGTCTACTCATGTGCCTTAGTTTAAATGCGCACCTTGGTCAGGGCAAGAGTGCTCAGCACGTTTCCTGTCTCAGCCCTTGTCACTGTCTGTCATAGGTGAGCAGTGTACAAGCAGATATTTAAAATAAGAATTGACATGTCCCTCTGGGAAATTTAACTCACAAGACTAATAACCAACCTGTGGTTTATGTTTCTGCATCTTAACTTGGCCAATGCATGTTTAATTTTGGAGGGTTACTTCAAGGTTATGGCAGGGGCACTTTGGCGCTGTAATTTCTTTTGTGGAATGAAGTTCTTGTTGGAACAAGTACATGATGTACTTCTACTCTTTTGTCAGAGAGCAGAAAGACAAACACGAATGATGGACTCGGTCCAGTATGCAGAATTCTGTGAGAGTCGGCAATTGAGTTTTTGTAAGTATTATAATGGCTGCCCTGTATTAAGATGTTTGATTATTATTTCATGTAATAGAGAACACAGCAGAACCTCATGTTTTTTGAAAGCACTTTTGTTTCATCCGCAATCATAGCACTTTAAATTCTTTGTCTGCAAAACTCGTGGGAACAGTTAATTTATCATAGTTCCAGTCTGCCAGGCAGAGTGTTTTATTTGAATATTTACCAAGCTTTCTATAATGCTCAAATGCTGTGCTGCTGGGGAAGACTGCGAAGATCGAACTGGTAAAGAGTTAATGGATTAAAACAGCCATACTTGCCTGAAGTCCGTCGCAGTGGTGTTATAGTCAGCATATTAGCAAAGTTTCATGGTTGCAGGTTTTCCGGAATGCATCTAAAATTAGAGAAGAGCAGCAAGTTTTGCTTTTATTTCCCTGTCCGCAGAGACACAAAGAACTTTAGTACTAAAGAGTATTTTCTATTTTAAGCTGTAAGCTCCTGCTGTGGAATTTGTTCAACATTAGCCAAATTCATCAGTATACGCCATTCCAACACTAATAACATGATGACAGAATTAGGGCTTTACTAGCACTGAAAACCAACTTACTAGAAGTACTTGTGGGCCACAACTATAATGAGCTGTAAATTAATGGGCTTGATCATGTAGCAAAACATCATTACAGAAGCGGTTAAGTAATGACTAAGGTTTTAGGTCAAATGTCAGAGAAAGTGAGGTGAAGGAGCCAGTAAAAATCATGACAAAACAGCACATGATCCTACGACACAGACTTCAACACAATGGTGTCTTTAAGTGAGAGACCTTATCTTGTTCTTTTTGAACTCAAAGAAAGAGTGACTAATTTATGGCAAATAAGTGACACATCTGAGATACTGTTCTGTATCAGCAAATGTCAGCAAATGTAGGAAAACATGTTTTGTAAGCATTTCTTTTCCTAACTCAGTATGTTTTGTAAGCTCAGTTACAATTTGGCATCACACATCTGTGAGCCATTAGATAAATGATACTTCAGATTAGGGTGACTACAGGAAATGAGAGGTTTGTGATAGAATCATTTTTAAAACCTAAAAAAATTATCATCTGGATTCAGAACAAATAGAAATCTTAAATCTGAGAAATAAAATTGAATGTTGCAGACCAGGCGACTGTGATCTATAAAAATATCTTAATGGTATTTTCGCAGTATTTTTAAATGACCATTTCTATACAGTTCTTTTTCACTGACATTTAATGTCATAAAAGAATAAGAGAATTTACAGGGCTTACAAAATACTAGCAAGAGAGATTTATGCACAAATTCAATTGCATAATATGAACTCAACTAGATGGAACATACTAAGGCCATACAGAACATTCAAAACTAGTACAAAAGCTGGTTTTACTTAGTTTCTTAGCTTTTAGTAAAAAAAAAAAAAAATGTATTGCTATGTTTACAGTTATAAACCCTTTTTACTGTAATATAAACCCATGAAAACTGTGTCACAAAAGAATAAACCTGGAAGGAACTTGGAGAAGCCTGTTTTAACAATATATATTAATAATCGCAGCTCCCCATGTTTCTGTCCACCTTTAAAGACATGCAAAAGAAACGGCCCATCTTAGGATAAAGTACTACAGGATTACAAATCTAAATTGTAGGGTACATTTTGTGGTCCTGCTGTCACCTGCATGCTTCTCTTCCTTTGGTTTTTGTTTTGGGTTTTTTTTTCTGTCTTTAGCGACCTGATGTAGCCTTCCATTCCCTCCTGCAAAAATAACCACTCTTTACACCTGTTTTCGGTTTAGTACCTGACTTGTTTTTAGCTTTTTAGTCCTTGTTGAAGACTATTTGAAAAGAACATTTCAAATGATTCTTCCACGTTTTATCTACTCTATTTGGGTTGTCCTGCCTTCACAAACAACCCTCATTAAGACTTCTATATTACTAGCTCCTTTCTGTCTAAATCTCTACAGATTTCTGTGATCAGCTTGTCCACCACTGACCTAAGTAAGATCATCCTTTTTTTCCTCCTTTAACTCTCTTAGCAAATGTCATGGTTCTTTCTATTATATTTTTCTCTGTACTTCCTCCTAAGTTACTTCATCTGTTAGCAGTGTGAAGTTCTCATATGAATGTTGTTCATTTGCAGATCTACATCTATCCTTATTTCTTATATCTAAGGCAGATTTTAAAAGCACTCATCTACAAATCATATTGGCTGGCTTGTCAACACCTTATCCCAGTTCTGTCCTTCTTCATTTGTCTTCACTATTGTATCATTTTATCCAGACTCATATTTGCATTGATTTATTCTAGTGATTTCTTTTATTCATCAAAGATGTGATGCAATTGTTTTAGGTTTCTCCTGTCTGCAGTCTTTTGAGGTAGATCCTCCCTTGTTCTGAAATCTCCTGTATGATTGATTAATAGTGTATATTTATCCATGCTGCTTATGGGTCACCAAAATGTTTTGTATTAAATATGTTCTTCCCTACTAGTTCCATTTTGATAATTCATGTTAACACTCCTGGTTTCATGTCTGTGTTATTTTCTGTGACCCACAAGAATGCATTCTTTTGGCCTTCCTGTTGTTAACTTTTCCTTCTCCCCTTATGATTTTAACTGACAGCAAAGAAAGCATCCAAGTTTCGTGACTGGTTGGACTGTAGCAGTATGGAAATAAAGCCAAATGCAGTTGCAATGGAAATTTTGGCATATTTAGCATATGAGACTGTGGCCCAGGTAAGAGAGTATACTCATTGAGCAAACAAAATTAGTTACTCTTGGGTGTACTTCAGCCTCAGGTAATTGTGTTGTAAGCCCCTTCAGAAGCATGTAGTCACTACTTCAGCTAACCAAGGTAACTGGATTCCTGTCTGTCTTTCAATTTACAGTGTGACAGATGCATACTACACTGAATTCATCCATCTGATACACAAATAGAAGTGTTTTATAATGGTTACAGAGGAGAGTGGAGTCCAGCACGAACTTTATTCAAGTCCAAACTGAAACCACATAGTTTGCTATGTGACCTTTGGCAGTGTGCTGAGGCTCATTCAACCCCATTGCACAATTGGATTAAAAAGAAGGATTTCCTGGAAAACAAATTTTACCTTAGTGCCAAGCTAAGCCCTCTTGGGTAGATAGATTACTCCATATATTTACAAAAGTGGAACAAAAAGGTTTCTTAGGGTGATATATCTCTGAAAAGTTTGTTTTCAACTGAGAAACACTAAGAATAATTGGCCTCAACTCACGACTCCCTCTCACTTCTTTGTTACCATGGCATTTATAGTAAGTACTATGTCAGCAAACCTGTTCTTGCCCCTCCAGTTGGTGGACTTGGCCCTTCTGGTTAAGCAGGACATGGCTCCGAAAGCTGGTGACCCGTTCAGTCATGCCATATCTGCCACTTTCATACAGTATCACAATTCTGCTGAGGTAAATCTTGCTTTTTCACATACTAATGCATTTTATGTTTTAATTTTACATGTATATGGTAGTTTGTTGCTTTCAGAGTAGCTGTTCTTAAATCTAGTGTTGATGAAGACTTCTGTTATGCAGTTTATGAACATCCTTGGAAGTGTTCAAGGCCAGGTTGGATGGGACTTTGAGCAACGTGGTCCCTTCCAACCTGTACTATTCTATGATTCTATGAAGTTATGGATTTTGACAGAAAGACGTTAAATTATAGCTCCAAATATTAAATTCTTAGCAGCATCTTTATATTTAAACCTAAATCCTCTTTTCTTGGGTGGAAATTCCTTCTCTGTATTGATGGTGCTCTCTGTTGTAGCTTTGGAGATTAAAGTTTTCAACAGTGACAAGTGCAATAAGTGCTGCATTGCATGCATTGCTACAATACATGTATTATAGTAACCTCTAGAATGAGCAAAGTGAATTCTGTATTACATCTCTTCCAAGTGTAAATCTAAGTAGGCAATAAGTTGGGTTTGGTTGGTTGGTTGGTTGTTTTTTTTGTGATTTGATTTTATAATGACCGTTTGACATCTTGCTTTTATAGCCACATCTCTTAGGGCAATCTACAAGTGTGAAGACAAGTCTTGACTCTCCTGAAAACACACCACCTCCTACACCCACACCCCCAGCATCAGCAGGACAGCAATACCTTGGAAAAACCCCATCAGGAGCCCTGGGAAATGGTGGAATTGGACAGGACTCTACCAAATCCAAACAAAGGAAAAGAAAAAAGGTATTTGGTGCACAAGTCTGGGAAAAAAAAAAAATAGAAAAAGAAATTAACACGTCTTCAAGAAGTAGCATGTCTCATTTTAAATACTAATTTTAATCTTTACCACATATTGACTACCAATATTATTCTCAAGCCAGATGTGTGGTTTGGTGGTTTTTCCATCAGAACTATGCTAAAGCTTCTCGATAACGCTGGCAAACGTATTTTGTTGAGGTAGCAACTGCTGCTTCTGAGATGAGCTGCTCATTTAGAGCTGCAGTGGTAGACGCGACCCCAGATAATCACCCCTTCTCTGACAGTAGCAGCTAGCATAGGTTTTGAGGGTCAAAGCATAAGCAAAGTAGGCAAAGAGATTGTTGTGATTTTCCTGCTCCTAGCAGCCTTAGGTGACTGCCTTGAACTTCCTTTTTTTTGATGCTGCCCAGGATACTGTTGTTTTCTGGGCTGCAAATGCACACTGAAGCCATCTCATGTGAAGTTTCTCATCGATCAACATCCCCAAGTCCTTCTATGCAGGGCTACTCTGCATAATGTATCATGGCAGTACTCACTTTGCTGCAAAGCAGTAATGTGACTTGTTATTTTCTCGTGTGCAATATTATTCTCCTAAAACAAATGCTCATTTTTCACGGAGTTGAACCAGTGATTTTTACGACGACAAATAGAAAAATACATATTTTCCCCTTCTGATGTCATCAGTGCTGTAGATACTCCTCATATGTTCAACTTTCTCTCTGCTCTTATTTTAATCTGATGTCATCAGTGCTGTAGATACTCCTCATATGTTCAGCCTTCTCTCTGCTCTTATTTTAATCCGTTTAGAAAGCCTTTAGTGAATCCTAAAAACCTCTCTGAAGACTTTTGCTTTTTCCTATTCCTTTTCTATGTTTGGTTATGTTTTGGTTTGTGGCTGATTTCCATTATAATTCCTAGGAACAAGAGTTTAGCTGGAGATGTAGTTTTTGCTACATTAAATTTCACTAGTGTTGTGAGTTAATTTTAAGTTCATAGTGTCTTACTTGATGCCTTTTACAATATATTCTAAAAAGTGCACACTTTTAATGAAATATTCCCATGACAATTTGGTTGTGTACATACTAGATATAACTGAAGCATTCAGACAAACAAATTGGTGAAGAATGTTATTCTTAGTCCCTGAAGACTCAGTCCAGCAGAAAATATTTGAGTTTCATATTCCCTTTATGTCAATCAGCAAGGCAAGAATCTGCCATCATATTATGAATAATTCTGTGTATACACACACAGGCTCCAGTGGACTCAGCACTCTTGAAAATAAAAAGTTGAGTCTAAAAATATCCCAAGTTGGAAAGCATTAGCATGTAGTGTAAATGTATGAGAGGACCCTGTATGTGTATACATTAAACTTCAGTGTATAGTTTAAGGTTTTGTCATTCTTACTGCATTCACTAATATAATTTTCATTAATTTATTACCAAGCAGCCATCATTCTGATAAGTCATCTGAATTCTGGCAAGCAGCCATATCACTATGGAGCCTAACCCAACATTTCAGTTTGACTAGCAAGGAGACAAGAGTAACTTTTTCTTTTGAAATCCTGGGGATGTTTTTGTAAAATCAGTGGACAGTAGCAATGAATTCTTATTTTTCCGATTTAGTATCCTTAATCTAAAAAGTCATTTCACATTTGAAAACATTCCAGTTTGAGGTAATTAGAATATTTTTTCATCCCTCTTACACCATTGTATCACATCTATGTTTCAGCTTCAAATTTCAATCTGATATTACTCGATGATTTTGGTGTCAAATTGCTTTCCACTTCATGTACTTGTTCAATATTTTCCCCACCCCTTGACATCATAATGAGAGCCTGAAAAGTTTTAAAATTAGTTTCTGTGGTTATTGCAGTATGACTTAATTGACCCTTTCGTTTTAGTTTGAACATTTTCTGCTCTTTTCAATTGCAACCTACAGCAGCAGTAGGGGAAAGATTTAAGAGGACAAATATGGTGTTCTTTGGGTCTCTTAAGCAAAGTTCATGTAAAAGTCCTTTTTGATTTGTTAATAGCTTTTTTTCTCTAATGTAGTGTGTGGCAGCAATGATGTGTATCCTCAGGAAAAAAGAATTGGTCTATTTTATAAGGGTTTATTTTCATACTTTATGCACTGTAGGTCTGTTGTGTGTTTTTGATTTAGTAACAATTTATGTGTTTTTCTGTTGCAGAGCACTGCAGCCTGTGGTATAGAGGCTCAAAGCGATGCCATCCAGCCCAGCCACATCAGAGAGGCCATTCGACGCTATGGCCACAAGATTGGCCCCCTTTCCCCATTCACAGTACGTAATAACAGAGTTATAAAAAGTTATATTTATAATCTTAAAGAACTTTGATTTTCAAGTGGTCAAATGAAGAAGCTTTGGAATTGTTGAGAGCAATTTGTGGTAACTGTAATTTTCTTTATAAAAGTGGCATAATTCTCTTGGGAAATAAAACTTAGTAATTTCTGTCTCTTTCTGGAAAGACAAAAAAGTTTTTGTTTTCTTTTAAATATTATTTTCTTTCAATTATAAATTATGCTTTTTTGTTAGTGTTTGAATTTTCTGTTTTTGCAACGTTTAGGTTTACAGTTATTTTAAATTATATGTATTCCAGTATGGTGAGGAGCGCTTTATATTCTAAAATTAGTTGTATGTCAGATTCTGCTCCTATTGGAAGTTGAACTCTCAAGTGACACATTTATGGTTGGAGGAAGAAGAAAATGGTTTCTTTACACAACTTTGAACCTCCACTAAATTGTAATAGAACTGAACTCGTGGTAAAACACTGATGGGTTATGAGGTTTTGCCATCATTTTTTCTATGCAAATTGCAAATCCATTGTTCAGAGCAGCCAAACGAATTCTTTGTTTAATTTTCTCAGCTGATAAAAATGGGAAAGCAGTCTGTCTCCAGTGTCATAAATTGGGGTCATTTTCTTCTGATCTGATGTTGTATGTGGCATATATCCTTGCTTACCTCAGAATATCTACATCAGGAAAGAAGTCATTATAGGGAAAAAAACAAACAAGACCCACCAAACTGGATCTGAGTGCCTAATAATCAGGAAGAAATTGTCCATTTTTGGAGGGATTTTTGTGTAAAGAAAATTATTCAGAATTTGGGAAATTTGTCTACGTAAAAATTTTGCAGTAGTACATGAGGACCATAAATATCAAGGAAATAGTTGGAACTGATGTCAGAAGTGAGAAACAAGAGAAAATAAGAATATGTGAAGATATAATATTCCTAGTGTCAGAATTTCCAGTGTCAAAACTGTTCACATCTTTTATAAAGGGCACTAAATATTTTGTTTATTAGTAGCAGTTGATATGTATTTGGAATGAATTATTTTTACATAATTTTACCTCTCTGTTTTTCCACTCACAAATGCTAGATTAATATCATATAAAGGGTAGGATAGAATTTCTAGTCCAAAATGTAGGTCTCTTTAGCAGAAGCTTGCTGAGGGGTGTAGGTAAGAATATGGCAATAACTTCTGAAAGCAGACAATGTATTTAATTTTATTGTAAAGAAGTCAAGAGCTCGTGTAAACAGTTACAGAAAGGTAAGTCTTCCTTCCCTGATCTCAGTAAAAGTGGTTTGGTTAAATATTAACCAAAGTTTTAAATTTCTCTGCAACCACAAGATATAATAAAATACTCTGGTTTGGGTTGTTTTTTTTTTATGCCCTGCAATCTTGCAGACTTGCCAAACATGACAACTAACTGAATAACTTATTTGTTTGACATTACCTGCTGTCAACGGGGTTGATGAGACGAACAGATCTTGTTCCCTCTAAACAACCCAAGAAGGAGACAAGCAATCTTGGGTCATCTTCTAGGTTGTACAGATGTTTTAGACCTCTGATATAATTCCTTTTTCAATACAAAAGTTCAGGAAAAGCATTTTACGACATATTACAGAGTATGTGTTTAGGCCTGCCATATTTGGTTAGACACATGCACCAGACCTTTACATCACTGAAGTGTATTTGTTGTGCAAGTCATTTATAATGTAGATTACAAGAGATTACTCAGTGCTCCATCTACATTATTACCAAATTAAGACAGAGTGGTCATTGTTACTGCATGAAGACTCCAAAGTGTGCTTATAAATATCTGTATAGGGAACTGTGTTATTGAAGTCATGCCCTGTGTGAATATGAATAGAAGTAAGCTCTCGAAGAAGGAGAGGTTAATTTTCTGTAATGGATTAGTATATATTTTGGTTGTATCCCATCTACCTATCTTCTCTCAGTTTTTCAGGATCCCAAGGGAAGAGAAACAGGGCTTTTGTGACAGTTTAGCCAATGCAAAAAAAATAACCAATTATTGCTAAGAATCCACTTGACTGGGAATTGTAATGGTATCTCAATACTTCAGGAAGGAGCTATTCCTGAATACACAAAGATTCGTTTTGCACTTAGCATCCAGTGTTTAACTGGGTATATATCTAAGATTACACTTACTATGTTAGTGTCCTGGTATGCTTTGCTTCCTTGTCTGAATAGCTTTCCCAGAAGAATTGAGGTGTGTTTATTGCATGCAGTCATAGTTAGCCTGTGGTTGTTTAGCCGAGAACCAGTTAGTTACTATCTGAGAATTAATGTAATTGTTCTAAGTTAATAGGTAAATATTTCAAGACTGTTAGATAAATAAATTAGTTTTGTTAGAGTCATAGAATAGTTAGAGTTGGAAAGGACCTTAAGATCATCTCGGTCCAACCCCACTTCTGTAGGCAAGGACACCTCACAGTAAACCACGTCGCCCAAGGCTCTGTCCAACTGGACTTGATCACTGCCAGTGGTGGAGCATTTATCACTTATTTTGGCAACCTGTTCCAGTACCTCACCACTCTCATAGTAAAGAACTTCTTCCTTATATCCAGCCTGAACTTCCCCTGTTTTAGTTTGAAGTCATTACCCCTTGTCCTATTGCTACAGTCCCTGATGAAGATTCCTTCTCCAGCATCCTTCAGATTAGGTTGATGATTTTTACAGAAAATGTGTGGGGTTTTTTTTACAGAAATAGGGACACCTTCCACTTGACCAGGTTGCTCCAAGCCCCATCCAACCTGGCCTTGAACACTGCCAGGGATGGGGCAGCCACAGCTTCTCTGGGCAACCTGTGCCAGGGCCTCACCACCTTCATCCTGATAGGACTCCAGCCAGCTTCATTTTTTCAGCTTTGTGGAAAAGTTGACCTGGGTTTACCTGTATTCAAATACTCAAAATGGTTTTGCATTCTGCTAGAATCCTGCTATTGTCGAATTGTACTGATGTGATTCATGTTTTATTTGGGATTTCACTGAATCTTGCTGGTTTTGACTGGATGAACCTTGGTGGAACTGAGATGAATCTCATCAATTTTAGTTACCAGATGTATACATACTTTTTTTCCAAAAGATCAGGATTTCTGAAGGAGATCATGTGAAGAACTTCTATTTTGTAGAACACTTCAAAATCTTAGTGTTACTTCTAAAGCCAAAAACCTGAGTGTAAGTACAAGCTTTATCTTTTGCTACTGAATAGCTCAGTTGCATACATAGAATTTGGATTTTATTTCTGTTTAAGAAGCAAATATAGGAGAATATTTTATTTTTAAAAAACAACAGAAAAAATGTATTCTTTTGGGACTACTTTCTTAAGATGCTTTATATGTATTTGTAACACAAGAACAGTGATATTTTCTGATGTCTTTCCTTTTTTTTTTTCTGTTTCATCATGATTGTCCCTCTCTTCCATCTGATTTTGTGATAAGTGTTCCTAATAAGGCAGTTCTGAAAGAAGAGTTAAGCCATGTAATTTATTCTTTAGCAGCACTTGATGGATGTTGGTTTGGACCAAAAGAGCACTTTGAAAGTTTTATAATCATATGGTAAATGAGAACTAACATTAAATTAGTGAAAATGATCTGTTTGCATTTATTTTGACCTTGATAGCTATGTCAAAATGACGAACATAATTAGTGTGTTTAGGTTTTGTATCCAAGTGCCAGCCACAATGGAAAGCAGCAAGTGTGCTCTAGGTTCTCCTCCTGCTCATGTCTAAGGTAGTCTAGACATATACTTTATCTATATATATTCTCTATTAACAATATGGGGTGGCATTCAGTATTGCCTGGTCCAGACTTTCAAGGGGCAGAGAAATAAATCATTGATTTGAAAAATACCACCATATAATTTTACAAGACAGGAATGGGAAATATTTATCTCTTCATCATGTGGGATGACACAATTCCATGTGCTGTACCTGGATCTGTTTCTCTGTACTCTGTGCATTTAAGCTAAGGAAGTGAGACATTTTATGTGTATTAATTAATTGCAGTCTAAATCTTTCATCCTTGGTCAAGGAAAATAGGAAATTTGTCTTTATAAATTAACAGATTTGTTATATTTAGAGTTGAATTTATATTTGGATATAAACTAATATATATGAATATCCTAATGTTTTTATATAACATCTATTTGTAATTGTACTGTTCTACACACATTCTTTTTTAGAGTAATAATTTAGATAATTAAGGAGTGGAATGGTCCTGAATGTCAGATTGTTAAACATATCTCAGTCTATCCCAAGATTTTAAATAAAATGGTATTAGGATTACAACCCTTTAGATGGACACTATATCTAATTACATGATTAGCTCATTTCATGGTTCATTCAGATAAGTGATCTATTAGACTCATTCAAGTGTGACCTAGAATAAAGAGAGTAAGCAGATTACTTCTCTTGCATGTACAGAATATGTTGGAGTTCAATGGGAAGTCAGTGGAAAGTCATTTTGAGAAAGAGCAAATTGCCATATCTTGTAGCGTGAGCCTGGGTACGTTCTTCTTCATGAAACTTTGGTTCTGGACTCTTACTTCCTTTACAACATGGCAACATCACTGATTTCAGTAAGATTCGGGATTTAAATGGGATAAAAATCATGGAATCATAGAACGGTTTGTGTCAGAAGGGACTTTAAAGATCATCTAGTTCCAACCTCCCTGCCACTTGCAGGGCCACCTTTCACGAGACCAGAATGCCCAAAGCTCCATCCAACCTGGCCTTGAAAACGGTGAACCAAATCAGAACAAGCTCAGTCTTCCTACAGACTGTCTGAAAATGTAGAAGTACAATAATGTACTTCTAATGATTCAGATTAATCTAAAAAGCTCATCTCTGTACAGTGCATAGTGAAAATGATCTGCAGTCTTGACTGGGCTTATAGGTATAATCCTAACTGTCATCTGAACAGCATTCTAAATAATAATATTTAGTATGCCAATGTGTTTTCAAAAATACGGGATGGATATTTCTTACCAGGAATACAAGCATAAGCTCTATGGAGAAATTATTTGAAATTATTTCGGTTGGATTCCTAACAGTTGGAGCAAAAAAACAATAAAAAATCATTTTAACATATTCATTCTGTGATCAGTATGTATTGATTACCTGAAATCTTGATATGAACAGTTATAAGTTGTACGTAAGCAGTTTGTAAGTAGAGCTTGTCACCTAGCTCTAATAAAATGTACAGCTAGCATCCTTTACTTTGAAATTAAAATCAAAGTGGTCAGCTACAGCAGTGGAAGACCATAGGCAAAAAGGATAAGAAAAAGTTTCCAAATCAGATTATTTGTCTCCTCTAGTTTATGTCAGTTCTAAAATGAAATGGTTTAGATGTTTAGCTAAAGACAAACTGTGTTTATAAATGTAAATTTTAATCCTGCACAGACTTGCGGATGACAGTGGCCATTATTCAGAAGTGTATGTGTGTGTAAATGGAGCATATTGAATGGAGTGTATAACCAACTTTTGTTTGGGTGTTTACTTTTTGGAGAGAATGCTTCTTCAGGCTCCAAGTAATTTCAGCATGAAAAGACTGGCTAGTCTAAACCTTCTCTTGTTAAAAATTTCCGTCCCATAAAATTGCCTAAGCATCATGAAACAAGGAATATTTATGAAACCATTTTTATGATACTGCTGGTGACATTCCCTGCACCAAGAACATGTGACATCAGAGAATGCTGCTTGGCAGAGACATTACTTGGGCCTTATACATCCCTGCCTATACTCTTTCAGGTTCTTCAATAAAAAATGCAAGTATTCCATATAGACTTCAATACATTACATGTACCTGTAAAAAAATAGTTTCACAATCATATATTTGGTCAAGACCTTTCACTTCTGATGTTTTAAAAATACTCATTGTTGATCCTGATTGGGTTCAGCTTTTGTGCAAATGCTTAAATCCATTTCTGTAGTGAAAAAATACTGAAGTTCATCACCAATCTTCAGTAATTTCAATTTACTAAAGATGATATTAACTAATTTCTGCTGCAAAACAAAATTTGTGGAATGATTACCTGGCAAAGATGAGCTTGTCAGGGAAACGAAATCAGCAGATTCCGGATATGGAAAGAAAGGGAAATTTTGAAAATATGAGAGGGTGTGGCAGTATGGTATTTGTGGAGATAAACAGATCATTTTGAAAAGCAAGTTTGGTTTAGGTGCATTAAACCAGGAAAAAATCAGCTTCTATTTGGTCTGCGACTTAGTCTCCTTAACTGAAAGAAATGTCTTACTGCATATTTCAGACCTAAATGGTAGTGAGAAGAAGTTCTAGAATACAATCTTCAGCAATTGCTTCAATAAACATGATGTGAGTACATTACATCTAATTTTTTCTAAAGCACTTGAATGATAAAAAATCTTGAATGCTGTTTTCGAAAAAAATTAGGTACATATAAACAAAATCAAAAATTCTCTGATACTTAGGGGCCTGTGTATTATGTACTACCCCTACTAATATTCAAAATCAATTGATACTGATTTTGAAGAAGTCAAGAATGCATTTTTAATCGATTTAAAAAAATGAAATGTATGTACTTATGTCAAAAGACATTTGAAAACTTTTCCTTCAGTTATACATTCAGTTTCTGATATAAAAAAAGTCAATTTGGCATTTTTTTTGTTTCTTATTTTGCAAGCAAGAAAAAACATTTTATTTCATGAAACAGTTATATATTTATGTCTTTGTCTATACTTCAAGCTATCGTGTGTAGTTATCTGTTATGCTATGATGTTAACATTGTGCATTTGAAAAATATGAGTTATTATTCTGTAAACCCAATAGGAAGTCAAATCCTAGTTTGGAAATCTTGTTCCTTTCTCTCCCAACCCCCAACCCAAGGTTCCTCCTTTCAGATTTATGAAAGAGAACATTTCTTTCTGTAAAAGGTTTTTGTGTGCCAGCATCTGGAAGTGTTTATTTCAGTGGCGTGTAATCTATCTGTGGATTTAGTTAGCACCAGACCCCCTTTTGTGTACTCCTGACTTGAAATTTTTATAAATGATCTTGTTGAATTTGTGCCAGTATGCACATGCTTTGGCTGATTGCTGCATATATCCTTTACCTGCCAGTCACCTTTGATTTATATTCCTTCCCTTCTGCTTTTGCCTTCCAAAAATGGTGCCACCGAACTGTCCTCTAAATCATTTTATTGGATAAATTACTCCAAGATGAGATGGTACAGTTTTGGCTGACTCCTCGACAGAAGGCATTCGTATAATCCATCCTTACCCACTCTGCGTAGAACCATTCAAAAAAGAGAATGAACAGGGGAAATCAGGTATTTCTTTTAGTGCTATTCAAACATGCAACATCAGACATTTGATTTATAAAGCTCTTAATACCATCTGAAGACACATAAACTGTTTGAGAATCTTTCACATACCCTTTCCTGAATTGAACTTCTTCATTATAAAAGTTTAACCTGAGAATATGGTTATGCATTTTTCTCCCAGAAATATTAAAATGTGAAAGAATAGCATATTTAAAAATATTTTAAAGCATTTCATTTGGAATAGATTACACAATATATATGACAGTTCTTTCCATGATAAAAATCTCCATTGGTTTCCTTAAACTGAACAGCTAATACTCCTATGGAATAACAACAGTTCTGTAAGCTTTACTTAATGACATTACTAATTTGGAGAGTTTTATGAAGTTTCCTGGAGAAAAGCAGGTGGCTTGGCAATAATTTAAAAGGTTCACAATTTGTGGTAGCGGTTTCAGGGGGTTTCATGTTTCTAAAGTGGGAGACCAAGCTGCATATTGCTTAAGAGTGTCTGACACAATGATGTATCATTTGGACTAAGTTTCCAGAAGTTCGTTGGTCATTAAAAGTGCTACTTGACTTTATATTGCAGTTTCCCAGCTGTCTCTACTGGGGGTAATCTTAACGCTCAAACAGAATTTATTAATGAAGGCATAAGCTTGCAGCACTGATGAAAGAGTAAGTTGCCCAGATGATTTTATTAAACAGGAACATAGATTTTTAGATAAGACAAAAATGTCATTTAAGTAGATTTGAAAAGAACTGGTTCATTTTCTTCAGAGCACTGTGAAAGTATTTACAAATGGTCTGGATAGTATTTGATATCCTGTGGGGACATTTAAAATTCTTGGATTGCACATACATCAGTGTCTTACTACACAACACAGTACATGAATTGTTGCAAGCAGCATGCGGAGCTTTCAGGGAGTATAGATGTGGTTCTGTTGAGGTAGGGGATACTGGCATGAAATGACTCTGCTGATGTAGTTTGCACAACCGCGTGGAGGGCTGCTACTCCATTGTGTCACTGCCTGTTCAAGCATGTTACACTGAAAGTACTAAACAAAACGTGCATCTTGCTAAATGTAGGAGCTCGCAGTGTAAGATTTTATTACTTTTCATATCTAATAATTCAAAAAAATTGATTTAACAAATACATTTACTAACTGTTAGTGAGAAGATAACAAGTAAGCTCTGAAGTTTGCAACCGACTGGAGCTCTCGTATAAAAGAAGGCAACAATTCCTAGTCTTGTCAGCCTGATATAGTTATTTTTTTCTAACTGGCCAGATTCAAATACATACTTGGGACATTTTACACAGAGTTTTACCAATGTAAAAGGATCTGAGGGTAAGAATACATTACTTTTTAAATGAAGTGTATGTTTTTATATGCCTCCTGAGAGGCTTAAAAAACCTTACTATAAATGTGAATCTGACTTCTGGTACTTAGCTCAAGTCAATCTAACATGTAATACATAAATAAGTACTCTAAGGATAAGGTGAGAGGTATAATTCTACAGCATATGAGGGGAAAAAAAAATAATTAAGTGTTCCAAGGTATTACACAAACATGCCCATCTTCAATAATTTACATTAATTTTTGTAAAGGTAGAGACATTGCTTCCATGTAGCATGTACAAATGTAGTTAATAAATAAAAACTTGACAGACGAAGAATCTTAAGAACATTGAAGAAACTAAAGAACAAAGTGGAGGTTTTTTTACTCATCATTACACAGAATAGTAGTGCAGCTCCATGCAGGTTTCATGTTTTTTGTGTCTGGCAGATTTTGATGTACTTTTTTTGATATGATGTGCTTGTACCATTATATAAAGCAGGATGAGCTGTTGTAGTCGTATTCTGTATGATTCTTTCAGATTTCCCTGAAAAAGAGCATTCATTCATATTTTTCTCCTTGAAAGATTTAAAAGTACTTTTATGAACTAAGACTGCTCATAGTTGCTGGTTCATCTGTAGACTTGACTGAGCCAGCTCAGATGTGAAATGTGGCAGCTGTGTGAGCCTACAGCAGTCCTGCACAGCTTTGTAGCACCGGATATGAGCTGTCTAGAAGAAACATTATGAGAACTTTAGGATCATGTAATATAACTGTTTGAGTCGAAGTTAATCTCTGGTTGAAGAAAGTTGCATGGAACTTAATTTCTCATGAACAGGATCTCGTTTTAGATGTTATTTCTACCGGTAACACTTGACAAAATTGTCCTACTCTGTTGAGGTTGGATAGAAACTGTACCTGTGGACATCTCTGTCATCGCTAACTTCATGCTGTGCAAATAAAGAATGGAGACTCTCTAGAATAACAGGGTAAATCTGGAAAGAAACAAATAATCTGGGAACACCAAGAGCAAGTGGAAATATTTTTTATAACTCTGTTATTTTCCATTCTAGCTGCCTAATTTCTTGTTCATGAAGTCATATAATAATACTCAAACTGTTGAGGTAGGCATTGTACACGGAAGACAAAAGATTTCTGAAGTTTAAACAGGGACTTCATGTTTGTTTATTTATCATGCCCCACACGGTGAGGTGTCAGTTCTCATTTAAATCTTTGATACCACTAACAGCAAAACCCAGGTTTTTTAGTGAGCAGTAGTACAAATGGTTATTGGTTTTGTCTGGTTTGTGCCCTCTGTCCTCTCTATTCTCTCTGGCAATGATGCTTATTCTCCCCTTATCCCTCTGATATGCCCCCAGGCAGCAGAAGGCAACATTACTATATGGTTGCTAGAAAATCGCTTTAACATATAAGTTCTCCTTCTCTCCAAACGAGACCCATTTCAGGGAGCCTGACTGCACCCTTGGTAGTGCTTGCAGATATTTCTCTAGCAGAATCAAACAAAAACACCAGGCTTGAGGCAACTGAACATGTTTTATAAATTTCACTTTGGGTTTCTGTGTTTCTTCCCTTCTTTGAGGTTTTGCATTATTCCAGCTTTCTGACTTTAAGTTCAAGGTCGTGTAAACCTCAGTTCAGCAAAGCAATCATCTGCTTAATTTTTAAACTAGACCTTCAGGCTGACAAAAGCATGTGCTAAATTGAGGGGTTTGGTAGTATTAGTAATGTATATTTTGATATATGTTATTTCAACATTCTTTTGTTAAAATCTGTTGCACATAGGAGAAAAAGATGGAGGAGAATGCTTGTAGAAGGAAAGGATATTCAGATATACAAGCAGAGATGCAGAGAAATACACATTTATAGTTCATAAATATAGAATCATAGAATAGTTAGGGTTGGAAAGGACCTTAAGATCATCTAGTTCCAACCCCCTTGCCATGGGCAGGGGCACCTCCCACTAAACCATGTCATCCAAGGCTCGACCCAGCCTGGCCTTGAACACCACCAGGGATGTAAATCTAAGCATATATTAGTAAATAGAATAGAGAAAATAGTCTTTGCCATCTGAAAAGCTGTAATATTTTTTGTTTGTACATAAAGTGATTTTTCCTGGCATCTTGTGTTCTTTAGACCTATAATTTACAGTAGTTCTTTTGTCAGTGATATTGACCTTAAAGGCGGTAGTAACAGATTTGATGAAGAAGACAAGATCCTGGCATTTCTCCTGCTGGGATGAGTGATAGAATGTTTAAAAAAATGTATTTAGTAAAGAAAGAGGATAGCTTAAGCAAGAGGTGTGCTGAAATTCGAGATTCACTTATTTTTAATGTGTTCTATTTCTGAAAATAGGCATGCATGCTGCTCAACCGAGTAAGTGAAAATTATGTGTCTGTGTGTACTGTAAAGGTAGGTGAGAATAAGAGAAGATAGTTAAGGGTCTTTCAGAAGTACTAGGAATAAGCATAAAATGGGATGAAATTAAGATCGGATCCTTTTTTCTGGCATTGAAATATTTGGGTCAATGGAAAGTATTGGAAGACACTTAAAAGATTTAAACTAAAGTAGGATGCAGTTGGTATTGTGTCATCAGAGAAAAATCATTAAATGAAGGGAAATTCTTCAAAGGCATATGAGACTCTAGAAAATGAAAAATGATAAGCTGGTACCAGTCATGATTTTAGTGCTGTGTACTACTGTACTTCTGTTTGTGACTGTTGTTGTGACTGTTGTGTCCTGTTTTATGATTCAACCAGGGCCTTCAACTGCATCTGTTATATCTACTGCTCTACAGTAGCAAAATTTCACAATCAGTATGGTTTTCTTGCGTTTAACTCAAGAGCTTCTTACTCTTAGTTCTATCACCCTAGAAAATTCAGTTTTCTTCTAGGTGTTTAAGTTCTTTAGTTATTTATTGGTAAAAGTTATACCCTTTCCCTCCATGTCACTTAGTTGCAGGAGAGACAATATGAGGAGGGATTTTTACTTGGTAGATGGTCTTCTGTGTCTCTGTCAGTATTTAGGTTAGATAATATGCACAGGGATAAAAATGTAATGTATCAGTCTTTCATAGAGATCCTGAGCTATTCTGCAAAACCCAAAGAAAACATGTCAAAAGTTGGTTTCCTTCAGGCTTCAATTGCTGAATGACTATGGAACCTGGAATATGCCTGACTGGTTAAAAAATATTCTGTTCTGTTTTACCAGTTTGATATGAATTTCAATTCTGAGCTTTGCCTAAGAATTATAGGCCTCTTATTTCCAATAATGCTATGATGATGATGATAATTAAAAATTAAAGGAAGAATAAGAATAAAAATAAGGAAAAAAACAATAAGTGTTTGCATAGGATTGCTAACAGTGGCAGGTTAGGTAGGTGGGGAAAAGGCTGGTATCCAACCTGGAGAAGTTGTACTAATGTACTAATGTACTAATGTAATATTTCAGGCCATGTATTGGCACAGGTCAGTCTTTAAATGTGGTGATGTGCTGACAGGATTGTCATTTTTGATGGTAAAGAATTGAGACACCAGGAAAAAAAAATAAGACCCTCTGGAGATCTGTATGTGTTAGTTTTACTACAGAAGGTGGTGAAACTGCTGGAAGCAAACAGTCTCCATGCAGAATTATTGCAATACAAACAGCCTGGAAGTGAGACATATTAATTTCACTAAGTTAATTTTGTCAGTGGTGAAGGGTTTGGTTTTTTTTTTTTTTCTTACAAAAAGGAAGAAAAATTACTAATATTTACCATCAAGAAGACTGTAGTTCTAACTGCATTTAGATATGACACTTAAATTACCATCGGAAGGTATAGTGTTGATTTGGAGTGTAGGTTAGGTGCTTCTTAGAAAAAGCGTGCAGCTTTTCTGCAGCTCTTAACAAGAAGGTTTGAACAATCTCACCATTGTGCATGGAGGGTTTTTAAGAAATGAAACATACGGTACAGAAGAAAGGTATATGCTTGTTGCCACTTTAGGAATCTTGGGATTTAATAGCTTATTAGGTGGATGGGGTCCATCTTTGTCCATAATTTACTACGGTAATACTTAGGTGATAAAAAGAGTTAACAGTACAAAAGAGAAACTGGATGGCTCAACAAATTGGTATAAAGCTATTAATCATGGCTCTCTAGGACATGTTGAAAGCCATTCATGTGATCAATGAATGTTAACTTTGAGACATTATTTCTTATTATCAAAATATAATTATCATTTATTACTTATTGTCAAATTATCAAAATTACTAGATATTCTGTATGACTGGCATCCGATCCATGTGTAAACATACTGAGCATCCAGTATCAGAGATGACACCCATGTTATACACCTTGATGGCGATGGGCAGGAGGTTCTTGATGAACAGAGATGGAAGATTTGGACTAGTAAGGAGATGAGGAATTCCAGTTTTTCCACATTCAGCCTGAGCTGGCAGCTTGACAGGAGACCTCTCAGAGGGGCCTAAAAAGCTAACTAGCCCTGTTATTCAGCCAAGAATCTTTATCGGTCATATTATAGGCTCAGAAACTCTTACTACCATGTCTGTGAGCAAAGGCTACAATGCATAGTATTATTTGCTTCCCCTAATTTATTACACACTTCCCAGTTCATCAAAGCACAATTTCCTTTAGGTTGCTGAAGCAGCCCCTTATATTTCTGATTTTTTCATGAAAAGAATTCATTCCCAGCTTCATAAACTTTGTTTTTAAGACATTGTGGGTTCAAGATTTCTAACAAATAATGTCTTTTCCGAAAAAGTAATATTTCACTTTAAATTATCAGTTGCCTGTTGCCAGGAGCAGCCTTTTGGCTTTGGTACTTATTGCCGTATACCCCAAGAATAGCAATAGATATTGGGAACTTCTGACTTGCATCATTATAACTGGGACTGATATTGTAATATCAAGTCAGAGAAACTTTTCCCTAGGGGGAAACACAAGCTATCCAGTTTTGGATATCCTTGTCTTCAACACTATGCCAGGAAGCCTTGCACATGCAAACACCATCATATATTTTTAAGCCACTTATCAACTGAATTCAACACATGCTATTTCATGATTCTGGTAGGGTAGCCCCAGTATCATCATAGATACTTTGAACTGAAGCAGGCACACAGAAATATATTCCATCTTAGGACATCTGGACACCTTGTCAGAGTGCAGAAGAAATCTGGAATCAAGTGCAGTGCAACATAAAGTCAGTAAGGCTTTGCTGCTCGGTCTGTGAAGTCCCCAGTGCTGCTGTATTTTATAATATAGATACAGGTGGAGTGGCTGGAGCGCTGCATTCATAGTGAGTGTTGCAGGTTTGGAAAATGTACATTGCAAACTGAAGCTTTCCAGTTCTCCAAGTGTAGTTTATTTAGGGTCTCATTTCCTTGTCAAATATTTTTGGAAATAAAGTTCATTGGGGGTTGTAGAGTAATGAAGAGGACAAGTCAGTGACAGAGAGTTACTGGGTTACCGTTTGATAAATTCAGTGTAAGCAAACTGTTTTCATTCCTATTTTCATTCCAGAAGAGCCAGATGTTAAGTATTTCATCTGTGAATTAAGAAAATGGGTGATGTTTACAAAGTAGTGAAATTGAGTGTCCTGGAGTCTGAAGGAATCAGTTGAATGTGATGGGGCCCATATAGCACTGTAGCTGAAAGAGCTAGTGCAGTCCTTGAGCAGATTGGCAGGGGAATAGGAAATAGAAGACTTTTCTGCTATACTGCAGCAAGCAGTGCTAAAACATCTTTCCAGTTTGGGGGTTGTATTTCAGTAAGTCCGTCAACAATTGCAGAGGACTCAAAGATCTAGAAGGAATTATTAAAGACTAGAAAATCCCAACATGGGGATATACAGAGTGCTTTATCTGTGGAGTTCATCAAACTGAAGAAAGTGATGTGTAGTTAGTTTTTAAGGACCCACTAGAGAAAAGTGACTGAGTTTAGGGTCCTAGAATTCAACATTAAAAGATATTCAGGGTGAAAATCCTCTGGATAGGTACAAACATCTGTATCTGGGCACAATGATTAGATTTCCTTTATGGCCAATCAAGAGCAATAAGCATTTTTAGTCTGTAACTTATCTCTTCCTAAGGTAGATGTTTAAGAGGGGTCAAATGAACCATGCTGTTGTCCTGGGTTCAGTGCCTTTTTCTCTATCTTAACAGAATGATGTGTGTAGGTTTGCAGAGTTCTAGATTAGGTGAGAGGAGTCCTCTCCCATGCAGTTTGACATCTAAGCTAGACACATTCAAACTAGAAATAAGACATATATATATATTTTTAACAACATAACTAAGTGCTGAAAGAACCAATGATTGTGATTGATTGTCCATGACTGGAAATTTTAAAATCAAGATGAGATGTTTCTGTAAAAGCTACGTTCAAGTTCAACCACAGCTACTGGATCTGGAGAGCTGATTCAAGAAAATTGTGTGGGCTGTGTTATGCAACAAACTCAGATTAAATGGTCCTTGCTGTTCCTAAGAGCTGTGAATCATATTTACATATTTGGTAAACTGTAATTGTGAAAGTCCACTTTGAATGCAGGTCAGCAGCTTACCCAATTTGAATTCCTGATGTTCAGGCTCAAATTTTCCAAATTATTCAGAGGAAGTAATATGGAAAATTTGTGGTAATATGCCTTCTTAAATATAGCAATTTCACTTCAGAGTTACAATTTTCAGTGCCTTTTCATTAGCTTTATGTTACACAAGGTAGCCTGATTTTTTTTTCTTTCCCTAAAAAAATAAACATCAAAACTATATACCACAAATTTTTGGGAAGAAGCTATTGATTATGTAGTTGCGACGTTTGGTTTTAGAAATGAAATTCCAATAGTTTGTTAATTTAAACAGGTAGATCAGAAAAAAAATCAGCATTACTTTTAAAAGCCAATGGAATAAACCTTTTTACAAACCCTCAGAAAATTTGGGTCATTATTTCTATATGTGGTATCTCTATACATTTATAAATATTCATATTACTCTTATAATGTGAATAAAGTGGTCTAAATACACCACTTTAATTAGAGTAGTGGAAATAACTAGTTATTTCCATTCTTTGAATGTCTTTGGCAAATTTCCATTGTGTCAACATAATTAAGATATATTAATATTAATCTAGTAAGTACTGTAACTTTACATAGTGGAAAAATAAAATAAAATGGACCATGAGAACATTTTTCAATATCAGTTTAAATTTTAATACTTAATATTGTTGTGAAAAGTTATAAAAATGTGTTATTATTTTATTACCCCATTAAGAAAACAATGCAGCAACAGATGCTTGTTACCCTGATTTTCTCAGTCTGTTTATGGGGATGTTTTATCAAAATGGGTCTTTTAAAAGTTATAAAGATGTAATACTCTTCTAAATTAGGTCATAAATGCTTAATGTGGAAAACTAATACATTTTATTATTTTTCAGGTATAGGTTTATGTATATTAAAATATGCAGCTGGTAGGAAGTCTGGAGTGTGTATAACAGAAACATATTGCATTACAAGATGTTAGTGTCTCTCTCTGAGTACATGCATTCATTATGCATATACCCACTCAAGTTTTTGGCATGTGGAAGAGACTACATTCATGTTTTGGCTCAGTATTACTTTCTAATATCAAAGATTATTTGTTTTTACTAATATATGTAAATGCTAAACCTACTGAGCACATACATGTATTTTTACCCTGTATTTACCATACTTCTTACCACAGCCACATACACATATTCATAGAATCATAGAATCACAGAATGGTTCGGGTTGGAAGGGACCTTTAAAGCTCATCCAGTTCCAACCCCCTGCCACGGGCAGCAACAGCTTCCACCAGAACAGGTTGCTCAAAGTCCCGTCCAACCTGGCCTTGCGCACTGCCAGGGATGGGGCAGCCACAGCTTCTCTGGGAAGCCTGTGCCAGGGCCTCCCCACCCTCACAGGGAAGAAATTCCTCCTAAGATCTCATCTCAATCTCCTCTCTTTCAGTTTAAAGCCATTCCCCCTTTCTCTGTCCCTACAGGGCCTTGTAAAATGTCCCTCTCCAGATTTCTTGTCAGCCCCTTTAAGCACTGGAAGGTGCTCTAAGGAGTCCCCAAAGCCTTCTCATCTCCAGTCTGAACAAGCGCAACTCTCTCAGCATGTCTTCATAAAAGAGGTGCTCCATTCCTCTGATCATCTTTGTGGCCTTCTGTGGACTTGCTCTAACATGTCCACATTCTTATTTTTTTGGGAGCCCCAGAGCTGAACACAGTGCTGCAGGTGGGGTCTCATGAATTGAGCAATTAGATGTGAAATGAGAAATATATATAAACAACATTCAGTTCCAGTTATCACCAGGTATACACTGTGTTTCTGCAAAAATGGTAGGTGTTCCCATACAAGGAGCAGTAACAAGTCTCTTAATTTAAACTTTGTTCTGTCATCCATACTAACCAGCTGGAATAGATCTGTGGTGGCAGAGAAGTGATTCAAACACCTGCTTGTTGTAGGTAGCATAGTGACCATGACTTCTTTAGGTGCAACCAGAAGGATTTTCAAATTTCAAATTTTCAAATTGATGTGGATAGAGCAGTTGTCAAATACGTACTTGCTGCACTTCATGTTTCCACTGATATAACCTTTTAGTAGTCACAAAGGTGTGTAAAGTATACACTAGATGTTGTGGCAAAGATGGGAATACACCAAATTAATAGGGGCCTGCTTCACACACACATAGAAACATCCCCTCCCTTAAAATAATTATGTATATAGGAAAATCTATGTATAGTAGTATTTTGTTATAGATGGGAAACAGGATTGTGTAGTTTTGTGATATTTTATTCTAATTACTGCAACATTTTTTGACCACATATACTTTATTGAAAAAAAAACAACCAAAACCAAAAAAACATGACCAAACATAATACTTATGCTTTCTTATGTTCAGGGCCTCATGTGAAGAACTGATAAATACATACAAAACTATCTTTCTATCCTTGAAGTACTCTCTTCAAAGCACTCCTTTTTTTATAAAGCTTATGAAAACCATGTCAGTAATAATTATAAATGCCATAAGGAGCAATTTAAATGAAGATAGAATAGTAATAGATATTTTTAATATAAGTAACATAGTCTTTTAATATAAGCAGTGTGAAAACTTAATCTTGAATCAGGAGAACCAAGTTAATCTCTGATTTCATCATTGGTATATCTTACCAAGATCAAAATAAAATATCAACAATCCTGATACTGACATCAAGGAAAACTCTTCTTCATGCTAGCATTTTGTATGGTTTGGTATAACACGGAGTATGTGGAATCATTGCAGACCTTTGTCCACATAAACACTTGCCTTTAGCCTCACTTTTAAGCTTTCTGTTTGCAAGATGCGTTGAACTGTGGACCCTGATTTCCTCCATAATCAGAGGAATTTTCCATTTGGTGCACTGCAGGCTTAGCTCTGACCATGAAATCGTTCTTTCTTCAAGTCTTCGAGCAGCTGTGTTTAAATTTCAGTTTGAGTGCCATGTAAGTCATGCTGCTTCACTCACTTCTTTGTCTGAAGTTTCCACAAGTTCAGTGATATCTGGTGTAGTGTTTTGCTTTTGGCCTAATTCTTATGCTAGTAATTTTCCATCTTCTTTTGTCCTATTTATATTTTCTGTGAGGATTAGAAATTTTTCTACCTTCTCTCATTGCCCAGCAAATACTGTTCTTGTGTTGTAGCTGTGTTTATGTTGGTTGGTAGAGTTTGTCAGAGAAATCTGCAGGGTAGTGCCCTTCCTTATCCATGTCCCATTCACTGACCTGTTTTCACTCATGTCTGGTTGGTGTGGCATGATATTGTCCTCAGGGTGTCTTATAGTTAAATTTTCAACCTATGTTTGACTCTGTTGTCTATATCATGCGTGTTTTCCTGAGGGTAGCATCTGATAAAGGAGCTTTGCAGAAAAGGGCCTGGAGATCGTGGTGGACACCATGCTGACCATGTGCCAGCAATGTGTCCTTCTGGTAAAGAAGGACAGCAGTACCCTGGTGTGCTTCTCATTGGCAGTGTTCAAGGCTCGGCTGGATGGGGCTTTGAGCAACTTGATCTAGTGGAAGGTGACCTGGCCTGTGGCAGGGGGGCTGGAAATATATGGTCTTTAACGTCCTTTCCAACCCAAACCATTCTGTGATTCTATGATTCTATGGTTAGGCAGGGCATAGCAAATTGGGGCAGGTAATCCTTCCCCTCTCCTCAGCACTGCTTCAGACCCATCTGGAGTCCACTGCTGGGCTTCCTAGTACAAGGGAGCTATGTATGTACTGGAAGAAGCCAGTGAAGGAGCACTAAGATGATTAGGGGACCGGGGCATCTCTCATGTGAGGAGAGACTGAGAGATGGCTGAGAGTACAGCCACAAGAAAAGAAGCCTATGGGGTACTTTGTCAAGATGTATAAATACTAGATTAGGGGTGTGAAGAAGACAGAGACAGACTTCTTTCAGTGCTTCCAGGACAAGAGGCAGCAGGCACAGACTGAAATACAGGAATTGCACTTGAAAAGAAAAAACTTTTTTCTTATCTGTGAGGTTGTGTGGTCAAATGTGGGAACAGGTTGCCCAGAGAGGTTGTAGACTCTCTGTCCTTGGAGATATCCACCCAAGTGGGCACATCACAGAGCAACCTACCCTAGGCGATCCTCCCTTGAGCAGTGTGTCAGACTAGGCAATCTCTAGAGGTGCCTTTCAGCCTCAATGAGTCTGAGAATTACAATATTCTTGAGAGCATGTTTAGGGGTTGTGTAAATTCAAGTTTTCTGTCTTCTCATCACTCTCTGGATTCAATACCTGCATTCAAAAAGCTTCATGGATGTACCCATTACAGTTAAAAAAACTGCAATACATTTGCTTCCCTTGTAACCATGTTAGGAACTACACCTGAAGCCTGCATACCCTATAGTTTTAATTAACCTAATCGATCACAGTAGCTGTGCTGCCAACCACCAAAGTGCTAATAGGACTTCACCTGAAGCTCAGTGAATCTGATCATCTGGTCTCAAAATGTAGTTAAGATGCTCCTCCCCTTTCAGACCTGTAGGTTTTCATGAAGTCTGAAGTTCAAGCCAATGTGCAAAATGTTGAATTTGTTGCCATTTTCTACTTTTTAGGCTTTGCAAGTATGTGATTACTATAATGTTCTGGATGTAATTCACATTAATGAAGTGGATTCTATAAAGGCAGTGTAAAATATACTTGGTTTCATTATCAGGGATCCATGGTCAACAAAGAGTTTAGTCTGCTACGAGTTTATGCTTCTTGAAAGATGAGTCAGAAATGAGCCTTTACAAAACTAAAAACTTGAGATGTGTTTCTCTGAGTGAGTTCCATAGGAGGTTATTGTTCCTCGTGGCTAGATATGCCTGTTGCTTCATTACAACCTGATAATGTAGCTTTCGTCCTGTTCCTTGTTGAGGTGTATTTCTTAATTTAGCACTCAGCCAAAGTGTTCATAACAAAGTGAAGCAAGACTTGGTAAACAGCTGGTTTATGGCTTCAAGGTTATTTTTGAGATATATTTTCTGGATTAAATATCTCAGACCCAGTTTACTTATCTGCTTGTTGTTTCTTTCTAAGCCAAACTAAAAGACATAAACACTTAGTTGTGCACTTTTCTAGGCTCAAGCTTCAGTAATAGAACATATCTTCTCTATCTGCTTTCCCCAGAAAAGTAGGACTAATGCTAATAACATTATTATTATTATTTTACCTGAAAGTTATTTTTCTCTGCTGTGCATCCAGATTAATTTGGAGTATTTGCATACTACTGATACCAATCCGAGGGCTCTCAGGGTTATATTTATATAGTTAATGTTGAAAATGCCATTTTCTGAACTGTAAGGTGCATAGCTTATCCTGAGAAGGCAGAATAACTCGTCTGGAAACACATCCTCAAATTTTTTTGGTTGAGTGTGCTAAACAAGACTAGGCTGCAGGGCCACACACATGCGGTCGCTCAGCAGGGACCCAGATGGCTGCAGCTGTACCAGTTGTGTTGTAGGAGGGTACTGCTGTGGCTAATTCCAGTGTTCTATACATTTTAAAAAACAACGTTTCGGGTAGCTGACTGTTGTAGAATGCACTTGTCGAGGATGCAGTCCAGTGCCTCAGCTTGGATTTACTGTAGTGTGGGATGGTTCTCTGCGTTCTCATTATACCCTCAGTCCTTACAAATGTAGTGTTTCTGTCATCCTACACTTGAATGAAAGGTGTATGCTTTTCTGAACTGCTCACTTTCCCGTTAGTAAGGTGTGTAAATGCAGAACAGTTATACTTTAGGAATTTAATTTCTCCTGTTTGTAAAAAGAGGTCTGCATACTCTTGTCTTGATGGTGAGAACTCCTGTCTTTAAGATGCAGTAAGTTGCTGGCGATAACTGCCACGGCAAGTCGCTCTTTAAGAATATTGCTCACTGAACTTTGCAGTCATTGCAAGAAGGAACTACAGTTTCAGGAGTTTTAGTTAACAGCTTGATTTGTTGACAACTGGCTTGCTATTTAAAGGAAGTCAGTAATAATTTATTATTTGATGAAAATGTTCATGATTAGCCACTTTTTTCCTTTTTTTTTTTTCCAGAAAGCTCAACGTTATATAACTAACATGGTTAAAATAGCATATATAATCAAATAAATTGTGGATTTTTTTATGGTTAAACTGACAAAGTTTGCATTTACCAAAACAATGAGGTAGGAATTTATCTTGCCAAATGCAGGCATACAGGAGAAGGCACTTTGAGAGATGTACATCCTTCTAACCAGTGTTTTTCTCAGTGCAGACTGTAACTGGAGTTGGGGGTGACTAGCACAGACTGAGAGATTTCTATGGTCTGACATGAAAAAAGTAAGTTGAGATGAATGCACAAAAGATTTTGGGGTATCTTTCTTCTAATTCATATAGAAGGTGGTGTTAGCACTGTAAGGGCTTAATTATAGGATTGTTAGATACAGTATAAATTTTTTGTTTTATTAAGCCTAAAACATTAATAAATTATGCTATTTTATATTCAGAATACTGTTTTCAAAGGTTTTTGCACATCTTGGTACTTGTTAGTCATATGAAAGGTGGGTTTCATATCCATTTCCCTCTGAATTTCTTTACCAGTTTTATAATCACATTTTATTAATTATGTAAATACATTTTCTTTCTGTTCTCAGTGAATAAAAAGCACAAATACAGTTTAAAAAACAGGGTAACAGAAGAGCTGGAACTTACTATCAAAAAAAATCTCAGATTTATTAAGAAAGTAAAATATTAAGATATTTTTCTCTACCATTTGCAGCTAAGAGCTCTCATAACAGTGATTAGTAAAAATATTTAAGATACTTTATTTTGTTGTTGGATTTTTCCATCTCATATTAATAGTATTTGCAAACTCTATATAGACAGAATATTTTATGTTTCTAAGTAAATTTTATGGATATTGAAAGTTTTTTAGAAGTGTTATTTAGCAGTAGCAGAAATTCTGTGCAATGTTATAATATCCTATTCCTTTAAACAAGTTATGTGTCAAGAGTTAGAAAAAGAAAAGAACTGTATTTAACATGCATGCTTAATAGGAATTAGATTCAGCATTATGAATAGACAGATATTTACTTGCAAGTCAAATACCCAATTATAGAAAAACGTGACACCCAGCAGTTTAAAGTAATTGTTGGATTTAAAAATTCAGGATCTTGTTCAGTATTTCTGTCATTTTTTTGTCATATTTCCTTAAGATCACACCCCAAGACTCTTAATTGGAACTTGAAAACTCATTGAGCTAAGCAGTGTATGAATGCAACTCTCATTTTAGACATGCAAAGAGGATTAATCACAGAATCATAGAATGGTCTGGACTGGAAGGGACCTTAAACATCATTCAGTTCCAACCCCCTGCCATGGGCAGGGACACCTTCCACTAGACCAGGTTGCTCAAAGCCCAGTCCAGCCTAGCTTTGAACACTGCCAGGGATGGGACAGCCACAGCTTCTCTGGGCATCTTGTATCTCTAACAGGAAAGAACTCCTTCCTAATATCAGATCTAAATCTTCCCTCTTTGCTTCTTACAGCAGGGCAGATACAAGCACTACTGCTGCGCATGTCATGAGCTCAAACTGCCACAGAGATTACCTAAAAATAACATAAAAGATGATAAATAGAAGAAGGCTAAATTACTGTAGGCCCCAGAGAATAGGACTGAAGAAATACATCTCTTAAAGTGGGATCATAAAAGGATGATGAGAAGTAGAAGGTGACTGGGGAAAGGATAAAGTCATTACTGCTAAAGGAAGCTGTGGTTTTGAAGATACACAACTGACCTTATCCAAAGCAGCTAAATAAGCCAGGACAAGTAGGCTACAAGTGTACCCATTAGTTTTAATCATGAAGCTGCCTTTATGCATCTTGGTGGACTTGACTGAGAATTGTAGAGGTGGCAGCTGTTAAACTGAAAGAAATTTCTGACACTTTTAGTTTTGTTGCTAATGGGCTGTACTGATGTGAATAAGGCTTACTAAGTACACAGCAATAACTGTTCTTATTTATATGCATCATATAAATATCACATTTTATAATAGCTGTAAAATAATCCAGAGAGTTTCTGGGGATTATTGCACATCTCAGGTAGTCACCCAGTCTTTTGGGTGCCTTAAAATGCTACCAGAGACATGTCATAATTGTCCAGAAATGCACTGCCTGTTGCAAAAATATACATTTTAACCAGGTAATGTGATGTGTGTGTTTAAAAAAATTTAATAATCTAAATATGATGCTCAATATGCTCTTCCCTCAAGAAGACAGATTTTACTTACCCATCCAGAGCAGTTCCAGAAAGTCCTTGCTAGTTTTCAATGTCATTTGTTTCTGCATTTAATGATGTCATTATCAACATCTTTGACCTTTCTCTCTTTCCTCTTCTTTTTGGCTTTGGTTAGTTGGGCTTTGCATTTGATCCTTGCAGTGTTCTGAGACACTCAAATATGGGATGTAATTATAGCAATAAAATGTAAAGAGTATCACAAATAGCATTCAAGACCAAACAGAAAATGGAAGGAAGAATCATGACGAAAATTCTAGCACAGTCACTATGATGTTTCTCTTAAGTTACACTTTGCCAGAAGAGGTTTTCCTATAAGAGGACTATATCTGATCTAAGTGTTAGTATAAATACCTGCATTAAACTTGGTGATAGGACTAAGTGTCATTATTTGTTTATTTTCCTGTCTTCTCTTACATGACAGATGAAATAGGAGATCCCTATTTACCTTCTTTCTGCCTTTTGTTGCTATTTATCCAGTCTAAACTCTGGCATCCTGGGCAGTTCTCTCTCATCCTGTTGAACAGATTTGTCAGCCTAATGTTTTATTGACCCTGTCTTTATTGGCCTTACGATAGCTGGTTTTGAATAAAGCAAAGCATTCCCCACTAGATAGGGTTAAGGAGTTGCCGGCAGCCAGGCACACCTTATGTTGTTTCTTTTTTCCCAACTGTCGTGTTTTTGTCAGATAAAATTGCAAGCAAAAAGCAAATTGCAATGTTTTCTAATATTAGCTGTAATAGTATGTCTTCTTCCTTGCAGGCAATTTAGCTCAAGCTGGCAGGCTGCCTATTCCAATGTGCAAGGACACTGCTTTTCTGGGAAGCTATGTCAGATAAAGCGGTTAGCTTTTCTGAAAGTGAAGGCTATATTTTTTTACTCTCGTTAGTGGAACGAGACCTTATCAGCATATAAACACAGCCTGAATGGCAACACAAAGATACCTGTTTTGCCTCACATTAGGCTTCCTCAACAAAGCATATTTCTCATGTGGATATTAAAATAATAGCTTTTAAGTTAGAAAGTGTGCTTGCTTGCACTGCAATTATTAGCTACTCAATTAGGACACTTTTCCAGCTATCTGGGCTGAGGTTTTCAGAGGAGCCTAGGGAGTTGACTGCATAAAGCTATGTCTGTACTAGGAGATTAACTGTGTCTGTGCTCTCTGACACTGAGGCTAACAAGCATCGAATGACCCACATCTATATTATTCAATTTTCTTATCCTCTAAAATAGAGTGGTCGTCTCCAAACTGCCTCCTGAGAATGGTTTCTGGTCCCTGCATACCTCTCAGCTGTGTCCCAGCACTGGGGAATGGCAGTTGCCCTGTGCCAAAAGCATTCCTGGGGTTAGTTGAACAATTTAAGTGTAAAGGGGTTTTTAGAGAGTCTGGGAATATTCCCTGAGACTGTTCCATCTTGAGGTCAAGCCCTAGCGCTGTTGACCTCTCTAAAGCTGAAGTCTTAAACCCTGGCCCTCAGAGCAGCCATATGCGAAGTCTTCATGGTGTTACTGCATGCTGTCTGATCTATGGAAAAGGTGCCTTCCCCTCAGTAACTTTATGTAGTCAATTGTGTTTTAGAAATAAGTCATTCTTCACTTAAAGTATAGCAAATGCAGTCATTTTTAAGAGCTGCACAACTCTCATGTTAGATCCCCTTTAACAGCATTCAGTACCTCATGCATCTTTGATATGATGCTTATTAATAATAGTAATAAGAAGAATGTCATAGCCTCTCATTTCATAGGCTTCAGCAATATAATGAGGTTGCCCTGTTTTACTGCACTGTGCAGGTAACACTGCTTACTGCTCAGCTGAGGATTGTGTGAACTATAGATGTCGATGATGATGCTGTCAACTTGCTGTTGACAAATACAAACAAATATTATTTTTTCTCTCCCATTTTGCTTTCCTGTAAGAATGTATTTTATCTTCTCTAATACCATTGAGATGATTAATGCCAAATCATGCTTTGAGATCCTCTGATCAAACACTGTGTAGCTGCAACTGGTATTGTGTACCCTGATGTGGTCTGTATATTTCCTGTATGTTCCTCATGGTCAAAGACCTGCTCCAAAGCTTCTGTTGTTTTTTGATTCAGGCACTGGATATCTGTTGTATAGACTGCTAATGTTTTTACACAATCCTTCTGTGTTCTGTATACATATAATGAAGTCATAGCACTTGCTGTGTGACATCAAAGCCTGTTGCTATAAGAATAAGTGTAATCTAGCAAACAGTGATCACATTGTCTGTATAAGCAGGGAAAAGAGAAGGAAAGTGGAAAAGCGGGGCCTTTTTTATTTACACAGCAATGTATTAATAACCAGCAGATTTTGAGGAAAGGGCTGGAAACATAGTAAAAGGATAAATGTTTCGATGTGATTTTTTTCAATAAGTAAGAAAGTTCATTTCTACCTATTAAAATAAAAAATACTCTTGAATTTCAGGTAGGATCCTGAGAGAGCTATTGGCATTCCCAATCAATGCTTGTTGAGATATTTTCTTTTGATTTTTTTAACACACCCCCCCCCCCCAATCCTTCTATGGTACTATTAATGGTAACCTCCTTAGCTGCACACTTGGAACAGCCCAGTGCGATAGCTTTACTACAAAGGGCTTCTGTGTATTCCAGGAGTCAGGATATAGCACTTTTCTGACAGAAAATGCCCTGTAATGAAGGTGAAGCTTAGACATTATTTATTCCAAATACATGATCTTTCCATCTGCAAGTTTATAGAGGCTGAGAAATTGTTGAATTTGGAGATTAGCAAATATAAATTACAAGCTTGACTCTGAAAATGTTCCCTTTTGGAAAACAAGTCGTATTCCCCCTTGCGAGCATTATCCTTATGCAGCATTAGATCTGTACAGAAGGTATGTCCAAGATGGGCAGCTTTGCTCATAAAGACACAGCACCACCCTCTCCTGGAACGAAGCAATTTAAACATTTTGATCCCGCGCTCGGGTACCTGGTGAGAACAGACTGTCACTTGTGTTAAATTACATGGAATATTTTTTGTGTCTCTTAGCTAGGTCCACTTTTTAGGCTGCAGCAGGTTAAAGTTATAGCTTTGCAAACTTTGAGAAGCCTAAATCCAAATTAAGGTTGGCTCACTTCCAGAAATGGCTGGAGCTGGCAAATTTAAATCATTTTCAAGTTGGAGCTGTTTTTCTCTGGGTTTTATGTCATCACTTATGAGTTAAAACTGAGGAAAAACCTGGTTGTAACCGATTTAAGCTCTCTTTGCCTCCTGCCCTGGTCTAGAATCTTTTTTCCGCATGTGTGACTTGTTTGTTGAGAACTTACCACTGATGGGATTATATAGTGTGTCAACTCTCTGGAATTGCCCATCTAATAAAGCATGGATTTTAAAGATTTTCTTTTAAACCTTTATAAAGCATCAATTGCTGAAGTATCTAGAAGAAAGTGGTTCTTAAAACATTTTCTGTAAAATAAGTTATTTTTCCACTTATATTTTTATGCAAGTCATACATTAATTGACAATTTTAAAACTGACTGGCATTACCAACGCATTTTGTGGTGTCATGCTTATGGATTAAGATCAGTAATAAAAGTTTCTTGGCACTTATTTTTCCTGAATTATTCCTGTGGTAGAGGGATGATATATATACGTAATATATTTACAGGTGAAATCTCTCTGAAGCCCCAAATCAGTGTAACTTTATGCATGTGGATGATTATTATGAACCAATCTGAGGGATGGTGGAAAAGGAAGCCATGATCTGAGGAAGGGAGCCATGGGAATCTGAGGAAACGGTTTACTTCAGTAAAATACCGGTGCCTGGTTAGGATCTGACCTTTTGAAGAGCTGTCTAAACATTTACTCACTCTCACAACACCCTCATGAAGTAGAGGATAAATATTATCTCAGTTTTATGGAACAAGGTGAGCACCAAGAAAATCTGGATTAAAACTCAGGAATTTGTGGCATGCAGTTGCTTGCTTAGTCCATTAAAGCATGGTTTGATTTGCCGGTAGTCCTGTGCTTTATAGAATAGACAAAACCTTTAAAATACCAACTAGTTTAGATAGGCAGTAGTTCAGTTCTGTTTGCACAAAACAGAGATGAAGCCATTTCATATCATCATAGCCAAACTTGGTGAATTTGTTCCGTATTTGTCTTAAAATGAGAATTGATCTTGAAAGTAGTAGTGTATCAAGCAAATCACTCCTTCTGGAGTAAGGGAAGTTTGGAAAAAGGGATGGTATTTCCATGTTAAATGAAGTAGATCATCACTTTAGCCTTAATTTACCAAAGCACATCACTAGGGAAGCAATGCTGTATGTGTAGTTATCTTGGTGAATGGTTCTATAGAGTTTGCATACAATGAGTTTACATTTGGTTTATGCAGGACAGAACTTATAAAGCACTTCTATAATTTACGCCAAGTCCTTGGGATGCTGTCACCCATCAGTTAAAACAAGGCTGAAAAGCACTGTAGAAATGACAAAGGCTACCGCCATCATCTGTTCCAAACTGCAGTGGAACTGAAATGATACAGGACAACAGGGCAAATGTTGAGAACTGGAAAAATAGAAAAACAGAGCAGCATGAAATGTCAAACCACATTTTTAAGGCACTTTTTACTATATTTCCATAAATGCATGAGGGAATTATGTTGCAAATACTTGAAACTGTTTATTTTCATTTTTGGCTTGATTTTCTAGCATTGAAAAAACCATGCCTAATGGTCTTGAGCATTCTTAAAGAAAAAAATTATATTTTACATAATGGTTTGCATGTGTGAGTTCCCTCTGGCAAGAGCACTATAATTAGCCTGTCATCTCTGAGAGAAGAGACTATCTGTCTTAAAGATGCAACAGTGAGTCTTGGCTGCTACAGCTAGGAGCAGGACATTGTGATTTTGTCAAAAGATAAACATTATCCCTTTTCACTTATTCATCTTTCTTCTCTTCCTGCTTCTCTGGCTCAAAGCTAGCCTGGAGAAGCAAAGGACAGCTGAGTGCAAACAGTTTTCTTCCATCCTCCTTCAGCAAGCCATGGCAAAAGATCTTGGCTTCTTGACATCAATAACTTCACTTCAGCTCAACTTCAAACTGTTTGGCCAGTCTTTCAAAAAATAAAAAAAGTACTATAAAAGGGGACTAAACTTCCTGGTTTACTCACAAAGTAGCAGATTCATCTAAGGCACACTTTCCTTTGGGATCGTCCATATACAGTATGGTAGAGTCACAGAATCATAGAATTGAAAAGATCTGTAAGGTCATCAAATCCAACTTTTAACCCAGCACTGCCAAGTCCACCACTGAACTGTGTCCCTAAGCATCACATCTTCACTTCTGTTAAATACTTCCAGGGATAGTGACTCTGCCACTTACTTGCCTGGGCAGCCTCTTCCAATGCTTGACGTCCCTTTCAGTTAAGAAATTTTGCCTAATATCCAGTCTAAACCTCTTGTCCTGTCAGTCGTTACTTGGGAGGAGAGACTGACCCCTACCTCACTACAACCTCTTTTCAGGTAATGTAAAGAGTGATAAGGTCCACCCTGAGCCTTTTTGTCGCCAGGTTAAACAACCCCAGTTCCCTCAGCTGTTCTTCATAAGACTTGTGCTCTGGATCCTTCACCAGCAAGTCAAGGATGTGGAATATTATTCCTTTGCACAGCTTTACTTTAGCTATTAAAAGACAATCAACAGAATAGGGCAATGGCAGACAGTGTTGTGTGTTTCAGTCTTTTGCGGTCTTGTTGCTAAAGGAAAGTAATTTTGGTAGAAAGGCTTTGCTGCTTTTGGGTAGCCATGTGTGTCCTTGATCAGAGGAGGGGGAAGGAGAGAAGGAAAACTCACAACCACCACAGAGTCAAAACAGTGTAACTGGTTTGAGCTGGCATAGCAATGTTGGTGTGTGTTAACTCTTAGTATTATCATGCCTGAGGTTTCATTTCCAGTATCAACAATGAACGCTGTAATACAGGAGATGATCACATATGGCATCTTTCCAGGCCCAGCTGGTTACAGTAGCAGGGAATGGGTAAGAAGGTGAGGTTTCCAGTGGAAACAGGAGAATAATGTATTTCATTTTGAAGACTGTCATGTACACGTGCCACTCCATCAGAGAATGTATCGATATGCTGGAGAAAACTGCAGTGACAAGGACATTTCTCCACAGATAATGATATGTGTACCAGGTTCCTTGAATGTACCCATTGTAAATTCTTTTTATTTTTGCCATGTCTGTTTATTCTGGAGCTTGCTTTGAGATCGTTTTGCTGTTGCTGTCCTCCTACCCCTCTTCTCTCCTTATGTTGTGTAATTTGTCTAAACAGTATAATTTTCTTTTCTTATTCCATGCAACCTTTCCATTTCCACCCCTCTACTTTCCTGGTACTTTCCTTTGCCAAATAGTCAAAGATTTTCTCAAATAGTCAAGATTCTTCTCAGTTCCTATGTAAGCTATAATTTAATCTATTATGAGTGAGCCCTGCTTCTGCAGGCCTGGAACTGATTACTGTTTGCATATATCTAGCATCACTAGCCAAAGAGTCAAACACCAAAGAGACTTCTCGGAACCTTACAAGGTTTTCAAAATCACCTTGTTATTCTTCTCAGATTCCCCCTTTTGTTGGGAATTTCTTTTCTCTTTTTGTGTATCTGGGATTCAGAGACCAAGTTTACCTTTTGGAAAATTTTGTAGATATTGGTTACCTTCTCAAACAGTCCAACACCTAAAATCTAATTTTAAATCAGCACCTGTTTCCAGTCTTGGACATCCCAGGAAGTCATTGATTAGATCAGCATGAGCCCTGTCTCCTCTGTTCTGCAGTGTATTTCAGACTTCTGGATTGACAGATCTTTGCTGGGAGGCTAAGAGCAAGGCTTTTGTGTGTTTTGTGTTGGTAATTGGCCCTGGTTGGAACAAATGTTTTCATTGTTTTTGTAAAATTTCTGTGCTTTAGTTATTCATCCCAGAAGGGAGAAATAGCAAAAAAATGAATAAAAAATAAATCAATCCTTTGGAAAGGTGAAAATATTAGAAAGAGGAGGGCAGTGTTGTGGGTTTTTTTTATTAAAACATTAAAGAGAGGTTTGTGCTCTTCTGAAAGTGAATGCTGAAATTTCTACTGATTGTTTTGCGCTTTATAAAAGTCATGTGCTACTATTGTGGTCTGAAAAGATGGGATAAATAGCAGCTGTGATATAGAAGAGGTCATACTGGCCAGTCTTCTGGCTTTTGACTCCTGGAAATGAATACTTACAGGAAATATGATTTGAAAGATAGAGGAAACTGTTGAACTAAGACTGAAATAGCTCTTCTGCTTTGTCACTTCCCTAAAGATCTCTGTAATAAATCTTGGTTTGCCATGATCATTCATGCATTGACCTTTATATTCTCCAGGAAGTTTCCTCAATAAAAACAAAGATATTTTGAAGTTACCGACCTAGCCATCTTCTTGCTGCTCTTTGCTTATTTCTTGGTGGTTTTTGTCCATGCAGAAACATTTATTTCTGATAATGGTGCTGCTGGTCTGGCAGGCACAAAACCCCTCAACTTTCTTAAGTGGTTTCATGTGGAACTGCATGTCTCATTTTAAGTCTCCTTTAGTATAAAATGCTTAATTGACCCATACCTCTAGATTGGATAAATGGATGTGAGTTCTGAAGATGTATTCCCATTGTTCTTACTTTGGACACTATATTGAAGGTCATTGACTGGAAACAAGGAATTAAATCAACTATCCTGATTGTCTCTAAAGTTTTGTGGAAGAGCCGTTTCTGCATTTTGAATTCTGACACTTATTATACTTTGGTGTCCTTTTTCCATGTTAGTGTCTCTCTTTATCTTTTCCTGGCAGTTCTTGAAGCCCTTTGTCTCTGACTTGGGTCTTTTCAGGATGAGCCAGAATAACAATATTTATTTCCTAAACATAAGGATACCACTGAAAAAAGGAACTCTGTTTTCTGTATTGCCTTCTGATCACTGTCATTATTCTTTAGATTATGGATTAATACCCAGCTATTGTTCAACTAAATTAATTCCTGAATTACTGTTCTCCTGAAGCGATTTGATCCTGATTTTCTGTTCTCTGCTGATGCTGGCACAAGGTTCCTTAAAGTCAGGGGAAATTAGGCTGTGACTGCTTTGCAAGTAGTGCAAATAGGAGCAGATGTGTACAAGACAAATGGTTGGTGCCAACCCAACATGCACGTGATGAGCATTTCAGTGGGGTTTACTTTCACTCTAGCACTAGGTCTAATCTGGCCCCTTTGACTGAATGCCTGTTAGTGGTTGGAGTGCATCTTTTGATTTGGTTTTATACAAAAAGAGCCCAGTTGTGTGCTCTGAAATCATGCTACGGTGCAAACTGATGTGCAGTAAGTGGGGATGAATAGGAGATTTGTTTCAAAACCACACCCCTGATCCAAACTAAAATGCTTCCATAGATGTATCCTTTTGTACCTGACTCAGACATCTCAGTAAATCCAATAAAAGGCTTATCTGTATCAGCTGGTGCTTAAATATTTCTGTGCATGTGGCCAAAAGGCTTCTTAACATCCCAATTGGACGTTATTTCACATTAATGTTACCATTATTGTGGAGACAGTCATAATTGCTGTTCTTTTAACTTGTATTTATGTAGAAAAGTAATACCAGAGAAATTCAAGTTAGAAGTAAAGCACAAGGAGATCAACAGTGGAACAATCTACCAAGTGAAATTTTGTATTGTCTAATTCTTGATGTTTCCAGATGGAGGTCAGATGAATTTCTGGAAAACATGCTTTTGTTAAACTTGTTACTGGCCCAAAATAGGGGCGACTGGCTGAAATTCTGTGGTCTGTGGTACTCAGTAGGTCAGACTAGATGATCTAATTTCCCTTCTGGCCTTAAACTGTATGAGTGTGAGCAATTCCCCTGGTCACAGGACACTTCTGTCCATTGAACACTGCAAGATCAAGCTGTCACTTACCAATAGAGAACATTTGCTATTCTGCCCTCAAATTAAGAATTTAATTTTAGGATATCACATTGTATCCTGGTTTATGATGCAAAGAGCTTTGTGTGAGCAAGGAAATAAAGCCCCACCACCTAGACTATGATTTAGATTAGGGCAACTCTGTATTGTAAACTTAGCCTTTGGTATTGCTTATCACAGTTCAGACTCAAAATCAGAGCTAGAATAGGACTTTGATTTAGAGTTTCAATGTCAGGAAGGTTAACGGTTATTGACAGCTTTAGGAATGAAATGTCAGGGAGGAAATAAGAGCAAACATGCATCATGAGCCTGCACACAGCATGGCTGGTTTTAATAGACACGGCAGATCTTCTGTAGTGACGCCTCCATTAATAGTGCAGTTATCACTGTTTCCAGATGGTGTGATCATAAACACACAGAGCTTTTGCAGGGACCTATAATTTATCCTGATCCCTTCCTCCTCTGGATTCACCCAGAAGGAAAGCAAGTGGTACCACAGCCCACCCCAACTGGTTTGGGTTTTTTTGCCAGGAAGTATGGGGTGGGGACAGGATTACATCTGGGGGTCCATGAAGCCCACCAACAGAGACTGCTCTGAGTTGTTAGTGAGCAAGTATATCCGCTGCTGTTCTTAGCTGCTTCCTTCCTTGTACCAGGCTGTTCCATGCCCCTTATTAGAAAGCAGGTTGCAGCTCCTTTGCAGCCATTTTAGACCCTCAATCTGACTCTGTGTTTTTGGGGGTTTTTTGTGTTTTTTTTTTTCCTTTAAATCAACATTTTATTAACTGAGTACACATCAATTTTCAATGAGTTCCACTCAACCACTGCAAAATCATCATTTCAGATAAACACTTGGACAATTAGGAAATGGGAGATATTTTTAATTGTATTCTTGAAAAAGTGTATTCCTTGATAAATCAGTAAAGTGCTTTAGTCTTCACCATAAGTATGGGTTTGAATACATTTGAGAAGTAGAAAAATAAAGGGTGTCTCCTACAGAAGAAATCTGCAGAAGAAAAATATGTTTTTCTCTTCCTATCTGCTAATGTAAAGATGCAGCGCTGTGAAGAAACATGTCTCCAAATATACTGAAATGGTATAATGTTCTTTTCAGAAATCTCAGATCTTAGTGTTTCTAGGAAGAATGAAATTCAGATGGCAATTTAAAAAAAAAATCCTAGTAGATGCATTAAGAAATTTTACACTTCTTAGTTTAGGTCCCTCGGTTACCTAGAAAGCGTATATGTGAAAGAATAAAAGGTATCCACTTTTGGATTTTGATTGTAGAAAAAGGAACAACATGCATTACCAGTGTATTTCTTTGCTCTGTCTTATACATTTGGTAGATAGGAGTGGGAAAAGACAGAAGGATCCAGCTTCTTCTAAGCTCTGTTTGGGTATTTCGAAAAACCAACTGTGGCACCTTAAATCTTGCTTTCATCAAGAAGATGGCAATTCAAAATAGCTGAATTTTGGGTAGTATCGCAGCAGGTCTCTTCATATCTCACTTTCTGGTATTTGTAAGCAAGCACACGTGATTTATAGAATATTTTATTCCATTTTTTTTACTTTGCCTTTCCCCTCTTTGGCCTAGAAAATCTAGAGTGCCTTAATAACCATTGTCCTTATTAGAAACTTATTATGTGACTCTTTTTGGAATGGCAAGTTGAATATGTGGCATAGGGTAAGGAATTTTGATGTAATTTGTTTAGAGAGGCTGTTTCCTGACAAATCTTTTCTGAACAGGCTACGTGGTAACTGAGAAATTGGAAGTCTTGAGGCTGGACCGGATAATGGACAATACATGCTTTCACTTCTGTTGCCTGTTCAAATCCAGTCTGTCAAAGATTGAAAATTGTTCCCTTTTCATATTGGGCAAGTGGCCTGTGAGTAATTAGTTGGTTGACTCTGCCTGGTGCCTGATTAAAATTTGCCCACAAGACAGAAACGCCACCCCATTTGGCACCTTGTCTGGTTGCTTCAAAAGCCAAAACTAAATCAGCAACTGTCTTTGCTATATTCTTTTCCTGACCAGGACTGATGTTTTATTGTGCAGTGTGGAAATGCTTACGTTTTGTTGTCCCTAGTTTTGTGCTCTGTAATGCCTGTCATAAGTGCTACATTTTACATAGTAAAAATGGGTTGTTTCCTGGGGATGGATGAATTTAATCCCCCTACACAGTGCCAGGATCAGTGGTTTACTCCATCAACAGCTCTCCTCAAGGAATAACCTGGTGCACCCGACAGACTACTACCCGCTGCTGGTCTTCCAGACAGGTGGGGGGGAAGCTGCTTCCCGCAGTCTGAGGGGGATGAAGAAAGACTACAGGGCCTTGGGGCGGATGGTGAAAGAGTCTGGGGCTCAAGTGATCTTCTCCTCTCTCCTTCCATCTTCCACTGATGTGGGAAGGAATGGGAAGATTCAGTTCATGAACAATTGGCTTCGAGACTGGTGCTACAGGCAGGGCTTTGGATTCTTTGATAACAGCTGGTTTTATAGGGGACCAGTCTGGACAATGACAAGTGGGAAAGGTTTGTCTCACAGAGGCAAAAGGATGCTGGGGCACAAATTAGCAGGGCTCATTTGGAGAGCTTTAAACTAGATTCGAAGGGGGATGGGGTTGTAGCTGGGCTTGCCCCAGTGGGGCAGCGCTCCAGAATTGATGAAGACTGGGAGGCCTCCTATAATCCTAGGGTGAAATCGGTGTGCTCAGCTCGCTCCCTGGAATGTCTGTACACCAATGCGCGCAGCATGGGAAATAAGCAGGAGGAGTTGGAAACCTGTGTTAAGTCAGGAGACTATGATCTGGTGGCAATTACAGAGACGTGGTGGGACAGCTCACATGACTGGAATATAGTCATGGAGGGCTATGTCCTTTTCAGGAAAGACAGGCCAGCCAGGCGGGGTGGTGGGGTTGCTCTTTATGTATGGGAGCAACTACAATGCACCGAGTTCTGTCCAGGAACAGATGACGAGCGAGTTGAGAGTCTGTGGGTGAGAATTAAGGGGCGTGCTGGCAGGGGCGATACTGCTGTGGGTGTCTGTTACAGACCTCCAGATCAGGGTGAGGAAGTTGACGAGGCCTTCTACAGGCAGCTGAGAGCGGCCTCACAGTCACAGGCCGTGGTCGTCGTGGGGGATTTTAACTTCCCTGCTGTTTGCTGGAAGGACCACTCGGCAACCCAGCCACAGTCCAGGAGGTTCCTCCAGTGTATGGATGATAACTTCCTCCTGCAAATGGTGGATGAGCCGACCAGGAGAGGAGTGCTGCTGGATCTCATCCTCACTAACAAGGAGGATCTGGTTGAAGCAGTAAGGGTTGAGGGCTGCCTTGGTTGCAGCGACCACGAGATGGTGGAGTTCAGGATCTTGTGTGGTAGGACTAGTAGAATACCAAGTAGAATTGCAACCCTGGACTTTAGCAGGGCAAACTTTGGCCTTTTCAAGCAATTGCTAGGGGAAATCCCATGGGCAAGGCTGTTTGAAGGTAAAGGGGCCCAAGATAGTTGGTTGACATTCAAGGATTGCTTTTTCCGAGCTCAAGATCGGAGCATCCCGACAGGTAGGAAGTCAAGGAAGAGGGCCAGGAGACCTGCATGGCTAAATAGGGAATTGCTGGGTATGCTCAAGTGGAAGAGGAGAGTTTACAGGTCATGGAAGGAGGGGCTGGCCACTTGGGAGGAATATAAGGCTGCTGCTAGAGGATGTAGGAAGGCAGCTAGGATGACTAAGGCCTCCTTAGAATTAAACCTGGCGAGAAGGGTCAAGGACAGCAAAAAGAGCTTTTTCAAATACATGGCAGATAAAACTAACACCAGAGGCAATGTATTCCCACTGATGAACGGGACGGGTGCCCTGGTGACAGAAGATACAGAGATGGCAGAGTTACTGAATGCCTTCTTTGTCTCTGTCTACTCTGCTGCAGGCAGTCCTGAAGAGCCCTGTACCCCTGAGACCTTAGATGAAGTCAGGTCAATGGAGCGGTTTGCCTTAGTCGATGAGGAATGGGTTAGAGACCAGTTGAGCAATCTGGACATCCATAAATCCAGATGGGATGCACCCGCGGGTGCTGAGGGAACTGGCGGAAGTCATTGCTAGACCACTCTCCATCATCTTTACCAAGTCCTGGGAAATGGGAGAGGTGCCTGAGGACTGGAGGAAAGTAAATGTCACTCCAGTCTTCAAAAAGGGCAAGAAGGAGGACCCGGGTAACTATAGACTGGTCAGCCTCACCTCCATCCCTGGGAAAGTGATGGAACACCTTATCCTTGAAGACAAGCCATCTTAAGGCATATCAAGGATAAGAGGGTTATGAGGGGCAGTCAACATGGCTTCACCAAGGGGAAATCATGTTTGACCAATCTCTTAGCCTTTTATGAGGAAATAACACGGTGGATGGATGATGGCAGAGCGGTGGATGTGGTCTACCTTGACTTCAGCAAAGCATTTGAGACAGTCTCCCACAGCATCCTCACAGCTAAATTGAGGAAGTGTGGTCTGGATGATCAGGTAGTGAGGTGGACTGCGAACTGGCTGAAGGAGAGAAGCCAGAGAGTTGTAGTCTATGGGGCGGAGTCTAGTTGGAACCCTGTAACTAGTGGAGTGCCTCAAGGGTCAGTACTGGGACCAGTATTATTTAATATATTCATCAATGATTTAGATGAGGGAATTGAGTGTACTATCAGCAAGTTTGCTGATGACACTAAGCTGGGAGGAGTGGCTGACACGCCAGAAGGCTGTGCTGCCATCCAGCGAGACCTGGACAGGCTGGAGAAATGGGCAGGGAATAACTTGATGAAATATAACAAGGGGAAGTGTAGAGTCCTGCATCTGGGCAGGAACAACCCCAGGTTCCAGTACAGGTTGGGGAACGACCTGTTAGAGAGCAGTGTAGGGGAGAGGGACCTGGGGGTCCTAGTGGACGACAGGATGACCATGAGCCAACACTGTGCCCTTGTGGCCAAGAAGGCCAATGGCATCCTGGGGTGTATTAGAAGGGGGGTGGTTAGTAGGTCGAGAGAGGTCCTCCTTCCCCTCTACTCTGCCCTGGTGACACCCCATCTGGAGTATTGTGTCCAGTTCTGGGCCCCTCAGTTCAAGAAGGACAGGGACCTGCTGGAGAGAGTCCAGCGCAGGGCAACGAAGATGATTAAGGGAGTGGAGCATCTGCCTTATGAGGAAAGACTGAGGGAGCTGGGTCTCTATAGTTTGGAGAAGAGGAGACTGAGGGGTGACCTTATTAGTGTATATAAATATATAAAGGGGGAGTGTCACGAGGATGGAGCCAGGCTCTACTCAGTGGCAAACAATGATAGGACAAGGGGTAATGGGTACAAACTGGAACACAAGAGGTTCCACTCAAACTTGAGAAGAAACTTCTTCTCAGTGAGGGTGACGGAACACTGGAACAGGCTGCCCAGGGAGGTTGTGGAGTCTCCTTCCCTGGAGACATTCAAAACCCGCCCGGACACATTCCTGTCTAACATTATCTAGGTGTTCCTGCTCCGGCAGGGGGATTGGACTAGATGATCTTTCGAGGTCCTTTCCAATCTCTAGCATACTGTGATACTGTGATAAGTATCATCCCAAAACACACTCCACACTATTTCTGCATTTGCTAAGAGATACGTGAGACTTAATCATGAATTTTGAGTTGATTCATGCCCAGCTACAGACAAAGGAAGGAGATATTACAGCAATTAAGTGGCACCATATTATCAAGAAAAATTAGAAGCTTGCTAGAATGGCTCATGAGTCTCAGAGCAGGGGCAAACCTATGGGCCACCATTTCTGGGGCAGCACCTCAGCCTTTCACAATGGGAACATTTCCACAAAGGTGAATTGAGCAATTTCTTCAATGGGCTAGGCATACATTTTCTTCTCTTTGACATGAAGGTGGCATGTGCCTTTTTTTTCCCTCTTCCTTCTGCTTTCTTTTCCTTAAGCAAACTAAGTAATTACAGCCAAAAGAAAAAAGAAAATTGCATGCTTCACTTACATTTATATTTAATATCCAAGACTGAACTTAAGCTTGTGGGAAATATGAAAACTCCCTCAAGCTTTTGAGGGCTCTGTGCCTTGAATGCCAATTGCTGGCTGCTCCAAATTGGTGTTTATGATCCTACTACTCCTACACACAAACACTGAATTTCTCTTGCATGCCCAGTGCCCCTTTTGGTATTGCCAAAACTCTCTGTCCTACAACTCTCGTAAGCAGTAGATCCAGTTTTCTCTAGTTTCTACATTGACTGCTAATACAGCTGTAGAGCTAAAAGCTGTTTGAGAGACAATGAAGTAGGTTTTGGATGGAATTATATCAAGACAGAGAAGACCTTCACTTCTTTACAGAGGAGATAAATTCAGCAAAAGAAAAAGACCTGAAGAATAAGGTTGGAAAGAAAAGCAGAGAGAGAAGTGGCTTACATAAGAAGGGAGAGTGGGCTGGGAAGCTGGGGTGGGTAAACTGAACTGAGGGCAAAAAGATAACGAGAAGGAGAGATTTGATTAAGGTTAAAAAGAATAGAATAGGTAATAAAGTAGGTAAAAAATGTTGTTGTGAGGAACAGGAAAAGGTGAACAAGAAAATATGTTGAAACAAAAGTTTTCAGGTTATTGGAGATTATCTTGTAGGTTCTAAGTACTAAGTGTACATTTTAGAAAACTGAGAGAGAAATTATAATGAAGAAACAAAGAAGAAAGAAGAAAAGTTTAAGTAAATATTATTTAAGGTCTACTTAAACTTTTAGCCGCATAGCTCCTGGTAAAATGACCAGGAGTGAAATAGCTAAGATCACTTATTGGCTTTCAAAATCTCAGCAGTGGAGTTTATACTATAGAAATGTTAGAGATTATATTACTACTATGTAATAATATATAATAACTAAATGCAAAATATATAAGCTAGTATCTATATATGTTACAAATATTGACTAGCATGAAGAAGCATAATGGTCCAGTTATAAACTAAGTATAGAGTAACACAGAGGGTTCTATACCTTGTCTAAAACCAAAAGTGTAGGGAAATAGGCAAAATGTTGGGTTTTTTTACACAAATTTGATGTTTGTTTGGGTTCTTTTTTATTTTGAAGTTTACTGCTTTTGAGATAGGACAGTTATGTGTTTTGAGAAAGGAGTGGTTGATGAGAGGAAATGCCTCAACTACATATTGAACTCTTAGAAAGTCACACCTGCATTCATGCTGCCATCCAAATAGCACCAGCATCCAAAGGAATTAGCAGGATTTATGAAAGGACAAAGCATCCTGAGAACACCTAGGGTGATGGACTCATTTGAACCAGACTGTAAGCATGACAAAATGGCGCTTTGGAGCTGTATGATCTTTTGAAGATACGATTACCATTACAGGTGCTAAACATCTGGAAATGCAACTCTGCCCTTTTAAAATTCTAGCTGTGTTTCTAAGTCCATTTTAGTTGTAGCTGTTATTACCTGTTGATAAGAGCAATACAAAATATGGGGCAACAGATCAATTATTCACCCAAAGGCTATCTGTTATAAAGGTGTACCTGTGGTGCTGTGTATATGGCTATGTACCTGTGTCTAAAAAAATAGGTCTGAGCCCCACAGAGCTGCTTCAGATACTTCTGCTCTTAAATTATGATTTTGTGTGAGAGAAGGTTTTCCTTCCTACCCTTAAGGATTAATGGGAGGAAGTGTTGAACTCACCATCTGATGCAGCATGAAAATCTGCTGTAATTTCTACTGATTTAAGCTATTTTTTTCCTTTTCACCATGTTAGCATCTGAAGCCTAGTATGGCTTTTTTTGACTGCATAGTCCAGAGTATTGCACAGTACACTAGTAAAACTGGAAGCTGAAGAGTCAAAATCCTCACCATAAATGGGCTACAATGGTGCATATTCCTGCCCTGTACAATGAAAATCATCTTGTTCATTTACAGTACGTGCTGATGGAGGCTTCTGTTGCAGTATCATTTACAGCCGTGTTGTCTTTGTAGATGCCTTCCACAATGTAAGAACACTGATGATTGGAGGGGGAAGGGGCCGACCTTCCATTTGCCATATGGAAAACATCTGTAACAGGCAACATAGCTCTCTAAAGAAATGTGTTGCTGTTTCTTCAAAGTGTTACATAGACAAAAGGTATCAACTTGAATTTTAACCAGGGCTGACTGTCCCAGGCTCTAGACCCATTTACCGTAATACCAAAGTATTCTTTTACACAAGACAGGCAGTAATGTTTTTCACTGTCTCACACAAAAAGAATGTAACATCAACTGGAAAAGTACAGAGTAGTCAAAGTGCTCCAAAAATAAAACAAAAGAAACAATATCATGCCCTTTTATTGTGGCCCCTTAACTCTAGTCCTCTGAGAACAGTGCTGATTGATGTCAGTGATGCAACCTAAAAATTAATGTCAATTACCCAAAATGAAATGCACAAAAGCGACGTTAAGGGTCTGATTTCAGGCCAAAAAAGCCAGGAAATTCAGAGCTACTGGACAGCCGAAAGCCTGGATTTGACATTCCCATTTTACCAACAGCCATTCTGCTGGGGGGAAAAGGAGAAACAAAGAAAAAGGGAATTACACCATTACAATAAATAATGTGACTGAGACAGCACGCTTTCTTTTTGCTGAGGTCCAGACCCACTGGGTCCCATTAGCTTTAAGACAAGAAACTCCAGTGTGTTCTAGGTTTGGAGCTCAGTAACTCCTCTACCACTTTTCTGCTCTTTTTTAGCATAAAATCTTTCATTGCTTTAGTAACAATAACCTTTTTAATTACTGTAAATGAAGAGTTAGGTATGAAACCTGATTTACAGTAATTATTTGCTGTTCTTGTATTTCCACCCATCGGAAGTGGGGGTGTTGCTATCAGCATGACTAGCACATGTTATGTATTTAGTGCAATAATTGCACATCCAAACGGGATCTACCCCGCACTCTTTGATAAATGAACATGCAGTAATCGAGATGTTCTGGTGTCAGCATGCACACAAATCAAAATGTTCTAACATCAAAGAAGTACTCATGAAAAAAATTCATACAGGATTTAAATATTCCTCAATGTTATTAAAAAAATATGGGCTGCAATATTATGAAAAGCCCTTGGTGGAGTTACAAGCGGGTAATCCATCTCCCTATTCGTAGGCCTCTGTTTAATGACTGAACAATGGCAATCAGCCAGAAGAATCTCATGGCCTGGCCGGTTTGTTTTCAGACAAGTATCAGTTTTATAAATGTGCATATAAATGTATGTCTTCTGTAAAATTGGATACAAAAGAAAACATATGAGATGTGGTACTGAAGAAGAGAGAGCTTGATGTAATAGGTCAGACCACGGACCTACCAATGTTAGTGGCATTGGTCTGTATTAGCATTGCAAAGTAAGTTTCATTTAAGTGTGCCATAGCAAGTATTGCGTGTAAGTGAGCCTATGGAGAAGGGAGTGTAGTATGAAAGTTCAGAGTCCACATAGTTATTTCATTTTCTTCACATAGTAAATATTATTACCACTAATCAATGAGAAGCAACCAAAAGGAATATTTAGTCAAATCTAGAAAGACATTTTTGATTTCTACTATTCTCAGTGACCATCTGATGTCTCTAGGATGGAGCATTTTGCCAAGATGATAGGCAGACAAGGAATAGACAGACAGAAAAACATTTGGAAAGATTATAGATAACCTAAGCTGCACTTTGGAGAGACTAGAAGTCTACCTTAACTTGTGAACCAGCTTTTCCAACATATGAATGTGGGTATAACGTTATTTTAAAAGTATAATGTAAAATAAAGTCTGGGTTTCCTTGGGATCCCAAGTTTCTTGGTACATCCTTGCAGCTCATAACTTGCCAGAAGCAATTTGAAGGTCCAAATACCTGAAGGAGTCTTTCTGTCCTGCAGGTGGCCACTGGGAAGAGACCCAAGTCCTGGGGCAGCAGAACCAGTCCCTGCAGCGTGCATGGTGATTAGGAGGAGGCTGTGCTTTCTACATGTCCCCACTTGCTCATTTACAAATGAAGCCACCTACAGTTGAGCTCTTCATATGCTCCACATGTTTCGACATTGAGATCCTAACTGCAGGCTGTCAGGAGATAGTGAGCAGGGACACTACCACACTAGACCAAGTCAGGGGATCTGGTATTGTTCACAGATGAACAGATCATTCCTGTTACCAATTTTTTCAACTTCTCTTATTTGCTTTGCATATACTGAAAAAAATCTGTTCTTCGCACTGCTTTCTTTTCCACATCCTCTTGGATCTGGCTTGAACGGGATAAATGAGCCATTACTCTGGTGGGGCTGGCCAGTACTAAAATGGGTTGTTACTTAAGGGAGGAGCATCTTACTGTGATTATCACCAATTAGAAGTAAAGTGTTAACTATTCAAAGGAATTAACTTCTCTGCTTTATGTATTTTGCAGGCATATTGCATTCTTTGAATAAGGAGTAGGACATCCTACATATAATTAAAGAATAACCTTTAATTGTCTTAATTATATATGCTTCCTGTCATCAAGCAACTGTACCAATATATGCCGGGATTAAAGTTCAAATTAGGGATGGAGCTTTGTTTTGAAGTATAAGGACATTTGGCTTTCATACGTAATGGACCATTTTTTTGTTAGGATTCGATCCTGGTCTTCAGAGTTTCAGGAGGGACCAGAAAATGTATTTTGATTCAGGGCTATTTCTAATATAAATGTCATAAAACCTCATGGTGTGTAATAATTCATTCTTCTGGTAAAGTATTGTTTTAACTGGTTAAACTGCCTCAGCACTTGGATTTTTTCTCCAGCATGTTGCAGAAATACGTGTGAAAGATTGATTGGATGCCATTCTGCAGCCTAATCCTACATAATTTATTCAGTTTTACCTGAGAGAAAGGTCCAAATGTATGTTCTTCTGGTTTTAATCAGTCCGACTACAATTGACTCAACTTTTGCCTGAACAAGGAGTGAGTAAAAACTGAACGAGAGCCTCAAGATTTGGCTCTTATTCATTAACCTCAGGGCAGACTTCATTTTGTATGACTTTTAAGCTATTAAAATGTTGGTTGGCCTCCATTTGAGCTCAGATTCCTAATATCACCAAATAATTATGTGTAGATGATGAAATGAAAAAACAGGCATGTAGTCTCCAAACGCGCATTTCAGTCTGGGTGGCTGAAATGGCTCGTAACACTCAATGCATGAAAATGGGGTGGATTGAATAAATTAGCAGAATCACAAAAGGAAACCACTATAGGAAATAGTTTTACACGTGTAATCACTGAAATACTCTAGTGAATGTGTCAATCTGTATTAAATAAATATATTTGTTTATAGACATGCTCTGTATTAGCTTCCACTCTTTCACAGCACTTTGCCAAACAAAATCCCACTAGATGTAGGATGTTCGCACCCGAGTAGGAGTTTCTTGGATAAATATTTTTTCTATATTGAGACCAAAACCACTTCTACAAATTTCAGACTTTGATTGAAATAGTATATTTCTTTTGCCCCCCCTTCCCCTTTTTTTTCCCCCGTTTTCCTTTTTATTTTTCCTTCCCATATCCTCCACTGGCAACCACTGATGCATTACCTTAATTCCTCTTACCTCCCACCGCTCCGGTGAGCAGGCGCCCCACTGCAGACAGAGCACGTCAGTCAGTAAGGAGCCCAGCTAGAAGTGGCCACACCCGAATGCCGCCACCAGCAAAGGGCCTTGGAGCCTGAGAAAACTCCTCTGTTTACAGACTGACTCTCTGCCCTGTGCTGTCGGTTGGGTTCTCATTTCCCCCGTGAAATGCTTCCTTGAATCAAAGGGAGAACAGCTATGCTATGGTCTCTGCAGAGAGCACTCACAGGATGTTTTTCACGGGGTGGAGGAAGAGAAGTGTGTTGCAAAATGTCCTTCTCATTAGAATTTCAACAGTTTAAGAAAAGAATGTAGGTGAACTGCCTTGTTTTGCTCAGATAATTGGATTTATTTCAAAGTAATACCCGCTCCTTCTACCCAATTTCAGCATCCATTTCTGTACATCTGGTATTTCAGCTGTTACAATGGAAGTTATAATGTAATGAAAATAATAATAATGGATTAGCATACAGTGTTTTCAAAATGCCTTGTATTAGCTCTGTAATCAAGCAATCCTCAAAAAAGGTTTTCAGCGATTGATAGTATTTCTGTTTCAAAGGCAGGGGAAATTGAAACACAGAGACATTAAGTGGTTTGTCTGAGGCCACACAGCAAGTAAGTGTCAGAGCTGGGAGCAAAGCCCAGCCCTGGCTCCTGCCCTTGTACTCAGACGACTGTACCACACCATATTGTTTCCAAATAAGTTTGCTAAAAATCGTATGCTGAGCTCATGAGGAGTAGTGCCATGGAGGAGGAATTTAACCCCTTCTGTCACTTCCTACAGAAGAAGAACCTGAGCCTCTACAGTAGTAGAGAGAAACCTTAAAAAGCCAAGAAAAGCCTTCCTTGGCAAGAGGGAGCCATCCAAGTTATTTCATGCTGAATTAGTCTCAGGTTGAAGGAGTTTTTATTATTAGTGGTATATTTTCACATGGGAGCGCTTTGACCGTTCACTGCCCTTGAGTCATAAACCAGAGGTTTTAGTATCTAACCATCCCTGAAGTCTTTTCTTTGTATGTCTCAAAGCTTTTAGCTTTAACATCGTTCTCAGACATAATAAAGTTGCCCGCATACATTATTACTAAAGCAGCAAGTTGAGACACATCATAAGAGAAGACATTGGCCTCCAAGCAACTCAAAGTATTTTGACCAGTTTGATGACATAAGGCATTAAAAGTATTAGCGAACTAATTGTGATGCTCATGAGGAGATTGGGGATACTCGGGAACCACCACATTTCCATTGCGACAGAGGGATTGACCTTTCCCAATTACCCTGGGGTCCAACAGGTTGTACCCATCAAGGTTTGGTGCCTCATGGAGACCTGCTGTCTCCAGGGCATTTCATAGGCAGACAGTTATGGGCCATTAGACCCACAGCAATAACTTGCTGGGTTTTGTCTTGCTGTGCATGAGAAGCAGCCTGCTCCTTTGGACCAGGGAAGGCAGGTAATGGAACTCATCCACAGGTTTTGCAGCCTGGGGGAAGGAATTCCTGTCTCTGACTGTGAACAGAGAGCAGCATGAGGTTGAGTAGGGCTCAGAAGAGGAATTTATATCAGTGTGCTAAGCAGTGTCGCCTTTTCTCAAACAATTAAAATGGTTTCTTGCTCTCAGACAAATAAAGCCTATTAAAGTTGGTGGCAGTGATGGGAAGAACTTTATGAAAATATGTTTGTTTTGCAAAGCTGGCTGCCAAGTATTGTTTTATAGTTCAATTTTTTCCTTCTTTCTCCACTGTTTACAGTACCCGCTGAGAAACTTAAAATGATCTCTCTCTCCCTACCAATTTTGTTCTTCTTTCTTTTGGCAGACATTGGCACCCCACTCCCACACCCGGGTTCTTGCTGCAACAGAAGCCATGATCCTTTTGCCTTGTAATTCTTTTTTATAATACCAACCCAGCCCTGAGAACAGTGTTTGCTAGTTAACTGCTGTATCTCAAATTTGGCCAAATGAGCTGAAGGACAGCAGTACAAACCCTACATTTTGTTCTCCTTCCACTGCTAATAATGCATGAGGTATCTGAGAAGTACATTTGGTCCTTGTTTTTCAGAGATCCTATGTCTCCATTGGCCTTGGGAATGTCGTTACTGCCAGCGGCAGAGAGCAACTGTATAAAAAAGTTGGGTAGCTGAGATCTAGACTATGTTCTTTAATAGGCCTGGATGATATATCCTGGATATATCCTGTTCCAGGGCACAGCAGCATGGTTTTATGTGATTATTGAAAAAGTTTAAACCATTGGCATATAAAAGGTAAATCAAAGCCCAGAACTGACTTTGTTGGAAAGCATTTTGCTACAAGCTATTGAAGGCTTGTTTACTGAAGCAGTGCTTTTATCAGTGTGCGATGTCTGCGACTACCTACATAAAGCGTGCTGATGATCTTGGTCACCTTCCTGGACAGCAGCTTATGATGTGGAAGCCGCTGCTGTTGCCATTGTCTCACTGGGTGGCTGAAGGCTCGGGAAACAGACTTGAGCAGCAGAGTGGTTTGTTGGTGTTTCTCACACCTAACTGTAGTGTCTCTGGGACTAGCTTAAATACAAATGCGGCTGCGCTTCCAGGGGGACCACCACTGTATGGGTAGATGGATGCTATAGATTTCAGCACACCAGTCTGGCCTCATCGTAATGAAATCTGTGAGATTTCATGAATACAGCAGGGCAGATCATCCAAAGCATCATAAACTAGTAAACCTGGGTGTTCACAGATATATATTTGGGCTTTGCTATTCATTATTGACCATGTACTTGACATTATATACATAAAATGTTCCCTCGCCCTCTGAGTAATATCAGGCATCTGTGCTTTGGCTACTGATTAAAGATGGTTTTATAGAATTAGAGCCTTCAGTGCTATTAATAATTGGAGAGAGAATTATCCATTATATTTCTTTTGTAACATGTACGCACTTTTAATAAGGAGAGTTTATATCCACACAAATTTATATAAAATTAAACAGAAACAACTAATTCTAAGCAACATATGGATTTTCTTCCTATAACAATGCTGCTTATACTTTGCCTCCTAAACTAACTGTTATTTTAATCTCTAAATAAGCTGACACTTCTTTGTGTATGGTTTGTCTATGAAGGCTAGGAAAAATTAGAGCAGTAATCTTTTAATCACAGGGGGTTTAATGTAGGTGTTTGTAGATGTACAAAGAGCTATGAATCTGTCCAGGATGACTTGTTTGATATTACGGTGGGCTAATGAAATTTCAAAGTTAACATTCCCCAAATAAAATGGGAAGAAGACACAAGGAGAAGGGAGCAGATTTAAAATTAGAGAATCTTTGTGGTTTATGGGTTCCAGGTTATTTGGAATGGAATGAAAGTTAATGCTACATCCTTTTTTCCATCCTGCCAGCCAGTGTCTGATCCAAGAATGTCTCTTATTTAAAGGGCAGGGCTCCCTCCACTGTTCTTAAATAAAGGCTTTCACTGTCTGAGATCCAGTCCTCCCTGATATTCACAGTAACATTGAAAGACTGCATGAAGATAATTATTTAATGAAAAGAAGTTTTGCATATGATTCCCCTATCATAAGTCTGTTCAAGTCATATGGTTCGATTTACATTTATGCAAATGTGAGAGAATAGAGTAAAATTACCAAAGGAGGAAAGGACCGTGGCATGTCACAAACAAGATGTGCCTATTTGTGTTTATGTTTGCTAATGAAGTTCAGCCAGGACTTGCTCTTTGATTCTGATGTCTCTGTCTGCCATTCCACTTTATGCATTGTAATTAAACCACTTGCCCACACACATACAAGAGGACACCAAGAAAGGGTGACTTCAGGTTTTAAAAATGCTATACTGTGACTTGCTTTACAGGACCTATAGTTCAGGCTTTGCAGATTTTAAGTGATACAGCAGACCTGTGGTATGACATTGTGCCTTAGTTTTAATGTAAGCAGAACTCCTGGCTTAAACCAATGGAGGATTTGGCCCAGTAAACATTAGTGTCTAGAATGCCCACTGGAGATGTTTTATCCTAGACTTTCCAAATTTTATTCTGAATAAGAATTAAACATCAGCCCACGTAGAAATTACAGCTGTCTTTCTCCTGTCAAAATTAATCTTTCTCATCACGCTACAGCTGTGGAATTATGCACTAGTGTGAACTGTTAACTGGAAACCATTTCTAGCCAGGGTGCCTCTTCAGAAGTCTTAGTTTTCTAACCTTATGTGTTACCTAATTGAGGAGTACTCACATCTTCATATTTTGCTGGGACTTGTTTTTGTAGATCACAGCTTCAGTATACCTTGTGTTAACAAACACAAGATATATTATTATTCTATATTATTATACAGAATTATCTAACCCTAAATTGATCCTAAGAACTCTTCAGTAGATTGTTTTGTTTTGTGTGACCTTCTGTGGGGATGGGACTTCTGCTGCCCTCTTCATATAGTGTTTTTTTGTGGTTGTTCATAATATGCTACCTCAGGCTACCGCTACGGATGAGACATGGGACCAAAAATTGAGAGTGGAAAATGGATGATTTTTCATGAAATTTGAGTTGCTGCTTGACTAAGGCCTATTGTTTCAGGTTGCGTTTTTAAAATGTTAATTTTCCTTTCTTTCAGCAAACTAAGGGCAAAACATGATATTTCATGTCAGGTGACTCACAGCAGTGAACGCTGCTCATCTTTTCTGCTTCATTGTACCTCCTTTCAGACTGTTGGAAAAAAAAACCTACCTTCATTTGCTAAATAGTGATAGCATTCCCAAGATCTTTATATCAAAATCCAATGTGCTTTAATAACTTGAAGGAACAATATTTTCAAGGCAGGGTTCCTATATTATAGGTAAATAGAGGATGCCTGAGAAGCCATGACAAGATGCTTCACAGGGTGCCTAAATTGGTTGTCCTTTCACCTTCATCAAGGTCAGAGGAGGGGGATGCAAAATCTTGTCATATGGTAGCAAGGGGCAAGAAATGTTTCTGTGAAAGCTAAATTGGCCAAATAAGGTTATACCAACTTTTCAGATCATGGAATCTGTTCTGGGAAAATGAACTATGTAACTTCTGCCAAGCTGGGTGATTTCCCATGTCTAAAAGGTGGTCCTTTGGCCACCTGCGCACACAGTGGGTACAGTAACAGGCTGACAGACCTTCAACCACAGCAAATAGCCTACAGAAGAAAAAAAAAACAAAGCACAGTCTGGTAGACAGTACATTTTGAGAAGGAGCCCACATAAAATGCAGTAGATGCCCCAAACGAGCTCCAGGGTTGACTATGCACTTTTGTTATCTCCTGATTTTGGGCTTTATAGCAAGATATATCCAGCAAAATACATACAGCAATGGCTTACCATTTTAATCCCACATCAAGATTCTGCATCATCCTCTAGCTGTAATTCTGAGCCAAGTAATCGTATTTTTTTAAAACATTGGATACTGCCGAAGTGACATAAAGCACCAAGAAGCATCATCTAAAACCTTTATGTTATATCAAACCGTGTTAAATGACTGCCACATACGTAGAAACTCTTGCAAGGGCACATACACATGTAAGTTTCATTAAAAACATCTTGCTGTTCCTCTTCGCAGTTCTTGACTTGTAAAGATATGTCTTTTAGTATCACAAATTCAGCTGTATAGATCGGAAAGATGTATAACTCAGAACTATGGGATGACTGTAAAATAGTTTTGCTATGCATAAAAGCATTTTGGAGGTTAACCTTTATTATCTAGTAATGTATCGAAATAAGAATTAAGTGTTATCTTGTTATGGAATGGGATGAATCAAACTCAACTCCTCTGAAATACCGATTTTCAAAACAGTTACCTTTAAGCTGAGTTTGAAGGTAAAGGTTGTTTCTGCGTATAATGCTTCAATTTATGGCTATATTCCATAGTAAAATATGCATATATCAGAATCACTTTCTCTTGCTTGGGAAGGAAAAAAGTGTTGTTTTCATTATTGCTGAACTTCAAAATGGCTTAAAGAATTTTGTTGGTCCTTTCCAAAGAAACTGAACTTCAGGCAGAGATTAAAGCAGAGGAAATTTCAGCCCAAGGGCAAATGTTTCAGAAAGTTTAAAGTATGTGAAACAGTGAGTTAAGTAGGAAATAGTTTTCAATCCTAACTATAGCCACACTAGTTATAATATATGGCTAAATATAGACTCATGGGTGTGTCTAACTTTCTGAAGGTGTTATCCTCTCTCCTCTGAAACTTGCTTCCAAAATGACCTTTTCAGGGGTATAACTAACTGTATAATATTGCCCATGTTGGAAAATATTAAACTTATTTCCCAGGTGAGCCCAGCCAAGCCCAACTTTGCTTTGCAACCAAAATTCCTGTTGAAAAATTCAACCTTTTATCTTTCATGTGGATCCAACTTTATACTTGGGTTCATTTATCTTCAAGCAAATTGCACAATAGCCCTGAATATTTTGTTTATGTGTTAAAGGTTGTCACTTTGGTTATAAAGCTCTGTATAAATATCGGGGTCAATTTGCTAAAAACATTACTTTTGCATCGACTTCAAAATGCCAACCATAATGGTTTGGGCAAGCTGCAGATCCAAACTCCTTTGGACTTGCTGCTTGTGGTTGTGGGAATATGTTGGATCCTTTCAAAATTATTGACTAGTCTGTTTTGTGCATTTTGTGTTTGGATGTAGAGTCTTTGGATTTCTTTTTTGTTTTGTTTGTGGTGATACTGTCATGTCTGATGGCTGGCTGTCTATCCCAGAGCTCATACTCTGCTCTTTGGCTTTAATGCAATACACTACTAGGTCACTACATTGAAGTATGATGTTAGTGTCAAGGATGCTGTAATAAACATCTTGCACATATTTCCTTTTGCATATTTAGTGTCTGTAAATGTCTCTCGGAATACATGCTTGCTGGTTTTGAAATTATTTCCGTACAGTTCGATATAAATACTATTTATATACAAAGTTGTTTGAGGTTATCCTTTGCTGTTAATGAAACTTTTCTAATTCTATTTTAAGAGAGGAAAGAATTGATCTTTCTGAAATTAATTAGGAAATTGGTAGTTATATATGGCACTTCCTAAGTGCTTGAACTTAAAAGGTAAAAAATAATCTGACGAAGCACTAAATGTAATAAAATAGATGGCTGTATTTTTATTTTTGAAACTGAGTGACTGCTGAAGGTGAACCAAATAAAGCAAAAGTATTTGCACTCCTTCCCTTTTTGAAGCTATCATTAATATCACAAAAAAAAAAAAAATCCAACACATTTTTAAACTGAGAATATCCCCTTAAAATACAGGGTTTCCAGCATGCCTGGTGTAAAAAGGGATACTTTCCTGTACTGATTCAGAAAGAGATGTTAAAAATGTATGAAAGGTATTTTAGTGAGACATTTTCACAGGGTCTTTTAAAATTATTTTCTCAAATGCTGTTTAACTCCTGTGTTTCTTTAGCATTGGAAACACTTGATGCCAGGTTACAGTATGTGGGATATCAAATTATTTTGTGCTGACCAGAGGGTCTTTAATTTGGTTTTGCAGGGTGGGGATTATACCAGTGTCTGTTCATATAACTTTAGACTCAGACTGTAAATTAAGATTGGAAAACTGTAATTATTCAGTAATTTATAGACTATTAAGATAGGTTAGAAATGATTATTGAACATAGTGAATAGAGAACACATGCTTAGAAGGGACAAACAGATTCAGCATAATAGTGTATTTTTGGCATCATCTATTTTGCAGGCAATTAACAAAATAGGATGTTGCATTTTTGCATATCTCTTGCTCTCCTGAAATAGTCGCTAACCACTTGTTAACCACACTGATTTTTTTTATAGACAAAGTGGTTGCTCATAGCTTCCCCACCAGAAATGTTCGGATTAAGCACACTATTAGATTGCAGCCAGAATAGTCTACAAAACAGGAAGAAAGCCTTGCCTTTCTCTCTGCCTTCTTCCCTCATTTAAGTTGATGTGATAATTCATTACAGATTTTCTCTTTCTTTGACAGAGTGCCTACCGCAGAAATGGGATGACTTTTCTCGCCTGCTAGTATGAATGTGGCTGCAGCAACAGGAAAGACAGTGTTATATTAAGGTGATTTTCTTTTCCCCTCCATGGAAGGAAAAAAAATACAAGCTCCGATGTCTCAGTGTACCAGTGAGTGGGCTGGTTTGTTGTGACTATCTGCTGGCTGACTGTCTCTTTTTCCAGCCCCCTCAATCGTTATTCTTGTTTACTAGCTGGAACATTTAGCTAATTAATGGCAGGATGTTTGGGATAGGGTGTAGGTGGACAAGAATGCAGATCAGACAATGCTGAAGTTTGCAGGGGACTAACTGCTGTCAGCCTCTTTCTGAAATGCAATGTCATTTTTATTTAAGTCTTTGGAAGTCTGTATGTTCTCCTAGAGATATATTTTTTTTAAAAGCAGGATGAGGCAGAAGGAGGCCAGAGATAGACTGGGTTATATGAGTTTTTCAAGGTTATTAAAAGGTCATATGTGTTTTCCTTATGATCTTTACTGAAAGCAAAACTGTTTTCCACAATTTTCCACTATTTTCACTATTCCTCCCAACTAATTTTTAACTGTTCAGATAGGGTAATCCAGTTTAATCCAATGAGGAGCTTTTTTTATGAGAGTAATAGCTAGTTCAGATCCAAAGATACTCAGAGAAAAAGTTCAGATTAACTGTACTTTACCAGTTAGAGACTTTTCTTTTTTTCAGATCCAAGGATAGTCTAAATCAGCCCCAAATTCTAGGTATTTAAGTCTCCTAAGGCTCGAGCCATCAGTATCTGAAATCAAGGAGAGCCTTTGCAGTGATTTGGCACTGGATTGGACCCCTATTCGTAAAAATGCATCCTAAAGTACTTGAATAGCTGTGTCTGTCTCAGTGGTTGTAGGCAAAGGCTTAACGCTATGTACTTGCTCAGCATTTGCTGCAGGAAGCAGATGTTGTCTCTGTTATTGACAAAGACAGCATTACTGTTGGGTTTGGTTAAAGAAGAAATGGGCTTTTTGCCTTTTTTATATTTTCGTTCACGTTGTTTGTTTTCAGATTTATTTTTTAAATCTCAGTCCCTCCTTCTATGCTTTTTCCCCATCCGCTGCTCCTCCAGCCTTCGCTGGCCTCAAAAGCACATTCATTTCTTCCCATAAAAACTGTACAAATATAGAGCTAACCACAATGATGCTTGACCAGAGAAAAGGGCTCATGCTTCAGCCCATCATCAAGATATACAAGCATGGACTGCTTGTATCCCTGTGGTACCCCTTGGGCCCAGGGGGTCTGCTCCAGCCACTCTAAGCCCAGTCTTGAAATCTAACTTAAACCCCAAATTAATACAGAGTGCTCAAGATATCATGAGGAGATGATAGCAAAATATCACTTGCATATAGTTCAGCCATCCTCCTCTTTTATGCTTAGTATGTGAGGTCTTAATTTTTACTCGCAACAATGCTCTTGTTGTCCTTTTAAGTGGTTTTGTTTCTCTGCTTTTCTGGACCTGCTTACAAAAACTTTAAAAATACATATGTATTTTAAATAAACAGAAAAATGCCTCTTCTCTTTACAACCAAAATATTGTGGAAGTGAGCTTTACACATCAAATATTACTGCCATTCATAAATTGCTATTTTGTTTTACCTGCTTACGCTTCTATTTTCTGGAATCAATTTGTGTGTAAAGGACTAAAAGTAATGTGTACAATGCAGTGTATTAAATGAGGGAGGGAAGTTTTCTGATGTTTCATCTGTACTTCTTGAAATGTATGATTAAACTTTTCTTTTTATCATCACTCTTATTTTTTTTGGCGTCCTTAATCATAGAAAATTATATGCTTGCTGCAAACATCCAGACTTTTTAAAAGGACACCAGCATTTATTGTATTTGGTTTCGATGTGCAGGGATAGAGACAGAAGAAACCGTTTCAGGCACTGGGTACTGGAATCAAAATAGTTTCTGTAGCTGTATCTCTCCCAGATTTTACATTTTAAAATATGCATAAGCAGAAAAAATACTGGCACTTACTTTTTACTGCTCTACTTAAAGTCCCAGAGAATGAAGACTCGACATACATTTCTCTCAGAAATATGACAGATCATGTTTTTGTTGGTCTGCTGTGTGTTTGTCTATCTTGAACAGTCTGACAGGCAATTATTTATAAAATCTGGGTTTGCCCAGTAAACCCATATAATAACCTTACACTTCTCTACACAAGTCAGCTGAATTTAGAGTAGAACAAGGTGGGTTATGTGTCCCTATCTTGCACTAACCGAGTTTATTCTTCTTTTGGAAAGTAATCGCTTTTTTCATTCATCTTCAGGGTTGTTCAATTTAAAACACAAAAGTGACCACTAGGACTTGGGCTGCATACAGAGTGTGTCCTACCACCACTTCATGTGCTGCAGAAACAGAAGTGTATGTTTAAGCTGGTACTACGCATTTTATCTTAAACTTTTTTTCTGTACTGCAAGTATAAAAAACAGTTTGAGATTCAGTTAATGGCTGTGTACAAATAACTTTGTGCTTGTATGATTTCAACTTGAAGAACCTTAGCAAGGATTTGTAGTAACTGAGTCAGTTTATGCTGATTGTTTAACATCAGTTACCTGAAGAAGAGAAACGGAACCAATTTCAGTAGGAGTAAGACTGCGTAACAGTTAAGGGTGTGGGGGTTCTGCTCCATGTCCTTGCTGTATGGTTATACTACCTAGCTTTTCAGTTTCCTAATCCAGCCATCCACAAAAGAGGGATGATAATTCAGCTTGAAAATTGTCAGAGGTGACAGAGCCACAGCACAGATTTCTAGTGGGGCTTTGTCTCATTTCCTGGCCTGTCCTTCCTCAGGGTTTCTTCTGAGAAAATAAAGCCCTTTAAAACACTCCTGCCTTCATCTGGAAATCAGGAGAAGCTGACAGTGCTCCATATTTCTCCAGAGACACTGAGGACCTTGCAGAATTTGCCCCCCTGGGTTTCCACAGTACACTTCTCTTTGTCAAGTGAAGATATCACTGGCAGGGGGGAGGTGTTTTCAGGCACTTCTTGAATTCAGATGAACCTTAGCGTTGTATTAACATTCTGCCATCAGCCGTGCCTAGATCTCATAAAATGTTTTATAGCTTCCCGTCTAGCTCATACAGAATGTTTCATAGTACATAAACACTTCTACTAATAATTCAAGAATAAATAGATAGTGACATTAGTCACAAGTCTAACCTCTAGCTGAAACTTACACAGTTACAGGGTGTGTTTTTTTCCTTGCCTAAATGAATCATCTTGTCCAAGGTTAGACTTTTTATACCTCTACTATATATCTACACTGAGTGGTGGTGCAGCTAGGGAAACACAGTGGTGGCATGCATTAAATCCAGGGCTTTATTCGGAGGGCAGAGAGCCAGTGCAAAGCAACAGAGCCATCCCCAAAGGAATTGAATGTAAATTTGACGGTTTAAATAAGGCCAGATGCCTTAAAAAATTATTTTGAAAGCTGTATCTTTAATGTAGCTCTTAACTTGTTTTTTTCTGCTTCAGATAATGATGTTGCCTTTTACAAAGTAATAAGAAAAAATAGCTCTCATCTATTGTGGGGGGACAAAAATCAGATCCTTTGACTTCTATAAATCACTGAAATGTTGGCAACTGAAACAAACTTTTAGAAGGCAGATGCCTGAAAATTTGAAGGAAACCTTCATATTTTACTGTTAAGAGCTTTTTAACTGGCTAGAGAGCACTCTAAAACACTGCATTAATAGCCATTCTCAGTAATCAAGCTCCACTATACTTATATACTATTTTTCCTAAACAAGATAGATTAGTAGTGTAAGAGAGCTGGAAAGATAAATAAAGAAAATCAAGAACTAAAATTATAATAATACAGTTTCATTTTACATTTTATAGCTCTCTTCTTTATTTGTGATTGATCATTTATCTTAATTCCTATCACACAGAAATATTGGCACAAGAGTCTTGTACCAATATCTGTGCATTTCTGGACTAGCCTTCATCCAGATGCTTCGCAGATTTTCTTACTGATTTTGTGATCTGTCAATCTTTAGTACTTGTCTGACTTTGATTACTCTAATATCTTAGTGCCTCACAGTCTTCCATATATTTATGCCTGCGGCACTGCTTTGAAATAATAATGTGTTGTTATCTCCATTTCTTCTGAGGCACGGAAAGGATAAATGACTGGCCCCATGTTGGGAAACTTGGGACGGTTCAGAAAACCTGGATTTCCCAAATCCATACTGATGCTCTCAGCTCTAAGTCATCTGCACTCTGCAGTGAAAATGATAGGTGTATGAGAAAGCACATAACCCAGCCCCACAGGTTAGGAAAGTGGCAAAAGCAGTATCCAACTGGATCTGCAAGAGGAATTTGGGGAGGAATAATGCAGTCACTCGATTTGGACCTAATCCAGGACTCAGTGCTTTAAAACCTTCAGGCTGAAATATGCCACAGCCACTTAATGACCTGGTGCAGAAACATAAATGCTACATTTCCACCAAAACATGGACTGTGGGATACTTTTCTTCCTCTCCACACCCTGCCGGATTTCTGCATCAGAAATCACCACGAGGGATGTATCCTGGCAGTGCCAGAGTGTTCTTACCTTCATCTCCTCCCAACCTTCCTTTGCGCAGAGCATCAGAGCTGCTAGAAGCAATAGGAGACATACAATTAAGAAATGTAGATGCCCTCTTTTAAATGGGGCAGCAGCTATGATGGGTGTTCACAAAGGTAAACTGTTGACTTTTAATAAATGAACTGAATCTGATTCTAATAAAGTGCAGCTGAATTGTGGTGGCTGATCTCCTCTACTAGTCCGGGAAGAAGAGGTGGTGTAAATATCAGAAGCCATAGCAGGATTCAGAAAGTCAAAAGTCAATAAAGCAAGTTGGCTCAAACCAGTTCTGTTTAGCTCTCATTTCCATAAGTATTTAATTAATCTGCAAAATAAAAACAACAAAGAAACTATTGCATTTCTTGTACTGACATGACTTCTTCAGATCTGGAAATGAAATGGCAGCAACTGTGTGTCAAGCCTAGGTGAAAACAAATCTCTTAAAGAAGGAGAATGAAGGTTTTTGTAAGAGCAAGGCCCCAGCTGAGCTCCTCTCTCTGAGCTCCCTTGCTCAGAAGATCAGTGCTGAAATCTGCTGCACATGCACAAATTTTGTTGTAGCTTTAAGTAAATAATTTCAGTAAATTAGATGTGATGTGTCTATCTTTCTCCATGTCACTTCACCCTTACTTTAGTATTTAAATAATTTATATTCCTCTGTTTTGGAATATTATCAACATTTTAGTAGTCCTAAATTTTCCCTATTCAGCAGATTTTGGTGTAGGCAGAACACAAATATATCGAAGCAATTATTAAGGGGTGCTTTTAGCACCTGGGAAAGGGTGTCTTCGAAAGTCAGTTTCTCTATGGAAGGTGCTGCTCTGATTCATCTTCTCTGGGGTGGTGGCAAAATTGATACATATCTTCTGTAGGGCTTGAATTTGTACAACAGTTGAGATAAACCTTGAGGTCTCTCTCAAACTCATATGCAGCCCATTTTTTTCCTCAGTGTGCAAATCAGGTATGAGCCCAAGAGATAAAACATGACACATTCTTCCACTGGAAGATCAAGAACCACTGAATATTCCAAGGTAAGATAACCTTAGTCTGACCGAATTCAGCTACATATCACTTGGGAAAAAAAAAAAAAAAGTGTTTCTTTTTTCCTATTTGACAGTTACTTCATGATTTTTTCCACACTTTGGTGATCAGAACTTTGTGTTCGTATGTTTGGCCATGAAATGGTTAAGAATAGTTATTTCTCATATGTGATCAAGTTTCTCAGTCAATACAGTGGTAAATGTGTCTCTTTTTCTACAGCTGTTGTGTTTAAACAGTGGGTTAAGAACCTGTCCCATTTTAAGGGCAAATGTATTTTGGAGCAGAGTCTGAGTCAGTTGCTTTTATTCATGGTACCCAAGTAGGTGTACCCATCAAACCTAGTCCACATTGCTCTGTTGGTGTGTCCAGAGCAGAGAGAGTATATTAATATTGTCCCTGCAACGAAATCATCTGAGAAATGACCAAAGCTCCATCCACACATGGGTTAATAGGAGCAGCGTGAAGATTATTCCACCAGGACTCTGGAGTTTAAGTATCTGTTAGTCCCTATGCTTAAAACTCTGTTAAACCCCTTTATACAGGTGTCTGTGAAGCAGAGTACTATGTTCCCATGTCTGTTAATGGGGTTTAGGTAGGAAATTAATGTTGCCTTGGGACAAAATGCATGCTACTGTCAAGCTAAATGAGAAAAAGCAAAGGCTTTGCTATGGACTGTGAGGGGAGGTATGGGTATGCTTGCAGGTTAAAATCTTACTAATTTTATGGTAGTAAAAATAAAATTTGATATAAGCATCCAAATTTTTGAAATTTTGGCCAAAGTCCAAACCTTCTCAGTGTTTGCCATGGTTAGTTTTCATAAGTGTGTTGAAGTTGGGCTTGTAGATGATGCTGGATTCATTTTTAGTTTGTTGAGGCTTGTTTTATTTGTGCTTTGGTATGTATTTGTGGTGCACAGTCTGAAGGGATTTTGCATTATAGTTGGTTTCTTTGGTGGTCCTAAAAGCAATGCAAAATTAATGCAGCACTTAAGGATCCTGTTATTAAAACTTTATTCATAGGTGAGCCAGCAAAGCATAGAAAATTTATGTATACGCATATATATTAAATAAATATGAATATACATATTCATATTTTTTCAGAAAGATTGAATTCCAAACAACAGCTCTGCTTTTACAAATCCAAAAGCAAGCTTGACCCTGTTTTGGTACCTCCCTCTCTGCAATGAAAATAGTTTTACCTGGTAAAGATTCTTACTTTGTTAAAGTAATTTGTACCATTTGTTTCGTTGCTCTTGTATTACTCATTTTTCAATTGCACAAAGTTTAAACTTTAAGAGGTTTTAAAGCCTCATGAAGTGTTATAAAAATCATCTCTGACCTCCTGTATGAAAAAGGCATTTTCAAATCTGTAACTGGGGGGGGGGTTGTTGTTCATTTGTTGTTGCTGAGGTTTTTTTAAGTCCAACAGAGTATTGTTTGAGAGGGAAAGAGATCTCCAAGGTCTGGGAGTACCCCAGTTTATGCACTGGGCACACAGCAGGTATTTTTGTAGCACTTGAATGTTGAAGGGAGTTGTCAGAGGTGGACACTCCAGAGTTACTTCATTGCTCCATTAAACTGTGTCTGAAAAATACTTAAATTCTATAATACATGAGTCGTGCTCTTGGCAACTATTTTCTTCGTTCAGATTCCCAAAGGTGAGTGGATTGTGCCCTCTGGGGGCTCTTTACTGCTTTAACTTAAATTTAAGGGTGGTGGGTTTTTTTTTCCTTTTTTTCTTTCTTTTTTTTTTTTCTTTTAACTTAAATTTCCTTTCCTTTCCTTTCCTTTCCTTTCCTTTCCTTTCCTTTCCTTTCCTTTTGTTCTCCTGTCTTTCTTTCTGTCTTTTCTCTTTCTTTTCTCTCTCTTTTTCTTTTTATCTCTTTCCTTCTGTCTTTCTTTCATGTAAAATGTCGCATTGATTTCCACCCTCCTTGTGTCTTATGTAGGAAGAAATTTATGTGCCTTTTACATCAGGAAGTCTAGCTTTTCCTGACGTTTTATTGCTTTGAATATTTGAAACATTTCAATCCCAGACAATAAATATTACATGATTATTGTTTTCATATGGATAGGCTATTTCTCCCTGTTTTTTCTATCCAGCGTTTTACTAGCAAGTGACACCCAAAAATTTATGGGTACTCAAACCATTACTGTTCAACTTTGCTGAGGAGGTCAGAGAGTCCCTCAATTTGCATGCAACATGTAGGGAAAAAAAAAAGTTTGACTAATCTCCTATGTTTTGAATCCTGCAGGGATACAAATTTACATTTTTCCTTTCAAAAAAATGCTCGTATTGTAGCTCAAGCCTTGTTTCCACTGAATCGAGGCTTAGGTGGGAAGAGCAGTGAACCCCTACTAAATGCTTCCCAGATCAGCAACTGGTAGCCTTAGGAGTTTACTTGAAGTTGGTGGGATGGGTTATACCTTTCCGTAACTAAAAGCATATGTTTTCTGCTCACCCAGGTCAGTATTTTGTTGCTCTCATAGTAGAAATGATTCCTGGTCAAGTGGGAACTGTAAAATAAAAATTGAGGCTGCGCTTTTAAACGCCTTCTGTTTGGGAGAAGGCAGCTGGCTACTTGCTGTATGTATGGAGCACCAGCTCTGCAGTATGAGCTCTGGTGACAAAGTCTTACCTTACAGACCCAGGTCTGATTTCACAACCAGCCAATAAAGCAATGTGGGAAATCTCTGGTCAAGTAGCTAAGTTCATAAGAATATAAGAAACACAGGTTCTGCTCAGAAGCACTAGATCGTCTGATTTTTTCATGTTGACAGTTTTTCATGGATACTATGCAGAACCTGCTGCTTGTGATCCATCAACCATCATGTTGTCAGTGACTTCAGATTGATGATAGATCTTGATTGCAAAACTGGATCCAGGATAACCAATACATCTCCCTCTTTCTGTCAGTTCCTGATTGAATGTTTCATGCAAATTTCAGTAACTGTCTGCATAACTATAAAAAGAGTAATCCTAATGTGTTTCAGGAGGAGGCAAGCTGTCAAGTTGTGGAGGCAATAAAAAAAAAAATAGGTCTTTGGAAGTTTATCATCAGGCCACTCTCAGGCTGGATAAAGGTTTGGTATGGGGATGAGAAAAACAACAAAACTTGTCGAAGTTTTCAACCGCATCAACGCCTGTGAGCTAGTTGTTCTTTCTCTGCTTGCCTTGTGCAGACTAAAGGAACCAGAGTCTAAATCCATTCAAAAAGAAACACTAGTAAGTACTTTGTTTAAAGCCTTTTTCAAGTCTTTTGTGTCTTTACCCTCTCTCCTGTCTCATCTTCTTTTGGGAATATTGAAAATAACATTCAGTTCTGTGCTGCCTTTGTCTGTCCTTTTCCATGAGGTAAACGTGTGCTTTTCCCTCCCTGTTTCTTACAGACTTTCAGCCAACTCAGGTTTTCCTGTTTACTTCCCTGTCAAAGACATCATTGATGATATCACTCCAAGTCTAGAAATAAGGGATTTGCTGCTTTTCCTAGCTTTCTGCAGCTCCATTTGGTGTTATATTGATTTTGCATCACAGCAGACTTGGCATATCTACTGATCGTTTATTTATTTTTTTTAAGCAGATGCTTCCCCCCCCACTCCTTTACCAAGACATGCTGAAGGTGAAAGCACTGAAATGGTTTTATGGAGACCTGAGCTCCCATCCAAACATCTCAGTGTCTCATCTGTATCATGGGGATCAATTTGTGGACCCAGTCTTTTTAAAATACCCATGATGATAATGAGAAGCCTGTAGGCTCCAAAATTCAAATGAAAAGATGATGGTATGGAAGCTACAATAGCTGTGACTGAAAAACTGATCACCACAGCTTTGCAAAACCTGTTTTCTTCTTGCACAGACAGAGGTAAATGCAGCAAAGCAGCTGCATCATCAAGTGCTCTGTTTGTTTCTTCTGATTTGGAAGCCCTAAATATTTTAGTGCCTCAAGAAGACACTTAGTCCTGATAAAGGCAGTTACTGGCTCAGAGTTCCCTCTGTGGTTTGGACACAATTCTTACATTCTACACAACTTGAAGCAAAAAAAAAATCAGATGTGATCTCATGTAAACCCTTCACAGTTATCAAAACAGACTCTGATTTAATCTCTCAAAATCTGTGATTTGTTGCTGAACAGTAAAGGTACCACATGTACCTTTACATGTAAGGTAGTATATGAGGTTTCTCAACTGGTGATATTTGTAGATATACAACAACCTCCTCATGAAAGCACCAGCCTTATGGCTGAAATCAGAATTTCAGGTTTTCATTTAAGAAAGGAAGCTGCTGCTTTCAGAGCAGTGCTTGGGCCTGTGCATAACCAGTTTACTGCCTGACGTCATTGGCAGCTTAGAATAACACCTCTGAGAGGAATAAAGTAATCCATCTTTCTCAGCGAGGTATTAGCAAACTCCTACATCTCATTGAACTCTTCTCAGAAGTACCCTCACATTGCTAAGTATATGTTGTCTCGTCGCCATCACTGCATTTGCAAGGACCAGGGGCAGCATCTGTCACCCACCTGACATGAAGCTGGCTCAATAGTTGGTGTAATTAGAGCACACTGTTAAAGGAAGACTGTAAATAGGAATGTTTTCCTGAACTGAACTCTGTATGATCAGAAAAGAGGAAAAGAAGAAAAGCCTGGGGACATCTAGTAAGGAAAGTAAGTTCATGATCTGTTGTGTTATACTGAAGGTAATCGTAGTGATCTACAACCACCAGTGAGTCTTGCTAGCTAGAGCTAATACCCTTACCCTTGGGTCTCACCATTTTATTGCTGCTCTGCAACAGGATGTGCAACTGCTATGCATTAATATGTTATTACAGATTGGCTAGTGTAAACTCCAGGTGTTGAGAACATGATTTATTCTATTAGCATAAAAAGGTGTTTTCTATGGCCATATTAAAAATTATACTAACTGTTGGTCTTGCCACTGCGCTGTGTGTGGCACATGCCAATTTAAACCTGTCATTTCCTCTAATTTAAGGATATGTCCTCAGAAGATCATTAATTTGGGGTGGAGTTGGGGATCATAGTACTGCTGTGGCCTATTAACCCCCACCTGGCCATTAATCCCCGCAAAGAACCTTTTCCCAAAGATTTCTGCTACTGCCATATAGTGACTGAAGCAGAGACCAAAGAAATTACATTTTTGTGTGTATTTTACGTTTAACTCTATTTTGCACTGCATTTTTAGTTTAAAGTGAATTGTACCTGTTATGTGATATATGAACCCAGTAACTGATAGGGCTGTATTTATAGTGAATTCACTACTTAGTGGACCACACAACTCTTTAGAGTTATATAAAACCCCACGTTTCCTTATGTTCCCCTGGACTTACCCCAAAGCAGCACATATTCTTGCAAGCACCAACCCTGACTACGACAGGGATGAGCAGGCATGGCATCATATACCCCCTAATTGGGCTTCCCTCTGCCAGTGCAAGAATCAAGTCCTTGTCACACATTAAACGGAGCAGCTGGAGAGTCAGTTTCTGTGTCTTGATCAGTTCTATGTGTGTGTGAAGGCAGTGGAGGGACTTCAGTGTGTCTCAGATGACTCCTATGGCTTCAGGATCACTCATGTAATGCCCTTCCTGAGAAGCACCAAGCCATCTTTGTGCTGCCTCCCCTCCACATGTTTCTTTGGGGGGACTTTATCATTTTACTTTCCCACTCTCAGATACTGTTCATGTTGCTGGGCTTTACACTTGATTTTCCAGTTCTTCATGCCTTGTATCCACACAGCTTAGATAGAAGTCCTTGATCCAGAGCTGATTTGAGATGACCCCGGGGTAAGCACAGAGAAAAGACTGGTCATAGAGTCATAGAATGTTTTGGGTTGGAAGGGACCTTAAGATCATCTAGTTCCAACCCCCTGTCATGGGCAGGAACAGCTTCCACTAGACCAGGTTGCTCAAGGCCCAGGATACGGTTGGCTTTCTGGGCTGCAAGCGCACACTGCCAGCTCATGTTCAGTTTCTCATCGACCAACACCCCAAGTCCTTCTCCACAGGGCTGCTCTGAATCTCTTCTCTGCCCAACCTGTAGCTGTGCCTGGGGTTGCTCTGACCCAGGTGTAGGACCTTGCACTTGGCATGGTTAAACTTCATGAGGTTGGCATCAGCCCATCTCACAAGCGTGTCGAGGTCCCTCTGGATGGCATTCCTTCCCTCCAGGGTATCAACTGAACCACACAGCTTGGTGTCACCGGCAAACTTGCTGAGGGCGCACTCAATCCCACTGTCCATGTCACCAACAAAGATGTTGAACAACACTGGTCCCAACACCGATCCCTGAGGGACACCACTCGTTACTGGTCTCCAGCTGGACATTGAGCCATTGACCACAACTCTGCGTGCATCCAGCCAGCCAGTTCTTTATCCACCGAGTGTTCCATCCATCAGATTTATGTCTCTCCAGTTTAGAGACAAAGATGCCATGTGGGACAGTGTCAAAAGGTCTGCATATGTCCCAGCCTTGTGCACTTGGCTTAACTGCTTTTTTTTTTCCATCTACCCTTTCAGTAGCATTGCACAAACATCATATCTCCTAGAAAATCCCCAGTCTTGCCTGATGTAGAATCAGCTCATATTTTTTTAGGCATCTTGAGAGTGGATTAACTCTTTATGCTGCACTAAGCTACCAGCAGCCCATACCTAAGAGGGGCCAGTGCACAAAGCCTGGCTAGAAGCACATCAAGCTTCAGGGCATCATTCAAATGCACACAGAAAGCCTATCTTAAGCAGGGTTCCTTCTACCTGTTTTTCCTGGCAAAGTTTTATCCACCCTGTGTTTAAAGACCCCCAAGGATGGAGATTTCACAGTCTTGAATCTACTGATGTTCTTGATCCTCATAAATTTTTTTTTTATCTGGTTTGAATTTTTCTTTGCAGCAATGTAAAGGCATTTCTTATCCCACCAGTAAGGATAGATTTTACCAGTGCACTTTTTAACAGTCTTTTCTGTACTTAAAGGTTGTTATATCCCTCCAAGGCTCTCTCTTTTGGCTAATAAATGTAACTTGATCTATCTGTCCTCCCGGGTAGCGTTTTCTGGATTTCCAGCACTGCTTTCTGTTTTGACAATGAGCCATTGATAACTGTTCTCTTGGTGCATATATCTACAGCCTTGTCCTCACTCTGTAGCAGTTTTATCTAGACCCATGTTTCCCACACCTGATTAGGAAAGTGTATATGAGACAGTGTCAGAAGCCTGCAAGCGCTAGTGATGAATCTATTGCTTTTTCCTTTGCCTTAAGGCTTGTTACCTGTCACAGAGATCCCACAACAAGAGTTCAAATGGCCACCAAAAGTCACACTTTGCATGCTCAAGAGCAGACAAAGGATTAGTTAAAAGCGGAGATTGTTTGACCCGTTTGTGAATGGTTTGACAGAAGAACTGAGGTTCCAGTGAGGGGAACCCTGACCTACAGCCAGACAGGCATTACAAGTGAGAGGTGGATTGTGTCTCCAAAGTGCTGTGCCCTTGTGGTGTAGGGTCATCAAACTGATACCAGTGGCCCTGTGAGATGTCAGTGAATGCTGACAGCAGTTGCAGTGTCTACTCTTCTAATGTACAGTGCGAATGAACTATGAACTGGTGTCATCGCACTGATAGTCAGGTATTTCCCCTGACTTTGCTCGGCAGGTGAACTGACATGAATATCCTTCACAGTGGAGTTCATTTCTAGTAATTACCTAACAGCTCTTTTAATTTTACCTGGGTTTTCCAGGTTTGAGTGTATTCTTACTATGTGCATAGAGAGAGCCAGAGTGCTCTCATGTGAGTGATCCTCCTACTGATCTGGAGAAAAGTTAAATTTTCAGGTTTTCATTTCCTGCATCCTACTCCTCACAAGGCCATGAAATCGCATGCATCCCTTCAAGGGTGCATGGGACTGGGACTTGTGACTCCTGGACTTCATTTCCAGCTTGATCAGTGTTATCACCACTTCCACATGCCTCAGTGACCCTATCTGAAAAAGTAAAAACATCTTGCTCAGTTCATCCCTAGCTCTCAAGGCAGCTTTCAAAAGAAGAAGGAAATCATCATACCAGTTTTATAGATGGAGAAACTGAGGCTCAGCAAAGGGATAGGACTACCATCAGCTTCCCACAAGGCACCATGCCCTTGGCCTCGCAGCTCTGTGCTCAGGGGCTTGTCCACCAGACTAGACAAGTGCTGGAGGGGAAATAAATATTCCTCCCGATGACTGTGGTCTCTGTGGTCAGGGCTGAGGGTCGAAATGTTCGCACAAGACCTGCACACAGAAACCACAGAATCCCCCACAGCTCCACTGCACTTTATTAAAAGTCACTGCTTCTGTAAAAAATGGGTCTTATAAGAGTTAGGTGCCTTAATTATAAAGTCATGTGCATTTGAATGACTTCTTCTCTGCTAACCATTTGTGACAGCGTACAAATGTGAAAAGTATTACCAACCCTATTTTTAACATGGCTATGGAGAGGCTGTAGTTGTGGAAAACAAAGTCCAATAGGATTCTAAAGACCAGTGATTCTTTAAATATGGTTAGTGTTGTCTGAGGTTCATAATGATGCTGGTGCTATTTGAAAGAGAGGAGACACCAGAGTCTTGCAGTAGGAATTGTGTGATAAATAAGAAATAGGAGCAAGTGATGTATGGGGTTAAATTTTTCCTTTGGAAGTGGCTGAATGGTCAGTGTATGGAAATAACAAAATCATTTCAGAGGGGTGCTGGTGCATGTCAGCAGTGTGCAGGTTTTACATGTGTTTTCTGCAGAGCTGTAACCTCTCAAGAATTTATTCCATCCTTGTTCTTTACTAGACAAACTGCCATCTAATAGTGTATGCAAACAGCATGTGGTCTAATGCTTTGTAGAACTGAGTCCTTGATACTGCTTCTTCATGGGTTGTAGCAGACTCAAGGCCTGGAAGCATAATTTTTATCACCAACTTTTGGCTGTAAGCTCTGCAGGAAAGAGGAAAACACAAGATCTTTTCGGCAGAGTTATTGCCTGCATCCAGTAAAAAGGGCTTCAGCCCTTCTTATAACAGGGCTAGACACTGGAGAAGGAGAGCAGGCCAAAAGCAACATTAACATTAGAGCAGTAAGTGTCAAACTTGGTTTGAAATGAAATGAAAAATGATGAAAAGGAAATATTCCAAATAGGAGGAAGGAGAGCAAGAGAATGCTGTTCTTTTTCAGTTAAAAGATAAGGAATAATGTGAGGAAGATGAATAAAAAGATGACATACCTGTGGATAAGAATTTTATTGTGGGTTGGGTTTCAGATTGGTGGACACCATTGTGGGAATTTCCTCTGATCAAACATATAACTCTGTGTTTAATTTTTATGTTGAATCTAAGCCTATAATTCTTCCTCTGTCCATGACTTCTCATGGTATTATACAGACCTTAATCTTGGCATAAGGTCTTCAAAGAGTCCTACTTCAGCCCTGGATAAATCATTTTAGTGCTAAGCAACAAAACAAAATTTACACCTTATTTTAGTTGACTGTGTTTTATCCTCAATTCTTCACCATTGACTTATATCAAACTTGAGTGATGAGTTATCTCCCCCACCTCAGTATCATAAATATTCTACACATATAACCTGTAATTAAGTTCCTTCTTAACCATTTCTTAAATAACTAAAAGATGAGATTTCTCTTGGCCAAGGCCGATTTTCCAGACTTAATTGTCAGAAATCTTTGAACTCTTCTAATTTCACCAGCTTTTGAAAAGCACTCTCACTTGTACCATGAACAATGGTAAAACCCCTTAGTGGTACCTGCTGTTTGTATAGTTATGAGTGGGTTTGCATACACCTTGGTCGTCGCTTGGCCTTGGGAGTCTCGTTGGCTTTGTGGAGAGCGTTAAGCAATGGTGGGAGTCATCTCTGGAGGCCACCAGGTGCAGTAAAGCCACATGAATGCCCTTAACTTAGTCTACCAAACAGTATGGACATACTTGCCTGTTAGAAAAGGGCTCCAGACCAGACCAGTTCCCGCACTGTTATTTGCAATGTACACCACACATATGTTTCTATGTATGTACTTCATCACTAGGTGTATGCTACATGCACAGGTACAAGATGAAAATGTAAGTATGCACATATGTACATGCACACAGGTATGAATATATATGTGCAACACATGCACTCACCAGCATGCTCTTTTTTTAATGGCAAGTTAGACTAACTGTATCTTATAAAAAAAAAAACAGCAGATTTAAGTCCTAGCTGGGTTGACTAGGAGCAAATCTAGTATACCAAGCATTTAAGTCCCTTCCTATGATGTCCTGATTGCTCCCTCTTAAAAAAAACCTAACAAAACCAGCCTTAAACGAAAATATTGCTAAACTGAGGCTTCATGTGATTACTTGCTCATAGATGCTTCACTGACTGAAACTATTTTGGTGCAGAAGGCCAGCAAAGAGACTATGCAGAATATGTCAGCTTGTCTTCTTCAGCTCAGGTGTAGACAATGCTGAAATCCAGAACTAGTGCTCTGCAGAAGATGAGTTTTCTCTTAACCTTTGCTTAACAATAGAGCTGAAATCTGGAGTAGTATGATTTTTCCAAAGGACTGGATAATATCTGGAAGAGAGATGCCTTCAGATAATTTATTCCCCTCCGTTCTGATGTATCTGGACACTAAGAGCAATTATTTTGCTCTGAAATGGATTGGCAGTGAGAAAGATGTGAAGATTCTGAACCAAAGAAAGGCAACATCCTGCTTCACTTCTTTTTTTCCCCCAACTAAGGAAAAATAGGTGGATTTTGGTACCCAGTGTATTTCTTGGAAGACCCTGCAATGAAACCCTTTTACTGATTACAGATCAGTGTGTTTGTATTGCTGTGAGGAATAGCAATGCATTCATAGAGGTCTAAAGAAAGATATTCTTTGTGCAGCATTTAGTCTCTCATTTTTAAGTTGTAAGAAACTTTATAAAGGCTCCAGACTAAAAGCACAAGTTGTTTAAAATTCCTTAAAGATTGAGTCTGATTGTCATGAGATCCTTCACACCATAGAAGAAAAAAAAATAAGTGCTTTGTTTTCAAGCCTTTTTCATTTCTTTAGTTGGGTATCATGAATGTGCATCTGAAAGAACGCTTTCTCTTTATAACGCAGTCTGAGGCTGAAGCACATTGTATCCATTGAAATAGCCATTGGTACCAAGCTGTCAAGGCACTACCTACAATCAGAAAGAGCAAAACCAGAAGGTTAGAATTTAATCTTACATATTGACTCTTTGGTTTAATTTCCAATGTTAAATTGAAAGCCTCTGTCTTTCCTTTAAATTTTCATTCATATATGCATTCATATGCACGTTTCACAATGCCAGTGACAAATTTATCAGAACATCTGCTTGCCTGGAATAAGCTCCAGGAGCTCTATATCTACAATTGCAAAGGGGCTTTTTATTCCTCTGCCAAGTCCACACATGAAGGCATGGCATACATAGGCTTATCCAGTGATGCTTATTAAAAATAAATAAATCAATTTAAAATACTGAAACTTCTTGGAAAAGTCAAAATTAAAGTTAAAAATAATGATGTATAATGGTTTGGTATTGGTAACAGACTATAAATGTACATTGGGGGATATAAAATGCTTGTGCTGCGGCTATAAATCTAGGGAGAGCAAGTGACCTAATGAGTGCAAATTTGTACTTAATCTATTCCACTCACACTGCTTGTAGGGTTTGGACTTGCAATCCTCAGTACTAAAAGGAATCATTACTACTATTTAAACTAAGAGTAGTTCTGATGCTAGCTCTTCCCTTGTTTGTGGACAAGCCACTGAGGCACATCTGCGCCTTCCTAGATGCTTTTTAAACAGTGACAATTGAGAATATTCCTCACTGGTAAGACAATCCCTGCCTTGACTCAATCCTTTGTCCTTTGCTCATCCTGTGCTGGAGCAGAAAAAAAGTAGTACTTAAACATGACTGACTTTTCTTTTTTTACACCTACATATTTTCCTTGATGAAAACATAGAAAAAAACCTTCTCACTGGTGTATTGCAATGTACTTACTTTGTGATTAAACAGAGCCCATAGTCATAAGACTCTGACATGTTAAGGCCTAGTATTGAAATCTGGGTTAATTTTTATGGTTTTCTTTCATGACAAACGTTGGACCCACATTTTCAATGTAATCACACTTGTCTGAATCAGGAGTCTGAGTCATGAGTTTGTCTGACATCTTTGTCATGGCAAAATCTGCAGTCCTTCTGGAGACATAAGGGCTCAGGAAGATTGAATACTTACAGAGACATAATTGGAAATAATAGGGAAATTTGGAAAAGGAGATGGGAGATCACGGTTTTTCTGACACATGACTTCCCTCTTCAGTCATTGTAGATTTTTGTTTCTTGGTTTTTTAAACCTCATAGAAGCTCCTTTCCAGTCTAAACTGTGGATGAGACAGAAAACAACTGCACTGTGAAGGTGAAGCACTGACTATAATAGATGTTGACTGACTTAGAAACTGAGCCTGTGATTATAAGGTTGTGTTTATACCACTGAGAGAGGCAAATTCAAGCTTGTTAGGGGTGTTCACTGGAGGTGATACTCAGATTTGGGAAACTGATCTGGAAATCTGATTGGAAATTTGGCTTCCTCCTCCCTGCAGCAGGCTATGAAGCTGCAACAAGGAGACGCTACTGCCTTTCTCACAACAATCCTTATATTCAGACACATCACAGGAGAAAATTTCAGTTCAGAAAAAATAAGTAAAAAAAGAATTTGGCAAAATAATTAGCAATGCATTGCAGGGAATGTCTGTTTTCAGAAACCAGCAAGGGTTTGGCAGCTACAGTATGGTTATTTATACTTCCTTAAAAATTTGCCTGCCATAATCTTCATCTCTTAGGTACAAGAATTAAATACCTTGAGTGTGTCCGCAGTATATCTTTTGATGAACTAAGATAATTATAACATGCTGAGATTGTTCTGTTGGAGGGGGACAGCCAGTGAATCTGTGTAATTTGCAGTCCCACCTTTTTTATGAGAGGTACTGTCACGGGGCACAGCTTTAGGTAAACATGAGGGAACTCGCGTCCAACACAAGTCAAGTGAAGAGTGGAAGAGGAACAGGAGATAAATTGACTGGTTTCAGGTAGGGAGGACATGAGTATCAGGTTGAGATGGGCATGAAGCCTGACTTGTTGCATTCTGCGCTATTGTGTCTTCAATGACAAAATATTTCCTGTGGCTGTTTCTGTAAATATTTTCGTAAGCTTTGGGTAATGTGCACTCTTCTAAGGACTTGCTTAATACTAGAATCCCATGGGGGTTTGGAGCTTTAATGGTTTTAATCACTTTTAGCTGGATTAATTTCCTCAGATTTATATCATACAGAATCAGCTATTACCAGTTTATTCCTCATTACATCTATGACAGCTACACATTCTTACCTACCTAAGAAAATATCAGAGGAGTTTATTTTCTTATCTTTAGCAAATGGTTGTATACTGATCCCCAAGTAAGATGATATTATTGCAAAAGTAGAGGGTTTTGTGAGGAGCATGTTCACATGCATCTGTGTTTTCCCAAGAAGTCTTGGAAAGTTTGGTTGTCCCACATTGCTCTGGTTTGGTCCCATCATGATCTTTCTAATTTTTTTTGGCTAATCGTGGTTTCTTACTCCAGCCAAAATGAGGCTACAGGTGAACTTTTTGTGTGGAGTTCATGACACCTAGCATTCATACCTCAACTTCTTGTCTCTTCCAGCCAGTAGAGAGGAATAGACGCATTTCAGGAGTGATTAGTCTGACCTGTTTTGTCTGCTTTAATATTACATGAATTGCACCCTAAAGACACCTGTTTCTTTGAACTGAGTACAGAAGGAGAGTAAATATAGTTGTCAACATTGACACTGTCTGTGCTTGATCAGATGAATGCTGCCCTTCAAGACATATTTAAATTTATTTATGTAGGATCCATCTGACAGATGAATGTGTAACCTGGATGTCTAGAATCTCTTCATTGTCAGAGCAAATAAATAGACTTTTCTCATGGTGGAATCTATCCCACATAATGTCAAATACCTGAAAGAGCGTAGTTGAACTAAGCTGTTGACTGCAGGAGGGACCCAGAAGGACTAGAATTTTATTCCGCTGTTGAGATATACACCTGTAAAGTCACATAAGACTAAATCCATCCCAAAGAAAGACACCTGACTCCTTTATAGTGCAGAACATCCTGCAACTCCTTGTGAGGCCAGTGGGCACTCAGCATGTTGGATAACCATGTTGCTCATTTGCATAATTAATTGATGAATCTTCCTGGGCAACCACACTAGAAAATCTGGGCTTTCAATCATATTTTTGATTATTTCCTTGCCTAATATGCTTTTACCATTAATGCCAAAATTAAAAAAATAAAGGGAAAAAGGAAAAATCCCATAAGACTTTTTTCACAGAGAAAATGCTCATGAAGGAGGTTGTGAAGCCAAATAGAAGTATATTACATCTGCAAACTGTAATTTACAGCATTTTTCATCTAGGGGCATTATCATCAGAGTCATAAAGAAAATAAAGAATGGGGAAAATGAAGAGTGGTAGGAAGAGTAAATTCTTGTTGCCAGATTGATTCCTCCCTTTCTGGAAATCCATGTTTGTGCAAAAGAAACTGGGGGTAATTCTACTCTGTAACATGGGGTTGTGTATACAAATTGCAACTGCATCCAGCTATGTGTATAGGCCAAAGCTGTTATACCTTTCTCTCCTAGTAGACTATGCCAACCATTTTTAGTGCCAAGGTAATGGACATGCTGTTTCCAATTATTCCCCTTGTAATTAATTCATTATGATCTGGTTGGGGGGGTAGCTGTAGCAATCCCAGACATTCAGGTCTGCTGTGATGAAAAAAGCTGTAATTTTTTTCATACAAACGTAGGCCAAGATTTGAGTGCACCTGGGCCAGTTTATGGTTACAGATGAACACTGTGAAACAGAGTGATTTCAACCCGAAACCCGGCAAAACACATTGGCTTTGGCTGGCTTTGCTTTGAATTATGGAGTCTGTAGGAAATCAAAACTCAGAAGGGGATAAGCCCACACAAACCAAAGCAAAAGGAATGATTTGCATGAGTGCCCACAGACTGAACCTGCACAGTTGGGTGTGTTACTCCATGCCTCACCTCCTGGCGGCTTGGGTGTTCAGGGTCCTTTGGTGGCTGGTGGTGCTGCAGAAGCACTCAGCTCTTTTCCTGATTGTGCCTGGGAGTTTTTCCCACTTCACTGTTTCATTGACTAGGATAAAAGAATACACCTGTCTTCTCCATAAATTAAGGAGCTTTCTGAGTTTTGTTTTTCTCTATCCATGTCTCTGTTTCTCCTCACGTTGCTGCTCTGATCTTTGTAGTACTTGAGAGCTCAATTCTGGTCTCACACAGTCATGTACCCATAAGCTGCAGAAACATTCTTGCACTCTCTCAACCCTGCTGCTGCCAGCACAAGACAAAGGCATTTGTGTCTAAACATTCATACAAGCCTTCTGTAGAGAACTCACGTAAAACTGCTGCAGACTGATGCTAATTTAAGATGTCCTTATATTGCACAAAATAACAAATCAAAACTCTTTTAGCAATGATAAGCATCACTCAGTGTAGTGCTACTCCTAGTATTTCTGGTTTTGTCCACAGATCTATTCAGGCATAATTTGAAAATCTTTTTCATTTTTGAAGTTCACCATGGCTTTGCTTTTGTTTGCAGCATCTCTGTAGCAAACATGAGATATGTGTTTGTCAGATAGTCAGATTCATTAAAAGCAATGTTTAATTGCTCTTTCCAACTGCAGCAAATTAAGTGAAGATACAATATGGGAAGGAGAAACTTCTTATATATTCTATATAAAAGTAAGGACAGAATTATGATGACTACAGCTAATGGAATAATTCACCACAAATAATTTATTCAAATGGAACCTTTTTTCCTGCTGAGGGAATAGCTCCGAGCTAAGTGTAGTTTCCTACACAGTACTTGCTTGGGCAAATATAATTTTGAACTTTTTTGCCCCTGGCTTATTCATGAATAACAAAACTTGAGACATGTTGGTCAAGCCAGTCACATGTTGCTGTTCCTGCTCGCTTCATTGAGATATTGCTGCAACCACTTGCAGTACAAATATCCAGGTTAACACATTTAAGGTTCTGTTCCTCTTGATGCTCTTCCATTCAATCCGGAAATGTTCTGTCCTGGCTTATTTAGGCCTGTGAAGTTCAGCCATAGGAATGTCAAGATAGAAGCTGAACCCAATTAATTAAGAAGTAAATTATAACTAATATTCATTTAATGTAAAAAAAATCAAACCTCTGTAACTTACGTACATGTGGAAGCTGCCATACACCGTACTTGTCATTGAACCAAAGTATGCATTGTCAGCTCAATCACTAATGTATATATTTTGCTCCTTACTTCAAAAAGTAAGGTGATGTCCACTCTTAGCTCATTTTGTTGTGATGGGCATAATCTTAACGTTTCTTGTGGAGCATAATCTTACATTGTACATACATACCAGATGGTCTATAATACCATTCTTCTTTGCAAGGGAGGATTAACAGTACTGCAGCTACTTAACTGTGAAATTTCAAGTCTGATATCATCAATCATCAGTTTATTACAATGCACACTACAGATGGGGCTGGTTGCCTATTATTGAGGTTGTCTGACACTTCCCATTACAAGACTCTGTTTTCAGTTGTTCTAAGCTTTGCCAAGCTTTAACCATTTGGATTTACATTCTTCATGCTGAGTGTCTGCCTCAGGCTGAATTAATTTTAGAAAATGTCAGCCAAAATCAAAAAAATGCTTAAAAATTCTGACAACCTTTATATGAACTGCTCTCTTGCCCCCTGTACTTTGCAGGAAGGGCTTGACATCTGGCAAACAGACTGACCTTTGTGTCAAAGCTGAAAATGCATTGAAAGCCTGTATGAAAATTCACAGAATCCCAAACTTGCCAAAGTTTCCAACCTTTTGCCAAGCTGCAAGGTGCGTGGTTCAGGTGAGACTGATTTCATGCACAATGGATGTGGTTTTGCCTGAGCTGATGCTGCTGTCACGGGGTCTAAGAATGTTCTTCATCATCACCATTGAAAACAAGCAAACAAAAAATCCTAAATTCTTCAGTCATTCTCAAGCCTATATGTACCTCATATTGGTTGTACTTCATACATCACTGCTCTTTTCATCCATGGGGCTAAAGAGAGATATTTTTATCATTTGCACTATGAATCATTGGAGATGACCTGTGTCTCATTTCCATTTCTCACTTCATTCCTGCATTACTTGATTACTAATCTACAGCTACCAGCACTCCATTCTGTTCCTTGTAAGCAGGCTAGTAACTCCTAATAGTCAAGGCTGATGATCTAATTTCAGTTCTGACAATGCAGCTCGGTTTTCAGTCCTGACAATGAAACTCCTAGGAGCAGAATCCATTAATGGGACAACTGAGTTAGTTAGCATAACACTTCCTAAAATGTTTAAAGTCCCATTAATTGTCCTGAAGGCATTTGAAGGCATTTGATGGTAAGGGGGGCTAAAGCACTTCTCATAAAGAAACGGTCTGAGAAAATTGGCACTGTTCAGCCTGGAGAGGAGAAGGCTGGGGAACTAGATGATCTTAAGGTCATTTTCAACCCTAACTCTTCTGTGATTCTATGAAGTAAATATGAGATGAAGAACAACACATAGTAGTGGAAAACTACTTATGCAGCCTTCTCATAGGTGTTATGTTGGCTGGGGAAAAGGATATCATTGTTTTGCCATGTGCAAAATTGTTGCACTCCAGAGATACCCCTTGGATTTTCCAGATCATGCAACACACATGAAGTTCAGTATTTAATTCAGTCCTTTCATGTAAATCTTGGAGCTGGACAAATTGTAAGTGAAGGAAGTAAAAGACTCTTAGCAATCTGTTATGAAAAGGCTGATGATTATAGCTGAGATTCCTTCTGTATGAGAAAACCGTCCCTTGGCTGATGGCACGGCTGCATCTTGAAACATCAAGCACAGTCTTTATGTAAATCTCAGTGTTCTTCTGCTTGTTCTGCTGCAAAAGCCATTCTCGCTGGGACACAGAAGGAAATCCAGTGAGACAAGGTAATAGAGATGGAAGGCTGCTAATGGAAAGATTAGGTCTGGGCTGTCAGACTTGTCTCTCTTAAGCACATGTTTATGCTTTAAGTTAAATAGTACAGCATGCTTATGAATGTCAGTAAATATATGTACTGCATATGTATCTGAATGTCTGAGCTGTAAGATGCTGTTCTGTGTAAGAAAGCTGCAGCAGAGACTGGTTTCACATTGATATATATTATATTACATTTCATTACATTTATATTACAATGTAAAAGGTTTCTCCCTTTCCCCAGAAAACACAATCTTAACATTCATGTACTCATGTACAAGAAACCTGTACATACACAGGATCTTGGAGAGCGAGTCGATTTGGATATTGAGTTTTCTTACCCTGCAGATGGTTTCTGTGGCTCCTTGCTCTGGGTAAAATATGTCCTTTTCATTGAAATGAACGCTTTAATGCTGAACTCAAGTCCTGTTGAGGGAGTCACCAAATCAGAGTTCTTAGTACACCAGGTGTCCTTGTCCTTTTCTTCCATGAAAATATTTTTATATTTTTCTGTCCCTGTACTTAAATAAGACAGGGAAAAAAAAAAAATCCATTGTCTATTATACTTTTCCAAGTCTTATTTTCCTGCACTTTGCAAACCCTGATATTACTTGCAGCAACCCGCACTTGCTGCAATGCAACTGAAGTTGGAGACTAGGTCTTTCCATCTGTAGGATTAAGAATTTATTTACTGGTTTGTACCAATAGCACTGGAACATAAATAGCTTTGTGCGTTTATTCTCTTCAACAGTCTTTGTAGAGTTCTTCAGAGATATTTTATAGTCCTTGAACGTAATGCCAGGGAGGATAAAGAGTTGATCGTGCTTCAACTTCTTCCTTGTCCTCATTGTCTTTCCACTTCTTTTTTTTCCACCTTGAGGAGAAGACAGGACACCAGGAGACTTCTTGCGTCCCACTAGGAAGCCTTTACATGCCATATATGGTGGGTATTTGTGGAAGTGATGCACAGTCAACAGAGTTTTCAGGACCAGAGTCCTAAAAGGAAAAGGCTGAGTTTAGATGTTGTGATTTTATAGTATATTCTTAGATAAGATAATAAATGCTGACATGAGAAGCCAGTAATTGAAGCATTGGGCTAAAATAATTGTGTCCTCTGATCTAATCCTCCCTAGGCCAATTTACCTTAACCCTTCTCTCCACAACTTTTCTATGTAAAACTTTCAGATGAACTTTTACAAATCAAACTGTCATCCACTTTTCAGATTAAGGAAAGTTTTAAGGTACATAGTAGAAATGCAGATGGCAGTTAGTGCAAATAATAAAGTTTGGCTAAACCAGGGCTGGTTTGTGTTGAATTCAACTTTTAGGGTCCTCTCCTCAAGAAGTGTAAGTCACACTTGTCCCTGTAGTAGGATGTGGGCTGGGAGGAGGTGAACCACATGAGATGTGAGCATATTCGCAGTGGCCGTGTAATAAAAATCTGGCTAAACAGTTTCAGCTCTTAAAGAGGGTTTATATTTGATTCTATATGTGTACATTTCTGTAAATTACGAAAAAAAAAAAAAAGAAAGAAAAAAGAGAGAGAACTCTAAAATCCATGTATTTCTGTATCTCAGGACAAAAAAGACTGAATTTACAATGAAAAATTGATGCATTTAAACATAACTTAAAAACAATTGTTGGGTACCTTTAGTAAAAATGTTTGTAAGTCTCAAAAGGTTGCTCAGTTTGCTCTCAGGTTACAGTCCTCTGTCTTATCCACAGCCTATATGGTCTTATCTATTTCAAAGCAGCATCAAACTGTAAGATATGTGTTGCTGGAGAAATCCAATTTGATCCTCAATGCTATTTTCTTCTTAGCTAGATTTATTGGTTTGAATTCTGCCTGTTGCTGTGTTCAGTTATTATGTGTATTCTTGATGAACAGGGAGAGTTGGAGGCAAAAGAGAAATTCCTCCCATGCATTCTGCAGAATAGAACTAAATAAATACCTGCTTGCAAAGTATTCAGGAAACATCTAATTCAATATCTGTCCTAAGTACTTAGGGATCCCAGTGGTGGTTGCTGCCAGCTGGGGGCAAAAATTGTCTGTTTTTCTACTATCAGTGATCTTCTGCTACCAGTGCAATCACTTCTCACTCTACCACTGCCCATCCTGTCTCCCTTTGCAGCAGACCTTGAAATAAGAACTTTATGAGAATTATGATAGGAACTGATTGGTAAAGGGACAATTTTCCATGACATTGGTATTAACTATAATTGAATTAATCACAGTCAACACTGTGCAGCAGTGTCAAAGACCATTGGCTAAAAGCCTAATCAGAAAATAATTTGCAGCTGAGCAATAAAACAGGGTAATTATTGCTTTGATATTACTGTCATTACTCATGATATTACACTGGGCAGTACACTGACTTCTTCAGAGGGTTGCTGTCTGGCTGAGGCACTTCAGGATTTGATGTGAGCGTGATAACCCCATTGGGGATCTATCAATCAGAGCAGAACCATGCCCAGGAGTTCTAAAAGACATCCAAGTTGGCCTGCTTGAGGCCCACCAGTGTTTTTATGAAGAGAGGTGAAGTTGGGGTGATTAGAAGAGTCCTGTTTGCCTTTGTGGTTGACAAGACAAATAACTGGGATTGTGCTTGTAAGTGGCGAAAGCAAGCTTTGCAGGGATTGTGGGCTCATTCTAGCTGAAAAGAAAGGCTGTTTTATTTAAAGTGAGGCATGCAATCAAAGTCAGAGGTTGGGTTTGTTCCACTAAAATTGGGTTGCAGTCCCTGCTCACTTGAGGAACTTTATTGATGTGAGTAGTCCCATTGAGAGTATGAGTATTTATGTAGCTGAGAGAAGCTAATGAAATGAACTGAAGTGAAAAAGGGATTGTTCACATCTCAAGAAATGTATGACAAGGGCCCTAATCCAACCATTGTGGTTTAGGGATTTGCAAAATTACTTATTTTTGCTATTGTATCTATGTCAATTTTGCTAACTCTTTCACGCATTTAGGCTCTCTTCTGAAATCTACCTTGTTTGCTCTGAATTTCTCCTTCCAGGACAGTCATAGCAACATACTGACCTAATTCTTCAGGTTGTGCAGCTGTGTACTCACTATTTTAAGAGATAAATGACTAGCAGTCTCTTCATTCTCTGGTGTAAATTGACCAAAGCCTCTTTATGTCAAAGCAACACATGAAGTTATGAAAACTGAAAGCCTGAGGCTAAATGTTAACTGCAAAAAGGCAGATATTGCATAGTACTTCTAAAATTTATTGTGATCATACAGCATTTTCAGGTAAAAGTGGTGATCTAATTTAAAAAAAAAGAACTAAGTTTAGGTTGGATATAAGAAGGAAATTCTTTCCTGTTAGGGTGGTGAGGCACTGGAATAGGTTGCCCAGGGAGGTTGTGAATGCTCCATCCCTGGCAGTGTTCAAGGCCAGGTTGGACAAGTCCTTGGGTGATATGATTTAGCATAAGGTGTCCCTGCCCACGGCAGAGGGGTTGGAACTAGATGATCTTAAGGTCCTTTCCAATCCTAACGATTCTATGATTCTGTGATTCTATGAAAGGACTTTGTTGGTAATGTTCACTGTGGTTTTGCAGTGCAGATCTTGTGATGTCCAAGGTCATCATACTGTTCAAAGTGATTTTTCTCAGAAGGGATGTTTTCTGCCTTTTCAGCTATTAATTTTTTATCAGGGTTATATTTTTGAAGGTGTCTGTACTCTTGTTGGCTGCTGGACAGCTGTATCACAAGGATTTCCCTCTGGTATAAAACACAGAGCTCTTCTGTATCAGTATGGAATGCAGTAGCAAATCACTGTACAGTGGCTCATAAGGATACCAGCTACCCTTATAAACTTTTTATAACTTAGGAAAATAAACATGTGGTTTCAGGGCTCTGCATAGTCAGTATGAGCTGACTTGGGCCTGGCTTTACAAAACTAAGAAAGAAAATATTGGTAGAGCTAATAAATTTCTGAGGGAATCAGTGAATAGCATTATGAAAGGTCTGAAACTTTTAATGGTTAATGGACAACTTTGTATTTTATCTCCCTGAGCATCATCCAAGTTGAGCACTAAAGTGCAGTGTTCTCCATAACGAGAAGTGTGATCTGGACGCTCCTGTGGGACACCAGTCTCACGTCAAGTTATCCATGGAAAGACCTGCTAATCCAGAGGATCCGATGTGCTCTGTGCAAGGCCAGCAGGTATGTCTCTCTCACTTAAGGAGAAAATAGCTGGTCATAGCGACAGCAAGAAAGCAACCAGATCTACACAGATAACTGTGACTCTTTTTATTTTAAATAACCTTCTTTATTTAAAAAAACATACTAATTTAAAATTAGTAGCTATTGGGGATGATCAGAATTGAAAGGTGAGGTTTGTGAAAATGGATATTTGCCACTGCTTTCCAGCAGGCTACATTCATTGTTATTTTGCAGCCTCTCTCTAGAGGCAGTGTAAACCTATTCCTCGCAACAGGAAAACTGTGCTCATGAAGGATCTTTGGCACACGGAGAATAAAAAACAGGAATGTAAGAAAAAATCTCACCCAGGTTGTGTGCCACCAACTCCAGACATTCTAAGAGTAAAAGAAGTAGGGAATAATAAAATTGGTGTCCAGATGAATGAAAATGTGGCAGGGTCTAAGACTGCTCATTTTGTGCATGTGAACTGCTGGCTCTTGGTGGAATCTCCCTGAACTCATTCCATGCAGCCGGTGTCAGGGTTGGACCCCAAGTCAGATGCATTTTGGGATCAGTCATCTGAAGGATATTATGTGTGCAAGTTATATATTTACTTCTGCTTTCTGAATCCTCCACCTGGGTTTTCTGATCCTAAATCTAAACCTTCCTTTTTCTTAGGAACTACCCTTCAGTTTGTCACTCAGTCTTCACAAGCAAAGCATAATAACATATCTAGGAGAAATTCTGAAGCAAGAATGCCTTTTCCCTGCCCATTTGAAAGCTTGAGATAGGTAAATGCATGACTCAATCCCTTGGACGCTCAAGTGCAACCATGTAATACAGTCCACACTCAACAGTTCTGTGGCTAGGATAATAGATCTTTCTTTCCCTGGAGACAAGAATGACAATGGACTGAAAAAAAAACCAACCAAAAAAACACCAGGTAGGAAACTGAGGCACACAAGGATTAAGTGACAGGCAGACTATGGCAAGCCCAGGAATAAATCCCAGCAGTGTGATTATCAGTTTAGTGCCTTAACCACAAAATCACCCCTTCCTCACATCACAGCATCCTTTGTCACCACAAGCTAACGGTAGCAAGGAGTGGGGACAGAAGAGCTGGAGATCACAGTAGTGAGAACATATTTTATGAGAACATATTTTATGTGAGAACAGTTTACTCTGTTTAGGTACATTCACATCCTGATAAGTCCATTAAAGATACCAGTGTTTTCACCTGAAGGTGTAAGGTTCTGTATTCTCCCTGTCAGTCCCTTGTGTCTCTGTATATTTCTTTTGAAAAACCAAAGCAGGAGAGTTACAAGAAAAACAAAATTCATTAAAAAAGTAGTAATAATAGAGCTGCAGTAGAACAAGGAGGTGACATTAAGTTTGGATTTGTAGCCTACAAATGGCTGTGTGAATGCTGAAACATTAACTCTGTTGTTTAGCTCAAATAAAATTGTTTTGGTGCCAGTAGAAAATACCTTTCTTCGGGAAGGTCTTCTGGGCTCTAATTTGGAAATTCCAAAAGACTCAATATATCCAGTTGTGCACTTGTAAAGAGGTGAGAGACCTGCCAATAAGTGATTTACAGTATGTTTTCCCATGTTTTACATTTTGGTAATTTCATGTTGCAACTCAATACCTAATAATGTAAAATCCAGCTCCTTCAACTAAGCCAGGAATGAACTCATAGAGAAATGTCCCATAGGGAAGGGCATATACTACATTACATGTCTGTGTGCCAGCACCGGAGATGCAAAAACAGCTCCATGGAGATTTGTCCTGTAAGGCCAGCCTCCAGAATTGAAAGGGTTGGCTGAATTCACCTTTTGCTACTGACTGACTGCAATTCCCAAATCTTAGCACTGCAGTCTGCTGAGGTCAGGCTGCTGAACCCTGGGCTCAGATGTGCCTTTAGATGAAACTATCCATTAAATAAAACTCAAGAGGAACCTGAAGGAAATTTGGAGAAAAGCTCAGTTTGGAGAAGCTGCTCTAAGCACCATTCATATGTCAGCATGTTCTGAACCATGAGATGTAAATTTCCACCTTCAGCTGAATGTCCCCATGATCATGAATCTTCACAGCAGCTTGTGCCTATGAGACAGGAGATTCCATTTGAGGCACAACTTTGATCTTAAGATGCATAGACATGAAAAAAGTGACACAAAAATAATTACAAGGCCAGAGAAAATGCATTGCAGTGGAAGATATTGCTCTGTTAAGTTTGTGAAAAACAAGGTTATGAGGTGTTTTGCTTATGCCAGAGGAATTGTATTCATGGAGATGAAACAGCAGCGCTGCAGATCAGCTAGTCAAGTACAGAGAGATATAACAAAAACTGGTAACAAAAGCTGCACCTGAACTCATATCCTGAAGAGAAATAAAACCAACATTTTTAACTGTTGGGACAATTAATCATAAAGAACAACTATCAATGCAAGTGGGGGATTTTCATCCTTTGGTCCCTTTAATCAGCACTTTACATCATTCTGAAAAATTTGGTCTACTTTAGCACAGTGCATTGAAGTCATAGGAAGATGAACAGAGGCTCATCTTTCAAGGTTTGGGTTAAATAAATAGTTTTTCTGGGCTTAGACTGTATGGATTTGCTGCTCTTTCTGAAGCCCGAAAGACATAAACCAGACATTTCTTATCAAAACCTGTGTGTGAAGGATTTAATTTCTCCACCTTTTGCTTTCTCTAAAATACTGAGGATACCCAAAACTTTCTGTTCTTCTGTGTCCAGCTTGCCTGACTTTATGCAAGAGACTCTGAGGTCACTGAAGCTGATGACACTTTTGTGACATCATCAAATATATCACTACCCTGATAGGACTGAAATGAGAATAGCTAGAGACCCGGCAATGAATGATAGGCTTCTAGGACAAGAACTGTATGTGCAGGCTGCAAAATATCAGCAAGAGAGGAAACAAGTCAGAGAATATTACTCTTCACCTACCACTACCTTACTGCACCATCACCTGTTTGACAAATTCAACCTTAATTGAGACAGATTCTTCACAGCACAGGAATCTGTGCTAGAATCAGGGTTTCCAGACAGGCTGGGATCAGCTGAAAGGAAAGAAAGAAAATAAAAGAAGGGAAAACCTGGAGCTCTGATTAAGTTTGTCATTCAATAGGCAGAGAAGACAATTAAATTGTTCAATAATTTCTAACTATTTTCTTTGCCTGGGGAAATTTCAAATGAACCTTTGGCCACTCCATTTCCTTACATGACTTGTGCTGTAGCCATAGTTCAGTCATGATGGAAACAGCCGTCATATCAGTGTAATATTTGGATTCCCCAAGCTGTTGAGTGTTGTAGCCCTCCTATGTGACAGCACTATGCCGAGGTCCTGCCTTAACATTCTAGATGACAAGCTGCAAGAGCATTACTAACTAGCACATCGGGTTCTGTTTACACGTCTCAAAGAACATTTTAGGTAGGTTGATGTTATTTATCCACGTTTTGTTGGCAGCAAAACTAAGTTGAAGTGATTTGTCTAAGGCCATATTGTAAATCAAAGAGAGCGAGAGACTCAAACAGACATAGCAGTACCTACCCCTATGTTTTTGGCTGAGCCATATCACAGTCACACAGCTTAGTGCTAACTTCTTAAGCTACCACCTTGGTATTTCTGGTTCATCCTCGCAGTGATCCTGCTGTTACCCGGTCCTGACACCTAGTGGATTTCTATCCCATTAAGCAACAGATCTGACACTGCCAAAGAACTCAAGCATAAGTGATGGTTAGGAAGAGGTAATTTGGGAATGCAGAAACAGTGTTGTGCAAGTGGACCTTCTGTGTCATTGCTGGGGTACTGCTCAGTCTCCAGACCTCCCTGTTTCAGATCTTTTATTTGGAGCTACCACACAAATGAGGCCTCTGCTCTGCTCAAGACTCTGTCTATGAGGTGAAATAAAACAGGTGAGGTCAACATGCTTTCCTGTTTCATGTCCATTCTGCTCCTTGCTAGAGATAGTTCCACAGTCCTAATAGTTCCTTGCTCATGACCATGGACTGTGCAGTCATTTTAAACAATATAGATAATCTTGGCAGGTTCATGAGGTCATACCTTTATTTACTGGAATACACCTTGCAGGTTTGACTCTGTGAAATAAAGATGCAAAACTGCCTTCCTCCCACTTTTCCTCTCTTTTCAGCTGATTTGTCAAGCCCTCCGGAGGAAAGGTCTCCTAGTCATAAGGGAAATATACACCACTTAGCTGTGGTTTCAACTGCATCCTGTGGCAGGTGCTGTTTGAGGGCATTTCTATCCCAGCAGCAGAACATGAGAAGGTGAACTAAGTGATACCACCTTGGACTCCAGGAGCTCTCAGTGGAGTTCAGTATCTGGGCAGAGCTTACTCAGCAAGGGAGTTTAAAATTGCTTTTTGGCTAAGAAAGTAAATCCTTCAGCGTCAATCGGAAAATTGTATTTTTGATTTATTTTGTTTAGATAAGGGTTAAGACGACCAATTCATAGCCCCTTTATGCTGTGATGTGGGTGGAAGTTTGTTCAGCCACTGAGATAGACCAGTTGCTCCCTTCCCCTCCCCTCACCACTTCACTCCCCCCAAAACTTGCTCTCACCGCATTTTTCTGAAACATATGGGCCTAATTCAGGTTGAAGACTAAAAAGTTTGCACAGCGCTGGTTAAAAATTATGGCTTCTTATAATGAAATCTTTGTCAATGGAAACTTGAAATAGCAGCTTGGCTTCTGACTTATGGGGAGACTGATGATGGAAATCAATTAATCATCCCATTTCCCAAAATCTGAACAGGAGGGCACACTTGAATCAGAAAGGGGCTCCGGTTAATGAGCTTCTTGGACAGCTTCAAGACTTTCATTGGAAACCCCAGGAGCATGAGTGGGAACAAATATGTTAAGACGGAATGTTTTTCTTAGGGAAGAAGAGCAGTAATAGAGATCCTTTGTTGAGGAACATTATTTTTGTTTGGGGGAGGGGTACTTTTTTTGCACTGGAGTGAAGCACGCTGCAGTCTTGAGCAATAGGTTCTCCATTTTTAATAAAGGCTCACTGGGTAATTTCATTGAGGTCTGCTAATTCTTACCAGGGGGAAAGTCAGCAGGGAGCTGTACACTAGCTTTACCTGTGCTGGGCCAGCTTGGTGGTGCACACCACCTCTGTGGGTGGAAGTCCTGGAAGAGCCCTGCAGCTGCTTTCTGTGAAACCAAAAAGTGGTAAAACCCATGGATCTCCTTCAGGAATGTGCAAGAGGTCATATGTCTGGGACCTTGGCAAGGCTTGGGGCAAATTTATGTGAGGTCCAGATCCAGACTGGAGTCCACCATTTCAATAGCCTATGGCTATGATTATACTGTTCCACATCTGCTTATTAAAAGAAACCATACCATAATTAGAGCAACACATGTAATGGATTCTCTGGTTCAAAGGGTGAACTAAAGTGTGGTGGGTACAGGGGCATTTTTGGGTAGGACCAAATTTGGAAGAGCGAGGATCAGTCTAGATCATCTTAAAATGCTTTGCTTGACCCGAAATAAGATGTTTTGCCTTTTCTAGAACTTTCTAACCCCCCTTTTTCTTTTTTTTCTCTTTATATATCAAAACTTGGAAAACTTGGTTTGAATAATTTTAAAAGTTAACCCATTCACACACCCTAAAGTAGCAAAACAATAAATCTTTTACAAATAATCATTTAATCAAATACTCATTTGAGAGCAATAGATACTCCCTAAGCTATTTTAATAGCATCCCATGTATATTTCATACTGTATCTTGTTATAGGAAGGGGGACACGCCCATACAATTATGATGTGATAGTGCAAATTAATGTGAAGCAAGCACAATGTTCTCTTTCAGAATATCCAAATAGTCACATTTTTGGAGCTAATGCAGAGGAGCTCACCCCCCCAACTTTGCTTTAAAAGGGAACAACTGTCCTCAATTCCCCACATATTTGACACAAGCAAGGCAGATACCTGGGGTGGTCAAGAGAAGGAAGAGACAAGGAACTGGGGGAGTGCTGGAGCAAAGGAGCCTGAAGAAACCTCACCATTTGGCACAAGGATGATTTCCTTTGTCATCCTGCTTGCGTCCTGCCAGTGGGTTGACTTTAATGAATAATGGGAGATGAACGATAATTTTGGTTTCTGCCTGGAATGGGAACAACTGACAAAGCGTTTAATGGAAGCTGACAGTTAAGTACCCAGCCACAGCAGTAAAGTGTCAGACAAAGCATATGAAAATAAACAGCCCAAATGAAAGCTATTTCTGAGCAGATTGCTGGCACACTTTCCCAACCCCAGGCAGGTTATCTGAGATGGTAATTGCTGCCAAAAAATTCCTCCTCCTCTTTTATTTTTTTAAATATACCTTATGAGACTTACCTCAAGGGACCATAGAGCATATTTATGGATACGCTTAACTTCAAAATAAGCAAAATCAATACCAGAAAAAGCAGAGCTGTTTTATGGAGCTTGTACTAAGTTTGTTTGCATGTTTAAAAAAGTTGGTTGCTTAATAGCAGCTCATATATAGTATCTGCTTATATATATATGTGTATTTATATATTTAAGAGGTAGAGACTGGGGTTAGCTAGAGACTTGAAGGAAGCTACAGTGCCTAGCTGTCACTGCCTTTCTGTAAGAGCCCTAACCAAAATGGTCTGGGGACAAGATGAACTGTTCCAGCAGGGTCAGCATGAACCATACAGCCAAGATTCCCATCCAGTATTTATGCACTAAAAGCCTTGCCATCATGAGCTGTGCTTTGATGTCTTTTTTGCCCACAGTGCACGTTAGTTCTGCTTGTGTTGCTTTCAATCTTGCAGAACAGTTAATCAAAGCTGATGCAGGTTATTGAATGTTGCCTCATGTTTAATTATAGGTTCATTGCCTTTGTGGCCAGAAGGGACTGCTCTGATCATCTCCTCTGACCTCCTGCATATAACACAAGCATGGGATAAGTACTATTATATGAGGGTTAGTATACACAGTACCTTCCTGTGTTAGCTTTCTACCTCATTTATTAGCTTAGTTGTGAAAGAAGGTGACTGAAAGTCAGCATTCCTGGTCCCATTCTTGGCCAAAATGGATTGCAAATTGGTTATAATATTTCCTTATCTGTGATGCTTAACTGATTCCTATACAGAAAAGGCAACAAGCTTGAGGTGATTTAACAGTTACTGAAAAGAATAATACTATTACAGCAAAAAGAATAATCTAAACACCAAAACCAGTCCCCAACCCAAATCCAGGCTTAAAAGAAGATTAAAACAAATTTAAATTTGAAATTCTGAAACATTGGCTGCATAAGCCTTAATGTTTTAAAACACTGGAGTATGCATTTTTCACTTCCAAGCTTGACTGACCCCATATCCTTCTGTTCCATTGGTGTGATCCATCTGTAGATACAAGAAGTGAATAATTCATCCCAGATCTTTACCACAGATATAATTACAGTAAATCCTTTAGCCTGAATAGCATGAAGCCTTCTTTAAGATGAACACAAGAAGTTCTTGTAGGTGGTGTTGCTCTGGTGTGGTTTGAAAGGTGGTAGCTACATGTTTTGTAATGACATCTGCAATGGAAAACTCCAACAGAGCATTGCTGTAAAATATATAAGGAGACAGAGACGTAGCAAGTTGTGGCACCACTCCCTGAGGGAGGGTACTTGTATTGGTTAATGGGCTGAAATCAAGAGCTGGGAATTGGTTTCCTAGCCATGTATAAGACATCTGTATTTTTCCCATATGCTGTGGAAATTAATACCGCACGTGAAATTGCGGTTCTCTGTTTCACTGTAAAAGTGTTGGGGACAAATAGCTCTAGATCTGTGGACATCAGAGGAGTATTAACTCTCTTTCTATGTCTATAAAATTATTTGCCAGTGTAATGTTCTAAAATGTTATATGATTACTTTTTGATAGGTTAGTCTTTGAAAGCTTAACTTTCACTGAGCTATTTTTATGGGTTGTTTCCTGGAGAAGGGCTACTAAACCTAGCCCTGTTCAGACCTTAGCCCCTTCAGCTTCACTCTGTAGTCCTTCTGCATACAAAAGACTCCTGCAGGAGTTAAAGCTGGTGAAGGCAAAGGCCTGAAAGGACAATAAGATCATTTAACCCAATTTTGGAATATCTAAACTCTTGAATTGCATCCAGATCTCCTGCATTGATCCCAATATATTATTTCACTAAATCTTGTCTTTCAGGATGCCATCCTCCTTTGAAGACATTAATAGATGGAGAATCCACAACTGCCCTTTGGTACTTTGTTCCAGCGGTTAACCACAAACTGTTAGAAATTTGTACCTTATTTCTAATTGGAATTTCCCTGGTTTCAGGTCTTGCTGTGCTTTTCCATTTTCAGTTAAAAAGCCTGGTGTTTCTTCACTCAGAGATCCTACTGTGCTACAATCATATCTCTTACAGTCTCCTTGTCACTGAGCTCAACAGCTTCGGCTCTTGGCGTGGAATTCACTCTAAGTGTATTGGTTCTTTGGTGGCTAATGTTGAAGGCATCTCTGCATTTGTCTTGGAGTTTCTTCAAGGCTTCAGTCACACATTTACTCAGAAGTGTCAGTTCTGGCATATGGCACCATGTCAGGTTTAAGCAGTAGGATTTCTATACTCTGCTAGAGAAGTCCAAAACTGTTAAAACTGAGATTGGTGCCCACTTTTGGCACAGCAGTTTAAGGAGCAAGGTGCATACCTTGAAAATGGAAAATCTGAATGCTCAGCTTGAGGGGGCTAAAACCTCAACCACCATGTCCTGAGAATATCTCTAAGCATCAGGTGTGGAGGAGCTCAAGTTTAAATGTATCTGTCTTAAATAAGTAACTAGGGGAGCATGGTCTGGCAGAGAGCAAGAAGAGAGCAGACTGTGCTAAGCACATATTGACACTTTTCCAAGTTACTCTTCCAAAATCAAATAATTCATGGCTCAAGAAGTCGCTGGGGTTCTTTTGCTTCTTTTTCTTTTTTTTTTTTTAGTAATGCAGATGCAATTTCTTTTCCATGAAACTGTCCAATCTCTCCTTGATGTGAACTTTTAGCATCCACAGAACCCTTTTGGCACATCCTACGGCTTAGCTTTGTGTCTTCTGAAAAAAAAAACCCACCTCCTTTCTGTTGGGTTTGCCAACTGCTAACCTTGGTATTCCATCATTTTTGTATTGGAATAGACAGGGGACAATTAAGCCCACTCACTTTCTCCATATAACTCAGTTTTTAAATCTGTATAAATCTCTCCTCAATTGCTGGTTTGAAGATTCTTCATGTTCTCTTATCCTTCTTGCCATCATACTCTAGTCCATTATAATCTGCCTGAGAACTGCACACACTATTCAAGATGCATGTGTATCACGGATTTGTAATACTGTTATAACAAAGTCAGGTAATAATGTTTCTCTACTCCTAATAATTCCTAACATTCAATTTACTTTTTCCTATGTTACTAAGAATTCAGCAGCCATATGAGCTGTCTAATGGGGTTAATTTCTGATCTAATTTCTGAATGGTAATGGCCAACTCCAAGCCCATCATTTTGTATGTGAAGTTAGAGTGGGTTTTCCCCATTGTATATCACTGCCTTTATTTGTGTTCGGTTTCATCTGCTAGTTTAACACAAGTCTTTCAGTATAATAAACTCCTTCCACAGTTCTTCACAGACTAGCTTGGCTGTTCTGGAATACTGTGTCATCAGTGAAAATAACCAGCTCACTGTTAATTTCCTTTTCAAGATCATTTATGAATCTGTTGCCATCACATGGCAACCTGGCACTCACCGCTTATCCTCCTTCCCAGTGAAAATTCCTACCATATCCTCATAGGCATTATCCATTCTTCCTACCATTATCCATACAAGGATCTTCAACTGATCTTTTTCCTAAAGGCCTTTGGCTGAAAAGGGTCTCTGGTTATCTCCGAGAGATTTTCATCCTCTGCTATTGCTTGTCCAGAACAGAATTGAACAGTTGTGCCTTACACTTTGTCCTAGGTGTCTATGCTGAAAGTGGAAAAGCTTGGCACTTAGTTTAAGCAGAATAAGGTGCTTAAGTTCCTGATGTCACTGGTAAACCGAAGCATAAAAGGCAATCACACTGGGTAACTCCTCACAGGTGCTCAGTGGCATGTAGCTCTTTCCATCCCAACCACATTTGAAATAAAGGAAATGAGGACATCCACCATCACCCCCTGCCCAGGAGCAAAACACCTGAAATTCCTGTAGCTGGTATCTTAATTAAGCCTTTACCTGGGGCTGGAGACAATCCCCATTTTCAAATATGGTCTGTATGCTTAGTTTCTGAACCTATCTTTCACATTAAATTCATTTTTGAACATTTTTCCTGATTTACTAAGTGAGTTATTGATCACACTCCTGTTCTCCTCTTAGCCCTCCACTGATCCTTAAACACATTTTCTTAGTAGTGATGCAAAATTTATTTCCAGAGCTTACTGACAGAAATGCTGAAATGTATCATACCTCGGAGGCCTCCCTACAGAGCCTCAGTGGGTTCCCCCATAGAGTGAGGACTCTCCGTTAATGACCCCTTTCTGATGCTGTCAGTTAACCAGTCCCTAAGTCACACTCTTTATGCTCTATTGATATTGCATTGTGCTAATCTTAAATCAGAATTTCAGTCCTCTGCCCTCAGGAACACACACGTTCTAGCTCTGCTTTGGCATTGATTTATATCTGCCTACTCCCAATTCTCCTTTCTGCATCTACTGTCTTAAAGATCTTGCTGTTTTTACCCAAAGTCAATATTCTCCTATCTTTTCCTACAGTGATGACATACACATTGATGGAGCTGGATCTTATTTACACTTACACCCCTTTATAATATGCAAGCTTTGACACTGATGCCTGCAGTAAGGGTAGTTCATACTACTGGAAAAGCAAAAAAGGCTGTAGTGTAAATGCAGATCAGGTATTAAAGCTTTTTTGCCTCAGGTTTTATTACAGTCAAGTGAGTCATAGATGTGGGAACTGCTAACTGTATTCACTGGGGAGCACTGGTAGTGACCTGCACAAGAAGCCAGAAAGCTGTTATTGCTTGAAATGCAAAATTAAAGAAAAAAGATTGCTCTCTTTCTCATTTCCCTGAACTGGACCACATGGTTCCCTGGAGGAAAATCATTGTTGAAATATGTTGACTGCAAATTTTTCAGTTAATTTGAGTATTCCTGTCTTGCTCTGAGCTGTGGGATGCAGGCAAAAACCTGTCCCATCTGTTCTGGAGTGATCTGTGCAAGCTGAAAGCCTGACTCTGCTGGAGATGATGGATGGCCTAGCCCACTGCCCTTACATCTGTAGGATTGCACTGGTAAGAGAGGTTGCACCAGAGAGCGAAAAATGGTCCCCAAGGTCACATTGTCAGTCTGGCACTGCCAGTGAGGTCACACTTATTGGGACCCTGCACTAGCACCAATTTCACTGGTGGGATGTGACCACAGAGCTAACAGCCTAGTGTGAACTTTGGGAGCTCTCATTGATGTTGTGCGTGTTGTGGCCTGAAGAGCTTTCTCATTACCAGACTCATGCCAGATCTACTTGCAGATTTCTTCTTCAAGTGTGGTGTGCCAAAGACGATCTCACAAGTGTCAGTTCTGGTCTTGGCATTCATCCCTGAAGGGTTTAAAACACCCCTGAGAGAGCATCCCTTTCATTGTTCTCTCATTCCTTATTGCATAGAGTGTTCTGATATATTTTCCCTCTCTTACTCTCTCACACCATATGTTAAAGATTTTTAGGAATGTACATTTTCTGCAGCATCTTTTGTTTCTAGATTTTAATGCAGTCCTGATGCATTTACCATAAATCCCTGGAAATATGGCAAATCCAGCACAAAACTTATTGGAAACAAGAACTCATTGGAAGCAAGTTTTACATATGAGTACAGTCTTCCTTGTCTGGGCGCAGGAGCTACATGATTAGCTGGATGAAAAGAAAACTTCTCTATACCCAAAGTCAGCAAAATTTTTGATTGAAGATATTTTTACACTAACAAGGCCTCAGTGTCTACCATATTCAACATAAAGGAGAATCGTGGCAAGGCACAGAATGGAAGAAATGTGCTAATTTGAAAAATCTGGAGATTTTCATCTGTGGGGAAAAAAGATTTCTGTGAAGGCTATTGGAAAAACAGTGAACAGTTTTGTGAACATTTTTGTTTATACGGAAGTCTTTATCTGCTTTCCACTAGTTCCATCATCTGGCAAATATTTTCCATCAACTTTCTCCATTCAGTTTTCGTTTTAAATCTCACATTTCCCCTTTACATAGCTTTACCCTCTGGCTCTGAAATCCTATTCTGCTCTTCAATCTATATTTGTGAGGCGGGCTGATGCCAACCTCATGAAGTTTAACCAAGCCAAGTGCAAGGTCCTATACCTGAGTCAGAGCAATCCCAGGCACAGCTACAGGTTGGGCAGAGAAGAGATTCAGAGCAGCCCTGTGGAGAAGGAATTGGGGGTGTTGGTTGATGAGAAAATGAACATGAGCTGGCTTCAGTGTGCGCTCACAGCCCAGAAAGCCAACCGTATCCTGGGCTGCATCAAAAGCAGCGTGACCAGCAGGTCGAAGGAGGTGATCCTGCCCCTCTACTCTGCTCTTGTGAGACCTCACCTGGAGTATTGTGTGCAGTTCTGGTGTCCTCAACATAAAAAGGACATGGAACTGTTGGAACAAGTCCAGAGGAGGGCCACGAGGATGATCAGGGGACTGGAGTACCTCCCGTATGAAGATAGCCTGAGAAAGTTGGGGCTCTTCAGCCTGGAGAAGAAAGGCTGCATGGAGACCTCCTCGCAGCCTTCCAGTATCTGAAGGGGGCCAGTAGGGATGCTGGAGAGGGACTCTTCATTAGGGATTGTAGTGGTAGGACAAGGGGTAGTGGTTTCAAAGTCAAACAGGGGAAGCTTAAATTGGATATAAGGAGGAAATTCTTTCCTGTTAAGGTGGTGAGGCACTGGAATGGGTTGCCCAATGCTCCATCCCTGGCAGTGTTCAAGACCAGGTTGGATGAGGCCTTGGGAGATATGGTTTAGTGTGAAGTGTCCCTGCCCATGGCAAGAGGTTTGGAACTAGATGATCTTAAGGTCCTTTCCAATCCTAACTATTCTATAAATTATTCTGGTTTCTCAAGAAATTATTCCACTTTGGGGAAAAGAGAGAAGGCTCCTTAGCTGTCTTACACCAGTCAGGCTGCGTGCTAAATAACATCTAGTAGACAGGAATTTGTCATTTTTTCTGCTGTGTCCTGTGCAGTGGCTGGTGCATATTGTAGTCCCAGTGCAGGAGAAATACTCACATGAAATAAGCAAAGAAGTCATGTAAGTTATCAGCGGGAATCCTAAACCTTGTGAAACCCAGTGACTGAGCGTGGAGGAATACACTTACAGTGGACCTGGCTTCATTGCTTGGTATGGGAATGTGTCCTGCAAAGGATATTGGTAACAAGAGGTGTTGGGGAAGGAGAGCATCAGAGTTAACATCCTAAGACTTCCTGTTTGTTCCTTGTATCTCTACCCAATTTCTGTCCAGAACTGTGTCCATGGAGCCCTTGTTCTGTTCACCCAGAGTGGAAGAGAGGCAGAAATGGCCAGTGAGAAACTGCATTCACTTCATTTTTTTTTATGCACAATTTCCAGTTCTATACTCTTGCAAGGAAGACTGTCTAGAAGGCATGTCTTAGTCAAGGCAAATAGAAATAAGCACAGATTTATACTATGTGAAATAATTAGGTTTTCTGTTCTGTTCTCTTTTCCTAGTAATCCCTTGTGTTTTATCGGTCACTTTGATGACTGCTAAGCACTGCATTAATGTTTTCAGAGAACTACCCACAAAACCCAGTATGCACAGTCATAGATAATTAAGCCTTGTGACATATGCATAATTAGGATTTTTTTATCCTATATTCATTACTTTACATCCATCAACACTGGATGTCTTTCAGTGCCATGAGATCTCATCAACGAGTATCAGTCCATATCATGAGATCCTAATAAGATCCTGTCGTCTGTAAACTTCGTCCCTTCATGAGTCACTGTTTCCCAAATTTCATGAATACACTGAACAACACTTATCTGTGTGGAACTTCATGTGGCTTCTCTGCATTATGTCAATTGACTCTTAATTCTGTACCTATCTTTTCAGCCTGTTATTAAGTAAGAGAGATGAGATGTCCGTTTCTTTTTAAGCTTTTTGTAACCTAAGTGCATTGTATTAACAAACATTAACATCATATTATTTTCTTCAAGATGCTGTATCAAGATACGTGAGCTATGACTTCATTCTGCATATCTGATTTCAGCCTCATGACTGGAAAATTATGAGAAGAACAGAAGTACTAGAAAGAAATCCTACATTTCCATACCACTCTTATTCATGACTTCAGGATCTGTGCAAGCATCTCCTTATCACGTAGGCTTGGGCATCAGAGCCACGCCACAGCCTGAACCAGTTAAAATTCAAGATGGGATAGTGTGAAGTAGTTAAAAAGTAAAGAAAAAAAAAGAAAGTAGAAAAGTCCTCTAAAATGAAGACTTGTAATGAAAATAGGCAATTTTTCATCAAAATAATCTATTGGCAGAGAATGCCCAAATAAAACAAAAGGTAGGTCTTGGGTGTTATTTTGGAGAGATCCTTAAGCAGATGTCAGGCTGTCTCCTAGCTAGACTCCCTTGTTATAAAGTAGCCTCTTGTTAGCACAGCACTAAGAGTAATTGCACAGAGAAATCTAAGGCACGGAGCAGCCGTGCATAAATTATTTCTTTTAATATGTCACTGGAATTCCTAGAGGAAAGCTGATTTTTTTTTTTTTTAAGAATTTTATTTCATTTTGTTTCTCATTTATTTCTAGGAACTCTGGTTGTGCAACAGACTGGTGTGGAGTGGAGAGGGACCCTCTTATACTCAGCTCAGATTAATCCAAGCACTGCGCTCTTCCTCTTTGCAGAAACACTAGAGGAGTTTCTATTCTCTTTTGTGTAGTCAGTGAATTCTCTGTGGGGATCTCCATCTATCTAGCAGGTCACATTACAGCTCTGCTCTTGTAACTGATCTCTCCATTGGTTTCTACAGAAGAAGTGTTATTGATGAATTACTGCACATGGCGCTGAGAGTTATGTTGCAGAGTTGTTACTTTTCAGCTAGGGAGCTTTCCTGGGAACTTTCCATAATGTGCTGGATGGCTAAAGAGTTTTGGACAATATGTAGCATACAGCTGCCATAACTCATTATGACCAATAAACAGGGGAAGCAAAACGGACAGAAAAATTAAAGATCAAAGATGCCAGCAGGACATGCATATCTGCGATTAGTGATGAATTTTACTACATTAGAGAAAGCTGGATGACTTCAAAAGATGCTAGACCTCCTGGCAAGGCACAGAAATAAGCCCCCAAAGTCAGCATGTTATGACAACTGCAGTTTCCCTCAATGTGAGACACTACTGATTGCTCTGCCAAATGCCAGCTAAACAGATTTATTTTCTCTGAGACCATTTTTTTTCTTGTCATTGAAGACTTCTCTGTGCTTTCCCATGAGGTGTAGTTATAAGCAGAATTGGTAGCATTGCCTTAGAGTAGGTCCATATTACACCTGGGCACAACATAATTTTGCTGTTCTGTTACAATATTTCACATAATGCACTACAGGGCCCTAGCACACAAATAAAAACACCCAACATTTTTTACAAAAGCTAAACACTGAGAAACTAAACCTCATATTTTAAAGTTTGATTTGCACCAAATTAAGTATTTGATATCACTAATTATGAAACTTTTGGCAATTTTCGATTTTTTTTAACTTTAGCCTAATATTCTCAAAATAATAATCATGATTTTTCTTTAATGTCACAATGTGGCATTTCAGTACTTTGTTTTTTCAACGTACATTGAGTCAGGAGATGAACTAAACCCAATGTTTTTCCGTAGTGTTTTGGTTACTAGGAATTGTGTTTTTCCTGTGAAAAATTGTTTAAAAATTTCCAACTGACTCTAGTATTTATGCTAAAATGATTCACAGTAATATCCTGTGGAGTCGGACAGAGCAAAGGCAGCATCAAGGGGAGTTCATCACTGCAGATAAGGGCTGGATGTTGAAATGAAATGTCCAGTGGCACCCTCATTCAATTATTCATACAGAGCTCTGTAAAAAGGAGGATACTGGAAAATATAATTACCAACTTTTCAGAAGATGGCAGAAAGAGGAGAACATCATCTGCAGAGATATCACCGGACCCAGTTTTGAAGACACTATTTGTCTCCTCTCTTCGAGAGGAGAGTGATGAGGAGAGAGGCCTGTTTATCTAAATAGGAAGGGAGGAAGGTTTCCCACCCTTCTGAAATGGCTTAGTAGGCATGCTAACACAAGCCGGAAGAGTAACTAATCTTGCATCTGGTTCCTAACTTACATGAACTGCAAGGATGAATGCTTGATTTTGAGCTTTCATTCAGCCAGTTTAGAGAGCAACTATCCATCCATGTTCTTTCTATAATTCAGTTACAAACTGTTCTCTGAACTCTGCTCGCATTAAGGTCTGAATTTCTATTTGGATTACAAAGTCCATTTCTGCTATTGCTATTTTGCCTTTGCCTCATGCTTCAAACATCCGAGACTGAAGGTACTGGGAAAAAGGAGTTGATCCAGTATCTTCTTTATTTAAGACAGGAAGCATATAAGGAGATGATCTATTAATACAACATGTATTAATACCCTTCTCACACACAGGAACCAAAAATCGCAAGGCTAGCTTTGAAGCTGGGACTCTCTCACATGCATTGAAATGAGTTTCCAGCAAAGAGCAGGTGCATGCCATATGAGCAGAGGAAACCTTGGGACCACGAGCAAGCAATTTGATGACTGCTGTGTGCTCAGTGCCCAGAGTAGATTCATGTCAAGGTGACACTTCCCTGGCTCAGCTATTCCCTTGTTTCCTACTGAAGAACTGTAGATATTTTGCTTTTGCAGGCTCCTTTTTCTTACTTCTTAGTGCCTGATAGATGTTGTCCCTAACCACTTTTGCAGGTGATTACTGTGGGGAATTAGTAGGCTTCTTATTCACACCTTTCTGTCCAGCCCCTCTTGACTTGCATAATTCATTAAGCCAGAGGAAAAGAGGAATCTCACAAAGAGTGCTGAGGCCCCAGCAGGCCCAGAGGGGCTTTTAAATGGTTTAATTTAATGTTCATTGTGGGAAATGCTTGTGTAGATGTTAGGCATTTTGATTCCCTTCCCATTTCTTCCCCTGTTAATAGGTGGTTGTGTCACTGAGACGTTCCTTAAGAGGATTGTTAATGTGAAGTATGAACTTTGTTGCTGTTGACATGCTGGCTAACAAGGACGAGAAGTCAGACTTAGGTTCCCATAAGGGGTGCCTCAATTTTTGTGGTTTTCAACTATTATAAATATTGCTGTCTAGCACAGGTGAGGTTTGAACCCCTATTTGCAAACCCCATGTCCCACGTGTCCCTTTTTGGTAGTAGGAACACTGGTAAAATGAAATACAGTTGTGAAAGAGGCCCTGAAGTCTTCAGGTATGTTGAATTCTAATCAGTTTCTCCACACCTCCCCAAAGCGGATATATGGAATCAAGTTATGAATGAAGAAGCAAAACTTTCTGGCTAAATGCTATGGGTCCAGTGACACTGCTTCAAGTCATGACATCAAACTCTTAGGCAATGTCTACACCACAGAACTGCACATTACAAAGGAGCAATCCCAGGTGCTTTAACTTGCTTTTGATCCTCAGACTGGTCCCTTGCATACTTTTGGCCTTGGCTCACTAGTATCTCTCTCCAAACAGTTTCCAGGCGCAGTTCGGCAACCTGCGTGGCCAAGGGACCATTCCCAGTTGGCAGCTTAGATATAGCTCCTCTGTTTTGGAAAGCATGAGAGTTTAATGAATGGATGCAGGTATTTCTGTGCCAGTTGGCCTTCAGGCTAGAGAATGGTCCTGGCAGAGTTTAATTTTCTAAGACATAGCCTTGGGTCTCCTTATCTCTGCCATTGACTTCCTGGGTAGTGAGGGCTTGGCTGTTTACCTATAAAAACGACTTTGTGAAAATGGAGTGTGCATGAAAGAATGGTTTCAAAGACTATTTATTATGAATATGGTTCTTTTTAACTTAGCAAGTCGTTCACAAACTGATTTGGCTTCCTTGGATTGGGTTAGTGTTCAGAGACATTCACTGATCATTTACAGCAAGAAACATTCAGCCTCCGGTTTGTTTTCTTTGCTTCCTTTATGCAGTGGGGGACCAGCCAGCTGAGAGATCTGCTTTTGTTTTCCCTTTCCTTGAGTTGATGATTGAAGCTTTTCAAACAGAACTACAACACGCGGCAAATATCCACGATGAATTTCTAGATAAATAAACACTTGGGCTGAGGTTATTTTGGAAGAATGGCAGTCTCAGTGCCCCCAGATGGCGAATAATACAGTGAACTGAGCCCAGCCATTTTTATTTTTTTTTCTGGAGTTGGAGGACTCCTCTATCCCTCCTGTTAACCTGTGCTTCCCTGTTTTGTTGCTGTGCGCTCTGTTTCTGAAGCACTGTGAAAGACACATTTAGAACCATAAAATCTACTAGGTTGGAAAAGACCTTTAAGATCCTTAAGTCCAACTTTTATCCCAGGACTGCCAATTCCAACACTAAAACAAGTCAATTGTTAGGGCTGGTTAAGAATCAGTCCAGGTCCCCATGGAGAAAAAGGAGACTCTCCCATTACCCAGAAGTGGGGCGAGGATTGATCTTGGTCTGGGTGCTCATGGGGTGGAGACTCAGAGGAGTCAACCCCTTACAAGGAGGTGCTTGCAAGCTGACTGTTCAGCCTTTCCCAGGTGGAGATGGCTCAGGAAACATGCTGGAAACATGCTAAGCGTAGCTCTTGGCTCCATCGTTTGCTCATCTGTGGCTTTGCCTTCACTCACTTTCCTTAGATGAGTTCCTCTGCCTGCTTATTTGTGTTAGGAAAATTATTGTTCCTGTATTTTGGTCTGTGTCGCTTCCTCTGGGCCTGTTTTGTTATTGCAGAGGGATGTCTCCAGTGAAGTGGACAGAAGGAGGACTCAGGGCTTATTTTTATCCTATATATAGGAAGTTGGCAAGAGCAGGGCAAAATAGAGCAGAAAGCCCTCAGAGCATTTCTATCCCTAGGGTCTGGAGACAGCAATCCCTGCAGACCTTGCTCAGATGTTCCACTGCTGCCCAGGGACGCCACCAAGGAGAACTTTCTCTGCAGTTTTGCTTGCTTGTTTTTGAAAGGAAAAGTGCGTGTTGCTTCCTGCCGCAGGGACGGGGCTTGCTGCCCTGCCATTTCTGTGATCCAACTTTCTTTTATTAATGAATTAAACCTCAGACCACCAGAATAACTGTAAAAAGAAAGGGGAATTTGCGTATATGTATTGGTAGTGTGACAGCACCTAGAGGCCCTGATGGAGATGGAGCTGGCAGTTAAATCACACATTTCTGAAGAGAGATGAGAGCTGGTTGAGGAGCCTTAAATGCAAACTGGACAGACAGGTTTGGGGTAGCAATACAAAAATATAATAGTTATGGAGCTACCACAGGGATAGAGTATGGGGATAGGAGAAAATAATAGGTTTAAGCCAGACCTTGCAGTTTTTTGGTTCAATGAGTAGCTCATTAGACCATGCTGTTTCCCTAGACATTTGGGGGAAACTGAGGCATGTGTTTTATGACCACTTGTTTACTTTGCATTCCCATTTCCTTTGTCCCATTAAATCTCCTTTCCAGGAGGACTGCAGGCCATCTTTTTGCCTATTTTTCCTGACGTTTCCATGGAAAGGAGCAGCAGACCAGGCAGCCAAGCGCTCTCCCACGCAGCTTCACCAGCACAGACCAGCATCACCACTGAGCATCTCCCTCTTCTGCCGCTGGTCTTGTAGCACAGCTGGGCTTCAAAAGACAATGTTCTCTCCCATATGCTTCAAAGAGAAACCAGGAGTTGCAGAACAATTACTCCCACTCACAGGACGAGGGGAAATCCTCTTCTAATAGGAGATCATCTTGTTAAAATGAGGATGTCTGGCGATTTATGACTTGCTGCTTTAAACCCTCCTCCCCCTACTGAAGAAATAATACACCAGATAGCAAAGCTGGAGGCAGATACAAGAGAGAGCTGACACTGGCAGACTTGAAATATGGTGGGAGAGATAGGGGAACCCTTTCTTGCTGTCCTCATTAGCATGACTTAATTAATAGTTATAATCTTATCAAATAGTGATTGCCATGCAGGAGGGATGTTCAGGCTGGAAATCAAAGCTATAAGAGATATTTTAAGACCAAAAAACACTACCACATAATCCTGTCTGACTTCCTGTATAATTGATACCAAAGGTAGACTTTTTCAACTGAAAAAAAAGAAGGTGAATTTAAAAGAGAGCTCAAATTATTATATTTTTGTAATAATTTTAACTAGAAAACCGGACTGTTTTTTTTTTAAAAATTCAACTTATCTGCACTTGATTGGCCTCCATTTTCATTTCCTGCTCTAAGTGCCTTGTAAGTTCCAAAGACTGCATGCTCTGTAGGACTTAGACTTCAACTTTCTTCACTTTTTTTCTTCTGTTACTTACTCCAACTTTTAAGAATATTCACAACTTGGGGAAAAGAAAATGTTGCATTTTGACACTGTGAAATTCTTGCAACCTACATTAAGTACTGCACAAATTAATATCTCTGCCGTCAGCTTTGTTATTTTCTTTGGCATTTTTATAGATTTCCCAGCTAATTTTATTCATTTTATCCCTAGCTTGGGTCTTAGGAGTGGTGGCACCTCTTAATTTCAAAAATATCTTGGCATCTTGATGTCTGGTGTGGCAGTAAAACAGATTCTCCTCCCAGGAACTGAGAGAAAACAGCTTTAGCAGAAGGCTGTCTCTCACACAGGGAAGTTGAATGGCAGGCCAGCTTACATCGAGAGGTAGAAATAGGAAGAAAATGACTCATCTATACCAGGTTTTAAGCGTAGAACAGAAATCCCATCTCAGGAGCCCCAGAAAAGCAGAAGGCAAAGACAGCCAAAAGAGACAGATCTCGGTGTAGGCAGTGCAGTGTGGGGCAGGCCTGAGGGGAGAGTCAGAAACAGAACAAATCATCCAAACTGCTACCATACCTGCTTCTCTACATGAGGAAAGTCATCCAAATATGAGCTAGTCCTTGTCCAGATTGGATTACTCCATACCCATTCATATTTCTAAGAAAGCATCACAGCCTGTGGAGCTGAAGCTCAACCTGAATAGCTTTTGAATTTAGAGAAGGCCATGGCTTTAATCCAGACTGAGTCCATCAATCTCAAAGGATTTTACACCAGCATCACTGAGATTTGAATTTGCACCAGGGTTTTTAGCACAGACCATTAACAGGACAGATTTCTTGATGCTAAAGGGAGAGAGAGTGACTGTGAATTATAAGGCCACATCCTTACTGGCGGCCATAAATTTGGATAAACCTCCTCCCCCAGTGCTCTGGATTCTTGCATGCTGTCTCCTCAGGCTTTTTCACTCTCACTTGTGAAATATATTACAGTAGCCAAATTACCAGGGGATGAATGACCTCAATAAATTCACTCATATTGCTCTGAGAGAAGATACCACGCTGTGGAGAACGGAGTAAGAATGTAGTTTTCTCCCCAAACTTGCAAGTATTCCCATTGTGTGCCAATTTTATTGGCAGGTGAATTTTTCTTCCTTTGGTTGGGCCCAGTTTGATTTTTTTCCATTCTGCTTCCCACTGTAAATGCCTTTTCCAATTACTGTTTTTTAGCTCATATCAGTGAAATCTGTATGGCGAAAGAGAATAAGGCAGGGCATGTCCTCCTCTGGTATGTATCTGCTTGCTCAACCCATTTCAAGAAGGCTCTTTGCTGCTTTGCCCAGTCCAGGATCTGTGCAGCAGTGCTGTGAAAACTGAATGTAATTCTACCATACTTTTTGTAGAAAGATTTGCTAAGCCAGTTATGCATGGGAGGAGTTATCCCCCAACTATTCAGCCAAGGAATGGCTGAATATCATTTTTTCTTTTTTTGCAGAATGTACTTATATGTGTACCCCTTCAATCTCACACAAAAATGAAATCTGACACAAAATGAAATATTTATTTCTGAGGAACAGAGATAAATTTTATAGATACAAAATCAGTCCCTCTTCATTTGAAATACAGCAAAAGTGTAGGACCTGCCTTTCATTTTCCTAGCAAGCTGGCTCAGTGCTCTAAGCAAAGAGCTTAGGGCAATGGCATGTGAGAGACTCCCAACAGCAGCAAAAGAATTTTAAACCTTATTGGGCAAAATGTCCGAAGCTCCCTGAGGAAAGCCTCAGAATGACAGTTGAGGCAACAAAACACTGAGAAAATCCCTACCTCAAATCCCTATACATTGTGGTTTTTACAAGACCTTGTCAATATTAATGTAGCTTCTCTTCTGAGGACAAACAGAAATGTCTAAAGCTTCCTTTCAGCATCTATTGAAATAGCTCTCACCTTTCTGAGGCAACAGATGCACAAACCTGGTGCTGGCTGAGAACAGGAGAGGTGCAATTTCCAAGATACAATTAAAAAAAAAAAACAAACAAACTGATAACCAAAATTAATTAATTAATTTTATGATCATCTGCTAAGCAGCCTAAAATCACATGAGCAGCATCTGTAAGAAGTCAGGACTACTCTGTTTCTGTGCTAGGCGAATCTCTACCATATCTGTAAATGACTTTTACCTCACCCTGTTGTAAGCAAGTAAAATCTGGGCATCAGGTCTGAACTACTCATGGAGTCTTCCCCTGCACTGGCTGGAGTAAGACTAACACTTGTTGGTGGGGGACTATCTCACACTGTGGCATCCCAACTGGTCCAGATGCCAAAATGACACAAAGGAGAACCACAACCATAGTATCTGGAAACATTTAAGGCCAGGCTGGGTGACGCTTTGAGCAACCCGACCTAGTTGAAGATGACCCTGCTCATTGAAGGAATAGCTGGACTAGACGGCCCTGCTCATTGCAGGAATGGTTGGACTAGATGACCCTTAAAGGTCCCTTACAACTCAAAATATTCTGTGATTCAATGACTTTGGACATCTGAGAGTAACATGTGGCTTGAGAAGGGGCTCACTGACAGGTTTGATCCCACTATTGTATGCTGTAGGAGAACATGTGCTGTTTGCTTTCTCCCCAGCCACTGACCTGGACTATGCAGCAGCTCCCATGTCAACTTGAGAGCTGTACGTGGGGCTTGAGGAGCAGTTTGACCATTACAGCTCAGACCAGCTGGGGACAATGTCTTCATTTATGCACATGTGAGAGCAAATCACATGTAAAGGCTCCTGCTAAAAATCTCTGACCAGAATTTCTCCAAGGCTCAGCAGCACCAACAGTCAGCAGTATTGCAGTAGTGGAAAGTTTGTTCCCTTCTGCTTATCACGAGTATCAGAGATGGAGGAAATGAAACTAGAAGTCAATGTCACAACAGCCTCACACAGTTATTTCCTCTAAGATGAACAACAAATGTGCAAGGTCTGATCCAGGAAAGTAAGAACCTCCCAGCAGGTACTGGAGCTGCAGTGAAGCCGTACCTCATTGCAGTTTGTGTTGGAGCTGTTACACAGCAGGGCCATGGTGGTAGCTGCAAGAACGTTGCCCTCTAGTTCTTAGAGGCAGAAACCCACTGAGAGGATTTCAGACTGGAGAAGGACACTCAGTCTTGCAACTACAGTTGCACACAATTAATTTACTTGCTGGTAGACTTTTAGTTATTCTCACACAATTTCCATTTCCTATTTGGTATTCTTGGTATTTTCAATATTACTTTTCTCTCATCAGATGTAAGTCAAGCTACTCTTGACAACAGCCACATAGGCCTCCAACTTGATTCCTTCTCCCTCTGCCTCACTGACCTTGTCTACATCTGAGTCATGGTCAAAAAGCAAAGGATGATTTCAAAATTGCTCTGTTTTAAAAGGCTGAAGGCAAAAGTGGGAATACAGACACATGTGTCCTTCCTGGGTTGGTGTGAAAAACGAAAGAAAAGGTCCCTGGTGTGCGAGTCTCATAAAAGTTGTTTCACCTTGGCTTGTCACTGTTAAAAAGAGAGTAATGTTTTTGCTTTATCTTCTCTTTTATGACATCTGAAGGTTGGGAAAAAACAGGATACAACTGTAATAGAAAGCTAAAGCAATTGCTTTATAGCCAAATCCTTTCAAAATTCCCTTAAAATGTCAGCGACTACAAAGTTTGCAGGAAAGGTTAATATCCTCTATGAGCTGATTTCAGCTGATAAAGTTGTGAGGACAGAGAAAAAGAGCTTTGGGGTACATGAGCACTTCTTCAAATCTCTGTAGACTTTGAAATGTCATTGTTTCCTGATTTACCTCATGAAACATAAACTTTACTAAACACGGTACATTGACAAGGTGTGCAAATGTGCCTTTTCAACTTAGAAACAGGGTTGCTTCTGTTCCAGACAGAGCTACCTCTTTGGATCTAAGATGACAAATAATTCAAGGTTAAACATATGTAGTTGTTCGTAGGCCCCAAGATACTTCATGGCAAATTCGTTCCAGCTACTTTTCTCAATGTCCCCATACAAATAAGGCCTAAATATCAAGGCCAGAAACAAGAGAGGAGACAGTTACGTACAGTCTGAGGATATGAAGCCACAGTCACTTTTATTTATACATAGACACATGTATGTGTGTATGTATATATATAAATTAGGAACCCTGAAACTTAAATCCACGTGTGGGAAAGTCTGCAAACAGGCAGAAAGCTGAAGGCATTTTGGAAGAAAAAGGTATTGCTGCCTGCCAGTGTGAATGCAAACTGCATACAGGTTTAGTATCTTATGCTTTTTGGGGCTAAGATTTTCAGCTGGGTAGTTTTCATCTAAATGGAAGTCAGGTGTTTTTCAAAAGGCTTTTTATTTTAATGCATCAAAGTATTTTCCCAACAGAAAAGAACTGGCTTTTGAAGCAGAATGGAAATTTTTAATTCAATCTGAATTTTCTTTTATTTTAAGGGAAAAAAAAAAAAAAAAGTAAAAGCCAGCCATGGAAACCTTCTCACTAAAAATGCTGGCTTTAGGTGAAAAACCCTTTTGAGATTTTTTTCAAATGAAATATTTCCCTTTAAAACTTTAGTTTTTAAAAGAATCTGCTCATTTTTCTTAGGGCTTTTAAGGAAGAGAAGACTAAAAGGTGATAAGTAGAATCAACTTAGAAAATCTTTGTGGGGAAAATTAAGTTAAAATTATGATATCTTACATTAAAAATAATTTCCTTATTTTGATCAAACAGTAGAACATCTGGCCACATCTGACAGGGCTGGCAATACTGTGTAGGTGGCTCCAGGGGCTGCACAACACTGGGGAAAAGTTGCACTGTCAATAAAAACCAACCACGGGCTGTTCACTTCCTCCTTTGCCATATGTTGGGCTCGTTAATGGAACATCAAATCCACAAATGTGGACATAAAGTCAGCCTATACATGTCCAGCTTCTGATATGAGCATCCAACCACTGCTTGGGGCCTGTGTTTGAAAAGCAGGGCCATGTCCTGAGGGCTGTAAATCCATTCTTTTTGATGGAAAACAAATCTCAGCGGGTTTCTTTCTTCATTTTTCCTTTTTTTTTTTTTTTCCACAAAAGAGTCTTGTATTCTGCACTGTGAGTCTGATTTGCAACGGGGAGGGGGAAGCAGCAAATCCAGTTCAAGGCTTGAAAGATTTCCACTGTCATTGCTAGAGCTCTGTGGAGTCAGAGCCCCTCGGTGCCAAGAACAAACACATCATCACCACTGCATAATGCAAACACGATGCTCTTGTAACCTGCTGTGGGACACTGGGAATCTACCTCCCAGGAGAAAAGGCAGGCAGGGAAAGCCCTGGAAATTTCTTTTGGTGTCTAAAACCATACTTTATTGCAAAGTGCATAAAGGACTGTCTCGCCTTTCCAGGCTGACTTCCCACCTGCAGTGCGTTGCTGATTTAATAAGGGCTGAAAGGGATTATCAAGTTGTGAAGTTGCTTGCATCCTACCGGGCTGTAATGAATGAAGGCTTTTGTTCGGCTCAGCCTAACTGAATGCTTCTTGGAGTGATCATAGCTGAGGAAAGGCTGTAATTGACCAGTGGTTTTGATACTTGTTAATACTTGAACATTACATGATGAAATGGTGGGTGCATAAACTCTTTGTTAGTACTGTAGTGGGCTTCTTTCCCTTAGTCCTGCCCCAACACTTGCTTCAGGTGAAGTCCTTGCAATGGTTTTTCAGTCTGCTTTGGTAGCTCAGCATTCAGTGAAAAACTATCTTCAACTCCTGTAATTAACAAGCAACAGGAAAGTTCCCTCACAGGTCTCTGCTTTCATTTTCCTCCTGTAGCTCTGCCTCAGGTTGCCTTACCCTTGGGGAGTTTGTATCAGTTGCAGTTCTGCTTACAAACATAATGACAAGAAAGATGCTCATTCCCTGCCAATTCCCTGCAAGCCAGTTTGCATTCCTGCTGAGGAGGACAAAGAGTGCCACAGGCATGCTGGGGTAAAGCGTCTTAATCCGTCTCATTTTCAACCCCATAAAAGAGCAGAGCAACTCCACACAATTAACAGACACAAACCCTACCTCTCCCTTTGGAGGCAGAGCTGTCTGAGTGACAAGAAGTTAAAACTTCATTCTTCCTTAATAGGATGTTTTTATAAATCTGGCACCTACACGAGAAGCCGGAGTTGATCCTCTCCTAGATGGTCTTCCCTCTTTTGTGGAAGGTCAAACCTGCCCTGTTACAGGCTTCTTCTCCCATTGTGTCTGGTTTTTGCTCCCTCTCTTGTTCCCAGTCCCTCTCATGCTTCCTGCCCATGTGTGAACTTTATCTTGAGACACTCTTGACCATTTTCTGTGTTGGTGCTTAACACAGTGGTACAAACATGAGCTTTACCAGATCAGGAGAAGATGCAGAGCCCCACATCTGTCTTCATCTGGGAGACCTTAGCAAGTGCAAACTGTCTCAATGTTTCTGCTCTTCTTCGAAATTTCCTTCAGAATATGTCATCTACCATTCAAGAGTCTGGAGCAGCTAATTAAAAAAAAAAAAGTCTGAAATCTTCCTAAACTTTCCCCTTGATTCAAGAAGATAAGCAACCTCACCACTTGCTCTCTGGTTCTCATCTATATACTCCCATATCTTTTCTTGTCACTGTCTCTCCATCATTTCCAGACATTTTTTCATTTTGTTCTCCCACTCCTGACTCTGAATGCTTCTTGCTTCCTGCAGATGATGTTTGGGAAGGGACTTCAGCATACTTAATCAAGTAGGGGATTGACCCTATCCAACTTCAGTCTCCCAAGTCAGCCAACAGCTCTTTCCATACTGCTTCTACGATTAACGGAGAGAGAAAACTCCTCCAACAGCTGAGGAGCCATCCTTAAGCCAAACGCCTTCCCTGAAACCTTTCAGAAGCACCTGACTCTGTTCCTTGGGAACCTAGGAAGGTTTGTTAAGTTCTCTGGCAAACAGATGCCCCTTGAAGTGCTATGGCTATATCACAAAGACACCACCTTGTCCTATTTCAGGTGCTGCCTAAGTGCTCATTTCTCCTATTATGATGTCAGAAAGGTGTATAACAGTTAAAGGAAGAAAAAGAGAGCAATTTGGGAGTTCATGATGGGTTTTGTATTCTCTAGTCTAAGACATCAAAAGGGCTATCCAAGCCAAATTAGCTTAATGTCATAGGAGCATAGAATCATTCCAGCTGGAAGGCACCTCAAGAGATCTCCTCAAAGAAGGGTAAGTGATGAGGTAAGACCAGGTTACTCAGCGTTTCGTATCAGAAAAGCTAAGTGGTTTAGTTGATTAGTTGGAGGAAGGTGAAGAAGAATGAAGCATATGCAGTTCCCACAGCAATTCTGGGCTCCTATTTGTTGGAAATAAAGAAGTGAGGTGGGATGAGGAAGTTCTTCCTTTAGGTGTGTGGTCCACAATGGAGTCCAGGCTCCAGCAGCTGCAAACACCTGAGATAATCAGGTAGAAAAAGTTACTGCTGGGGGTGTTACTTGACTGCCGTTCTGATGGTGACTGCATTCCAGGAGCAGCTGCACTGCAGAGTCAGAGGTAGCATCAAATAACATGAACTGATTTTTCCTTAACATTTATGTGCATGGTGAAGTCCTGTTTTAGAGTGAACTTGTTTCTTAGCAGCCAGTTTTCCCCTCCCCAAGACTTTGTTTCCTGACTCATGTTTACCAGCTGGAGAAAACATGACAAAATAGTGAAAAGAAAGAGATCTGCCTTGAGCATTAAACTTCATTGCTGAAAAATTAGAAACTACTGTTTGGCTTGCCAAGGCTTTAATTGTCAACTGATGTAAGAAAGGCTCTCATTTAGTCCCTGTTTGCATTCACCAGGGGGTTCATAAAACAATTACAAGAATCTAGTAATAATCTTCTTTCAGCCTCTCCAGTCAGTCCAAAATATCAACCCAGTAAATGACTGCTCATATGTGAGGTCACCAAGCCATTGACCGGATCTCTGACTCGTTGATTTTAGTATTATTAATTGTTTTTATTAGTTACAGCTACTACAGGGCATGTGAATCATTCAACCCATCTGTGGTCCTTAATAGCTTGACTGTATTATCCTCATCAAAGTTGGTCCTTTATTTTTCCCCATCATGTGATCTTCAAAGTCATCTTTGGATGGACTGAAAAACAGAAATCTCAAAGGCAATTTTAGGCTAAAACAAAACCCAACAACTCTATATTTTTGATATGTTCAAAATATTAAAATCTGACAGTGCTAGACTGTCACCTTGTGAACAGTCTAAGACAAGCATGAGACAACCACAGATCCTGGTTGGGAGTAAATCAGTGTATTCTCCCCACTAGCTTGAGGGGCTCAAAGCTACTGAATGACAGATTCTGCTACTTCAGGTTACCTTCAAATCATTACACATACTGAATATTAAATTATATATTTTATTGTTAAGTGGTTGCTGAAAATCCTGTCTTGTGAGTGAATGAAAATTAAAACTTTAAGACTGTTTTGTGTTCTTTTTAGCATTAATATTGTTTGAATGCAAGTTGTATTTCATGCAATATCCCTGTCATTTTAAAAACAAATTAGCCTGTTGCAGACCAGATCTTTACGTAAAACATTTGTTCAGGCCTGGATCTGAAAATTTCCAGCTCTTGCAGTATAGACTAATATTTCACCCTTTGATTTTGATAGCTATGCAGGAGGAAAGGAACATTTTACCAATACTGTATTATTTGCTAAGGAATTGAAGCATGTGATAAGGTCCGTGGAAAACCAGGATGATCTAGAGACCCTGAGATCTCAACTGAAGTATTTGCTCAAGTGTTTCATTAATGTTATGGTCTGCCTGGGCTTCTGAGTTGATGTTGGTGTGAAATTCATGTCAGAGAGACAGAGCAGTCAGATTTAATTCCCTTCCTCATAAGCTTGCACGCATGACTTGTAGGCAGCATGGTATTGAAATGTGGTGACTTTGACTTTCTACCTCACTGTTCTTTAAATCCAGTGTAATGACAAGTTAAAAACAGAGGGAATCCAATAAATGATACTAAATAACACAAAAAGTCAGATGGCATTTCTTTTTTGTCCTATGGATTGTTGGTATAACTCTGGATAGAAATATTAACCTCTTGTGGGATTTACAATTACATCATAATGAATAAAATACTCTTAATTAAAAATATTGGTCAGATTCAAATATTTCTATAAGGAAAAATCTGTAACTCAGGGCTTTTTTTATCTGAAGATGGAACTATCTTGGAAATAAAGAATTATTTTCATATCAAGGAACCGGCAGAAGATTCTATCACTCATTGCTTCCAAGATCAGAACAATTTCCTCTCTTATGGAAGAGGAGTAATTTATACTTACTTTGTATGTAGTGGTGAGAGAATAGAGCTTAATATAGTGGTAATAAGACGAGCTGCTAAAAGCATTTACATAGAAACCAGCAACTTGGAATGTTTTTTTCACCACTGCTACTGAAAATGGGCCCACATTTGAGGGGTATCTTTCCTACAGGTCTGCATACATTATGATTTGAACAGACTGAATATTTTTGGCTTCTATTTTTGGCTTTTCTTCCCTCAAGTTAGATAGTGGCCAATTAGCAAAGTGTCCCTGCATAAAAAGACAAAAAAAAAAAAAAAGAACCAAAACCCCCATAAATGCTCCTTTGTCATATTTGCATATGAGGCACAATTTAGCGCATGGAGAGAGATGGTAGAGGGATGTAGGATGACATTTTGCAAGAAAGTCGTGCAAAAGTTTTATGTAAGAGCGCAGGAGATTGCAACTCTCTTCTATTTACAGATTTCCCTCTCTGCTGCCTAAACTCCAGCTGAGTTCAGTGAGAGTTTAGCCGTTTAGCCAGTAACTCTGTGGACTGGGCATCAAGTTATCACCTTAAAGCTTAGATAAATTATGTATTTCAGTGTTCCTAAGACAGTCTCCAAATTGGCACTTTTTTTTTGCTGATCTGACCAGAGGTCCAAGAATGACTGAGCCTAGAGACAAGACTCATTGGCAGCTAGAACTTGGAACTGGGATTTCACAGGGTTGGAACAAAGGCACTGTACAGCATCATCTTTTGTTTATGATTTGGCAGATTTAGGGACTGTGAGAAGAGGTGTTCTCAATAACAGTAAGCAGAACTGCTAACATAGCCTTTAAACATTGCAGCTCAAGATCAGTTTGGTTTAGGCATTTGCCAAAGCTACTTCTTAACAACTGACTTGAAAACTGCGAGGATGAACTGTCTTTTTTCCTCCCTATGGGGCAACCACATTTTGACATTGTGGTTCCTACATGACCAGAAAATAATTTTGTATGCTGGAAATGAAGACAAGGGAAAGGAAGGGGGGGGGGGGGGGGAAGATGAAATCTTTTCTTTTCCTCCTCCTAAGTTAATGAATTTTTTTATAAATGTGTAAGCATGTCACTATTCCAAGCCACATCAAATCACTCCTAAAATCTGTATTTTAAAAACAGGAATGTGTATAATATGAACGGCTTAAGGAATAAAATGCAAAAAGATGTCGATGATGCTGGATTGCCAGCCAGCTGGAGAATTAAAAAAGAGAGGGAGAGAGAGTGATGAAGAGAAGAACAAAAACGCCCGTGTTTCACTGGCCAAGTCAACAACAGTGTTTTTTCAGTCACCCCTCATTATGGAAAAGTGTACTCAGGTTGTCCTGGAATACCAGTTCACTGTTTTTAAGGAGTCACATCAGGAAAAAAAAGCATGATGCAGTACACAGCATATGATGGGGAACATCTGGACACCAAACTACTGGAGCTGCCATGTTTTGCAGAGGGATGGCTCTGAGGATGAAATGGAGTGAACTGTAACAAATACAGGATTTTGCTGGCAGCTTTAATTTATTTAAATATATCCCTGGCTTTTGAGCTGTTTCTTTGTTTTGGATAATATTTAAACATGTCAAAAATCCTCTGTCTTTCCTGCCTTTCATTACACATGACAAGGAGTGGATTGCTTTGGCCGTCTGTAGAGTAGGAATGAACAGAGCTACATCTGGATGGGCTGGGGATCACATGAACGCTCACAGCAAGCCCCAAGCAGTTAACTTGAAACCTGCCTTTCCCTGGATGAGCTGAGATACTATCACAGTTTTTGCCAGGGTTTGTTAAGTAGAGTTGGGGCCTTGTAGCCAAACACTTCTAGCACATGTCTGGGGGCCCTCCCTAAAGCTAGGCACCTCTGCCAATCCTGCATGTGTCTATGAGTTCTGTTTGATAATAACATCTGGCATTTATTGTGTGACATCTTGAGCATATGAAGCTATTCCTGAAGCTTCCCTGTAGCCCTACAGTGATTACAAAAGCTTCAAGGGACAATACAGGAATGCATGTGGCAGCGTTTAGGAGAGGGAAGAGCTAATAACAGTGTGGTCAACCTAGAGGTTCAGAGACTCACCTGGCTTGTGCCAAAGCTGCAATGTGCTGCCTTAGGGTGCTGGTAAGACCCAAAACCCTACCTGAGAAGAAGCAAAGGGTGCTGAAGTAGCTGCCACTGACTCAATCAAGGACCAAGCCAAGCTGTCTCCAGGAGGTGGTGACATGATAGCTAGGAAGCCACCACTATCCCCTGCCTGTGAACTAGTGCCAAAGGTCTCCCTTGGCTCTCTGATATATGGGTACATGTCCCATGGCTGTCAGCTGTATGCTGCTCACAAGGATCAGGAAAGATGGTAGGTGGCCACCTCTCCCATTTGTGTGCTGTTTCTCCCTTTGAAGCTGTTTCCATCTCAGGAGGTATGCTTGGTTCCTCCTTTTACATCTAAAATACTAGAGAAAAGTATAACATTGTCCAGCTTCAAGAGGAAATGTCTGGGTTTGGCCTGAGTTGCTACACAGTCAGTGAAGTCCTTCTTCAGGATGTCAGTGTCCCTTCCTGAATTTGATGGTGTACAGAAATACTGTTTGCAATCTTTTCTAAAGAGAAGATCTTGACTGCAACTGCAAAACTGACAGACACCTCTTTTGGGCTGAGAAGATGGAAAGAAAAGGTTAGGGCATGTTTTTGGATCTGACCATCAAAATAATCTGTTCCACATTTGTTATTTTGTAGGGGGTTTTTTTGATTTTTGTTTATTTGTTTGGGTTTATTTTTTTTTATTAGTTTAGTTTAGTTAATTTTATTCTATTTTAGTTCATTATAGTCTATTTTATTTCATTTTATTTTATTGAATTTAGTAGCCCTTAAGTTGTAGGATTTATGGCATGTGACTCTGACAGTAAGAGATGACCATATAAGACACTGACCAGTTGGCCTAAACTGACCTGACTCGTGGATAGAGAAATTGTCTCTTTCTCTGTGCCTGCGAACACAGACTTTGACACAGCTAGTGAGCCCTCTTAGCAAGGGGCCAATTAATCATAAATGCTGGCTTTCATTATGTGGATGTTTCTTCTTTTGAAATGAGGCTCAGCCTGCCTACTTGCAACATTTCATGGGGTATTTTCACTCGGTATACAGTGGGCAGTAATGCTCCCTTGTTGCATCAGGGATGATTGTGCATCGATGACGGTGCTGGAAAGCCCTCACTGGCACCCTGACTCATGGTTTGCATGACATTGAGCTTGTCCTAATGTGTTTTTTTTGCAGAGGGAGAGGAAACATGTTGCTCAACACAGCTCAGACTTCACTTCCAAACATCATCATGAGGGTGAGAAGGGCAGACAGGATTCATGGCCAGCACTGAAAACCACAGGGTGAATAGCAGTGAAGGAGCTGCTGGTGGACAGGGGGACGAATTAAGTAAATCAGCCAGTGCTGGCTCCGTGGTGGGAAAGATCAGCACCTCCAACAGTGTTTTGATCACTGTAAAAACTGCCCAGCACTAAGCATTGGCTGTGTTGGGGATGCTTAGAAGACCTGAGCATTCCAGCCAGGGCTGGCTGCCATGGGGAGGCAGAAGCCATGCCAGGCATGCCATGGTCTTGCAGCTCCTCACTGCTCTTATCTGCACCCTGTCTAGCAACCAGAGCTATTCCTGAGTCAGGAAAATTTCTGAATGCAAAGATTACACCTACAGGGTTTCATGAAAGAAAAAAAAAACAAAATCTGAGCTCTCCCTTTGCTGACGCCAAGCTGTTGTCAGCTTAAAGAAAATGTTTTCTCTTTGTATTTGGACAGTTTAACAGATTTATTTCCCCCTCTTTTCCCTCCTCCTCCTTGGATGAAGGTTGTAGGGTTTTCCACAAAATACCTTTGGAGGAGCCAAGCCTTCAGCACCAGCAGTTTTTACTCAGACTGTTGGAATGATCAATAAATCGGCAGCGACTGATCTCAGAGTCTGAGGATGTCTACAAGGCACAAGCAGCTCTTTTAGGTAAGCCTGAGCAAGTGAGTAAGTCCAGTAGCTCTGGAGCCAAACCCTAAAGTGGATGCAAAATCATATGGGGAGCCAGTGCTGTGATTTTCAGTACAAGGGTGATGTAATGATTGAGTACAGTTCAAGTAAGTAATCTAGTCATCTGTTCGCAATTTTGAATTATGGCTGATGCAGTCTCTGCCTGCAAGCCAGAGAAAAAGAGTGAGAATTACAGCTATTGAGTCAAGCCAAAGGCAGGGATCAGCAACTTGGCATCAGCTTGGGGAAGCAGTGGGGATGGGGGCTGCACAATTTGAAATGCAACTTGGGGTCTACCATGAGCCTGAAATTTGAGAGACACTTGAGATCTGCACAAAAGATGGTAGATGGACAGTGCACCAGGAGGTAGGGGCACCTATATCTGATCATCACCTCAAAGAATTTGAGAGGCACCAATCCTAAACACAAGTAACCAAATGTGAATCCATACCACTCAAGACAACTAGTTTGAACAGATACTCATCTGTGGTGTTTGAATTCCACTTAAGAAAATTTAGAGCCATCCAGGGCCTGACCTTTAGCAAACCACAAAGGCAACCCATAAACCACAAGGCTGGAATCAGCGAGAGAGGACAAGCAAATCTAACATATTAGCATAGACTTTCAACTGTAGCTGGTAACCAGGGATATTACAAACAGGAGACATACCAGTAGCATCTATGTAAGATCTGAAAGTGTAAAGTTGGATTCATGAAGGGCTTCACTGAGATCATCACCCAAGAGGGGGAATAATCCAACATGATGTTTAATAATAGTAAGTGGCTGACTTCACCACCAGGAGGAAACAAAATATTTTTAAGTGTCAGAAACCGTAAAAACATGGCATGATTCATCTTAAAACAAACAGTTGCTCATGTGAATCTTAGAGCGGAGGTTACATGGAAAGTCCCAAGATGAGACTGTCTCTGGAGGGCCATATTTTGGGCAAAAAAGCATATATTGCGAGCTAAGCAGTGTAGGGCCTGGTCATCTGAAGACATATTGGGACTGGGATACTAGAGGATGTACTAGCAATTGGGAAACTTAATCTCCTTCTCAAAACCAATACCAGAACACAGTTTTTTGACAAGATGAATATGTTCCCTGTTGAGTGTATGTCTGAGAGATTATCCACTAATGATGGAAGATCTTTGAGCATTGACCAAAACTGTAACAAATAATCCATTGCACTAGTCATTTACATCAAACCTGCAGTCTCTGATGAAGGTTATATTTTTCCCACTCTGAGTTCTAAGCTGACTACAAAGAATAAGAAGATAAAAACATCTCTTCTGAAATTTTTGCATTTAAAATATCCCAACTGTTTGTCAAATAATGTTATGTATAATTAAATAATTAAAGCCTGAGGTGGCTGACTTTCTTCTATGAGAGAAATGATGCATTAAAACTTTTGTAGAGATGTCTAGTGACCTCTTGTTCATGGTAGGGAGGAAGAGATTACTCAAAGCTGGAATGTCTTTGTAATGATCTCTTGTGTTTACTGTGGCTGCTTTATCTGGTTTATCAGAGACTTATATGTATCTTAAAAGTCTCACAGTGATTCAGTGGAACTATGTTGACATTTGTATACTTTGAGGGTATTTGGGTCAATAGTGTAAGACCAGCTGTGGCATTTACCCCCGTAATTGAGTTCAGTAATTGAAATACATGCTTTGAAAAGCATCTTGCTCGTTTTGAAGATATTATTCCTATCTGCTGCATATTTGATGATCTTTTTTGGAATTTCTGAAAACATTTTAGGAAGAATAACTATCATTTATTTGCCCGATTATTTGCATCAAGACTAGTCACTCTAAAAGCACCTGTAACCGTTAAGCCTGGTTTCCAAAGGATTTGTATTTCATGTCAGCTGACTTTTAAACTCGATTACACTGAGGATGCAGGTGAACTAATCCTGCAATAGGCATCAGAGAATCCATACTACAACAAAACAGCGATGTGGGATGCAGGTTTTTCAATGTCTTCTAAGCCAGTAGTGCTGGCAGAAGCCTTTGCACAGTTGGCACTTCCATGTCTACCGTCCTTTACATGGAGTCTCAGGTATCTAATAAAAGCTGGGCTCTCAATGCAGTCTTTTCTTCTTTGGGAGAATGAAGGGACCTTTCCTTCTTCACTTAGCCACCTATTTTTATTTTCAAAAATTACAAGGATTTAATACATCTAAACCCTCTAATTTGCTGTAAATTTTGGTTGAAATAGTTAAAAAAAACCCTCAGTGTGCAGATTGTCACACAGACAATGACTCACTATGTCTGAGTGAACCCTTTTTTCTAAGAAAGGATTGTTTTTGTCTGAGGAAAACTCTCATGGCATTATTTATGACATTTTGTAGCCTAGTAGCTCCAAGGCTGGAAGATTGTTACTACCGCTGAAGGTACCTAGATCCAAGCCCCATTTTTGAGATGAAGGCTCACACAGAGTGCTGCCTTGCATTTCAGTTTTCTTTTCTTTTTGGTGTCTGAAATGTGGCAGCTCTCACCCCTTTTACTAATGAAATTAATTTTATCCCTTTAAAAAAGTCTATGGTCATCCTTAATCCCCATTATGAAAACTCTGGATGTTCTTTTTATCATGCTACACTCTTGGTCCCACTGCCTTTCGTTCCTTGTCCACAGCCTAAGCAAAACAAGCTTAAAAGAGCAAGGGGATGCATCTTTGTTGCTTTGACATGAGGCAGGAGTAACTCTGCTCAACATCCATTTCAAAGACATGTTGGTAAGAGCATATAATCTAAAAATACCAGGGACCAAGATAAATCTGGACAGATTTTAATTGGGGTTGGGGTAGAGTGGTTGTAAACTCTCCAGTAGTGTGGAGGTGGAGGCTTAAAACCTCAGCTTGGCCACTTGATATGATCTGAAACATTTTACCTCTTAGGATCAAATACATCCCAGGTTTTTTAATCTGTTCTTTCTAAGTATTTATTCTGCATTCATTTCCACGTGACCTAAGTACTGATGTGGTTTCTGTGCGCGTTGTTCCTTTCAAAAATAAGTTGATGATGCTTGCCTTTCACCTGGAGGCACAGGCTGGAGGACAGAGGTCTTGAAATTCATTATTTCATGTTGATACACAGTTGCCAAATAACACCTTGTTGAAATAATACTTATATCATAAGAAAAGTCCCTAGATGGAACTAGATGTTCTTTAAGGTCCCTTACAACCTAAACCACTAAATGATTCTGTGACTCTACTTAAACAGAAGATAATTTCTGAAAGATAACACTGATAGAACAACATTTCTCTACCAGGTTGTGCAGTCCTGGTCCTTCAAGCACTTTCCCTGGTACATGTCATCTAGGATCTGGGTGGTGAGCTTGCATTATGCCTTGGAAAGAAGGCAAATTCTATGATGCTTTACAATAACTGGCTACTTTGGTCTACCCCAGTATTTAAATCTTGATACCAACATTTTTGAGTGACTATTTCAGGAGCTTTTTTACTTAAACTACTCAACTCTTGACAATTCTGTCTCCTTTCCCCTCCAGCTACCCCACTGAAAGAAAACTCTAATTTCGCTACAGCAAACCTCACTAACAGTCAACATGCTATGCATTGGTCTGCTTCAGGGTGACCAAAAAACAAGTCTGAAGCAAATCTGGCTAATCAACCTTGAAACTGAAACCAGTGAAAAAAGCCTCAGTTGGGTACAATTTTATTATTGTACCATGGGCTAGCCACAGTTTCTAAAAATGTCTTCAGTTACCCAAAGATAGTGTTGCACTCATTAATGCCACAGATATTGTTGCCCAAAGCAGTTGCTTTATGTTACAGTGGACAGTGAATTCCTTCTTATCCCATTGTTTTCAGAGCTACTGTGTTTGGGACGTTCCAGGACTGCTTTAAATTGGTTCAATTCTTTTCTGACATGTCAGTCACTAAATGTTCAGGGAGCGTCTCTAATCCTGTCCAGATGAGCTGTGCATTCCAAGAGGTTTCTATTTTTGGATGTAGGCTTCTGCCTATATGCTACTGTTGGGCTCAGATTCATTCAGAGGAATCACATTAGCTGGTATGCAGATTTATTTCTTTGCTTCTGTTGAATGTGAACTGAAATTGTTTAGTTTTGCCACTTGTCTTTCTGGGGCAGGGGGGAGCTCAATGTCCTTCCTTTGCATTTTTCATAAATTGCAGTTCTTTTCTGATGAATCAGAGCCTGATTTTTATTAGTTTTCCATAGGGGTTGCTTCCTCCTGCTACCACTTAATTTAGTGGGAATTTTTATTATTCCCAGTTCTTTAACAGCAGCTTATTGGGACCGCAAACAGGATTGGAAACTCTCTGTCTTCACAGGGTGACACACTGAAAGAGACAATTTCTGCTTCAGAAATCAGAATTTTGAAAGAAAAGACATATAAGAAATATGAGAAAAATAATAATGTTCTCCTTAATACAGGTAGACACAGAGATCTGGATTGCCTCTTATACCCAGTGTCATCCAGCACGTCTGCTGGACAGCTTCCCACTGGACTTCTTTCCAGCCTCAGCATGACACCTGACCTCAACTTTTCTTATGTCTGTGGATAAATTTCAGATTTAAAATTAAGAATTATGTTCCAGCAGTATGAAGTATGATTCAAATCAAACTCAAATAGAAATATCAGCCAATTGAGTTTATTTTGATTGAAATGCTCTAACACAATAGGCTGCCCTCAGTTGTATGCATAACATCTCTGGTTATACTGTCTTGGAAAAAAACTCATATATTTGTCTAACCTCTATTAGACTTGGTCTAAGCAGCAAAGATTTGGGTTGGGAGGACTTGGATGGCCTGAAGTCAGTTTGGCTTTAGTAGTTCTGGTGAAAATAAATGGTTTAGTAAATGTCACTGAAAATCTCATCTGGGGGCTGCACAGCTGTTCAGTAAAAGTTTATTGGGATTGACGCACTTGTTTTTTCCAGTGCCTATACACTGACCATAATGCAGCCCAGAGCTACTATGGAAGACCACAAATTTCTCACCAGTTGCACCTCCCACTTGGAGTCCATTTCAGTGACTTGTGGAAGAGCTGAAAAGTTGTAATTGTTATGCTTTAAATACTCACCATCCTAGTACCATACAGAATGCAGGTGAAAGAAGCAGCCTCACAGTAATTCACCTTAATTTGATGGTGAGGATCCTGCCAAGGATAATGAAGGAAGAGACTGGAAGGAGGGCTTGCAAGACTTGGAGAAAAGCTGTGTGGAGTACAGTGGGATGGAGCTGCAGGCTTTGAGATAAGAGTGGCAACCTGAAAAGGTGGGGGTGACTGGGGTGAAGAAGGCTAATGGTGTCTGTAGAAGGCTCTATGTGTAGTAGTTTTCCTCCACTACACATAGAAGGCTCTATGTGTAGTAGTTTCCCTCTATGGAAAACGAAGTTCTATAATGGGTATAATTGTCGCTGATTTATTCAGTGTGCTTTGGATGTGACTACTGATTGGTTTCCTTTGAAAAAAGGAAAAAAAAAGAAGGAAAAGGACAACCAAAAGCAAGGGGCTTCCCCCTAAATCCCCTGTCCCCACGCAGAACCACTTTGCTGTCCTGCAGGGGGCTAAAGAGGAAACGCACTCGAGTCAGAAACCGCTGGCTGATGCACTGGTAAAGAAGATCTCTACTGGTGCTGCCAGGAAAAAGGTCGTAGTAGTAGGGGACTCTACAATGAAAGGGACAGAAGCACTCGTCTGTCGGCCTGACCCCATCTCAAGGGAGGTGTGTTGCCTACCGGGGGCATGGATCAGGGATGTGGCAGAGGCTGCCTGCTCTAGTAAGTCCCATGGACTATAACCCACTCCTGGTGATACATGTGGGTGCTAGGGATATAGATAGTAGTAGCCTGGGGAACATAAAGAAGGACTACAGAGCCCTGGGGGAGGTGGTTAGGGGCTCTGGAGCTCAGAATGTCTTTTCATCAATTCTCCAGGATACAGGGGAGGATCTAAACAAAGCTGGGAGGATTGGCCAGGTTAATAAATGGTTAAAAGGGTGGTGTCATAGTGAGGGGTTTGGGTGTCTTGAGCACAGGACCCAAGTTTGTAGGCCAGGTCGACTGGGGGCTGGTGGAGCTGGTCTAAAGAAGGGAAAGAGCAGTTTTGGTAGGAGGTTTGCCAGACTGGTCAAGGAGGCTTTAAACTAGATGTGTTGGGGGAGGGGGGCATCATTCCATCCCAACACACCCAGACAGTTGCCAGTACCTATAATAAAAGTTCGGAGCAATGTAGATATATTCCAGCCGCTCCAGCCAATGAGCCAGCTTCATTTGGAGCTCGGCTCAGATGTCTCTATACAAATGCCCGTAGCATGGGGAGCAAACAAGAGGAATTAGAGATGTGTGCACGTCTACAGGGATATGATATAATAGGCATCACAGAAACATGGTGGGATGGCTCCTATGACTGGAGTGTTGGAATGGAAGGTTACAGGCTCTTCAGAAAAGACAGGCCTGGCAGGCGGGGAGGGGGAGCTGCCCTTTATGTTAGGGATAGGCTGGAGAGTATGGAACTCTGTCTGGGGACAGGTGAACAGTCCACAGAGAGTTTGTGGATCAGGGTTAAAGGGAAAACAGCTATGGGAGACATTACTGTGGGGATCTGTTACAGACCGCCTGATCAAGGAGAACCTGCAGATGAAGCACTCCATAGACAGATAGGAAAAGCCTCACGCTCGCAGGCCCTTTTCTCATGGGTGACTTCAACCACCCTGACATCTGTTGGAATGACGGTACGGCCCGGCACAAGCAATCCAGGAGGTTCCTTGATTGTGTAGAAGACAACTTCCTTCTGCAAGTAATAGAGGAGCCGACAAGGAGAGGTGCCATGCTTGACCTTGTGCTCACCAACAGGGAAGGGGTCATTGGAAATGTGATGCTCCAGGGCAGCCTTGGATGCAGCGATCACGAGATGCTCGAATTTGAGATCCTCAGGACAGTGAGAAGAGCGTGCAGCAAGCTCCCTGCCCTGGACTTCAAAAGAGCAGACTTTGGCCTCTTCAGGAACCTGCTTCGGAAGGTTCCATGGGATACAGCCCTAGAGGGCAGAGAGGCCCAAGACTGTTGGTTGATATTCAAGGATCACCTGCTGCAAGCTCAGGAGTGTTGCATCCCAACCAGACGGAAGTGCAGCAGGAGGGCCGGGAGACCTCTTTGGATGGATAAGGAGCTCCTGAGGAAACTTCAAATGAAAAAAGAGGCTTATAATAAGTGGAAGCAAGGACAGGTGGCATGGGAAGAGTACAGGGATGTTGTCCGGGAAGCTAGGGACCAGGTTAGGAAAGCTAAGGCCCAGTTAGAATTAAACTTAGTTAGAGGTATTAAAGATAACAGGAAGGGATTCTACAAGTACATAGCAAATAAAAAACAGACTAGGGAGAATGTAGGCCCCCTCAGGAAGCTCTCAGGAGAACTAGGTACACAGGATTTGGAGAAGGCTGATGTTCTGAATGACTTCTTTGCCTCGGTCTTCACTGCCAAAGGCTCTGACAAAACCACCCAGGTCTTGGAAGGCAGATGCAGGGACTGTGAGAATGAAGACCTTGGGCCCACTGTAGGAGAGGAACTGGTTCAAAACCATCTTAAAAATCTGAATGTGCACTAGTCCATGGGTCCTGATGAGATCCATCCGCAGGTCCTGAAGGAGCTGGTGAATGAAGTTGAGAAGCCACTGGCCATCATATTTGAGAAATCCTGGCAGTCAAGGTGAAGTTCCTGATGACTGGAAAAAGGGAAATATAACCCCCATTTTCAAGAAGGGGAAAATGGATGAGCCGGGGAATTACAGACCAGTCAGTCTCACCTCTGTGCCTGGCAAAATCTTGGAGCAGATTCTCCTGGGTGGCATGCTAAGGCAATGAAAATCAACAAGGTGCTTGGTGACAGCCAGCACGGCTTCACTAAGGGGAAATCCTGCCTGACCAATTTGGTGGCCTTCTATGATGGGGCTACGGAACTGATGGACAGGGGTAGAGCAGTTGATGTCATCTACCTGGACTTGTGTAAAGCGTTCGACACTGTCCCACATGACATCCTTGTCTCTAAATTGGAGAGACATCAATTTGATGGATGGACCACTTAGTGGAAAAAGAACTGGCTGTATGGCTGCACAGAAAGAGTTGTGGTCAATGGCTCAATGTCCGGCTGGAGACCAGTAATGAGTGGTGTCCCTCAGGGATCGGTGTTGAGACTGGTCTTGTTTAACATCTTCGTCGCTGACATGGACAGTGGGATTGAGTGCGCCCTCAGCAAGTTTGCCGATGACACCAAGCTGTGTGGTTCGGTTGATACGCTGGAGAGAAGGAATGCCATCCAGAGGGACCTTGACACACTTGTGAGGTGGGCTGATGCCAACCTTATGAAGTTTAACCATGCCAAGTGTCCTACACCTGGGTTGGAGCAATCCCAGGCATAGCTACAGGTTGGGCAGGGAAAAGATTCAGAGCAGCCCTGTGGAGAATGACTTGGGGGTGTTGGTTGATGAGAAAATGAACATGGGCCGGCTTCAGTGTGTGCTTGCAGCCCAGAAAGCCAACCGTATTCTGGGCTGCATCAAAAGGAGTGTGACCAGCAGGTCAAAGGAGGTGATCCTGCCCCTCTACTCTGCTCTTGTGAGACCTCACCTGGAGTATTGTGTGCAGTTCTGGTGTCCTCAACATAAAAATGACATGGAACTGTTGGAACAAGTCCAGAGAAGGGCCACGAAGATGATCAGGGGACTGGAGCACCTCCCGTATGAAGACAGGCTGAGGAAGTTGGGGCTGTTCAGCCTGGAGAGGAGAAGGCTGCATGGAGACCTCCTAGCAGCCTTCCAGTATCTGAAGGGGGCCTATAGGGATGCTGGAGAGGGACTCTTCATCAGGGATTGTAGCGATAGGACAAGGGGTAACGGGTTAAAACTTAAACAGTGGAAGTTTAGATTGGATATAAGATGGAAATTCTTTCCTGTTAGGGTGGTGAGGCACTGGAATGGGTTGCCCAGGGAGGTTATGAATGCTCCATCCCCAGTGGTGTTCAAGACCAGGTTGGACGAGGCCTTGGGTGATATGATTTAGCGTAAGGTGTCCCTGCCCATGGCAGGGGAGTTGGAACTAGATGATCTTAAGGTCCTTTCCAACCTTAACTATTCTATGATTCTATATATAACATCAGGTTCTATTTATTTCTAGGCCAGATAGTGAATACTTCACACTCTTGTAGTCCCTTCTGTGACATCCATCACACTGGTATCCAAATATTTCATTAAAGTTCTTTAAGGTCTGTTCAACATTCCTGTGAAGAGAGGGAAGACACTGGGGAAAATTAAAATCTGCCTCAATGCAAGCCATAATTTCAGATGCCCGGTTACTGGTATCTGTGGTCTGGTTTTGCAGGGATTACAGGAGGCCATTTAAAATTGTATTAGGAATTTAAAATTATTTCAGCAACTTTAGAAAATCCCTTACATTTTCAAATAGATAATGTTTTGGGTACTTTTAAAGTTACCTAAATCTTGTTTTATGTCATTTTAGTGAATACAAGAAATTACAAAATGTGCACATGCAGTACCAATCCAATTCAACACCTAGAATAAGTGATAGTGCTCTTTGCTCACCAATTTGAAGCCTGGGTAGTAAGCAGGAGAATACCAACATATTCTTGATCGTATTGGATGTTTCACCTAAATCATCAGGCCTGCAACTCATTATCCAGAAAAACAGAAAATGAGAGGATGAGGAAAGATGACTCAGGTTCTTCCTTATTTCCCTTATGACTCTGATGTAATCTCAAGGTGTTCCAGTCCAGGGAGGAAAAGAAGACTTTTTTTCATTACAGCAATAGTTTTAAGACCAAATTAATCTTACATGAGCTGCTCTCAGTTCTGGCTGAGAAAACCTTCTCAAGAGATGATGTCAAGAAGCAAGACTCAATTAAGTAGAAATTTTAGAAGAAAATTAGAAGGCGGAAGGCAGCATGGTAAAGGATGTGACCTAGGAATGGAAATCTGACACCAAATTCTGTTCTCAGCTCTTCCGGCCCCTTGCTTGGTGCACATCACTTCCCTTCATTCAGTTGCCAGTTTACACAAAGCCTACAAACTATAGGACAAGAATGTGAACAGTGTTTTGGAATAGCTAAAAATGAAAGTTTGAAAACCTGTTCAAATATGGGTAGACCTGGATGAAACGTCATTACCAGAACTTTTGTTTTTAAGGAGACTGGGGAGCCATAGTCAGATAGATGCTGATGTATTCATTCCATTAACTGCATCAGATAGTCTCAAGTACTCTTTTGTCTGTTAACATAGGTGCCTCAGACAATACCTTGTGGCTCATCATCAAGATGCTGAAGTCAACTCCCCACTGCAGAAGACCACTTTAAATCAATATTGTTAGTAGATCTTAGATGTCACCTAGTTGAATGATTAGAAAAGTTACTAATTTGGTTATTTGTAAAAGGAATAAAGATTCAAACTTTGAGACACCATTTTTGAGCTATCAGAATTACAGTATTTTCCAAACAGCTTTAGCATAGAAAAAGGCAGTTTGGAGGAAGGGCGGGAATAGAAAGACTTGCACAAATACATGTGCCAGTGATGCCTTTTTAGAGGATCTGGTATCCTCAGCGTAAGATGAGTTTGCTCTTCTCCATCAGCAGTTTCCCTTCTTCCTTTAGGAAATATTAGAAATATGTCTCTAATGTTTTATTTTCTTTTCTTCCATAAATCAGACAGTTAAATCATAAGCACATGGTAAATGAAAAGAGTTGTTGACATGCAAGTACAGATGAGCAGTGTGGACCTCCATCCTTGGAACTGTCTTACAAGGTGGTCCAGTGGGACCTACTGAGAAATTTTGCCCGTGGCCTGATATGCTACTTCTGTATTAAGGCCTGTCTCTTCACTAAAGCTTGACTGGTTGTACTGCTAAACTATTAGAAGAGTCCCAGCAGGGTTTAGGCCAACTATTATTCACCCAAACAATTTCCAAGATACAGCTCAGGACTTGGCAAAGGTGAAAATGCTCTCCCAGCTGGTTGCTCTATATCTAGCGACAGCTGCTTTCAGGTTGTTCATCCATCCAGTATGGGACCATCTGGGCAGACACAGAAGAAGCATAATGATGGTATTTCCAGGACCTTTGCAATCCACCTTCCTTCCTTGAAGCCCATGGGTCCTCATACTTCAAGATACTGTGATCACACCTAAAACCCAGTCCTTTCTCTGAGGTGTTTGCTACCAGTAGAGTGATTTACAGACTATTTCCACCTGGCTAAAAAGCAGGCTCTCAGACTGCACTTCCCTCTCATATCACTGACTGTAATTACTAGGTGAGGAGAGTATAAATTGTTTGAGTGCCTTCATTAAGGATGCAGGTCTCTCTACTTAGTGTAGATGGAGTTAATTGCAGAAAGCACCATCTGGGACAGGTGCTGGAACTGGATACTCAGTTGGAAATAGGTGTCTGTCTTCACGTGGACTATAGGGGCCATTTAGGGGCCACCAGAATAGACAGCTACAGTAGCCATTTCACCCTCTGCTGTATTTATACTGCCCCAAAAATGGGTATGCAGAAAGCTGAGCTCAGCACATTTGCTGGTGAGCAGTCTGTGGTAAATCTGGTGTTTCCCATGCTCACTGAACCCAAACAGGACTGCAAATATATATGTATATAAACAATTAATTGTACATGAGCTCATTTTAGGATGGAGGACTGTACTACATATTAGATGAATGGTAGTTCAGGCCATTTTTCTATGAAGACTTGCACCTCTGCCAGCTCATACCAGTTGAGAATCTGGCCTCTTGCTTCTTATATTGTACGTTAACTTTACTTAATTGGTAGATTTTCCATGCTTACTAATTACAAATATATAAGCAGACATCTTTGTTTATGCTTGTTTGAGCAGGGAAGGAACTGTTTCAAAGAAAAGATGTTTTAAGAATGGCTTAATTGCAGTCCCACATAAAATCAGGGGCTTGTGCTTACCACACAAATTGGTGGAGCATGGAGGAGGGGGGTATTTAAGAGCAGTTAGGCAGTATTTGCAGCTTGTCCATCAGTGGGAGAAGAAGTCACATATCTACATATTGTACCTACACCCTTTTTCCCCATGTCACATCTGTTTCTGAGTGATCAGAAATGAACGTAGGTAGGAGCAAGCCATAAGGAAAAATTTGAGACCCAGAAATAAGTAAGAGCCCTCCCTGAACCAGTGTCTTTGTGGGGACTGTTTTTTGCACATATATTTTCTGAGGCAGACTCACATTCCTCTGAGCTTGGCACATTCTGGTTAAGATGAACTCAGCATCCAAATGTTGACACAAAAGCTGACTACACCATATACCATGGCCTCATGCCACCTCCAGCTGGCCCATGGCCGTGCTGGCACTGGCTTTGGTTACTTGATTTAAGACAATTATAGAAGAGGGAAGGGCAAAGGGTGCCTGAGGTGGGCTTACCTGGTATTCCAGCTGGAGGAAATGGCCTGCATTCTTCTGCAGAATAAGCAGAGAGGGATGAGTAGAGGGAAACAAAATAAACAAAGGAAACCAATGGTGTCATTAAAAAGAGGATGTATCACGTTTACCATGAGAGCATGTGACTCAGACATCCAGACATGAACATTCCTGCAAAGCCCCAATTGCACACATGGAACCAAATTTTTTTTTGGCTTCCCAGAATGGCTTAATTTTATGATTCCGTGACTCATTAGAAAAAGCAAAGTCCCTAGACATGCTGCATCGAGACTCAGTAAACACCAGCTACTGATGGGGATATATGGGGAAAATGGAGCCGGTGGGGGATAGATGTGGGGATGGAAGGGAGAGAGGAGCAAGACTCACAGCCTCTTGCCGACTCCCTTTCTCCTTCTAGTGGCTTTGTAAACATGTTTCTCTCCTTCTTTTTCTTTAAGATTGGAGTGGAGGGGTTAACAGAGGTCATGTTAGTTTAAAAAATTATGGTTAACCTTACAAGCTGGGTTGCCTTAGGTCACAGTGATACAATTCCCCTCCCTTCTCCTGTGCAGCGGTGGTTCACAGAAATTCCTCTAACGTGGGGAAGGACAGGGCCTGCCAAGGCTATGAGCAATGCAGAGCAGACTTAACTGCTTTTATGCACTGCTTAACTAATCATTTTAAAAAGAAACGGCCAAGTTGGAACAACTGCCTTTTTCTTCAAGGAGGAACATTTTCCCCTTTTCCTTTTTTCCCCACGTCCCCCTTCTTCCCTTCCTCCCTCTCGTTGTTTTTTTTTTCCCCTCCGTTGCTTGGCTTGGCGTTTGAAACAGGTTCTCGATATCTGACACCTCTTGAAAGTGTAGTTTGGCAAACAGGAATCTAGTTCGACTCCAAAAGGGCCCTGCACAGGGCTTGCTATGAAAACACCTGGATGTCTCCTGTGCCTGTAAGAACCAGTCCTGCTTCTGTAGAAATAACAGCCGCTCTCTCCCTTCCCCCAACCCCTGCTCTCCCTTCAAAATAAATAATTAAAAAACATTAAAATGCTGGCACTGTTTTAGTGAAAAACAGGTGGTTTGAGGGCACTGCGGAAGGGGATGAAGTCCGTCCCAACGACAGTGTGCAATAGAGCTGCACAGAAAGGATTTTGATAGCAGCACTCACATCTGTGACTGATTCCCCCAAGCTCAGGACAAATTAAGAATCTTCCAGCAATTAGGGGAGAAAGCTTCAAAGTGCAATCAGCAGACCTTAGAAGAATATGTGCTTGGGCTTTGAGGGAGGCTAATCCTGCTGCTTGCACTGGGTTCCTCTCCGCAGTGTGCATTTTCCAAGGCCAAATTTTGGCCTGCTTCTCAGTCACACCATATAAAATAACAAACACGCAGTCTAAGGAAAACAATTTTTAAGACACAGTGGAACCCACTTTAATGAAGAAAACTGTTAAATGCATAAAACCCCCATGTGCCAATGGATAAATGTGCTGGAAGTGTGAACTGTTAAACCAACAAAATTGTTAACACATCATACTGCTGGGCAAAAAAATAAAATAAAGAAAAAATAAAAAGGGAGTGAAATGGTTTTTTAACATGCAACCCACTTTGCCTTTATTGTTCACATTCCTGCTGACATAAAGTTTCCTGATTTGTCCCCTGGGCCCAGAAATATGGCAAAAGCGGGAACATTAATTGTATTTGCCCCCTTTAAACCGCCCTCCCTGCTTTTAGCTCACAGTGGCCAAGAATAGCTTCACGGAATAGGGAAAGTTTGCCCTTTTTTATTCAGGGTGATGAGTGAACAAGTTCGTGTGGATTTTTTTTTAACTGGTATAAAACTTTAAACTATTCCTGAATGTCTTTTTGTTTGTTTGTTTGTATCTGTGGGGAAAACTGGGACTAGTTTTATGTTTGCTTTCCCTTAAAATTCTTAAGTCCCTCCATATTCCTGGTTTTCCTTGGGGTCGATGCTGAAATGAGGTTTTTCCCCTGGCCTTGCTGCTTCCTGTGAAGATGTGGAGCTCTTCCTGAGGAAAAGCCTGATCTCAGGAGACCCCTGAAGGCAACCGCTTTGATAAGTGTCCAACCCTGTGGCCGTGCTGATGTGGTGGTACCTGGACTTCTGCCTCACTGTGAAACATGAGAAACTAAAAATTAGTGCACTGAATTTATCTTATCTGACTCCTGAATTACACGCTTTTCACAGATTTCGTTTCCACAGGTGGTCAAAATGGAATAGGTTGATGTTTCTTGGTTTTATATTTCCTTTAATGAGAAAACAAGGAAATAAAAAGCATAGAAAATGTGAATGAAACTTAAGGACTTGGTAAAAATGCTCTTAAGGAAGAAGTAATTTAGAATATTTCCAATTTATAATATTTTTCTTAAAATTGTAGGATCTGCATGGATTTCTGTTCAGATAAGGTCTGTGTTGCTGTTTGCCTGTTCTAGAGGCCTTTTAGGTGCTGCTCTATGAACACAGGTATGAAAGTGCATTTATGATGACTAAACTCCAACTGTGAACTCTAACAATAAGGAGTTTATTCCTGTGGTTCCGAATGTTCTAATTTTCTTCATTTTTCTGTGCCCCTTGCAAAATAACATGAGGTAGTGCTTGGCTTGAGGATGGCTCCTCTTTTTCTTGGCACTTGCTGATTTTGCTTCTTAGACTTATGTTTGCAAAAAAATTCCAGTCCCCGAGGGCCACTAAATATGTACTGCATTGCAGAGTCTCCATAGACAGGTTTGCACCTCCAATATGCTTGGATCTCCTGCTCCTATGGTGGACCAGTAACTCTACCATGTACTTGAGACCACTTTACACACCAAAGAAACTTAAATCAGAGTCAGGTTTTGTGTAGTTATGCAAAAGATTTAAGTTCTTAGCTACAAAAAAGAAAGCAAAGTTGCAACAGAGTATTATAAGCTTTAAAATCTGACACTGGCTTCTTCACTGATATGCATTTAGGGAATCTCTGGGTCCTTTCTTATCACTTAAAAGTCAGCCCAGCTGTCCCTTATCTGAAAGACCTGTGGGTGCTCATGGGATCTCTTTCTGCAAAGAAACCATGAGAATATCCTACTCCCTCTTCCAGGCTGGCTGCAACATCTCTCACCTAACATCGGCAGCAACCAAAAAATCAAGTGCTTAGTCTAGTTGCTTGCTCCAGCTCCTGTTTTTCAGTGGAGGAGGATGGAGGGCTACTCATTCCCATCTTGAAGAATTAATCCTACCTTTGCCTTTGATTTATGGCTTTCTTCAAGGCTTCAACACAGCATATAGTTTTCTACCATTGGAAATGTTATCTATGTAACACTTTTAATTACTAGCCTGTCTGAGTTATACTGGTGCACTTCCACAGTGACCGCCCACAACTGTTTTTTACAGTGTTAGGCTGGGGAGAGCTTCAATTCTTTTCTTTTACAATTCACAAGGTCTTGGGCTGACATGGAGGCTTCAAAGCAATAATTGTGTGATTCACTGAGGTCCTCTTGCTACTGCATGAGTCAAAGTCCTCTTTGTACAAAATGGGGGTAATCACAGAAATTCTGGGATAGAAAGAGCATCAAACTATTCCCCTGCTTTGTGGCAGGGCCAGGAAATCTGGTTTATTCCTGACAGATGTCTATATAATCTATTCTTAAAGCCCTCCAAAGCCTTCCATAGTAAATCACTTTGAGATCTAAAGGTGAAAAATGCTATGTAAGACCTGAATATTGTTATTATTATTAACAGTGTTGTTGTTAGTAGGACAGCTTAGCAGCACAGTCCCAGATGGCACTTTAAAAAAGAGCCCAGAAGGAATGAGTTATAGTGAGTTGCGCCAATTCTGGTGGAAGTGCTGATCCAGCACTGCTGGTTCTCCTGCCTGCTGCTGGATTAGTCTGAAATTAAACTCCACAGCCTTTGCCTGTGCTCACACAGAGGCCAAGAGCTGCCAATGATTGCTATATTATAGGGCTGGATTGCTCTACTAAAGCCACCGGTGATATTACTGACGGATTCCCATTATGAAGACAACTACATATTGCTTACTTGGTCCTTTTTGCAGGTGCCACGTGCAGTGTGTACACAATATCACGTGCTTCTCCCTTCAGAAACTTGGTTCATGATTATCAATTGAACTGTCTATGTAACTGGGAAAGCTGGTAATTGTGTATTCTGTGTATATTAACGTATATCCACAGTATTTGTGGATGTTGATCCTGTACTCCCACTGATGCTGGCCCCAACAAGTGGTTCTGAGATAAAATTTCACCCCATCTACCTACCAGACTGACCCTCTGTTCATTTGGTTTCCAACATGCTCCAGAAAATCATATGTATATTCAAGTATAGATCTATCATTAGAAGTATCCTTGCCAAGGAATGAGTTATTGTCCCGTACATCTTTGCTTCTACCTACTAGATGTCCCAATTAACCACATACTTTCCCTCTTTCCCCATTGCCCTTGGTGCTACCCTAACCATACCCAGCTCTCTCAAAATGAATGAAAGAATTCTGAGGAGGTGGGTGACCAGCATTTGAGCTGAGGGCCTTTGCACTCAAAGCTTGAACATTCTGAGTAGAAGATATTGAGCTTAAATAATCTTGGATAAAATTCCTTTCTAGGTAGTAAATCTAACACTGCTGAGACAGAGGTTCTAGCACAAGGAATGAGGTACAGTCCCTTCTATTTGTAGGCAATACCTAACACCTCCTGAAGTTTGCACGAGCCAGAGACTGTTCCTGATGCACAGTTTGGATGTGGCTGTCCTGTTTAGAAGAATAAAAAAGCTGAATAGTATGGTTGTGCCTATGCAGTGCCCTTTAGACTTCACACTACAAACAGATACATTTAGTGATTGGGTCTCTAGCTATACAGTAAATGGAAGAGTATACACCCCAGAACAGTTTATCTAAAAAATTCTATGCCTTCATATTCCTCTTACCATGTTACTTAGAATAGCACAATGTGTCCACATAAAGAGGTTTATTCGCTTTTGATTCTGGTGTAGGAAAAGAGAAGCGTTGCATGATTTTAACCAAATATATTTGTCAAGTGAAAAAATATGTAAGACTTTCCTTGAGAACTATTAGGCTGCTGTGCCTAAACTGAACTTCATCAACACCTGCCTGCACAAAACTAGTGGATTACCCAGAGCTGCAGACCCAAGGCAGGACTGCAGCCAAGGCACAATTGCATATTGAGAGTATTACTCAGAGTAAGCGCTCTTCTGTTTCACGTGGTTTATCCTACCCTTGTCATGGGAATCAGGGATCATGTTTGTGTATCCTGGTGAATAATCTGGCTCTGCTTCTTGCATTTCTGCAGAACAACATGGCAGTTTGTCTCCTGGTCTGCACCTGAGAAGCTGGCATATTTTGGTCTGGGAGTGACAAGGCATTTGGCGCACCTGGGAGAGAGGATCCTTGCTATGCCTGCACATTCATTTCAGTAGACAGACAATCTCCCAGATGGTTAATCCTGTACGACATCACTAGACAAACACCAAAAAACACTCCTCTGCTCAGGCTCCCGTATCTGCTGAGTGGTTCTGCAATATTAAAATGTTGCCTGTCTTTCAGTATTCTTGCACTTATGGTACAGTAACTGTTTCAGAAAATACATATGTATATAAAAACTGTCATATGTGTCACAGAATCCTCCACAGTAATAACCAAGAGTCTGTTGCCTTCACATTTCTATAGGTGAAAAAATAGGTTTATTAGATCTGGCATGACTACTCCCCAGGCATCCAGTCTGTATTCTCCTTTCTTTAGCTGGGGCTGTTGTACCTCAGTTACCAGCCTTCGAAAAGGAAAAAATTTGGAGCTTAATTCCTCCCTGGCTTCAACTTTTGTATGTTTTTGGCTGTAGATTTATGTTCCAAAAACTTGGATTTACATAAAGACCTATCTATTTGCACATAATTTGCAAGAGTTCCTTTTAGCCTATAATTGTGCTAAATACAGTTGTGGAGGCCACAGCATACCTAAAGTATTGCCGAATGGATTTTTAAGAGTAATTTTTTTTTAGAAGTGTGCTAAAATAGAAAGATTAGAGGAAAAAAGAAAAAGAGAGACGAAAGATGGCCTTGTGGTTAAAATCCTGGCCTGCAATTCACGAAATCTGGGTTCAATTTCCAGCTCTGCCATTTACTTCCTGTGTGACCTTGGGCAAGGTGGATAATCTCAGTGTGCCTCAGTTCATGGGCATACTAATAATATTGCCTTTGTCTTTCGTGCTACCTAGAGCATGAACGCACCTTGTGTTTGTTTGCACAGTACTTAGCACAACTGGGACCTGGTCTCTACACAGCCTTCTTGCTTTACTATAATGGTAACAATAATAGTAATAATGTTTTTACTCAATATTATGTGTTGAAAGAACAGAGCAGGTCATATAAAGGGGTTTATTTTACCGTCTTTGGTGGGTGCAACCAAAAGAAGGAGCCTTTTGGTGGCAATGTCATACACGGCTTTGCTCTACCTGAAAACCCAACAGAGGCTGCTGGCTATTAGTGATGTCTTTTAACACCTCGTTGCAGGGTGTAAGAGGTTTTAAGAGACCAGTATAGTCTACAAAATCCTGCAAAATAATATGGAGCTGTGTGCTGTTAGGACACCTATGACTTCAGTCCTATCTTGTTGTGTGTCAGTATTCTCCTTCCCTCTACCCAAGAAAATCTCACTACTGTGATCTCAAAATAAAACAGTCTGAGTGTTTCACTTCCCAGAATAAACAGGTTGAAAACAGTGGGGCTAAACACTGCTGTTAGCGTGGAGTACCTTATCCAGATGTGACTGGCTAAGCTTTGCGATGCCAAATTATGAGATTAGTTTTGTGGATTTAGATCACTGGCTGATTAGTCTAAGAATAACTTCAGCATCTGAGCTCTGTCTTAGTTACCTGAGTTTTTTTGAATAAGTATAAGGGATCTGAAAATAACCTTAAAATAACAAATAAAAGGCTCACTTAAAGAAAGCATGTGTTGTGTGTCCTGACAATCTGTCATCTGTCTAGCCTGTGTTGTTAGGAAAATCACTTTTCTTGTGGAAGAGAGGAAGGAGACTAGTCAAAGTCCCTGTGTAAAGAAAAGGAGCTGAAAAGAACTGAGTAGCTCCTGTGAGCTACTGTGCACAGACACTGCTACAAAATGAGGCCAAGACTGTGAAAAAGGATCAGTGCTTTTGGATGTTTGGCTTACAGCAGCTTGGAGAAGACCTGATTTTTAGGGATCAGATATTCAGTGCCATGTGAAAAGCAGGACAAGGCGGACAACCAAAATGATAGGTGCTTGTGACACAAAGGCCTGATAGATGACTTATAGCAAAATGACTTTTCATAGTTGACACATACATTTAACATCCATTTTCCATCCTACTGCTGTGAATGAATTAAAGCTGACTTTGATCTTCTGGTGCTCTCTGAAGTCTGTTTAAAGGGTACCTGTCACTTAGGAAGACCTGGGAAAGATGGACAGTTTGACCTGGGCACCAGCTTTAAGAAATTATTGCAGCAGGGACTTGATAGTCTGCAGCAGAAAGTAATATAGAGAAAGCTGTGGGAGGTTTTGTCCATCTCTTGCCCTGCAAACATGGAGTCTCTTTGCACCCCAACTGTTCCTGCGGCTGGTGGAGAGCTCCACTTGAGCTTCCATGAAGATAGTCTATTTTACATAGACAGGGTACTGTTCATCATATCTTTCCAAGCATGTTTCAGGATTCCATTCCTAGTGTTTCCTTCCACTCCAAAATATCTTCCTCAGATTTTTCAGATATTCAGGCAAAATATTTTGGTCCCAATGAAAAGCTTTGAAAATGTTTTTGGTTTATGTATAACCTGGAACATCTTGTCAAAGTAGATATTTAGAAGGGAAATCCCCATATTTCTGAATAAAAATATAAATTTCATCCCAAACCTTGTACTATTAAATGTTTCCAATGTTTTAGGGATCAGCGATACAGCATAATTTTACAAGATCATGCTTTTGGGGTTATAGAATAATTTCAAAGCCACATATCTTCTGGTTAGTGTACAGATATAAATACAAAAGGGTTTACATCAAAATAGCTTTACAGTGGACTATAACATCAGATACATACATCTCCATGTTGCTGTATGAAAAAAGAAGGTTCTTGCTTATATGAAATAAAAGGAAAAGACTTTGACAATGCACAAGAAGTCATCTCTCCTCCTTCCAGTCTTGTTTTTGTTTAACAGTCTGGGGGCAGGAAGGGTGGGGTACAAGATACCAAGTAAACCCCAAAACTTTCTAGAGAGATGTGTTGTCTTTTAGGTTTCCAGTGTCTTGTTAAGTCTCAAAATTAAGAATGAAATGTTCAGCTACTCTTTCACTGCTCTTTCAAGGAAATTACTTTTAGGATTATTCACATGTGTAATTTTTACTAATTTCCATGTCCAAATTTTTTTTTGCAAACTCATTAAACTTCAGTCCTTCCACAGGTATGGAAAAAATATCATGCTCAGGAATTCTTCTTAATAACATTAACTTTGTAACTCATGCAGTTTTGGGACTAGAAAGTTTCTTCACCTGAGGTTTTTGTTTGTTATTCCAAATTTACTGCCAGAAACTTGACACTTACTCTAGAAACATTTGTCTAAGATGGGTTTCAGAGATTAAAGACTGAGTTTGCTTGAGTGGAGTGATTTTAAGACTATGAACTACTTTCTCAGTTAAAATCCTTATTTGCAAGTTCAGTTTATGCTTATGGGCTTGATTTACAGAAGAAGTAATTAAAAAAAAAAAAAGAAATTGTTCATTAACCAATATAAAAAGAAGTGTGGTAGAGAGGTTGAAAATTTATGCAATTTTTATTTCTATGCTAACAGACATAAGTTTAAACTACATTACAGTCTTGACAACTCTGAAATTTTAATGTACGGGTATGAAAATATTGTGAAATCCAGATCAGTCCTTTGATCCAGAAATTACTGATAATTGTGATCTGTAATCAGGGAGAAGGGAAAGTTAGCAGCAGTGTTGGGGTATAAGAATCATACTAAGGCATTTTGGAGAGGTAATTTTCTTATGATAGGTGGCTACAAAGCAGACATGTAGAGCTGAGCTAACAATGCATGGGGAAAATCAGTACCGATGGAAGTGCATTTTTAAGACATCATTCCTCCAGACTGTTTTAGATGCCCAGTTTTAGATGAGAATCACGTGCTAAAGTCATGTAATTTGGCCAAGGAGGACTAGGGTCGCTGAGATGATTGAAAATTTTTCAGCTGAATTTTCCTTTCACAAAAATGGCAAATTTTTGTTGTTTATATTAACATGATTCTTCGTCTAGCAAGTGTGAAGTAATAGAAAACAAGAAGACAAAGGGGAGATGCGAAATATATGGATATATCTGGGTACAGCTCTTTGTATGTGCAATTATGTGTGCCTGTTCATACACAGATGTGCTGAAATTAAAAAGAAAGATGTATGGAACGACAGAAGCCAAACGCTTTGATTGACCTGATGTATTTAGAGGGAGAAGAGAAAATGGCAGTGCAGAGAAAGGATTTGGTCCCTATGGGAATTTTGACATTTGATCTCAGTAGATATGCCCAGCCTCTTGATGGTTCCTGTGTCTGCCTAAATGCCACTTCTGCCTCCAACTTGCTGGCTGATGTGATTTTAGAAACAATGGTTCCAAAAATGGCACTGTTTTCTGTGCCTTGTCTGGACCACCATATTGGGTCCAAATTGGGTCAAGACTGAATCACCATTGTGTCCTGTGCTGATGCTGCTCACGTTGGCATGCTCGAGAACAGCTCCAAAAGCTGTAGGCACTCGGTCAATTATCATCGTTGCTATAACAAAAATAATTCTCCCAGAGCAAGTGTGTTTCTCCAGCCAAAATCTTCTCCAGCCCCAAAGTAAGAAAGAGTTATGTCTGGAATATTTCACTCCGGCTTTGAGAGAACAACTCTATGTATTCCTCAGTGTGTGAGCGCTGGATGAATGGCAACAGCAGTTCAAACTGTTTATTCCTTTCTTAGCAATAATGTTTAGGTTCATGAAAGCCTTCCAAGATATATAGAATTCCTCATGCTGAGTAAGGGCTCCTTCACTTATTGCTTCTGCTACACACTATGGACCATTCTTATTATACCTCCCTCCCCATTCATACCACTATAGTTAGGGGACTCTCAATGTTGTCATTATAAGTCCCTTATTTTTCAGGGTGTATAATTCAGCTGTAAAAAATTTGCCCTGGGCTGAAACTTGGCACATGAAGGCCAGAGAGAGGATTTTTGTGTTGATTATTTTTTTAAAGCAAGTTTTTAAAATAAAATAAAATAAAATAAAATCTGTTCAGCCATATTATGTTGTAAAAAGTGCAGGAAAAAATAGAAGTTAGTGGTTTCAGATGCTTTTTTCAGACCTCTCCTGTGTAACTCAAAGCCAGCTTTGTTTTTCAAACTGAAATTTTCCAGGCTATTAGTCTATAATGTGAACTTGTGCCTTTCAGGTTTCTCTTTAAACACAGACACACACGAAAAGAAGAGTTGAGTTATTTCAATTAGGAACGGGGGCTGCTGTAATTTATTTTACGTGCACTTTTTCACAAGGATTTTTTTTTTTCACCTTCTGGGAGGCACAGGGGTGCACACCACCTGAATAAGCGTTGGGGTGAGCCCCTCTGCCCCTGTCTGCAGCTCTTTGCTGTGGGTCTGCTGTATCTCCAGGGAGTGTCGAACTAGATTCTGCTCCATTAGTGAATCCACCAGGTTCCCCACACTGAATAAAAGTTAAGGTAGGACTGAGCTTCCCAATGGCTGGTTTCCCCAGGGCTCAAGCAGGTCTATAGCTTAGTCTGAAGGAGCTGGCACATTTGGATTTAACCTTCAGATCTCTGGGATCCCAGTCCATTGTCTTGGCCACAGATCCATCATCTTCCTCCTGAGGTGGGCTGGATGATATTTCGTTTAAATTCTGGTTGGCAGAGCCCATGAACATGAGAGTTTTAAGCCTGTTGACTCTTGAGAAAATTGTGGCCTGGAGTTCAGCTCCTGTACAAGTCAAAATGCACCGGGTGGCCAGTGCCTATTCCTTAGCTTGTGAACAGTTACAAAACCACAGCATGGCAGACTGTCTTTACAACACATCAAAGGATGGTTTAGCAATGAAGAAGGGCTATACAGAAGCAGAATTGTCGGCAAACAGCTCATGCCTGTGCAGGACCAACTTATGAAGTGTTAAATGTTTGGTTTCCCCAGTGGTTTTATTTTCAAGAAAAAGAAGTCCCTAAGACATAGAAGACGTGTTTTTTTTGTTTCATTGAAAGAAAAACAAAAAAGAGTTCTCTCTTTCCAGTTCTAGAAGTGGTGTGCATTTCTCAAGGAAGAACTTAGACTGGTTTCTTAATTTTGGTATTATTTTGATGGTAAAATTTTATTTGATAATGAACCCCAGTATTTCATACCTTTATAATAATTATTATTAATGAAAGAATTTTGTAGAAGATCTGTATGAAAAAAAATCAAAATAAAATAATATGTATCCTATACTCAAAGATAAAGGTATGAAATTGCACAGCACTACCCTTCAAAGTGATCCCACCATATCTTCCTCTCAGTGGGAAAGTGTAAGCTGGTGGGTGAATGAGGGGATGCTTAGCAGGGTGAGCAGTCTGAGGTACTGTAAGGAGCAAGGTGAAATGGCAGATACCAAACAAGAGCCTACAAAGCCTGGCCACAAAAATATTAGTGCCCTTATCCTGATCATCTTCTGCTGGCTGCTGCTGCAGCTCCAGAAAAGAGATTCACCAGCGGTGTGAGGCGTGAAGGGCTGATGTCTCATATACCCAGTCATCACTGGGACATTGTCTTAGCAAATATCTATTTATACCAGGGGACCACTATTGCTTTTCCTGAGTCTAGCAGACTTTATCCAGCATTAGGATATCTTTCAAGCCCAGTGCTTTCTCTTCAAAGAGGACTGTTCTCTCTACTACTTCAGTAGCTCTGAGATCAGGATGTAAGCTAAATCATCACTTCTTTTTTTCACAGCTGGAGAAACCTGGGTGACTTGCCCAGAAGCAGAAAAAGAGCAAATGAGATTGATTGGCAGATAACCTTTTATTTGTGTATGCGTGTGTATGTAGAGCGTGTGGGAAGGAATTGGTTGCAGTTGCCTTTCAAATGTTATGATCTGCTAGCCAGGCCCTCATGGCTCCCATCAAAGACCACAGCTCCGTATGTTACCACAGATTTTGGGTTTCCAAACCAGATGTGACCGTGAAATTCCACGGGGTAGAAAACAGTTATCCCTAACCCTAATCTCACCTGGTGGCATGGTCTGTATGTCGAGTTTTCTGTTCACACTGGGTGGCCATAGGATGACAAATCTGGACACATCAGTGCAGTGACTTTTCAGGGTGGAATTTTGACATTCCTGCAGTTCAGATTTGCTCATTTGTATTTCTTTTAGCCAATTAACACTGGCACCAGACAGGGTTGGGTTTAGTTTTCTTTTTTAGTTCTTTTTTTTTTTCTTTTTCTTTTTTTTGTTTGGGTTCTTTTTCCTGGTTAATTTAGTGCTCCTGCTGGGGACTTGTAGGCAGAGAATACCACACACACAGGCACAAGCTCCTCCTAACGCCCCATGTTGCAGCCACCATTCCTGCAGACAAGGAAGCTGAAATGAAGCTGCCTAGAAAGCATGTCATCACGGCTCACTAACCAGCTGGAAGCCATCCTGCCAAGTAAGGGGAAGAGCCACCCCTCAAAGAGTGGGAGCCCAGCCCCAGCTCCAGCCCATCCTTGTGGGTGAAGTGAAGCCCACAGGGAGGACCTGGAGGCTGGTTTTGGTGTGTGACAGCACTCAGAACCTAAGCCATAACGGCAGCACTTTGAAAACAGAAAAGAAACCAAAGTGCCTAATATTGCATCAAGCCAACATCTATAAATCAACGTCTGTGAATTTATAAACTGTTCGTAAATTTAAGTGCTTTTTGGAGAGCTGTTTGTTATTATGTCGCGGCTGGGAAGGGGGGTGAGGGAAAGTACTTATACTCATTCACTGTCTCCTGCTCTGGGCTTGCTCATACATTGTTCGAGTGGGAAGGAGCAGAAGTTATCTGGGTGAGGGAAGGCAATAGAGGGATGCTTCTGCTGTGCCCCAGAAGCATTTGGTGCAAGACAATCAGGAAGGATGTACCAGATTGAAACCACATTTGTGCATTTCAAATTCCCCATCTGTCCTTCGGCTGTTTAGCCCTCCACTAGCTAACATAGCTTTAAAACAGCCAGAGAGACTTGTGGCAGGAGGCCCTCGGCTGCTACTTCCATCTCCCCCCCGAGTGCCTCTAGGGAGGGAGCAGACACACAAAATCATCTCAGCAGCTCTGTAGCCCCTTTCCCTTCATGCTCTCAGTTGTGGTGACAGTCCCTGATGACTCTCCCTGCAGCACACCTCACACCAAAGCACTCTGTAAAGCAGCATGATCAAGGGGGAATGAAGTGTCACTGCTGTCGATGGGAACTGGTAAATGGCTTTAAGGGGGAAAAAGAATCCCCTGCAATCTTGCTCCACCCTTGGCTGAAACTTTTTCTGAGGTTCGACTATATTTGCATAACTTTTCCTCCCACCTCTATTCATTTTTATTCCTTTCACCACCTGCTATTTCTACAGCCAGGATAAGGCACAAGTGTCCTGAAAGGAGTTGTCCCAGCCTGGCGGGAAGCAGGAAGTATTGGAAGGCCTAAGAGGGTGTGAAAAGTTTTGGAGGTTACGTTCACAAAACAAGACATTGTTCTGGTGGGGTGCTGCTCATTCAAGTATCTCAACACTTTGCACGCATGAATGAGTTAAGCCTTATAAACCACCTGTAAGGAAATGGTATCCTCCATTTTATAGGTGATGAAATAGAAGTACTGAGGGAGCTGAGGCCAGGTTTCAAACCTGAATGACTCCAGTTAAGCTTCTAAAACCTAACCAAGGCACTGAAATAAGAGTTCACAATCTATCAAGTCATGCTGATATGAAGGGAATGGTTGTGTGTTTAGCCAAACCCAGGGTCCCTGCTGAGCAACCTGTTTATGAAATCTTTGGCCTGGACTTTTACTCCAGAGCCATGCAATCAGTGGAGACAAGAACTGGACACCAAGCACTTGTATGCTAGTATGTAAATGTGCATTTGAATGTTCTCCAAACCATGTAAGACTCTTTAGTGAAATAAAAATCCCCTTGGAATCCCACCTTCCTTCTAAACTGCATAAAATACCCTGAGAAGAACCATCTTCCTGGAAGCCCAAAGATCATGGATAGGCAGAGTAGACACCAGTGTATTTTCTGAAGACCAGGGGAAGTTAATCAAAACATTCTCCGAGCTCTAAAAAATGGATTTGGCACTGCTCAAGTAGCCCTTGGCAAAGATTTGAGGTTAGTTATCTACTTCACTTGAACATGACTTGAGTCGAAGCTCCTCACTTCTGTATTACATGTCCTGAGTTGACCTCAACAATTTCTGAGATACTCCAAAGCATAACAACTTTTCATGCCCTTGCATGTTTCAGAAATAACTTGTCATGGCCTGTTTGCCAGTATTTACAATGTGTCTTTATGTTATAATGATTGTGTGATCTGGTAAATTTAATTCTTTCATTTCTGTAGTACATGTCAGCCTCTCTCAGAAAATGAGCTGTCTCCATATGAAAGGACTAATCCATTTCAAGGAATTAAACATTTCTCTATTGTCGTATTTATGGTGACTCTCTTAGCTCTTTTGTGAAGCTGCCAGGCAAGACTGTACTTAATGAATTTTAAATGTGTGGATTGGACACCCTATCCAAACATGCTGCTTCCAGGCTCAGGTAGACGTTGCTCCCTCGATGGTATATTACACTTGTGGTTTTGTTTTTTCAAAGTTTAAACCAAGTCTGTTCCCCACAGGAAGCACTACAAGGACAAGCTCTGATCATTTTGGACTGAAAACAATTGAGGGATTGAAGTGCCCTCAAAAAAGCCTATGCTTATTTCTAAAGAGGATTGCAACGGTCTAGAAGCAGGACATTGTAGGGAAGAGGTATTTCATGAAATACAACCTATGCTTGTGTCCATCCGCCCATAACACTCTCACTGCTGAGCCAGTGATCCATTATATATGCGTATCAACACTTGGACCCTGCACTGGATCACAATTCCCTTACCTGTTGCAGTGCCATTCATCTTATTGCACTCCTGGGTTATGCAGATGCTTTTGTTTGGGAAATATCAGAGATTACTCACACAGAAATAATCTTTTCCACTTTCAGAAGCAGTTAGGCTTAAAAAGGAGATGACCCTGACTGTAGAGAGACTGTGTTTTAGAGCCTGTCTTTGAAAAGCTGTGATAGGGAAGAGAGCAGCCTAGGAACCCATATGCACAATATACACCCAGAGGTCTTTGATGCAATGATATTGATGGGGACCTACACAGTGTTCTGGCTTGCCAGCATTAAATGGAGTCCGGATGAGATGAGTGGGGTGGTTTACTCAACTTGCAGCACACTGCCTGCAGACCCAGGCAGATGTGAATGCTTTACCACAGTTGTATCTTTCCTTAACTAGGAAGATGCAAAACACTGTTCTCATTTAAACAAAAAAAAAAAACAAAAAAAACCAAAAAACAAAAACAAAACAGAAAAGGGGAAAATAATTCTGGCACAGTTATCTGATTTGTAGTGCTTTGGAGACGCTGGGGACATATCTCCATATGTTTCAAGATGCAGAAGCAAAACACTGCTTGCACATCATCTAAAGAAAGGCAGCCTGGCAGCAGAGGAAAGCGCTGCAACCCTGACGGTGGGGATTAGGGCTTCCTGATAGACTCAGAATAGGCTTTGCTGCTGACTTAACTAGTAACACATGACAGAGCATGAATTTTCATGGGATAGCTGCGCAGAAAATGAGTAGGAAGTGGCTCAAAGCAAAGTCAGGGAGACAGCTATTTGCAGGGATTGCCTTTTGACAGCATTGTCTAGTGAATCCAGCCAAAGTACTTAATATGAGTGAAAAAAAGCATCGAAGTCCTGGCTCCAAAGTGTAATTTTGTGCAGTCCCTTTTGTTAGGCACACTCTGTCCAAGCTTCCGCTGGAATAAAAGGTGAGTCAAAGAAAAATGGTGTCCAGAAGTTCAGAGCAACCCAGACAGACCTAACCACATGACAGGCCCAGAGGGAAGTTTTAAACCACCCACACAACAGCTTGCACAGCTTGCCAAAAAGTCAGATCCTTCGGCTGGGGGAAAAATAGCTTGCATCTGGATTCTGTGTTTGAAGCCCATGGTAGAGGAAGAAGTGAATGAGGAGGAGGAGTGGGAAATGTGTTCTTCACAGACCAGATTTCAGTTTGATTTGAAGCATGAAAGGAAGGAGTTTATTATTCTGATAGTAATAAGTCATTTCTCCCTATAAGTGTAGTACAATCTTCTATGAGTGGCAGATCAGCCAAGAACAGAATTAGGGACATTTCTACCATTTCAGTCCAGCCTGCCTTTGTTTATTTTAAAAATAAAACACAGCTCAATGTTTATTTGAATGGGTAGAGAATAGAAGGAGAAGTTCATCAGCTCCTAATTATGCAGGCTAAAAGTGAATCGTTGGCAGCTGAAGCCACCCTAAAGGGCCTGGCTACGAAACAAGCTAGTGTGCTTAGCTTGATGGTCAGGTATCTATGGTTTGGAAAGGCAAAGCTGATCAAATAATAAGGTATTGACTTTTGAGTCAGAGGACCAAAATGATGCTCATGTTTGCGAGACTGACATAGTACACAATCCTGAGTAAAACATGACCCTCAACCTTGTTTTCTTCTATACGGTGGCAGTGCAGAGGCAGTGATGCTTGTCTTTGAGAATTCTTGAGGACATGGTATCCACATTGCTGCTTCTAGCTGTAGTTTGGATACAAGGGCTAAATCTGGACTAGAAAATCAAATGGTATCAAGCCTTGGGCTGAGCACTGCAACTTGATTGTTTGTGCTATGAAATTGTTGGTATTGTCTTCATCTAACTTTTGGCTCAGACCAAAAATGCTGTCAGCAACTTACAGCCATGGTCAGCGAGTTAGCCCAGGTCAGGGACTGCTCCACATAAGCACTGTGGGTATGGTCACAGTGTTTGGGACACTCAGGGAATTGAGATTTGCAGCAAAGGTACAGCCAGTCTGTCCCAGTTGGTCTCAAGGGTGGGGAACGGGCCCTGCCACTCTTCAGTTATTAGAATTGATCTAGCCAAAATGCCCGTAGAGTGGTTAGAAAGAGGAAGCCTTGGGTTCTTTGCTGGTTCTTTTTGCTGGGTTCTTTTGAGCTGCTGGATGCCTGAGGTTATGGCTCTTAGGTCTGGAGGACATGAAGGGAGGGCTTGGGGCTGTGCTCACACAGGGAGCCACAGCAGGAGCTTTATCCTGAAAATTTGCCTCTGTTTTCTGCATCGGTGACACAGCATGTAGGCTGGCACATGTGTAGGCTTGGTATAGCCAAGAGCCTGTGGGGATGCTAGGCAAAATGTCATTTTTTATCCCTTTCTTGGTACTTGTCCCATACTCACATCAGACAAACAGAGTTAGGGCTTTGGGCACCAGATGACACTGCTGCAGGAGGAAGATGCGTGGTGGAGCAGAGGATGAGGCATTCTGCTTGTGGCTTCGTCATCAGCTCCCTCTGACCTCAGGCAAATTGCTTAACCTCATTGCTTCCATTTCCCTTGCTGCCACATGGGGATAATAACACCATCACAGGATGGTTGTGAGCATTAATTAGCATTTGTAGAGCACTTTGAAGATGAAAAGCTTCTAATGACTGCTGGGGATTATTAAAGGTGTTCACGTTCAGTAAATATTATTAAAAAGAAACCAAATCTAAATGCTCTGCACTGAACCTCATCAGATCCCAGGGCTTGAATACTGGTGGAAGGACTACACCACACTATGTAATTCGTCAGTAAGCTGCCCATGGGCTGAATTTATCACTGGAAACCACAATCCTGCTATCTAGCCAGAAGAACCAAGTGTCGTCTGCTGTGACTTCACTCCACCTTCCCAAAGGGGAAAAAGGCAGTGGCATGGCTGTAGTTGGGTTCACTTTTGATCTGAGTGGTACATGATTTCTAACACTCCTGAACTCATTGACTAGATTGGGGATTGTGTGGGAGTTGTTTAAAGTAGAAGCATCTGCTCCTTTAGGAGACAACCAAGATGCACTCAGATGCTATTCACCTGAGGTGCAGGAACTGGTTCAGGGTTGTGTGTATGAGGATGGTGTACAGCAGGCAAGTTTCTTGGAGTTGTCTAGCATGAGTGAAAGCCTGTGAGAGGCCAAGAAAAAATCAGGCAGAGGGATTTCATATAAATATGTGGTAAAATACTGAAACAGACAGACATGTGTTAATCAAATGGGCAAGAAGAAAAAGAAAGTAATCATTTCAATCTTCCTATGCTTGTCTTTACAGATGAAATGGAATATCTGAAAGGCTGTCTTTTGCTTTTGATCTCTTGCCTTTACTTGGAAATACTGCTGTGCATGAGGAGTGATGTTTGTGTTGTTAGGGCTGGTATTGGAGAATGTGCAGATCTGAGTGTTGTGGATTTGCAATGTGATTACAATGCATAACTCACCTCTGCCTCAGTTTCCTCCTCTGCCTAATGAATTTACAACAGCTTGCACTGCCCTTGACTTTCTAGTATGTCCAAGTGCTTCCATGCAGCTTGTGGATGATGCCAAGAATAGTTTCCCTCTTGAACATGCTTAATTACTAAGGACAAGATGTTGACATACCATGGTGACTCAAGGCAGCACCAGGGTTTAATTCCACAAGGACTTTAGCCAGCAGCTTTCCTCACAGGTTGTCACTGAGAAGAATTTGCTAATAATTTGCCTGATTTTTTTTTTATGCTTTTTTTCTTAATTTTAGGTGTAAATGAATTATTAATATCATCAATATTGTTATTGCTAACATTTATGTTAATATTACTGTGTTTATGAGAGCACTTTGTTATGTCTTCTAACTAACAATACCATTTCATTTATTACAAAAGAGAGAGATATTGCAGTACTTGCATGTGGACCTTACAGATTTCATGAAATCAATTCATTTTATGCAGTTGTATTAATTTCCCTGTATAGCTAATAGTAATAAACAGCTATAATCATTGCAATGGGTTTTTTAGCATTCTCTGTTTTTCACACAGGATCTTATGGCTTTTCATGTGGCTCTACAACGGCAATTGGTACTAACACCCATATCACAGGGATGCTAACACACATAACAGAGCTTATTGTCAGTGCCCAGCCTGAGAGCAGCATCAATAGTTATATACACACATATAAAGCAGCGGAGTATGCTACTCCTTTTTGTTACACTTGGAGAATACTACTGAATACCCTAGCACAAACCACCATTTGGAAAACCACTCTGCAGCAATTCACGGTTTCACTAGCTGGCACTGCTGCCATAAGTAGTAGATGTACAGACATGCCTCAATCTGAAAATTCTCCCAGAAATTTACCCTTTGTCAAGGAAAGATCTGACCAGGGTTAATAATGTCAGAAGAGCATGTCAGGACAGGAGACATCCTAGAGAGAATGTTGAAAATCAGGTGGGCTTTTTCATCTTTAAAGTGAAAATTGTGTAGGGTTGTTGTCGTGCTGTATGTGGCATGATAGTGCGAACCTTCAAAAAGGCTTTTTCAACATCTGTGGAATAACACAGATGTATTTTAATGGATAGCTCTTTTAAATTCAGTTTGGTTTCCCAAGTGGCTTGCTCTCCTTGGCCCAGATTCATCCTATCCCTCTAGAACAGCCTGGTTTTCCCACCTAAGACCAAAATTGCCCCTTGAAAGTATTTATTTTTCTTCACTGATGGTGCAGGAAACCTTGGGATTATGCCTCCAACATAGACATCACAGTTAAATGCTGTGTTGTGGGATCCCACTGAAGCCAGTAGCTTTACATTTGTGGGAAATGGATTTAAGACCTGTTGGGCTGTCAGCAAGGGCTTCTTCTCCCATCCTGGCTTCTCAGTGTGGTGGCAACCATGCCGCTTCTTAAACAAGCAGTGTCAAAACTGCTCTTTCAAGTCTTTCCATGGCATGACTGGACTACTAAGGCACAGCTCCCACTGGACATTTAATCTCATAGGAATATTATTCTCAGCCCTTGGCACACTGGGAAATCAAGGATCTTCTGATAGCCGGTCACTGCCTTTATGATGGGGCAAGCATGACAACTCCCAGCTGACTGTGAGTACAGCCCTTTGGAGAGGAGACTTAGAAGATCCCATGGTGTGGATGCAGCTTCTCCCTGTACATCTGTCTTGCTTTTTGGAGTACTCGGAGGGGTGTGAAGGAGGACAGGACTCAGGCTAAACCCCTCAACAGGAGATGGATCGCTGCTTTTCTCTCTGCAGTCATCCCAAGGTCACACAAACCTGAAGCCCCACTCTTCTTTTTGGCAACAACCAAGGTACTTTCTGGCACTTTCAAAGACAATGACACAGAGTCTGTGAGAGCTCAGGCATCTCATTTTCTTTTTTTCATCCTCCTGATAACGTTTTTTTCTCTCTCTTATTCTACCTGAGGGTGGCTTCTGAAAGGTTCTTCCCTCTGGAGCTTAATGCTTGCCCGTGAGAAGGATATATATTACACTCAGGGCTGCTATTTTCAGCGGTTTGAGTTGCAGTGGGAAAAGGCTGCCAGAGAAAATGGAGGTAGAATGGTGTTAAAATGAAAGGGCTTGATTCTGAACTCACACTGGCTTTACACTGCTGTAACGCCATTCACTTGAATGGAGTGTTTTTCCTATTTCATAATGATGTCAGAGAGAAGAGAAACCTAACGGACTCTAACTTAATCCCAGGCTTTGGCAGGAACCTTCATCTCCCTTTAATGAGCAGAGGTCCTTTTCATTAGACTCTCAAATACCCCAGTGATGGGTGCCAGTATAAAACCCTAGATAGGCAGACGTTTATGTAATGGCAGCAGGCAGTGTGCTTTAGAGAAATGGAAAAGGCATTTTAATCATAGTATTAGGTTAGATTCCACAAGACAGTATGGAAGGCATCAAGATGAGAATGCCATAACAATCTGGAGTGTGTTACCACTGCATTGATCTAATATTGTGATGTAGTAATAGTAATTTCAGGGATATCTTGCAAAAATGCACTCTGAGTTACAATGGAAAAAAAATAGGGGAAAGGAGGAGGGGGAGAGAAATGAAAAGTTGAAGCTTGCTCAGCTGCTAACATGGGAGCAGCTTTGTATCTGCCAGTCCTAGCTCAAATCTCTGCTGTTAATCAAGAGCAATGCCCAAGGTTTCCTTGGAGAACTCAGGGCTGTAGAAAAGAAGAGTCAAGTCGCCCCCCTCTAGTTATTCATTTATACACAAATCAATTGAGTGTCCATTATCAAGGCATCTCTGGGCCCTGCAGCCCATTTAAAAACAAACATATGGATGTTACTCAAGGAGCAGTGAAGAAACTTGGCTTGGGCAAAGTTAGACAAAGCCAAAGGAAAGCCCCCACTCCCGGTTCATTTCTGAGCAGCAGGAGATTTGGTGATTGCAGAGGGCTTAATGAAAGACACTGTCTGCACTCAGCTCTTATCTTCGGAGTGTATCGGCAGTGAGTCTGCTCCAGCCAGCACTGAACTACATAGGGATAGAAACATTTCACCAACACCAGGCTTGATATTGCCAAAAGACCTTTGAAACATGCCTGGCTGTGTACTTTGGAAAGGTTGTTCCCAGACATGGTGCCTGTATCCATAACAAACTTCCTCCCTGAATTCATTGTGCGTACATTTGTCACATTGCTCTGGAAAGCCAGTATCATGAACCATGTTGCCCTCACAGGCATCCTGAAGGCAGCTTGAGTTTTGCTTGTACATTGATCCCACTTGTCTTTGTAGCAGAGGACATTGTGCCATTTGGGGAAAGAACTGTTCACAGGTCTGCCTGTTACCATCATTGTAAAGGCAGCTGGGAAAAATGGAGCTTGCACAAAGACTGTGAAATATATTCGTCTCTAAAAGCCAGTGCTGACCATGAAGATGCCCTGCAGGAATGAAGCATCTGCAGCAGGGTAGCATGGCCTTGGGACATCCCTTGAGCTGCTCTAATGCAGATATACCTGATAAGATCAAAGAGCTCCTAGACAATAAGGCTTGGGATGAAGTAGGTGGTATTGCTGTAATGTTATAGGAGCATTGTTTCGATTCACAGCTCAAGTAAATACAACCTGGTGAGACTTAAATGCTGGTAGAATCCTTGGGCTGATTCTCCTCTTCATTGGCCACTCATATTGCTCAGCATGGCCATGAAGCATTTTCATTCTGATCTAGAAGGACTAATAGGATGTTAGGTACAGATGCCAAATTACTCCCATCCCTTAAAATATCTGAGCCTGCATGATCTGGAGTGGGAAATGAAGGGCCTTGCACTTACCATTAACTTCACAACATCCATATTCTTTTCTGAAGTGGTTTATTTTTAATATCTGTCATAATTTTATGCTCTTATTACTGTACAGGCTAAGCAGAGTGGCTGAGTGAAGGTTTTTAGGAAGGTGGGGTTCTTTCATTTCCTTTCAACTTCCACAGTAGAAACAGCCTTGCAGCCATTAATGTAAAGCAGAGGTGCTGTTTAAGAATGCAGAACAACTGCATAGTTGTTTAGGGAAAGATACAGGAGCTACGAACTTAGAGAAGAGAGATATGAAAAGACAGTCGATAGGGCAGAGAGTCTGGCTTCTAATACATTACTTAAAGCTCTGGGTAAAAATGTTAAAGTTTGGCTTCTGATCAACCATGAAGATCAAGGCTCTGCTTTGGTGCCATTTCTTATTTTGGCCACTCTGATTTTAGATGGGCGCATCCACTCAGAGAAAAACTGTTGGCTGTTAAACCAACCTTCCCCTGTGCTAAACTGCATGGAAAGACCTGCAGCAAATGGGATCACAAAGAAAGGTTGCACAGTAAAAGGTACACAAGATGGTAGATATAATTTTAAATCACATGTTTCTAAAACATAGAAACGGTGAAAATGAGAACAATGGCTTTTTCCCACCTTAATTTTAAATCACCCAAAAAAGCGTGTGTGAAATAGCTCAAAGATACGAAGTTTCTGTCTATGCGCCTTGCAGGATGCTGCGAGCTCTGAAGCGATGTTGCCACCTTGTGGAACAGGAATCAACTCTGTTCATTTAGTTAAAAAAAAAGACCCCAACATTGCTACCTCTCACTCCTTGTTCGTTGGGTCAAACTAGAAAGAAAAGTTCAGTGCATTGGGAGGGAGGGTGCCCTTTTGCTGATGGGCTGAGGACACGCGGGGAAGAAGCCCTATCAGACTGTGTATTCCTCCACTGTTTATTCTCAAAATTAAGCATACGTAGTCTTTGATTTCTTTCTTTGTATTTCCCATCACCTGCACACCGTGTTTTTTTTCCTTTCTTTCTCAGGGACTGGTCATTATCTTGCAAGTAAACCCCTTCATTTTCATAAAAGGCTATGGATTATCATCCTGTAAAAAGTGAAAAGAAACATCACCTAGCTTTTATGCACTCTGGTTCTGCAGTCCCTGCACAAGCAAAGCTAGCACTGACTGAGGGGAGACTCCTGTCTGGTTTCTGAAGACACACTTCTCTGTGAGATTCATAAAAGGAACCTTCAAAACCTGGGGGTACCTACCCAGCTTGTGTGGGCCAATGTTTTGTAGAACACATACAACTTTTATGCTCAGGAAATCAAAGCTGGGCACAGGGAAATGATCACTTTAGCTTTCAAAAAAGAGTGAGTGCCTGACGTGGAATTTGCAGTATTTAATTTCAGCTTGGAACTATGTGACGGAGAGGTTTGACTGTGTTTAGCAGAAGGATGCAAACCAGTGTCACCAGGCACGGCTGTTGTATCATGCACGCTCTCACTTGACGAAGGGCAAAATCCAGACTCCTGGCACGTTTGCCCGCTTTCTTTCTCTTAGGAATATTCCAGGGCTAACCTGAAGAGTGGGGAATTTGAGGGAGGTGCTCAGAAAAGGTTCATGGCATGGAAGGGTTATCCCTTTTTCTGGTAAGTTTTAGCTTTTCTGATCTCCTCCATTCCCCCAGGGCAAAGAGGCATTAGATTTTGTATGTACCAGTGGGCCCTAAACACCACTAAATTATTATTATCAGGGATTCCCAAAGCATATTTTTTAATAACAAAAATTTGTCTCTGAAAAAATTGAAGTTTTAATTTAAAACCTGCATTAATCAAAAAATGGGAGTATGGGGTTTCAACATATACCCAACTGCTAGGATTGTCCTGTATTTTTTTTTCTCTTCTGTTTTACAGTGAGGAAACCAAGTAAAATAAACCACAAATGAAAATAGTAAAATATAATAAAATGAAACAAAATTAAAATAAATAAAATAGCATAAAATAAAATAAAATAGCATAAAATAAAATAATTTAACCACAAACCAACAAATTAAGAAGGGTACAAGAATGTAGAGAAGAGAGAGGGTAAAAAAAGGAAATATCTTTAAAAGCATGTACAGCTTTAACTCTTCCCTTAAAATATAAAGAAAAAATATGCGTTTTTTTTTGCCCCCCCTTTTTTTTTTAATGAAAACTCTTTACTGCTCCCATTTCTGGTCAGCACTATTTATAAGCAATTGCCACTGAATCATTCAGCCTCTGACAACATCAACATCCGACTGGTGGGGGTTAAACAGCAGCTCCCATCGTACAATGTGAATAACAAACTTCCATTTACAAAATATGTTTACCCCAGTATGTGCTTGGGCATGAATGCTACCTTCTTTTTTGTCTCCAGGTCTGTATTTCCCTCTGAACACTCCTGGAGATCCCTACGAGCTCCAGTGCTTCCCGCATACGTGCATGCACACACACACACAAACACGGACTGCTTCGGCACAGAGCCTCCCACATCCCTGCCGGGACATGGTTTAGCAAGTTGTAAAACCAAACCCATCCCAAAGAAGGAGGTCTGGGCAGCGTGGCATTCTTTCCTCATGCTGCTGATGGCTCTGAGGCTTTGGCATCAAAAGAAGAAGAACGGGGAAACTGGTATTTTGGGTTTATTTGAGAAAAAAAACAAGCCTAAACTTGAACACTGAAGTTTGGGTCACCCTAGCAAGTTAAAGGCACTGGGGAACCTGAGCCAGCTGATAAAAATGTAATGCCATGCTAAGCTCCTCTTTGGTGGCATCAGGGGATGCTGGGGCCTGAAACTGGAGGATTTGTGCTTGTGCACACCTCACCTAACCCTGCACAGCCCAAAAATCTTCATTCCCACCTGATATTCTGCCAAAATTCTGGGCTATTCCCATCCTAGCAAGAAGACAGGATAGCACCCCCAAATGCCTCTCATGTATTTGCCTACCTTGAATTACCTTGAAAAGCCATGGATGTTTCCAACAGGATCAGAGCCAGGCTCGCATCCACACCGGTTAAGCACTGGGATAAACACATCGCTTGTATAGAGTCAGATTTATCCAGAACAGGAAATGAAAGAAGGAACATCTACCTTCAATGCTATATGATTTTTATGGCTCCCTCTCTTTTAGATCATAAGGAACCAAATTTATCTCCAGAGTCTCCCTTGAAAGAGATTCACAGAAAGTTCTACCTGGAGTGTTGTTTAATAGTAATGATAATTTCTTGTAAGGTCATCTTTTACCTGGAACCAAGTCATTGCCTATAAAAACGCTATAATGAATTGACAAAATAATTCCTGGTTTGTTTTTTTTATGCTGTTTTTCTTGTACAAGGGCAATTTTTGTTTGCAAAGGCAGATGCAACTCCTAGTAATGTAAGCGCAAAAGTCATGAATGGCACAGGGGGCAGTTTCATGGTCAATGACATACTTTTATTTTAATATCATGCTGGAGAGATAAGAAAAATACATGGACAAAGTTTGCAGATCAGTGTAAAAATAAAAGCTTGTAGGCAGCTAAGCAAGCCTGAAAAGAGAACTTGTGCCTTGAGGCATTTACTGTCTAGCAGGTGTAATAGGGTGCAAAGGGGTAACCAGTTTTATTACTACAAGTCTGTGGTGCTACTGGGAGCTGCATTCAATTCCCCCAAAAACTGTGTGAGTGAAAATGACCTGGGTTTGAACAATGATTTCTGAGGTTTTTGAGTTTTCCCTTTTCATTCCAGCCCCATCCTTCCTCTCAAACATGACAACCCCTTTCTGACCAAATGACTGAAAACACTGCAGTCTGGACTATCAGATTTTAAATTTGGACCAGTGAAGTGTACAGAGGAAAATATGCCACCTACTACTAGACACAGAAGATTTCAATCACCAGAATGAAATTAAACAGAAGCTGGGCAAAGCTGTTTTTAATGTAGACCATGACAGGGAGAGGTGATGTTTTCCTTCCCTCTGCTTGTGTGTGATGCACATCAAACCCTTTTTCTATCCGGTCACAATCAAGGAACTGAAAAATCTGTCTTTAATTGCAGATATTGTAAAAATAATCACACAGGAGACTAAACTAGCATTAAAAATGTGGATTCTTGACTTGTTGCCTTGGCTTGGAACATCTTTCTATTGAACTGCTTATAGAGTAAACTATGAGTCAAAATTTCTTCAAGAAGATGCCTTTTCTTGTTATGGTTATTTTACTTCAGAGGGTGTTTCCTGGCTTTGCCAGTAAAAGGAGATGGTGGGGAATTTTGCTCTGTGTTAAAAGATGTCTTTGTTTTTAATTATCCTTGCTGCAGAATACAGTGGGATCATTCTGCTTCCATTTTTGTTAGTGTAGATAAAATTCTCAGCATTTCAGCAATTTTTTTCCTCCTCTGCAGCTTTTTCCTATTTGTACTGTTATTTATTACTTCTTTACTACCTTTCACACAGTTATATGAAAATCTCGGCACTTAATGGGGAAACACCCCAAAGGAATTTAATTTTATTTCCAGGGTAACGTTGCCCTCATGAACAATCTACCTCTAAACAATGAGAAATTGTTTCTCCGATCCCACCCACCCTTCTCCTCCTCCTTCTTTGACTCTTCTGTTAAGTTTCGAGGCTGCTAGGGGAAAAGGGGTATTTTGTTAGTTTGAAATCAGATTGCTGTTGCCTTTTTAGTACCTTTATAAATCCAGGAACATTAGCTGAAATGAAGTCTAGTGCAAAATGTTTCCTTTCTATGGGACCTAACACATTGAAGGGCGCCAGTAGGTGGTCACTGTTCATAGACTTTAAAATGCAGATTAAGCCCAGCTGAACTGTGCCAAACCTTTTTCAACCTCGTTGAAGTCCAAAATAAATTCACACCTCCTCATTTCTGTCCTATTAATCAATCAATTCAAGAAACTGCAGTCTGTGGTGGGTACCAGTCAGAGACTTGTCTGTTCACTTGGGTTGATGCACAGAATAAATGTTTTCATATATTTTAAAATTAATTTTATTTCCTGTGTCTATATTTTTAATTTTGTTTTCTTTTGGAAGAATGCAACTGTGACTACCTGTTGTCAGGAAGACCATAAATTTCTAAGTTAAAATAACATTATATTCCTGTATTTGTTTTTCAGGGGAAAAAATCAAAATAACAATCTAAAAAAAATAAAGAGGAAACTGTGAACCCTGCTTAGTATAAATGTACAATAATAAGATTTATTTTTACTTTGGCTGTTTGAAACTCCTCTAAGTTTATGCCAACAAACATAGCTAGAGTCCTAGAATGATCATAATCCATTCCCACTAAGTACAAAGAAGGGTTTCTCTTTTATAGAGACTTGAGTTTCCAAAGTTAAATTGTTATGTGGGTCAAGGGCAGCATTAGCTAATATTAATGACCTCTAATTTTTTCACTTTTAATATTCACGCTTCCAACAGCTTTCCAAAGAGCAATTGGATAAGCATCCCATGAGCCTCATGGAAAAGGGAAACTTTCCATTTTGTACCCTGAAACTAAAGCACTGAGAAATTAAAGCAAAATCTGATGTTAAGGGAGTGGCAAAACAAGGAATGAGATTCAGATGACTTCTTGCTTTAACTGCATGACTGAATTCTTTCTCCATAAAATAATAAGTGCCTTCACACCTAGGAGTCCAGGCTGGATGGAATGGAACACCTCCAGGCTGGTACAGCCCCTGGTGTTTCCTGGTTTTCCAAAGAAAGAGGGGTACAGAGAGAAAAGGTCAGCATTGTCATTTTGTGCCTGTCAGACAGCAGTCTCCTGTGCCTCAAATGTAGCAAAATTCACCACCATTCATCTTCCTCAAATAGAAAATGCTAATGAAGTAACAAAATTTATAATCTATCAGTTCATTCAAGATGTTACCAAACTTAGATATATACAATTTCACAATCCTGCTTTTCTTGTCATTTCTTTTCCTAAGAATTCTTAATATGCTTTTTATCTGATATGATGCAGCATAGACATGACTTACAGTGAACTAACCATGATGGCTTAGATATCATTCCTAGGCAGTAAAAGTCAGTTTATACTCCATTATTTGATATAAATCAGATAACATTTTTCCATAAGCACCCAATCTTTTTTTTATAGACATTTTATTTCATTTGTCATTTTATTATCTTGTCATTCTCTTTCATGAGTACACTTCAGGGCTTATGACTTTGGATAAACCATTACTTGGTCACCTCAATCCTTTCCCAGATCATCTGCAAGTAAGTTCAAGAGTACAAGTCTTAACACACCTCTTTGTTGGGTATCTTTATGTCGTGGTTTAAACCCAGTCAGGTAATTCGTTCGCTCACTTCCCCCCCTTTCTTGCCCTCCCCCTGCTCCCGGAGGGACAGAGAGGAGAATCAAAAAGAATGCAACACCCACGGGTTGAGATAAGAACAGTTTAGTAACTAAGGTATAACACAAATCACTACTGCTACCACCAATGACAATAATGATGAAGGAAATAACAAGGGAAGAGAATACAACACCTCAGCACCAGCCAACCGATAACTCGCCCCCCTCAGCCCAACCAAGCACCGACCGATACCTCCTCCAACCCTGCAGACTCCCAGCCCTTCCGGCTAACTCCCAGTTACGTCCTGGGCATGACGTGCTGTGGTATGGAATACCTCTTTGGTCAGTTTGGGTCAGGTGTCCTGTCTCTGCTTCCTCCTGGCTTCCCCTCCATGAGGCTCACAAAGTCCTTGTCCAAACCAAAACATCATTGTTATCAGTTCTGTTCCCAGGCCGAAAGTCAAAACACTGCACTGCACCAGCTACCAAGAAGGAGAAACATGACTGCTACTGCTGAACCCAGGACACTTCATTAAAGCCAACCCTTTATTTCAGTCCTTACCTTATTTCCAACCTCTCAACCACTAATCCATGACAAGATATTTCCTCTTACACCTTGAAAGGTTAATTCCCTCAAAATACTTTGCTATGGAATTTTATTAACAGCCTTTGAAAAGTCCAAGCATTCCAACTGAATTCCCATGTTCTACACCCCTTTTGCTCCTTCATAGGTTTCTAATAAATTGATGACTCTTGATTTTAAACAAATATGATGCTGTCTTTCTTAGATCAGATCTATCTTTGTCTTCTAATTCTGCTATTTAATATAATGCATATGTCTACCAATGTTCATTAAAGACAAGTTAGAATATTATCTGGCATTCCCAAAATGACATTTAGATCTTTAAAGGAAAAGATGACTTTATAGTTTCTGTCTTCTCACCTACTACACGGTTCTATGTAAGTGATAGGTCTCATACCACAGTTTGTAGTTTTGCTCCTTTGTGAGCGAATTTCTTCAGAACTCATGTGTGAATGATATCTGATCTTGGCCGTTTCTTAACGCTAAATTTTATTGGTTTGTTCTAAAATTTCTGCTTGTAACACTTCGTCTTGACACGATTCTGGAGCTTAATCCACAACAGAGGACGGTTTTGTTGCAAGAACCTCTCACTTTTTCTCATAAAAAAGTAAAAAAAGTGTTTCGCTTTTCTGCTAAAGTCTTATCTTTCCCAAGAACTGGCCTTTCTTTGAATCAACTGCTACTTCTTTGGATTCTCTGATAGGCTGGTTTTCAAAGAACAGTGCTTGAAATATTTTCATTAAGATGCTTTTTAATGGTTTTGGCATGGGGTTCCTCAAATTATTTCTTGACCTGCTATAACAATGTTTCATATTTAACCTAAAATAGTATGTTCTTTTCTTTCTCTTTTCTTTATATGGAGGTTTTGCTGACCTTCTACCTGACTTCCGAAGGGATTGAAAATTCAATCATTCCATGATTGCTTTGCCTGAGACATCCTCCAACCATCACATTGCCCACCAGCCCTTCTCTGTTTGCAATCAACAAATCTAGCCAGGAATCTCCTCTAGCTGGCTCACTAACCAGCTGGGTTAGGAAGTTATCTTCCACACTGCCATTGTTTAAGCCCAGCTGGCAATCCAGAGTTGGGTTGTTAATAGCGCTGTTCCCAGACTGAAAGTCAAAAACACAGCACTGCACCAGCTACTAAGGAGAAAAATGACTGCTACTGCTGAACGCAGGACACACACCCTCAAAGAAGCCCCTGTATTTCTTCTCTGTTGTGTTTTACTTCCAGACATCAGGTAGGTTAAAGTCCTCTATGAGAACAAGGGCAAGCAATTGCGAAACTTCTCCCAGTTGTTTGAAGCTACATCTGTAGTTTCATCCTGGCTAGGTGGTCTGCACAATGGCTTCCAGCTCCTCCTGTTTGTTCCCCATGTTGCGGGTACTGGCATAAATGCATTTAAGTTATCCTGTGGATCTGTAGTCCAACAGCAGCATGCTACCCTGTGAACCGTTTCCAGCAAGCCTCGTGTTATCCTGTTCCCACTTCAAACCTGGTTTAAACCTCTCTCTATAAGCCCTACTAGCTCCTGAGCTAGGATCCTTTTCCCCCTTTGAGACAGGAATACCCCATTTGCCGCTAGCAGGCCTTTTGGAGTGCAGTATGACCCATGGTCAAAACCCTTAAATTCTAATGGTGACACCAGTCATGGCACCAGGAATTAATTAGTCAGATTTTTCTGATGTAACTATAGTCATTGATTGTCATTGACTGTGTCTGTTAGTCCTTGAAGAGAGCCACTGACTTCAGTAGTGTGCCATCAATATCTGTTAACAAAGTGTTTGACCTCACTAAAAAATTGTTTGAACTGTGCATTGGTATGGCCAGCCAAAGATACAGGAAAGAAACTAAAAGGTTATTTGGGGGCAATAGTTCTGCCAACCCAGTGGTTTCCTACTCGGTGGTAATCATGAGTATCAGGTTATTTTGTGGATATGTGTGGGGAAATGTAGTTGTTGCAGTGTGTTATCAGCAAGAGCTGCTTCAGACATGCTTGTGGTTGGGCTAGGGGACCGATGCTAATAATTCAAGTTATCCCTATTTAAGCTTTAAAAGGCTTCTATTGTGGTAAAATTGTAAGCTTCAGGAAATGTTTGCACAAACTCAGCAAGAAGGAAAGTTATCACTAGTTTCAACTCTCTGTATAGTTTACATGCTAAAAATGACTAATGCTTGGATATATATGGGGCTCTTATTCAAGGACAGTGACCTCTAACACAGCTCTTATCCCACTGCCAACCAAGAAAACTTTGTCATTGGTTTGAGTAGTAGAATAATCTAAACTGTTCAGATAATTTACAAAAAACTTGAAGTCTGTGGGGTCTCCTCTGCTGGTTATTTATGTCTATTGGTACCAAACTGCCATCATCCCCCATTATCTTAAGTGGCAGTTTACAGCCCTCAGTTCTTGTTTGTTTTTTTTTTAAATCACACATATAAAGATAGACATTGCTATTATGTCCACTTTCCCTGTGAAATACGAACCTGAGAGAGTCAAAGCTATATTAGGAACCTCAAAGCTATATTAGGAACTTCATGCTGGTTGGGTGGAGAGAAGAGCAGTATAAACAAACAATAAAAAAATACCCTTGTGAAAGTCCTTGTGGAAATTTCCTGCAAAACAGAGCAGCAATGAGTCAGGCATAATCCTGCAACTTTAGAAGCTGTGATCCTTAAATCGCTTGGTGCAGAATCTCAGTCCGTGCGAGTTGTTCAAGTCTTTGGCCAAGTAGACTTGAATCTGTGTTGACTCCATGTGACCCGGATACCTCTTGTTCGCCTGATGGAACAAAACAATGACAGACAGTGATAACCACTCATTTGTCACAAAGGAATTTGAGGGAGGAATTCAGGCTTTTTGAAGTAAATTGAGCACCTGAATATTAGAAACATTCATGCTCACTTGTTTTAAGGCAATCTCTCTACATTTATCTTACTCCTCTTTGAAACCACTTGAAAGGTGCTAAACTCAGACCATGAGGAACTAAGCTCCACAGTCAGTCAAAGAAAAGGGACAGTGCAAAAAAGAGCAGGACCTCAGTCTGGCTGGTGCCTCCTTGTGCAAGTATCCATGCATCCAGCTGAACCATTTTCACCATGTGACTCCCGATTGGCTTCATGGAAAGGGTCCTTGCCTGTTTTTTGAGGAATTATGAGCCCACCCAACAGCTAGATTGTCAGCCTTTGGCTTTAAAGCGAGATTTCTTCCCTGTGGAAAAAAAAATCCGAACAACCTCAAGTGTAATTTTTATGAAACTACAAGTATGTATCTTAATGCTCCTAATACTGCACATAATGTTAAAATGGAATTATATCTTGTCCACAAAGGATGAATTGTCCACAGGATGAATTACATTGTTGAACGTTAAGGTTTTTTCAAGCAACTGTGTAGTTCCCATGGGTTTAGTTAAAGTCTGCATGACATTTCCAAAGTATGTGGCATCTTTTGGGGGTGCTAGAGGGCTGCAAGATGACTGGACTTAAATCACTCTTCTAGTCCAGGACTGGCCCAAGGTTTCTCATCTCTGTGATGAGAAGGAGGAATGTCTCAATGTAAATCTCTTACCCTGTTTCCTTGTCCAGATTAATGGTGGATAAATAAGCTGATTTGCAGCTACTGTACCCCTTAGTTGTGATCATCTCAGCCATTTGAATGCATTCCTCCATCACACCCTGACCATTGAACTTATGAACAATTTGACAGATCTGATACAACAGATAAAAATTTCGGTAAACTGAACAGTTTTTCACTGGCATATAAAGCAGTAAGGAGACACCTGATGTTCATTATCTTTTATCACTACCAGTCTTGTCCGGACATAAAAAGCTCTATAAACAATGGTCAGTCTGTGGATTGTCTTAGCTAATGTATCTTCATTACTTCACCCTTAGTCCTCTGCCATCAGTGATAAGTAGGTCTCCAGGAAGAAACAAAATACAGTGCCAGAAATTAAAACAAAAGATTCTAAAAGCCTAAGCAATTTGAGCATCAATCTTCAAAAAGAAGTCACTGGAAAGAGGAGACAGCTGTATGGCTCAGCTGGTAACACCTGAATCTCATGAAAGAGATGATGGAAGAGAATACTGGTCAACTTAAGAATACTTATTGTAGCAGAAAGGAGTACTAAGGGACAAGAGCAATGCAAATGTAAACCTATTCCATACAAAGAGGACTAAGGTGAAATCAGGGAGTTATGGGTTTGCAATAAAGTTTGATTTTGACAGTAGGCAAGGTCTTGGAGACATTAGTAGAGGATGAGATCACAAACAAAACATCTGGAAAAATATGAGCTGACATAAAGGAATTGGGAGAGTTTCTGGAACAGAAAAACATGTCTGACAAACCTGGCGGAATTTTTGGATGCAAAACAGAGGGCAGATGAGAAGTGATATGGCGAGTTTTAAGTGCCTTGCATTTCCTGAAGGTTCTTAGCATTTTGCCAGCCAGTAGATAGAGCTATGTATGTTGAATGGTGTTCCGTTTCTTCTTTAAATTAACAGAAGTCTTACACAGTGATCAAGAGTAGACCAAAATGACAAAAGTGACAGATTAAAAAGAAAGACTTGTTTATGGAACAGCTTAGTCTGACTATGCTACTTCCTGGATCTTGTTCCTGAATAATGCTCAGATAGCAAAGCTACCTAAAACTGTGGAGCAATAATCAGAGGCCAAACCACTGACTGAATAGTCTTTTCCATTCTATTCTGTAGATTGATGCTTTTGAATTAGCTAGTTGCCCTTTATATTGCTAACAGGTATAAATGCTTTTGTTGCTTTGGCCTGGGAGAGTCTGCTGCTTTGAGCTGAGGTCTCTAAGTAGCCTGAAGCTGTTTTTTTCACAGTGAGGTATAGGGGATATTTACACCATAAGCAGCATCTAGCTGATTAGTTGTGAGAAAGGGCTGCTTAGTTATGTAGAGACAATAGTTCAGATCCAGCATCCTGTGGGAACTTGGTTGTATGGAGACAAAAGTTCAGTAAGATCAGACTATGTATTGCCTCATGAAAAGATTCAGGTACCTGCCTCCCAGAGATGTACATGAAATAGCCATCTGTAATTTCTGCATAATTACTGGAGAGTGGTAACTGCTCCTAAAGACCTGCAGAGGACAACTCATTTTGCTTAACCATGGATCTCTTCCCATGTTGTGCAAAGGAGTAAACGATTGGGGATGACATATGTGTAGGATTCAGGCCACCCACCATATTCTCATGAAAAATATGCAAAATGAAAAGGAGAAGAGTGACCAGCAGGTAGAAGGAAGTGATCCTGCCTCTCTACTCTGCTCTCGGAAGATCCCACTGGGAGTACAGTTCTGGTGTCCTCAACATAAGAGGGACATGGAACTGTTGAAACAATTCCAGAGGAGGGCCACGAGGATGATAAGGGGTCTTGAGCACCTCCCATATGAGGACAGGCTGAGAAAGTTGGGGCTAAGAAGTTCTTTACTATGAGGATGGTGAGGCATTGGAATAGGTTGCCCACAGAAGCGGTGAATGCTCCATCCCTGGCGGTGTTCAAGGCCAGGCTGGACAGACATCGTCTAGTATGAGGCATCCAGGCCCATGGCACGGGGTTGAAACTAAATGATCTTAAGGTCTTTTCCAACCCAAACCATTCTATGATTCTACATGTCCAGGGTTTATATAATGACGATATAATGTCTAATGTTCTCCCAAGACCCTGCTTCTGTGGTCAACACAGCCTCAAGGATGTTTGACTTACCATTGCCCACAAAGGCTCCCTAATCACAACATCAAGTCCAGGCACACTGTGGTCTCCCTTTCCTCCATGCACCCAAACTACTGTGTGTCCTGAAATAGACTAGTCATGTTATCTCACAAGGAGCATGATCTGACAATCTGACATCCCTGCTCTTTTTTCTCCCCCCCCCTTTTTTTTTTGTTATATCTGTCTCCTGCTCCAAAATTGACAAGAAAATAAAACACCTTCAGGTTTCTACAGCTTTTAGATTTTTGGAGAAAGGAGGATACTGCCACATTGCCTTCACTACCTCTGACTTTAAAGCCCTTTCTAGAAGACTTCTTAGGTGGAGACAAAGTCATGTAGTTTTAAGAAAGACTAGAACTTTGATCACAGCAGATTTTGACTGATACATGTGAGTCCACAAAAATCTCTGATGAAATAAAGGTGCATTTAATGATCTTACGGGTGTCTATAATGAGCAGTCAGGAAAATATATGTATTCATTTACTGTCTGTGACAAAAGTGGGATTTAAGTGGACTGGATTTTATTCCAAGGTGACTAGCTCTGCCTCTCATCTAGGCAACTGTCCTGGGCTCAGCCCTGGCCTAATACAGCTATACTACTTGCACTTCTGGAACTACTTCATTTGATTCTTTCCCAGATATTTCTTCTCTGTTCTGTTTTGCATACCACTTGTATGCTTTGAATTGTGTGTTAATTCTTGCGCTCATTCTCAAATCTGACACAATTGGTCAGGTTCTAGTAAGATAAAATAAAAAAAATAGGTATTCTTGAGGGATTAAAATCCTGCAAAGGCTGTTAATCAGCCCATGGAGGAACGTGGACTGATTTCTTTTACCTTATCTGTTCATTCTAGTGTTTGTAATGTCACAAAATAGCTTTTCCTGTGGTTTTCCAATTACTTCCTTTCTTTGTTCAAGGTGGAAATAACACAAAAGAAGACTTAGCTGCAAAGTGGGAGTATTTCTACCCTCAGAATTATACATACAAACAGTATAAAGGACATTTGAAAATTAAATTATAAATTTTCTATGAAGTAGCATGGAATAAATCACGTGGATCATCAAATGCAGCCACATGCTACTTCAGCCTCCCACGTAACATAATCTGTCCATAAATTTTGTGTGTTGTTCATAAAAATGTTTAGGTTTCTTGCCATAACTACTCCTATGGGAAGACTGCTTCAAAACTTCACTCTTCTGACAGTTTGAAACTATCTTCTGATGTCCATCTGACATTTATTCATGGCCAGTTAATACCCATTTGTCATTATGCCAAAATCATCCTGTAGTTTAAATAGTAATATCATCTTTCAGCTTCTGTTCTGATACTTAAAACAAACCTCTCTAATCATGTATGAAGTTCCACATTCCTTAGATGATCCCAGTGCTCTTTGCTGCACCATTCTTAATTCCAGTTCATCTTTCCTGATCACAGGTCATCTGAATCGTGACTTCTATTCCAGAAGGGAATAGCTTTGCACCTGTGCAATTGTAGTTACCATGTCTACAGTTTCCAATTTGATTCAACCTAATGAAGACATGTCAAAATGTTCCTGATTTTAGCCAGGCTAGTTTGTGTAATGAAAACAATTCCCAGTATGTTTCGCCAGTGCTTTCAGCTCTATCTAAATGAGAGACAGGCTTAAAAAAACTGTGATAAAATTACCCTTTTCCATCAAGTTCTCATCAATCTACACTAGTATTTAAGTGCCTTTAATTTGGCTAAAATGCAAACTGCATGTTTGCATCTGAACTGCTTCAGAATTAGGGCTTAGAGACACAAACAACTTACCATGCTTTTGCAAGCTACCATGTGCCAGCTGAGCACAGACTGTACTCAGAATAAGCACAAGATGACTGTGCTTATTGCAAATGTGACATAATGCAACCCAGTTTGGCTCACAGTGAAAGAGGTTAAACCTATGCTTCATAAGCTGTTGGATGCTGTGGACAAGGTTTGGAGGTCACCTCCACAAAATCTCTAACTTAATTCAGCTCCAGACCTAAGACACCCAATTTAGTGCTTATATGTATCCAAGCTTATGTTAAAGTCAATGTGTGTCTGGTCAGTTGTGAAGAGATGGAGTAGACAATGTATTCAGTTGGACCCTTGTCTACTAGTCAGGTGGCCTGTTGGTAGTCAACAAAGAGAGAGGGTCACTTGCAGATAACTTACATCAATTATCTTCAGACACCCTGGTTAAAATCTGCCCCATAACTTGGTACAATGCAGTAATTCAGATACAATCCACATGGTTTTTGTGGAGCTTAACTTGAATCGGGGGTCAGCTGCAGTAATAACTTTTTCAAGTATTTTTAACACATGCTGGGTATATGTAGTGTCTACAGGCAAAATACTGTGTTCCTTTCTACTGCTTTTGAGACCAGAAGATGAAAAGTGCTCTTTGACTATGTGGTTAGTGATGCAGTGCGCTGGATGGAAACTCTGGATACTTCTAGGAATCGACATGTAGATGTCTGAGTTCCCACTGTAGTTAGAGGACATAAAGTTGATGTGGTCAGTGTAATGAATAGAGACCAGTAACCACTTCAGCTCATGGTAAATATATGCATATTATGTGATTCAGATGTGCAGTGCCACCTGAAGTATCCTAAAGTATCTCAATAGTGCCATCTTAAAGTATCTCAGCTGTTGATTCGGCAGGACCCATGTCCTGTTTAGCAGCCCTTGTGTGTTTCTCTTGGCTAGCCAAGGAATTTCACCCTGTGAAACAGATCTCCGTTACCTCTAATGTTGTCTTAGAGACCTACTCATAGGTGTTTGTATTTCTCTTAACCTCAGAATTAGTCTCACTCTGTGGATATACTCAGTGTTTATCACAAGCAGGCCTTGCTCTGCTTTTGTGTCAGTGATTGAGAGCTACACTCAGCCACGAGCATTGTCTGGGAAGAAAACTCTGTTTCTCTCCAGATCTGAAGGGAGTTTACTCTAGAGATTTCTCTGTCAAGTAGTATTTCTGAGCAAGCCCATGCTCTTTATTAAGTAGTAGATGTCTCAGATCCCTGAGAGTTTCTAGCCACTCTCTCAGGATAGGGACATACTGATGCTTTTTACCCCTCAGAGCTATTTCCAAGAAGGTGTTGTTAGCAAATGTTCTTTTTCTTTGCCATTCTTACCACCATTTGAAAGAGTCATTCAAAGCCTTTAATGCAAGTCAAGCCATAGGTCAGAGTGGAGAAACGGTTTATAGCTACAATATTTTTTCCCTGTGCGCTTCAAATAAAGTAAAAAGCAAACTCAAGAAATTCATCTTCTACCTTCCCACCCTTTTCTACATAGTCTTTTTTCATTTTCAAAATGGTTTGATATAATTTCCTTGAAATGTTGCAACACACACAAAAAATTGCTCCCCAGCTGAGAACTTTTTATATCAAGTTTCAGACCTGTTGCTTTTTTTTTTTTTTTTTTCAGGAAAAGTTACAAAACCCTGAAAACAGGAGGGTTTATAATACAAGTGCTGGCAGGGCCTTAGCTGTAGCATTTCCAGATGTGCTGTTACAATTAGAGCTAGGCAAATAGAGTTGGATAAAATCTGAAGTGACCCAAAGCCTTTGTCAAAGCCTTGAACTAAACCTGAAAGTCTTTAGGGGGTTGAAAATGTTTGGTTGAGTTTTATTCTTTGTTTTGGGAGGGTGTTGCATCCCATCTTGAGATAGAACTGATTGTGAAGAATGTTTTTGTGGCACAACACAGAGTTTATGATTCCAGTCACAGGCAAAATGGGAAGAACAGAAGATATAAAAGGTAAGGCTCTCCCTTCTCCCACATCACCATTATTGAAGTAAGCAGCTCCTTGCCTCAAACACCTCCAGACTTTGGAAACCTTCTAAAAGCCTGTTAGTTGTGTAATAAGCCGCTTGGATTCGCATGATTTGAGAGTTTGTATCCAAATTTTACTCTGAATTAAAGCTTTGCAGTAGTTTCATCTCACAATAACTGAAGGATCTTATTATGGCTTCAAATATGCACAAATGCAAATCTCGCTTAAGTCTATAGGAGTCCCAGGTGTGAAACTACTGCCATGGCAGGCGGTTGGGAACTAGATGATCTTAAGGTCCTTTCCAACCCTAACTATTCTGTGATTCTGTGATTCTATGATATCTTCTTTGTTTTTTACTTCCTTGTTTCAGTCTGCAAAGGAAATGGATAGCAGGAAAAATAGTATGTCTTCCTAGAAGGTACTCTGGGGTTACTGCAGTGGGTTTGTTGTTCTGCAGTGTGTACAAACACATAGTATGGGGGTTTGAGAGAGGTAAGAATAACATAGAGCAGAGCTTGCATGTGTCCTTCTGGATAAAGGCATTGTCTCTCATATGGACTTTGTATATCAAGCCTCACAGGAAGCAAGAAACCCATGACAGCTCATATCAAAGGCAATAGTAATAGGTGGGGAGAGCCAAGCAATCTTCAAACCTGTAGTTGAAAACAGAGGAAGTTTCTCATACCTGGGTTTGTTTTTCCATGCTGTCACCCTGACTTGAAGTTTAAATTCCCTGCTCAGATTTCCAGCAGGACCCTCTGTCCATGTCACATCATTTATTCAATGTGGAAAATAAATCCCAGCAGGCTTTCGAGCTTTCTGAGCTTTGCGTGGCATGCTACTGTTGATACCCATTTTGAATTCATGTCTTTGCTCAGATAAGGCTCCTTTTTTCTTCTAACACCCAGTGGCCCCCCTCTGCCATTGTTGAATATCTGTATATATTAAAAAACAAATTAGTAAGTAAGAGCTCTCCAAGAACATCCAGGTGCTGAGGAAGTTATATTTGTGTCTCCAGAGGTGGCATGTTTTCCCCCTCAGATGATACCTGATCTAGTGTTACTTTATTGTGTTAACTGAGAATTATTAAGACACAGCTCAGATGAGACGTAAATCTGAGGTTCTGCCTGCTTGCAGTGAAGACTTTAACCAGGGGGAAATCTGTGAGGAAAACAGTAGGGATAACAAGGAATGGAGGGGTACAGGAATTTTTCATAATGCAGGCTTCCCTTTACCAGGATTCATCAAGAAAGAGTTTTCTTTTTTTACAGATGTCCCAGAAATATTGTTCCCCGTCCTCATACTCAAAACCTGCCTTGAACATAAAATAAAGAAGAGGTGAAAGTCATCAAAATTCTCACTTCCCAGCACATACAAAGCATGATAGCTGTCTTGCAATCCCTTGTGGCAATCAAACAGTGTAATGGGGCCCTGGTACCTTCTCAATCTGCACATCACAGTTACATTGCACTAGCTCCCATCTCCACATCTTCAAAGATGCCCCATCTTGGCAGATTAAGTGCTCAGTGCTGGGGAGGGTTTCCTTTTGCCAGAAACATTCTACTTCTCAGAGCTGACAAAGATGCTGCATGCCTCCAGATATATGAAAAACACACAAATCCTCTAGGATTTACTTCTGGGCAGCATTTATCAAACCGAGGAGAGAGCTGGATCCTTGGATCCCTGCCATTTTAAAGCTCTGAAGATTATTTCTGGTTACTGAAGTTTGACCTCTGCATTTCAAGTTGGAGCCAGTACTCTCTGGCCTAAATCTAAACCAGTCTTTAGTGTAGCTGTGGTTTTCTTCCAGGGTCAGCAATGGCTTAAATCCATGCTCAGCTCAGTAAATTGGAAATGGCAGAAGAAGATTCCAGGGTGGTGGCCTGAGAGGAAGATGAATACATCAATTCCAAATAATTACTGTGCGTTTTTAGAAATTTAGGATGTCTTGAACCTGTTTTCATGTATTCATATATTTCATGCATTAGGCTGGAGATAAGGCTACATGATCAAACTAGTTCCCTTCAGCTTTCAAAATCTATGAAGGGCTTGCAATATTGATTAACTATGTTGGAAAAGCACTTCAGAAATCTCAGGGGAAAAATATTGCAGCATAGAAAACCAATTGTGTTTATTCAGGATATAATGATTGGACAGTACAAATACTTTGCAGAATAAGCCCAAAACCCTGTTTGGGTAGCACTGCATATTCTGTTTAAAATACTTCTTTTTTTCCCCTTTCCATAATCATCTGGGTTGTATTACAGTAAAGGGAAGAGATGAATAATGATGATTAGCAAGCTGGTCGTCCATCGGTCCCCAATCTCAAACCAGGATTAACTACAACTTTCTAGCAATCACAAACCTGTTTCATGATTCAGGTCATTAATGAGTATATTGTGCAGTGCCAGACTGGATACCTAAGGAAAACTATTGGATATATTTTTCAACTTTGACTGTGATTGTTACTAACTGCTTTGTGAATATGAACAGGAGCATATCCAGTTTACTGTAATCCTATCTAAATCATGTTTCTTTAGGTGGAAACTTGGAAGCTTGTATAAGACAATGTCAAAAACCTAACTAAAGTCTAGACATGATATGGATTTTTAGCCCAGATTTTAGATTTTTAGATATTTAATTGGCTTGACTTGATTTATTTTTGCAAATCTATCTTAGACAAATTTTATATTCTCTGTGATTTTACAAATTGAGATACAAATGTATTTAGGCTTCATTTTAATGAAGCAAAAAATATTTAAATTTCTAGGAGTTAACCCTGGACATTCATGTTGAGTCAACTGATACGCAAAAATAGGCACTAAATTTGATCCAGTTGCCTGAATTCACTTATGTTTCAGAAGTTATTGGATATATATATATATATCTCCAATATCTATAATAGCTGTTGTCTCACACTTTGCTACTCTTGAACTTCCCAGAATCAACTGGACAAATTGTCTTGCCTATTATAACTGTGTTTCTAAATTTCATTTCCTGTGGACCAAATCCAAAATTAATACCTATACAGCAAAATAATAACTACAACAGGTAACATTTCTGGTGCTTTCTGCTTTTCATGTTCTTTATATATTTTAGTATTTTAGTAGATTATTATCCTAATAGTGCTTGATAAGTAGAAAAGTAGTATTATCAAAAAGTGATCCTGTTTGCTCCTTTTCACAGGAAGAGAGATGAAGCCTAGAATAGGCTTTCATAGTGCCTAAGTCCTACACCTGCATTTTCTCCCAAAATAGTCATATTGAACTGTTTTATTTGAGGCAAAGTGCTCAGCATTAAGTTAATGGCCTCTGCTGAAGTCAGCTGCATCATCAGCAATGCTGAGTGCATTCAAACTGTGACTCTTGATTTTGGTGGTTTTATTCCTATATGATATGTACATACATATATGCCATGCAAAAACAGTGGGATTTATGCCTTTTTACTTCTTGTGACTCACGACATTGGTATTTGTGATCCATTTGCTATAGGTAAGATGAAGCAACCACCTTGGTTTGTAGGTAAGGAAATTTAATAATATGGGTATGACCAGAGTGTATCAGTTAATCTCAGGGTCAGAGCGTGGGTCCTTTCAGTATTTAGGTTATATAGGTGGACCCTTAGTGCTGATAGTTTGACAGGAAGTAAAATGGATCCAGGCTTTTGCTACTGAAGAATGATAGGGAAATATCAAAGGCTTTCAACTTTGGATTTGGCTAAGCAGTTGTCCCAAATTGCATGTTGGACCCGGAGCATCAGATGAGCATCATCTGATGTGGCCAAAGGACTCCTGCAATGACTTCTTCCTCCAATGCTACCCAGAGCTCTTACTTGACTGTTGGGGTGTGACAGTAACTGAACACACAACTACTCAGGCTTTCAGGAATTTCCCCTTGCTGGACTGAAAAAAGTGTATAAACAAACTTTCTTCTGGTAGAACTCAATGTCAGGCCTTGAGGCACACAGGTATGAAGATAAGTGCTAATACTTATCAGATGCACATATGGAATCATGACAGAAAACTCTAGAGGTAAAGACATCACAAGTAATTTAAAGCCAGCTCCTGACTTCCTAGGATGCCAGGCATCTTTAAAACAGCAAGGTGAGTGTCTGGTAACTGCTAATGCTTCAGAAGTCTGCATATGAGCTGAACCAACTGTTGCTGCTCTGGTTTGTATTACCTCAAAGCTCTATTTCGCATTTCTCCTTAGGTAACACAAAAAAAGCCCAAACTAAGTAGTTTTGTTATGATTTTATTGCTGTTGTTCTACTCCTCAGGAGCTGTACTTACATGCTAGTATATCACTGGAAAAGCATGGAACATAAAGACAGAGCCTTCTGCAGAAAGCTCATCTAAATACAGAAAAGATGACAGATGGACAGAGAGATGGAGAACGGAAGCAGTGTCACTGTGATGAGATGACTGAATTCAGAGACAAGTAAACTGTATGGATGGACTGCAAGGTAGGTGGGAAATAGACAGGATCACTGGGATCATGGAACAGTGGTCATCAGCGGGAAGTGCAATTGGTGATCATTTGCTAGCAGTTTTCTTCAGGGATCAATATTGGGACTGACAATGTTGAACATCATTAATGACAAGGTGGGTCAGAGAGCACCTCAACAAAATCGTGGATAATTTTAAACTAAGAAAAGTGACTGATATAAGTGGAAGGTAGGGAGGCCATTCAGTAGGAACTTGACAGGCTGGACCACAAGTTGCATTTCATGTATTCTTCTACCAAAGATCTCTTCCAACCTACACTATTCTGTGACAAGGCACAGTAGGCACAGTAGGCTGCTGCAGTCTGAAGTCTTGTAAAGGTTTTGTTTTGGTTTGATTTCTTTTGGTTTGGTTTGGTTTGTTGTTTTTTTTTTCATGGAGTCAACATAAAGGAATGTTTGGTTAAGGAATTTATTGTTTCTTGTTTGGATCTAACTATAAATTGAAGTTGAGGTATGGGAACATACTTGTTCCACATTGTCTCTTCCCTGTGGAAATCCTGAAGAACAGCTTTTAGTATAAATGGGTCTTCCAGACTTTGCTTGGTTATTCCTTCACTAATACCAAACATTTGCGGCTGGGAGTCATTTATCATTGGGAGTCACAGGCTTTTGGAAACCAGAAAGGAAGGGGGAATGACAGTCTGCTGCTGGCCACACAACAAAGTTTCTTAACAACAACCCAGTGTAAAGATAAACCTGGAAACAAGTGTGGCTCATCCTTTCTTTGCAGTAGTTTTCCCTTGAAGTGAAGAGAAATGGAAATATTTTGCAGATTTTAATGGTTTGTAAGGTATAGAGATGTTACTGGCAGGAACTAGGCATTAAAAACAGAGCATACTTAGTTTAAAAATGTTGCTGCCTGTGAAGGCAATCTTTCGGGTTTTTTTTGGTTTTGTTTTTTTTTAAATATGAGTGAAGAGTTCAATATTTGTGAATGGAGTGACAGCACATGGGGATTATGAATATGCAGAGTGGAATTTTCAGTGGAAATCTTGCCTGAGATACAGGTTGAAGACCTGCCTACTGTTGAACAAGCAGCTTTTCCTTTTTCCCACCATGCTAGCCCAGACTGGCAGCAATCTTGCCCATTAACTCAGCAGCTATTTTACTGAAGGGGAAACACAATGAAGGCAGAATTTCAAATGGTTTCAAGGTGCTGGTGACTTTTACAAACTGCACAGGCACCTTTTAGTGGTTAAAGGACGTGTTTATTTCTTGCAGTATTGGTTCGATTAAACAGTTCCTCTTGCAAGTATGTAAAAGATGGCTTTAAAGCAGTTCTTGAACACCTGCAGGTCTAGAGCCAGTCAGGTGGTTTTCAGCCACATTTTCTAAGTCTGTTTATCAAAGCCAGGCTCTGTTTATGTGTGTATACTTGCAATGCTTGTTGGATACCTTGGTCAAGCTAGGGAGGGAGGTTGAAACTAGACAATCTTAAGGTCCTTTCCAGCCTTAACTATTCTATGATTCTATGAAATTGGGAATGTAAAAAGGGCAGGCTTGGCTGTGGCTTGGAGGATACGGGTCTGCTGAGTGAGTTTAGGATGCTGAAGCTCATGTATCTATCTGACGATGTCATGGTTGCACGTATGAGCCCATGTTGTCATGCTGATAACTCTCAGCCTTTGGAGACCGCTCAGAGTTACACACAGCAAACAGTGAGGCACTGAGCCCAAGTCTGTAGTTAATTTCATCTGACCTTACAGCTCTACAGTGTAAATATTGATATCTGAGCCAAGTTCCCATCATAGTCCTTGGAGAAAAAATAAGTCCTTGAAAGGCATATCTCCTCTGAAATTAGGCATCAGCCTCCATAAGTCTTTCTCCATGTTAGGTGGTGATCTTCTGTGGGACTTGTTATCAGCTGCTGCAACACCCCATGAGGATGGTGCCTGAAGACTGCCAACATGCTAATGACAATATTTCCAGATGACAACACTTCCAGATGACAACACATGGTCAAATTTATGGCTTTTACCTATCTAATAAACAGCTTTCAGAGTTACAGATATTTACAGAATTACAAACAGCAGATTCTTGTGTCAAAAGAAAACCCTTGAAGTAACAAATCCTGCCACAATGTGTTCAAAACCAGTCTTAAAAAGAGAATAAGCCAATGGGTGATGGTGAGCCTAACTGAATTCTGAGCCAACAGCTTCAGGAGAGATAAGTTTCATTTTGCTGTTGAAATGCCTCCTGCTGGCACATAACCCATATAAAATTTTAATCTGGAAAAAGTATAAAACAAGCTGAGTGCATGACACTTCTCAGGTGCTGACAACCCTTTTGATGTAGAAATCTTCTGTTCTGCCTCCATCATCTGTATCATCCCTTTAGGTGCTGGATTATGCAACAATGACCTTTATTCTGGAATGGGTTAAGAGAAGGGTCTTTATAAGTCTTTGAAGCATGTCCACTGCTGGCACTGAAGCATGCTGTGATGTTGCTAATTATGTCCACAATGTGCTCTATTAAGGTGCTCTCTGAGATAACGTTGCATTAAGCTACTGCATTATAGGTTGTGTGATGTCATATACTTTCTATGACAGTTTTAGGAATGAGAGTTTATGTTGCTGTTGTTTGCAAACACTCTGAGGTGCTGTGGATAATTTTTAGGATGGTAATTAATAACACATAACAAAGGGGATAATAAATGCATGTTAGCTCTTTGATTCATGAAACAATTTTTTCTGGCCCAGAAATCTCTGGAAGGATCTAACTGTGCAACAGGTCTTGGGTTAGGGCTATCTTGACTGAAGCAAGACCATGAAGTGCAGTGATAAGCAGAAGTACCAGGTAGGGCAAAACACCATGGGAACATGCACGTGTACTGCCAAATTTCCTCAAAGATATCAACAAGAGTTAGAAACTTAAACAGTTTCAGGCAGGTCTTGATTCAGTGCTCAGACCACTGGCTCATGCTCAGGTCTGTTTCCAAAATACAAATTTTTCAGCTTTTCACACTAGCCCAGCTTTCCTCCTCTTCCTAGCACAAAGGAAACCTAACAATTTCAGCAGTTAAGCCAAGAGGATCAACTGCAGCACCCTTTGCTGCTGAAACCTCCTGCTCCTCCCAGTATGTCTTCCCTGCCTGTATAAAATCCCACATCCGAGGGCTGACTGAAAACACATGGCACAATCCTATGTACATATGAATTTAACACAAGAATAAAGATCACAAACAAGGCCAGACTGACTGTCTTATCCATTTGAATACCTTTCACTTAGAAACTTGCTGAAAGCTTCCTCAGAACAGAAATGATGCTTGAAGCTGTATAAATGCATAGAAAGAGAGATGCCCTGACCCAAAGGTCTGCTGCGTAGTGTAGTGCAAAGAAACCAGGCAGATGGAAAAAGAAGGTGACTCTGGAGTCGTTTTCATTTTAGCTCATTAAGGTTACCAACTGCTCACCATGTCCCTGTACTTTCTCTGTTAGTCCTTCTGTCTCTTGCATAAGACTGTGTGTTATTTGGGGCAAGGACTATTTTTCTGTTCAGTGTTTGCACAATTCTTGTTGTAGCAGCTTTCTGGTTTGGGTGTGAGGTTGCTAAGAGCAGGAACAATGCTACCAATAGTAATAATTATCCTACTTTCCAATTTTGTGCTCTAACCTTAAAACCATCTTTCTGGCTTCAGCTCATATTTGTGGGAGCTCAGTTATTTAAAACAAAACCCAAAAAATTAATTCTAGACAAATTGGCCTTTTTCCTATTTGCCTCTCACAGAGAAGGGTTAGCCCACAAATCACTTGGTCAGGCAACCTGCTTCACCAGTTCCAAGAAGAGAACAAGATCTAGCAAGTGTATTCTTGGCCAAACACTATTCCCACCCAGAATTCATGGTGATGGATAAGCTAGAAATGTTTTCATTCTTGTATTGAAAACCTGATGGAAGCCATAGAAATCACCCTTATTTTCAACAGATTCCAGTGCCTCCTCATCTGCAGAGAAACTCATTTGTCCAAACTTCAAAAAGGAAAAGGGTGTGAGGGAAGGAAATAATAACTGCTACAGCTATCAATGCCTCTGCCATTTGCATGCTGGAGCAGCTCCAAATAACTTTGCCTCTTTTGGAAGTCGCTGTTTACTCCAGTTGCTTTGTACTGTGCTAACGGCTCCAATGAATTTAATGCTACTCCTATGGCACAGGGTGGCTGTCATCTGAGTTTATGAATGTGAGATTTGTTTAGCTCTCCCCCCCACAAGTGATTGGGGTTAGAAAGTGCGATTATATTTGGGCAGAGGGAGAAAGATGCTGCGAGAAGGCAAACTGAACAGACATTGTGAATATTTATTTTTTTTAGATGGAAGGCAGTTGTATTTATGTACAGTTGTAAAACAGAAAAGACATTGGGTTCTGGTGCAGGAATTATACACTAACTCCAAAAAATGTATACAGTGAGAGCTTATAATAGAAACTTATTCCAGCAGAATCATTTTTTTTCAACAAACATGTAGATTGGCATGTGGAGCATGCTGTGCTGAAGAGATCGTAGCTTGATTGTGGTTTCATATCTGGCATTCCTGAGTGAACAGAGAACTGTGGTCCTTATTCATAGTATTTCGGGCTGGGGGTAGGAGAGGGGACGCTGCCATGCAGAATGGTTCTTGGTTTTGCAGGGGATGGGAAGCCAGAGGAGAAGTTCTACTGTCCCTCATTTAACTCCTCTGTTCTCTGTGGGTCCTCTGGATGTGGCAGATTTGAGGTAAAATGCCAAGAGACTGAAAAATTTTGTCCTTCTAAATCATATCAAATCAATTAATTTGCTACAGCAGGCTTCACAAATGCAATTCATTAGGATACCTCAAGTGCAGATTCTTCTGTTTCCATGGGTTGCTTGAGCTTCACATGAGGAAATGAGGAATGGAATTTGGTTATCTGTGTAGAGCATAATGTTATATGCTTAAGGATTTCAGAAGAACACGGCATTTTCGGCTTTGTCTTTTAGGTATTTGCAAGACGGAGGCCATATGAAAAAAGTGGTTCTTCCAATTTGTATTAAAATTAACCCTCTATCATCCCAATACACAGCTGTAAAGGGCCTTTTGTGGCAACACACATGACCTGTCAGCTGCTGAAGAGCCATGAGGATATCATCTAAGCCAAGCTGGTATCACCATAAATATAAAAATTCACAGGTTATGTTAAGCACAATTTTTTTCTCAGGGTCAGGGAGAGAGGGTTGATGTCATGAGGTTCATCAACATGAAAAGCTGGAGATGTACTAGTGAGAAGTCATGTAGCCTAATTCTCTGAACAGGTTCTGCCAGGATACCTACTGGAGGAACTGAGTTTAAGACTAGTTCAAGGCTCCTCAATCCATCAGCGGCTCTAAGCTCTCACCTTTCTGAAACGTCCAACACTTAGTTTCTAAGGAACAGAAGGTGAACATGACAATTTTGTAATATTTTTCCCATTCAAATGGCAAAAGTCTGAGTCTGAGATGCTTTTAGGCTTTATTTTATATATTTATTTATTTATTTATTTATTTATTGGCTTTATTCCAAAAGCCTTTATTGTTAATTAAAGCTTTGGAACACTAAAATAGTCTCTTGTATTGAAAGTGTACCTCTGTGCTCATCCTGTTTTATCATTTTTACATAATAAAATTGCTGTAGCTTTAGGCTGGCATAAATTAATAATCTCTGCTTTCTTATCTCTTCTATTACCTTATCTCAGCCTTGTTTATAGGCCTCATACAGGCAACAGAAAATCCTCATTGGGGTGTTTTTCAAAAGTGTATGAAAAAGATATTTGTTTTCCTGGTTCTGACTGGATTCACTGCTGACGAAAGCTGGATAGTATTGCAAGCAGGGGACCTGGGGTATGTACACTGTGGGATGCTTAAGGAGGTATTTGGAAGCCGAAGAAACTCAGGGCAGAACGACCCAAAGCAGAACTGATGAATTTGATGTATTCCAGTGATTTTCAGACAAGCTAAGATACGTTTTTCTCCTGTAATACTGGCTGGATGGCCGCACACAAAGAGTTGTGGTCAATGGCTCAATGTCCAGCTGAAGACCAGTAACGTGTGGTGTCCCTCAGGGATTGGTATTGGGACCTTGTTGTTAAACGTCTTCATCGGTGACACGGACAGTGGGATTGAGTGCGCCCTCAGCAAGTTTGCCAATGACACCAAGCTGTGTGGTTCGGTTGATACGCTGGAGGGAAGGAATGCCATCCAGAGGGACCTTGACACGCTTGTGAGGTGGGCTGATGCCATCCTCATGAAGTTGAACCATGCCAAGTGCAAGGTCCTACACCTGGGTCGGAGCAATCCCAGGCACAGCTACAGGTTGGGCAGAGAAGAGATTCAGAGCAGCCCTGCGGAGAAGGACTTGGGGATGTTGGCCGATGAGAAACTGAACATGAGCTGGCTTCAGTGTGCGCTCACAGCCCAGAAAGCCAACCGTATCCTGGGCTGCATCAAAAGGAGCGTGACCAGCAGGTTGAAGGAGGTGATCCTGCCCCTCTACTCTGCTCTTGTGAGACCTCACCTGGAGTATTGTGTGCAGTTCTGGTGTCCTCAACATAAAAAGGACATGGAACTGTTGGAGCAAGTCCAGAGAAGGGCCATGAGGATGATCAGGGGACTGGAGCACCTCCTCTATGAAGACAGGCTGAGAAAGTTGAGGCTGTTCAGTCTGGAGAAGAGAAGGCTGCGTGGAGACCTCCTAGCAGCCTTCCAGTAACTGAAGGGGGCCTATAGGGATGCTGGAGAGGGGCTCTTCATTAGGGACTGTAGCGATAGGACAAGGGGTAATGGGTTAAAAATTAAACAGGGGAAGTTTAGATTGGATATAAGGAGGAAATTCTTTCCTGTTAGGGTGGTGAGGCACTGGAATGAGTTGCCCATGGAAGTTGTGAATGCTCCATCCTTGGCGGTGTTCAAGGCCAGGTTGGACGAGGCCTTGGGTGACATGATTTAGCATGAGGTGTCCCTGCCCATGGCAGAGGGGTTGGAACTTGATGATCTTAAGGTCCTTTCCAGCCCTAACTATTCTATGATTGTATGATTCTATGATTCTATGTCATCTTCAGTTCTACTTTGTACTCAAGTTCTCAGAAAAAATGTGGGTTTTCTTCAAACTTTAGTTTTGGTAAAAACTTGATATGTCTGATAAAAAGAAATGAACGGTTGCCCTGTTGTGGGGATTCATATCATCTAACTCTTATGGTGTATCTCTGTTCATCTAACTGAGTAGCACTAGGCTCACTTTATAGACAGTAGAAAAAAACTGCTATGTTTAGGAAGTGATGCCTGAAGCCTTTTTCAGGTATTACCTTAGGCTGAGAGGACCACTGCCCAGGAATCCCTCCATTCCCACAATGTACAAAAGGAGCACCACCTGTGTTGCAGGGTTTAAAGAATCCTGTTTTTTTGCCAGGAAGAGTCTCAACCCTTTAATAATATGATTATCCTCCCCTTTAAACCACCAAGGTATTTTGCTATTGTACCCACTGTAAGATGGTTTCAGACCTCGGCCATCTAAACATTTGAATACTTTATCTGATTTTTAGAGTAAATATGCTCCAGGCCAACAGAAGCCTATTTGCACATGAGTCCCCATCACTCTTTCACTCAATAGCTCCTTTTCCATGATCTGAGAGAATAAGCATCGATCTCCGCTGCCAAAAGCCAACTGCTTTTAGACGCCTTTGAGAAAGAGACTTTAGTTAGACAGGGTTTTTCTCCAATTTTTCTTAATCAAACCCAAGATGAACATAAACACTAAACCTTTCAGCTAGAAATATTTGAGTAATGTCTGGAAATATCTGAACGATGTATTCAGTGCCTGAGATTAGCAATCAGCTAAAAGATTTTTTGGTTACTCTTACTTTTATTCAGAATTTACTTAAGAAACTTAGGCAGGTTCTGAAGCAACCTATATTCAGATTGAAATATGCAAGTTTGTGGGAATATCTCACAATACAATGGTGATTGTCATGTCTTATTTTTCTCAAAGAGAGGATTTCTTACTGCATAGTGCATCAAAATAGGGTGCTGTGTTTTAACTTAGCCTTCTGAAAGACAATATGGGGCTGCATATCCAAAAACACAGAACTGACATATTTAAAGGGGTAAATGATATTGAGTCTTCAGAGAAAAAAAAAAGCTACGGAAAAATGAAAGCAGTCTGCTTGAGTTGTCATTGAACATATGGATGCCAGATTGTAATGGTGAAAGCCCTCACATGATTTGAATGCTTTGACTTTTCACAGTGGCTTAATTATGATTAAGAACTGCCCCCTGTAACAATGTGCAAATCAATAACTCATTTTCCTATGCAATGAGGAGGAGAGTTCTTTAGGTTGCCTGGCTGGCCGACGATCAAGGATGTTGTTCTTGAACACTGATTGCCCTTCATGGTACATTATTATTCATGGAAATACTGCTTCCCACTCTTCTAATGGTGACATCATGAAATTAGTGAAGACAAGCCCCCTTTCTCAGCAGGACAGGCGCCAGGATCGGATGCAAGCATGACTGACTGGTCCCAAGGCAGATGCTTTCTGGTTTCTGACTGCTGCCGGAGGGGGCTGCTGGAGGTGCTTGCCAGCAAGCTGAAGTGGTACAGGATTAATCTGAGCAGTCCATTTTAATGGTATGCTTACCTGTTCTCTGCTCATGAACTTGCTTTCACCATCTTTAGAGAGTGAATGTGTTAAAAACTGCCCCTCAAAGTAAGAATATGTGGTTGACCTACAGTTTATTTGACCTTATATTATTGGAGAGTTTTAAATACTCAGTTCTTTCTGGGAAATCAACCAGACAAAGTAGATTTGCTAAATCTTTACTGTCCCACACAGAAATTACAGCTGAACCCGATAACAGAGGTTAAACTGGATTTGGTCAAATGGAGTTAGGAAAGGGTTGTGTTTGATCCAGACCATAATTGAAGTAAAGGTGATGACTGGAAAAAAGTTGAAAAGAAATCAAAGGGTTTGAGAGAGAAAATTTGCAAAAGAAATATCCAGGAGTACCTAAGATGTACTTTCTGATAAGACTGGAGAAGATCAAAATGGCTGAAACAAGCAACGGTCACAGAAAGACAGACTATAATTACTTAAGAGAAAGAAAACCTCCAGTCCAGTTAAGAGCAGTACTGCCTCTCTTAGTACTTGTCTCTTTACTCTGATTATAGAGGAACTGAAGGCAATTATGCTACTAATTTTTTTGGCTCCACTGTGTGCCTAGAGTTAGGAAGAATGAATAGAGACTCTGGAAACATATACAGATTATTTATTTCCAAAATCTGTTAGTAATGTATTCAGACAGCTAAGCTTTTTCATTTCTTTCCATCTTTTGACTGAAAAATAAATGGTCTAAAAAGCAAGGATGAGTCTACCCAGGGACGGGCCAAAAGCCGAGTGCCTAGGGCTGGATAGGAAGCTGTCTGGACAGGACCATGATAGAGCTCAGGTGGACCTGATTACGAGGATCCTGTGCCCTTGCAGTGTCCTGAGGAGTCACTCCATTTCTGCGATGTAATATGTGTGCCTCTCCATCTCTCTGTTTTCCACTGAGTACCTTAAGAAGACAAGTCTGCTTTCTGGTTTGGTGCACTCAGGGCCATTACCAAGCTCTGACTGCCTGATGCCATGCACAAGGTACTCCTATTATTAAGTATTGAACTTATTTCATGAAGATTTTTTTCCACACAGTCTTGCTCACAAGTTGTTGACTCTAGGCAGAGATGGATTATTCCGCTTATGCTCAAGCACATAGCTGTGTGTGCACCACTTCTAAGGTTCAGAGCTTTGAGGCTCATTCGGACGGAAAATGTCTGGATGTCATAGATCCCAAGCAGCTGTACAAGATACATGACTTTACACTTTAATACACCAGCAACTTGCACTATTATTTTCTCCTCATCTGCTGCCTGACCTTCTCAGAAGCGCCTTGTCACTGGTGCTATTGCAGTGACTTAGATCCCATAGTTCACCCCAAGGAAAATTTTCTGGTACCAAGCAACCTATAAGGAGGTGATCCTGCCCCTCTACTCTGCTCTTGTGAGACCTTACTTAGAGTATTGTGTGCAGTTCTGGTGTCCTCCACATAAAAAGGACATGGAACTGTTGGAACAAGTCCAGAGAAGGGCCACAAGGATGATCAGGGGACTGGAGCACCTCCTGTATGAAGACAGGCTGAGGAAGTTGGGGCTGTTCAGCCTGGAGAAGAGAAGGCTGCATGTAGACCTCATAGCAGCCTTCCAGTATCTGAAGGGGACCTATAGGGATGTTGAGGAGGGGCTCTTCATTAGGGACTGTAGTGATAGGACAAGGGGTAACGGGTTAAAACTTAAACAGGGGAAGTTTAGATTGGATATAAGGAGGAAATTCTTTCCTGTTAGGGTGGTGAGGCACTGGAATGGGTTGCCCATGGAAGCTGTGAATGCTCCATCCCTGGCAGTGTTCAAGACCAGGTTGGACGAGGCCTTGGGTGATATGTTTTAGTGTGAGGTGTCCCTGCCCATGGCAGTGGGGGTTGGAACTTGATGATCTTAACATCCTTTCCAACCCTAACTATCCTGTGATTCTACAATTCTATGAACCTCTCAGGGGTATGCAGCTCTGAACAGTGAGTTGTCTCAGCAAAATACTTCATAGTTTCAGTCCCCAAATAGCTGTCTCTGTGCATTTGACCTTGAGCATCTGGCTATATATAAATATATATCTACACACACACACGTACTCTGGACAACTTGCTCTGTACTGCTTACAGTGCAGCTTCATTTAAGCTCTGTGTTTTAAATGCTTCCCAAGAGCCATGGTTTAAATTGAGTGGGGGTGACTACTTATATAAAAAGCCATCTTCTCCTGAATCCCATCCATAACCTGGCAAGTGTCTGCCAAAAATATTATTCCCACCCCATCCTCTCATGAAATATGCATATAAAATACCCCCTGAATGGTACGTAAAAAATTCATAGTTCCTAACCACATTATAGTAATGCATGTGGTGGAACCTAGCAATGTAAAAGATGCTTTGTGACTCTGACAGAGATGATGCCCTATTCAGGAAATTAATATACAGGACAAGTTTAAGCATATGGTCAAGATTCATGCATATTATTCTGTAAGGGTTATTCATGTATTTGGACAGAGTGCTAGAGCTTCACTCATTTACAATATTTAGTGTGCTTGAGGAATATTTGCAGTTCACAGTTAGAGAATATGTATCAATACATGTGTTCACATGCATTGAAATATACACATATTCTATTACAAAGTAAGAGATTTTAAACTGCATTTCTTTCAATTGCAATTTCATTTAGTAAAGGGAGAAAAGTAGCCATTTGGTTGATACAGAAGCATTTTATTAACCAAAAAGGAAAATGGTTATGACTGAATTTAGGATTTCTTAACAAAAACTGATTGAAGAACTGGAAAGAAAAAAAAAAAAAAACCAACAAAAACCACTTCACAATCTCATGTTGACTTTGCTGAAACCTGGGGGAAATGTTTGGCTTATTTTTTGTTTTGAAACACAAAGAAAAGAGTTAGTAAGAGCTCAGTAAAAAAGGTTTATGTTTAATTCCCAGAAACTCCATGGGGAATTGGGAATGGGGAAACTATCACTTATTCTTCCTGTTCAGTTTTCAACCTCTAAAGTGGAGATAATTGTCTTTCTTTCTATAGGGAGCTGAGCTGACATTCTTGTCCTGGCATGCTCTGGTATTTAAATCTTAAAAAGTTTACAGATTTCAGTAAAGGTCAGTCTTGGGCTTATTTATTATCTACAATAACCTGTTAAGGGATCTTGGGGCTAAACGACTCATTATTACAATAGCACTTAGGAATGTTCTCCGAGTTTGCAACCTGTTGGGGAAGGCATTGTATCTACAGGTAACAGGAGACACTGGCTGCTCCAAGAAGTCTTGTAGGCTAAATTAACTGAAGAGACGAAAATCTGCAATTCATTTTTCTCATTTACCAGAATAGAAGCACAGAGGTATCAGATGAATTGTTAGGGGTCACACAGGCAGGCTGTAGGAGAACCTGGACCTGAACTAACATCTCATGCCTCTTAGTATTGTGTTTGTCCCACAAGATCTCCTTTCTTTTCTGCTAGTGGACCCTGTGTTTCAATTAAAGATGTAATTTTTCATTGCAGTCGAGACCTGTCAAAGAACGGGAAAGAAAATCTTCTAAACAGAAAAACACAAAGAGAAGTCTGAGCTGCCTGCCTGGTTGCACCTTAGTTTAGTCACTATTATTAATCCTTCCTTGCTGAGTGAATAGGAGAGTTACCAAACTCACACAGAGCTCAGTGGAAAGGACTCACCTTATCTGAAAGCCTTTTTTTGCAGCATGCCAAGTGCATACACAATATGTCAGACTTAACAAAACAGGCAGAGTGAGTGTGAACACATCCACTTAGCAGCAGAGCCACAAACAAGTGAATAAACACTCCTTTTTGTGTGTGTGAGTCCAGTGGGTGTTAGTTAAAAAGGCATCTGTCTCCTCCACTGGCAGAGATTTCTGATAAAACCAGCACACTCATCTCTGTCTGACTCCTGCAACCATTGCACAATGGCCAGCATGATATCAGAGCTCCACAAAGCAAATCAATGCCTGGCTTTCCTCCCAAGCCTTATTAGAGCTGACTAGAGCAGTTTGCATATCATTTTCTAGCAAAGTGATTTGAATTTGTGATTAGTTAAAATAAATTATTCTTTATTTTTCTTAAAATAGCCTCATAAAACAGTGACTGTCGTTGCAAATGATTTAACTGATGGGCTTTGCACTCATTCTTGAATAACTTGCTTTGGGGAAATCCTGCCAGAAGTCAGTGGAGCTGCACTCACACCCACTGATAAGGAATCTACCCACATTTCTGCCTTTAGAGTGCTATATCAATTCATTTAGAAGCATACAGGGAAAAAAGTGTTTTATTCAAATTAGTTCCTTCCATCCATGCCTATTCTCACAAAAGGTTATATTTCAGAATTTTAAAGATTTTTTTCACTTTTCCATTTCAATCTTTTATTTATTTATCTTTTAAATCTGACTTCTGTCTATGCTGCATATAAACCAAAAAGTATTTTGAATTTCTAATAAATTTCTGCTCGCAGGACTCCCAAAACATGATGGGTCTGAAAAGATATGGGCTCTTTTGACACAGCAAGTTACTTGTTACAGCAAGTAGTAGAAGAGACCACTTGAAACCCGGCTTCCTGCTTGCATCCTACTTGCATTGGTCCAACTAAGTCCAGAAGAAGACAGCTTGTATTTAGGCTTGGCTAACCCACCCTTTAGAGACTTGCCCAGGCTCTGAGTCACAACCTTGCAGCAGGGAATCAGTGTACTTGGAGAGTTCTGGCTCTAGTTGGGCTTCTCTAAGCTTCCAGGATCCCTGCTGTGGACCTGGGATCTGAGCCCAGATTATATCTACTCTTCCAGGCTCTTGGCTCCAGGAGAGACTGTCTGGAAGTTTTGGCATCGCTCCCTGCCCTACAGCTACAGACCCTGTAATCCTGAAGACCTTGGCTTTGGGGAAATCTTCTTGGTAGGTCTATTTGGGGCTGTCCCACCTGGAAAGTTTTCAGTATGAATTTGAATAGCTTTTTAGTGCAAGAAGAGCTAGTGAGTGAAATCTTGGACTGTTTCTTGTAGGGGAGCATGGAGGGAAAGTCTCTCCCTCTTGCTCTGTCTCTGGCCCGTCTTTGTTGTGTGGTGTAGATGATAGCCTAGGTCAGGGCTTTGTTCTGGGAGGTGAGATGGGTAGGTTTAAAGATGGAAAAACTGACATGGTAGATGAATACAGGTTTCCCACTTGACGGGTGGGAAGCATTGAACTACTAACTGCATACTGCACTCCACTCTCCATTATGATCCAGGGAATAAGGCAGGTGCCATATTTCTTCAGATTCAGAAATACATTGCAAAGACAATCCTTTGTCCTCTCACACAAAGTTTCCCAGAAGAAACAAGACGTATCTGGGATAAGGTCTCCTAAACCGAAGCGCAGGCAGGGAGGCAACTGAAAGATTCAGCCTGTGAATTTCAGCTTCAGAGAGGTAATTAACTCTGGAGTCTGCTGGAGCCCAGTCATCAGGGACATTATTTCACACCATGCCATGTTTCATCATCTTGTACTGACTGGTAAGCTCCCCTCCACAACTCAACTACACTCCTATTCCTGCCTGGTTGATCATATACCTCTCATAAAGGCGTGTAAGCACTTAAATGTTTTATGAAGTCCTATCTCAAGGCCAGGTTCTTAAGAAGCTTGGCTGTCGCACTGCTGGGAATAGATCAGGGTTTTGTGTGGAAAACAGATAGGTCATCCTAATTCCCAATGGACTTCATAAAGTGTCTGATTCTTGCTCATCACATAGGCCCACCAATTTTGTCCAAAAACTCCTGGAAACTGTAAGATTATGTTGGGTGGTGTAAATCTTCACCACACTTGCTTGGTATGAGGTAGAAAACAATCACAAAACTAACAAGGCAATAGCAGATCTTTCATTCCATTGTCTCATAAAACTATTTTCAGCCAAAAAATTAAAATTGGGGCAGTAATGAGAAGTCCTTTCTTCTCTCCCAGTTCTCTCCAACAAGTTGTGACCATTAAAGCCTATTCAGGGTTCTCTAGATATTGATAGAAGTATTACTTGTCATAAGAAATACCACAATTTCTTCTTACTTTTTAAAATAGTCTAGGAAATTAAATGCAAGACAACTTACATTAATTCCAAGTACAGTCTCCCAGCTCCCAGGAAAGTCAGAAAATGGAAACATTAAATCACTATCAGCTCTCAGATTGCAGCCCTGAATGCAGCATTACAGCTTTGAATAGCTGAGATCAGCCGTTCATAAATCATGGTCTCTCTTGACATCACCTGATAATTCGCACAGCACCCGTTAGTTCCAGGTGGGATGCTATCCTTAGTGAGCAATATATTAATGCAGTCACCTCCTGCCCTTTTCCCTTTTTCCTGTGGCTTTATTTCTTGCATGCAATTAGTTCGCTGATCTTTTCTTGTTCTGTTGCATTGTATTGCATTGAATATTGAGCTGGTTGCTGCATTTTTTACCAGGATTGATCACAGGCCAGGCAAGAAACCATGGTGCTCCTTTGAACCTAATTAAACAAGGCCAGGCAAGCACCACAAGTAGGGATCTACTTTCAGAGGACTCTGTTAAACATTACATTCTCTCCAGCCTCTGCTATCATCTCAGATGACCAACAAATCAGAGGAATTCCTGCTCCACAACAGTGTGAGTCTGCGTCTAAGTTAGAAAAAAGATTACTTTGGATATGTGGAGGCCAATGTTAAGGAAGAGGATGGTGTGGAGGAGGGTGTCCTTGCATTCTCAAAGAAGAAAATGAAGAAGAGCACTGGGTCTCAGCAGTCAGGGACTATTTAAACATTGCATTTAGAAGTCGTTTTGGATGCTATATTGATGTCTTTGGGGGTTATTTTGGAGCTCTGTGATACTACCCTTCTTCCAGACACTTTCCTTTATTTGTTTTGTATGAGGAAAGTTTCAGGAAGGGGAAGTGTCCTGTATTTAGCTGGGTGAAGGCTGGTGTGTTGGTTTTGCAAACTTCCTGGAGAAATCTTCTCTGGGAAAAATATATCAGTCCCCAACCTCTGTGTAGTAAAGCCATAGGACTGTTGAAAAGCTGGTGGATGACTTTGTTTCAGAATTTCCAAGATGAGAGGACCCTCTCAGCACCTCCAAGTCCTGATGAATGGTAGTCTAGTCCCACTTGCTGAGGAGCCAACATGGAAAATTTGCAGGGGGGATGTGAATGATGGAGTTTGTAGTTTGATGCTAGTTTGAATCACAGACTGATGAGAAAGGGAAGGAACAGCCAATACAAACCATCCTCATCCTGTTCTCCCAGCAGTCTCTCCTCTAAAGCATTGCTTGGAGGTGAGCATATATGGAAATACTATTATTACTCAATTCCTGCTACTGTAAGACCGCCAGCAAGTTGTGCAGAAGGAGCCAACTTAAATGACAATAAAGTAAAATCCTTGGCAGCTGGGAGTGTTTGCTTCTTCGTGTCTGAAAAGGGAACCCTGGCCTGTGCTCTGCACTCATGCTGTTTTGGAAACTTGAAGCTGTCCATAAGGCATCGTCTGTGCAGAAGCCCTATCGCCAAGCAGCAGGAGATGTTGTCCTTAGCTGTGACAAATGATTGCCAGCAGTGATTTCGGGGAAGAAAGAGCAGCTTTCAGATGTACTACATCTAGCAAGCCAGGGAGCTAAGCCGAGCTGCAAGAGACTGTAGTCATGCAAGCATAATGGTGCCACTGAGATGGACCAGATCCTGAGAGCATTTACTATGCCTTGGGGGTGGCAGGATTTGGCTTGGTGCTCATAGTGTCACATGTCATTTCCAATATTATAGGGCCAGCTCCCACAGAGCTTCATTGCACTGGCTGAGATGTAGCTTTGTAATTACAGAGAGCTTTCCATACTGTCTGGGTTGCTCCTGGTCTGGCTAATACTACTTGATACAGCCTTCCCCACCCCTCTGTGCTTTCCACAGCTGACCTGAAAGGGTGATGGACACCTTCCTGTGAGTACTCCTTGTTTTTCAGAATTAATTTGGGAAGGTCTGATCCAGTTTTCAGAGAAGTATAGAGAGTATTTCCATTGATTTCAGAGACTCTTGGAATGGTCCTTTATTGCATAAATTCAGATATCTGCTATTTCACACTTCATTTCCTTCCATACCCTTGGGTGAAGATCATCAACTCCTGTTGATTTACTGCACTTGAACTTCTCAGGTTTCTCCCTTTTTTCCCTTTTTTTTTAAAACTTGGAGTTTCCTTCAAGACCACATTCAAATTTCTCCATAAAAATTCCCTAAGAGCAGGAATTTCCCTATTATTTTTTATGGTTTAACAATAATGCACCAAAAGAAAGAAAAAAAAAAACCCTTTCACTTCCTTGCTTCTTTGCTAGTGTTTATAATTACCTCACTCTGCTCAGCTTTGTCTCCTGTTCTTGTAGTTATTATTAAACTTTACCTGGAAACACCACACTGCTGCTGTGCATAAATATATGGATGTTTAAAATAAGACACTGATTACAGAAGTACCTGCTGAATTTTCTCTTCCAAATTTAAAACCACACATTCCTGATTACCATCTTGAATCAGGGTGCTGAAAGATGCAGAGCTCTGATCCTGGGTGAAAGCCTGTTGAATTGGCTTCAATGTAAATTTCTGTGTAATCTATTCTTCCTCCATACCCTGCATTCTGGATTCACAGCTCCCCCTTGCTCAGATTCATTTGAAGATACAATTGCATTTTTTCTGCTGATTCAGAGGCAGCTATTTTTGGTCCATGCTGTGATCCTTACACTGAAAACTAACAGAAAACAGCATTAGCTTAACCTGTATGCCTACTCCTGTATGCATTCAGAGCCACCGGCTTTCAGTCTTCCTAGGCTTGCAGAACAAGCGCATGTAAGACCAAGTCAGCTGCCTCTTACTCCCTATGAACTCAACAAAATAATTTGTTTTCCCTTCAGTTGTTTCTAATCAAACCCACTGGAGTTTAATGAGCTGGACACTTATCTCAGAATATCTCGTTCAGTGACCATAAGGTACATAGAAACTACACGTATCACTTATTCTATAGGATCCCCATTGAAAGCAATACTACAGGGAAGCAAACCACTTCTTGAATCTCAGATCTGAAGCTAAATTTGGAGAGATGGAAACGAAAAATCATCCTGCATAGTGTGTGTATATTTGATAAGAGATTGCAACTGAATGAACATATGGTTCTGAGATCCCATTGGTGCTATGTGGCTTTTCAGATAAGAATCAAATGTTCCAACTAGTGGCATCACTGAAACACTGATTTTCACCCATGTATCACTTCTAACATCAGCAGTTGATAATGCTGTAGTCTTATCACAGGTACTCTGTTAATGTGATTCCTTCACTGCAAACCATTCTTTATTTGAACCTTGCTTTCACATATTTATTGCCATTGCTACAGAAAAACCTTTCTTTCTCCTAGATAACCAGAACCACCAGCAAAGTTTGTGTCTCTGCTGGGTCCTATTAAGTCATACTACTGAAATGAATCTGAGACTGGTCATTGCTATATTCCACCTACTTTAGCAACTCTTTTGCTCTGTTTAGTGTTCTTTCTGACCTCTACGCATGAGAATGCAGGGCTGCAAGACTAGCAGCTGATATGGACTTAGGTTGTGCACAACACCTGCTGATACTGATGTTTTTTTCCCCATTCACTCTTATGTCATTGCTTAACAACTCCCATTCTTGTCCTAGCAACCATGATATCTCAGGTGGTGTGGTTTTGCGCTTTCTGAGATATATAGGTGTTATTGTTCTCAAAGTAAAGATGAAAGATGACATACATAGAGCTTAGAAGTATCTTTTTGAAAATACGGCTGGTTTTGATTTTGCACATTTAAGTGCTTGGTCCCTGTTTAAATACACAGATCCACTTTACTCACTTGAATTCTCAGCTTGGATACTTTTCTATACATTTTCAGTCTTAATTGTCCAGTTAGGTCTGTGAAAATATGAAAGGAAGATAAGAGAATCATGGGCCACTTACGCAAACTGCCAAATGACAGCTGAAGGAGAACTACACTGCCCTTCAGACAGCTTTACTCAATCTGAGGATCGATTCAGATACTCCCTGGCTAAGCAATTACAAGAATGAGGCACAGGTCCCAGCTACCCTGCTCAGAACCACACCTTAGAGTGGGTACCTCCCCCCGGTCTTCTCTTCTTGTGTAAGCCATACTTCTGGAACGGAGGTCAGAGACACAACGGATGAGGAACAGCAAGGAAGAACTCCTCACCCTCCTCTGTATTTCTAGATCTTGATGTTACTATCACCTAAAGCTGGATGCTGAGAACAGGTCAAAGTGGAGAACAGACTCTCTTTTCTCTCCTCATCATTCCTGCACCTTGACATCAGCTGAGGGCCAGAAGCCAAGAAATTATTAACAGCAGCTTCCCAAACCCCTGTCAGATGTCTTTGCACTTCCTCTTTAAACTGAAAATGAGAAACAAGTCCACTTACCCTGCTGAGCTCTGGCCCAGGGGCTCAAGGGTTTCACAACCTGGGTAGGGAGCTATTGCAGCATGGATTTAGGAATTTTACAGTCTGATTAGAGCTCGGATATAAATTTGGATCCAGACTAGGTATGTGGTTTGGGCACGTAAAAAATTCTCATTGACACACCACCAAGCATATCCTAATATTTACTTCTATAGTCCCCAAGTTCCCTCCAGGTAGCTGACAAATTTATTCAAGTTTCAGATTAATTTCTGCCCATTCTGTTTAAATACTGTAGTGATTTTTGTGGTGACACAAGAACATTCAAATACCAACAATTCCCTTCCTGAAAGTACATGCTGCCTCTGCAGTTGTTAAAAGCTGAGGAGACAGCCATCATGTCAAGATGCCACCCAAGCCAGCCACTCTTCTACACCACTTCTATGTGAGCCATGCCTTGTTCTTCAGATGTAAGACAAAAAGCAGAGAGGGGCATCCACAGACATGGGTGATGTTTCTGCTTGCCATTTATCTCCACAAATCTGGGGAAAACCAGTCAGGATCTGGGAGTGGAAATCTGTGCTAAGTAGACAGATAATGTGGAGCTCAAATCCATCATCTAAATCCTGGCAAGCCTTTTGCTTGATTTTTTGCTTTCATGAAAATCTTGATTAGCTCCTGGAAAAACCTCACTGGGATCTGGATGGTGAGACTGATGTACATCTTGGTAAGGGCCTGTCCACACCTTTGATGCTGAGGAAGCTTTGCTCTGGGCTCACACTTTGAAGCTGAGCTTTGCTTTCATTTGAAACAGAGCCTGGTGGCTCAGATGTGCAGCAGAAGGGATCTGTGCTCCGTGGCTGGTGGACAAGCTAACAGAGATGTGTTAACAGCTGCTAATGCACTGCAGCTCTGATTTCAATTTCAGAGTATTTTATGTTAAAGAAAAAAAAAGGAAAAAAAATCAGGCATTAGCAGTTAATAACGGAATATTTCACCGATTTCTCTTTTGACATAATGGAGCAGAAAGCTTGGTGAACCAGGAAAGGATCCATAATGCAATATCCTGAGGTTGACATGGAGCAGGGAACAGGTGAGAAAGCTCATACTTTGTCTTTAATTTATAGCACATTTTATTATGTGGCACAGATTTAATAAGTTAAAATATAAATATCAGGGTAACAGTTACAGAGGCACTTTGCTGGAGGAAACAAAACTTGGAACTCTCATCAACATACAAGGCTTTGTACGTTGCACCCAGAACCTCTTATTTCCTCTCGCACTCTTCTCTCTGGGTCTAAACTGCATTCTCTTCATCACAGCCGTGTGGTTGGGTGGTGGAGGAAAATACTGTGATATCTTTGCTGTGGTGTAGTATGAAGAGGCAAACATATGCAGAGATATTTTTGGAGGCACACTTTTATGTTGAAGGATTAGTGTAAATAAGACTTAAGTGCCAATCAAATATGTTTTGAAACAGATTATTTGATACCAGTTAACTTCAACAAGATAATGGAAGAACCAGTACATTCACACATTAAAGAGGACATCAATTGAAATACCCCAGCAAAACAGTGCAATTGCATCCATCACAGATCTTTCCCATAGATAAGCAGGAAAATAATGTGTAGGAGATGGCCTCGCATCTGTGTTTGCACTGGTGGGACTGATGCTGCATTGATGATCTGGTGAATTTCAAAGAAGACATGGGGTAAATGGAAATGATTCAGAAAAGATTTAAAGAGTCATTCAGAATCTGGGAAATGCACCCGATAGTGAAGCTGCCTAGTTTGTCCATGGGGCAACTAGGCAGTGATTTAAACTGGGTCTGCATGGTGGAGCTGGCCTGACCTTACCCAGATCTTTAGACATAGATTGCTTGCAGTATGCTTAGTTAAACCTCTATGCCTGAGCTGAATTTGGGAAGCCTGCTGAGATTCACCAGCAGGTTCATCCTGCTGCCCTGGGCTTCAATGTGCAACATAGGTGATGGCATCCCAGTTCAAAATCAGCTTAGGAACTTACTCTCGGCTGCTTTGCCTCTTTTAGCTGCTTCTTCTTGGCTGTGATGCTGAACAATGTCAAGCCTGGGCTTTGACCTCATGGTTAATAGCACTGTCTGTTGGCTGAAGCTGGACAGTGATTGCATACTCCTCCCTATAGCAGGAAAAGTAGGAAAGGCTTTCATGTAGACAGGAGCCAGGAACTTCCCCATCTCTCAGCTGAAACTAGATCCTTACTGTGCAGTTTCTTTGTCTGCCCACTGTTTCAGGATATTTCTGTCGTTTGGTTTGGCTGGAGACTCTGGTCTCAGTTCAAAGGTAGCATTTTGCTGGTTGTTACGCCACTGGGAGGCAGTGGGACTTGCCTCTCGGATGACATTTGACCATGGATGCTTAAGATAATAGGTCAGCTCAGATGTCTGCTCAGGTGGAACTTAGGAGCCACAGCCCTAACCATGGCCTGCAGGTACAGCTCAGGACAAGACCAGCACGCAGTACAGTGTCCTCTAAAGTTATTAAAAGCTTGAATGTCTTGAACTGAGATTTGCAAGTGTTCTAGGCAAACACTTAGCATAACTTGTAGAATTGAGACTTGCCCATTAGGTCTATATGCCCAGGATTGTGGTGGCTCCTGCAGGACCTGATGCATGGGTGGTTTCCCAAAAAGTGTTGTCCAGCTCCTGCACAAAATGCACAAATCACTGTATGAAATTCTATGCTCTGTGGTGTCCAAATCAAACTAGATGGCCCAAATAGTTCATTCCCTCTGTCCTTCCAAACTGCAACTACTCTAAAAATAAAAGCCTTGAATTTCCCTCTTTTCCATTCTGTAATGAATGCTTGGAAGCGGGAAGAAGGCTGGATCTGATTTGGATCCAGGGGCAGGTTAGAAACAAAATAATAAGAAGCATTAAAGTGAAAATGAAGAGTAGCCAGATCACTGACTTTCAAAAGAAAAACAAACACACAATAAAGCGATACCTCCGCTGCTTGGACCAGCTCCTACTCCAAACCACCTATCACATCTCATTAGAACAATGTTGAGCGCTTTGGAAAAGAGGTGCTTGCCTAGGATCCACTTTCAAAGAAAACTGCTGGGAGTTTACTTAGAGATGAAGAAAAAAAAAATTAAAGCTTTTATAAGAACCAGAGAGAGTAGAATTCCTCACTCCAAAGCAATTGTTATATTTTAAATATTCTATTAAAGAATCCATTTTCTTCTTTTTCCTTAAATGGTTGGGGATAGGTTTCAACGTACATCTTGAATTGGGCTCCTCTGCGTTAGGATTTCCAGTGGCATTTGGTTTTGATAAACCTCCTTTTTTTTTTCTTCTTTTGCCTTGAAGCAGTTTATTCTCTTGGCAAGAATACAGAGACTGGCAATTGTAGCTCACTTCTTGTTGCCAGCAGTACGGAAGGCTTGAGGTCCTCTTTTTCAGCTGTAGCACGTTTGGATGTTTGGAACCAGAGTGGTAAAAAGAGGGGTAAAGGAGGAGGGAGAAGGAGGGTGAAAAAAAAAAAAAAAGTCCCTAAGTCTGTTCTTTTCTCTACTGTAAATTACAACCCTGCTTTTTTAATTTCCTTTCCCAGCACAATGTTATTCATTCACTTCCAAAATAAACAGGGGGCTTAGAGAGCGAACAGCTTGGGAGAACAAACTGTCCTCTTTTTACAGTCTTTACCTGTCAAGAGCCTGATTAAACACATATACACTGATGGCAAGTACAGTATGGTGGCCTCTGGGAAGCTTCCTCATCCCAAAGGTTGACATGAGGCTGATCTTGAAGCTCTGAGGTCTTCAGAGAACCAATGGGTTCTTGTTTGGCTGAGCTACTGAATGAGGCTAAAAATATTAATATTTTCCGCAAGGGTTCTGTTTTTCAAACACAAGCCTTTGGGGCTTGCTTGAAAGAGATGGCAAAGAAAGACTTCACAGTTGCTAAGCCTTTTGAGATCCCTGATTTGGGATGATAGACATTTTTCTTCAAGAAAGGTGAATGGGGAGATAGAAGTTCTTTACTAAAAAAAAACAGGCAACATAAAAGCCCATTCTATTTATATAAAAGTTCATTTACTGTTTCTGTTTGGCATAACAGGTTGGTCCTCTCCAGTGTAACTTCATGGATCTTCCAGAGTGGCCCCATGGAGGGGTGTAATTTTATGTTTCTTGAAAAGGAAGTCAGATGTTCCTGCTCCACAATTCCTGTTTCCTCAATAGATTCTAGTATTTCTTTTAAGGAGACACTATGGTCTGGACTAAAGCTAAAAGCTTTATTAAAGCTAAAGAGGAATTGTTCTGTCCTCTCCTACTCATCTCCTGACCCATCTCACTCATCTAACTTCTACAGTATCTACAGAAGTAAAATTCATCACACAAGCAATTAGTAATGAGGGGTAAAAAGCAGATTGAGAGATGGAGGTCTTCAGCTCTGTGACTCCACTGCTGAGATTGCAATAATCTTGAGCCCAAGGAAGTTGTGAACACTCCATCCCTGGAAGTGTTTAAGGCCAGGCTGGACAGGGCCTTGAGCAACCTGGTCTAGTGGAAGGTGTCCCTGACCATGGTACTGGGGTTGGAACTAGGTGATCTTAAGATCCTTTCCAACCCAAACCATTCTATAATTCTGCAATTCTGTATTTATTAACCTTTTTGGCCATCTTGACATGAAAATGATATGCCCTGCAGTCCACCTGTTTCAGCCATCAGTAAGTGTAGTGGGAGTAAATGGCAACAGGAATACTGCTGGAGTGGAAAAGCTACCCAGAATCAAGAAACAAGAAGATACGGGTCTTGGTGCTGGTCCCTCCAGGGACCTTACTATTGATGGTAGCAATAGTCTAGGAGAGACCCACAGTGGGTGAGATGGACTTGAGAGGCAGTTCACTTAGTGTAAGAGGTGCGTGTCTAAGAAAAGATATTTTCCTTCTGAGGGAAAGAAAAAGAGGGAAAAGCCATCTTGTTTTTTTCCTATTTACTGTGTATTCTGTGTGCAGCCACCTTTTCAAGATAATTTTCTTGAGTTTTCTTTCTTGCATGTAAGTGACTAAAGCTTCTGGAAAAACTTTTAGATTTTTCCTGTTTACTTATAAGTGGATTGTTGTGCTTCTTTTGTATATATATTTATAAACAACTAATGCTGGAATACAAAATAATGACTGGTTTGTAGAAAAGCCATCCAGAAGTTTCTCTATATCCAACACCATAAAGCAAGAACCAAAAGGGGCTGCTGGGTCAATCTGACAGGCAACAAAGTTAAAATGGATGCAAGGAAATACTTCTGTTTAAAGCATATAATCACCCTGAGGAATTCCCTGCCACAGGAAATCATTGAGGCAGAATTGAAGAAGGTCAGAGAGATATTTTTAAAGGCTTGAATGTTTATGTGAACAAGCAACACACATTACTTACTTTTTTTCACTGGCTAAGCAGATGGGTCAGGTAGTACAGGGATTCAAAATATATGCCCACCATGTGAAAACTGTAGACATGAATCATTGATTTAGGGCAGAAAGGTGTCCATTTCCACATTGTGGTTCACTACGCACCAGGCAAAAAAGAACCATAATCCAAATAAAAGTATGCTAATATCTGGAAACGCATATTTCATCAAAAAGTTCTGGAGTGATACAATGATACTATCATACAGTTACACCGATGTGTATAAGAATTTGTAGTATCAAACTATTTACTCAGAGCTTTAACCTTAACTTTTCTTACTTGCCTTACTATTTTTTTATCCCACAAAATAGCAGCTTTCCCCTTCTTCTCTCTCTTTCTGTATGGAATACCTTCTTAGGCTGTTACAGATTACTGTGCGATTGTGTTATCTCTAGCCTAGCCACTCATTTTGCATGTGAAAACTGCAGAAAGTTTGGAGGCATGCCCTGTTATCTACTATCTTCCAAGAGTGATTTTGAGTGTTTTAGTTTCTGAAAGCCAAAACCAACCCATTTCACAGGCATCCAACTTTCAAGCACTGAGCATACATGCCCTGAAAGTTGCCTCCTCTGCTTTATTTCCAGCAGAGCTTCTATAATAATGTAATAGAAAGGAACTCATCAGTTTTGGAAAATTCCTTTATCTCAAGTAGGATTTTCCACAGAAGTGTTTTGCTTTGACTTTTATTCACTCTCAGGGCAATATGGAGAAGGTAGGGTGGGTGTATATCACCACAGATGGCACAGCTTGGTACCCCAAGAGTACGTTTGCACCAGTCAGCTAAATGGCACCTGGGAGTTTAATCATCTCTGCCATGGCACTGATGGAACTCACCTTGAAGCGCTTTTGATTGGAGCCAACTGACAGTGTACAAATAGTGTCTTTGTATGGCTTGGGAACTAGGACCTTGCAGGCACCATGCCCAACTGGCAAGTTACACCAAGCCATCCTGCTCTGAAGACTGAGACATCAGGCTGCACACAGGTCATGCCATGCCTGTTGGCCTTCATATCTAGGGGTTTTACCCATCTACCTCATTTAGTAGGAGAAATGGGGCACAGTGGGCTCAGGGCTTGGATGCAGTGCTTCATGCCCTTTGGCTATGTGCCCAGGCTTCCTCTCTAGAGCAACCATGACATGAAAGGGGAAATGAGAATATTAGGTCTTGCTCTGATAAGGGATCTTCTGCAGATAAAGGGTTCAGATAGGGTAAGGATACTAGCTCAAATCCTGCAGCAAAGACATAGCCACAAGCATCTCATCTGATCCACACCTCTCAAAGGAAGAAAATAGCTTTTTTTTCTGGCCAGATAGAACAGAATTTAAGAGAAATTAAGTGAACAAAGTTGACTTTCAGCCAGGAGCTATTAACAGTTGTCAAAACAAATAAATGACTTACTCAGAAGTATCAATTAGCCCTGGACAACAGGTTTTGAAGGAAAGAATTACTCTCATCATGTTTTATTGTTTTCTGTTCTGATCTGCTGTCATTTGGGTCATTTTCATTCTGGTCAGCAGTGCCAGTAGAAGGCTGAAGAGCAAATAAGCTTCAATTTTACTAGCTGTTTTCTCACAAGTTAAGGAAAAAAGAAAAAAGGAAAACTGTCAATGGGAATGATCACATAATTCCATACAGTCAACAGCACTGGCCATTGCCAGTCCCTAAAAATTGCTGTGAATGTTACTTGAAAGAAATATTCACATTACACTGGGGACATCTAAGATCTGAGCATTGTTATGACCCCACTACCACCCTTCAGCTCTCTTTCTGGCTAACCTTACCTTCATTGGGTCTAAAAACTCTTGTAGTTAGGAATAACTTGTTCAAATACTAGAACTCTCACGGCTGCTTCTATCAGTTGTAGCACGAGTGGGTATATTTTAACAAAAAAACCTAGCACAGAAGCACTACAAACTGGAACCTATTAAAGACTCTAGTGGACTGGAGCAACCAGATGTCATTCTCCATCACCACATTTCTATTAGTACCTTACATTTCAGGAATTAATTTAGAAAACAGAAACAAGAGTATTCTCTCTTTAAGGATAAGTTGGCTGCAGTTCTGCATATCTTGTGTGCTGACCTGAAAGCATGGCCTACAGCCCATAGAACATCTCATCTTCTTGATCTGAGACTGAATCAACTTCACCCACGTGGAAGCATTTGCAAAGGAGACTGTGTTGCTGGGTTTATGTTGGGAGATGTCCTGGGAGAATGAGAAGCAACTGCAGAGAGTCAAAAACAAACCAGTCAAATGTCCCAAAGTACCAAAAAATCTGGCTGACAACTGCACCAATCCCACTGCCAGCTGATCAGGCTGGCTATTCAGTCTCTCAGGTGGTGGTTCAAGTTTCAAAGAAAGATATAATCCTCCCTCTTACACCTTGTTGGCTATGCAATAATTGCTCTGCCATGTAACACCTTCTCAAAATTGCCAAAAATCACCTGATTCCCTGATGAAGCCTAATTAGAACACTAATATATTATGGTATTATCCACAAATTTAGCCAGGCCTTAACACTGAAAACAATTGAGGAAAAAATGTTGTACTCCTCTCTATTAGAAACCTTCCTTCCTTACCCCTAGGAATCTGGTGAGGGTCACAGTTTCAGACTAAGCCCTTCTTAGTTTCTGATTTCCAATAGTGGGAATTTCCCATGCTTTTGTTGTGGTACAACAACTAATTAGTTCTAAATTTTCTTGTTAAATTTACCATTCTTTCTTTCTCATGTCCTCATCCTAAGGATGGGTGTTTTCCAAAACAGGTGAGAGAAAGAAGCACATCAGAATGACCTCAGAGATGAGCTAGAGTTTTGCCTCTGAAGGCTTCCAGTCAATGGGGAGTGACATTTATTTAACAGAGACAAAGGTCCTGTGGCTTTGATTTTGTTGTCAAACAGCAGCACAGCTCTGGAAAAGCTAAGCAAGAGATTGTTTAAACTCAGACCATAGCAGGTCCTTTTTTTTTATCCATTTGGAACAATAAATTGGTTTAAAATATAAGACAATACCAAATGCTTATTACTCCTGTGGAGAATTAATGAACCATGGCATCTAAACTACTGAGTGGTCAGACCATATGTTATTAGAAATGGTGGATGCTTTATATTGGTTAAGGCTGTTATGCATTTGTGATTAAGGCTATGAAACTTTACCAATAAACACAGCTGAGAAAAGAGCATAAACAGTCAATCCATATGAGGGAAACAGGCCACGTGCAGTAAATGTAGCAAAATGTAATTTAATGAGCCTTGTAGGGAAGACTTTCTACATCCAAGAAACTTTCCCACAAACTAATATTGCCTGAGGCCAACTGCTTATCAAAATAATCCTTGGTCTTGCTGGACAGTAGTTCTATACACAGGGAATATGAAAGGTGTCTAGCACTAATAATCTCACCTCATCACTTTGGGGATATTTACTCTTGGCACTATGCAGCTTCCTTGCTATAGTTTGTAGGGCCAGGCAGAAACTATCAGCTGCAAAAGAGATTGTGGCACAGGTCCAACATCTTGAGTGACACCAGCAAGCCAAGTTACTGTTCTATGCCTCAGTTTACCCATAACTCTGAGACATACAGCCAATAGAGCTTCCTAGGTTTGTATTGAAAGGGTTTAATTAATGTGTTACTGCACGTCTAATTATTTCAGATCCTGTATTTCCTCATTATCTTGAGCATCATTTAGCAGATAATCAGAACATAGCTCCTAATCATAATGAGCATCTTAGGATCTTGGATGAATAATTTCTGAGTGTTTATGAAACGCTGGTGGAGTTTCAGCCAATATGAATACGTGGCTCACCTCTAAATCTAATGCTGGGAAAAGCAAATATATCCACAGGATATGGCTCAGCACTGCTACCTAGCTACTATGGTCCTGAGAGAACTGGTGCACTGATTTGATGGAGCTTCCTGATTAGCTCAGGATGCTTTCATGGATGGGGAAAATTAATAAATAAATAAATAATGAGAAAATATGATGCAGTTCTGCAGTTTTTTGTGGGAGCAAATAGCATGATGTGTGCTAAGCTGGGTTGAAACTTGTTTTAGAAATCAGGTCTTTGAAAATTTGGAAAATGGACTAAACCTTCCTCAACTAAGAACAGAGTAGTGTCAGGCTGTCAGGAGCAAGCCTGCTGAAATCCTGGTGGCAGCAAAGCTGAATTCCTGTTATATACACCAGACTCCTTCCAACCTCTTTCAGCTTTCACTTGTTTATTATTCTTGCTTGGTTTACAAGCGCCAAAGAATCTTAACATAGATTAGTATAACATGAACAGGCTCAACGCATCTTGAGATGGATGATTTCCTTCCTTCAGAGTGACAAGAAGGCTGGTGTTGCTCATGATTTGGTATCTTTTGACGTTTCATTGAAAAGCTTACTTTCTAACACAGTAAGACTGCAGTGTGGTAAAGTCTGATCAACACAGGCCTGTTGACCTGCTGGTGTCTCCAGCACTCTAGTCCATAATGGGATTTGCTGTTGCTGTCATGCCTTACCTCTTCTCTTGCTGTTTAGAAAGTGCTCATTTTGACCTACAACAGCACTGATTAGAAAAGTTGCTATAACATTCATTCCTGTGAGGTGGCCCCATTCTCCACACAGGAAGCATAAGGCACAGAATACAAAGTAAGAGGAATAGGTAAAAAAAGAAGGTAGAAAAAAGGCAAGCAAAAAATTGTTAGGTTGTTTGACATGGTTTATTTTTTTCTTTGACAAAGTAATTAATTTCTGACTTATGCAATCAATGCTTAATGATTACTTGGTGGTTTGAAACAATATTTAGGCTAATGGATGTCTGAGATCAGATCTTCATGGTTCAGGCCTGCTGAACAAATGGAGTTGTCTGTGTCTGCCTCTACAAGCTGGGGAAGCTCCAGATTTCTGAAATGAAAAACAGATACTGGTATCATCTCCTTTTGAGTATCAGAATTTATGAAAATTGGTAGTGACTCAAAGATGATCTTGATTGAAATAGAAACTAAAAACTTCATCAGCAAATAATTACTATTTGCATTTACTACAACATGCTAATAGTGTCATGGTTAACAGAACCCAATGAGAAGATGCTATGTAACACCAAAGATAAGGTCATTACACAGGGAATCTGGAGCACAAATGGATTCCGTGGCTCAGTTGCTTTGGGGTTACCCAGCTACCAGAGAGAATTTGATCCTCTTTCAAAACCAGTTTTCATTAATATTATCTTGATCCACAAAATTCCCTTCTTCAAAATTACATCTGAAGCTTACTATACTGTCCTACTAGAATCCAAGTTGAGTTGTTCTCCAGTGGCACTGAGGCATTTTACACATAGTTGGATAGAAAGTTGCAAGCAGGACTCATTTCAAATTAACATAACACTGCAAATTAACATAACTCTTGTAGTGCACTGTACTGAATTCAGCTTTCTGGATTATTCCATTTTCCAGTGAACTACAGATATAATATAGCATGTGTTCTGTTTTTAAAGCAATTATGCTTAAATAATCTTGTTCTTCAGTTTAATTTTCCTTCAGAAAGCACAGCAGTCATCTTCTAACAACAAATCTATTCCAGAAAGTTTTTGCTAGCAACTGTTACCAAGACTTTTTTCATCCAAAGTGGAAGCTTGGGAGGGATATAATCAGCTCTCTAGCACGGCTAGAAACATTTGCCAGTAGCTAAAATATACATTGAGCAAAATATCTGTCCTTTGGATGTTTTTGAAACAAACAAACAAACCAAATCATAGCCTTAGGACATAGACCTGATCTTCTCATCCTGGAAAAGCAGGAAAAGCAGCATTGTAATCTAACAATGAGATGGCTGTACTTATACAAGAAGGAACAGCTCTCTGGTTCAAGCAGTCAAAGACCATATGACAAGAATGATTGGAAGAAACCCTGTCATTGATGTTATGTGACAAGCTTTGTGTGGGGACTACAAAAATACAATTATAGAAGGTTCCCTCAAAACAGAGGTCTGAAGTTGGTGTCTTCTCCTGCATCCCCACTGCTGCCCAGAGAGCCCCAAGTAGGTGCCAGCAGAGCCAGGTTTGACCCTGGGAGCAGTTTTGGGTGTGGGTGCCAAGTCGCCATAGGTCTGTACCCAGAACCAAAAGCTGAGTGTCTAAGTGGTAAAGCAAACATCAAGCCCCATGCCTAGCCCTTACTGTTGAGGTAAAACAATATTTTATTTTGATTGAAGACTTTAATTTACTCATCACTGAAAAATATTTGCTTCTTCCATCCTGTCTATCCTTGTCACATTGTAAGGGGTTCAAGCAGAATAAATAAATCTGTGCACTGCTTGCTGCCAAGATTTTGGGCTTGTCACCCAAAGACTACATGCATGACCCTACTCCTTGTTATAAACAATAATGACTATTAACAGTCAGCAATTTTAGGAGGTCCCATTCTCATTATGCAGGCATGTCTACATGATTCATGAGTTTTGGATTGTTTCTGAGGTTTGCTCCAAGAGATGTTTAGGTGGCTGTGATGTTATCAGGAGTAGCTAGAGAAACAAAGGCTTTTGTACAGAAAAATTGGCAGGCAAGTGAATAAGGAAATTATTTTCAAATAATTTGTTTCAACGTATCTTTATCATACTGAAATCTAAACATATTGATTTATATTATGGCTTTGGCATCATAAATGTTTGATAGGATTATTTATTAAAATAGTGCTGTTCTTTCTTGACTTTCCAACACACATTTACAATAAAATGTGTAAACACACACATGCTACACAATTGGCTGACTCTAGCTCACCTCCTCAGCACAACTGGATTGTATGAATATTCACATCTTTCAGAAAGAAATCCAGCATTTCTGGGTACAGACAGATCATAGAATGAGACTTCTGAGCTAAAGCTACAAATAGACCTAAGTGTTACTTCCAACATGGTATTTTACAGGGATCCTTCAAATTCCTGTGGCTGAGGGCTATGCACATTCACATTACTGTCGGCAAAGCCCCATGGGCCTTAAGTCTCCATCAGAGAAATTATAACAACCTACAAGCTGTCACTTTGCTGAGACCCCTGTGTCACATCAGAGACAAAGCAGAGTTCTCAGACTGACTGACTGCTTCATGGTCCTTCTTCTAGGACCTACATCAGGGCATGCTGTTCTTTGAGCACAGTTATTATACTCAGCTTTGCACCAGTCAGAAGTAGCAATGAAACTTTCTGATGTTGTCATGGGTGTCCCATTGCATCCCACAGACCAGTAACAGAACTGGACTGGTTTCTTGCTAGTTTGCCTACCCTGCCAGGGAGATGCTCAAAAAATTACCTGCAGAATTCAAGATGTGGGTTGAAGCTTCTGGCTCAATTAGCAAGCACCCTACTTTCCTCTTTTGCTGTCAACAAGGAATCTCCCCACAGGTTTCCATAAAATTGGGCTAATGTGGCTTAGGTACCTAATCTACAAAAAGATTCAGAGCTGCAAATTCCAGCTAGAGACTCCCAAACAGTCATGTCTTCCTTCATCCAGGACCACGTATCTAGAAGCCCTTAGTTTTGCCCATCTTTCTATTTCTACAAGTTGCCCCACATACATTTAAGCTCCGCTTTCTGTCTTTGTGTAATCCTATTTACACATCTAATTTGCTTACAGAGATCCTGAGTGTTTGATGCCTGGAACAACCCAAGTCTGCTTGGGATCTAGTTTTGAGTGACTTTTCCAAAACTAGGCAGAAAGTAAATGCAAGAGCCAGGAACAGATGCCAAGTTTCTTGTTTCATAAACTCCTGAGTTAACTACTTCTGCTCATAAGAATCAAGTATGGAAAAACATAACAAAGGGGAGTAAGAAGGAAAGATTTCAAAGAACTAAACCCAACATCAGCCGTTCAGATTTCCTGAATGCCTTGTGTTGCCAAACATTTATGTCTTTGAGCACTGCTGGAATTCTCAAAGCTTATGGATAATTTTCCCCACAAATTTTATTACTGTAGAATTTGATTTTGCTACCCTTCTGTATCTTGGTCAGTCCCACTTTTTTCCCCAGAGACTGAAAAAAGCCTTTAATCTTTGAGGGGACAGAAGACTGCCAAGTGCAGAAGTTAACTTTTACTTTGTTTCCTTTTTCTTTAAAAAAAAAAAAAAAAAAAAGAAGAAGAAAAAAAGGAAATGAGCAGATGAAACCCATGTTACCCTCTAAGATTTTTTCTTGTTAATGAAATTTGCCTTCCCTTATGATGCTAACTTTTCCCTGCTGTACTACCCAGGACAAGGTAACACAGAATATGAACCAGATCCAGTGAGAAATTCTCTCCTCACATCATTTCCCTGCCAGGAAAGTCAGGTTTGCTGCTATCTGAAGAGTTCTTGGAGGTGGTTTGGTTTTAACAAATCTTGTAGGAGACCTATGAAAGAAGTTGTGCTGGAAGTCTGTGTTATGTCGGCTCAGAAGGATGCTTCTGACTTTCCAGCAGCACTTTTTAAGAAGGCTTGATAAGGACCTGGGTGCTCAGCAACCAGGGTCTGTGGGTCTTCTGGTAAGGCAATTTAGTAGGAGGTAGGATTAGGTGTATATTTGATGAGGTGTTTTAAGGTAAAAAAGAAGAGGAGAGAACACTAAGATGGACTTTATAACTGCAATTTAATATGCATGAAAGTAATTTCTACAGCAGTTGCTACAATTAGAATGCAAACATTTTTAAACAACCATCTACTTTATTTCTTGGGGGAAAAAAATATATAAATGAATAAAACCAACAACAGTGAAGAAGAAGTAACTGCCTGGCTTCTGATCAGCAAGGGAAAAAATAAAAATAATTTTAAAAAAATGCAAAAAAATGTGACTGCTGTGCAACACAGGGGAGAGGAAAAATCCAGTAAACAAGACAAAACAAACATAATTGGAAACAGGGCTCCAGTGGCACTCCAAGATGGAAGGTAAGCGGAAGGAATGGGAAAGCTGCTGAGAATATTAGAAGAACTTAAAACCCCAAAGAAAACCAAGGGGAGTTGGATAAAAACAACAGTCTGCTTACAAAAGTAAACACAGGGGGGAAGGGAGAACATGCAAAGGGAAAACAGATGCAGAGTGAGACAGTGCTCAAGAGACAAAGGGAGATGAAAGCAGTATAAAACAAGGGGGAAACTTGGAGTGAGAAAAAAAGGGAACAACAAAATAAGCCAAACAAAAATATTGGTAGCAATGCCTTGTTGACCTTCATGTGATGAGATGGTTCTGGGGAGGCTTGTGGCATTTTACTAAACCGGAATTTAACAGCAAGGATCACACTGAGGAACTTGAAATTCAGAAATGCTGTCTTACTCAGGATTGGCTTTGAAGTCTTATCCCAATTTATACCTCAGTCATGCAGATCTGAGATGGAGCAGATGACAAGAGCTCTGAAACTGGGTCAGGGTACCCACCTGAGGTTTGGCTTCATCCCAGAGCATCCAAAGACAGCTTGATCCATATGACCAAGGAACCGAGCAGTCTCTCCCAATGGGCTGTAGGTGCATATATCTATCATAGCCTTGAAAACAGAAGGTCTACAAAATCATGATTTCCAAGCACGTTAGATTACTTGTAGGAGCGTGTCCTTTCTGCTAAATAGATACACAAAAATAAACTGCCATGGAAAAAAGCTGCTCTTTAGAGCTTCTGTGGAACCTATTGGAAACCCACAGTTGTTCAGAACCCTGCAACCATATGCTGAAGGTTTTCTGATGTGAAGAAGTTTCTCTGGGCTTAAACTCAAAACTTGTGATTCTTACATAGTTATTCTGGAGAGCTGTGCAAGGAGGTTTAGCTGCTTGTACTCCTCTGGCAACTCAGTTTGGTGAGTTAGTGCAAACTGATTTTTATTAGTAATTTAAGCTGATATGAGTTGGTAAATGTCTCCCCATTATTTTCTCTTCTCCCACACCTTCCCATCTTCCCTGTTGTGGTACAGGAGAATCAGGGTGACAGAGTGTGAAAGCACCCAAACAAGATGTCCTCAAAAAAGTCTACCTTGTAGGCTGTGTGGGAACAGATAGAGTAATAGGGTTGAAAAAGGATAAGAAGGAAAGCCCATGAGTGGCATACATGGGCTTTCCAGACATTGTTTTCATAATGAAGCAAACTGACTTTGACAGCGGTCCCATGAGTGGTGACAGTCTGGCATAGCATTCATCAGTGGTAGAGAAGGTCATACCAAAAAGCAGTGAAGAGGCTCAGAAATGTGATTTCAATGTGCAGAGATGCCACCTCCGTGGTACTGCCTTGTGCTACACATGCTGGAAGACCAAGGGCATTTGTGTCATGGGTCATTCAGACCATGCCATCTCCCTCTGACAAGCACTTAAAAGACAGTGGTCTTAGGGTTTCCTTTTTGATCTTTTCTGCTGGGAATGCATTCACAACAAGGGCACAAGAAGACAAAGGATGGGATCTTAAAATTATTGCTGATGATTACCTTGACAGGGCATGGCAAACACAGACAGGATCTGTATTTTTCTGGGGGAGAATCTGGCATGTATTTGAATTGTTCAGCTTTAATGTTCAGAGGTTTGCAGTGCATCAGAGGAGTCTTGTCAATAGCATTAGCAAAAAGACCTAATGACTGGGTCTGGGATCCTGAAGATGGTCTCAGAGGGAAAGCTCAGCTTCTTGCTCAGAATTGTGACTTTGGGTTAGTGAAATAGTATTAAGTACTGATGCTTGTGCTATTCCCATCTAGTGAAAAAACAGAGGTTTTATAGCCCAGACTCTTCTTTCAGCCTTCATCTCTCAGAGTACTTAAATGTATCGGTCTCTCCAGTTTCTCATTGACTTCAATGGCTCCATGTGTATTAACAAAACAAGCACTGCCAGGAGTCATTCTTTGCCTTGGAGACTAACAGTCTGGTTACGCTATTAAACTCTGTTAGCCTCTGAAACAGGATGGTGGCATCAGCTATCTATTGGAAATGGTCCCAGGAGTGTGCCTGTTCTTACACCATCCCTGGAAGCAGCCTGGAAGAGATGGCAGCCTGGCAAGGACCACCCTGGCAACATGACAGCAGAGGCCATCAGTGAGGTCTGTCCAAGGAACTAGTTGTTCTTAATGATACTTAGGCAAAGACCAAACTGCCCTGTGACTGCTCACCTCTATCCATTGGTTCTTACTGTACTGATGTCAAAACTAATAGAGAATGGTTGTACCTGCTTGAAAGAAAGACTTGGTACAATTTCCTTAATCAAAAAAAAGCCCAAAATCCCTTTAGGACAAATCCTCAAAGACCTATATAATTTCCTCACCTTGTAAAATTTCAGGGTTTTGCCTTGAGCTGGTGTCTGCCAGGCGAATTTTGGAACAAAATTAAATCTTCTGTCCAAATACAAGAGGGGTAAAATTTCAGTTTCTCCTTTCTGTTTTGTTTAGAGAAAGGTCATGAGTGGTTGCTTTTTGTCAGAACCAAACTTCCTCAAAGCCTAAATCTCCTAGAAAAAGAGTTTTGGATCACTTTCATTATAAGGAACAACCTCCAAATCCAACAACATTTGTTTGTGGGATTTAGGTGTGGGCCTATTAACAAATTAGGACTGTACATGATGCTAGGTTGAAGATCCAAACTTGATGAAATGTTCAAGGAATGATCAGATCTGTGGTTTTGGTTTAGCTCCATCATTGTTTTAAAGGGAGGAACGTAGTTTGGACTTCACTGATAAAAGAAGCTTGAGCTTGAATCATTTTATACCGGTAATGTGTTAAATATACCCCAGCAGATTCATATGGCAAGGAAGTATTTTAAGCATTGCAGTGAGTTAACTGAAAGGAACCATAGGAAATATATACCAGAAGTTAATTTTTTCCAGTTCTTTTTCAGATCTGCACCCTGCCTGTGTTAGCTCTTGCGCAGGGCGGCTTATTTTCACTTAAAACTGTTTCAGAATCATTATAAAATACAACTCGCATGCCACAAGGACACAGGGAGTCTCTGGGCTTATATATTGCAGATGTCCATAATTTAACTGGACCAGCAGGTGACCAGGATTACAAGGTCACCTTATGACAGTGATCAGCTCATGGCTGAGCATGGGCAGCTCACAGTAACACATTGGGACTGTTGTACCCATGCTCAAGCTGTTTTCCAGCAAGTCTGTTGTGGATATTCAGTGTTTTCTGCCCGAAACCTGTCCCTTGAGGTTAATAATAATCGTGCCTTTTGGCCCTAAAAAAAATGTGTCAATCCAGTGAGTTGGTGGTTTTGCTTAAAGGTAAAACAATCCAAGGAGCTTTCAGGTCTAGATGCAGCAATCAGTCATTATGAAGTTTATCTTGACATTTATTAGTTGTTAATGGCAGTGCTTCCAGAGAGCAAAGCACATTCCGGGCAGCCACACAGCATCCTTGGCCTGAAAAAGCTGGTGGTTTAAGAACACACAAACACTAAATGGAACAGCAAAAATAAAAAGGGATTTTTAAAGTTTGTTTGTTGGGGTTTTTTTCTTTGTCATTAAAGTTCAGTCACTAATGGTCAGATGGCGCTAGACAGTTTCTCACAGATGGAATTATCCGTGGGGAAGGGAGCTGCAGGTAGACCTAGATGGACATGGTGAGGCCAGCTGAAGATCCTCGTGTAGTGAGTTCCAAAACCAACAAGTGTTTGACTACAATCTGACAGCGGCCCAGATTGTCACCAAGAAGGAGATCAGCAGAGAATAAACAATAGCAACTCAGGAAGTCACATTAAGGAGTGTTGCCTCTTTGAGACGCCCATAGTACTGGAACCAGCTGTGATAGCTGGCGAGCATGAAACTGTGGAAATACAGCTGCTCCTTTCTCAATAAAAGCAAAATCCTGAAAGACTGAGATCCTTTTGGGTGGTCCTTCCTATCAATGTTTTGTGCCCTCTTGCAACTGAGGCTGGAGACAGGATTTTGATGGCTCTGTCCTCAGGCCAGGCTGATAAATGACAATGCAACAAGACAAATGAACATTACATGCCAAAGATAAGTCACCAAAGCTCAGTGTCAGCTTAACTAGCATGGAGTAATTTCTGAGTGTTTTTTGCTCACCAAACTGTTCTTTTGACTATTGCCTTAGGGGCTGCCACGTAACACAAAAAGGCTTTTTTTTCCAGGATAAAAGCTTCTTCCAGCAGATAAGAGAAACATCCCTTTGTAGTGACTCTCTGTATAGCACAGACAAGTGGATGAATAGCCAAGGAGAAAAAATGCAACTAATCACGTCACTGAGTCTTTCAATATAATTTATTATTATCTGTTTTCCACCCAAGTCCAGAAACTGAAATTCAGCTCTGCAATCTTCATCTATATGACTTGGGTCTTTTGGCTTGTCTGGGCCTTTCCATTTGTAAAGCATGGAGTAACAGTGACAGCCTCAGTAGCTGAGGAAAATGTCCCCATGAAGTAATTTGCAGCTCAGACAGAACAGTATCATTGTTGAGACCTCACAAAGGACTGTGTAAAAATGTTTTTAAATAAGATGTATTACTTCCTGGGGGTAATCTCAGTTCTCAGAGTCATCTCATACCATACCCATGTCTCTTCACACCAGTAACAGTGACACTGGAAGCAGGACCAAAGCCAGATGGATCTTGATACACAGAACTGTGTCATGTCCATTAAAGTTAGTGCCTTTAAAATTATGTAAGTTATTTAGACTCATGCATTTGAAATAAAAGAGACTGTCATCCATGCAGGTCCTCTAACAGACCCCTGAACACTTTGGATTCCTACTGGCAGATGCACTACATAGGGAGAAACTCCTTTTAACTGTTTATGGTAACTACATAGGCCTATCCACCACATGACTGCTCTGAGTGTCAGGGCCACAGCACAGGTACCCCCACATATAAGAAATGGAGCCATGTATTAGTCCTTCTCCAAAGACAAACTTATCTGCTACTCCTCAGGGTAACAGCAGATTTTGGTGAAGCCAGCAGATGCTGCTCCTCTGAGCTACTACTCCAGGCTGCTTACAGACTATCAAAAGGATCTCTTATGTCTTTCTGTGCTCCTCAGTTTTATTTGCAGCTATAAAGAATAGGGACTTAAAAAAAAATAAAATTCAGCAGATAATCATAAAAGTGCCATTCCAGATCCAACATCAACTTTTGGGTCCAAAATCCAGTTTGTTAAGAAGGTAGGAACCTAAAAAGGCTGCTGAGTCTGGGTTGGGGCATTCACACCAAATACAACAGCACCCTCAAAAGCTTGGAAATGGCTCAGCTTTAAAGTTTTACAAGTGCTTGGGAGGAACGATGACTTGTAAGAGCCAGGCGAGATGCCTAGAAGCTTAAACAATGCTGAGTGCGGCTCAAAAAGCACTCCCTGTGGACAGACCATCTTTTCAACACAGCCAGAGATTGCCCATATGTCTTTAATGCCCGTTGAACGCTACATGTTGCATTGATTGTGCCCAGCAGCTGAGCACTGAACAAATAAGCTGCCGCTGCTGTGCTGGATAGGGGAACATCCTGGTGTTGCTATGACATTTCTTGTCAAGTTTTCAGACCCAAATGGATCCCACATGGAGGAGCTCATCAGGCTCCACTGGCAAACAGGAGATTTGGAGGCTGGAGTACTCCCTGTCTCCTGTTCATAGAAATAAAGCATCTTTTATGTTTCTTTCCAACCAGGACAAAGGGCTGAAATAAATCATCAAGTGACCCAGCCACTCCCCTGCTATTATAACAAGCAGCTGGAGGGCCACCAAAACTGGGCACTGCTGCTAGTCAAACAGGCGCTTTCCCATTTGCCTTTTATTTGGACTCACTGGTGGCACTCTGGGGGTTTGCCACTTCTTTCTTTGCCTCCTACTGTCCAGAGACACTACCAGTAAGACCCCAAAGTGATATTAAAAAAAGGAAGCTGGGCTCGCAGCCAGCTGTTGCAAACAGATGTGCCCGTGAGCATCATGAAGAATAAGCCAATTTAGCCAATCTAGCTTGCTCGCAAAGTAGAGTCCATTGTTTGATGGGACAGAACATGAAACTGCAGGAGGTTAAATAAACCCCAGGGCACAACTTTTGTAAGCTGTGGAAAGCTTCCAGAAAGGTGCTTGGGACTGCTCTGTGACAAGTTTGTGGAGTTCTTCTGGAGCAGATAGTAGGTGCCCAAACACCAGCACTATGGCATCAAAAATATCTGCATTTTTAAGCTCACTTTGAAGGTAATAGGAGGGAGAAGTGCATTTAAGGGTTTCTCAGGTATCTAGGCTAGATGGGGCTGTTTTACATCACCTTGAATATGAAGAAGGTCTACAGTGGTGTTAAAAGCAGATGACCAAGCTTTTTGCTGCTGCTTCAAAGCCACCCTCCCTCCATTCTTCCTCTTGTCTGGAGTCTGCCCAGCACTACACAGAAGTGGTGGCTGGGGCTTATTTCCTACCTCAAACCACAGCCTCAAGGAGCAGCGAATTTGGCGATGCCCTGCAAACCAGCTGCTTTTCTGGGCCTGCTGCCTCTGCTGCTGGAAAAGGAAAGGCACAGCGGGGGGGGTGGAGGCTCCAGCTGGGAAGGTGGGGAGGGTGAGAGAAAAACCGGGAGGGAGCTGCCTGAGGAATTTCACAGCAAAGGCAGTGTATGAAGTTGCGTCGGTTCGTGGTCTGCACTCTGGGATTTGTCTGTGGGAAGCCTGCAGGGGTGTTGCAACCTGCCAGTGCCAATAAACATCACCACAAGACCAGAGGAGCTCAGGGCCTGCAATATGAAAGGCAAAGGGAGGAAAATTAGAAGCAAAAATATGAAGTTAATAAAAATCCTTTATCCAATCAGACTCTAAAAAGAGCACAGCCATGAGCTAGAAGCAGCAGCCGGGCGCTCTGAGCCCTCACTTTGCTTAATTACCTAATAGCTTGCAGAGCCCCTTCAGTTTTTATGAGCTGCACATTTATTTGCAGCTGTTCTGCCTTGAAGAATCCATGGTAGCTGGTGGGGGCGTCTCTGCTTGTGCCCCCCGCCTGGATGCAGGGCGATGGGTCTCCATGGCCCAGACACTCCAGATCTCAAGGTCTGAACTGGCTAAAGACCTTTAAGTAAATAATCTTTCTTATTCAATACATAATTTGCCTGCTATGGGAAAGAAATTCCCCCCTCCTGGCTGTTTGAACAACAGGTCCTCTGGGCCATCTGTCTGAGTCCATATTCTGAGGACAGAGGGTTGATGATTTCATGAGGATCAGCAATTGTGCCTGTGGCTAGCTGGAGGCTGGCACGGACTTCTCTTTGGTCTCCCTGCCCTGCTATTACTGCAAGAAAACCCCTTCCCAGCTCAGCAGCTCTCTCCTGCTGGGAGCAGCTCCCAGAGCAGGAGGTGGGTGAGATGCTGGAAAACCTTTCAGCACTGTTGGGTGCACTTTGCAGATGCAGGGCTGGAGCTGGGCACGGACAATGTAGGCACACAGCTGCCCAGGGTGTGGGCAGAGCCCTGGACCCTGATAAATGATGGGGCTGGGTACTGTAAATCATCATTTTGTTCCAGGTCAGGCCAATGATGGATCTAATGAAGTTTTCCCCCATGTTGCACTGACGAGGACTGCTGGGGTGTGTTGTCTTCCCCTGTTTCCTGAGATCTTTGCTGCTTCATGGGCATTTTGTCTGCCTGCCCCATTCCAGCATCCCAGTTCTACCAGATCAACCCCCTGTGTCCCCATCCAGTGACTGAGCTGCATGCATAAGCATTTCAAAACTCCACTGCTGGCACCAGGCTGTGCTGATGGCAAGGTCACAGCATGTTGTGATGGCAGAGAAAGCCAAGCCCTGCCTTCAGCAGATTGAGATGCCAGGTAGAGTTCCCTGTGCTGACAAAGGATAGCTTGATACCCGCTGTCTCAGCATGTCCCAGGAACAGGCAGTGTCTGAAGACCTTTCTAATCAACAAGAAATTACTTGCAAGGTGCCCATGACTTGAGCACTTTGGCTTTTGATTATCAGCTTGCTTATCAGGGTGAAATGCAAAGGTAGTGCTTGTCCTGCAACACTGGGTGATGACTTCTGGACTCTGCTTCTAGCCCTTTTCTGAGGGAGTATTTATGCTGAGATAACTATGGAAAAACATTATGCTTTTTTCAGGGATTTTAGACCCAAAGGGCAGCAGTTGTGACTGACATGCAGGGATGAGCACTGACCATCTGGAAGGAGCTGGTGGCTTACTTTACAGCTGAGCAGCATTAACCCCACCTGGTCATTAATCCCCAGTATATTGAGTCGTATTACAGAACTGGAGGATAAACAGGTTGAGAGGACCTTGTGAGATCATCTTATCTGACCTTCTGCCACATGACAACATCAGAAAGCCCCAGTTCCAATACCTTTTGGTGTTACAAGCTAAAACCCTGAGAAGGAGATGGAAAGGATTAAAATATAAAATTGAGTGTTTAACAAGAGCTACAGTGTTATTCAGTCAATGTGTGCCCTACTGTTATTCCCTCTCTGCTGACAGATAGTTGTTAATATAACCAAAGAGGAGAGATTTCTTGTGGCACAAATCATCTCAGTAAAAATTTGGGCTGGTCATCTGATTGCTGTTTGTGTGTTTCTGCTCTCCACCTGTAGTATCTTACTGCTTAAAGGTGATGGGCTGTCAAAGCAAAGCCTGCCCACAGGCTCTGGACTCCCAGGCTATGAGGTAGTGCCAGCTGTGCATATGCAGGATACACACCCTTGTAATAGCTGTGTGTTCCCACACCTACGAGGTGACAATCGTGATTGATTGGTTGGCTTGTCTCCTGGCAATCACAGTTGGACTTTGTATGATGATGCTTCTGCAGTCCTGCCCTGTGCACCACTGCCATGGTGAGACAGCAGAGAGACCTCATTCCCTGACAGGTTAAGCTGGACCCAGAAAACTGGTATGACTCTGCACATTGGGAAAAATCCCTGACATCTCCACCTTCAAAACCAGTGTGAAAGGTAAGTGCAGTTCATTCTAATACATTCTAATTCATTCAGTTAGTTGACTGAGCAGGTTGTGTGATTTCAAGGTACCTCACCCAGATGTTTGGATGTGGACACAGAGCTTTGTCCCAGTCAGAGAGAGATCTCTACATGACTTTTGGGGTGTTTCCCAGGTACCTGCAGGGCCCAAGTGAGAGGTGCATCATGCATGATCACTTCACTGAGCTTTGCCCATGTTTCTTTGCTCTACATGGGGTTTCACCACCTTGAGTGCTCCTGGTGCCAGATGTTGAGCATTGCCATGGCCCCAGTGCCTTGCACTTGCCAGAAGCCCAGTTAGACATGGCTGGCCACAGACGCACCATCTATTTTTCCCTGCTGAGGTTGTGAGCTCTGCCTAGCTCTACCTAGCAGAGCACAGCAGTGCCCAATGAAGCTCAAGTCTCCACACAGATCAACCTGTAAGAAGTGAAATGTTCTCCTCTGGGATTTCATGGGCCATGGGACCTCAGCCACTTACTGTTGTGCCTACATAGGACCGAAAGAGTCCAATGCAAGATGATAATCTGGCAGTTATGGTTTTTAGGCTGATATTATTCTTGGGCAAATCCACCACATGGTCTTTTCTTGGCAAAAGAATAGCTTAGTTACATTTCAATAGCAGTCTGAGAATGTTTTATTCAACTTGAAATAAAAGTGGCAAAAATTCAAATCAATATTGAAACTTTAGTGGTTATGTGAAAAACCTTCACACAGGTGACTTTTTCTGCATATTACAGCTCCATTTTCCAAATTTGGGTTCGTTGTGAAATCATTTTATCACACATTGAAAATACAAGTAAAATAAGCATTTTTTTCATACTCATTGATATTTTTGAAATAGAAACTCTAAGGCTGCAACTAACTGCCAGTCAGCTTTAAAACAGACATAAGTAACTGAAAAGGTTCAGGATTCAGAAGGAATCTTAAAACTAAGATGAAGTGGGAATAAAATAAAATAAAATAAAATAAAATAAATCCCCTTTCTGTAAATATTAAATTGAGAGAGAAAAATTCTCTCATTTTCCCCAAACTGTTCTACATTGGAAACTCAATGTGATGGGAAGAAAGGGCTATCCATGGTTTTTTGCATTGTAGAACAGGAAGATGGTAGGGTCTTGATTAATTGAAGCTAAAATTAATAATTTCTTCATCGAAAGGCTTTTGATTAAGTCCAAACAAGTCCAAACATATATTCTCAGGCTGCAACTGATAAAGGCTGTGTAAAAGTGGCTTTTCACACCCTCAGAGCACATTTTGATTTGTATTCCCATTTTTGCAAAATATTTCAAAGCCCCTCACTGGGCACTTCTGAAAGCCTGCCCGTTTTTCAATTAGGATCTGAGCTCTTTTGAAAACATATCTCCAGTTGGGAGAGCTGATCACTTCTGTAAATCTGGAACAGGTTTTCAAAGGGAATTAGATGTCAAGTTTTGAAAACACCAATAGGCATTTAAACACTACCAAAAGTTTGACTCTAAGTGCTCTGAGGATAATAGCCCTTTCTTCCCTTCATCTAGTCTTTCTTTGGTGTCCTCTTAGATTGTAAATCATCCTGTGTATAACCTGTCTTTACCTGCATGCATGTGTGCATCAGAGCCCTTTGGTTAGAACTGCTAACCATTGCCAGAAATGCATTTAGAAATGTTGATAATCATCCCTTTCATGTCTGTAAGTGAAGAAGGATGAAGAATTCAGACATAAGGTGACTTTTAATCTTAATTGGGCCCATTTTCCCTTTTTTATGTTTTTACACCAGGCAGACCAGCAGTAGGTATTACTTGTGCACCTTGCTCAGAGTAAGAAAAACTTGCAGAGCAGGTTTGAAGTGAGCTTAGTGTTTACACAGTCTGAAACCAGTTTTAGTGTTAGATCTGACACTTGTGGCTTCAGTGGCAATGCACGGATGAGCAACAAGTGAATACTTGTTCCTGTTTCCCTGCATCCCAACCCCTAAACCTGTCCTGCCAGCACATGATGCAGTGAGTGCTGGGTCTAGCTCTTTTATGAGTTCATCATGTGCAAGGATTTCTGGAGACCAGGGGGATTTGCAAGCTCCAGACACATCTTGGTGGCTGCAAGGGGCCGGTCCATCTGCTGCATGGTGTACACTTACGTGGAGTAGGCGGAGCTGGCTGCCAGCTCTCAACAGACAGATCAAACCAGCATAAAACTAGATTAGTATCTGAAGTCCGGATGAAATTCCCTGACATTACCCCTTAAAAGTTTCAGGTGGAGGATAAAGAAAAATCTTGTAACTCAAAACCTTCTGATGTCCAAATTGTTATGCTACATAGGAAATCTCCTTCTTTCTTACAGCCCCTGGTGGACTTTCACTGATGAGTGACTGGGCCATCTGTTTAATTTCACGATTGACATACGTATCGTGCACTTACAAACGCTTTCCTCACGGCATTGTCCGGCTGCCCATATCTGAAGTGTAGTTGATTTTGGTCCAAAAACCACAGCAGGGTGTGTAATTAATAAGGGTAATGTTGTGATATGATAAGTGCTGCAGTTTAATGTGTGGTTGAGCCTATTGTTAACCCCAGAGCTGTTAATTTCAGGGTGATGTTTTAAACTGATTTACATGGGAGATAACAGATTCATCTGTATTACAGCAATAAGACTACTTAGCACTTATCGGGCTGCAGATCTTGGAGCACTTTATAAACATTAATGAATTAAACTGCATCTTCAATGAAGCTGCAAACAACGTTATAGTGTTGTAGCCTCATTGCTAAAAACAAAATCCAGGAGAGTGGAAGAGAAGTCATTGTCTTACTGACACAAACTGAGAGCAATTGCCTCCAGTTTTTATTTGAAGTTGTAACAAGCCTATTTTGGTGCTATACCCTTTTTTGGTACACTCTCTTTAACCCTGATGGACATTCAATGCTAGGTTTCACCTTACAGTTTGATAGTGAAATACTCCTTTACCAAAAGCCAGTGTTCAAAACATACCACTCATAAATGAAGAAGAAGGAGGGGGTGAGTTTTTCCCATGGTGTTCCAATCTACACTAGCAAAATGTCTTTTATGCCCTATTTATCTATGTCTGTGTCTTCTCTGTCTCTACTCAACAACAGCAAGAAAAAGAAGGTCTAAATTTTTGCAGCTGTCAGTAGGGGTCTATTCCCTGCTCTGCGTAATCAGTCAAAAGGGTCCTAGCACTTTGCAGTGGCTCCAGGTCAGACCCTGAGGATAAATGCTCCTTCTTGTTTAAAGGTAGGTAGCTCCACAGTAAGCCAGCCAAACCCATCAAGAGAGTTGAAGGCATTTTAGCTGCCCTACATGACAACTCCTGTTGATTAAACAGGACTTGCCCCAATAGGTTTTGCAGCATATGGTGTTGCCCTGAAGGCATTATTTCATGGTGGGATGGGACAGTCCTCAGTGAGACATCTTAAATTGTTGCTCTAGGATTTCTTAGCAGGAATATAGACTTCAGTTAGATGCAATCCTGATTGCTTGTACCAGCCATTTAACTATTGGGTATAAATGGAAAGTACAAACTTTAAAGCATTAGCAACCTGCAAATCAAATATACCTGCAGCTGCAGAGAGCCTGTACGCTGGGGAGCATGAAAGGAGATGGACAATATTAAAGAAAGGATAAATGGGCATCCCCCCTCTACACATGGAGAACAGTCAGAGGAACATCAGGTCAGATTTGCAATAAGCTCCTCACCCAGCACCCATAGGGTTCACCCTTTATGCGCTCAAATAAGTGGCCATGTTTTCTAAATCTTGAGTGACCTACTGTTGCCATCTGTGCCCAACAGCACATAATGGTGGTTCTCAGACACTGCCCTCACACATCAGGTCAGGATTGTAATCTCCTGATGAGCTCTGACAGGTCCTACAGAATGGAGCACTGAGACAAGTTGCATCCTCCAGTCATGCCCCAAAGACAGTCCATGTGATGAGCTGCCTGTGCCCATGCCTATAATCGGTGCATCCCAAAAGAAACCCAGGACTATGCTGGCAGGGGAATTGCAGGGAGATGCAAAGCTTCACACTCACATGGTGTTGTCAAGGGCGTCATTATCACTAGGGCCATCTTACTTTGCATCAAGACATGAGAAGATGTGTCTGCTCCTCAATAACTGCCTTAGTTATTGAGGAGAAGGGAGCAGCCAAGCTAGAGAAGTCTTACTGAAAAGACTGACCACCATGTGCAACAGGGCCCATAACACTGAATTAGAAGTGTATAGGATCTGGGGCTAGTCCTGGAGAACACACAATGCCATTTTTAACTCAGCTTCAAGAAAATTTCTCAAAAAAATACCTATTATTATTGTCTGAGATTCTTGTGGGCATCACCTCTGATTCCCATTTGAGGTGCTTCTAGCTGTAGGTTTTTAATTGCTGGTGTCACCAAAAAGGATGTCTGATGCAACTTTCTAAAACTCACTGAGATATAGGGACTCACAGGGAAGAGGAAAGCTGCATTTATCTGGTTGGCATTCCTCTATACGTGTGCTAGGACACTCATTGTAAGCTCCTTGCTCACAGACAGAAAATAATCACTAACAAGAACTTTCTCCCTTCAGCTCATCTGAAGAAAAAAAAAGAACAACCTGTGCCAAAAAAACTCTTATCCAGGGCCTCCTAGACACTTTCCCAGCACCAGAGGATGATGATCTTTAAACATCTGTTACAGCTCTGCACATGAAAGGCTCACAAGCACATTAGTTTGCATGTTCAGTCATCCTATCTCCAAGGGGAATGTGCTCATCGGCTGACAAAGCTATCTGCAGGATGCAATTGTTCATGCTGCATCCAGGTAATTGGCAAGTGAAGCTGGTGACGATATTCTTGGCATCACACCTGCCTTGTGTAATCAGCCACGGGCGGTGATTTCCGCATTGATATCTCACTCTGCCCAGGGAGGAGAGCGGCTGTGAGCTCACAGCTGGAGCTGGCCAAGCCGAGCACCTCAGGAGGAAGAATTTCATCTTCCCTTTCAAGGCAGAGCTGTGAAAAGACTTGCATTCGACTGGTTTTTCCTCTCTAGCTAGATTTAAGATGCTCAGCAAACTTGGTGGATGGTCTTTGCTTCAGCTTCTGAAATAGTATTTATGTAAAGTGTTCTTCTTCTGATTGGGGATGGAGGTGACTTCAGGAGGTGATGCACAACCCTTGCCCCATCAAATGCACTTGTAGCTTTCCAAGTGGTTTCAAAGAAGCCTCAAAATCACCAAGGCAATGTCAGGAGCTGAGTTCAAATGTTATTAGTTCTTGATCGTCTGCTTTGATTGCAAAAGCCATCTTCACATGCTGCAGTATCTTGTGACATAAAACTCCATGTCACAAAACACATAAACACTGGCAAAAGAGTTAAAAGAAACAATGAGTGTCATAAGAGACCCATTTGCCACATGTATCCTGTCACTTTTCAGCCTGGAAATGGTGTTGCTCACCACAGCTGAGTGTAGATTTCTGGGACCTGTTGAACATTTCCAACCTCTGCTTGTTGTGTGTTAGTGCTGCAAATCTATGTTAGTGTGAGCACACATCGAAGTAGCATCCTCCTCTCCCTGTCTGCCATCAGGATGCCAACTTAGATTGTTGAGAGTTTAACAACCATGCCTTTATACCAAATATGCTAGAAATCACCTCAGAACAGTCTGAGATGTCTGAAATGTCTTGCGAGGAGACACAGAGATGGGGCAAAACTCAATCCTTAATCTTACCAGATCTTCAATTTACTTCCTCTTTTTCCTCAATATCACTCCGTTTAATTCAATTCTTGCTTTCCAGATTTGCAATAGTAGGTTATTTTGCATCTGCAGACATAAATCCAAATCCTGATCCCATTAAAGTTAGTGGCAAAACTTCCAATAACTTCAACTGCTCCAGGACTTGGCTCACTGTGAAGAAAATGTTGTTCTTAAGGCAATATGTATTGCCACAAGGATTCAGACATCCATAAATCCATCAGGCCAATGAGTATTTCCATCTGCCATCCAGCATTTGGATCTGGGTGTGTTAACAATATTAGCTAGAGTGAAAGTTACCAGCAAATGCATTTCTGCAACCGTTTATCTCTTATTCATGAAGTTTTTGCATTTACTGGCAGAAGGATAAAGAACAGCTTCCAGAGCATAGCAGTTTATGTGTAGGTTGGAATCCTGGGACAGGAGGTTGGATGGCAGTGAGATGGACACCTTAAAAGTGCTGTAGTTAGACCCGTTTTAAAGAAGCTGGTTTGGGTCTCAGGAAAGCTGAACTCATTTCCCAGTGCTGCCACCAACCTCCTATGTGTCCCAGGGCAAATCATTTGATCTACCTCAGTCTCTTTGCTACGGCATTTCTAACTCCTATCCTTTGCCTATGCGAACTTTCAGATAAGGCTGTAATTGACATAATAGTAATAGTAATCGTAATAAGAATAATAGTAACAACCATAATGACAATCTGGTTTATACACTTCATCAAATCTCAGCCACCCGCATTAGGCCAACTGCATTCTGGCAGGACTTTCACAGCTGAGCAGCACACACGGGAACCCTTTAGAGAGGAAAAAAACTTTTCCTTTTCCTGGTGAGTAATTTTAAGGACTAGACTGGTAGTAAAGCAGAGTGCAACCTGGAGGCAATTTCGTCGGCATTCTGAAATGAGCTTTGTTTAACTCCATAAATGTTTTTGAGTTAGTCAGTTTTAATGGAGGCCAGAGTGCCCTGGGGTGACTCTTTTCGAAGCGCTTTGTTTTGTTAATAATGATTTGTAAATGCTGTCTGTCGCTGCCACTATCTTGGAAAAGTCTTGGCTGAGAAACACAGGTACCTTGTGTTACTTAACATGCTTCAAGTGGTTTTCCTTGCAGTAGTGCCTGTTAATGCCACAAGTCTGTGGCCACAGTGAAACGATGCTCTGCTGAGTAGCCCAGGTCTCTGGCTAAATTCATCCATCCCTTCATTCAGCAGCATTTGGGAGGTCACCCTGGGTGAGCCTGAGATTTAGGGATCTGAACATTTTGGGGAACTCACGAGGTCATTTCTGAGCAAGGGCAACTCATCCCTGGAAGATCCCTGCTGCGACCACAGCTGGGTGTGTTATCCTGTCAATAAAGAACCAACCTCACTTGTCAGAGGGAGGACTCTCTTCATGGCATGGAGAATGTCCTGCTGGGATGTCGAACAGCAGTCATGGGGATGTCCTGAGGAGAGCAAAAAGGCCAAAGCCACCATTCATGGCATTAATTGTCAGAGAAAGGAAAAAAATAAATCAGTTATTTCAATGTCTATATTTATATGTAGTGGGAGTTAAGACCCCTAAGTGATTTTGGGAAATACCCAGAATTGTACCTGCTGCTGCTATTTCTCCAGCCATGTACTGTGTGAAAACATGATCACTGCTATTTCCTATTAAATCCCATAATTTGGTTTCCCTATAAGCACCGTTTCAAGCCTCTGGGTCCTTTCAGAGGACCCAGCCTCATCTTTTAGGGATCTTGAGCACTCTTTCCACCCATGAAATTTACTCCAGCGGCTTCAGTTGGGATAAAATTACAACGGCCATCAATCCAGCCCTCACACTTCAGAGCATACGTTAATCACCGCAAAGGGGAAGGAAGCAATTTTCTTCACACTTTATTACTGCACAGCCCCAAACATTACAGATCTCAGTTCTGCTCTTCGTTTTGCATCTTTGAGGAACATCCGTCATTGTCTGCCTGATGGAAAACCAGGCTGGACAGACCACCACAGTGCCCAGGTGGGATTTGCCTGACCTAATGCAACTGCCTGCAAGTTTGGCTAACACCAGATATCCTTCTCTGGTTTGTGGAGGGAGCGGTAGAAGGTCAGAGCATGATTCATCCCATGCTAAGAGAGGTGTCTGAAGCAGCCAAGATGAATCACCTTTCAGAGGCCCTGAATCTTTGTTGGCTGTAGGTGGAGCCCATATGATTCACCAATTTGAGATACTTAACTTGTAGATGGCTGAAGTGAAGCGAGGTGTTTCTCACTTCCTTTGGCCATGACTGTTGTATTCCTGCTCCTCTGCAAGGTTTCTTTTTTAGATGAATGAAATACCAGAATTTTTGCTTATGCTTAATAAAAATTGCCCTGAGCACAATGCCTGTTAGCAGGTTGTTAAGAAAAGCTAGCACAATATGGATGTGACATGATAATAATAATTGTTATTTTGGAATAGGGGAATGTAACTGCTGAAACATAGCAGAAGGGACAGGCAAGAAATCCTGTTCCAAAGTGATATTGCACTGAGATGGGGTGGAAGAGGAGGGGAAGTTTTATTAATTATTGTACTTAAACCTGAGTGAAATGGCAAACATTGCTGCTTTTAAAACCTCCCAGCTGTTCCTTCCTTTGCTCTGGTGGCTGCTTGGAAGTTTAAGCAGTGATAAAAGCAAGGACTCTTAAAGCATTTTGCAAAGTTGTAGAAGACTTTAAACAGCTGGTATGATAAAACACCCACATTTCCCCTGACAAATGTAAGCTCCACCGGTAGCTTTTAGAGAAAGAATCCATACCAGAGCCGTAAAAGAAATAAAATGGTTAAGTGTAGAGGTGACGTTCTGGGTTTTCCCAGCTCAGTAAAGATATATCTAACCAGCCATTATCACACAGGTGCACGTATATCATTCAACATCAGACATCAAGGAAAAATAATCACCTAGAGTGAGAGAGTAAAGTTCAATGAAAGTTTGAAAGCATTACACATCAGCACTCCTGGAAGTATAATCAGACACCCCAAAAAAATGACTTCCAAGCTTTTGTTTGGTCAATGAGTTTGGGTTTTCTGGCTGCATCAAATGAGAATTCATACACATCTGTCTTCATTAGACTTCTTCTAAAAACAATTGTACATTTCCTGGAAGCTCATTAACAGGGGAGCATTGCCAGGCTCTTATTCATAACGGCCCTGATTCAGCAAAGTACTTAAACATGTGCATCGAGCCCAGTAATTTATGATAAAAGGTATAAAAGCAACCCAAACTTTTTCTAAGTTGTAGAAAATACTAAGCCCCCCTTTCACTTGCATTTTTAGTGAAAATTGTGGTCAATTCCTCTCATCTTTGATCTGATTTGTTTTAAATAATATGTTCAATATCTACCTATCTATGATTCTATCAGTCAGCATAACATCATACCCAGCTCAAAATTTTTGGTGACAGCGTCTCTGCATCTGCTGGTTCTTCCTGGTTTCTTCTGGAATACTTCAAATTCCCCTGTGACAGCACCAGCTATTACTTGTTGAGGACAAAGACATCTTTGTCTGGTGTCTGTCCTACCTGGCCAAAAATTCAGCACAAACATTTGACTTAATTAACTCTTGGTCAAACTCACTCCTAAATGTCTCTTTCCCCGCCAGTAATCTGTATTCCTTGCATTTTTTTAATCCTACATTGGCCTGCTGTAAACTATGTCCCATGTTGAAGGACCAACTGTTCTGTGTCTCAGCTATTGATTCCAGCCTGCCTTCTAAAATGCATGCATTAGAGGGTAGCTGCAGAGCTGGAGGAGTGCTGAGTTAGGTAGTTTGAAGTTCTCCACGTTATGCAGTATGCTCTGACATCAGGCAGTTTTTGATGTCCTTTACAAGTGTCTTTCCCTGAGTTTGCCGAGTTTTTCTTGGCTCTTTCCAACTGAACTGTGATGGAGATGTTGAAGGTGCTGTAGGATGGCAAAGCTGTGCTGCTAACGTGTACTGAGGGCCGTCAAGCTCTGCTAACTGTGCTGCTGGTATGTGCTGAAAGTCTCCAAAGATATTACTGCCTTTGTGTCCTTCTGCTTTTCATCGCCCAACTTGAGGCACCTCAGCAGGAAAACAATTTTCGGGAAACCGTACATTCCTGCCTTTGCAAACCAGCTCCCTGGCTGGACAGCTGCCTGTCACTCTTGCATGCATGTATTTCTCACCCCCTTTTAGCTCTCAGGATCTTAGGGATGGCTTCTCAGTGCAACAGATTGTGGAACATGCAGGGAGAGCTGACTTTCTGCCCTAACCCTGAAGCTAATCAGACCCTGAATGGCAGCAGGACTGCTCCCAGCTCTGGCCAGCATGCATATGGCTGGACAAAACACTGACATATTCATCAGACTCCAAAGGAGAATGCAGGGAAAAGCCCTTCATGTAGTTGTGTTTTTTTTAATAGTTTAAATATCTCTTCCTAATGCACTTTCCACACTTGATTGGATTTGTTGTTCACTGCTGAACTGTATCCAGCTTTGGTCCACCAGAGGAGGACCTTATCCCAACAACCTCCAAAGCACCAGTATCTACTGTTGCTTTGCCTAATTTATTGCAACTTCACTGTTCCTATTCCTGCAGGTTGTTAGCCCCAACTGTGATTCAGTCCTTACTATATACTAGGCACTGTACAAACATGTAGGCAGCGATTAGCATCCCTCTGAAAAAGTCTGTAAACTAAATAGATGAATAAAAAATATAAGGAGGTGAAATGATTTGCTGGGGGAAAAGCTGATTTTCAGATTTGCACCTGATGGCACCAGGTCTCACTGCCTGGTCATTAATCCCCAATTTCCCAAGGGAGCATGTGTGTTTACCTGCCGGAGGTCCGCAGCTGGAAAGCCTACTGGCTACACACTTCTTATTGCAGTTCTGCAGGAGACAAATCACTGCCTGTTTGACACACAGAGTTGTACAAAGTCTCACTACAGAAAATGTTTCGTGCTGTCGATCTTCCAAAGCATCATCACTGGCAGCAGGACACTGGCTTCAGAATGGGTAGATTGTGCTTCCACAAAGCTAATTAAAATCATTAGCAGCAACCTGTGATCAACTGCCAGAAGCTATCCTTCATAACAGTAACCTCACTTTCCCCCTTGTCTGCTTGAGTAAATTTATGAGTTATTCTGAAGTTTATTATCTCCCTTTTAAAAAATAATTCATGTTTATTTTATAGTGAGTGGAGACATCTCAAAATGATTATGTATACCCAGATAAGCAATAAAAATCACAGAGGTCATGGAAGAGAGAGCCTGTTATGAATGTTACAAGTGCTCTGTCTCTGCTGCTAGGTTCAAGACCAGAATCTTTGCCAAATCCCCTGAAGTCAGATATCGTGCTCTCTGCTTGTTACAAATGCTGCTTAGTAGGACTCTGCTTAATAGGAATGGGGTGGAAGGATGAAAGGGGAATTCTTGACCAGAAAATAGTCATGAAACAATATCACCGTTTAATCTTCCCCAAGTTTCTAATTCCCTCATCCTCCACTGTTTCCAGCTTTGTATCCTTTGGAAATGGACAGAAACAAGAATTTCATGCAAACTTATATGTGTGTATTTGTGATATGGATAAAAACTTTGACAAGGATTTATACAGCTTCTGAATATTTGAATTAAGAGTACAGTTGCTCTAAGTGCCTGGACAGAGAAGGGTAGCTCAGTTCACTGAATATAGGTTGTGACCCCCAATAAATCAAATTAATACTGTTCTCCACTGAACCTTTACTTGTCTTGGCTGTTTAAAGTGTATTGTATTTGCCTTTACCATGTTGTACAGTGATTCTCCAGGTGCTGACACAAAGCATTACAAATGTAGCCTATTTGTAGGCCACATTACACCTGCATTGTGCTGTGTGTCTGCTGCAAGAGGTGTGTTAATTTCAGCTGTACTGAGAGCTGCTTGCCACAAATATTTTGGCAGTGAAATCGAGTGGCTAAAACAAAAGTGTTTGGGCTACTGTGGGCAATTCTTTGTGTGGCTGATTGCTTTCCTAGACATGGAAATTCATGATGGAAACATGGTTCTAATAATTAAGTTCATTTGGATATCTAATGTAGAGTGCTGATTTAGTTCTGTCATAACGAATTCCAGTTTTTCTTCTTTTGTGTTTGCAGCAATATAATTCTTACTGGAAGAATCATTTCTGCTCTACTTCTGCTTTCCATTCTCTGGTTAGCTCTAGTGCCATTTATTAAATGGACTTGTCCAACTTTATAGTTTTTAAAAAGAACAGGATCCAAGTGATTTCTCTTTACCAAATTATCAAATACAAATCTCTGAATCCTAAGTGATTAAACTGTAGCTAAAGTTGCTTAATGACACCGTTGTTGTGCTCTGGCTCTTTAAGTGGGCTGGCCTTTGAGGTCTCACATAACTCTGCCAAAATCTCATTGCTCTTATACTGGTTCTCTTGAGCAAAAAAAGCACAGCTTCCATTAATGATGATAATTGGCAACAGCAGTGCTAGTAAAGAACTGGTGTCTGCTGAGGACAGCCCTGGCTGCAGGAGATTGCCTGTAGTGCCTGGGTGAACAGCAGAAGAGCCATTGTCTGCTTTGCCTCTAGCAAAGATTGTTTGCTGGTGATAGTATCCTCAGTAAGCACTAATGTCCCTTTCCTGTGTGTGATGCCACAACAAGCTCCATGTAGGACCCCACTTTTTTTTTCACCAAGACCTATAAAACTACAGTGTTTGCTGAGTGTGAGCACTGGTTATGCTTGTTACACTTGTTGTGGGGTAAGGGCCTTGCCCATGGGCTCCTGATGGAGATTTAAGAAGTCTCCTGCTGGCAAGGCTTGCAGGCCCTTAATAGACCTGGTTTTCCATGCTGAGGAAGCAATTTCAGTGCCTATCAGAATATTACTCTAGGCCTGAATCCAGTGACCTTTATTCAACTTTTACTCAACCAGAAGGAAAATGATGGAAATTGGAGGAGGGGGAGATTGAAAACCTTTCGAAGGTATGTTTTCCTCTATGGTGCCACCAGGACTAAAATGGCACACATTAGCCACTGGCTAGAGGATCACCTCTGGCTGGTACAATATCCATGTGCCAGGTAAGGCTTTGAGTGATCATTCCCCACCTGTGATAAATTATAGATGGGATTTTTTGTACTTTACGTCCCCTTGAGAAGAAGAGGGGAATCCAAAGCTATTGTGTCACCCAAGAGGGAGGCATTCACCCAATTAAGGGGCTGATCCACTTAACCTCCTCAGCCTAGTGCCCACATCTGTAGCTATCTGCCTGCTCCTCAGTCCATCTCTCTTCCAGCTGAAGCTCTGCTCTCCAAGTGTTCTACATGCTTGGGGTCATCCTTGGCCTCTCTGCAGGCAAGACTGCAAGATATTTGGGTGCATGAGGAACACAGGTAAGAAAAAGGGGAATTTTTGTGCCCTCAACTGGGATAGAGGCAACCTAAGGCTTTGCTCCCTGGGCAAATAATGTGCTGCAAATTCCACTCCTTGAAGAAAAGACAAAGAGTACCTCAGAAGTATGGCTGGGAGGGCATATTCCCCTCCTGCCCAGCCCTGAGTCGGAGCTGTGTGATTCCCTTGTGAAGTATGCTCCACAGGCCAAACAGTGGTTGTTTGGCTGGGATCCCTATCTGTTCAGCGGAATACAAGGTTTTGAAGGCAATACCTGAGACTGCAGGATGAAAAGATAAAAACTAACAACATTCCCCAGCTTTAACTGAGGTGCTGCTCAGTCAGAATCTGCTCAGATTCCTTTAAAAGTGGTAAATGCTTCACCTCTGCCAGTGTTCAAGGCCAGGTTAGACAGAGCCTTCAGCGGCATGGTCTAGTGTGAGACGTCCCTGCCCATGGCAGGGGAGTTGGGACTAGATAATCTTAAGGTCCTTTTCAACCCTAATTATTCTATGATTCTATGAAATAGCTGGTTGAGCCTGAATATGTCCAGAAACTGAACAAAAGCTTTTGCAAGCCTGGTCTCTGCCATGAACGAAGGCTGTACCTGCAGCACCTGAGTTGCATAGCTCGGTGACAACTGGTTTTAAACCACAACACAGCCACCTCTGCAGCCATCCTGTAGGAAAGCAGCAGCCAGGCCGCATTCATCAGCTCATAGTGAGTAACTATATCAGCTCTGTGCACCATTCACCTAGTGGTGGGCTCTTTTCAGCTCTTTCTTTCTTTTTTGGGTAGTAAGAAGCATCCTTCAAGTGAACATAAGACCATTTGATGTTACCATAAACCATTCTGCTGGCTCAAATCAAAGATGAGGCACCGAGGTGTTGTAAAAATCTTTGAGTCAACTAAAGACAGCTGGTTGAATCATTTCCCAGATTTTCATATGACTCATAAATTTGCTACATAGTGAGGAAATTCCCTGAAAGCTTCTTGGCAGGCACTTCCAGTCTGACCAGTAGCTAAGAAACACATAACCTTCCAGTTATAGGGGGGGAGCAGTGTGGAGAGGAAACAAAGAAGACTCTGCTTTTGGGTTTGAGCATGGGGTCAGTTGAAAATGTATTCCTGCCACCAAAGCCACAATCCTCCTGCACAAGAGGCCAGGAGCTTTAAGGGACAGCTTCTCAGATGTAACGCATATGTGCAGAAGAGTCTGCCTCCTCCCTTTCTCCTTCTACCGGTACACCCCACTTCACACATGCACAGAAGTGCACGTGGCAGAACTCTGTGACCTGTGGTGCACAAACCTGTGTATCAGTTGAGTACATGCCATTAGACCTTGTTTCATTTCTTGACAGGTAGCCCAAATCATGTCTTATTCAGGCATCTAAAAGCAAGATTGCAGATGTTTCTGTCACCAAGATCCACATTTCTTTGGGTAGTTAATGGTGAGCACCAATGAGCGCCTCTAAAGGGAAAAGCCTCTCTACCTTGTGTAGGAAGGTTGAGTGTTTGTGGTTTGGGCTGTTTGTGGGTACTTGTGTTCCCCATAAGACTTTCAAAGGTTTTTTTCTCGCACCACTGACTGTGTGGACAGAAATGTCTTCCTTCAAGGGAGCAGGTTAATTAAATATCTATCGTCATGGCACAGATTGGGATCTCAGTGGTGGGACCTCAGTGAGCTTCCTGATGTAGTCCACCTCAAATTAAGCAGTGTGAATAAATCCCAGTGACCATCTGTGTCAATGCAAGCATTGGCCAAGTTCTTGCCTGGCACCCCAAAGAGCTTTTGAGCCTGGAGTTGCCCAGTAAAATGGACTGTTATCTAGAAAACTCCTCCAGCTTCAGATGTCACTGGCGCAGATATCTGCATCTGAATTACTCAGTTATACCTTCATAGAATCGTATGACTTGGGTTGGGAGGAACCTTAAAGATCATCTAGTTCCAGCCCCCTACTATGAGCAGGGACACCATCCACTACACCAGGTTGCTCAAAGCCCCATCCAACCTGGCCCTGAACACTACTAGGGATGGGGCAGCCACAGCTTCTCTGGGCAACCTGTACCAGTGTCTCACCACCCTCACAGTAAAGAACTTCTTCCTAATATCTAATCTAAATCTACCTTCTTTCATTTTAAGCCACTCCCCCTTGTCTTATCTTTGTATGCCCTTGTAAAACATTCCTTCATGACTTTCCTCATGGCCAAAGGAAAGCAAAAGCAAGTTCTTCTCATCCTGAGTTATTGAAGACCCATGTCTTCATCTCTAGTCATATAGACAAGCTTACAATATTTTTCTTTTTCATGTCCCTGTGATAGATAAAGAATGAAACAAGGGACATATTGTTGAAAGCTGTGATGTGACATTATTAGTACCTCTATTAGTACCTCTATAGCAAGACTTCTGGTTGTTCTCTTGGGTCTCTAAACTCTATGCTTAGTTATCTTTTGAGGAACCACCAAGGCATCTGTTGGGCTTGGTGAGACAAATTGTTGTACAGCCCAGGTGTAAGCATGCACCCATGCTGGGGATGTGTATGTCATAGAATCATAGAATCAACCAGTTTGGAAAAGACCTCTAAGATCATCAAGTTGTGCTTTGTTGATGCTTGGTGTGTTGGCAGACCAATCATGTCAGGGTGGTTCCCTGTCACAGGACCATGGGGAGAATCCATGAACCAGCTGCATTAATTGACCCCAGTGCATAGGGTTGAGTGATAAGAGTGAGACGGTGTCCAGGTTGGAGAGTGTGAAGATGATGAGGGCCACCTTGCAGAGACACGGGGACCACCAGTGAGGGACATGGACTCCAATTTGGGAGCTGTCAGTTCAGATATTTTAGCTAGCGCTTCAGAAACTGTGTGACCTGGCAGTTTGCCCCATGGAGTTTGCACACAATTAATTCATTAGGTAATTCAACAGGCATGGATGGACAACCATGTATAACTCCCATTACAGTCCCAGTGTGTGAGCACACACAGGGACACATGCACAACATAACGTTGCTCCCCTCTCCCCAAATCCCGCTATGTTGAAAAAGGCCAGAGGAAACACAAATGACATTTTGTTTCTTCTCTGTAAAAAACACTTGCAAACTCTGACCAGCAAGAATGGATTGCATTTCAGGGGCTTGTTTATTCATCGAAAGCTCAAAAGATTTAACAGTTTAAATAAAATGTCTGAATGAGGCTCCGTGTATGTGAGCCTCTGAAATGCTCTTTTGAGACAGACATCTGACGCCTCGGAGGAGCTCCTCAGTGGCAGAGAGGGCTTTAGCAGCTTCAGTTGTGAGCAATTAAAGTTGATCAGGGCTTCGGACTGGTTGAAAACACAGAAAATCATGCCCAGTTCAGCTCTCCAAAATGCTTCTTCATGTCACATATTTGCCACAGCTTTAGCTTCAAATTGCAGGATGAAACATAGAGCCAATCACCAGGTTTAGGAGTAAAAATGTTCCTAGGAATTCAGAAATGCTACCAAACCATTATGCTGACTGCTTTCCAGATTGAATCTTTCTTTTTTTTCTCTTTCTTTTGGTTGCTTTAATTTAGTAGAGGAAGTGAAGGCAAATAGTTTAATCATAACCATCCCTAGGGGCAATTTAGAATCATTTTCTCATTAGTGCATATAATACGCAGTATAAGTAATGTTCAATCAGATGGTTGCTACAAAGGCCTGTGCAGACACTGAAATGAAATGCAGTCCAATGCTATGAATAGTTGAATAAGAATAATCTCATCTTCTTGTATCTTGCTTCTTTGTTGGTGGGTGAATAGGACTTTCCCCCCTCCTTTCTTCTCTCTCTTTTTTTTTGTGGGGGGGGAAGGGATAATCAAACTTTCTTCTAAATAGTAAAATCACGTTATAAAAGTGGAGGGATTCCAGGACTGTAAAGGCTCCAGGGAATTCAATCACAGACAGCCAAAGCCAGGAAGTATTTGAAGAGGGAGAAGAAAACTAAAACACGAGCAGGAAATATGTGCTCCATAAAGTTGACTTAACTGGAAGACATGTGTCACACATTGGAACTAGATGATCTTAAGGTCCTTTCCACCCTAACTATTCCACGATTCTGTGATCTACAAGAGGGTCCAACAGTAGTACCCGTGGGTATTTTGGGAGAGGCAGTAGCTCCAAGGGCTTCTTCATCCCAAAAAGCCGCTCAACTTATGATGCATTTAACTGCTCCCCAGTTTCATCACACAAGCTTGTATGGGTCAGGCTTAAAGTCAGATCACTGAAATTACATCAGTTAAAAAGCAAGCTATGAAGATCCAAGATGGTGGAGCAGGAAGTTCTTGCACCATCTCTTCTGCGAGAGCTGGCACACATTGGATTACACCCCAGGGTGTAGATGGGTAGATAATTAAAAGTAAAATACCTAGTGTTTGGATGGCCAGGCAGCTCAGTGACTGCCGTCGCGCTCCCATCAGCTAGAGTGGGCTGCTCAGTGACAGCTATGACAGCTGGCATATCATGGATCATCCTGATTACGATGGGAAGCACAGAGACCACTGCTTGTGATTTCAGCACAAGCTGGGAACTGAGGAAGGTGACACTTTTGTATTGGTAGAGAAAGAAGTTAGCAGGACCTCTAGTTGTCTGCGTTTCTCTGTATTTCTCAGTAGGCTCATGGCATGCTCAGAGTGGTACCCACTGGTTTTGATGGATCCTATCTGGGAGAATGGTGAACTCCAGGATTTCCTACTTTCCAGTTGGCCCCAGGGTGGTGACTGGGATTGGATGTTGTCTCTTGGATATCTAAGTCTCTGCATAAAAATGCAGTGGCTTCACTTGCCTTTTTTTTATAGGTTGGAAGAGATGCGAATGCTGCTCCCAGCATCCACAGAGATCAAAGGTATGAAATACTACTCCATAGCAAGGGGTTTTGCAGATCATTTTTCAGGATCATTTAATGAGGGCTTGAACCTCCCAAGTTTCACTTAATTCTTCATAACTGAATAAACCCAAAAATTCAAAGTGAAACTCAACCCAGAAATCCACGTTCAGCTTGGTTTTGGATGGAAACCAAAGGAAATCATTTAATCCCAACATGGTTTCCACCAGAAGCTCTGTATTGGTTTGGGTTTGGTTGAAACTCAGCTTTTGCTTCCCTTTGCTGAACAGCTCATGTAAACTATGGGGTAAGAAGAAACAAATTCAGGAAATACTTGTGTATTTTCCTGTAACAGTTCAAAAATATCTTCTGAACTCTATCAAACACATCAGTTCCATGAAACTCCAGGAAACACACCAGTCCAAATTCTCTGTAAATTGGAAATAAGATAAATTTGTCACTGTTTATCTTCAACACAAACACAGATATCCCAGCACTGGAAGAACTCTGAATATGTGGCATGAAAGCTTTTCCCATAGGTAGAAAGAAAAAGGCAACTCAAAAATAGATTCTTTGTTTTGATAGACAAAAATGAAAGGCCTGGACAATGCTATAAACTAGTTTTTCCTCTCACTTTTACAAAGTTTGACAGAAGCAAAAGCATCACACTTACTGCTGTAACAGACTTGGAGGATTTTTTTCTGAGATCTTAAAAATCATGGAGTTATACTAATGTCCTGTTGTGCAACAGACTTTGAGCAATTAAGGACAAGTCTACTTATTGATTTATGGGTCCTTGCAAGAAAAGCTTAATAATAAGGATAAAGGTGACAGGATAGTTCAGATAGTATCTTAGTTGTGAGCAGTGGGTATTGAAAATGGACATTTCTTATTTTAGGATATGCTTGTAGAAGTCCCATGAGAGACTGTCATAAAATATCAAGTTTACTAGACAGGCTTGTCTAACTCATATCCGTTAGACCATGAGAACATGGTGTTTCATATGAAGGGACAAGAAACCATAATTTATGCTTATGGGATGAGCAGTTCTGTGCAGAAGTATTTTGCTACCCCAACAATTAGGGGTAACCTGAACTCAAAGGATGAAGTACTTGGTCCTTTCAGCTTACAGATGAGTTGCCATCAGTAGCTCTGGACTGCTACTGTAAATTGGTATTTCCCTTTAGGCATGCTGGGTGGCAAAAATACTTGTTTCCAGAGTTTCTGGTACGGTCATTACTCCATAGGGAGCTCTGGGCATCTGCAAGCTGTGTACAAGGCAAACACACACCCTGGAGATATTTCATGGAAATCCCACTCACTGACTTTTTGGTTGTTTCTCCTCAAATGCCTCATTAATATATTCTCCACTAATAAATCTTTAAATTGCTCAACCAGTTCTGTAGAAAAACAAAAGTACAGTTGGGGGAGTGCTTGCTTGCAACATATTTTTCTGTAGAAATAATTATTAGCTAATAAAGTTGGAAGGATCTTGGCAGAGTTAAATCCTCCACTGGGATTGGGTGCTTCCTCTTTGGATCCTCTTGAAAAGACTCAAATTAATTTTGCTTTTGTTATAATTTGATTAGTCCTTGTTTCACAAGTGGTTGAGCTTCAAAACAAAGATTTATATCTGTGCAGCTAACCTGCGTAATAGCGCTTGTTGCTTCTTTTGACTTTCTTTAATACATTCAGTACAGTACATAAGCATATTTTAAAGACATGTGGAAATACAAACATAAAGAAAAGACTCGAATACCAAACCGCATGCATGATGTTGTTGTGCTTCTCTCCTTACTTCGTCTGTATTCAAGAACATAATGTGTTTCGGCCAGGCCATTGTCAAAACAGACAGAGATTAATTGCTGCAGCCATTTGTTCTGTTACAAGAAAGATAAAAATAACTCATGACTCATGACAACAGTGAATATTGTGGAGCCAAACCCTGCATCCTATTTGCCATTTTCTAGCCTCAGCGTAGAAGCAAAAATGTGATTTTGAGAAATGATCTGATGCTATATTTAGTACCTCTGCAGTATTTATGCAGCTAGGGAAGTAGGTGTCTGGCATTGTCTTAAAGGACACACAGATGTGGTTCAGGAGGCTGTGGATATGGGGCTTGAAATGGCTTGTGTATATTGGTAGGTATGGCTGCAGGGCAGAGACATAATCTTACAACACATCAGGAATCAGAAATCAGGGAAACCCCATAGTTTTGCTCAAGCTGTCCTTCAGCATGCACATGGCATTTACTAACGTGTTCACGGGACATTGACCATGTGCTTAGGCTCTATGTGGAGGGGACCCTCAGTCTTAGAGTGAGGCTTGGAAGCTTGAATTTCACTGCACCGTGTGGGACATGTTCCCCATGTAAGGGGCATGCACATGAGTATCTTTGCCCATTTCCTCATATACCCTTAGCATTCTGAGGTTTCCAGCCCTTGGATTATTAGCTTGGACAAAGAGATGAACTTCACCTCTGAAGCATTTTCATGGCTTTAGATGACCAGTCAATCTCACCTCTGTGCCTGGCAAAATCTTGGAGCAGATTCTCCTGGAAGGCATGCTAAGGCACATGAAAATCAACAAGGTGCTTGGTGACAGCCAGTACGGCTTCACTAAGGGGAAATCCTGCCTGAGCAATTTGGTGGCCTTTATGATGGGGCTACAGAACTGATGGACAGGGGTAGAGCAGTTGATGTCATCTACCTGGACTTGTGCAAAGCGTTCAACACTGTCCCACACAACATCCTTGTCTCTAAATTGGAGAGACATCAATTTGATGGTGTCGTGGTTTAAACCCAGTCAGGTAACTTGTTTGCTCACTTCCCCCCCTTTCTTGCCCTCCCCCTGCTCTCGAAGGGACAGAGAGGAGAATAGAAAAGAATGCAACTCCCACGGGTTGAGATAAGAACAGTTTAGTAACTAAGGTATAACACAGATCACTACTGCTACCACCAGTGATAATAATGATGAAGGAAATAACAAGGGAAGAGAATACAACACCTCACCACCAGCCGACTGATAACTCGCCTCCCAAGCCCGACCAAGCACCGACCCATACCTCCTCCAACCCTGCAGTCTCCCAGCCCTTCCGGCTCACTCCCAGTTACATCCTGGGCATGATGTGCTGTGGTATGGAATAGCTCTTTGGTCAGTTTGGGTCAGGTGTCCTGTCTCTGCTTCCTCCCGGCTTCCCCGCCTCCCTGGCAGAGCATGAGGCTCACAAAGTCCTTGGCCAAACCAAAACATCTCTATCAGCTCTGTTCCCGAGCCGAAAGTCAAAACACTGCACTGCACCAGCTACCAAGGAGGAGAAACATGACTGCTACTGCTGAACCCAGGACAGATGGATGGACCACTCAGTGAATAAAGAACTGGCTGGATGGCCGCACACAAAGAGTTGTGGTCAATGGCTCAATGTCCGGCTGGAGACCAGTAACAAGTGGTGTCCCTCAGGGATCAGTGTTGGGACCGGTCTTGTTCAACATCTTTGTTGCTGACATGGACAGTGGGATTGAGTGCACCCTCAGCAAGTTTGCCGATGACACCAAGCTGTGTGGTTCGGTTGATACGCTGGAGGGAAGGAATGCCATCCAGAGGGACCTTGACACACTTGTGAGGTGGGCTGATGCCAACCTTATGAAGTTGAACCATGCCAAGTGCAAGGTCCTACACCTGGGTCAGAGCAATCCCAGGCACAGCTACAGGTTGGGCAGAGAAGAGATTCAGAGCAGCCCTGTGCTGAAGGACTTGGGGGTGTTGGTCGATGAGAAACTGAACATGAGTCGGCTTCAGTGTGCACTTGCAGCCCAGAAAGCCAACCCTATCCTGGGCTGCATTAAAAGGAGCATGACCAGCAGGTCAAAGGAGGTGATCCTGCCCCTCTACTCTACTCTTGTGAGACCTCACCTGGAGTATTGTGTGCAGTTCTGGTGTCCTCAACATAAAAAGGACATGGAACTGTTGGAACAAGTCCAGAGAAGGGCCAAGAGGCTGATCAGGAGACTGGAGCACCTCCTCTATGAAGACAGGCTGAGAAAGTTGGAGCTGTTCAGTCTGGAGAAGAGAAGGCTGAGTGGAGACCTCCTAGCAGCCTTCCAGTATCTGAAGGGGGCCTATAGGGATGCTGGAGAGGGACTCTTCATTAGGGACTATAGTGATAGGACAAGGGCTAATGGGTTAAAACTTAAACAGGGGAAGTTTAGATTGGATATAAGGAGGAAATTCTTTCCTGTTAGGGTGGTGAGGCACTGGAATAGGTTGCCCAGGGAAGTTGTGAATGCTCCATCCCTGGCAGTGTTCAAGACCAGATTGGACAGAGCCTTTGGTGGCATGGTTTAGTGTGAGGTGTCCCTGCCCATAGCAGGGGGTTGAAACTAGCTGATTTTAAAGTCCTTTCCAACCCTAAATATTCTATGATTCTATGAACAACTTTGCATGGGAAAGAGGCCACTGTAGTCTCAGAGGAAGTGTTGTCACCATCTTCATGCAGTCTGAGAGCTTCAAATGCAGCAGTGATGCTGGCCACTGGAATACCACAGAAATATCAGCTAACGGGTCTGTGTCCCTGTGCCACAGGCCTCAAATAATGATACAGAAGGAAGGAGGATCTTGAAGCTTAGCCCCAGGGGAGTCCTTGGCAAATGGCGGGCTTACAAAAACTAGCACCGGTAGTTTAAGTAAGTCCCATCTCCACTCCTGCAGGAGAGAAGGAACCTGCTGGTTCCAAATCTTGGAATATTCTATTAATGAAGACTTTGGTGCAGGGGGAAATAAATTAGTCAGCTCTCAGGGTGAGAGTCTTAAGGAAACAGGTTGATAGTATTGAGAGAAAAAAAGGAACATTTTAAAATGTGAGTTAGATATGCTCGAAACCATCTAAAGCCTTTAAACCATGTCAGAAAAATGTCACTGCACTCCTTTGCTTCAACAGTTGCAGCTGTTTCACTATGGTAAAAAATCATCTTTTAAAAGAGATGAGTCTATCATGAATTAATCATGCTATCCTACCTGACAGCATTACGCTGTATCCATGCCAGCATCTGATGAGGTGGTCAGGGACTGCTGATGGCTGTTTCTTCATCAAGGAAGCGCAAGCCAGCCCAGGGAGGATGGGTTTGGGTCTGTACATTCTGGAAGCCATGGCAGTGAGATGTGTAATGTGGTTCTGCATCCCACAGGGTAGGATGTTCAGCCTCAAAAGAGGGTCCCGTCACCTTGTCACTTTTGGGGTGAGAGAGCAGCTCTTTCTTGCCTACTTTCCATTAAGCAGTTGCAGCACAGGGCCACAAGTGCTGGACCCAGTGATCTCTATTGTCCATCTGGTAGGATGCTCCCTTTGAGACATCAATTCTCAAGCTTTCCTCAGATATCAGCAGAGATCAGGACCAATTACTAACATAGTTATCATACTGGGAGAAAGAATTTAATAAGGGCATAGCCATACCCCACCTTAGGGACAAGGACAGGAGTGGTTTAGTTTTCTGGCACCGATGTGGTCATGCACTGCAAGGAGGACTCTGTAACCCCAGTGGGGCAGGCAGCAAGCAGCAAGCAGGTCCAAGGACTGCTCAGATAGTTTTAGTTTATCAGTGAGTGGATATAGTAAACATAGACAAAACCGACCAGAGTCTTCTAACCTCTTCCTTGAAGTGCTCCTGCCTGCCTGGTGTGGAGAAGGGAGAAGAGGATCTGAGTACCTTGTTGCTACAGTGCAAAACTGGGCAGCTCCTGGTCCAGGCATTGCTTCCCAGCAGAGAGCTATGGGGATACTCTCTTTCAGCTGCAGCTGCTCCTCCTCTTGGTTTTTACTGGGCCAAGTACTCTGTTGAGGAGCTTGAGCCAGCAATGGCCAAGGACCAAATACGTCACCCGAGTCCCATCATCTCTGGAGTGCAGTGATGCCAGAGAGAAGGCATTTGAGGTCAGCCCTGCACGTGTGACAGGAGCAGAAAACCATCAGGACACACTTTTTTTTGTTTTTTTTTTTCCTGAATTTTGCTGGCACACATCTCATGTGTCAGGTCATCCCTTCACACATACACATGTGTGCGCTTCATTACAGCTCCTTGTCTCCCTCCTTTCCTTCGCTTTGCCCCACTTCCCTGCTGTATCCTCCTTCCACCCTGGGGCTTGGAAGCTTCTTTGAGCCTCTGCAAGAAAACTGCTTCCAGCTGTGGGCTGTGACAGGCTCTCAGCCGCTATGCAGCTGTTCTCAGGCTTCTGCTCCCTAAACCAGCAGGACCGGTGGGGAAAGACTGATCCTTGCTGCTGACTGTCTTCACAAGCAGTTACATGAGCCTGCGTTAGAAGGTTGCCTTTGGACATTGCCAGCAATAGGCACAGGACCCTTCCAACAAGCTAAATCAACGAGCAGGGCTACAAGAGCTAAAGGAAGATCTCAGCAGGTGGGTCATAGCAATCTGATGTCATCCACACCATTAACGCAGGAAGGGTCTAATGGATTCTTGGGAAATTTAGCCTTCTTGAAGCAAATTTGGCAAAAAAGGATCTTGTATGTGCTGTGGCAGGCAGCTCTGTCTGTGGCATGTGTTTTTCCCCATGTGGTTACCTATCGACCTGTTACTGATTCAGTCTGGTTGGATGTCAAATATCATCAAATTCTGAAGGAAGTTGTTCAAGCCTCCTTAAAGCACTCCCTCTGGCTTTGACCTTGGTTACTTGGGCCACCGAAGATCAGATTTATGAAAGGTTAAAATTCCTGTGAAGCATTTCAGCTAGTTTCCTAAGGTAACTTTCCTTTTGTGCCAAAGGCTCTCCTCAGTAGTGTCCAGACAGATTTCTCCTTGAAACCAATGGGACAGAGGTGCTGAATTTGTGTTCCTGAAGACAGCAGAAATAGCCCATGTACACTGGTTGCTCCAAGAGGAAAACCTAAGTGCTTGCAAATGGACCTTGCAAATAATTTAGCTAGTTTGGCCCCAAAAGCTATCTACAGTCATTAGGCCCCCTCATTTCTTTGTCACAAACATGTCACAGAACTGGCCCAGGCTGGAGGCTCCTTTCTAGTCTAAACAGCCACCATGGCTTGCAGAAGCCAAAGTGTCCCCAGAAGTGCCAGGTACAGTATAACCCAACCCCAGTTTGCAGTGTAAGTGGCTGTGACTACATTCATCCTTATGCTTCAAGACTTTGGAGGTACCACACAGTATCTGTGATCCAAAGGCAAAGTCCTTTAGAGAAATCTGCCTCTTACAATACCAGAGGGCTGGCAACCTGCTGTCCTGCTGGAAAGGACTTCCTAGTAGGTAAGTAGATGCCTCCCAACCAACCGGCATCTCTTGACCTCTCCTGGACAAGTCTTCATCATTATTTGTGATTATCTTTTTCTTGGTGTTCGTAGGACATGTGTCTGCCTGGCTCAAGCTTCGGCTGCAAACCCTTGTTATTCTGTCTGAGTTGGCAGTTTCCTCAATCACTGTCACAACCGCCCCTTGCGTGGCTGCATTGGCTTGGCTGTGCTCCTGGGATCACTCATTGCTGCTGGAACAGGGGAAGGCAGGCAGACGCTTGTGCATTCTCTGGTGATGCACAATCTGTGTCCTGTGGTCACTGGGTAACTGTAAAATTAAAACAGATCCTTGCTGTTAACCAAGAGGCATTTGCCATAAAAGGAAGTTAAATATAGTGCTGGAGGGGTTTGTTTGCTGTCAACAATACTTTACAGGACCTGATAGGAAGCTGGATTCACTGCTCTATCCTCAGTCCCATGATTAAGTTCATCCCCAGTTTAATGTGATTTCGAGTTAGGTGGGATTTTTTTGTGCTAATAGTAGGTTGAAGGACTTTTTTGATTTTTGCCTGGACATTGTTAGCATTGCCATTGTTAAGAATGAGAGAATAAAATCCACAGAATGTGCTACAGCAAGCATGAAATGTACAAAATACAGTCCTTGAGCCTCCTTTTCTCTCTGTACAATCCTTTCATGAGGTAGAGGATGGCCACCTACTCCCACCTTCCTATCTAGAAACCAGGCAAGAGGCCAGGGCCAAAAAATTCTGCCTTCACTGGAATTTGGATGTTTTTCAGGCAATATGGTGATGTCAGATGGTTGATCTCTGTTACCTAAAGTCTGGACCTTCATACTCCTAACGGTGCTGAAGGTTTGGCATGTCCTCTGGAAAGGCACTTCGTCACACAGAAATGACACACTTGTGTGATTAAATATCTGCTACAGGTACAGAAACTGGTTAGGGCCCTCTAAAGCAATGTTTCTGTAACACCAGAAAGCCCAAGGCTGGGTTTAGACGCGAAGATGCACCACAAAGCAATACCTTTGGGATTTAGCCCACAGAACTGGGACCTCAGAGTGATTTCTGAGGCACATGGGATCCATCGAACTCTGAGAGCTGGGCACATAAGTATTAAAGGAACTATCTCCTCTTTTACCACTGCTCTAGGTTTGGGTTGGAAGAGACTTTAAAGCTCATCCAGCTCCAACTCCCTGTCACAGCAGGGGCACCTTCCACTAGACCAGGGTGCTCCAAGCCCTGTCCAGCCTGGCCTTGAACACTGCCAGGGATGGGGCAGCCACAACTTCTCTTGACAACCTGTGCCAGCACCTCAGCACCCTCACAGGGTAGAATTTCTTCCTTACATCAATCTATTATGTACCCTCTGTCAGTTTAAAGCCATTTCACTTTGTCCTGTGTCGTGGTTTAAACCCAGCCAGACAGCTCGTTCACTCACTTCCCCTCTTCTTGCCCTCCCCCTACTCCCGGAGAGACGGAGAGGAGAATCGAAAAGAATGCAACTCCCACGGGTTGAGATAAGAACAGTTTAGTAACTAAGGTATAACACAAATCACTACTGCTACCACCAATGATAATAATGATAAAGGAAATAACAAGGGAAGAAAATACAACACCTCATCACCTCCTGACTGATAACTCGCCCCCCCCAGCCCAACCAAGCACTGACTGATACCTTCTCCAACCCTGCACTGTGCTAGCCCGTCCGGGTAACTCTCAGTTACATCACACAGTATCACAGTATCACAGTATCACAGTATGCTAGAGATTGGAAGGGACCTCAAAAGATCATCTAGTCCAATCCCCCTGCTGGAGCAGGAACACCTAGATAATGTTACACAGGAATGTGTCCAGGCGGGTTTTGAATGTCTCCAGGGAAGGAGACTCCACAACCTCCCTGGGCAGCCTGTTCCAGTGTTCTGTCACCCTCACTGAGAAGAAGTTTCTTCTCAAGTTTGAGTGGAACCTCTTGTGTTCCAGTTTGCACCCATTACCCCTTGTCCTATCATTGTTTGCCACTGAGTAGAGCCTGGCTCCATCCTCGTGACACTCCCCCTTTATATATTTACATACACTAATAAGGTCACCCCTCAGTCTCCTCTTCTCCAAATTATAGAGACCCAGCTCCCTCAGTCTTTCCTCATAAGGGAGATGCTCCACTCCCTTAATCATCTTCGTTGCCCTGCGCTGGACTCTCTCCAGCAGCTCCCTGTCCTTCTTGAACTGAGGGGCCCAGAACTGGACACAATATTCCAGATGGGGTCTCACCAGGGCAGAGCAGAGGGGAAGGAGGACCTCTCTCGACCTACTAACCACCCCCCTTCTAATACACCCCAGGATGCCATTGGCCTTCTTAGCCACAAGGGCACAGTGTTGGCTCATGGTCATCCTGTCGTCCACTAGGACCCCCAGGTCCCTCTCCCCTACACTGCTCTCTAACAGGTCGTTCCCCAACCTATACTGGAACCTGGGGTTGTTCCTGCCCAGATGCAGGACTCTACACTTTCCCTTGTTATATTTCATCAAGTTATTCCCTGCCCATTTCTCCAGCCTGTCCAGGTCTCGCTGGATGGCAGCACAGCCTTCTGGCGTGTCAGCCACTCCTCCCAGCTTAGTGTCATCAGCAAACTTGCTGATAGTACACTCAATTCCCTCATCTAAATCATTGATGAATATATTAAATAATACTGGTCCCAGTACTGACCCTTGAGGCACTCCACTAGTTACAGGGTTCCAACTAGACTCTGCCCCATAGACTACAACTCTCTGGCTTCTCTCCTTCAGCCAGTTCGCAGTCCACCTCACTACCTGATCATCCAGACCACACTTCCTCAATTTAGCTGTGAGGATGCTGTGGGAGACTGTGCATCCTGGCCATGACGTGCTGTGGTATGGGATATCTCTTTGGCTAGCTTGGGTCAGGTGTCCTGTCTCTGCTTCTTACAGCTTGTCACTACAGGCCCTTGTCAAAAGCCCCTCTCCAGCTTTCTTATCAGCCCCTTTAGGCACTGGAAGCTGCTCTCAGGTCTCCCTGGAGCTTTCTCTTCTCCAGGCCGAACAAGCCTAGCTCTCTCACCCTGTCTCCAGAGCAGAGGTGCTCCAGCCCTCAGAACACCTTTTTGGCCCCCTCTGGGTTTACTCCAAGAGCTCCATGTCCTCCTTATGTTGGGTGATCCAGAGCTGTATGCTCTAAATTTAAAACAAGAAGACCAGTATTGTTTCTTTTTAAGTAAAACACCAGCACAAAAGTTAATAAAAGTATCTGAGGTCCCTGTTGTAACCAGGATGAGCTAAGGACATAGAAGCAGCATGATTTGAAGGGAGAACATCATTCAGTAAAACAGCTGGAAAAGGGAGATGAGATTCTAGTTTCAGAGTTCAAGACTTCATGTATAGCTGTGCTCACCTGAATGGTTTAATGAAAGACCCTTCCTTTTCCCAAACCCTTGAAAGCGCTTTGGTAGGAGCACAGACCAAGGAGGAGCTAGCCTGTTCTGTGCTAAAGATTGATTTAGTTGAGCTTGAATTAAGAAAGAAAAGGGAGGGGGCACAATCTATGAAATAATTTAACTTTTATTTATATCATTTTATGGTCTGCCATGCAGATTAATTAATGTGGCCAGCAAACTCACTCTTTTTTTAGGATCCAGCTGCAGCGATGGTCTTGCCCAAGACCTAAGATAATTAATGAACATTAATAGATAAGACGGAGACAGCTTTGAAATCAATGCTTTATACAAGAGCCAGATATAATGAAGATCAGTGCAATAATTAATTAAAATAAAAATCATACAGCTGAATTACTCCAGGGGTGCCTTTGTGTCTGAGGTTCAACCAGTGGATACAGTCCTTTTAATCAGAATTAGTTCTGGAATAGATTTTGCTGGCCATAGAGCTAAAAACATAATCCTGGCTGGCTCATTCAGCTTTATTAAGCATCTCTGACTATTTTTCAAAGGAGGATCTCTTTCTTCTCCTGACAGAAAGGCTCATCAAATGCAGACAGGGGAGGAGAGGAAATCTCAGCTTCATTGAAGTTGAGGCCAAATCTCCCATTGGTTTCACTGGGGCCACAGTCTCACCTAAGCGCCATAACACACTTTAAAATGCTATTGGCATGACAATTATACAAAATAGACCCCACGTTTCTCTTCTGGGAAAGAGAAGTGGGAGGAGAAGAGGGGAACCTAACACACACGTTTGTCTGATCCTATGAGGCATTTACCAGTAGCATGTACTTGGCAAAAGATCTGATGTATGACCTGAATAAGTAATAAAATAGTCTGTGTTTCCTCGCGTCACAATTCGTAAATGCTTTCAATGTACATAAATGATCTTAAAAGAGGTACTTTCATTTCCTCTGAGGAATCTTTGAGGAATCCAAATACATCAGAACCACGGTTGTAACTTGGAAACCAGAAGGTGATCTAATGAGGCAGACCCTGTCTAACCTGATATGTGAAAAACCTTTGACTTTAACTTGAAAGCAAGATTTTTCTAACCCTGACACTAAGGTATCTCTTAATAAATTATATATAAAAATCCCAAACCAGAAAACACCCCCTAACAACTGGCAAACAATCAAACCTACTATGAGTAATCATACCAGCAGCAGAATTGATGCTGTAAAACACTGCTTGCACCCACTTCTTTACCTTTTCACCTACTGTGAGGATAACAGTTATGCCTGAGGCAGCAGGAATTGGTTAAAGCCACCTCATTTAAATACATCAAAAAATTAATGAGCCATAGGCTAGCTGGAGGGGAGAGGAGAGACTCACAGTGCCTGTATGCAACCAAAAAGTGAAGCTCCTTTTTATTCACTGCTACTCCCCTTTGCTGCAGTTATTAACACCCTGATTCAACAAAGAGCTTAGAGACCAGGTTGAACTTCTGAAGCAGTGGGATAATTTTATGTACTCAGAGGAGATAGAGGGACGGATTGGTTTACATACATTTTAAGTACATCTTTTGAGTCCTTTTCTGAATCAGGGTCCGATCTCACTCCCATGCGAGTTAACATGAGTATAAGTCTTCAGGACCAGCAGAACCAGGTGTTCTGTTGTTCATAAGCAAAGGTACGAGCTGGGGTCCTAGAAAGGCAGAAAGTACATGTCTGGAAACAGTTATAAGGACACTTTGCTTTTAGATGTGTATCTGGCTATTTTTCAACATGCACTTCACTCAACTAAGAAAACAGAGGAAATGCTATTTGATACTTCACTTTTAAATCTGGCTTGGAAGACAGGTGCTGCTTTGAACCCACAGTATGGAAGATAACTGCAAGCTGGATTCCCAAGATTAATGTGAGGCGGATTAAGTCCAGACCACAATAATGTCATCTTCTCCAGCAGCATCACTGTCCTGGGATATCGAAGGCAAGCCAAAGTTCACACACTAGTTTAAGATACCGCTAGCTAGTTTGCAGCCAAAGCAAGAAGTTCAGACATGGGTTTGGATGCATTTTATTTAGAAATCTATGTTCAAGCTATGTTTGCAAAAAGCAATGAATCCCCAGAGTTTATCATCAGGGGCTCAGATCCAGCTGAGTCAGTTACAGTGCCTAATTGTGGGTGGTTGCCTCATGTTAGCTGCTTGCCTTGAAGCACTACAGGCCATGTTTCACAGTCACTTTAAGCAGATAATGAAGTGGGACAGCCTCCAACAGAGGCAATTCTGCCCCACTTCCACCTTCTGTTGCACTTCCTACCTTGAAAGCTGGCCCAACTCATCTGTACAGGGAACTGCACAACTAAGGTGGATCAACATAGCTAAAACCAAAGGTGGCTGCCCCAGTGCTTGCACCAGCAAACAAGGGTGCGAAAGCAGAACAAGCAGGAACAGCCAAAAACAAGATGCTACTTCTGCTGGCACTGCTTAAGTCTCTGCTTAAAGAAGCCAGAGAACTAGAGTGTATCTTGGCCATTGCCAGCTGGAGTGACTAATTACAACATCAAAACAGCGCATGTTTCACTGGAGATTTGCTACCTTTTGAAGAGCTGACTCCAGCTCTGCTGGATTTCTCACAGGGAGCCTCCTGTGCCTTAGAAAAGTCTCCCCCTTACCTCCAGCTCACACTTGATTTTTGTTTGTGCATATGGATGAAACACTCAGCTGTTATAATTTAATGCTACTGTACTACTAGCTTCCTCAGGTACCCGTATCCAACTAAATTGAAGCAACGACAGCTCCACAGACTTTGAAGCAGGATCCAGCTACAGAATTGATCCAATATGCAAATGGCGAGTCTGATCCCAAGAAGAGAGGAAAATCATCAGCTGAAATTATTTAAAGACTTGCAGATATATCTTGGCATGATAAATGGAAATGAAGGAGTTTCTCAAAGAGAACGTTAAATAATTCTCAAAATAATGGTTAACACACACAGCACAACCCCCATCCCACCTCTGTCACTCAGTCAGGTTACGGTTTACCCACTGCAGTAAACTGTTAACTAGTTTGCAGTGTTTGTGGTTATATTTGTTATTGTTCTTGGAAACAAAGACCGAATCAGAAGCTTAAAATAAAGATTTGGTATCAAGGTGCGCTGGTCACTCTGGTGTCCACCAAACACCTGCATCAGATTTACAAAGTATTTTAGAAGGAGATTCAGGGAGCATTGTTTTGGACATAAACTGGGCCTAAGTCCAAGAAAGAGATCTAGAAAGCCCAAGCTCCATCACCACCTGCTGTTGGAAGCATTGATATCTACCAGCATTCAAATTTGAACAAATTTCCTAAGCACTCCTGTTTAAGCTACCACACCTGAATTCCTTAATCTGGGGATGTCCTAGCCAGGCTCTGTTGCTCCATTCACATCTCTCTGAATCCAACAGACATATGCACAGACTATCCAGTGTGAAGTTTTAAGAGTGCTTTCAGAAGATCTAAGACTTCAAGTGGGCACTGAGGCTGTGAATGATATCCAGGACTAACCAACCTCAGAAAATATCTCAAGCATCTGACAGTGATGAGCTACTGCCTTGTGGCACTGAAATAGTTCTGGAAAAGGAGGCAGGAGTGGTGACATAGTCACACCTCTGCCAATATTTTGTGTCTGCAAATTAATGGTCCAAGACTCCAGTATTAGTGATAGAATCACAGAATCATAGAATAGTTAGGGTTGGAAAGGACTTTAAGATCATCTAGTTCCAAACCCCCTGCCATGGGCAGGGGCACTTCACACTAATAAATGTCACTCAAGGCTCTGTCCAACCTGGCCTTGAACACCACCAGGGATGGAGCATTCACAACTTCCCTGGGCAACCCATTCCAGTCCCTCACCACCCTAACAGGAAAGAATTTCTTCCTTATATCCAATCTAAACTTCCCCTGTTTTAAGTTTTAACCCATTACCCCTTGTCCTATCACTACAGTCCCTAAGCAATAGTCCATCCCCAGCATCCCTATAGCCCCCCTTCAGGTACTGGAAGGCTGCTATGAGGTCTCCACGCAGCTTTCTCTTCTCCAGGCTGAACAGCCCCAACTTTCTGTCTTCATAGAGGAGGTGCTCCAGTCCCCTGATCATCCTTGTGGCTCTCTTTCAACAGTTCCATGTCCTTTTTATGTTGAGGACACCAGAACTAGGATAAAGTCAAGATGGGGAAGAGGGAGTCTTTATAGCTTAGTATCACCTCTGCATTTTCTGTCCTCTGGTCATTACAGTCCTGATTACAGCAGGGCCCTTTTAGGACCCTCAGCTATACCTGACATCAAGCCTTCTGCAGCACTCTTTCTGAGCTCAAGAAGTACCACAGGGCCTTAAAGCACTTTCTGTACCAAAAGGGTCTGTCCCTGGCTCACAGCAGGATTGGTTGGCAGCCAAGGGCAGGCAAAAAGTCGAACCAAAGTACAATTGAGCTTTAGGTGAGGCAAGAGACATTGTTTTCCTTCACTAGTTTTCTTTCGTTACTGAGATAGGCAGAAACTTCCAATCAAAATTCTGATTACAAACAGGGAAAACAGTGTAAGCATTTTGTAAACAAGCTGAGCTGGAGAAAACACTGAATAAACCTCCTGTAGACACCTTTCAAATATAACCACCTTGTATCTGCTGCTTTGCACGCTAAAAATTCTTATCTGCTACAACTAAAAACTGCTTAATTGTATGGGTTTTAAGAATGAAAAGTCTCTTGTAATCTATCAGTCCTTCTGAATTTTCCATTAAAAACTATTTGCTAAGGCAGAATGTTTGAATACCTGTCTTGCTCCAAAGCTGTCAAAAATACAGGAAACTTCAAAGAGATTTTGCTGCAGCCCTAAAAAGAAAGGAAAGAATTGCAGCTGTGGTATCGGTAAGCCTACCAGGCTTTTCTCTTAATATCTCTAGCTACCACATAACCACAAGAACTGTCATGATGTGCATTTATATGATTTTTCCTTTTGGGTATCACCACCCAGACTAAAATACCCCATACTAAAAGGTCGATGCTTAATACTTCTTTCCAGATGCGCTCTGGTTTAGTTAAATATTTAATTCTGAATATTTCTAGAAGAATGTAGTCTATAATTGCATTAATACTTCAGAAGAATGATGCCCTGGTGAGTAAAGGGAAAGATATTTAAGGCTGGCTCTGTAGCTGCTCCTGCCAGTGACCAGTAGAAATCAGACAGGTCACTTTTAAAAGAATCTGATTACCACTGGTAACATGGATGGCACATAAACAGGACACAGGACCACAAACCTGACAGTGTCCCCCAGGACAGGGCCTAAACAAAGTGACATTCTGTAACATGATAAAATCGCAGACAGCAAAGTCTTCATTTAAATTCAAGTATCTACAAGCAAAATTTGGTGATGCATGCAACTGGATGTATCTAATTGCTGAATTTTTTGTCGTTAAGAACACAGTTTTGCCTTTTTCCCTATGCAGTTCCACAAACAACTACTCAAAGGACCCAAAGTCTAAGAGCTTGAAATAACATGGATCGTTGAAGAAGTGAAAGACATCTCCACAAAGATAAAAATATGAAAACAAACCTCTAATAAGATGCTTGACTCTGGTAAATGCTTGTATCAACAGCATTGGGAGTGGCTGGCAAAATTTTCAACTAACATCAAACTTAAGTGTAGTCTGACTAGACAGTACTTGGAGAAAGATTTTGGATGAGATTTAGAAAAGTACTTAAAAGAATAGGAAATAATGCAGTCACCCCTTTCAATCCCATCCTTACCCTTCAGAACAGTCAAACCAGCAAGAAAATGAAAACCTGTTGAAGTGTAGAGAGGAGCTGTAATCAGGAAGCTTTGCTCCAACCCATTCCACAGCTGTTCTGGGCAACAAAGCATGAGTAACCAGCTCTCAAGGAGCAACAGAAAATACTACCAAGGATCTCAAAAGCATTACATGTTCAGGACGTACTCCACAAACCCCTAAATGATGGCACACAGTGATAACCTTGTGAATGTTCATGTCTGCAGTAGTAAAGTAACTATGTTCCCAGGATGCTCTCAGGCTAATTGGCACAGCACAGACACATGCCATTAAGCTACAGGGGCTGGCCACATCCTCACTGCTGATTGAGCATTCCCAGTGTCCCTGGCCTACACTAATTCACAAACCGTGACCTGGAGGTGCTCTGAAGACACGAGCTGATCAGAGCAGAACAGAGCAAAGGACAAAGCTAAAAACTGAACACAACAAGCAGCTGAGTTCCAGTGCTTGTGGTGTGTAAGAGTACGGATGTAGTCCCTACAACCATCATCCACAAGGTCTGGGCCAAGGTAGATCTGTGATGTTACCCAAGTTCTTCTGCGCACTGTATAAAAGCAGAAAAAGGTTCATCAACCAGATGGAAGGAACATGCACCATGAAAAGATTATTACATGGACTGCAATTATCCCACACAGGTCCTTTCTACTACAAATTACAGCCTTGGGAAATAAAAAGCAGCAGCAAAGAAAGGGAAGAAAGACAATCTACCAGAAACACAAGAGGCCCGGGATAGGGGAGGATTCAATTTTAGTTGAAAGACAGGCATTTTGTATCTCATTTTTTAACATTCCAAATTTATTCCAAAGACATTATTCTGCAGGCATGTATCTTACAAGTTTAAGACTGGTAAAACACTAGGAATAATGTGATAACCCTAGCAAATGAAGACATGGCTAAAATCATAGCAAAATGATTTTTTTTTTCTTTTAATAAAATTTTGGCCATTTCAATTCAATTTTTAATTTTGGCCAAAGACATTCATACATAGAGCATTTTGAATAGTCCACTAAATGAACAAAACTTGACAAGATGCAAAGAGCAGACTACATTTGATTTCTGCAGTACAGTAGTAAGAGCTGCTGGAGAAGCATCTGTACACCTTAAAAATGTTACATCAGCGATGAATGGAATTTTGTGCTTTAATACTTTGCTTGAAATGTCTCTTTATCCAACATGAAGTCAGCAAATCTCTGCTGGAGCTCCTTTTCTCTCTCCTGCTGCCGTTGCACATCTTCCTTCAGACACTGCAAGGAAAACATAATTAAGAAACCAGTCAGTTTTCCCAATGGTCACACGATGAAGATCTTTACCAAGGGTTGTATTTTAGTTCCTTCAGAGGAAGGGGTCAGAACTGAGATAAGACACCACTAAAATTACTTATTTTAAATATAAATGTAAAACTGAGAAGTTGATGAGAGCATCAAGAACCACAGTTACTTTATTTCAAATGTCAGGTATCCTAACCTGTTTTTGACAACAGTTAGTATTAAATGCCTCAAAAGGAGAGATTTCAAATAGGAAACTTGACACAAGTATTGAATTTAACAGTTATCCATGGATTCTTCTTCCATGAGTTTGTTCAAAACATTTTTTGGGTAACCTTCTTAATCAACCCTGCTTCCTGCAACAAGGCCTTCTTCCACTAACTACGTAAGGCATGAAGAACTACTGCTTCTTCTAAAACTGCCAGTTGCCAGTTCATTTCATCTCCCTTCACTTTTGTTTCAGGAGAGGCAGTAAATGTATTCTGAGGATTATCCCCAGGTAAAGTCCCATTTACTAATACCAGGTGCTATTAGTAGCTATCAAGCTATTTAATACATTTTTACTGTTAACTTTCACTAAAACAATCACTTCTGAATTTGCAAACACATCTATGAGCATTTACAGTCTTCGTAAGAACAGTTTTTGGAATTGATATATTTTATCTTTTTTTTAGCAAGTGGTTGGGAAGATCTGAGACTCAAGTTAAAATTACGTTGAGTACTTGTTTCTTGGAAAGCAAGCCTGGCACTGACTCAAGCCTAAGACTGCATCTTGGTTGAGGGCTGCCTTGTTAGCCAAATAAAGCATAGAATATCCAGGAGATCCTTAACTAAGAGCAGTGGGTCTGAGGCACTGTTTTCATGTATCTCAGACTATTTCTGCTAGTTCCTGGCTGAAGTTAAGGCTGCTTAAGAGAAAGTTATCTTGCTTCTTAAAAGCCATGCCAACCAGTTAGAGGCCAGTAAGGCAGGTGGCATTATCAGGAGGTCCACATGCAAACGTTGTTAGTTAGCAACAGGACCACAGGCAAATGGCCTGAACACCGAGGATGGCTCAAAACAATAACTACAGAACAACCGCTCAGCTTCTGAAACAGAGACCCATGTTTAAATCAGTACAATAACTCCATTTCAGTACTGGCTTTCCAGAAGTCCACCCACCTGCAAGTCCAATGACAATGTTAGCTTCAGGGAGTAATATAATTAACATGTGAAAAGAAAGGAGAATCTCCTGTAGTATGTTGGCATTTGGTCCCTTGACTTTTAAGGAAGTAGAAGGCTTTAGACAAGTTTCAGATCTACCTTAAGTTCTGACAGTAATTAAAAACAAGACAAGCCAAATTAAGATAGATACGGAACTTCTGCTGATTTGCATTGCAGAAGATTAATAAAATAAACCACACAAGGAAACAGAATAAAAACAAATTTAAAGAACACAATAGTAGATTAGTCCCAGCTTCTAATATATGTATCAGAAAATCTTTGATATTGAAATGAACAGCAGAGGAGTCGGGTCATAGCCAAAAGTATAATTTTAAAAGATCATTAAAACTTGATACAAACTCAGGCTGTGAACCTCAGAGCCTTGTAAAAACATCTTTTCCACAAAGCGCCTGTATTTGACCTAACATGTTACATTTAGGAATCCCACCTCCAGTCTCCGAGGGATTGCAGCATCTTCATGTTTCTTCAGTTCCTCGAATGTACGTAGTTCCAGATGTGCCTGTTCAATTTGGTCCCACAAATCATTCAACTGTTTGATGAGGCCCATTGCCCGAGACTGATAACCACCAAGCAAGATCTTCAGCTTTTTCTCCATCTTGGCAGCCCTCTTCGCTTCAGTTGTCATGTGACCTCTGTTTATCTGTCAGAAAGAACCCAAGAATAGTTTTATCTACCCAGAATTCAAAAGCCAAACAAAACAAACCAAAAAAGTAGCAAAAATATATCTGTGGAACTCCATCAAGTTGATTGAGTTCTTCGATTTCTATTAACAAATCATACTGCAGATTTTACAACGACCTAAATTTCTGGATTAAAAGCCTTACAATGTAAATAGATTATTCTGGGGGATGAATATTCAAAACAGGGGTGATGACACACGATCTGAGTACCGCTTTACAGACAGGAGTTGCTGCAGTTGCTGAGTTAACTAAGCAGCCGAGTCACATGTCAGCTTGCTATGCCACATCCCGCTTACACAGGAGATGTTCTATGCCTTAGTAAAGTAAAACTAAATCAAGGTATTACATTCCTCCTTTTCCAAATTATATTCTTAGTCTGCAAAAGCAGCTACATCTTTCAATCCCTCTGTCTATTCTAACAACATTCATCTAAATCATATTTCATATAGTAAAAAGACATTCTGTGATTCTATGATGAAACTCAGAACCACAGAGGCTGAATCACCTACCCTGCCTCATTTCTTAAAAAAAATCAAAGATTTGCTGGTGATCGTTCTCATATGCAAAGGACTTACACTGATTAACCAAAACCAAGAAGGTTTCCCTGCTTTGAACTCTACAATTACCCAAGGTATCATCTTTTACCAATTAAACTAAACTGCACTGGGAAGGAACTACTTTCCTATCTGTTCTTTACAGCTGTAACTACAGTCACCCAGCCAACCTCAGCCACTAGGACCAGAGCAGCCATCACAGTCTTATGCTCCAAGCTATTGCAAAACACATTTCATCAACCTTTCAACCATCCCAACTTTAATAACACATGCTCTATCATACAGCTGTATGTTTCTGTGAAATGCCCTACTCCTTAACAATTTATTCACTCACTTGAAACAGTTTTAGTAGGTGGTGCAGAGATAAACAAAGTGAATGGTCAAGGGAGCAAACTGTTAATGGGTGAGTGAAAGAGAAATTTGACTTTCTGAGCTGTCTAGTTTGCTCCTGGGGAGAGAGACCCAGACTGCTATGCCTTTCAGTTTCTGTTTGCAATGTAGACTTAAGCTATGCCCAAGGTGCTTTAAGCATACAGAAAGGCGCCTCTTTTTCAATATTTATATAAATCTAGAGAAAATTAAATAAATAGATTAGGGATTTGTGAGGATACTCTCTAATGGAAAAGTATGAAAGCTTTGAATGTTTCCAGTGGTAAATAATATGCTATTACTGCAACAACAAATACAGCTGTGCAGTAAATTAACTATTTTCCAATTACTATTTCTTGGATGAAAAATGTGTGTTGAGAGCCACTGACATTTAGAGATCGTGGAACAGATGGATGCACAGGCAAACAGAAATTTATTTATAACAGAGGTCTAATGTAACAAAGATCAATTGTCCCATGTTGCTTCACAGCATTATAGACAACATAAAGTATGCTTGGTGTGAAATGAAACTGCAATCAGAATGTCAGTCTCCTAGAACAGGTTAAAAAAGACCATTTAGAAAAGTTCAACTATTCTGTTGTCCTGAGGGATGATCTGTCAATAACCAGATTTTCTAATAAAATGTTAAATACTGAGTACATGAAATACAGTTATAAGCACTATCTCCACCATACAGAAAAGAGACTGGATCAGGGCATTGCAGTTACAAGTCTTGAATTACCTGTATTCTCTAAGCATCACCAGTAGCAGTGGAAGTACTGTCTCATGCTCTGGGATGGTCTCACACTTTTACACACTTGAGCTGGGATTCACTTTTCTCAGCTTTAGACATCAACATCTGAGCTTGCTGCCCAAGATCTTTCCATAACCAGAAGACAAACTGGCAACTCTAAAGCATGTATCATCTGATCCAGGGCCTCGGAATGAGAAGAAGCATGCTACTGAAGTGCTCTTCACTGATGAATATGGGAGGACAGATGGCTTGCTCAGACAGCATTACCTAAGGTCAGGTGGATCAATCCCACTCTAAGTGTGTACTGTTTTAATGTATGAGATATAATAAAGCTTTTTTTCCTCCAAGAAAAAAAAAAAAAATCCAGTTCAACTGTAATACTTATTATAGTATCAGACCCTGACTACTTAAACACTCCTGAAATTTTCAGACAATAAGAACTGGAGTTGATATTTTTAAGTTGATCTGGGTATAGATTCTTACTTTCAACTACTAGAGCTCTGTAGGTTTTATACTGCTATTCAGACCTTGCTTTTCTACTGGCGGGGGCGGAGGTGGGGGTGGGGGGGGTGTGTTACTGGGGGAGAAAAAAGCCTCCCAAGTAGCTATCACAAGAAATAACAGCCCCTTCGTCCTTCTCTGCTTACAGAGAGAAATGCGAACACTCACCACCTTTCCTCCCCCATCCCAACTACAAGATTTTAGGACCTACTATGAAAAGGTCAAAAAGAGGTCTTAGCTTTTGTAACAAATACTATTTATTCAAAATTGCTGACTGCTGCATTAATGCCAACAACTGCATATAATTTTAGCTCAAGCTTCGTAAAATTTTAAGGATCAGATACCAAGCTAAAAATTCCAAGCAGTTATGAAGAGGTGTGTTTAAACAGTAGTCTACATTATTTGCTTAAAGCTAAGAAATAGATTTCAGTAAAATCTGACAACCATTTGAACCTAGCAGAAAACTAAAGACTTTTGAAAGATTTCTCCACTTTGTTATTTATTTTGTGCTGCTCCTTGGCCAGCTTTGGTTCTGCTGACTTCTGTACCAGCTATAGCAAAACAAGAACAGAATGTACAGACACGGGTTAGGATGATATATGATGTTAGGGCAAGCATGAGAGCCTCATCCCATCCCAAATCCCCACAAAAAAGCCTTCCCTCAGGCCTAGTAGAGTTGTGTTCAATTTCCAATACTACACTAGAGATCCAAACAAGAGAAAACAGAACACAGCAATAGACATAATCAGAGGTTTATAAAACATGACCTAGAAAAGGGAGGCTGACTGAAAAAACAGGATAGATCTTTTGTTGTTTTTTTGTTTGGGTTTTTTTCCTCCACCTTACAAAAAATAGCGAAAATTAAGAAAAGACACAACAACATGTTTTAAATATCCCCAAGATCATTGTGAAAAATTAGTCTGTTCTTATGTCCACTGAGAAAGGAAGAGGGATTTAAATTTCGCATGGAATTCTTGGTTACTTGGAAGGTTTCACTAAGGACAACAAAGAACAGGGAAGACTGCTATGAGAACAAACACGCACCAGGAGAGATTTAAGAATAACTGGCCCTGAGGAAGGAATGGCTCAAGTGCACTCAAAACTGAATTTTCACATTCCTTATTTCACTGAGGACGCCCCTCCTCAGTTCAATTCAAAAGCATTGGTTTTCCCTTTACTGACTGTTTGTGTCCATTAAATGTGGAGCTTCTGGTAATCCTTAAACAGCATCAAGCTCTCTTGTCTTCTCATTGATTTTCTTAATCATGCCTGATGGATAAAAAGCATGACAGAAAACTGCTGCATGTTCTTACCAGGGCCATAGTTAAAAGTAAACCAACTTGCTCCTTGACCTTGGAGAATCAACATATTATAAAGCTGCTTAGCTTCTCCAGAGAAATCCTCTGCCAGCTTCAGCTACGCTGGCTGAATAGGTTACTTTCAGAATCTATACAGGACTACTCCAAATGTTACTATAACTTCCTTCCTTACCTCAGACCCACAAGAGGCCCTCCCATACTCAATTCTGCTGGCAGGAGTAGGTTTAACTTTAAGTAGCAGGGTTTGTGAACTTGCCTCATATTGGCTCAGTCAGGCAGAGTAGCTGGAATGAGACAATACACACTCAGATGACAGCCTTCTGCCCAACACCAGGTTACACCAGTACTTCAAACCACCCCAGGGACAACGATGATTGTAACACTGGGGCATCCTCTGTGTATAATCTGTCTTTATAAGCTTGAGTGTGCAGTCTACAATAGCATGTTTTTAAACAAAAATTGCTCTACTAAAATTAAACAAATTGCTCTACTTAAAAATATTTTTCCATTTCCATGCTCTTGGACAGAATTTTCCGTTTTTTGGCTTGAAACACTGCTCTATCTGTCTACAGTTGACCAGTCAACACTCTCTGTAGAGCCTGCCTCTTACCTCTGAGTTAGTAAAAAAATAATAGTGAACTCTGCTGGAAACTGAGGCTTGGGGTTACTATCAAACAAAAAATTGCATTCCCAGAGTAGAACAGCATGGTCTCAAATCTGTCAAACTGACATCAACACTCACATCAGCTCAACTCATCAACTGAAACCACTCCATGGTTTGACACAGCTTCAGTGCGCTGTTGCAACACTGAAGGTGCTTACTTAACACACAAGGGGGTATGAAGATCATTAAGAAAAGGTGCTAATTACTAGCAGAGCAGTCAAAAGAGGACAGAGCATGTAACTTTCAGATGACAACAAATTTTCTCATGGAAAGATCTGGTCACAGGTGATCCTTAAATTAAGGCACTGCCGGTGCGCAACTGCAACTTTGCAATCAAAACTAGACCAAATATTCAAAGCTTGCATGGAAATATAAAGCTACCTTTCCCCATTTTAATAGGGAAGCCTCAACCTAAATTCCTATATTGCACTTTGCTACATAGATTATGTATTACAACCTACTGATCTCATAGTCAAAACAAAACCCAAGAGCAATCTCCATGTGAACTATGTTTCAGAAATTATGGCAATTAGCTTTCAAATGTCATGACATGAATTGGTAGGACTGCTGAGTAAACACAGCACAGGGTACATCAAAAGCAAATGCTCCCACAGGAAGTTCACAGCATCCAACTATCTAGAACTAGAATAATCCAGAAAGTTACCACATTGTTAGCAGTCACTGCTGATCTACAACGATGACGTGAAATCCCACTTTGAATATTTTTATTTCAGAAATGTTTCTAAGACTAGCAATATTATCAGTGATATCACATATAACAATCACAGTAGAAACATGTCTAGAAAAGCACAGTTTAAGAACATCAAACAATTTATTGTTACTAAGCTTTTCTGAAAACTCTTTACAAACAAACCCAAAACCAACCAACAAGCCAAACCAAAAAACCCACAGTACGATCACAGACAGCAACAGCTACCTCGGACTAACAGCTTTGATTAACTGTAATCAACATGGGTTACTACTGTATCTGATGAGATAATATGGCAGTAAGCACAGTGTAGTTACCTTCAAAAACTATCACTGCAAGCCCAGAGTTCTTGTACTGGTCTCTTCCAGAGAAAAGGCTAACAAGTCTTGTCAAGGTCATGCAATAAACAAGTTAACAAACTGCCTCCCTCTCAATACATACCAGAAGTGCCATGAGAAGCCTGCATGATGAGTCACTGGTACTGCAGCTAACAACAGATATAAATGAAGCAAGTTACTTAGTGAGCAGCAACTCACACGGGCCTGACATTCACACATTCTGACACTGCTCATATTAGGACAGGCTGGAAGTAGGAAATCCTGATTTCACCAACCACCACAGAGGAATCTATGGTTTCCATCAAGACATGGAAGGAAAAAACCTCCCACCATACTATGAAAAGTGGACAAAAAAAAAAAAAGTAACTAATATGCAGTCTAAGATTATTTTTAAAGAACTATTTTATTGCTCATTTCCAATGTTTGGGAATACCCTAGACGGAGAACATGTACAAAAAGACTTTTTTTTTTCTATACAAAGTTATCCAGCACCGCAAAAATGATGACTTGGAAGGCTAGCACAACAATCCAATTTGAAGACAAATTTCAGACTCATAGGCAAGATCACAGAAAAAAGAATATGAAGAACCCTCTTACTGACAGTTATCTGCTTTCTTTCAAAGGTCCCAAAGTCAATAATAAGAGAACTGGTATGAAATCAACTAGTAGCGTTTTCCTCAGACTTAGTTTTGTTTCGCTCCTCTGAGGTGCTGTAAATGCCTCTCTAATAAATAAATAAAAAAACAAAACAACAACAACAAAAAAAAAAAGGAAAGAAAACTCGGAGGGAAATTCAACTCTAAAATGGGCCAAGCTGCTCTCAGGAGGTACCTCATCTTTACTGAAGAGAACCTAAGGCAATTGCAACTTTGTTTAGGTAGGAGGCTAAAATAAGGTGTATCAAATCTGAACTCATGGGACTTGCTCAAAAACAGGCAAATAAAATATTCACCTGTGCTAGAAAGAAAACACAAGCTTTTTGGCTAAATCCATTTATCTTCCCTGTCAATTTTTTCTTATTGTAGACATAAGTTATCATTGGCAATACAAAAACTTTTATTACTTTCCTCATTATAGGTTATGCATTACCTCCACTGTAGATCTCACAAATACTCTAAAATTCTGAAAGCAAAGACGTGATGTATATTACAGCTAAGCTGATCCAATATCCAACTCCTCTGGAAAGGGGTCTGCTGCTTAATCTAAAATTACTTTGTTTTCGGCCAATTCAATGAACTGATCCAGATTACCACATAGTTACCAGAGCATGGGTACAAGGTTACCGGGAATGGCAGGTGGCAGCCGGACAAAAATAAGTAGCAGTTTGTTCCAGGGCAAGCCTGTTTCACCATGAGACAACCCTTTCAGTGAAGACAATTTCCTAATACCCAAACTAAACTTTCCCTGGCACAACATGAGGCCACTTCCTCTCACTGCTTGTTACTTGCGAGAAGAAACTGACTACCCCACCTCACTACAACCTCCTTTCAGATACCTGTAGAGGGTGATAAGGTCTCTCCTGAGCTTCCTTTTCTCCAGGGTAAACAACCCCAATTCCCTCAGCTGCTCCTCATAACCTGTGCTCCAGAACCTTCACCAGCTTCGCTGCCCTTCTCTGGACACACTTCAGCAACTCAGTATCATTCCTGCAGTGAGCGGCCCAAAACTAAACAGAGGATTTGAGATGCAGCCTCACCACTGCCGAATACAAGGGGACAATCACCCAGTCCTGGTGGTCACACTATTTCCAATACAGGCCAGGGTGCTGCTGCTCTTCTTTGCCACCTGGGCACAAGCTGGTTCATGTTGAGTAGACTGTTGACTGAACCCCCACATCCTTTTCACTGGTCAGACTGAGCCCTGTTGTTCCCCAGATCCTCCTTCCAGCCCTTCTTGTATATGGGCATCACGTTTGCCAATTTCAAATGAGTCAAATGTTAAAACATCCTAGCTATAGAACAAACCACATGATAACCATTCTTGTATATAGTAAAAGTGTCTTCACACACTGGTAAATTCCTAAGGGATGTGCCATATATCTGCGTTACCCAGGAGAAGTATATACCCTCCAGAACTGCTAAATACACTTACTTTGATGATCAACTGTACATCAAGCAAAGATCAGGCACTGCAACAGTGATCTTGTATAAACAGCCAGCTCTATCAGATTCTGAACAACTTGACAGTGAGGACAACTAACATCCCTCATAGGTGATCCTCTGGTGCCAACTTATGTTTGCAACAGACCTTATAAATAAAAGCATACTCTGCAAGGGCAACACAGGCAACAAACGAATACATGTGACCATAAAAGCAGACTGCTCAGAGATTTCACTGTGTTTTAAAGGGTAACATCCCTATTCCTAATCTTATACATTCTCTTAGTTTCTCCTGGTGTTTTCTCAGTAACAGCACACCCAAAAACTCAAAAGAAACTGAAGCTTTAGAAGCATGTAAACTAAAAAGAAATTAAAACACAGTCTCCAATAAACTAGTAAGCGAGAGTATACCAGGTAATCCCTAAAACTCTAGCTAAGCAACTGGTTTTCATTGTAAATTAATTCAGAGGACTTGGGCTACAAGTAAAAGCAAAAATGGACACTTCGGCCAGGTAGATTACCATCTTGGTGTATCTTGGATACTGCAAAGAGAAGATCATTTACTATGCTCTGTGTATACAGCGTAACTAAACCTTCTTCCCCTGTAGACTTTCAATAGTGTTTATAATTCAGGAAGCAACTGAGATAACGATGTTAACTATCACAGTTTTAATAAAAATATTTTTATGCTGCAAGCCAAGTTTATGAACCTTCTTTAAAGGAAAAGTAATGCTGGAAGGAAGTTTCTACGTTATGAACTAGAAATGGAAGTAACTACCTTGTTAAACAGATATCTCTACTGCCTCATTTCATCTGATAAGGGTCCTAGTTTAATGTACACCTTAGGTAGGAATGTTTTTCTTTATAAATATATTGCTTGGAAGAGAGGGGAGTACAGGTATTGCAAATTACTTTGAGCATCAGAAAACTCCCATTTCTGAAATTACTAGCTCTGTAGTGTAGCCTAGCCTTGAACAAATATACTAGACTTTTAGAACCTACTGGGCAGATCAGAAAATTCCACCAGGATTCAAACAAATCTACGCTGCACCACTGACACATAGTGAGGTCACAGGGATTCACTTGGATGGACCTGAAACTCCCCATTTGTAATGCAAAAAAGTTCACGTACTAATTTGGTAACACTCTTAAGCCACGTTAAGTAACATATTCAGAGTCCAAAACTCTCCAAATAAAGGAGTAGTGAAAACTATTACTAATACAGAGGAGTACATTCCAGTATTAAAACTATTGCCGAGTTGTACGTTACTGCCGCTGAATCCTGGATAGGATATCTAGCCAAACAGAAGCTCTCCACAACTGTTCCACTTTGCCTCCTCAAGTTCATCAGAAACAGCACAAATCTGTTTGTGATATCACCATCAATCTCAGAAAAGATAAATGTCATGTCAACATATACAAGGCTGCCATCACTAAATCACTCAGGCAGTGAAAACAGGCCAATTAGAGAAAAAATGACTGTTTGTCCACGCCATCAATCCACACAGAAATCTCTGAGCAATGAAGACAGCAGTAGAAATAGCTGGCTTTTTAGCACAGGATCTGCAGGGTGCAAGCAGTCCCATATGGAAGTATTAGACAGTGACTACCCAATGTGCAGCTGTCTCCAGCAAATGTCACTAAACTGTCATTTTTTTTTCCTAATGATCTTAGTACAATATGAAAGGGAAAAAGCAGCCCCAAAAGCTGACCAACATCAGTTCCTGTTGCTGGCAAACTCTGTTTTATAGTTTCTACTCTTCTCTCAAAGGAAGTTAAAGAGTACAAGCAAGTATCTTGGGGTATTGAAAGCTGAGCTAATATTCCTGGTTTTCATTAGGGTTGCTTGATACTTCCCATTAAAATATCTATTTCAACTGATAGTGCTTTCAATTTTCTTTGGAAAAGCATTAAAACAAAGGTGGGTTTTACCATTGCTGAGAATGGGTTAGGAAAAAAAATAATTGCTGTGCTTGTCTCATTGTATATTCATTTGTTCATTAAACTGCTATGCTTTTTATTTTAAAAATGATCCAGCTGGTGACCTATACTTACAAAACCGTGTATCTTGCTTTTAGGAAGGGCCTTCTAAATAGGTCAAGCAACAGAGCTGCACTAAACTCCATTTTGCGCACACTTGGGAGAGATTTTCAGCTCAAATTTAGCTTCGCAGAGTCCACCTGCACTCAACAGTGAGTTGTGAAAGGCAGTGCACCTGCAGCTGCAGGGCACAGCCAGCTCTGCTGGCCCTAGGTGCCTGACTGAATTAAGGTATGTGGTATTTTGAACACATACACAAGCTTCTTCTCTCACTTTACAGTACGTGCAACACATAATTAGCCTGGTCTAGAGGCACGCCAAGCTCTCAGCTAACCTGAGGAGATGTAGCTGCATTAGTGACACATGTAGTCTCCTGACTGCAGCAACTGAACATAGGCACAGCTAGCTGGATTTTTTTAGCTGTTTCCCACGGAGTACCACGCAACACTGGTGGCAAATGAAACAATATTTTTTTCTCAGCAAGACCTTGGATTTGTATTTTGCTTCCTGAGTAACTGCCTTCTGACTACAGAGCAGAGCGAGCACTTACAGCACGAACAAATACAACAGGAGTCAGATGAATGGATGACTTGAACTTTCTTCTCTTCAATATCCTTAATAAACACACTACTACCAACTACTCATTCAAATATTGGGAGGACATGAACCAAAACCAATAGCACAAGAAAGCCCACACAGAAGTAACCACTGCAAGAAATAGTGTGCAGCGTAAAAGCACAGGGCCACACACTGAACAATAAAGAGAAAACAAAATATTCAATAGCTACTCACTAAGCAAATACCATCCACCCTGTGCAGTAAATGACTCTGTGGAAAAACTAGGCTGTAATAATGAAATTAAAGCCTGTCTCATAATGCATGTGCATAGGCAAATTAAGGCTGTTTGTGCATCTCCTGACTTTGACTATTTGACTTTGCAACTTTAATAATGCACTTCTAAAGCAGTTTTGGGCGTGAGGTATTTAAATTTCAAAAAGCATTTGTACACAAATGAGGTACAGCCCTCCGATCGCTGGCCTGACGCCAGCACAGCCCCTGCTGCCGTGCAGGCTGGCTGCTGCTGCGCTCAGACACTGTTTTGGTGAGACGAAAAGTTGAGCAGAGCAGAGCGTTCAAGCAGGGGGCAGCGTTGGGCAGGGCAATGGTGCTCTCTGCTGGTGAACAGAAGCAACACAAGCGCACCGGGATCAACACCCTCCGGCTACTGAGCTACCTGTCGGTGAGCGCCTCCTGGACCGAGGGGGTGACTAACAATGGTGGAGTTTGTACCAGGACGACATTCTTGACAGATAAACTTTACAAAACACACATTCACGCTTTATTTCACGTGTATGAATCAAGTGAAAATTCAGTGTTTCTGGCCTCTCATATTATTTCTGTGGTAGTAGCTGTTTGAGCAGAGTTTTCCTTCTAGCAACAGTAGCTATGTTGATGTCAAATACAGAGTAACTTTTAAGTTTCCTTTCACCATGGAAATGATAATATGTTTGTATTTTATATATATAATAATCTGATGCTGCATAATTTAGGGGAGCTTTGGGGCTAAAAAGGTATTTTGGAAAGTAGTTAATATGAATTCCTGCAAGTCTGAACAAACGCATTCTGTGGTAAGAAACCATTCAAAACCACCTTACTTCTTATCATGAAAGCACTATATTTGTGTGCTTTGGGTGAAGTGTTTGGGTGGAACTCTAGAGAGGGCACACAGGGCAAAGGAATTCAGCATCAAAGTGTTTGAACTTTCACCTTCCACTTAAGTGCCCCATACTTCAAATTATTTCCTCTCCACATCCAACTCCCTCAATCCCAGGGCACCAAATCTTAACAGCTTGTTAAGATCTGTGACAGTTGCATTTTGAATAAACTGATGCAAGTATGTTGACACTGGAGAACACTACTCCGTAACTCAACAGAGGAGGATGGTCAGTTCTTGGTCCCTTAGTACCAGTGCCCTGCACAGAGGACTCAGACTGTAAGGCGACACACTGGCAAGATGTTGCTACCTGAAGTCTGGCATTTAGTACTTGCAGAATAAATTAGTTACAAAAACATACAACAGCAAACTCAAAATTTGAGTTTAAGATGCATTCAAAAGGAAGCCTGTTATTATTTCCTGATTAACTGAAATTGGATGACAAACATCCACTGTACAACTGTTGTTGGAGGGAATCACTGGAATCGGCAGAGGATGCCAGTCTGGTGAGAATTCAGAACTATCTGGACCTATACAGAAGAGTCAATCAGAAACCAAATCTGAAGTCTGAAAGAGAAGTTAAAAGTGGTCTGGCGACAGAGATGTTGGGTTTAAGCATCTTTCTCTGAAGTATCTCAGACTGGTCACTAAGAGGGACAAGGCATGAAACTAGACAGATCAGGTGTTTGTTCCGCTAATAGCGGAGATTAAGAAAACAGCAAAAAATCCACATGGAATTATGAGAGAGCAGAACCTGACCTGCTCTCCAGTTGAGAATCAAGTGGGTGAGACGAACTGTGTTACAGCTAATAGTGCAAAGAGAAACTGTGTGGGAATACTCTGGGGATATTTTAAGAAAAGGAGGAGGGTGAGAAAATGCGATTTGAACACCTCAAGGGCATCTATGAACTCCCTCAGAAAACTCCTCAACAAAGGATCCGAATGATTTATAGAGTAATCTGTAACTCTTATGTAGAAAAAAAGAAAACACATGGGGAGAAACTTAGAAAAAAAAAAGGGGGGGGTGTGCAAAAAGCAAAAAAAAGTGACACTGACCTCAAGCCTCTTTTCAAGAGACTCTATCCTGTCTTTTTTGCTGGCCAAGTTAGCTCTTGTGTAGCGGCTCTGTCCAGGCAGGTATAACACTTGACTGTAACATTCTTCCCACACCTGGTTATAAGCTTCACTTGAGAGCTCTCCGTGCCCCATTCCTTGCTTTACCACTTCCATCTCTTGTGCCAGTAGATCCTGTGCCTGTTGGAAATTACGAGAAATAAACCAGTTACAATACAAGATACAGGAAAATTCCTCTTCAGTGAGCAATTCATGGGGATAGTTTCTTTTTTCATACTAAAAGCTCACCATCAGGTTAAGCTAACTATGAAATCTAACACAGATGCTGTGGATTATAAATGAAACCCAGGCTAGAAGGCTATTCACAGCACAACTATCTCTCATTTTATATAATTTGGCCAAACTTGACATCACACTGCTGTAGCTAATGAACCCTGTGTCACAGCTAGATCCTTCATCCTGTGGCAGAAGACAAGAGATAAAAGCAAAGATCTTTAGGGGAGGGAGAACTGTACAGACAGAAGCAGCTGTTCTACGAAACAAAAAATTACTTCTCATTTCCTTTTCCTTGCCCTTTTCCACAGAACCTGGAAAATCAACTTCAAAAATAATGGAGCTGCATAAGCTCCACTGCAAGAAATATCTGACTTTAACACAGATTATGTGTCTGAAGAACTACTAGTGAGATGAGCATTCTGCAGTTTCCAGTTTAGTTTACAAAATTAACTTACAGTCAAATAAAAAGATTCACGTTGTTCTCATAACCTTCAAGATTTCTGAGAAAGAGCCCGGCCCATGAAACTACAGAGACACCCAGGTCCTTTGCATTTTATTTGTAACTAAAAACCTAAACTATCTTCACCAGTCTGGACTTCATTGATTATAAATGCAAGTCCTCTCTTTCAACAGCATTTACATGTGCATCACAAATTTTCGGATCAAGCAATTCAGGTATCACCAGATAGGATGATTCCAGAGATACGGAAGAAAGGAAAATAAATCAGTTGTCCCTGATGGTGGAGACAAATAAAACAGGAGCTCTCTAACCACACTTGACAGAGCTGAACCTTGGAAAGGTTCACTTTCAATCAGCTTCTATTTGTACACTGCGAGAACTACTTAAGGCTATTTAATTGTGGCACCACAACTGTTCTATAGCTCTAACAGCTCAGTACACCATGCTCAGCAACACTGCTAATCCTTTCGAAACAAGCACTACATATCAGAAAAGAAAGGAACACTTTATTAAAGGATTTTAGTGGGAAGATGTTCTAAAAACAAATGAAGAAGTAAAGCAAAATAAGCAAGCCTCAGATGAGAGCTCGAAGACAGGAAAACTTTCTGGTTTGAATTTGATTTTAGACAAAGAGGAACTATGCTGAAAGTCAGAGAGCAAGCAGGAGCAAGGATGCAAAAAACTTCTGCCCATCAGGCAGAGATTCTGAAGAAAGTTTCCATACAAAAACTACTGGACTGTGTAATAGTCTTCAAGGGAAGTGACAGAAAACCAAACTCTCATTGCACTTCAAAACAAGCAAACACTCAGAGAATGCTACTAAGGGAACAATCTGACACTGGCAGGACAGTGAAATTCATGATCTAACCGTATTTTCCAATCTTTAACTTCTCCTGCTCAGAAATCTTCAAGTATAATTTTCCATTTAACAGCAAACTGAAAGTACATACTGTTCAGTGTTTCTCATTTTAGGCTCTTGATTCCTTGGTCTGATATGGTCAGACTTAAAATCTGCTTGTATAACTTTACAGTACTACGGGATTTAGGTGTAAAGGTACCACAGCTATTGTCAGAATCCAAGTCTTGGATAGCAGGAGTCTGCATGAAATAGATGACTTGGTGGCATATGATTTTGTCCTTTTCATTTTCATTCTTGTAAGCATATGGTCAAAGGTTACTGGCACAACTTCACAGGTGAAACTCTTTGAAAGAACTAAGCACAGCACTGTGCGTCTGAACTGTCCATCTGTCACTTGGCAACAAAAGGCAACATCTGTAGCTGCTTAAATATAAATGAACAACCCAAACCAGAACCCTTGGTGCAGGACTACTATTTAACTCAGCATTACAATGCTAAACAGACTGAGTGCCCAGACAGCCTACTCATCTCATACAGCAAAAACCTATTCCGCCTATTCACCCGCTTTTTAACGAGGTATGTTCCAAGATCAGTTGCCGTAGCCCAGCAGGCTCTGCACTAGCAAAGATCTGTTGGATCAAGCTTGACAAGCACAATTAAACAACTGGTTTTGCTGCTTCAAGTTATAAACTGGCCATCACTGCCATATTTAGTTTGCACTGACAAAAAAACACTTAGGAATTCTGGATTAACAAACTACACAGGCAGCAGAAGGTGGGCATCACACTTAATTAAAGTCTCAATGATTTAGTAATCATTAATAATGGTTTTAGTAATTTCCAGGAATAGTAAAGTAAATTGGATAACTATTGGGCCATTACAGCTCCTACCCTTACTTAAAATGACAAGCAATCACACAACACATCCAAATTTGTATCAAAAAGACAATGTCTCTGGACAAATACAGCATCCTCATCACTCTGTTAAGTGCCTAGACTAACAGAAGATCACAGAAAAGAAAATGTGCACTTAAATTATCCTTACAGCTCTTCATACAATACTCTGGAGATCTCCAATTTAAATTCTGTGCAGGCTCACCTTTATTTGCAAGATTACATGACCATGGCATAAGGAGAGATTACGTCACTGGTAATTAGGCCATACAGTTCTCACCTTCTTGAGGTCCTCTTTGGAGAACTTCTCATAAGGATTTTGTTCCAAGTAAGCCATATGTTCTGCATTGTTGCTTCCAAATCCCGGGCCTTTTCCCTTCTTACCACTAGGCTGTTCTCCAAATGGGTGGTGTAAAAGATCAAAATGAAGCATAGTAATCATCTCTTTCTTTATTAGCTCTTCACTTTTCTGCAAGTCTGTTAGAGGTGGTTCCACATTTAAGGGTCTCAGTATTGTTTCATTAACCTGCCCAGGAATTAAAAAAGTTCACAAATATCATATACACCAAAGATCACATTAAATTCATACACCTCCACCTGAATACGAGTTTTATATATGAGCTAATCCATGCAGAAGAGGTGCCAAAATCCCTTGCAGTGTGACACACATACAGCAACCCAAACACCCAACTGTGGTTTCATTTGTGAATATGAAATACCTCAGACAATTCTGCTGCAAAAGTTTCCCATAATGCTGAAATCAGCATAATCAAATAGAGATTTCATTTTCTCATGATCTACTTAGACTGTATTTCCTCCTATAATAGTTAAAACCTCTGTATTTTTTTTCTCCTTAAAAGTATATTTTGTTTCCACTTACTTCAGAAGGTCGCGGTAGATTCTTCTGAACAGCTTTGTGCATTCTTTTCAGTTCTTTCACACGTTCTGCCTCTCGGAGAGCCTAGACAAACAAGCTAAATGTTAATCCAGCTACTGGAGTACAATCAGATGCTTCCTAGAAATATACGTGATATAAAAACTAATTAATTACCACAGCAAAGATTCCTTAAAGACTTCATGTTAAAAAGCCAGAGCTAAATAATGTGATGACATCATAATTTAGTGCCTCTAAACAGGAAGAGCGTAGCAGACTGAGAGATATCCTAAAATGTAATTTCCGGCCATCACATTCTCCTTCATCCTCAAGCCCAGCAGACTTCATTCTTCACAGATTTCTCTACCATCAGGTCTGACAGCTGCTTGAACTCTCCAGACACAAAATCCACCAGGAAAAGACAGACACTTAAATTTGCAGCCAGGATTGCGTTTGTTCTCTTCGATGACTTGGAGTAACTATTCATTAATGCAATACACGTGAAAGTGTAAAAACGTAAGATTTCTCCTTATGTTCAATTTTCAGTCAATAATTAACATGAAAAGGCAGTGCCACCTAAAACTTCAGGAAAAATAACCAAGATCCTCCATGTTCTAATTCTAGACATGTCAAACCTTCATTCTCTTGCATGATATTACAACTCAAATTCTTTTCTCTATTCTACGTGCGTAAATTATCCATATTTATTCAAACTTTTTATTAAGGGATGTATGCATAAGACATGCATATATATGCACGTAATGTGATCTTCCCCAATTGGGACAAGCTAGAAACTCAACTCTGGGAAATGCTTAGCAGATATCAAGGCATAGGATTTTTTTTTTTTAAATATTTTGTTAACTTGTCAAGTGCATTGATCGGCAAAAACCCCTCTGAACTAAAAATTGCCATTTATTTGAAGATATATAACAAAATTAGATTTGTATCATAAAAATCAGGATAAGCAATAAATGGAAAAGATACTGTTCTTATAAACATAAAAATTTAAGGTGTCTCTAATTACATGCCAGTGCAGTTATTTAACCTGCAGAATTTAAGGCATCACTTTATCAAGCCTTCCTTGATTCTGAAAATAAACCAAAAGGGACCCATTCACGGCTCAGCTGCCTGGTAATCCTTTGGTGCAAGTCATACAAAAGGAACCAATTCACTGCCTGGAAGATGTGTGCTACCAGCCTGCTGAATTTGTATGTTACCTATCTTACATTTCATAACCAGTAACTTTTAACTTGAGAGAATATGAAACTGAAAAAGAAAAAAGGCACAACAGTACAATTCTCATGCTCTTACAGTGAAGTGTGTGCCTCTGCAGAGAAATGCTTTTAATTATATTTTTACCTTTTCGGGGAGAAATTCAGGACTTGGGGCATAAACACTCACGAATTCATCGTAGAAAATGACAAACGAAATGTGATACATAACATTAACAAATTAAGAAAACAATTCTGAGAGAAAACTGATTTAGCCTATGTGTGTGTGTACACTGAAGTCAGCAGAGAAAACACGTACATTTTACTTTGTAGAAGCTGTACCACTTCCACTGAACAGGTATGAAACTATGGGAACCATACAAGAAATATTTTATTATAAACCAAAGGCACTATCTGCCTCATATACACCCACCTGCTTGCGGGCATCTATATCAGCAGTGTCTTCTACAAAGGTTTCATCTATTTCATGTTCCTCAAGTTCTTTTTCTGCATTTTCAGGTAAAACAATCTCAAAGTCATTCTTTGGAGCAGGAAGGGCCATGAGTCCAAGCCGCAGGTGTTCACGAGACTCTCTCTCCTGTTGAAATAAACAGTAAGATATAATGCTTCTGGATTCATGAATTAAGGTGCAATTCAATAACGTTCCATTCATCTGCATTAATAGACATGAACAATACACAGCTGATATAATCCAGCTATCTTTGATTGCTACAAAGTCAACAGAAACAAGATCTTTTGAAGTCTGACAAGAGGCATGTTACTAATCCAGCCTAGCTACAGACCACCATACCAGAGTTCATGCACTTTTCATCACAGAAACTCTTTGATACTAAAAAAAACATCAGGCAGATTTCTTACAGACAGCTAATGAAATCTTCAAACAGGCTGAAATACACTCAAGTAAAACAACAGCACAGCACCTTTGCCTCACAGTAGCTTCAGTACAACAGCAGAAACTCACATAAACACTTTCCAAGAAACTGAAAATATGTGGAAATGTGATGATGGACACAGAGGTTATCTGCAAGCCTAATGGGAACTTTCTTCCTTGAAGTTGCTCACAAATCTGAGGAATGTTTGCCTCATTTTCGTACTCTGTCACAATACCAGATCTGGGAACCAGTGGAGTCCATCAGGAAACTGAAGCCCCAGTTTTCCTTCTAGCAGCAAAAAGCCTTTTTACTATAAAAAGGCTAAGACAGAACCAAAGTAAGTAAACAGACAACAAATAATCCTTGCCCTGCAAGCTAGGAGGAAACCTGAAATTCTGAACTTGAAGAGCTGTTTTCGTGAGCAGAACGTGCCAAACACTTGAAGTGGATATCCTTAGCTAGCCCAAAAAGAAAAATGTCAATAGCTCTGGTGGGAGATATCCAAGCCACAGTTAAGGCTGCAGAATCAGCCACATAAAAGGAGTTCCCAAGGTGCTACCTATTAGGTATATGCCGTTTTATACCATGGCTAATTGGCAGGGTACATCTGGCTCACTCTCCAAGAATAGAAACATCTGTTGAAAAGGCGATGAAAGAATCTGGATGGGACTCGGATTACTGGACATCTCAAAACCAAGTGCTCCTAATGGCAAAAATTAAACTCCTTTAGCTCAATGCTGTCAACACGACAGACTGATGAAAAGGTCCTGTAGGTAAACTGGGAAGCCAAGATGATGAGGGATTTGAGGGCTGTGTGGAACAGCAAGAAAAATGAATCTTTGCTTGATATATTTCCTGCTCAGCTTCAAAGATACAAGTAGGACTGAAACTTAAGCATGTCTTCCTTGACAAACAGCTTGAGCGTGCTTTCACTGAGCACACTGAAATCCATTCTAAGTGGCAAGATTTCTGTTCTTTCAAATAAAGATTTGATTTTATCAGGTGATGAGTACAGACCTGCAGACAAGTGGTAGAAATAACACTTGCTTTTTCCCTTCTTAAGTGTTTCTTACCATTTGTTTTGCATAAGATGGGTCACTGTAATCTGCCATTCCCTCTTCTGGGTTGATGTTCAATTTATCACGTAGTGGAGTTCTACCAGGAGTTGTACCAAGCACAGGTTTAGGAGTTAGTCCTCCACGAGGAGTTAAGCCTTCTTGTCCATGAGGTGTCCTAGAGGAAATGCAGAGACAGATAATTATTTTTTCCCTTAAGAGCTCTACTTACCAAAGTCTGAATGCTGGATAAAGTTACGTAAATACCATTAACAAATTCAATCTAGATTTTTTTTCTTGGGAGGAGGTAAAACTATAACATGCAATTAGAAGAATCCAAAAAAATAAATTGTTTAAACCTGTCAAGGTGTGACCAAAGGACCTGTCAGTCTGAAATCTAGACACATCATTAGGTGAAGAGACATTTCAGGAACTACATCAACACAACCTCCCACTGCTACGTTTGAAAGAAGAAATTACCCAGTCACCAGGCACTATTTTGGGATACAGTAACCAGGATTTGATTGCAAGCTCTGATTTCCTTACCACCTGTGGCAAGTCGTTCACTCTGAATTCATCTGGCCTAGCAGCTGTCCCAACTTAGAATTCCATTAATCACTCTGAAGATGCCTTTCTGCTTTCACTGATTATTCAGGAGTAATTACATTACAATAATTACTTTTAGGAATCTAAGGTTAGGCAAGTTAGATTAAGCCTTAGATTCTGTGCGGCTCAGCTGCTTTTCTTCTAGACTGGGAAGAAATTTTGTTCTCTATCCCAGTAACCTACTATATGAAAATCTTGCAGATATGGTCTTGGATATAGTAAAAAGTTTTCTGTTGCCAGTTTATAATGAGGTTTCACATAGTGGCGATGATGGCAGTAACAATGAACTGATAAGATACCGTTAACTGTCTCAAACAAAGTAAGTTCAGGATGGGCAAAACTTTTAGAAAAAAGCCTACACTGTGGTACTCACCTGTGCTTACGTGATTATTTTCAGACAGTAATGATAAGTACGTGTACTGTAGAGAATCATGCTGGCAGAGACAGCTGGACCAGACGATTTAATACATAATTTTCACCACTAGATATTATAATTCTGTAGTGCAAGGAAGATACCATAATGGTGGACAAACACAACTGGACTGACACACACTACTGGTCCTCTTCTAAATGATACAACAGCTCCTTATTTACTGGGTATGTGTTTGAGAGGCAAGTGATACCATCCTCTTGCTTGACATTGCTCACAGATGTTTTAATGAACTCTCATTTAGGATAACAAATAGAAGCAATAGCATTTGCAGGATGACACCCACAACAACCCAGCAAAATTAATGTTTCGTAGAATATACTGAGATTTACTGCAAGGCGGTGTGACAGTGGCCCAAGTTGCCCTGAGAAGCTGTGGGCGCCCCATCCCTGGAAGTGTTTAAGGCCAGGCTGGATGGGGCTTGGAGCAACCTCGTCTAGTGGAAGGTGTCCCTTGTTTTTACATTTTTTAATATAAAATCACCCAAATAGCAGCCAGACCACTCCAGGCCAAACTCTACATTCATTCTGCACTGAACTAATGTTACTAGATCTCCAGAAAGGTATTTATGTAGATCCGATTAAAAAGAGCAGGGCTTTTGCACACAGCTTTAAAACACCAAAATAAAGCTTCTTTTGAAAAGCTGCCATAAAGGCTTTTTTATTCCTTTCTCCACTTTTCCTACTAGCATGATACAAGTAAAATTAAAACTTAAGTGGAAAAAAATTGACAGACAAAATGTACCAAGTGTAGTATTTGGTAGTAGTTGAACCATATTTGGCATTTGTTGGATATATACTTATTCAGGACCCACTGCAATAGTTTAACCACCAATTCCATGCTATTTAGGTTGGCAATATAAGAAATATTTTATTTTGCATATATACAGCTTATAAAATATTTACTCCAGCTTTAAAAAAATTCAGTGTGGGTTTGGCTAAGGGACCTCCTACACTTTTGACTCAGAGGTAATACTTTGGAAAGGTTAAGATCCACAGACTGACACTCTATCTTACTATTTATACCCCTGTATTACTCCAGTATAATTTATATTGCTACAAAGCAGAGAAGGCCTCATTTTTGGACAAAAAACTCCAGTGAGCTATACACTGTACAAATACAGCCAATGATGTGGCAGAGCTAGCAAAAGACACGGAGAAGGAGAAAAGTGTACAACAAGGGCCTGAAATAAAAAAGTGTGTTAAAACTTGTTTCAAAGCACTGATCATGACCTATTATTTCACACATTGAAATCCACTCTGCTCACCCATCTCCAACAGATACGTGCCCATCCCAGCGCCCATTAGAAAAGGAGTCTGCTTTACCTGAACGGTGTGGAAAGCACAGTATTTGGAGTCTGGATAACCTGTTTCTGTGGTGTTACCCCTGAAAAGTCACTTTCATGCAAGGGAGTGTTAAGTCCTCCTTTCAGGGGGGTATCCACATTTGTGAGAGCCATCAGATTCTGGGCTTCCTGTAAAACAGACAATACATGCAGTACATCACTAAGACTTTTCATTGCCACACTCTACTCTGTACAACAGATTCACTAGCAGTAACAACAGCTGAAGAATTATTTAAATACCAGTGAGTTTGTGGGAAACATTTAACACTTCTTAACACCCATACACAGGTATTTACAAACCTGACTGTTCCACTGAAAGGGATTTTAAAACTTTATTTTCAGCAGAATATGTTATCAACTGGAGTTGCAAAAATGAGTGGGTTACTTAATGTTTCAGCTTTCTTCAGTTTGCCAGACTCCATAAATTTGCAAAATTTATTACTGAGTGAATACTCAAGTCATCCTAAGGATCTCAATTTTCAGGGAGCAGCACAGCTGCACTCTGAAATGCAACATCAATGAAGTTTATCCAAGCTGTACTTCAAAGGGAATGTTCCAACAGAGAGGGTCACTATCCAGAGTTTTTGTCCATGATTCAGTTGGGCTTTTTAGGAATACCCCCCTATTTTTTCTTTTTTCTTCTACAGTGAAGAATTAGGTCACTGAAAATGAGCTGACATAATGAAACTACTGCATATAGCCATTATCTTGAGAGAAGACTTCCACTGCAACTGCTGACCTGTGTATACACATAATACTGCAACATACATGATGTGAGATTACTCCACCTGAAGGTGAATGTGACCCCTCCGGCAAGCACTGCATAGAGACTTAGGTCATGATCTGTAGAGTCAGGAGCTTTCTCTTTTCTACTATCATGAAACTGTTAGAATACAGCTAATTATCAACATAAGTTGGGGATTTTTGTTTCAGGGTGGGTTTTTTGGGGTGGACTTTTGTTCATTTTGCACACTAGCAACACTGATTTTATTTAGCCATGTCCCCACAGTCAGCAAAACATTACCCAACACTACCAGGTTTTGCAAGAACCCAGACACTCATACAATCAGTATAACACAAATATAACTTGCAGGTTTTTGACAACCTTTCTCTTCAGTGGTTTTAAGCCAATAAAGTGCTAGAAAACTATCCCTGTATTGTTGCAGTTAATTACTTCTTGTTAACTGAACTAAAAACTGAAGAGCAGAACATAATTAGGAACAACATAAAAGACTGCTTTAAGGACATCAACATGATATACATCTTCAATGCTGAGAGGAACCCAGTACTAGAGGAAATTATCAAAAAACACCAGGAGAATGGTTAATGCTAGAAGTTGCCCACAGTATGTAATACAAAAAAAAAAAAAAAAAAAAAAAATCATAGTATTTAACAGATAGAAGTGGATCTGCTTCTACGCTTTTCAGTGTGCCCTGGAGATCACGTCTGTTCAAACCCGAGTACCACACACAGCCTAATGAATGTTTCTATGATACTTACACCTTCACTAAAAATACAAGACCATAGAGTAAACTTAAGTTAGACATTAGGAAGAAGTTCTTTACTGTGAGGCACCAGAACAGGCTGCCCCATCCATGGCAGGTTGGATGGGGCTTTAAGCAACACAGTCTGGTGGAAGGTGGCCCAGCCCATGGCAGGGGGGTTGAATGTGATGGTCTTTAAGGTCTCTTCCAACCCAAACCATTCTGTAATTCTATGATTCTGATTTTATACATTTATACTCTACCTGCAGGATCCTGTCTTGCGCTGCAGGAGTTCTGGGAGTCCTCAGTGCTATGTTGTTGTTGGTCACGCTATATTCAGACAGAAGAGTGCTGGAAGCTGAATTTGTAATTCCTGATTCCTCAGCAGTTTGGCGTGCAATCTCACTTGCCTGGCCTACTTTCACGACTTCTTCAAGTTCCGTATCAGATATCTTTAAAAGAGAAAATCCCAAGACATAGTAAAATAAAATACAACCACAAGATCCACTTGATAAAACAGAACTCACTGACTGGCATTGGTCTTTTATGTCATTTATTGATCAATGAACAGCTTACCTGAGGAGCTGGAAGAACCAGCTTACTTCTTTTTTTGGTAAATTCTGACACTCCACTGGTCTGTAGAATAGCTGAAGGCAAGTCTGACTCTTTTTTCCGTTTCATATGTTGTTTGTCTTTTTTGCGCTCTCTTCCCTCCCTTTCACTGTCATTACAGATAACAGAATCATTTCAGAACATTCAGAACAGCTACAAAGTAAACCAAACAAGCAGTGAGCAAAAATGCTGTATGTTATCTAAAATACTGTATGTTAACTATCAAAAGTTGGATATGCTGAAATAAAACATGTTGCAGGAAGAGTGAACCACCTTGTGGAGCAGAAGTTAAGTGATTAAATATGGTCTACAGATCTTGCAGCAGAACCTACAAGGCAGTGTAATGCTTCTAAATTCTGGACTTAGGCAACAGGTGGTTGCTTCAGCTACAATCAACAGCATCACTGGAACAAGAAAAAAATGTCAATCCAAGAATACAGATAGCAAGAATCAGAGGATGTGAACAGTCCCTTTTCTTCAGCAGCAGCTAAGGGAACACAAACATCTTCTGTGGGATATGGGAACCAGTTCCTCTTCAGTATGTAATAAAAATGGTATTTTCTTCAAACAGCAGTGAAGTCAGTCTGTGAAATCATAAGCTTCGGTTTGAAGGTCCTGCCAGCCCCTCTGAACTAAGAGCCATACAGAAAGAATCGATCTCATCACAAGCTAATGAACCAAATCATACGTAGTACTGGACCTACTCTCTCAGTAAAAAGCAGTTGGCAGAAGTAGTGGGAAATGCAAGTGTATAATTAAACATGTAACGTGCTGATCATGATGAAGATGGGCATCTTACTTCTCAACTGCGTTTTTTGTGGAGGGGGAGAAATTAACCATTTCAGGAAATTCTACTTAAGAACGATTCCATCAGAAGTGATACTAAACCAAGCAACATATACTCCTGTAAGCAATCTTATTAATGTTATTACTTCAAGAAAGGACTGCAAAGGTACTGCTTACAGAAAATGAACCTCGAAAAAAATCCTAAGATTTCCATTTAAAGAGCAAGAACATGCATGAGGAACTTTATTCTCATGGATAAAAAAGGTCAACTATGCCTTTTAGAAAGATAAAAAGACTGAAAAGGTAAAAGCAACCTTTCTGTCCTACAGAAAATACAACTCCTGCCCATATTATACTTCAGGCATTTTCAGGACCTAACATATCTGCATATGTACACATATATATGCACACACAGATACACACACACATATACATATGAAGTTTGGGGTTTTTTTCAAATACACTATTTTCTCCTTGGTATAATACACACTTACGATCTTAATTCTCCATCCAGGTCTTGCTGACGTAGCTTTCTGAAATCTGCATCCAGAGATTGGTAGTTTTCCTCTGATGTGTCGTAAAAACCAGGGGCAGGCTTCTTTTCAAATGGAATTTCTGCATTATAATCCACACCTCTCTTCTTTTTTCTTTTCTTCTGAATTTCAATTCCAGCAGCCCGAAGTTCTCGTCTTTTCTGGAGAGCAGCAAGCCGTCTATAGAAACAGTAACACCATGTGATTTAAAGTGCATACCATAGGCGTATCCTGTATCCTAAGATCTGGTACTACCTGGTACTTAACAGGTTGCTGCTGAGATAGGGCTACATATATTTCCACAAGAATGAAGCTATTGTGGCAAATAACAAAAAATATCTGATTCTGCAATGGCTTAAGGCTGTGACTGACTTTATGCATTGTAAATGCTCCAGAGACAGCAAAAGCAGTCCCAATATATAAAACTAAGTTTACCTAGCTTCCTCCAGCTGCTTCTCTCTTGCTTTCCTTTTGGCCTTCTTTCCCTGTGTATTAGCCAGACGAGCTCTAGCTTCAGACAGCATTTCAAGTTCATCTAAAATAGTACAGACAAATACAAGGAAAAAATTACATTAAGATCAGAAAGCAATTTTTAAAAACTGAATCAGTGCTTTTACAGGCACTCTAAATGACTGGGCTGCCCAAGGAAGTTGTGAATGCTCCATCCCTGGCGGTGTTCCAAGGCCAGGTTGGACAAAGCCTTGAGTGACACAGCTTAGTGTAAGGTGTCCCTGCCCATGGCAAGGGTGTTGGAACTTTGTGGCTCTTCTCTGGACTTGTTCCAACAGTTCCATGTCCTTTTTATGTTGAGGACACCAGAACTGCACACAATACTCCAGGTGAGGTCTCACAAGAGCAGAGTAGAGGGGCAGGATCACCTCCTTCGACCTGCTGGTCACGCTCCTTTTGACGCAGCCCAGGACACGGTTGGCTTTCTGGACTGCAAGCACACACTGCCGGCCCATGTTCATTTTCTCATCAACCAACACTCCCAAGTCCTTCTCCACAGAGCTGCTCTGAATCTCTTTTCTGCCCAACCTGTAGCTGTGCCTGGGATTGCTCCAACTCAGGTGTAGGACCTTGCACTTGGCATGGTTAAACTTCATGAGGTTGGCATCAGCCCACCTCACAAGTGTGTCGAAGTCCCTCTGGATGGCATTCCTTCCCTCCAGGGTATCAAACGAACCACACAGCTTGGTGTCATCAGCAAACTTGCTGAGGGCGCACTCAATCCCACTGTCCGTGTCAGCAATGAAGATATTAAACAAGACCGGTCCCAACACTGATCCCTGAGGGACACCACTCATTACTGGTCTCCAGCCGGACATTGAGCCATTGACCACAACTCTTTGTGTGCGGCCAGCCAGCCAGTTCTTTATCCACAAAGTGGTCCATCCATCAAATTGATGTTGCTCCGATTTAGAGGCAAGGATGTCATGTGGGACAGTGTCGAACGCTTTACACAAGTCCAGGTAGATGACATCAACTGCTCTACCCCTGTTCATCAGTTCTGTAGCCCCACCATAGAAGGCCACCAAATTGGTCAGGCAGGATTTCCCCTCAGCAAAGCCATGCTGGCTGTCACCAAGCACCTTGTTGATTTTCATTGCCTTAGCATGCCATCCTGGAGAATCTGCTCCAAGATTTTGCCAGGCACAGAGGTGAGACTGACTGGTCTGTAATTCCCCAGCTCATCCATTTTCCCCTTCTTGAAAATGGGGGTTATATTTCCCTTTTTCCAGTCATCAGGAACTTCACCTGACTGCCATGATTTCTCAAATATGATAGCCATAAAATGTCTACATAAAGAGGCAAACTGACCACACCAATGAAATTATATTTCAATTACATCTTCAGCTAAGAGGACTGTTGCTGGAGACCTTGTCAATTTTATTTATATTCAGATCCAAGATTGCTACATATGTGATCCTGTGACTCTTGAAAACCACTGTTAGTCCATTAATGGAATTTTAGCAACATTCATCTTTTAGTTTATAACACTGCTATGTGCAAGGAAAACAATAGTCATGTACTCCTTCTGCATGGATTCACCTGGAAGGTACGAGCTGATGGGAAAAGATGAAGATACAGAAACAAGAATGGCAAATGAGCAGAGCATTTGTCAAAGCAAAGAACAGTCAGTCATGGTTAAGAAAACTTCAACAGCAGAAAACACACCAAGGAGAAGGAAACTGGAAAAGTACAGCTGACTGGCCAGATACAGAAATAAGACAAGACCTGTAAGAAAAAAATACAAGAGAAACCCAGGGTACAGAGGCTGTGTAAAAAGATAAAATGAAAAAGAGATCACATTTCTATCAGAAATGGCAAACAAACTCCTATCTTACCCTCATCCATGTCAATAGGATCTGGCCTGGCTGGTTTAGTTTCTGGATTTGGATCAATTTCTCCAGGTTTAAGTTTCCGAGGATCATCAGCAGTTTCTTCCTCATTGTCTCTCTGAGCAGCTTTGTCCCTAAAAATGCATTTTATGAATGTGACAACCAGCTCTTTGTTTCCCCCAGGCTCATAATAACCATTAGGCCCCCAAAGACTGATCAAAAAAGGGTCACCTTGTACTACTTACCAGACATTAAGCTTGTTATACAACTACTGCAGAAAAAAATCATGAACATGGTACAGTTACATAATCTTTAATCAGAAAGAAGACAATGTAGTATGACATTATAATAAAATACTGTATAAAACACAATATTAATAAAGCTAATAGAAAGAACTCTCCTCGAGCAGTGTGACAAAAAAAAATAATTGAGTTTCCCATTACATATTACACTAAACCAATCACACTAGAATTAAGCAAGATCATGAGGGAAAAGAGCAGTTTCCTTCTCTTCTCACAGCCTAAAGAAACCCTCTGTATCATACAGAGATGAGAGATGCACATTCAGTCATTTCAACAACATATGGTTTATGTCTTTTTTTTTCTTCTGTCACACACCCGCACGTGCTAATCAACCAGTCAAAAAATACCCAAATAAACCTCAAATATAAGCCCATAAAAAACATCAATCTTGACACTCCTCTAGCACACCTTTCTCTATTCAAGCCTGTTCTCTGGGTTCCAAAAGCTGCGTCTTTCAAGCCAGGCATGCTCACTGAAAAGAAATGGTCCTTAACGACTTGCTTACAAAAGGACTGTCAGCTTGAAACCATCAGCATCATGGTAGAAGGGAACGACACACTGCTACAACAAATTCAACAGATTTTCTTGGTATGCACCTCTAGCAAAACAGTAACTCACAGCAGAAATTCATAGTGCTCCAAACACTGTGCAGCAGTTCTCCCAATAATTGGGGCAATGGTTCTCCACTGGGTTGGCATTAGCTTGGCCAGGTGCAAGAGTTTCTCCTCCTCTTCCCGTGACCACTCTGTCTTTTTGATGCTTGGGTCTAGCCATTCATACCTGTTAAAAACAGAAAAAAATCAGGATGACAGATCCAAGCCATCCATTGATTTGTCTTGAATTAATTCATAACAGTGTCCACCCAAAAAACTACAATGAAATCTCAAAATTTTGTCATACAAACTTCACAGAAGCTTTGTCTGTGCAAGAGGATGTCACTCCAGAGTATTTTTATGACAAATGTATTCGAGCTTTAAAGTGTACTGTCCATCAGTTTTTATACACATGGCCTCTTCTTTCTTCTGACATCTCTAGTCTAGCAAAGTAAGGAGTCACAGAATCCAGAAAAACAAAAGTAAAAACTGCAGCAACTAAAGGTTCCGTAAGTAGTAGATTTGTTTGGTCTGGATCCTTTAACGGTCATCTTACCGATCTCAAACTCTGCCAGTACTGTTACCTTTATATACAAGTACTGTAATAAATATGTGAAACACTGGCACATGTTGTCCACAGAAGCTGCTGCTCCCCCATCCTTGGCAGTGTTCAAGACCAGGTTGGATAGGACTTGGAGCAAACCCCCCCCCCATGGCAGGGGGGTTGGAACGAGATGACCTTTAAGGTCTCTTCCAACCCAAACCATTTTGTGATTCTATGTGCAGTTCAACAGTCAAGAAACTAAGTCTAATTTTCAAACAGTCTGAATTAGTTTTACGCTTCTGTTTTTTTAATATGAAGTTAAATTCCATTGTGCAATATCTAAACATTTATCCTCAAGCCAAACTACTGTTCTGAAAAACTAGGAAATTACCTTTAAGAGCAATTAATATCCTACAGTTTTACTTCCTTGGTGATTCTGATTAAAAATGTCCAAACAGAGGGGGGGAAAAAGCATGTGCACAATTTTAAGTGATCCTGCATTTGCTAACACTGCAGGCACTGGCAAAGAGAACTTTTGTTCAATTACTTTCAAGCAACAGGAATTTGAAATATCCACAAGAGCAGAAATCACACAAACTTAAAACTATTGTTGCTTCATGGACATAAATTTATCTGTGGTAATTTCTCAATTCCCACTAATTATAAATCTCTCATTCCCAGTCATGGCACTTCTCACTTACCATCTAGCTTTGCACTGCTTTGCTGATTTTCTATGCAATAAAGATGCAATACGAGACCACTGGTTTTTGCCATATTTCATCACAGCTGCTTTCAAAATTTCATCCTTAAAAAACATAATAATAGTTACAGATCACAAGAAATTGCAAACCAGAAAGTCTGAGCTCAAGCAGAGAAGATCACCGTGGCTGTCATCCAACAGGCTGACCCAGTTCTTATCCACATTTTATTCTCAAGATGAATGAGGATTTGTATTTCACAGGCCAATTAAATTAATAAAGATTACATGAAAAAGACACATGATGATGATTATGGCCAGCTTTACAGACCCAACAGATCTTCCAAAACAACGCCTTTCAATGCTCTCTAATGCTCAGTTTTTAAAGGTTCTGTATGTCTTCCCTGAAGGACAGCAGCAAAGAGGTAGGGAAGTGCTTCTCTGGCAATGACACAACATTTGGAAAGAAAAATACAGAACTAACAGTTACCTCTGGGTGTCTTTTTTCAAACAATACCATAAAATCATAACCTTTTTGCATATTTTAATGCAAATAGAATATTTACCTACTAATGAAATATGCTGTTAAAAAAGATATTAATACTTGATAATAAATTCCTCTTTTACATGTAAACATCTTAAAATAAATCACCTGAATGTTCAGAATGCAACATTCAGAAGTTCTGATCTCAAAGCCTATAAACTTAGGGGGGAAAAAAAGTAAAAATCTAATGGATTCAGCTTGGGAGCCAGATGGCTCATACACATCAAAGAGCACATTGAGATTTGATCAAAAGCTAGAAGCCCTATCAGTTGTCTGTCAATCCATCTACCAGTCTCTCCCCTCCTGTCACTCTGATAAATGGGTTCATTATTTCTGGTTTCCTCACAGGTCAGAAAGTGGTATTTTAAACACATCAAAGCTATTCTGCAGCCTTGTCAAGCACAGATGCTCCTCTTCTGTACCCAGTAAGTACTTGTAGCTGTGTTCAGAATCCGTTCAGCTGTACCATGCAGATGCTAGTCATCACGGGCAGATACTGTAGCCCAGCACAGACATCTCTCAGAGCATACAGCAGCTTTATCTGTAAGATGATGATTAGCTCTGGTTTGAACTGCTACAGGACGCAATTAATGTAATTTCTATTAAAAAATAATAATAAATCCTCTTGGGTTTAGGTTGTTTTTTATTTACTTGGTGCTATGTAGCATACAGTAGCCATACTGATGACATTAGCAGGTGGTTTTGCAAGAAATGAGCCATTTTACAAATGATCTGATATCAACTGGTTCCACGTTCTATATTTTTAGTCTTGTATGTATAATCAAAGTGTTAATTAAAAAAATATAATATAGTACCAAAAGAGAGCAATTTCATCGCTGGTACACAAAGCAGCGAAAAAAATGATATGTTTAACACACTGCTGTATCTCTTAACAGCCACCAAAATAAGTCAATTTTGGAAGACCATGAGAATGGTGTCAGCATACAACAGGTCTTCCTGTCCCCTGCTGACCCCCAATTTAGCTGCTTCCTGGCACATAGCTGGTAACATCACAAGTGGTTAAAAACACATACAGCACTCTGTACATTATTAAAGGCTAGACCTTTATCTAGATGCTTTGAGCAACATGGGCTAGTGGAAGGTGTCCCTGCCTATGACAGAGGGTTGGAACTAGATAAGATTTAAGGTCCCTTCCAACACATTCTGTGATCTATTATTTTTCTCACTGCTTTTTGGAACTAGCGTTCCAAACTGTACATGTCTAGTGTTCAGGGTATACAGCGGCAGTTCTGCACCTCAGTGTCAGGTAAAACCTTTTACTTTAAACATGCATCTAATAAAGCCGACATTCTTGACTTCTCATGTTGTTATTTTCCTTTTCATGACCAACTGCAGTTTTGAAAGCACGTGGTGGCAAAGGTGAGAAAAGGGTGTGGGTTTTTTTTTTTTCTTTGTGAACAACACATAGATTTGTGTGTACAACACACATTGGCCTGCAGATGAAGAGGGTGTACCCACCCTCATTCTCGCATCTGGCATGGTCTTGAAGGGCAAAACATTCCAGTTGCCTCATACCCACGGAGACGAAGAACCCTAACTGTACAAGACACACTCCAGCCTGCAAAAGGGGCATCTCCAAGAACAACCTGACCAACACACCCCCTACAGCTGCCGAGGGGACGGTTCCTCGGCGGGGGGGGGGGGGGGGGGGGAAGAGACACGACACACGCATGCCTGAGCTGCGTGTCCTCCCCAACGCGCAGCCTTCAGGAGAAACAACACGGACCTGACGAGAGGGGACAAGCAGAAAGGCAGGCTGCCGAGGAGCCAAGCCACCAGAGACATGTGCCTGCAGACACCTAACGATCTAAATCCCCTCTCCACCCCGGAGAGACCCAGTATCTCCCGCAACTCCACGCTGTTACAGCACACAACACACAAATGCCCCGCGCATGCGCGCCACGACAACTGAATGAGCGCCTGCGCACTAGTGCAGGACAGGCCGTCCCCCCACAAACCGCTAAGACTACCCCCCGGGATTAAAGCGAGCAGAGACCTACCTCAGTGTTCCGCCACACACCGCCTTTTATCATAATCCGCGGCATCTTGGCGGCGAAGGGGCTGGCAGTGCCGCACAGACAAAGCAGCGAGGGAAAGGAACGGAACACCGCCCGCCTCACAGGAACCAGCCGACACTCTGCCCAGGCGCCCTCCGCGGGGAAGCGCCGTCCTCTGCGCAGGCGCACAGGGGAGAAGGAAGCGGGGGAAGCTGGCTGCTCATGCGTAGTCAGGGTGGACCTGTGCCTTCTCTGCTGGTGCAGTGTGGAGGCGCTTTGCTGCTAGCGCCCCCCTGCGGGCCGGAGGTGTGCACAGCGCGGGGGGGCAGACAAATGGAGAAGGAAGAGGAACAAAAGTAGATGCTGCACTTCAGGTGCGTTTTCTTAATTTGAAAAAAATAAAAACCAACCCACATGCATTTTCTGCAGCCCAAATGGCAACTGAGAGCAGCATCCAGCGATGTAAAAAACCATGCTGTTATTCCCTTCCTTCCACTGTAGATACATCTGGGTGGTGGTGAACAATATAGCAGCATGGTCCGATTCACCTGTGCTGATTTACTTACTGTGCTTAACTGTTATCCACTAATCTAGTAGACGTATAGCAGATAAAATAACACCCATTTGCTCAAGTTCTCATTAAGTGTGATTTCCTGGTATATGTCATTGCTTTATCTGAATTCAAGGTGCGTCCATAAAGAAAATAAAGCAATTTCTTTTTCTGCTGAAATACAAAACAGGATTTAGGAAAGGCTTTGAGTTTTGTTAAAACTCTGCAAGAATAAAAGATTATACTTTAAATTAGCAATAATAATAATAAAAATGTCAAGAACAGCCTATGTCCTTATTTAAAAAGGATTATGCCCTTACATTTAAATTTCTCCACCTTGGCAGACTAAGAATCACTTTTCATCCCCAAAAGTGCAGTTCGTTGCACAAGAAACACAGAGGAACCTCAGAAGTCAAATATTTTATTTTTATTAGAGGCAACCACCTGGAATAATCATTTTTACAAACTTAACAAGCTTCATGTGAAAGTATCCCCTCTTGTTCTTTATTACAACTAAAAGAAACTTATGCTGTTTACAAAGTCTTTAAAAAAAATTCTTCAATGAATTTAACTGCCTTAAATTGGGGTCCCTTCATTGCTGTATACCAAACTTTCAAAGAATCATTCTCTACCATATTTAGCTTTCCTAATCACATCAGATACATGGGCTTACAATTCTCTCCACCGTTTTTGTTTCCTCTTAGTACCTGTTCTTTTGAATTTTTCTTCAAATAAATGACTGGTATTGCACAGTAAGGTAAAAATTCCTCCACACTTGTGTAAGTGTTAATATTTCTCAGAAATGCTTTTCTTTATTCATGTCAGGATAATGTTGTTCTTTCTTACAACTGTATTAGGTGGTCAACTCAGGTGTTCCAAGATCTGAATCACTCATTCCTGGCTTGTAGTAAAAATATGTGTAACCATCAGGGCTCAGAGTCACTGATATTTACTTGTCTGATTTACTACAAAGAACTAGATCATTTAAATAGCTTTGCTGATCTGGCCTTAACTACATGCTTCCATTCATGAATTTTGATCCACACTTGGAAAATTGCATTCCAAATTACAAAATGGCTGTGAGTCCTCTGGAGTTAACCTGGTTCAAGGCCTGGTCCAGCAGGGACACACAGTATTGGCTGCCCAGGCCTCCCTTCCAGGTGGCTTCCAAGGATATTTGAAGAGGGGGACTCCACTACCTCTCAGCAACTGCTTCCAACCTGTCTTCTACATTACCAGAAAGCCTCTGCAAAATACTATCTATATTTATAAAGAAAAACATACATTTGAGAGCACTAAAAACATAGTGGTAGCTTCATGTTTCCATTCTCTAAATTAAGCTGTACATTTACTCTGCTGCTTCATGGACTGAACTGTAACATGAGGGGCGATTTGAACCAGTCCTCTGCTACTGCCTTTCCTTGGATAACACCCCTGTTATCAATACCTCTGAACATGTTACAGCCAGTGATGTCCACACAGAGCTTCTTAGAACATGCAACTCTATAAAGCAATGAAAGATTCATCTATATTTGAATATAAAGTGGAAGAAGCATCTGTCTTCACCATGGTAACAACTGCTGTTCAGCACAAGTGATCCTTACACATGGTGCTGTAGATGCACAGGAAAGCTCTTTAACAAAATAAATTTTATAGTTAAAGATATTGCTAATTCTCAATACATCAGCAAGAGCTTAAATTAACAGAAGTTCTTTGAAAAGTATTGTCTATTTTAAAAAACAAGAGTGCAGTAACTATCACCCTGAGAAAAGAAGAGGCATTACATATCCACAAAAAATTGAAGATCAGTTTAAGGATTCCCAGTATCATAAAATATCTGATTAAGGACAATATCACCATATCTGTCAGACTACTCAAAGGAATTACCAGAAGTACAGTCAAGATAATGGTTTTATCAACCTTTCATGTATACATACATACAGCAAACATAACCCTGTAATTGAGTGATGACACAAATCTTTTTTCTGTAATTTTGTGAGATACTTTTTTTCTTGCAACACTTGCAAGAGAATCTGAAAGTAGTAAATGAATCTTTCAGCAGATGGGATGCAGCACTAAGCCTTGAAACACAATGACAATTTTTAAATGCAAAGCTTTTACTAGAAAATATAATGCGCACTTCCTTTCCCCCTTTAAGCATTCTTTCAGTTAGTAAAGTTTTGGGGGTCTTTTAAGTAAAAAAGGGGCACAGAATAACTGTTTTAAACTGATGGACATATAAAGTCATAATTGACCTCATAACCTTAAGTTATGCAACTCCAAGATCTTTAGCACAGCCTGTGCTAGAAACAGAGCTGTTGCAAGAACCTGGAGCAAGTCAGTACCTCAAGTTTCACCCTCTGGACCACACCACCAGATGCATCCATTACCAGTCACTGTTATGGGGACAGCAGAGGAATGTAAAGCAAAGAACAAACTCAGGACATGCAAATCTCTTTAGAACCAGGTGCCAACTTGCAATTCCCGAGATTATATCTCAAGCTTATGTTGCCGCTTATGCTGCTCCAGAAGTTTTTTGGTAGGCAGCATCACATTACACTTCCCACAGTTGTGCTTTCTTTTGTGTGTTTTCACATGCTTTTGGAAAGCACATTTATCAAACGTTGAAAATTTACACCTTCTGCAGTGCAACTTTAAATGAGTCACCAAGTGGCGCTTCAGGTGGCTTGATGTGCGGAAAGCGACAGCACACTGACTGCATTTGTATGGCTTCTCCCCTGTGTGAATCCTCATGTGTAGCTTCAGGTTTCCGTTGTGGAGTGTGCAATAGCCACACTCCTTGCAAGTGTATGCTTTGACAGGTAGCTGCTTTTGTTCATAGAGACAGCCAGTAGATGAGCTTTCTTCATAAGAGTGTGAAGCCAGATGCCGTTTCAAGGACAGCCATTTGTTTGTGGAATAGTCACACTTCCTGCACTTGAGATAATCTGAATTATAATGCATGACTCTGTGTCTTTTAAGGTGACTGGAAGTACGAAACTTCTTCTGACAAACACTGCAGCTGTAAGGTCTCTCACCTGTGTGAGTTCTTACATGTAGTTTAAGATTACTTAAAATGTAAGTAGCATATTCACACTCTGCACACTGATAGTATTGTGGCTGACTTTGTCCTAGCAAATCATTCCCTTTGCCCCCCTGGACATCTGGCTGTAGTCCAGAGAGTTCTGAACCAAGCAAGGAATGGAAACTTTTTGAACCTTCCAAGGAACCAAAATCTCTTTCTGGACACATAACTACAGGTGTGTCACGATGCCATTCAACATCCTCTAAACAACTATTTACATAGAAGCAACGGCCAAACTCATATCCATTCTTTACATGAATTAGACTGTGTTTCTGCAAATCATCTGCTGTTTTAAATGCCTTATTGCATTCTTCACACACAAACTGTCTTTCACTTGTATGACATTTCAAATGCAGCCTAAAGTTGCTATGAACAGTGGTAGCATAACTGCAGTGTTGGCACCTGTATGTTTTGAATGCAGACAAACTGGAAGGCCACGTCACCTTTAGGTTTTCCACGTATTTACGATACGCATCAACATCTTGAACTTGTGAATGAGAGCCCTTGGAGTTGAAGAGAGGCTCCGCTTTACAAATGACAGCTTCCATATGGTGTGAATTCAGAGGAACTTCAGATCTATTCCCAACAGGTAAGCTGCTGCTTCCACGGCTTTTTTCAGAGAATTTCTTTCTAGAGCGCATTTTCTTATTGTCCCGCACATTACCTTCCTGCTTGGAGTCTACTGCTGAAGCTAGCATTCTCCCACCAAGACAATCATTTTCTTCACCACCAGGAAGAGACAGAGAAACAGTCTCCTGGGAATCACTGTTAGCTTTGCATATTTTTCTTTTATGATATTCATTGCTCTGATTCACATAACCACTAGCCTTAAACTGTTCATGAAATTTCCGATGAAAGCTGAGATGTCCTTTAGTGTAAAACACCATGTTACACTCATCACATGTGTAACTCTTTACAGGTCTTCGAGTTCTCTTTCTTCTAGTTGCTGAGTCAACCTGCTGCCCTCGGCAAGTTTCTTTGCCTGCATGTAATCTTCTGTGTCTCTTTAATGCTGTAGTGCTTGTGAAATTTGACTGGCAGAACTCACAGGAATACAGTCTAGCCCCTGTGTGTATGTAGCTGTGCCTTACCATGCTTGCAAAATACAGTGAAAAAAAGGTGCAAAACCTGCACTGGTACAGCTTATATCCAGCATGCCAGTAGATGTGATTCAACAAATAGGATAAGCTAATGCAGGAATAATCACATTGAGGACACTGGTAGGGTGGTCTCTCTTTATGTCCCTTCATGTGATTAATAAAAACCCTAGGATCTGATGAAGCAAAGAAACAAATTCTGCAGGAAAACCTAACTGGTCTACTCAGAGGTGTGAAGTCCCTTTCTATTTTGCTGAAAAGTTTATTATATTTACTTTCTTTTTTCTTGGTCTCAGATTGTCTTTCTTCAGATCTTCTCTGACCAACTTTTCTCACATTCTTTCTATTTTTTCTTGCATTTTTCAACCTAGTTATTTTCTTATGAAGCTTAAGGTGGTTCTTAAGGTTGACAAAAAAGAAAAAGGTTCTTTTACAAAAGCAGCATTTATACATTTTCTTACCTTTATGAGCTGAATAAAGATGTTTCTTTAGATGTGCACTGCATTTATATACAGAATTACAAAATCTGCACTTCAATCTTTCATGCTTATTTGTAGAAGACGCTTTAGGAAGGGTTTTGATGGTGATAACATTACTTAGGCAAGCTAAACCTTCTTGCTGGTTTGGGGATTCTTTTCGGCTTGCATGAAGAGAAATTACTTTTTCCTGCCGACATCTTTTTTTAGGAAATGGTGATAATGTCTCACAAAGATAATCTCCAGGAGTATTTGATTCAGCAGAAGTGGAGGCACTCATCTCCGATTTCCCTGCCTCTTGTAGCAATTCTTCTGAAGTAGAAGAACATCCATTAGCAAACGGAGCAGAACAATTATAGGTAAATTTTGGTTCTTCTTTCAAGCCACGCTTCAAAAGAGAACCCAGAGTTTCATCTTCAAATTTGCTTCTCTTATTGTTACTGGCTTTATTATCTCCATTCTCTGAAGAGTCAGGATCTACAGGGGAATAAAAAGTCACATGCATGACAGGTCATACAATCACCTATGTTCATGATTAATTGGTAGTAATAATCCTGAATTATCTAATGACTTGATTGCTCTGCACTCCTTTTGCTTCCTTAATACTTTCCCATCTCCACTCTTTTAATGTCTCTCTTCCAGTACCTAAAGGGGCTGACAAGAAATTTGGAGAGGGGTATTTTACAAGGGCCTGCAGCAATACAACATGGGGGAATGGCTTTAAACTGACAGAGGGGAAATTTAAATTAAATATTAGGAAGAAGTTCTTCCCTCTGAGGGTGGCGAGGCCCTGGTACAGGTTGCCCAGAGAAGCTGTGGCTGCCCCATCCATGGCAGTGTTCAAGGCCAGGTTGGACAGGGCTTGGAGCAACCTGGTCTAGTGGAAGGTGTCCCTGCCCATGGCCGAGGATTGGAATAAAATCACCTTTAAGGTCCCTTCCAAATCAAACCACTCGGTGACTGTGTTCTCTGTATGTTTCCGCATCCCATCCCCACCCCCACCCCCACATTTAGTGTCTTAAGATAAAAAATCCTAAATAGAAGCCTTCTTTCCACTTAAAGCTCCAAATTCCACTGGACAACACTACATCCCCTATACTTTTTAGGGAACAGCTTTATGCCAAAATTCCTATAAAAGTACCATCACAAACTTTGCTAGGGTTCCATTCTCACAAATATGACACCTGTTTTGCTTCTTATTTTCAGATACTTTTTCCTAATGAAAGGATGCCTTGCAAACTGCAGCAAAATGCAACAGTACCAACTTATTTTAGTTTCATTTTCACATGAGTCTGTGAAAGAACTAAGCATACTCCAGCCAGTATTCTCTTTCTGCTGCATTTGATATTAATCCATGTTGAAATGCTTACTCTAAAAAAAATGAGTCTCGCATTCTTCCTATACACTTTCCTACCTATTTCAAAACCTTGAGATTTCTGAAGCTCTTGCACTAGGTTTACTAACAACTTACTTTTCATTTCAACAATAGTTTCAATCTCCTTGGGGATTTCTGGTTGTTTCTCTTGACTGCTACCATTTGCAGCACTGACAGGCTCCTCTTCATGTTTGGGTATCACTGTCAATGTCACCTGGCTGTTTGTTCTGATGGTATCATACCTACCCTCGATGCCAGCAGAGAAGAGAGGAGGAATTTTCTGAGAGCTGTCATCACCATCACATTCTTCTCTGCAACTGGCTTCATTTCTCTCTGTAAGCTGTGTTTTGCAAGATGATGTAGGCAACATGTAATTCTGACATTCATCCATGAATGCACCACTCCCATCAGTTAATTCGTATTCATTACACACACTCTTGGCAACTTGTTTTTTTTCAGTGTATGTTATACTATTATCCTCATTTGAAGCAGTCTTGTTTTCTTCCCAAATGCTCACACTGTTACTGTCATTTGAAGCTGTTCCATTACTTTGTAAGAGAATGCTGCTGTTCAAGGTCACTTCCAGCTCATCCTCCTCCTTTGACTTGGGAACTGACTCTGCTTGCTCCTCAGAGTCATCTGGGAGAAAATCATCATCACTCAGCTCAAGCACGGTGATAGGGAGAACAATTTCAAAAACATCTGAGGACAAAAAAAAAAAAAAGTATTAATACTATTTCCAAAATGCTGCATACATTTCTGGTGTCCCCAACACAAAAAGGACACAGAACTGTTGAAGCAAGTCGAGAGGAGTGCCACAAGGATGATCAGGGGGCTGGGGCACCTCCCATATGAAAACAGGCTGAGAAAGTTGGGGCTGCTCAGCGTGGAGAAGAGAGAGCTGTGTGGAGACTTCATAGCAGCCTTCCAGTACCTGAAGGGAGCCTACAAGGATGCCAGAGAGGGACTCTCCATCAGGAGCTGTAGTGATAGGACAAGGGGTAACAGGCTAAAACTTAAACAGGAGAAGTTTAGATTAGATAAAAGGAAGAAGTTCTTCCCTGTGAGGGTGGTGAGGCTGCCCCGAGAAGCTGTGGCTGCCCCATCCATGGCAGTGCTCAAGGCCAGGTCGGGCGGGGCTTGAAGCAACCTGCTCTAGTGGAAGGTGTCCCTGTCCGTGGCAGGGGGTTGGAGCTTGATGAGTTTTAAGGTGCCTTCCAACACAAACCACTCTCTAATTCTACGGCCGCCACTGTGCCGCGCACCTCCCACGGTGCAGGCCCAGGCTCAGGCCCAGGCCCAGGCCCAGGCCCAAGACCAAGACCAAGCCGCCGCCGCCGCACAGGCCCCGCGCACGGTTGCGATCGGGAGAAGCGTTTTCCAGCCCCCGCTGGATCTTTACCAGGGAAGCAGGCACCTACCGCTGTCGTCCGCCAGCTCCGAGCTCCCCTGAGTCACCGACATTCTGCTGCCCTCTCCAGTCCACTCCTCCTGTCACCCACACAGGCTTACGCACAAGGCCGCAACGGCACACCACATACCCCGGCCCTGCGCGGGCCCACGGGCACGTAACAGGGCGGTAGACAGCGCGACCCGGAGAGCAATTTCCCAGCGGCCAGCGGGAGGAGATGGGCGGGGCGTGCGCAGCTGCCGCTTCCTGATTGGAGGAAGCGGCCAGGAGGCGTGGCCTGAGCCGGGGTGGGGTGTCCGCTTCCTTGAGGGTGTTGCGTGGCAGTAGTTGGGGTCTTGGTGGGGATTGTTTATGTTGGTTTAAAGTTTGGTTTACTCACCCGGTGCCTGGACTGGAATACCCCAGCCGTGAGCAGGGAGGGGTTTTCGAAAGCTCTGCAAAATCCGCGTTTTAAGCAAAACAAGATAGCCCATCAACCGGGAGGTGGAGGGCTCAGACCTATGTGTCCCGAGTGTTCCTTCCCCCCTCGGTTGAAATACGCCGGGTTCTCGCAGTGATCTCATGATGTTTGTTTTGGTCCTGCTGCTGAGGAGGGGAGGTGGAAGAGAACAGGCAGGGTAGGGCGGGGGAGAGGCTTGCAGAATAGGTCTGAGGACATAATTTGCTGGTGAGAGTGGGTAAACTGCAAGGTGTCCTGAGCAGCTTATCCAGAACTTGTTTCCAGGATGTTATGGACAAGCCCTCAGAGGTGTTCATTCAGGAATGAGCTTCAGTGTGTTTGTGAGGGTTTGGACTCAGAGATGAGTGTACTAAGGACACACAGAAGGAGGAGTTTCATGATGAGCGAGCAGTGTCTTGGGGCTTAAAGACTGCTTTGCCTCACTTGCTCCTCTGTGCCAGCTCCTTGCTAACTCAGCTTATAAACCAAAGAAAAAGTCATTGTGTCACTAGGCCCAAAGGATTTCACAGAAAGTCTGGTTATGATAGAGTTAATTTTCTTCCTAGCAGCCACTATAGTGCCGTGTTTTGTGTTTGTGACCAAAACAGCATTGATAATGTACCAGTATTTCAGCTGCTCTTTGCACAACATCAAGGCTTTCTCTGTTTCCCATTTGCCCCGCTGTGAAGCAGGCTGAGGTAGGCAAGAGGCTGGGATGGGACCCAGCCAGGACAGCTGACCCCAGCTCCCCACAGGAGTTTGATCCAAGTGACCGACAGGGTCATTCTAGACTGTATGACTATCTGGTGTGTTATTAACACAGTTTAGTTACAAATCTAAAACAGAGCACCTTGCAAGCAGCTATGAGGAAAGTTAACACCATCCCAGCTGGAGCCAGTGCAGGTGCTGATGGCCATCTAACAGAGGAGTAGGAGATTTTGTTCCTTTTTAGTTTACTGCCTGGCTGTCCATGTTCTGGGGCTGTTGATTGAAAAAACAGCACAGGAAGGTAAACTGAAATAAAAAGTAAATCAGTAATGAAAGTAGAAGTGGTTATATTTGCTTTGAAAGGACTATTCTCAACTAGTCTCATAAGCTCACATGTGCTGCCAGAACTTGCAGTCCCTTATAGCAAGGTAAGGATGCAGTGAATCCCTCACGCAAGGCCTGAGGGAAAAGTGTTGGGGTTTGTTGAATCTTTGACTCCACTAAATGGGAGTCTGCTGCAGCTCCTCACTGCCAGATCCAGCCAGCAGTAAGGCTGAGCATGTACTGCCAAAAGGCACTCGTGTTCATATACCCAGCATACAAATATATATATATACACACACAGATTTAAATATACGTACACATGCATGTATGTGTGTAATAATCAGCCACACAGATTAACTCAGACAGAAAATACAAAGCACGCAGACAAATATGAGAGGTATTGGTGCCCTGATCCTGTTCCTCCTCACTGCCTGAACATGCTGGATTCTGCTAATGGAATAGGTATGCATACATCTGTAAATATGCATACTATATATATATGTATATATATATACACCCATAGTAAGGATCATTGCAATAGCTGGTGGGGTGCTCAAAGTCTCATTTATGGGGAAAGAAGCGGCACACCTTATATATCAAGCTAAGAATTTGTTGTTAGTACAACTGATAACAATCTAGTTCAAGAATCATTATTAGTCTAGATCTAATTATTATTAAAAGAAAAATAAGATTGCATTTAGAATACTTCTGTGGAGGAGAAATCTCAACAATAATAGAGCAATTAGAATGTAAAGCACACAGTTTCTGTTACCTGGCAATGAAGAAGTTAAGATTTGTAAAGGACTGTGTGTGTGAAAGCTTGAAAATCTTGAGTTTGGAAAACAGTGTTTCCTTACTAAAGTTACAGGCCTTGAGAAGAGGTAAAAGACTGGTACATCTGGATCAGAAGAAGAGTAACAACTAACTTGGGAAAGATTCGGAAGGAACCCAGGGTCAAAAATCCAGAACTAACTTTGAAAAGTGCAGCAAAGCAGAAGATAACTGTGTTCTCTGTGAACTTAGTTCATTGTAATAGCAAAAATCACACCCCCTGAGATGAGACCCTTCCCCACAGAGGAACATGCGTAATAAAGTAAATATGTACTGTGTCCTTAAATGGAGATGAGAGAATCGAAGAGACAGTGATTGTAGATATAGATTGTTACATGTACAGAAAACAGTGATTTTCACTGTTTGAAATGCATGAAAGTGAATATCTGGCAGACTGAGGGTGTGCTAGGTCTGTGAAACTACCACCTAGCCCCATCTTTGTGCAAATAAGAATGGAGCAATGTCTTGACTCTGGAGTGAGCTGGATGTCTTGCCTACACTGTTTCCTGCCACAGCAATCCATAGGACGTCCTTCTTGTTCCTTGTGCGAAGAAAAAAAAAAGCAAAAAAAAAAAAGGCAAAAAAAAGAAAAAGGCAAAAAAAAAAAAAGCAAGCAGAAACATCTCCTCCTGCCAGAACCGCCTGAATCTTCTCCACAAGAGGGCTCTGCAGCTGCGGGTTTGCTCCATGGCCGTGCTGGGAAAGGCTCTGAAATGGGGGAACCTCAAAACACACGAGAGATCACAAATAATCCCGTTCCTGTTCATCTGGTCCAAAGCATCTCTTGTGGAAAGGGGTGATAGATCTGATTTTCAAGTAGAAAATTAAGGGGGAAAAGAACATCACCTCAGTTGTAATTATCAAAACTAATGAAAAGGTAATTTCCCACACATTTGTTGTTCCCATTTTATAGGTGACTTCAAAATGAATCATATTGTTACCGCAAAAGGCAGTCTAAGAAACTCTCTAAGATTTGATTCAGAGTTTTAAAAAGCAGACATTCTTTATTGCAGCACTGAGCGCACACACAAATCATTTTGCAAAGGTGAGTGCACCTAAAGTCTACAAGCACCATCCATATATCCAAAAAAATTATGCATATTTGCAACCTTTCTAGGAAATGTTTTACATTAGATTTCCTGAAACTAATTGTAATATTTGCATTTTAATTACACGTGCTTTTCTTGCTGAGTGGTGGTCTCTAGAGGTCTCTGATGGTTGTGTATAGTCTTCTACTGACTCATCTCTGCTGGCGCATATGAAAAGACTCGTGAATTACTTAACAATTGTGTCTGTGTTTTAGGTTAGTTCTCATTTGTTCTTCATCTTGAAGAACCGGCCCTGTCTGTCTTGTGAAAAGCCCCTCTCCAGCTTTCTTGTCAGCCCCTTTAGGCACTGGAAGTTACTTTAAGGTCTCCCTGGAGCTTTCTCCAGGCTGAACAAGCTCAGCTCTATCAGCGTCTCTGCATGACAAGCCTTCTTCCTTGAAAGTGAGTATTTCAACTTTTTCTTATAGTAACAAACTATAACTCTCAGCCTAGTACTCCTTAATGCCATCATCCACCAATTAAAGTAATCATGCAATGGCTGAAGTGTGGCCTATAGACAGTGAGTCTGGGTCACAGTGGATCTGCCCTTACAAGCCCATTGCACAAAACTCTATTCTGCAAATTCAGCTTGCAGTGGAGTGAAAATCTGCCTGCAATAACACTTGTGCCCACAATCCAGAATGAAAAAAAGGAATAAGTTGTGGGAAGTATCTTGAAAGGAATCTCTGTGATTCCTGCATCTATGCCTTCTAACTCTGTGACAAAACCGGGAGAAGGAGAACATCCCACACTTAAATGGAGGAGGAGTTGACATTAATTAGTAGCCAAAGGTCATTATTTATGAGCTTTGATTATGATTATCCATGCATGCATGTGTCTTGGCCAGTGAATGTTCCTATTTTCCTTTGATTTGCCAGACAGCAGTGACAGAAACATGCATATACTGTATTTTTAAGTGTACTTTAACAATAAACAACAATAATCTTTTTGTCTGCAAGATAAAAATCAGACACTGATTTGTACTGAGACTTTGTCTATACTGATTAACAGTCAAATATGTATCTTGTATTTTTGGAAGGTAATAAATTTGTAAAACAATTTGGAAAGTATTGGACACTAACACTGCAGAAAATTGAAGTATCCCCAGTGAAATGTAATTATTTGAAGTGTGGATTTTTGACATCTCTGGGGCCAGAAAGGTGGCCCAGATTTACGTCAACATAAGGCATTGACCTGAAATGTGTGACATGAGAGTGCAGTCACCCTAGGCTGCTCCTAGAGCAGGCTTTTTTTTGGTCCTCATGCATCTAATGCTGTGCATTGGAAGGACCCATAACAGTAGTTTCATGAGGTCTTACATCAGGATGCTTCAGTTTGCCAGCTAGGGCCTTGTACCTCCAAAAGGTAGCCTTAAGTCTTCAGAAAGCTGAAGAAGGTTGAAAATTATTGCCATACAGTAAGAACAGAGGTGAGTGAGGTGTTAGACTGAGCCACCTTTCTTGATTATGGAAGAACTTTGGAAATTACACTCCTGATATGCAAACTTTGGCTACAACACTAAAACGAGGATTAGTACATCTGGTATCTGTCTGCACAGTGCTTTGCTTAGTGGAGCACAGTCTGATTACAGCCTCCAAGTGCTGCTGCTGTATAAATATTACTATTGCAGCAGTTACACACTTTGTATTTCATGCTCCTGATTCTGTTTCTCTCAATGACTGTCATCATCTCTCATATTGATGCCATCAGAACCTGTCATTTGTAACTGCTGGCAGATGGCAATATAAGTCGTTATGGGCGTTATAATATGCTGTTTAAAACCTCAAGAGAAATACCGTCAGCTGTAGATGCTTCCAGATTCTCAGCTGGACAAAAACATCCACTGCTCCTAGTAATTTCAGTTAAACCTTTGCAGATTTGGCACGTAACAAAAATCAGGCTGGAAATAGCCTAGTTGAGTAAAAAGCCTGAAACCCCAGGGATAAAAGATAATGTCACTTTTAGACCAGGGAGAGTCAGAGAATTTTTCCTAGGAAAATAATGTAAGAGCAGTTATGGTCTGGCAATTAGAGCAGGAAGCCGACTACAGTGGTAGCCGACTACACATCCAGCTGGAAAAGCACAGAAACAGGATGGATGAGTTGGAAATAAAATCATTAATTTATCAGCTAATGTAAAGAGGGAAGATATCTCTAGGAGGGTTGGTCAGCACAGTATCAGCTGTATTAGGACTGTGACCTGCAATGACTGACAGCTTTTTAAAAGCTAGGATGTTGCAATAGCAAACCAAGACTTAGGAACTAACTGGCTTCCTTTATTGTAAAACCTGCTCTGGTGTTGTTTTTCTCTTTTTCACACTGACTCAATTTTTTTTTTTTTTTTTTTTTGCAAGCAGCTTGACTGAATTCCGTTCCAGAGGGAAGAGAAGAAAACACGTCAGTAAGGAGCTAATCATTGAGAAAAAGCTGAGCAACACTTAGGGACAGAGTCTTCTAACACCAAATGCCCACAGAGAGATGCAGCTCAGGACTGAGAGTCACACAAAGTCCGCAGTGCACTCTCTTTTCAGTACTTTCTGCTCCAAGATGATCTCTTTGTCATTAAGTTCACCTTGAACTCATTCAAACTGCAAGACTGGAGGAGAAATTCAGTCCTATGGTTAGGGCAGAGGAGCCAGAATGTTTGATTTCCACTCCTGATCGTTCTGCAGGTTTGTGTAAATCAATGTTGTTAGCAAAGTGTTTCACATTCTTCACATTGCTTTAAGACAACAGTGCAGTGCTATTATGTAAGTGTTTGCAGCTCTTGGTAATTGGAAACAGATTTTAATTTATTGCCATACACAGCATTTCCCTGAATCAGGAGACAAATATATCAAAGGTAGAACTCAGGAAAACATGGAAATACAAAGGCCTTTCTCTGGTAAACTGAGGACAATCAATTCTACTGAACAATCCATTCTCTCTCCCTGCAGTTCTCTTGCACCTTTCTGATGGGAAAGACGAAGGATCTCTGCCAGCAAGGACACCAGTCTGAGACTTCTGAATCAAAACAGTGTTTCTTGTAAAGCCACACTTAAGAGTCTAATACCAAAGTAGCTATTCTTGAAGGTGTGCAGAAAGAACTAGTAACACTGAAAACTAAATGTTGTTTCCTGGTTTGATCTGAACAATTAGCTGAAAATTCTGGGTTGTGGGGCTTGTTGCAGATTGAGAGAGGAGCAAGAGATAACACGAAATATTTCTATCATGCAGTCCTCATTGCAGCTTTTTCCCTAGAAGGGAGGTAGTCCGGGGGATTCTGTGTCTTAAATACATGCTAAAATGCATAGGCCATCCACTTCCCTTCATCTCTTGCCCATGTTCTGCGAGAAACACTGAAGACTCTACTCTTCCTTCTGCTCTTATTTCTATTTGTTTACAGTTTTCTTCTCTTTTTTCCACCTGCCAGTTTTCTTTCTGCATTCCCCACATTACCTCCTTTCTTTCTGCTTTCTGTCCCTGTTCTTTCTCTCCTAACCTTTTCGCTCATTTTTCAGAAATCTTCATTTGACTCAGTTCACACCTTGCTTTGCACAGTAGGGTCTCCAGCATTCCCTTCTGACTGTATCACTGACTTACACTTTGGTGACCTGCAGCTTCTTGGGAACCTTTACAGGGAAAGCCTTGCTGAGCCCCAGTGACCCCAGGGTGGATGTGCCTAATGATCCCAGGAATGGTGGGGAAAGGAGCTGTGCTGGGAGAAGCTCAGTGCCAGCACACTGGACAATATAGCTGTCAAACTAAGCCTATTGTGAGCATGTATGAACTGAATTTTTTCAGGGGCTCAGAGCTGTGTTTTGTTTGGAAGAACATAATGAAAACAGCTAGACACAACGTTGTCCCCAGAGTTACGTGTATAGCTTGATTTAGAATCATAGAATCATATAATAGTTAGGGTTGGAAAGGACCTTAAGATTACCTAGTTCCAACCACCCTGCCATGGGCAGGGAGACCTCACACTAAATCATCTCACCCAAGGCTTCCTCCTTTTCAAGCTTCAAAGCACAGAAATACTAGAACTTTTCAGATTAGTGTAGTACTGACTGTATTTTTTAATTATTTCATGTACACAAAATATTGCTTAACACTGGTCTTGGAAATTACTGGTTTTTGGGGGTTTTTAATTGAATCTTTCTGAAAAAGGTATCAATGTGAAACAAACATGGCCAAGGAAATTTCAGCTTGAAAGGTCCAGCAAGACTTTATTATGGAAAGTGTGAGGAAATTTTAATATGGAATATTAATACCTCTGCCTTCAATAATAATTTGAAAACTGAATATTAAATTACAGTTTAACAGTGAGTAATGAGCCATCACTTGTCAAAAATAATATTGTAGGAAGAGATCAGCTGTTTGGGAAAGCAAATGCCTATGGATTGACAAGGTTAATCATAAAAATGTGTGTATCACTGCCAAATTGTCAGTTGCTGAGTGACCCACAGCTGAAGAAAAGTATATGTGCCTAATGGACAGAATTTAATGATTTACCATCTGTGTGAAGTTTTCTTCAGTGGAGCGTGTAAGACCAAAATACAGGTTGTACAGACAAGAAGTAACCAGCTTTATTGGTGGAGTTCAGGTTATGATTAAGACATAGGTCTTAGTCCAGTTACTTGCACATAGGTAGATGCCTTGGGTTGATCAAGAAGCCCTTGGCTACCCTACAGCTGTTTCTACTGCTGGTCTGGAAGGAGCAGGTATCCTGACTGTGTCCTGTTGTCCAGCCCTGTGAGGATGTTTCCTATCAGCAGAGCATTTAAAAGAGTGCTACAAGTCCAGCTATGAACTGGTTTAAAACCTTGAAATGAGATTGAGCTACAACTCAAGAGACCTGCACCACATGTGTCCACAGGTACAGCAGATGTCTAAGCTCCCACTATAGATAGTAGACCTTAGGAAGTAATTAAGCTTATCAGCCACTACATAGTTCAGTCACCTAAACATGGGTGTCTGCAAACATTTGAGGTGCCATAGGGCATGTGAGACATCTGTGTGGGCAGGCAGATATGACAGATATGATAGAAAAATGAGACCTTCTGAAAGAGCATTCGTAGACCAGGCAAGATAAATCAGGGCTTCTCAAATGGCTTTACATTTACTTAGACAATACAATGTACCTGTCCATTTGGTCAGCTGATCTCTTTCTAGACTCAGGTAATATTGACTGCAAGCTCTATTCAATTGGCTGAACATAAATAACAATAAAAAGTTCCTTTATTTAGTTTTTATGTATCCTAATGGACTTGAAATAACTTAAAATAAAACATTCCCACCAATTAAATAAACTACATGTTTTATTTATGGAACAGTTTCTTCACGGGCACAAGGGTTGAAGACCAACCCAAAAAGATGATAAACAGATGGCTAAGGCATCTCACTCAAAATGGACAATGTTCTGTTTGCTTTGAGTGGATATTATTTGATTGTTTAGATGATTCTTGACATGTTTTTTGCATGTGGCAGGGTTTTTCTTTTTTCTGGTTGAAGGCCTTCATAATAGGATCTGCTCATGTCCTGTTGTGAAATTTCTTTTATGCTCCAAAACTGGGTGGTTAGATCCCAATTGCCATTTGGAAATTATCCATCCATATCTCTGTCTCTGCCAGGCCGCACCGACAAAGTAGACAGTGACAGACACCTGCACAAAGCAGTAGAACTCAATCCATCTATATGGATGGACTGGAAAGGCCAGGTTGTACAGGTCTTTGAGCAACCTGTTCTAGTGGAATGTAGACCCGTTGCAGGGGTTTGGAATTAGATGAGCTTTAGGATTCCTTCCAACCCAAACCATTCTGTGATTCTGTGATTTCCTTTTTTGCCAATTCTTAGAATAAAGTATTACTACCTCACCTACCTACCCTTCTCTAAGGCTTCCTTTAAACTAGACACCTAAGGCCCTTTTCTATGGACAAAAGAAAAACAAGCACCTTTAGTGTGCAGTCCACGTGACCTTTAGATGTCTACATTAAAAGATGAGTCTTTTGACTGGAAATACCCTTTGTAGTGTGCAAAGTGGAATCTAGACTACTTTAGATGGCATCTAAAGTTAGGGCTGCTGTTCTCAGCTGCAAAAAGGATACTTCGTTTGACTACATAAAAGGGTGCTTTGTTTGTCTATACCATATATTTAACATTTTTCTTTTCCAAAAGATTTCTTAAAAAAGTCTCCCCAAAACTATAAGTATATGCTGATCAGATGTGGGTTATGGCTTATAGTCAGCTTGGTTACATTTTTGCAGTTGGGAGGAGTGTCTCCATTGAAAACAAAACAGATAAATGGATTCTCAGTTGTTTTTCAACTTAGTTATGCATTCTGGAGCTGCTTCATAATCATAGAATAAATCAACTATATTATTCATGCTGGGAAGACAGAAAATGACATAAAATTATGGAAAAGAAGCCAAAGCTTTTCATGTTTGCAACTTTTTCCCCAGCTAAACAGGTCAGGTCCCTCCTAACCTATTTTTGTATTTTCCTTCCAGCTTATATTATTCCACCCTAAAATAGTTTAGGTTATACTTCTAATAATGGAAAAACACATGAGGCGCATTTTATGTGATACAAAAATCCTCTCCAGAATTTATTTTCCCCTGTACATTGCAGAGTACCACATCTGGCTTCAAGCAAATTCCATTAATGCAAGTACAAAATACTCTTTTTTCCGTCTTTTGCCTTGCATAAGTGACAGTTACACAGCATGTTAGAAGTGATGGAGGCATTCACCAAGTGGTATGGACTTCTCATTATAGTCGAATGATTACTAGGGTGACTTATCAGTCAAAAGGCATTATATTCACCATGGCTATGGTGTAATTAAGCACAGATGAGACCCACAAGCAAGCATTGCTCTAGGAAATAAGGTTCACATGACACTGAATAGAAGGAGCTTTCTGAGGAAAGGAGGTAGGACGAAACTTACTTTGGTACACATGATTTCTCTGAGCTGTCCCAAGCCACTAGCTTGCAGTGCTTTCCCAGAGACCAACCTGTGACACGTTGTAGGAAGACACTTTATTCTTCCACTAGCAGACAGAAACAGTACTTGTTGTCTGTTGGTTTTTTTTCCAGAGAGTCATTTGCTGTGCCTGCATTTAGCATATATTCCAGATGTGGCAAAGTTCACTCTGACTAACTTCTCCCTAGTGAGACAAGGAGGCACAAAAGCACAAAATGTAATCAGTTCTAAGCAATGTTAAGTGTGATGGCTTTGTAATGGAAAATAACTGCGGTGCTTGAAGATAGTTGACATAGTTTCAGGTCCTTAGGACCTTACTACAAAAGGTGTAAGAAAAGCAGAATAGAAAAACAGGACCTGGGGATCGGGAGTATCCGGGACTAGCTGATGTCCAGGATGGGAGCAGTTAACTGATAAGTAGAAGGACAGGATGATTGCTATGTCTATAACGTTAATTAGGCTGGTTATGAAGATTGTTGGGAAAAGTAAACTACCCTTAAAGACCACCACATTTTTGTATGCATGCCGGAAACTTTCTGGAAAATGATGTAATATGACCAGTGACCATATTAGGATGGCCTGCATGGCAATACGGGGACACACGTTAGGAGGAGCTATCCTCCGTGTCTCCCGGCGCCGCAATAGAGAACACTTGCTTGTCAACTTGAAACTCTGTCGACGAGTTTGTTCCTAGAGTTTTCTCCGAATCACTAGTTAAAGTTACCTGGAGTAGTTCGCTCAGAAACAAACCAAAGCATATTTCCCTTAGACAGGCTTCTCACTGAGATACTATGAAGGAAAATCTCATTTTAGAGACGGAGAAAAAAAACTCAGAGAGTACTCTTTTGCCTAAACAGAAAACTGGAACACAGTCCTGATGTCCCAGGTGCCAGCTCAGCACTGTTATCACTGGGAATGCAAAAGGCATGTTTATTTATTGCACTGACAATTCTGTAGGCTGCACTACCTCCTTGCACTGGTCCCCTTGCCTGATATTGCAGTTCTTTGAAACATTATGGCATCTCCCTGGTGCAAAAGAGAGAAATGCTGCTTACTGCAGCTCATTAAAAAAGAAATCAGTCCACTCTTTCAGAGGTTAAGTATAGTGTCTGGGCACAGTCTGAGAGCAAAACTCAGCCTACCTGAATATCCAAATCGGGTTCAATCTTCAGAAACCTATATTCATGCTTTACCTGTATTTCTTTATAGAATTTTTGAGAACAGAGGTCCAGTTCTTTCCCCAGAGGGAGCTGCATTCCCTAATAGATGATAGGAGTCCCTACTTCTCAGATAAGTCTGTTAAGTTCACAAAGTTCACAAATTAAGTTCTGAGATTTCAAAATGCAGCTATTATGGAAATAGCTATTGTTATTCTTGCTTTTAATAGCTGCTGACAATCGTGAATATTTTAAGGATTAGTGCCAAATAAGAAGCTGTGTTTAAGAATAGAGCTTTTCAAATACACAAGGACTCTATTATGTTTTGGGCAATTTTGTGAGAAGCTTTATGTTGGTGTGTTTGGACTATCATCCGAGAAACATCTGGTGGAAGGGGATCAGACTGATACAACAAAGACTGGCAGTCTTTCTTCATGTCCCCTTGTGGAGCCAGTTTATGGTTTTGGTTGTGCTAAAGATGTTCTACACTTCATCTTTGCAGGGCTTTATCGAATTTACTTGAGCTGTCTGAAACTCAACATTTCCATTTCATGTCAAAGTTTTACAGTGTATTTTTGTTCTCAGTATGAACAAAGCCACAACTATAAGAAATTTCCTGCTTGTTTAGAAAAACATTGCTTTAAAAAAAACATGTATGTATGTATGTGTGTACACAGGAAACTTCACTTCAAAATTAAATTGTTACTTCAAAACTTATTTTGGGTTTCTTTTTGTCTCTGTATTAGTTCATTATCTCCTGACATAATAGCTCTAGTAGTCCAGGATATGGCAGATCTCATCACACTGTGTCTTGTCAGGATGTGGTCCAGGTAAGGATTTTATTACTAGGCAACCAAGCAGGCAGTTTCCAGTGGATGAGATTCAACTACAAGTACCTAATTTGGATATCTTCTTTGCGTAGTGACAAAATCAGAGCTAGTGGCCAAATTCCTGGTTTGGAGAAAGATTTCCTATAGCAAACAGAGCCCACAGGGTAGTGCACATCACTCTGAAGTAAGTACCTCTAGGCAAGTGAATTGCTTTCCACTCTTTATTGCCTGTATTGACTAGTTCTTCATTGTGTATTACAGGACCCTACAGTCTGTTATAGACATGTCCATTTAGTTTTGAAATGGATGCTGAATTTAACCCTACAGTGTTCACCAGTGGGATAGGAGCTTTCTGAGAACAAAGTAATGACAATAATTTGAAGCCGCTTGTCCATTTAATATTGTGATCTTTGGAATATAATTGAGGCTATTTTGGACCTGTCATCCAGAACATATAACCAGAGCAGAGTACTTCAGAGGCTATCTTGTCACTGCAAAAACTTGATATATTTTTAAGCTGTTAATATGAAATCTTACTGAAGTAAATTTTGTAGTTCATGCAAGACAACTCAAAGCCAACTGGATTTACGTGAACCTGTTTCTGCTAGGATCTTGTGTTGACTTAGCTGTTTGATTTAGCAATCAGATATAAAAACACAACATTTTTGAAGCTTGTCTAATGAAGATGCTTGGAGTGAAATTCTTTCTAACCGCATGTCAATGTCTGAAGCTGAGAAAATTACCTCAGGCTCCCTTTATTGTCAATGGGAAGAAACAGGCATTTAGAGTGTGAGTCATCTGACCTATTTTAGATGTCCATTTTAGAGTGATGAGTTCCAGATAAAATGCTGATTTCTCTTCATTGAGCACCAGAGAAGCAGAGGGTGATTAACTTAGATGTAGATGTCCAATGGGATTAGATGAACACATTCCATCCCCACTTCAGAGTACAATGAGGGTATGCTTCGCTGTATCAGCAGCAATAGCTTTATCACTCAACAAACACCATGGCTGATAAGGGTTCTGTCCCGAGGATCTTCATGGAGATGAGAATAGCCACTGGAACTGGAGCTCTGTTTCCAGTCGAGAATGATTCATAGCCCACTGTGGTCAATGGGAATCTTTCCACTGGCTTCAGTGGGCTTTGCAAACCCTGGGGTTTCGGCATACATTAATTTAGCAGCTGGGTGCCACAGTTCAAGATAACATCATTCTTCTGGTTTTTATTATTAATGTTTTGCCAAAAGTCAGCACTTTTATGGCAGAGCTGGCAGAACAAAGTGAGTCATAGACTAATATGGGGGCTTAATCAGTCTTAGAGGCTGTGTCTGTGCTATCCTGTTAGCATGCATTAGCACAATTCCTTCCCTTAGTTACCTGAGTCTCCTCTGGTTTGGTCGATCTAGACCAGAGTCTTCACCATCACAACAATCAATACTTAATCCCCTTGTCCATCTAATCTATGGCTGCTGCTCATCTGTTTTTACAAAGAATAGCTTCCCCAACCACTCTGAGTGTTAGCCACCTTCCTCAAGGAGCCCCAGCAGTCTAGTCAGCTGGGTCATGAGAGAGATGAATAAGTTAGGCAGTCTATTTTAAATGGATTATATAGGTTCTTATTATGATATGTGAAGGGCAGGCAACCTCCAGCTGAAGATAGATAGGATGACGTTTCATATGGAGGGTGCCTGTCTCTGTGATGTAAGGGATGCCTGTGGGCAACTAACATTTATAGGACTGTAACCAGAATGTGAATCCTTCAATAACTGTTTCCCTGGCATATGATCTCTATCCTTTCATCATTTGGACGTCTTGAAGCCTACATATCAATACCAAGTCTGATGGATTAAGCAAACTATCTGGACTGATCAGTGGACTGAAAGTACCTTTGAAAAGAATTCAAATTATAGAGTCATAGAATTGCAGACCCACAGAACGGTTTGGATTGGAAGGGACCTTAAAGATCATCTAGTTCCAACCTACCTGGCATGGGCAGGGACACCTTCCACTAGACCAGTATACAAAACTTTTGGGTTAAAACCACATGTTCTTTCTCTCTGCCAGATTGGCAGAGCTGTAACTTATATGATAGAGAACAGGTAAGAGGAAATACATTATTGAACTGGATTAACAAAGCTTGAAACTTCATTAATTAACAACATGAAATGATATTGTAGCTTTTGGGGGCAAGTGAAGACTTTGCAAAGAAAATACGAAGGTTCAAGGATTTGCCTTATTTTCATGGCTTTATGGGTGCTTTTGCAATACTTATACTTTTACTGACCCCACTGTTCCAATCTTCCTTTTCAGTTTCTGGGAAAGATTACTCTTTTGTGCCTGGAGAGTGCCACAGAGAATGTTCTGTTGCCTTACTAGCAGAGCCTTACAAGTACCAACAATTTTCTGCAACAACAAAGGGTCAAATTCATGTTCCCTCTGTTGCCCAGGTCTGTGTAATAGTGACTTTCACAGTCAAACTGAGATCATTCAAATACTAATAACATCATTGTCCTAATTGTGTTTCTTCAGGAAAAAAACAGCAATTTAAAACCTTTGGGAAAACAATGAAAGTTGAACAGCTAAAATACTTTTTAATTTTCATGATTCATGGCTTTTGAATGGTCTGAGGAATTTCATATTTTTTAGTTATGGAAACAAGTAGAATATAAAAAAAGTTTAAAGCCTTAACTCAAGATTAGAGACACCTAGGTTCCAGTTTATCCTTTCCTATACGGTTCTTGTGTTGCCTTGAATAAGTCTGTCCAGATGGGATTCAGCTCAATCAAATCTAGCCACCTCAAAATGGGTGGTTTGTTTAAGACACCTCTTTGGCTTCCTGTAACATCAGTAGGCACTTCCAATGACAACTGATCTCATTCAGACAAGGTGGATATTTCTCCACCAAGAGTGCCTTTCACCACTGACTCTAGAAAAAGTCTGGAGGACCAGTTTAAACTAGATCTGAAGCTTTTAAATGATTTTATTTAGCTGAAATAAATTCTGTTCCAATGTTAAGTTTATAAAATCCATTTAAGTACATGTGACAGAAAAATAGTTTAATATATTCAGTTATCGGCAAAAATAGATTATTATCCTGTCAATTCCACACATTAAAGTGGTCACAAGTCAGTAACAAAGAAATGGTGAGTGAAAAAAGCATTGTAATTATGGATTTTTATTTACCTCATGGCTTTTGTGCCTGTTGTATTCAGGCTGTCAGAGTTTTTTCTAAATAACTGTAATGGGTAAAGACGGCCTAGAATTTTCCCTTCTGAATGAATACAGAGATTCTCTCCTAATGAGGAAATGGAGTCTACAAACAAAGAAGCAAACAAACATGTTTGCAACACAGACTAAATATAAAATGCTCTTGGGGAGGGATTTTCCAAGTGACAAGCATCCCTACTTCCAGACATGCTGAAGTGTGCCATGGGGACCTTTGACCGCATCTGCTGATGTGAGTTCAACAAGCCCCCAGCAACAAGCCCCTTCTGCCCCCAAACTCTATGCTTATGAGTAAACAAAGCCATCAGCTCTGCTCTGAGCAGCAGGGCAGGTGTAGCACAGTTCAGATCTACGTGCCTGAACCTTCTTCCTACCCAGCACAGGAAGGAAACTGCCCACCATGAATGCTCCTTGGCACACTGGTGTCCTTTGAATCATGTCCATACATTGCCTGAGGGAATGCTGTTTTGCACAGGCCGGAACTCTGCCGCAAATTTTGCTAGTGATTTAAAAGATACAAAGACGAAGAAAGCTTTATTGACATCCATAGTTTAATCTGGGGGTATTAAGGCCCAGAAAGATTTGATCACTTGCCGAAAAGCAGACAGGAAGACTGTGGCAAGGCAAGGAAATGAACCCAGCACTCCCCAGGGCCATAACCACAAGACTTTGTTGTTTTTTCTGAGCCTAGGTTCATCTCTGTTTTTTTTCAGTGTAATTGGGTGCAGAAAGTATTCATAGTTGCTATTGCTGTTTTTAAGCATGGTCTGTTACAGAATAATCTGAACCATGGTCTTAAAAGTGAGATAATTTTTTTTCTGATGTACAGCAGATTATTTAAGTAGCGGAAAAATTTCTGTTGTACCTACCTAGAGCTGCAGAAGGCTGCAGTGATGCATAGCTTTTCTGAGACCTGTTGTCTTCTTACTAGTTTTTCAATGTAAAGTGGCCCTTGGAAGGTAATCAGAAGGATAACACAATATTACAAAAGCATAGCCAAGCACCATTTAAACATGGAGGAAATAGCTCTAAGTTTCTCTGTGCAAATACCGGGAATATCCACTAAATGTTTAACTTTCCCCCGATCCCACTCTTGTTTCCTGTTAAGTATCAAGAGCAATGAGAAGAGTACCTGACTGCAAGTTAATAACACTTGCAGGAATTATTTTTTGCAACTTAGATGATCTCTTATATCCCTGCAAAGGGCATTTTACATCACTGCAACGAGGCAAGGGAGTGCCAAGAAGTAAACCCTAAAAAGCCTTCCAATGCAGAAGCGTGGGATATGCTTCCTGGGAGCAACACATAGCTGCAGCTCACTTAACCTGGAAAACTCAGGCAATTGAAATGCTAGTGCCCAATATCTAATAGTAACACAAAAGTAGTATAGTAATTTCTCTTCTTTGCCTCACAATCCTGCTGTGTGCCAGTTTGAAGCTTGGCAGTTTTGTATAGCAAGGATTAAACACTACATGGCTTAAAGGGCCAAAAGACCATGGAAAGGAAAGCAAAGCAGAATAGCTGACTTCTCTCACTCATATAAATATAATCTGAAGGCTGAAAAACAGGCCTGAACATGATTTTGCAAATTTGATAAAGACCTGAAAAGTGACAGAGGGTTTTCACAAGAGGCTTCTGGTGCCATTCCTGTTGCTTGAGACTGTTAAACTCACTCAGCCAAGCAAGAAGTTTCACATGAAGGTTAAGAACCAGGGAAGTTGCCTTAGCTGTGGGTTGTTACATTAGGAGTTGCTGGGCAGGCAGCTATGCTGAATGTTCTCCTAGAGAGGATCACTATTAAAGTACTGTTGGTGCCACTACAGCTCATTGTAGGGCAGAAGAGATTTGTTATCATCATGTCTCTGTTGTGCCTACCTACCTACCTCCTCTTTCTTTATTGAACAAAGAAACCTGTTCTTTTCCTTTAAAGAGAGTATCCCCATGAATTTCCTTTCATATTTTGCACTATATTTTTGTAGGATTTAGGCCCTCGTCTATTTTTCTTTTCCAAGTCTAAATAATAAGTTGTAATCCTGGCATTTCTGAATTCTCAGCGTGGGTCCGTTTATAAATTAGTAAGAGTAAAATTAGCCAAATCCTAGCATGAAAGAAAATTGGCCTCCTTCTTAAAACTATTGTTGTATCACAATGGTGCTGAGAGGCACAAGCCAATAATGTGCAGCACTGTTAACCAGACAGCAGAAATAGGAGATCAGTCAGACCTTGAAAAATGTGGGATCTCTGTGGATAAATCAGAGGCAGAAAGAAGAAGAAAGTGACTTGATGAGTGTTACACAGTAGGCAACAGAGAGGCCAGAGCAGTACCATTGAGTTCATCTGTAGCGCGTATGTATCCTCGCACCCTTGAATTCCACTGTCTGTCTGCACTGGATGCACAGCCATGCTTGCCTTGGTGTCACACCCCTGGTCTGCTGTATTCCTGCCTTTCTGGAGAAACTGGGAAAGGGAATAGAGGCAAATGCACCTTGGACCTTTGGTCCTTCACACTAAAAATCCAAAGAGTGCCCAGAGACCCCACGGTGTCAGCACAGCTGGGTTACACCATTTGGGTAAGGAATACCAGGATATACTTCATCTGTGTCCCCAAAAGTAAGAAAAATACCTTGATCTCTCCCACTCTTGTAACTTTGCCTTCTGACCACCTTTAACTAGATCTAACAAGCTCCCTTCAAAACAGTTCCCCCTTTCCCTCCTTCAGTGAAGCAAGCATCACCAACACAAGCACAAATGCAACCAATGGAATCTACCAGAGGTGGCGCTGGATGGGGTTCATTTTCCTCATACCTGTGTTCAAAAGGTCCCTCAAGTATTTGCCATTCCATATGGCCCTGCACGTTAAACATCCCCATTTGTGGCCATCACTGCCACAGCCTGCTTTGTCCTGTCTTAATTCTGCCAGATCCTAGTCCTGCTATCAAAGTTAAGGAACAAAGAGAAGGACCAGTTTCACCTGTGCTGCTGGAGTGATGCTGCCTCCCATCATGGTTCTGGATTTCCCCACAAAGAGGAGAGGTTTGAGTTTTGTCACTCAAAAGAGGTAGGAGTGAGCACAAATCAGCACTGGGTCATCTAAGAAAGAGACAAAGAGCAGAGATGGGACTAGCCTTGAAGCTGAAGACATGGCCTTCCTGCTCCCAGTGCTGCTGGAGGGATCTGAGCAGGTATAGTCCCAACGCTACACACTGTGATCCCTTTCTAAGGTCTGACTCCCAGTGGCATGATTGCTATTTTTCTACTTCCAGGACACTTCTGAGCTTAGGATCACAGTCAAGTCTTTGTTGCCACCATGCTACAGTTACACAGTATCAGAGAATCTTGAATGATTTAATCTGTTCACTGGCTTTTTGGGGTGTAGAGTGGCTGCAATGCATTGATTCCCAGTTCACCCTTCTTTTTAGCTATGCTTCTGCATGCAGTCTGTCTGGAGGTGTGCAGAGGATGACGATACAGAGCTACTGCGCAGGAATGTTCTTGTGGTGGTAGAGTTATGGGTGGCTCATTCTACAAATTGTATGACTTCTTTCCATGGTCTGAATGGCAGAGAAGAACCATGAATAAATAGAGTCCAGGACCAAAATGCAAAGGAAACTCAGTACTGCTAGCTACTGAAAACAACTGTTAAGAATTGGTTGAAAAATTACTTAAATTGCAAGTGTACCCTCATGATTATTTGTGCAATACCCAGCATAACAGGACAGAAATTTGTCTTTGCCTGAAAATGAAGGGATCAGTTCTGTTCATACTACTATTAAACTGAGGTCTCAAATACTGTCACTATATTAAATATAAGCAGGTTTGCATTCTTCAATTCCACACCATGGGCAATATATTTTATTCTTGTCTTTTCATAGAATGGTTTGGGTTGGGAAGGACTTTAAAGATCACCCAGTTCCAACCCCCTGCCATGGGCAGGGACACCTTCCACTAGACCAGGTTGCTCCAAGCCCTGTCCAACCTGGCTTTGAACACTGCCAGGGATGGGGCAGCCACAGCTTCTCTGGGTAACCTGTGCCAGTGACTCACCACCCTCATAGTGAAGAACATCTTTCTAATATCTAATCTAAATCTCCCCTCTTTCAGTTTAAATCCATTCTCCCTTATCCTATCCCTATATGCTCTTGTAAAAAAATCCATCTCCTGGTTTCTTGTAGGCTCCCTTTAGGTACTGGAATCTGCTAAGATCTCCCTTGAGCTTTCACTTCTCCAGGCTGAACAACCCTTTCCTGACATTATAGTATTTTTCATTTTATGTTAGCATCTTTGGTGCCGTTTCCTTTCCACTCATAGTGTCTTCTCACACCTTTGAAAGAAATAGTTATAATATGCTTCATACTTGAATGTTGAATTAACCTTTTCATATCTCATTAGCACCTTTCTCTTCCCACCTCATGCTATGTTTCTACTTTGTCTTTTCAGATTGCTTCTTAAATTAGTCCTTTTCATTTTGTATTTGCGAAATATGAAAACAAAAAAAAAAAAAAATAACCCCCCCCATCCCTGAGAGGGCATCTTATTGCCCAGTTGAAAAGAGCTGGCTTGTCACATCAAAGACACATCTTTACTCTGCATGTGACTTTCCTCACAGGTGTACATCTTGACCTCTCTTTTTCACCAATGTGTTATGAGTATCAATGTTTACCAGATACAAACAGATGGTGACATTGTTGTTTAATAAATGTGAGCTTCTGGCTTTAATTCTATGTTATACTTACCAGTCCTAGTGTGGAAGTTGTACAAGTTTTTTTGTTTCCTCATAACTCAATCACAGGTCATTGATTTAGTGTTAAAATTGCTGCTTTAACTCCTCACCTCAGACTCCCAGTAGCATTAAACAACTCTTAAAAGTGAAGAATAGAAGTGATACAAGAAGTCTTGAGGTCCTCTTTCAGGCCTTTGTGTACAAGATGGTCTTGGGTTTGTAGCCTGCTCTGGGGTCAAACACTCACCAGAATAACAGCTCCAACACAGTTCTTCTGGGGGAGTCTCTAACTGCTGTGGTAGAGAGCTGTACTCACTTTGACTGGGTTAACCAACAGCCAAGTATTATATGTTAAAATGGTTTTAGTAAAAGAGCAGAATTTATTGATCCAAACTGGATTCTTCAACAGGGCAGCTACCTTCAGTTACTGTGGAGGGAAGCTAGGGAGGTCAGTGTCCCTAGACCAAATTTAGACTTTGTAAATAACCCCTCAGGCAATAACATGCAAGTCTGTGCAGACATCCAGAAGAAAACAATTAACGAATTACTATGCTTGAGGTTGCAAATACCAGCTTAAACAATATTTGGTTGTTGAAAACATACAACTTCATGAGCAGACTGAGAATTCAACTTAAATGCTCATTCTGGTTTGCAGAAGTGGAGATGAAAGCTAGAAGCTCAGCTAGGGGTCCCAAAGGTGAGCCTCAAAAAGTAAGACTGCAGAAATAGACCAATAATTAAATTAATGGAATCTGTAGGAATTCCTGGATAATATGATGAGGTTGTCTCCTCCAAGGAGGAGAAAAAGGTGGCATCTGTTAATGAAAAAGCTTGAGTGTGCGTCATAGCAAACTTGTTTTGAGGAGAAGACACCCAAAAGGGGCTCTCCAAACAGACTGTTTGCAGTACTCTGTTCAGCTAGAAATCTCAGTCTTCACAGAGAGTAGATTTGGACAGAGCAGCCACTGATAAACAGGAATAACAAAGCCATGCTCATCTTCTAAATGACAAATGACTATTTTTGATAGACATGAATTCTGTGCAGGTAGGGACATAGCTGCATAGCCCTATTCAGGTATAGGAGATATCAGTGCTATTGATATATAGTACCAAACTAAACCTAATATTCTTGGTTCAAACAGCTCCAAACATTGAGACACTTTATCTCTGCAAAATGAACTACCATATACTGGCAAAATGATAATTCAGAACAACTCCCTTATTCAGAATTCAGGATACTATTGTTTTTTCCTTGTGGAAAATAACAATAGAGTTGTAGGACATCCTAACTTGGTAGCATCAAGTAATTACTCAACCCACATCCTGTTTTACCTCAACAATAGGAACTTGTTCATATATATATATGTTTACATCAACATGTATATATTTAAATCATACATATATATGTATGATTTTATGGTAAGTTCACTTTTTGTTCAAAGTCTCATATAAATTTTAAAAAGTGAGCAGGTAGCAACTTTATTCTTCTGTCTAATTCAAAGAGTACTTTAAGGGCAATTTCACAAAACACTTCTAAAATATGATCCCCTCAAATTGGGTCTGTCAGGATGCATAAACTTTGACTGTGCTTTGGTTGTAAACAGATAATCTAGATTGATCTGCTGTGCAGAAAGATAATGCTGGGTACAACTTGCAATTGTTAAATGACACAAGAATAATGCACTGGATTTGGGATCGGTCAGCTCTTCTGGCTTTAATCATTTATTTTCTTTTCTTCCATTTTATAACTGAGCTGTTGATGTAATCCTACCCCATGTGAATGCTAATTTCAGGATTTCACAATAAATGAAATGCCATCTAAACCAGCATGAAATATCCTCACAGTTTAAACTAAGGTGCCCACAAATGTTGGACAAGGACTAGGCTCCTGATGTAGCCAATGGGGTATCCAGGGAGTAATTAAACTCTCAGCAAAATGTTTTAAACTTGACTCTGGTTTCTTTTTGCTTGCCTGAAGAAATTTAATGTCTTATTTCAGTAGAGAGAGGGTGGATCATGCAGCAAGTGGGAAAGCAGGAGACCTGTCTTGGATTCGGTGACATCAGGCTCCTTGAACTGAGTCCTCTGTTATGTTTTCACCAAGAAAGGCCAAAAAAACCCCATTAGGTGAGCTATGTAGCACAGGCCAGTAAACTTTCCAAAGAATTTTTTTTATCAGCATTATAAGCTTTGCTTGACCATTAACAGTCCTTTAAAAGTCACTTCTCATCCAGTGACTGCCCACCTTGAGAATGTATTTCTCAGCTAAATGTTTGCACTCAGGATAAGAGCAAAACCACTGGGCAACGCCTGTACCAGGGAACTAAACAGGATCACTTTGCCTTTGAAACTGATGACTTTACTGCCTACTGGGAATGGTCCTGGGCTCATTCAGCTGACCTGTGCCTGGGAAAGACTTAGGGCAGTGCTAGCTGGCTCAGCCCAAAACAGTGCCAGCACCCGTTCTGTGAATTTAGCAAGGTGACAGTTGAATTCCAGCATCTTGGTGGATTTAACAGTGTTAGGTTTACAGTTGGAGTTGATGATCTTAAAGGTCTTTTCCAACCTTAATGGTTCTGTGGGTATGTGGTTCTTCTGATCTTTGTGGTGATCTGACATTGTTTAATTTACCAATATTATGGTTTTGTGTGCACTAAACAGGATTGTCAGATTGCAGCAGTCTTCTACTTTCTGTCACAGGATTTACTGTGCCTTGCTGATGTTAGCAGACATTTCTTCCCCAAATTGGGATCAAATGCTGACTTATAGAATCATAGAATCGTTAGGGTTGGAAAGGACCTTAAGATCATCTAGTTCCAACCCCCCCTGCCGTGGGCAGGAACACCTTATGCTAAATCATATCACCCAAGGCCTCGTCCAACCTGGCCTTGACTTTCTTGAAAAGATTACACTGTTTTGATCAAGCTATTTAAGACTCCCTTATAAGCATGTTTTTGAGACATCATATCTGTAATTTTTTAGCCTTTGCTGATAGACGTTCCTTTTATAATTAATATTGTCTGTCCTACCTTCCTAGACTAATACAAAACTGATACTCAGTTATACACACAAGGCTTGAGAAGCTTTGCAACAACCAACCACATTCAGCTGAATATCTGCTGCCAGAGAACATGGTGAAGGATAACTGGACTGAACATCTCACCAGTAGGTGCTTGATTTCTTGCGTTAGGTGGTATCTTCAGTCATAAACCATGTGAGACTTTGAAGGAGACCACAAAGGGGCACTGGAACAAATTGTACACGACAGAGCTCCACCTGTTGTGGAGTCTCCATCCTCAGAGATATACAAAATCCAACTGGACACAGCCTTGAGCAATCTGCTGTACCTGATCCTGTGCAGCAGTCTTGGACTGTATGACCTTCAGAGGTGCCTTTCATCCTCAGTGATTCCATGTGCTCTTTTCATTGAATTGGGGTTTGGAACATCAGTTTCTCTTCACCCAGATAAGATCAAAGTCCCTCCTACCTGTGTTTTCTTCCCTCTACCAATAACTCGTGCCTTCCTAGCTGTCCAGTCTATACAGTCTCATAACCTTTTTGTCTTACCTGTTCAGATTTTTCAGACCAGCAGTTTCTGCCATTGAACTAGAATTTTATAAATTCTGGAGAAGAACCGGTGGACTGTTCCATCTCCTAGTGCTTACCTATGCCATGAGTACATACTTCATTGTGCTTCTGCTGACTTTGGAGTGATGTGATGTTTGGGGAAATTTTCAGAAGCACTTGAGCCAACTAAACATAAGCCAGCCTCTGTCAAGAAGTAGCTTACCATAGGGCAGTGGTTTCTGAGGATAAAATCATAGAACCATAGAAGGCTGGAAGAGACATCAAGGATCATCTGGTCCAACCTTTCTAGGCAAAACATTGACTTTGACTAGATGTCCCAGCACCCTGTCCAGCAGAATCTTAACAGCGTCCAATGCTGGGGCTTCCACAAGTTCCCTGGGGAGATTATTCCAATGGCTGATTGTTCTCACTGTGAAAAATTTTCTTGTGACCAGTTAGGATCCCCCCAGGAGTAATTTGCCCAGTCTTCTTTAAAAACAAGGACTGTGTCTGTGGCAGCAGAATTAGTGGTGAATTTGGTATGTGAGATCTCTGTTTAGAGGTAGACGCAGATTTACTAAGAACAAAACTCATCACACCTAACATGCTGGCAGTGGGGTCATGGTCCCAGGTACAGGGATTTTGTTTCTCTGAAGTGATAACCATACCCTGAGCAGCACCTCTGTGAGATCAGTTCACTTTATAGATGTAGCTAGCGAGCAGTACTGAACCACCACTGCCCCTGCAGTTTTGGGTTGGTTTTATTTTTTAAACTATAGCTGTTAATTGCAAAATACATTAATAACCTTTGGAGCAAGAGCTCCCTTCAGCACCATACTAGAGAGTCAGATACCACTTGGTTTTTCTCCCTCCAATCTTGTGACCTAGGTGTGGAGCAATCCAGCTTCAAGTGGAGAGGAAAGCATCTCTCTGTTATGCCATTTTTCTCGCCCCAAAGTATCAGTAACCTGCAGAATAAATGCTCTTACAGGAAAAACATATACACAAGTCTCTGAAACCAGAGGAAGGAACTAATTTCTCCATTTCATGCAGGATGGATAAGCTTTTAGGGCAAAGGAGGCCTGAGAAGGCTACAGGTGCTGCTGAGCCCTGTCCTATACGTGTTGTGCTGCATGCAGTTGGGTGCTGAATTAAACTCCTCAAAGTCTTCAGTGCAAGGATCCCTGGGGTGTAAATCCAGACAGCTTCAGCACAGGAGCACAGATACATGCAGCAAAGATGAGGTGGTAGCATATCTGTGTGTATGGTCAGTTTTGCTTTCTGGTGAAACTCAAAGCTTTTGAAGTCTCTCAGATTCTTAAGGATTCCAGAATTCAGGATGTTACTGCTATACTTAAGCACATAAATTCCACTTAGAATTGCACATGAGATCCCTATGTGCTCTTGCGGATCTTAAAATTCCCTAAGTCTGAACAGTGTAAAATAGGCCAAGCTGAGAATGATGCTAATGCAGTTTAGCATATCTAGGCACTGGAATTAAATAATTTAGATAATTTAGAAAGATCAGCTCTTCAATGTGCTGGCTGGGTGCTGCCCAGCCTAAAAGTAAAGTTAATGGCATTGCAACTAGAGAGATGTAAATTGTGTACACTGAAATCAAGACCTCTGTATGTAAATTGACAGATGAGTCTGTAACACATTTGGAGACTGGAGCAAAACTCAGCATTGTTTATAAAGACTGAGAGAGCATTATGACAATTGTAGGCTCAGATATTACAAGGAGAAGGTAAGCTTGGATGTGAAGCACTGCTCTGGTTGCTTGCCAGGTAAAAACACTGATATGTCACTGGAGTGAAATCAGAGCTTGGTTTTGCTGGGGTGCTCTGCAGACTGGACTGAACATCCTCTGGTTCTGCTCTGGAGCAGCTCTGAAAGTCAGTGGTGTGACTGACCCTTCTGAATCCCCACAGCAAACAGCTTTCCTCTAAACACTTCAGCATAGAGATCCACCTCCCCAGCCTCGTACTTCCCAGCCATAAAGCTGAAAACCAAACATCCCATTCCCTGCCTCATCCATCAACCTGAATTAATTCCCCAAGGCTGCCGCTGGTTGAACAATATATTTTGCTCAGCAGTAGCAGTGTGGGGGGTTTGAATTGTGAAGTTTATTGACTAGCCCAGGAGCAGAGCGCTGTGAGAAGAGGGGTGGGTGGAGAGATGCTCTGCCAGCCAGGCAGGCGGGATCGCTCTTTCAGTGGCTCAGCCTAGCTTTCACTCTGTCTCCCCAGGGAGGGAGCCTTTCTCTCACTCCAAGCTTCACCCCTGCCGCACAAGAGGGAGGGAAAGAGGAGAAAGCAGAAGGGTCCCTTCACACTGACAGCACCCAACTGCCCGGCTCACATCTGCAGCAGGCAAACCATGAGGAAGAGTCTCTTTGCCCCTACAGTCAATTCACCTTTGGTTTAAAGCCTTCACCCACTTCCACAAGGAACAATGGAGGAGCAGTACATTTCCAAACTCCACCCGGTAGTGGATTATGGAGCTGGGGTCTTTCTTCTGATCATAGGTGAGTTCTGCCTTCACAGCCTGCTTGCTTGCTTGAAGCCTAGGAACAGACACACTGGAGCTGCCCTGGCTGTGCTGCAGTCAGTCAGAGGAAGCTGGAGGGAAATGATAGCACATCTGTTCCCTGTTTAGTGCCTTCAGGTTGGTTGGATGTCAGGATTAATCTCTGCTCTCAGATTTGCAATCTTTTGTTTCCATGCTGAAGACTTGCCAGCACAAGTTTGCCTCTGTGGCATCACAAGTATTTGAACTGTCTACTGCTTATCCTAGCATCTCAGCCCCATTAACTGAGAGATGAAGCAGCTCATTTCATGAGGCTGATCAAGGGAGAATAACTTTGGTCTGACCCTTGGCAGGGGGAGAGCTGTCATTATGCTTGAAAAGCAGCTGTGTCTTGGGAGAATAAAACGGTATAAAATGACAAAAGGTTTCCAATTAGCAGTTCTAGTTTTTATAATGGCCTGTTTGCTCTGCGGAAGGCATATTAAAAATTAAATACAAGTGGGGTTACCTACCAGTGTGCTCCAGCATGGTTTTAGCTAAGTGTTTACTTCCTTGTCTGTTTGTTGCATATACCCAGGTGATTTGGTTACTGCTGTTGTAGATTTGGAGAGGAGCAGAACTGGTTTAGGCATGCACTCCAACTGAATTTTGCTAAGATAGAATCATAGAATAGTTAAGGTTGGAAAGGACTTTAAGATCATGTAGTTCCAACCCCGATGCAAGTACCTGCATCCCTTCAGCTCATTTGAAAACTCTGGTTGAGGTTCATTGAAGAGAGAAAAACATGTATTTTTATGTGCTTTAATAGAGAGACTTTGGGCAATGATGCTGGGCTTTAGCATTCACGTCTCACCCCTGTTCCTGCACACTTTTCATTGCACTGCACTGTGCTGTCCCCTCAGTTGAGCTGACAGCAGAGAGCACAACTCAGGGTGAGAAAAATCACTATCTGCAAAACAAGGAAGAGTTTATATTTAAATTCAAGTTAGGAAGCCAGCTTCTTTCTCGTAGAAATGTAAATATGTAGGTGCAGATAAAGCAACAAAGGACAGGGGGCTGGAGCTCCCCTTGTTAATACTGCTCTTGCCCCACCATGCTACAGTCTCACAGCTGTCCTAAAGGGCTTTTAGGCACCCAGACTTCAGATATAGCTTGCAGCACTGGATCAAGAGCCTTCTGTGGCACCCAGGATCACTACTTGCATAGGGGATCTCAGGAACATCCCATATACGAAGCAGTGAGCTTAACTGGAAACCATGCTGCATTTATCTGTAGTTTTGCCACCTCACTGGGGGCTGCAGCAGGGCCTATGTGTCCTCTGAAATGATGTTTTCATTACAAAACCAGGCTAGGGCAGAGGCTTCAGCACTCACCACCAGCATCTCTGCTATTTGATCACTAGCCTATTCTTGAACTGTTCTGTCCCATGCCAGCCAGCAGCCTCACAAGTAATGGGATGGAAAGAAATAGCATGTCAAAGTCAGTGTGTGCCCAGATGTCTATCTCTGATGGTAAGACTAAGAGCTACTTCCTGCCTTATGTGCGGTGATTAGGGCTCTCTCAGAAGAGAGTGAATTAATTTTCCTCCTGAAGCTTGTGGATGTCCCATTTGGCAAGAGAAGGCTCTTCCCACCAAGCTACAGGTTGCTGGCTGTCATCAAGCAGTCCCATGCCAAGCCACTGTGGGCATCCTGTGTGTGCAGACATACAGCTGTTGAGAGCTCAGGGAACACTTCAAGATATCCAGGGATGCCAAGTGAACGTCTGTGATTAGGAGGTGAATGAAGGATATGGGGTCTCAGGTTTGTACCTCTGTTTTTTTCAAGGCTTTCTCTTCACATCTCTGCCTATTCTTGGATTTATGCCAATGTATTCCATTTTGTTGCATGGGCCTTTATTAATTCCTCTGTGAGCACTTTATTATGTGGTGTCTGTGCAGCTTCCCTGTGTTCACAGCGACAAGGGAACGACAGAATCTTTTTCTGTTTTCCAATTTCACTTCTGGCTTCTCAGGAAAACCTTTGATCAAAATGAAGCTCCAGCACAATATTCGCCTGAAATAGAAGAAAAAATTAGTAGTTTGCTACTTGTACTTTTCACACTGTTGACCTGAATGCTTTGAAGCCCTATGGCGTGTCTGAATAATGTATATCCAACAGGTCCTTTTACAAAGCAATCTCTGGTCTGTTGCATGCCTCTGGCTAAACCATTTCCGTGATCTGCCTCAGGGCACTCAGCCCATACGATTAGTGTGGGTGTCTAAGCTGCAGCACGTAATGACAAGCAAGGAGCTGCCAAACCAGCATATGTTGACTGTCGAGGCAGCTCAGAGCCTGGGAGGATTGTCCTGGTGGTCCAGTGGAAGATACATTGTAAAGGGAGAAGGAAGGCTTTGGGAAGTGGAGAGCACCAGTTGGGAGGATGGAACAAGCAGGCAAGACAGTTGGAGCTCTTCAGTAGGAAGGAGAAGTAAATGAGGATATTACCAGGGAAATATGAAGATGGATACGCCTGTTTTACTTCCTAGTGTGTTGTGCAAGATACTGAAAGAGTGGAGTTTGCAGGTGTGAGATAAACACGAGAGGGAGCCACAGGGGAATAGGTGGGATATAGTGCATGGAGAGGGGGTGTAACATGGAAGTGAAGATTTACAGTGTGGTGATATGAAGGGGCAAGATATTCATATGAAAAAGTTTCCCTCAGTTGAGTGGATGCTGTGATGAGGATGCTGAGCTGTGTAGCAGCTCTCAGAAACGCCATCCAGGCAGTATTTCCTATCTGCTAGCTAAGAGAATGAGTTTCCTCATCATGAGCTGAAGAACAAGGTGTCATGGCAGGGAACAGCAGATACACACCAGTACTGTGCTGATACTTACAGCAGATAAGCATCAGCACAGTACTGTGCTGATTTGGGAGGCTCTGAATTCTGGTTCTGGCTAATCTCTTAGTCTGCTCTCTTCTGGACGTTAGGCTAACACTTCACAGCTGTGTTAACTATGTGGTATTATTGCCCTGTGCTGATGCTTCTCTTTCAGCCATCCTGACAATCCTTGGAAATTCAGCTGTCCTTGCTACAGCCGCAAAACGCTCTTCCCCCCTGAAGTCACCGGAGCTGCTTACAGTCAACTTGGCAGTAGCAGATATTGGAATGGCCATCAGCATGTACCCGCTGGCCATCGCATCTGCCTGGAACCACGCTTGGCTGGGAGGACACGCATCCTGCATATATTATGCCCTGATGGGTTTCCTTTTTGGTGTCTGCAGCATGATGACCCTCTGTGCCATGGCCGTGATTCGATTCCTTGTTACCAATTCATCCAAATCTAACAGTAAGTAATTAAGCTTCTGATAACCTTGTAGTGGAGCATTTGGGCTGTTATATTCAGAGAGGTAGTTAGTAGAATATGGCAGGGTGTATCAGTTCAGTAACCGTAGGAATAATCCTCAACTTTTAGTCCAGTATCAAACCCTATGTTCTTAGAAGGATCTGATTAAATTCCTTATGAAGCAATGAGGATTTTCCACTTCTCAGTAATACCAAGTGAAACTACCTGAGAGTTTGGAGAGCCCAAATGTTTTGCTGGAAGCTCTTGGCTTCCTATTTGTGTGCAAGCAGACACACTGACATACTGGAATTTGAGAGAAAGGAGTGTTCTCTGGCATTCCTGGGGTGGGTGCCTGGTGCATTTGGGGTCAACTCATAGGCCTATAGGGATGCTGGGGAGGGACTCTTCATTAGGGACTGTAGTGATAGGACAAGGAGTAACGGGTTAAAACAGGAGAAGTTTAAATTGGATATAAGGAGGAAATTCTTTCCTGTTAGGCTGGTGAGGCACTGGAATAGGTTGCCCAGGGAGGCTGTGAATGCTCCATCCCTGGCAATGCTCAAGACCAGGTTGGAGGAGGCCTTGGTGGACATGGTTTAGTGTGAGGTGTCCCTGCCCATGGCAGGGGGGTTGGAACTTGATGATCTTAAGGTCCTTTCCAGCCCTAACTATTCTTGTAAAGCTCCCTGACCTATAAAACTTCAGATCAGCACTGAGGTCTGCACTCAGGTCTCACACAATCCATGGACTGTCTCTGTTACATTCCTCAAGAAGACCAAAGGTTCAGGAACTGCAGCAGCAGCCCAAGCATGTTTGTAGCTGCCACACTTCTCTTCAAGAAGCTACAGCAAAAACCATGTGGCTGAGATGAGTTCCATACATGCTTGCTCTTCCTCTTTCTTGCAGGTAACAAAATCACCAAGAACACTGTTTGCATCTTGATTACTTTCATCTGGCTCTACTCCTTGCTCTGGGCCATTCTGCCCTTGGTAGGCTGGGGCTACTATGGCCCTGAGCCATTTGGCATCTCTTGTACAATAGCCTGGAGCAAGTTCCACAACTCCTCCAATGGCTTTTCGTTCATTTTGAGCATGTTCCTCCTGTGTACAGTCTTGCCTGCACTGACCATCGTTACCTGTTACTTGGGAATTGCCTGGAAGGTTCATAAAGCATACCAAGAGATCCAGAATATTGACAGGATCCCTAATGCAGCTAAACTGGAGAAGAAGCTGACATTGGTGAGTTGTCCCAGTGGTGAGAAGAGCCTACAGTAATCAGGAGCTTGCAGAGAACTGGCTCTGCTTACACATGGCTCATGATAACCCTTCATTTTTTCTGTCTAGTATTGACCAAAGTTGGAGATGTGCTTCCAGTGTCATCCACATTGTCATTCCAGTAGCTTGATCATGATATCATAGCTACAGTGCAGCTTATTAAATCTTTAGGCAGTTGCACCCAAGATTTTCATAGACAAGCAAGTTTCCAGTCATGCTGGAAGAGCTGCTGGATTCTTTCATGATGTAGCTGGGCTGAAGGTCTTGTTCTGCATCCTAGGTATTTTTAATCAACTGAGTGGCTATTCTGAGTGAGTGCTACACAGAAATTCTGTACAGAAAGAGGACTTTTTAACATATCATTATTGCAAATAAGCACTTCAGTTGCTAATTTCTTGTGGAAAAGCAGAATTGATCCAAGCTTTCTAGAGGCCAGTCTGTTGATAGGCTACACTGACCAGTTAGGCTGTGTCTCCTGTGACGTTGCAGCCAGAGTCAGGGAAGGAGATGAAAACAAGTACCTTTTAAGAAACCACAGTGTAGATCTGCTAGGTGGGAATAAAAGCATATATGCACTGTCCAATGTTAGCTGTGCTCATGTCACAACATAGCAAGCATACAGTGTCGGGCATTTGAGCTGTTTCGGGCATGGTTACATCCACGCACCACATGCCTGAGTATCAGTGCCCACTGGGAACTGAATCCCTGTTTTCCTTTCAGATGGCTGTGCTCATCTCAGTTGGGTTCCTGAGCTCGTGGACACCGTATGCAGCAGCCAGCTTCTGGTCCATATTTAACCCCAGCGAATCCCTGCAGCCCGTCATTACACTGCTGCCTTGTCTGTTTGCCAAATCTTCAACAGCGTATAACCCTTTTATTTACTACATCTTCAGCAAAACTTTCCGTTGTGAACTCAAACAGCTGCAGTGCTGCTGTGGCTGGCAAGTTCATTTCTTCAGCACTGACAACTCTGCTGAAAATCCCATGTCAATGTGGAGCGGGAGAGATAACATGCGTCTCTCTGCAGCTGCAAAGGTGGAGAACCAGGGAGCTGCAGCTCGCTGAGATGCAGTGATGGTGTCATAACACAGGTCAAAACTTGGGCTCCCTCAGGAGTCCAAATGAGTAGGAATGCAGCACTGCGTATCTTATGTCAAATCCAGAGGTTTAAGTATATATTTTTAAGCTAAGCAACTCTTAAATATAATCTTTATGCTACACAGCAAAAGAACCTATTTTTTTCAAGAATATCCAATTTAGATGAAATAGATTTATGTACTAAACATAAAAAAGATATAAGCTAAACTTATTTTCAGGAAAACAGTTTTAATTAAAAGAGAAATTATTATTGTGGGGCTTATTTCTTATATTTTAGACTTTTTAATGCAACCTATCTGCAAACTCTTGGCTCTTTCAGTAAAACAGCCATCAGAGAAAACTGTAGGTTGAACAGTTTGTTGCCAAACAAATACAGCTGAGCATGCAGTTTTCCAGCAATAGACAGAAAACCATACAGGTAGCAAGAAATACTTAATGTCAGGAGATAAAAGTGGCTGATATCAAAATGTCTGACAGGGATTTACAGTCCCTTGCTCAGTCAGAAGTATAATTTCAACTTCTCAAAACACAGTCAAAAAGGAGTTGAGCAGCCTCAGCCTGCAGAAGTTAGGTGGGAATGTGGCAGTCAGTGAAGGAAGCTTTCTGCATGTCACAAATAGCAAAATGAGAAGTGAAGGAATCCCTCAGCAAAAGGAACTGTGCCCTTGTGCTGTTGCTGGCTGAGGTATAACAGGTGTAACAGCTCTTCTATCATGGGAACTTTTTAGACAGGCATGTTTTATAGGACAAGAGGGATTGGTTTTGAACTGAAAGAGGGCAGATCTAGACTAGATAGTGGAAAGAAATTCTTCCCTGTTGAGGGTGGTGAGACACTGGCACAGGCTGCCCAGAGAGATTGTGGATGCCCAGTCCCTGGAAGTATTCAAGGCCAGGTTAGATCAGGCTTTGAGCAACCTGGTCTAGTGGAAGGTGTCCCTGCCTGTGGCAGGGGGCTGGAACTATATGATCTTTAAGGTCCCTTCCAACTCAAACTTTTCTTTAATTCTATGAACAGGAAGTCACTAGACCTCCTTGTTTCTGAGCAGTGTGAGACTATGGGCATGTGCCTCTGTGAACAAACTTATTTTAAGTAAAGATCTGTATCAACTGCAATCTCTGAAGCGAGGATACAATGCTCTTAGTTGGATCTGAATTTCCAGCCAACTGCAGAAAATCTCAGTTTGAATGAAGTGTTATGGTGCTGAACATCTCAGAAGTATGCTACAGCCTCTTTCACCATAGAAAAAAGCACTATCCCAGGGCAGCTGTACTCTCATTTTATGACGGGATACAATGAGCAAGAAGCCAAAACAAAGTGAAGTGGGATAGGGCCATCATGCCAGAGACTGCCCCTCCAAAGATCTGCACAGCCCGTTTGCCTCATATGGTTCCACACAGGACTTTTCACATGTATAAATCAAATTCTTTCTGGAGGGAAGACAAAAATGGTGAGAATTTAGGATCAATTTACCTGAAGAAAGTCCAAGTGCTAAATAGACAGGGACAGCAAGAACAAAAATACAGAACTACAGAAGGGAGAATGAGCACTGAAATGAACTTCATTTGAAAACCAGCGATGTATTGGGGATGGGCAGTGATGTAGACAGAGCAGAGCTGCATGCCCCTACATAGGTTACTGCCAGATAGAGGATTTGTATCTCATTAAACAAACCATGAACTTTGATAAATTATGTTTTATCTACTTGTATGTTTCTAAAGAGATTTAAGTCAGATTAGCCTTAATATCAAAGTGCTGCTGGATTGAATCACATCTCTACTGAACTTCAATGACTTATCTGAAGACTTCTAGGTCTACAATACCTGCCAAAAAATTCAAAAGAAGTCCTCTGCTTGGCAAAACAGATCAAGCAAAGAGCTGGAACAGATATTTTATTTATCAGTATATATGGAAAAAAAAATGCAACAAACCCAAATGATGAGTTCCCTTCATTCCCAGAAGTCATAGTTGTAGAGGTAAAATTTTCTTGTGAGTACCTATATAAATAATCCTCAAATAGAACAAGCAGAGAATTAATTAGAACTTTCTTAGAAAGCACAAAACACCAGGGCACAGGGCAGTGGAACCAAAGGTATGTGCTGGCCATTGCTTTCTGATGATTACATTCTGTAAGCGATTAGTACAAGGCTGGTTGCGTTGTGTGACATTTCAGCATTACATAGATTGCAGCCTCTTCTCCAGGCACTTCTCAATATCATCCAAGACTTGGACAGCAGCTTTCGGAATGCGAGTCCCTGGACCAAACACATTGGTAACACCAGCTTCATACAGGAAGTCATAATCCTGTTCAGAAAGAAATTTAAGTGCTTTAGTTAAGAGTGCAACAGAAAATTGATAATTGTTTTAAAAGTTCTGTTCTGTTGTGTATGCTGGGCCTGAGAAAGTGTATGTGACAAGTCCCAGAAAGAGGCAGCACAGCAGAAAGGGAAATGGGAAAAAATTGTTAGTTCAGTGGTACAAAAACACTCCTGGGAAAGATTTGTTCAGAATCAGACTAAAGTCAGATCCTTGGAAAACATTCAAAAGTCAACTGGATGTGACCCTGAATGTCCTAATCTAAATATAACACTAATTTTGAAAATACTGCTTTACTAAAGGCTTGGGCCAGATCACTGCCAGTCATTTCTTGTAATTTGAGTTAGTCTGATTTTATGACTGTCCTGAAATTTCAAAAAGGCCTGGGAAGCAGTTATGTATTCTCTCTCTATAGGATACATTATTTTTCAACAACAGGTTAGTAGCATCCCATTGAGAGATACTGAACAAAACACAATTTTTCTCCTAGAAAAATACTATGAGTTCTGTTTGTTCAACTTAAAAGTCTGTCACTCCTGAACACTTACCTAAATGGCTAGAAAAGGAAGAAGTCTGGGAAACGGGTGTAACAGGAGATTTATATGCAAAATCAGATTAAATCTCTCTAGACAGAAGATCACCCTAAAGGTGATTCAGGCAGGGAAATTGTGGATGAGCTAAGGCAAAACCATGGATCTCACTACAAGAGAATCCAGAAAACAGTTCAACAGTTTAGGAGAAAGCAGAGGGAATGAGAAAGAGGCAACACTGAGGCCTGATGATGGGGAACATGAGGAGAGGGTAAATGGTGAATGTGATATGTAGCCTATAGGTGATGGGACCTGTCTGGTGTCTTAGTCACTAGCTATGACTCTTCCAAACTGTTACCAGAAGTCATAAAGTCTCTTAGGAGCTAGCGTTTAACCGTAATATGCAAGGTACTCGTAATCAGAAACAACAGAGCATAAAGAACACCTCTCTCAGGCTACTGATTTCAGGACACAATATACCATCCAACGAATGCTGTAAGATAAACCAGAACATGATGTACAGAAAACCCAATCAGCAAGACCCAACAGCACTCTGCAACCACCTTGCAGATCTGTGCAGAACCTGGTGATTGTACACAGTAGCGTTCAGTTCTGTAAATCTTATTTAACACTAACAGAATATAGGAAATAGCTAAGAGCAGTGCAGACAGAAATAAAGTAGACTCTCAGTCCTGATGGAAATGATGTTGACCTGTACCTGAGGTGGGATGACACCTCCACATATGACAAGAATGTCTGGCCGGTCAAGGGCATTGAGTTCTTTGATGAGTTCAGGCACAAGAGTTTTATGACCCGCTGCAAGTGTGCTCACACCAACACAGTGCACATCTGCATCAACTGCCTGCTGGGCCACTTCTCGAGGTGTCTGTATGGAAAGGGGATGACATGAGAATTAATAGCTTGAGCCTTGCTGCTGAACAAGCATTAGAGGGAAAAATGCTGCATTTGAAAAACACTGGACACTGCTCAGTCATACCTGGAAGAGGGGACCGATGTCCACATCAAAGCCAATGTCTGCAAATCCTGTAGCAATGACTTTAGCTCCTCTGTCATGGCCATCTTGACCCATCTTTGCAACAAGTATACGAGGCCTGCGCCCCTCACGATCCATGAACTTGTTAACTCTGATTGAATATACATATTGTATCTTCGTAAGTCACTGAAAATCATTAGAAGTATTTCCACAAATAAAAAAAGCACTGGCTTCAACTGTAGCATCATTCATATGCATCAGATAAAAAGATCTTCTAAGTCATGCTTTGTCTACATAGTCTGCACACTATGTTAATTTTTATGTTATATGATTACTAATATGATTTCTTGTATTTACTAGCCTCAACAATAAAATGTTCTTTTTTAAAGAAAACCATTCCACCACTTTTCCAGTGGACAAAATTTAATGGTTTTATGGTTTTATTTCAGATTTAATGATCTGAATGACAATTACCTAAAATACAATGCTTAGGTTTTAAGGATAACTACAACCAATTATTTCAAAAGAACTTGTATGGCACACAGAGACATAAAGATGTGTCCTAGACATCATACTGTGCATCATCATTCAACTGGTCACAAGTCTGCCCCAAAAAGGATAACTGTATCCCTCATTCTGTGCACTCATTCCAGCACCTCCCTTCTTCTGGTTAGTAGCAGTTCATATTTCTGTTGTATTAAGGTGACTCGATAACCACAGCACATCTTTCATCTTGCTGCTCATTATCCATGTACCACTACTTTGACTGGGACACTAAAACTACCACATCTCAGAAATGGCAGTTTTTATTGGTTTTGGTTCTTTTTTTATTATTCATAGAACTGTAGAATCACAGAATGGTTTGGGTTCGAAAGGACCTTAAGATCATCCAGTTCCAACGTCCCTGCCACGAGCAGGGACATCTTCCACTATACCAAGTCACCAAAGGGTCTGTCCAACCTGTTCTGAGAGGAGCTGGATGGATTTGATGTGCCTTGAAATCATATGTTGACCTGGCCAGGATGATCACCCTTTGAATCCAGTAGCTTACTCAGGGGAAAAGAATGACTCTAGATAAAGCATTTATTAGCACAGACGTGAAAAGCCTCAGGAGGTGATTCCAGGACAGAAATATGCAGCATTTAAGAAGCAAAAAAGTAAGAACTTGCACAGCTTAAAAAGGAATTATGTCAGCAGAGCCTGAAGAAACTTCTGCTTGAGGATGTACAGGAGTTGGGCCTGCCTTCTCTATTCCTAAAGACTGCTGAGAAGATCGATGAAGTAGGTATCTGAATCATAGAATCCCAGAATGGTTTGGGTTAGAAATAGCCTTAGTGATCACACAGTGAAAAATCCACCCCCTGTGCCACAGGCGGGAACACCTTCCACTAGACCAGGTTGCTCAAATCCCCAACCAACCTGTAAGCTGTAAATGTATAATTAAAAATACTTAAAATAAATATTTAAAATAAAAAATGATGGTGACATTCCCCAGCACAACTTGACTTGAAAAGTCAAGTCAGGCTAAACATCCCAATTATGAAGCCATCAAGAAATTCCCTTTCAAGAGAGCCTTTAAGTCTTTAATGTGTAAGCCGCAACACAGCAGGGACTTAGAAACATTGATTCCTATTACACCACCACCCACTACAGCAATTAAGTTTCTTTACCCAAGAGGACAGCAGCAAAGACAGAAGCTAACAAAAGGCACAAATAGGCAACTGTTTTCACACATGCTACCATCTTCTGATGTTTTTCTCCCTTGTGGTATGAGTAAGTAACATGCACAGACTGGAAGTTGTATGTGGACATCCAGACAGATTTTAGCCTTATAATTTTAGGAACAGTAAGAATGAGGTTACAGCAACAACTTATGGGCAGAAGAAAACCAGGTTTTGTAACTATGAGGTACTGGTAATATTTTAGAGATTACTCTTACACAGTCTGTAAAGGAAGCAATTCAGTGTATGGGGATTTCAGGCAATGTTTTTCAGCTTCTTAATCTGTGGCTGCATAGTTTATTTGAACAAAAATCTCAAATTATAACATCACCCCAGTGGATTTTGTTTTCCAGCAAATACAAGTTCAATTAAGTTTTGACTATTTTCTTATTGCACTTAGTTTTTATTCTGCTGACAGTCATGGGAGTGCCTACTGAGGTCAGTGTCATGCAGGTTTGGGAAATGCTTTTTTAGGTCACAACGAGTAGCACATATATCTCAAGGATTAAATGTGAGGCTGTGTTTAGCTATATAGGAAGCCATTCTCACCTCTTGATGGCATGAAGAATTTCATCACTCTCTCCAAACTCTTGGCGATAAGCTCCGCTCACCATTCGGTCACTGGCTTTATGCTCCCCAAACACCTTCTTCATTGCATCTGTTATTTCTCCAACAGTGCACCTAAGAGAGAGGAACAAAGTATTAATGCTACCAGGAGACTTATATGAAAAGAGACTACAGATACACACTGGCAGTGGCCCAAAAACTGGCCATGCTGCAGAACAAATTCAGTTGCACTCATTTCCCCTTTAGTGCTACAACTCTGAACATCTGACTCACCCCACTGTCATCCATTAATAGAACATACAAGAGAATTTTTAAAGAAATACTGTTTTGCTGATGTGAGAAGTGACAAAGCAACAGGGACCACTGCATAGCAAAATATTTCAAGAAATTAAATTAAATTTTCTCAAATAAGAATATTTTGGGGGGCTGAGACTACAAGAGCTTGCATTTGGACTCATACTATAAATTCAAAATATAAATCAAAACATAAACACACAGAAAAGCCTGAAAAGTAACTTTTTAACTGGAATTTGTTTTCTTTTCCCTTGATGTTTAAATTTCAGTATTTATTTTTCTTCTCCTCTACTCTACTCTTGACATAGCTCCTTTATCCACTGAGCTGTACAAGAACCTAGGAAATCCATTTACATGCAAGTTACAAGCTGGAAACACTGTGAATGTTCAAAATCATACACATTTTGCTGCTGTAGCGCAAGTGCTAGAAGCAAATCACGTTGTCATCTACCCGAATAAATTCCACCTGTCTGTGTAAAATCCATAGTGCAGATTTTACCAAAGTAAACAATGCTGCACTCTATTTACAGTTGACCCCACAACCAAATGCTTGATGAAGGGAACCTTCTTAGAAGGGAAAAACACCTCGTGTGGAGAAAGAGCAGTTCAATCGGTAGCTCAAACACAGCAAGCTTCTTCTGGTATGAAATTAACTGGGAATCGGTACTGAGTAATGATTTTGAAGGTATGTAACTGAGCTTCTATTGAAATCTGTCATAAAAATATTTCAGTTTATACTTGAACAGAAAAAGACTAAAGAATTTGTATATATAGAAGAAATGAATGCAACTTGCTGCAAACTTTGTCAAAGGAAAGGAAAAATACTACTCTTACAAAGCATTTTAAAAGTACGCTTACAGACACAGAAAATAAACCCCATTCAGCTACAGCTAAGCATGTTTCAAACCCCTGGAGTTCACATTTTCTCCTGTCATATTGCATTTAAATATAAGGTACTATGAGGCAAAATTAAGTTAAGCATACTCTGAAGCTTTTAAATGAAATGCTCAAGGGATGTTTGGACAAGATGCAACTTTTTGTCTACATACCTTTAGAAAGGGATGGCGAAAGAATTGTACTTGGTTCTCCTTCTGCCGTTTGCAGTTTCAGTAGCTATTATCTGATTCCTATCTCATGCAATCTGCCATACATCCATTGTAACAGAAGATACATTTCTGCTGTATTAACTGAATTTTTCAGTAAAATTCAGAGTTATTCTACTTCCTGTGACCTACTCTAGCTATTTGCTCTTTTGCTAGCTCATGTGTTTTTATACTCAGCAACCTTAACCATAGTTATAAACTGTAACTATGCTAATGTAGAATGGCAGAAATCCTATCATGAATATATATGCAAGATCTGTGTAATGCATATGCCTGAAGCCGATCTCCTGTCTCTAGGTGCCACTCTTCACAGCTGGCCTGCTTTGTGTCATGTTGGAATACACATTTTTAACTCACACTACTGACACTGTCTTGGTCACTTTTTATCATTTCCCCTCCTCTGGCCTTTCTGGAATTACATTTTTAACATTCTCTGCTTTTATCCATTTTCTTCCTCAGAGCACTGAGTTCATATCTGGATTTATGAGGATCATAGTCCAGAAAAGCAGTTAAGGCAAAGTAATACCAAATTTATAGTTCTGTACGGCTATGTCTGAATGTGACTTATTCTGATACTCTCTTTTAACTTACCTGTTAACAATGATTCAAAAAGCATTAGTTATAAAGCAACCTGTCCATGACAGCATCAGAACCCACTGACATTGATATGCAGTACACTTTATTTTTACAGCACCTGTATGATCTCAGACAGCCAGTGTTACTTGCATTACAAGAGCTCTCAGACCTTATTGATCATCAGTTTTTGTTTGCCAGGACATCTAAATACTCATACTAATATTACTGTTCTCTGATATTACTAATAAGAAATTGAAAAGTAAAACTGTGTAAGTGCTAGATTAACTGACTTCCCCAATTCAAGAGCAAGTTTGCAGCAGACTTTGAAATAGTATCTATAAATACTGACTCCTCCTCAGAGTGCTAGACATCACAGATTGCAGCCTCATATAGATCCAGCCAATGCATAAACAATGACAACTTACTCCTGTGTAAACGCTGGCAGTTTGCTGAAGGCTTTACAGTGGCATAAACCATGTCTTTTCTAGAGAAAACTATAATCTTGGATAAATCTTTCTTCTCCTCTTTTGCAGAAGCAGCATCTATGTATAACTTCAGTGCTAAATTAAAGTGCAGCACGTGTAGATGTGGTGTGTTTCTGTTCTTACCATCTGAAAGTGTAAATGCAAGTTTATGTAAGAAGCGAAAAATAAATGGTTTGGACTATCAATTTTATTGAAGAATAATCTGGTGGCTGGGATAAAGTTTTTTCTGTGTACTGCACAAAAAATGAAATACATTTATTTCTTCTATAAATACTGCTTCTGAAATCCCTGTATTCTTTTCTTAACAGCAGAAGAAAAGTGTACTTCTAATGACAATTACACTCTTCTTTAATCAGCTAGCCACATTAGACCAGTTTGTTAAAATAAACCTCCTCCCATTTTTGTTTCTCTTTACAGCAAAACTCTGTTCTGGAGATAACTGTTTTCATCTCACTATTATAAAACTTAGGTAGCATAAGCAATAATTCTGTTAAACAGGGCACCTCTCTAAGAAGCCTGTTCCAGTGTTTGACCACCCTTTCAGTAAAGAAATGCTTCCTAATATCCAGTCTAAACCTTCTCTGAACAGCTTTGAACTGTTCCCACATATCCTACCACTGGATACCAGAGAGAAGAGCTCAGCACCTTCCTCTTTAAGTTCCCTCCTCAGGAAGCTGCAGAGAGCAACGAGGTCATCTCTCAGGTTCCTCTTCTTGTGGCCAGACAAGCTCAAATTCCTTAACTGCTCCTCATAAGACATTCCTTCCAGCCCTTTCACCAGCTTTGTTGCCCTTCTCTAGAAGCATTCAAGGACCTTCACATCCTTCTTAAATTGCGGGGCCCACAACTGCACACAGTGCTAAAGGAGAGGCTGCAGAAATGCTGAATGCAGCAGGATAATCACCTCTTTTGACTGGCTGGTAATACATCCCAGGATGACATTTGCCCTCTTGGCTGCCCGGGCACACTGCTGACTCACACTGAGCCTGCTGCTGGCCAGCACTCCCAGACCCCTTTCTGTTGGTTGCTCTCAGTTATGTTTTCGTAGCACCTTTTGTCTACCTGTTAACAGGTAATCTGCAGCGTAATCTGGGGTTTTAAGTAAAATTAAAATTTTGAAGTGGAGACCAAAAGACAGCTATATTCTCTGTTTTGTGTTTTATCAGACTATAACCCCTACAAAATGTGGCAAGGGCAGTGTATTTGTACATAAATAGTAATCTGCACTTCATGAACTTCTGCACTGCTCATAATTACTGCTGACCAACCATGCTGTATCAGAACCCTCAAGTGCTCAGAGATTCCCTGTGCTTCCTCAAACTTAGTTAATTGAAGAACGGACAGACAGGATCTATTCTAGAGAACAACACTGAAGTAGGAAAGAAAAGTCTTAAAAGCGCCTTAGGTGAAAAAAGTAAACGTTCCACTGGACTCCAAAGGATGCTTCACTGCTCTACTCAAGAGTATCTTTTACGTGTTTGTCTGACTAACCAAACTTATTTCTCCTTCACTCAAAAAACGTTTTCACACAAATTCATGGTGCAATGAAGGATAAAGCAACAGACCATGAGAAGATTCTGAATATCCATTTTCACCTCTCAGACACTTCTTAAGCTCCCTGACCTGTGAAATAGCAGGGTGATAGAGAAACCTAGTTATGTCCTGAAACTGGTAAGAATCTGAGTTGCAAACAACACAATGTGTATGAACAAGGAATGTGTACGAACACTGTTAAGATTCTTTGTATCCATATTGTTCTTTGTAAGAAATTAAAGCATAGCCTTATGAGACTGTAAAATGTAATAGTCTATCTTACAATGTCAAACTGAAGTCATCTTTTACTTCCACCTCTGAAGAAAAACCCAAAACATCTCAAGACACCAAATGCACTGACACCATACAGAAGAACAACTAAAAGGCGAAAATGAACCAACAATTTTTAAACATCAGTTGGATATTCATCCCCACTCTCAATACCTTGAACGTGCTGCTTCCACTGCAAGGGCAAGTAAGTTGCCTTCTCCGGTTGCAGCACACTGTGTTAGAGCAGTGAGACATTGCTGGGCTGCTGCTTCATCTCTACTAGCCTTCACCTAACATGGAAGAGAGAAATATTAACTTAAACTACAAAGTGAGCTGACTTCAAATGTTAATTCTAGATGCATGCAATTGTCAATTGTCCATATATGCTATTTATTCATCAGTAAGATTCAAAGTAAAAGGTTGTCTCAGACTTTAAAATGTGTACAAGTCCATAAAATAACTCTAAACCAATTTTATCCATGTTCTTACTAATTATGAAAGTGGAAGCTGATTTCTGCTTCCATAACCCTGCCCCTTAATAGCACTTGACAAGATGCAATAGTCTGAGTGACTAAGTAATAGTAGATTTTTTAAAGCAAAACATTGCATAGCTATTTTCTATCTTATTTTCAGAAAACATAAAGTTCCTTATTTTGAAAGGTTAAACAAATTCACAAGACTATCTGAAATACAATGGTTAAAATGAAATGAATGTAACAAAACCATTTTTGTTTGGAATGAGAATACTGTGTTTCTTGGGACTTTCCATCAGCCTCCAGTGAAGCTGAACAGAAATGCAGCTTTTCTGCTAAAGACTAGAGCATATTTTCAGGAATTTGAGAATCAAGTTTCTGGCAAGCCACCTTTATTCAAGTTCTATCTGCAATTACAAGAACTTTCATTTTTAAGAAAGTTGTTCCCACCTTATTAATCTTCTCGATCTGCTTGCTACGGACTGAAGTATTATCAATAGCCAGAACTTCCACTGCCTCCTCTTTTTCTAGCTGATGCTTGTTTACTCCAACAATTACTTCAGACCCTATTTCCAGTGGAAACACCAGAAACTCAGCATAGATTTACAAATTACTATGAAAAGACATAATATTAATAAGAAAATTTTTGAGCATTATAATGCAGTGCTTTGCTTTATAACTACATACACTTCAAATACATAAGATTTTGTTCTACAGGAAAGACTACGAGAGGATGAGATGCATGAACTTGGCAAATACTGGGACTGAAAAAAAGATGTGAACTAAACCAATATTTATCTTACAAACTGATTTTGTAATGAGTTACCAATATACATTAGCTGTTGTTCTCTTTTTCAGTTTACATGACTGAATCTTACAGAATTACGAAGTGCTCATCTCCAGCACTTTTCTACATTTATTTTTCTGATTTACCAGACAAATAAGAAAGTAAAGTTCCTACCTAAAACTACTGCATGTAAATAAAAATTAATCTGTCACATTGAAAATCTGTGTTTCAGCTTTCAGCCAGTATGGACTAAACCATTTTTATTTGCAGTGCCTGATAACATTACATTACATATATATTGTTTGGTTGATATGCTGGAGGGAAGGAATGGCATTCAGAGGGACCTTGACACGCTTGTGAGGTGGGCTGATGCCAACCTCATGAAGTTTAACCATGACAAGTGCAAGGTCCTACACCTGGGTCGGAGCAATCCCAGGCAGAGAACAGATTCAGAGCAGCCTTGTGGAGAAGGACTTGGGGGTGTTGGTTGATGAGAAAATGAACATAGGCCGGCAGTGTGTGCTTGCAGCCCAGAAAGGCAACCGCATCCTGGGCTGCATCAAAAGGAGTGTGACCAGCAGGTCGAAGGAGGTGATCCTGCCCCTCTACTCTGCTCTTGTCAGACCTCACCTGGAGTATTGTGTGCAGTTCTGGTGTCCTCAACATAAAAAGGACATGGAACTGCTAGAACAAGTCCAGAGGAGGGCCACAAGGATGATCCGGGGACTGGAGCACCTCTCATATGAAGACAGGCTGAAAATGTTGGGGTTGTTCAGCCTGGAGGAGAGAAGGCTGTGTGGAGACCTCATAGCAGCCTTCCAGTATCAGAAGGGGGCCTATAGGGATGCTGGGGAGGGACTCTTCACGAGGGACTGTAGTGATAGGACAATGGGTAACGGGTTAAAACTTAAACAGGGGAAATTTAGATTGGATATAAGGAAGAAGTTCTTTACTGTAATGGTGGTGAGGCACTGGAATGGGATGCCCAGGGAGGCTGTGAATTCTCCATCCCTGGCGGTGTTCAAGGCCAGGCTGGACAGAGCCTTGGGTGGCATGGTTTAGTGTGAGGTGTTCCTGCCCATGGCGGGGGGGGGGGGGGGGGGGGGGCGGAACTAGATGATCTTAAAGTCCTTTCCAACCCTATTTTATGATTCTATGATCACAAAGAAAGAGCTATAATCATACTCATCTGAGATGACTGCTTTTTTTTTTTCCTAGTCTTTGGGGAAAACAGGCAGTTCTCAAGCAAAACCAGGAATTTGGCCAGATACATTCAATATTGCCATCTGCTGGCACTCATGCTTTTAAATTCAGGAATCACAGTTTAAAGATACTATCAGAAATAAAAAGATTAGGTACTGAAGGCCCAAAATACTCCTTTAAAACGGTCTTCCTAGTGCTTTGTCTAATCTAGTCTTAAACAAATCAAGCAGGACTATTTTCATACTGGTACTGTATTTCACACATACGTCTATCTCTTTTCCAAGGCTTTCACTGAAACTGTTATCATTTTATCTCTCAAAATCTGCTACTCCTAAACTAAGAAGAAAAAAACCCAATGAAAATGTGCATAAAAGACTTTTATACAAAGGTATTCTATTGGTAGTTTTCCTTTCTTTCATCTCTCTGCTTCCTACCAGAGTCAATCCTGGCTTGTTTTCGGGCTGCACACTCTTCAATACGAAGTTTGGGAATTCCCTCAGCAACAGCTTTAGCCATTCCACCCATTTCTTCTATCTCCTCAACAAGCTGAGAAATGAAGAAGATTGAGAAAGTGAGTAGTAGCAAGGTTCTTCAGAAAACAAGCTTTGGCACTGGTGTTATCATGCAAATTTATGTTATACCTATATATACAGTCTTGTGCTCTAAAAGTGCGCTTCCTATCTCTGTATCTCTCACTACAGATTTTGATATAAATTAAGAGACATCTCAAACAAAAGAACATTCCTATTACCAAAACTCCATGAATTTGTTAACTTCTAATAGAAGTGTCCCTCTCTCAAAATATACAGTGTATTTTTGTAAAGTTCATTTACAGAGAAATCACTGACGCTTAAGTGTAAAATAATTGTTAGAAGTTACCAACATTATCAGACAGTCCCTTAAGAGATATTTCTCAAAACTCATATACCAATTTTCCTACAACACATAAAAGGCTATACAAACTGACCTTTAAAGCAGCTTCATAGACATCATTGGTGAGGCACTCCATAAGGTAAGATCCCCCCCAGGGGTCTGCCACTTTAGGAATACCTGACTCCTCTTGAATTATGATCTGTGTGTTCCTAGCAATGCGAGCGCTCTTCACCGTAGGCAAACCCAAGGCTTCATCATAGGAATTTGTATGCAGAGACTGTGTACCTCCAAACACTGCAGCCATTGCTTCAATTGTAGTACGGATAACATTGTTAAAGGGATCCTGGAATGAAAAGGAGAACTCTGAAGCTCAATGGTTCTGCCAGAGGGCTGAAGAAGATTAGTCACACATGTACTATACTGCAATGAAATGAACGCAAGATTCCCCATTGAAACACTGCAATCATAGCAAAAGCTGAAAAAGAACAGTCAATAATTAGCATTCAAACTGATCTATACTTATCAGTATCTTAGACAAGGAGATTAATCCAGAAAGCAAGCCAAAATTATCAGTGTATGAGCAAACTGGTCTGATAATACAGCAAGGCTTAACTTATATTTAGTGTTATTTCAAAGAACTTCACGAGTCCAGGTTGGAGAAGATGGAACAGGAAATCCCAATGTCCTCTATCCTCAGATCCAGAATTCTTGGAGTAGTGAATAGCACATCTGCCAGACAGGTTACTAGTCAAGATCCCTTCTGGAACTAAATGTGCTTAGTATTTGCATTAACAGCAGCTCTATATAAAGACAGGAATTACAGCTGAAATTTGCTGGTGCTATAAAACTGAAAGATATCTGCAGGAGAACTGGGATATTAACCAAAACAAAAAGATAATCTGGAGCACAAGGTATAGAAACAGTCAGTATTAAGGAATATAATCTCAGCCTTTAGGTGAAAATTTTTATCTGTTTCTTTCAGACATTTAGAGAGTCGAGTTGGATATATGTGCCTTTAAAGTCACAGAGCAGTTATCATGATTTAGATTCAATATAAGGAAGAAATTCATTACTGTGAGGGTTGTGAGGCACTGGCACAGATTGCCCAGAGAAGCTGTGGCTGCCCCATTCCTGGAAGTGTTCAAGGCCAGGCTGGACAGGGCCTTGAGCAACCTGGTCTAGTGGAAGGTGTCCCTGCCCATGGTAGGGGAGTTAGAACTAGATGTGCTTTAAGGTTTCTTCCAACCCAAACCATTCTATGATTCTATGATCTCCAGCGGGTGACTTACATTCTGAGACAGAGTGAAGAATCACACAGTGCAGCTGCCTAATTTAATGTGATTATTAAGGGAACTTAACAGTAGCTCAGACTGCATAACTCATTCTTAACATGCTTGTTAACATACTGGAATCCTTTTGTGAATACAGTTTCAAGACTCCAGTTTCTGCCTTTCACTTGAGCACTACAAGGCAGTCCAGAATACTGAAGTATTTTGGGAAGCAGGGTTCTGGGAAGCAATGCTGCTGGAACTCAACAAGACTTATGTTTTACATAAGCAAAAAGATGTATCCAGTGCTAGTGTGTGCATTTGTCAGGGTAAGACAGGCGGTTTCCTTCAGAAAGCTGCACCTTTACGAGTAAAATCAGCAGCCCCCTAAAATCAGATACATACCATGAAAACATATTTAAATGAGGAAGTTGATGACAGTCCAGTTTCTAACCTGCTCAGTGAGTGACCAGCCCGAAGTTTGGCAGTGAGCTCTCAGCAGAAGAGATTTGGGATCCTTTGGCTTAAACATTTTCTCTACCAAGTAAGCCCACAGCCGCCTCCCAGCTCTCATCTTAGCTATTTCCATGTAGAAGTTCATGCCAATTCCCCAAAAGAAGGAAAGCCTGTAATAATAGTATATGATCAGCATAAAACATTAAACTATTATACTAACTCAGTTTCAGTAAAGGAGAAGCCCTACACCAAGGAGGTCACTGATTAATTTACTGTTACAGAAATAACCCAGACATATGATGATGTTCCTGGACACTGATGCCAGCTGATATAGAATATGATATACAGAATGATAATTGGACTTATTTTCCAAACAAAGTGACCGCAAGCACACTGCCAGTGACAATGCTCCCTGGAACTGCCAAACTGTCCCCAGGGTCTGTTTTAGGGAAGCCCTAGGTCAAGTGGTGTTCCAGCACGTCACGGATACAGACAGCGACACCCCAGTGCCAGGTGTGCCTCGTGGTCACAATCTACTAGCGTAGTTATGCACACAAACTACTTAAAATGAGAATACATCACATATTATAAGCGTGTTTTCATCCTTTTACTGATGATTCTAATAAAAATAAAACAGTTCAATACTGGCAAGCATATCAGAGAACAGACTGACTGATCTCTCTTTGCTACTTATATCTTCTATGATATATACATTTAAACATGATAGTTAAAGCTAGTAAACCCCATTACACTAAAGATGCCTTTTTAACAGTGAATTAGCTATTGAAACAATTTGCCAAAGGCTCTTACAGATTCTCCATAACTAGAAAATCTAAAAATAAGGCTGTACCTTTTTTCTGAATGATTCACGTGGATTTTACCACAGATGCTGGAAATAGGTTAATTCAGCTGACTCCTTTAGCTTGAATGTGCAAGAGGCTGTGTGAATCATGTATTTTTTTTTTTTAGACTCACTGTATAGTTAGGGAATCTGTAAATCAACCAGATCACTGAAACTGCTTCTGCTTAGTTTGGCAGCAGCTATACAAAAATACAATATCCTGCTTAAAAATTTTATTTTTAGAAATTTGCAACTGTAAATTGAACTACCTGAACTTCCCCTTGTTAAGCATTTTCCCCAAATGTTTCAAAATACTACTACTAAAAAACATAAATAATACTACAGCCTAAAAGAATTGCAAGAGCTCTTGCTGCATTCTGCAGTCCTAAAGCTACAACTGTATTCGATACATGAGGTTAGAGATCCTTTTCTGATCAGAGAACAGTTATTGCAACAGACCTTGACAATGCTTGGGCTTGTGAGCATGCTTTATTCAGTTTATTAGTGTAGATGTAGTCTAAATGTCTTTTGGACCAGACATATTTTCCTACCACTGAAATTGTGTAACAAAACCAAAACAAAACCTATCTGCAATGTGAGCACTGTCAATATTGTTTTAATGTGTAAAAATACTGAATTTGATATTTAACTCTTTTACATTCTCTTAAACTTTTGGTAAAACTACAAGTTTTAACAAAAGTGAGTTTCATACTTCGAAATTTTTTTATCTCACCTTGGTGCAAATTCATCAATGGTAAGGCCAGCTTTAAGTCCAGTTCTGCAATACTCCAAGCCATCTGCTATAGTATAAGCTAATTCCAGAATAGTGTCAGCTCCTGCCTCTTGCATGTGGTACCCACTGATTGAAATGGAATTAAATTTCGGCATATGCTGCAAAAATAAAAAAATATCAGGGTACAACAGCAGAAGGGGGGATCAGATAACTGTTCTATCAACATTCATGAATAATACATTCTTTGTAAACTGAATACAATCCATCTCTATTAAGTGGTGTTTGCAGATGTTTACTTCACACACTTAAACTATCACCTGCCATGGTATCTTTCTCAGTTAAAAGCTGTGTGCCACCTGTTCAATGAAAATGCCACTAAGAAAACAACTGGTAGTACTGAACTTCCAGTCATCAGTTCAGAACTTCATCCCTTTCATTAGCTCCTTCTCATGCTTAATTTTGCAGCAGGAGTCCTTCAAGATTTCTTCCCTCTTTGCTCCTCATTACAGCTGTATTGTTAACCATGGGGCAAAAAACACCCTGTTTGCTCCTTGTCTATAAGCTTCCTGACATCCCTTCAGGTTTAGGTTCATCTTAATCTGACTTTTATTTGGACTGACTTAAAAAAACTTTAAATTTATGCTGTAAGTGACTTGGGATCTTAACTTCTCCTCCTGGCCCTTTCTACAACCACATCATTCATCACTATGACAGGTCTTTCCGTCTTCTGCTTTGTCCTCCGAAGTGCCTCACAAATAGTTAACTAGATGTAATAACAGAAGTAAATACATTTAAAGAAGAAATACCTTTGAGGTGTACTGGAAGATGTCAGCAATAATCCTCATTGATGGCTCTGGGGGGAAAATGTAGGTATTTCGGACCATGAACTCCTTCAAGATGTCATTTTGGATTGTCCCTGTCAGCTTGGCCTGAGGCACTCCCTGTTCTTCTCCAGTTACAATGAATGTTGCCAATATGGGAATGACTGCCCCGTTCATTGTCATAGAAACCGACATTTTCTCTAAAGGAATTCCATCAAAAAGGATTTTGGTGTCTTCCACTGTATCAATGGCAACTCCAGCCATCCCAACGTCTCCTCGGACTCGTGGATTGTCTGAATCATAACCACGGTGTGTGGCTAGATCAAAAGCAACAGATAATCCCTGCTGGCCAGCTGAATGAAAAAGAAAAAAAAAAAAGCCAACACAGAGAGATTCAGAAGTGTTGAACAGACTTGTATTAAAACTGGACCTACATTCATTAATTTTATTTTACATGATCCAGGCTTGGATGAGAAACCAATTTTTGATGTTAAACACTGTTTCCTCCCCAAACATGTCCAAGGTCTTCTAGACTTAAACTTTAAATGAAAAAGCTTTTAATTGAGAAAAAAAACCAAAACAAACCTGTAGCCCTTCTGACTCAGTCACACAATCAGTTTACAATGCTTAGCAAACCGATTAATACAGTTTAGCCACAATTTGCAAATGTGCATAGACAGACAGTATCAGGGTTTATATACAGCAATTCCACTTAGCTGGAAACAAAAGCATGATAAACGACTTCACATTACCTTTTTTTTTATCACAAATTAAACACACGCACACAAATTGCTATCTTGCCTCCAGTGACAGATGTTGTTTATTTGTAAAGCAAAGTGATACATTACTAAATCTGCAGTAGGAGAAAATTACTCATAAAGCAGGGAACAGGATACTTAGAGCTCTTGGCAGACTTGCTGCTGCAACCTGGAAGCAGTACCCCAAACTCTGCTATTCCCAAGCATTCACCCTCTGCCCAGCACTGCTGTTCCTGAAGTAACTGTATCTACTGCATTTGCAAATTCCCTTCTCAACACCCGGAGAGCTCTGGTCAGATACCAGCCATCATCCCTGATCTGAAAAGCTAAGTGTTAGTTCTGAAGCACAATGACATAAATGTAAATGTCTGCCTAGTTTCAAGCAATAGAAATTTCAGCAATTATGAGAACTAACAACTCTTCTACAGCATTTCTCCAATTAGAGAGCTATTTTAATTGCATTATTAGAAATGCTTTACAAATAACAAGGTCAGATTCAGAATCTATGCTAAATAATTCAATATTAATACAACCGTTAACACAGTAAGATAAAATTACAACATCACAATTTCAAAACTCAAAGATGGCAGCAAACAGACTTGAGTTACTGAGCTGTGCCAACAGCTAACCCAAGCATTAGCATTTCTGCTTCAGCAGCAGCATTCACCAGGAAAACCAAGTATATCCAGAGCAATATTTCTAGTTAAATGTTTGTTTGTAAACCTCTAATAACTTCTTAATCTACTGAGAATTTTATAAACTGAAAGAAATTTTATAAACTGAAAGAATCAATAATACTTGCAAGGATACTAAAGCAGCTAATACTGCTTCATATTAGCTAACCATGACTATCATAGGAGGTAAATACCCACAAACACCACCACCCCCCAGCCAGTTATGTTTTAAGAAGGAGGGACTGTAAAGTGGGAAATAAAAAGTGCCACAGATAAATTACTTATAAGTAATATGTATTTATAAGATAATTTAAAATTTATAATATTAGATGGAAACCCAAAATGTCAGAATGCACTAACACCAGAAGTTTAGCCAAGTGACGAAGTTCAACGTTGTTTTCTGCTGCTATCTTCTCTCACAATCATATAATAAGCATGAAGTGCTCCATAATCTCTGCCGGTTGGAGCCTTGAATGCAGCCAAATTATGACTCTCTAGCTGTTAAGGCAGAACAACTGAAAATAGCATTCAGCACATTAATTTTTCTACCGGAATGGCAAAATGGAGCAAAAGCAGTTTCAGAAATTATCCAGTTTACCAGTAATAAAGAAATACAGTGCAATTGGGAAGATCCTATCAGAAATCAAAAGTCACAAGGCAGAATAATGACATTCACCATGTAACTCACCACATGAATGATCCCCACTGTTCTGCAAGGCAATGTGGTTTCCCAAAGTAGCCATCTTACCTTTAATGTTGTCTTTGTAGAACTTATTGCTCTCCTCCACTGTACTGAAGCCAGCATATTGGCGGATAGTCCATGGCCTGTATGTGTACATGGTTGGGTAGGGTCCTCTAGTGTAAGGTTTCATCCCTGGCAGCTCCTCAGGGAGGTCTTCTGTGTCCCTTTTGGAGTATAAAGGCTTGATGTCAATCCCCTCTGGGGTGCGCCAAATTAAATCCTTTGGATTCTTGCCTTTCAGCTGCTTTTCAGCAAGGGCAGCCCACTCGGGGTGCAGCGGCTGCCTGTGCAGCGAACGCCATATGAGCCGGCAGGCTGGAAGTTGTGCCAGGTGTGTGCAGTGGTGGAGCCAGAGGCGCAATAGGGCATCTTTGGCTCTTAGCATGGCTGTCCCACTGGCTGGTTAGTACGGGGCAAGCTGAAGAAAATAAAAACATGTATTTTGCATTATCATATAAACCCAACATGGGAGAAGTAAGCATGGAGAGGTCTAGCAGTTTGCTAAAGCCAAAACAACTACTCAAGAAAAACTAAGTATTTAATTACGCACGTGATAGATATCCTCCCCCCCCGCCTTTCAACCAGACAATGTATAAACTGAGTTCAGGAAAAAATCCTACATTTTGTTCTTTCTACAACCACATCTAAAACTTATTATAGTCCCCAAGCAACACCATCACTAATCAGTCACTGAAAAAAATCAGTGTCAGGCTTGAAGGTAGCATGCTGAGCTACCTGCTTACCTTCCCATCTCTCTCATCTATGAATTCCTTAATGGCAAAGAGGAACCCCCAAAGAGGCATTCTGAAGGAAGTGGACTGTCAGAAAATTGCTGACAATTGTACACTTTGGGAAAGGGGGCTTGGGCTGAATGGAAATCCGAGATATACTGAGAAAGGTGGTATGCAAGAACACAGGGATGATGCAAGCTGCAGAGCTCATCCCACCATGCATGAGACTAATATCGGGATAAGTTAAGTAACTCTGGAATGCTGTAAGTTCTTCAGCTTCTGCTCTGTGTATCCTATCACTGCACTTGCTTCACAAGCCAAAACCTTTAGTTTGGCTCCAAGGTCCTGTTAACTCCTCTCGAGCTCATATCCTTCAGAACTCCCTGGAAACACATGCTACCCTGACACCTTTATGAGAAAGTATGCACAAAACTGGAAAGCATCTTTATCACAGTTATGGTACTGCAGCAACATTTACTGCAGCAACATTTACTGCAGCAACATTTACTGCAGCTTTAATAATAGATATGCCACGTGTGCTTTACATGCAATTTGATAAGCACGAAGATGCACCAGAGGAGTACAGAGCTCCCCGGAGAGACGTGATCCTGCAGCAAGAATCAAGACAACCTCTGCCTCCACTGCTGCACGGGTCCCAGCGCGCTTTCCCCGGCCACGCACAACGAAGTAACCACAAAGCTTCCCTGTCACCTTCCTACAATCCTCCCCCTCCACCCCCCATACCACTGCACCCACACCCGGAGGAGGGACAGAGACTAGAAAGCACGGTTCATCCACCCCTCTGCGCCACGCCGCGCCTGGCCGCCCCATAACCGCCCTGACAGGCCCAGCGTCTGTGCGTGCCCAGCGCCCCCCGCCGCTACAACCTGCCCCCAACACGCCCCCATGGCGGCCTATGGGACCAGAGGTCCGGTGCGGGCGTTGCCCCAGAGGGTCGCGGCCCTGCCCGCCAGCGGGACGGAGGCAGGGGGAACGAGTTACAGAATCACGACAAACCCCAGACACAGCTACCCTCCGCTACCTGCTGTCTGCCCCTCAGCTGGCCCCCGACACCCGCGCAGCACAGCGCTTGCGCGTTGCACGGCAAGGCGCATGCGTACAGAGCACGGCTCGTGCACCGTCCTCCATGCGGGAGGCGGGAACGAGCAGTTGCGCGTGCGCCCCTTTGCGCGGGCAGATCGGTTTGGTAACGGCTGGCGGTCTAGCGCGGGATCTGCGGGTGTGGTGAGGCACTGACTGAGTGTGGGGGCCTTGGGCGGGTGTCGGGGCGGTGAGATCTGGTGGATGGTGTTGTGGAGGTTCCCGCGGTGTCGTCCTGCAGCAACGGGGGGCAGGAGTTTGGGGACGGGGCCAGATGGGGGGGGGGAGGGTTAAGACTACAACTCCCAGCATGCGTTTCGCTCGAGTGCCCTATAGCCCTGGCGGGCAGTATTGCATTCCGGGAGTTGTAGTCCGCGCTGAGGACTAGTGGTTCTGCTAACGCTGTCCCACAAAACCTGTAGCTACTGGAGGACGGGTGAGAGGCATGGCTTGTTTATAGGACCATGGGGGAATGGCTTTAAACTGACATAGGAGAAATGTAGATTAGATAGAGGAAAGAAACTCTTCCCTGTGAGGGTGGTGAGGCGAGGCACTGGCACAGGTTGCCCAGGGAAGCTGTGGCTGCTCAAACCCTGGCAGTGTTCAAGGCCAGTTTGGATGGGGCTTGAAGCAACCTGGTCTAGTGGAAGGTGTCCCTGCCCGTGGCAGGGGGTTGGAACTGAATGTGCTTTAAGGTTCCTTCCAACCCAAACCATTGTGTGATTTAGCTGGTGTTCATTGTGACTGTCGTCTGTCGAGCTGCGATCCTCTGTATGAAGGGAGAAGTGGCCTGAAGGAATGCAAGAAAAACTGAATACATCTGAGTTGCTGTTGTACTTACAAAAGAGAAAAGTAGTGTGGTGTAACAGCTATTCTGTCTTGTGTGGTTCTTTTTCCTCCATCTCTATAGCGAGTAAGAAAAGAAAGTGTAGGTTTAAACTGCAGCTGATGCGAGGGGTTAACCAATGCATGGGAGTTAGGGTTAAGGGATGATTAATTAGGGGCTGAAGTTGCTTGCTAAACAATGTAGACTGCTGATAAGAGGAAGGAACTGTAAATTAGTTCCTGCCCTCTGGACCCCTAAGCTGGCTAAAACCACCTTTGGGGTTTAAACACCCAGGGAGCATGCCGGACAACTAGAAGTGAAAAGTTCAGGCCTGAGGCGACAAGTTCAGGCTCATTTACTTCATCTTGAGACCCTCGCTGGTAACCCTTAGGGGACACTGCGCAGGCGCAAAGGACCTTTTAGCTCATTATAATATGAAACGGGGATAGGACTTGAATATGTATAGGCGTATTGTGTAACCTAATATATATATATTACTTTAGAGGATAAATGTAGAGGGAAACAACACTGGGCTGTGTATGCCTTTGGAGGAGCTATCCCCCATGCGCCTCAGTGCTGAATAAAAGCATACCTACTTTACAACCTTAACGAGTTGTGGAGTTTATCTGCATATCACAGTAAGGAACATTATAGTTAAGTGCTAGGGCAAAAAGTTCTGGTAATAAGATGACTGTACTAAACTGCATTACAAAGATAAAGAATTTCTATTGCTGGAGGCCTTTAGGAACAAATTAGACTGTTCAGTTTAGAAAGAGGTGTGAAACAGACAAAGACTCATCTAAAAGGCAAATGGAGATGCTTTTTTAGTGGTCCTGCAATTCAATAAGTATGCAAGATTTAAAAGGCTTAGGGTTAGCAAACATGCAAATGTTTGGACTCATTTAGCACTGGGTGTTTCCATCTAATTTTGTTTGTTAATGTGTGGTTGTATTGTATGGACTGTAATTGCTGGGTTTTAACTTGGGTTTTGTCCTCCTGCTTCATTTGGTTTATGGATAATGAACGTCATGTATATTGCAGTAAAATGGGGAAGACCGCTGGTGGGACATCAGTAAAGAAAACAGTTAAATCACAAAATCAACCAGGGCATTCCAGCAAGAAAAAGGGAACAGATATAGAAGGAAGAAAACAAGGTCATAAAGGAAAGGTAATCATTATTTTGTATCAAATTAGAAAAGTAACCAAAGGGGGGGGGGGGGAGGGAGGGAAGAGGCATTTTTGCCTATTTTTGAACTGGAATTTTTAGAGAATATTTCATTAACTAAACACAGTCCTCTTGAGGAAATGTCCAGTGTGAACAGGTCTTTTGACACCCAGTGCCTTAGCTGCTTCCTGGTTTCTAGAATTTCTAGTTGTGTGCTACTGTGCCTGTGACAAGTAGAGGGAAACATTGCCCAGTCATTAATAAAAGGGCAGGCTGGCTGTGCAATTATGAAGAGCTGCATAGCATCTGTTTGAACAGAGTGATAAACTCAGACATCATTTAGCTCTATTTGTTCAGTCCTGGAATATATTCCCTGCATGTCTCAGGATTGGCATAGGCAGCTTTTTGTTGGAGAGAGCTTGCTTAACCCCTGAATTTATGAATGACATGAACTCAAGATGTGGCTAGACAGCCAAATACCTTATGCATTTCTTATTTCATGACCTCATTCTTGGAATGGGAGGAATGAGGATGAGTGAATTGCTTTCCTCAACCTGCTTGAGATGAATTACTGTTTCTCAGTTCGAAAAGCCTTTTTTTGTGGTGAGCATCAATAGACCTCTGTCAAGCATTGACGAGTTTTCACAGTCTTTTTACAGTGGATTGCTAGTAGTAGATGGTGTTTCAAAATTACCACATTTGCTGCAAGTGCTTTTCTTCAGCAGGTCACTCAGACAGTCAAAAGGAAAGCTGAGGAAGACAGCGACTATTCCCCTGCAAGTAGGATTGTATTCTTTCTTTATGTTTCCTTATGTTTGTCTAATGTAAATTCAGTGTTTAAAAAAAAAAATAAAAGTTGCTATGTTGAAATCCTAGATATATGAAGCGTCACTGAAATAAGTTTCAGACTTTTCTTTCTGAATGGTAACAGTATTTGCAGTGCAGTCTTAGCTGGTGAGTATTCACAGAATCATAGAATCATAGAATATTAGGGTTGGAAAGGACCTTAAGGTCATCTAGTTCCAACCCCCTTGCCATGGGCAGGGACACCTCACACTAAACCATGTCACCCAAGGCTCTGTTCAACCAGGCCTTGAACACTGCCAGGGATGGAGCATTCACAACTTCCTTGGGCAACCCATTCCAGTGCCTTATGCTATATATGTGTTGTATATGCATGAATTAATCATATACTTTTGTTTGCAAGTAGTGTTCTTCTCTTGTAAAATCCCACCACAAGCACCCAGAACATCTCTTCACAGGTCATAGTCTTCTCTGTTAACCCTCTGTCTTAAGACTGGTGTGCTGTGTTGGATGTACAGAGATGCAGCCCCTGCTGCACCAAATTTATCTCCTATGTATATTCCCACTCCATTTTATTTCAGTCTGGGTTTTCTTGCTTGTATTGCCAGTGACTTTGGGAAATATATCTTTAGAATGAAACTACTGTAATAAAGATACTTTTCTGGTTTGTGCTTTTTAAACAGATTGTGACTTGAAAATAAGAAATACTACCTAATGCGGATAGATCTGACCTGATAGATTTGTGACGTGGAAAAATCTTAACTGTTACGCCTTTGACTATGATCTAAATGGAGTCAAAAGCTGTCTATCCAGGTTTGACAAATCATATTTTTTTCTTTTTTGCCTTCGTATTAACAGGAGAAAAAGTTTTTTCAAAAAAAGTGAAGCTAACCAGTGCTAAAATAGGATCTTGGAAGACTCTCTCAGAGAACAGTAGGCAGTTTCTGGAAACTTTAATGGATTCAATAATACTGTAAGTGCCAGATGTCTTGGTGGTTGGAATAAAGTAAAAATCATGACGTTGCTTGAACTGGAAAAGCTTTGCATTTTTGGGCAATGTGGCTGGCTATGTATAGTTTGTCTGGTATAATATAACGCTTTATATCTGAATTTAGAAACTGTTAGCTAGAGAAGTTCTACATTCACCTAATCTGATGTACTCCCTGTACTTGCAGGCTTTGCAATGAAAATTCTGCCTTTATTTTTTTTCCAGATCTATTTTGTGCCAACAAAGGGAAAGAAAAGGTGATGTTCAGGAGCACCTCAATTTACTGAAAGAAAGGTAAGAAATTATAATTAAAAAAAAAAGAGAGAAGGATTTAGTTTATCCAGTTGTTTTGTACCATGTTTACAGAATTGCTTCTGGGAGCATTTAGGAAATTTCCATTTAGGAAATCTTGGAAGGGGGACTTGGTGCAAAATCAATTGGGGAAATATCTCAACAGTTCGTTGATTGGACAAGCAAATGTAGATGAAAGACCCACTTTAACTACTTCTATAGGAGTAACAGAACCGAGGAGGTATTCTTAAATGCTCCTTAATCAGCTTTGTACTCTTTATACAGGGTTTAACTTTGCAGGCAGTTATTTATTTTGTTACCATCTCATGAAAGTGGAGGGAGTAGTTATAGCAAAACTTTCTTAAATGCTAGTTCATTTTCTGGCTGTCGAAGTTACTTCAAAGTGAATTGAAATTTTGTGTTGGAGTATAACTTGTAGCCTTTTTATGTCATTGTGGGAGTAGTTACGTACACTCTCTGAAAATTTTTGTCTGTGTGTGTATGTATTCTAGGCTCTTATCAGCATAGGGCCTAATCCTATATGTTGCTTTCTTTATTCTTACAGTGCTTCAGGATTCAAACATGAGGAGCTAGTTTTTCATAAGTTATTTTGTTTAAATGTTTAATTTGTAATATTTAATTTCTGAGTTGCCAGACTTCTGCAGTCTTATCTGAGATGCATGGCTGTTTGGTGTACCAATACGGAATTGGAAGGACCTTTGAGAGCAAGCTGAAACTCTTCCTCTGGTGTAAAACGATATAATGTTTCACAAAAGCACTTACAGATTTTACTAAAATGATCTTTTTTGGAAGCAGTTAAAAATGCTGCTTTTAGAACTTAGTTTTACTTTCCAAGCAGAAAGGTTAGAACTGGGAAAATATTAGTTAATGTCAGTTTGCAGTCAGGGAGTGTACAGGCCATTGGGATAGAAACCACACAATGTCAACGTAATAGCAAAGGTTAGAGTAGTCAGATTTCTTGTTTGTAGTTTCTCCCTTAGACATCTATTCCACATGATTTTTGGAAAACAATTTAAGACAGCTTTTTATTCTGTTTGGATCCTCTCACTTCACTGGCAGTAATTGGGCTAAACTGAATTCAGTTTCTCTCAGAGAAGTCATTAGTAACTTCTTGCTTTGCAAAGAATTCCAAACAAATTATGCTCTTCTTTCTCTGTAATAAAGAGTACTGAGATGTTTCAGGACTTTAAAGGTGCCTCCACAGAAGCTGGGCAACCTGAAGAATCTCTCGAACCTTCAGATGGCGGAGAAACAAATGCTAAAGGCAAATGAAGAGTGTTTGGTACGATTGCAGGTATGAAAAGCAAGGAAGGGAGAAAAATATCTTGCCTATCTGCTGTTGCTCATTGTGTTGTAGCTTTTTAGTAGTTGGACTGTTGTCTGTGCCTGTGGTGGTGTGAGTTGACATCCGCTGTTCATCATTATCACTCACTTTCACTACAAAGCAGTGTATCTTTTCGGATGATTTTTCAGTGACTTGGCTGATGCTGATTATCAGCGTCTCATACACAAAAGACTTACCATCTCTAAGGTAAATTTTATTCTGGTTTTATGTCTATTTTGTCTTAGGAAGAAATAAATGAAGCTAAGCAATCAGCAGACCGCAGGGAAGAAAACATACAGCAACTGCAGTACAAAATCCAGGTGCTCAAGAACCAGTTAGAGGAAGATGAAAAAAAGGCCAAGAAGGTATTCCCAATAGATGCTATGGTTTAAGCTGAAACTAGGACAATGCTGTTGAAAGTTTAGTTTTCAGAAATTGGATAATGACAGCCAGTTTATTTTCCTACTTGTGTGCTTGAAGTTTGGTTTTGGTTTAATTATCTATTTTTAACTCTTTTCCCCTTTTTAGGTATTCCAGGAAAATGTCAGTGGAGCACTCCACCTTCCAAAACTCCCCAGGCGCAGTTTACAGGCACCCACTTTGCAGGTGAGCATGGAATATATTTTCAGAGACGCCTTGGCTAGAGAAGGAAGGCAAGAGTGTGCTTTTATCACTTAACCTCTGCCAAGGGGGCAATTCTGAAAATTCTGAAATATAGGTGGTGTTTTTTTTTCTTTTTTCATTTAGATCTATTAGATTAAGTTTAAAAAAAACAGAACAAAACCCTAAACCCCCTGCCATTTAAAGGATCACATGTCTTTTCCTAGGAACCCTGTGGTCTTATGGAACCTGTAATTTATTTTATGAAATATCTCTCTGTAACTGATGGAAGGAAGACTGTCTCATTCTGTGTCTTTGAATCGTTTTTATTTTTGCTGTATTCAGGTACAGCTAGGCTGCATGAAAGTGAAATTTCTGTTGGACTTGATGAAAGCTGTTGTTTGTTGTCTTTTATTTTGTTTTCCTTTTAGGAACAAATTTTGAAGATGGAAAATCAGAAAGGTCTTTTAAAGGATATGAATGCTATTCAGCAGTCAGCTGACTTGAAGAACTTGTTAACCCTCATTGAAAAGATCTATGAGAAGGTGGACTTCCTCTGAAAAACTGAAATATACATATATATATATCTCAAATGGAAAGAAAAATAGAATTACCTGGTTTCTATATGGAGCCTCCTTTGAAGAAGATAACCTGGGCTAGCACTCTGTGTTACTGTAGAGCAGCAGGATGCTGATCATGGAAACAGTATTTTCTTCTAGTAGTTTTACAGCTGTAACTGCTGAATTTCTGTTTCTGTGAATATTGATATACAAATATGTAGAGGCATTCTGCAACTGTAGTGATTTAAGTGATCGATCCAGGTTTTGGGGTTGGGTTTCTTTTTTTGTACCTGTGATGACTTCTAATGATACTACATACTATCTTAGGATTCTTGGTCTGGGTATTTTTATAGGATGAGTAACATATTCCATTATATTTGGACATTTATTATCACATTTATAAATCAATGCAGGTAGTATCTGTTACCAAACTAACGTTTGTTTTGGAGTTAAATCCACTTTAAATTTGAAACACAGATTTTAAAGTATGATTATCTGATGCTCAGTTGCAAATCTCCAGTTCAGCTTTCTTACTACTTTTAACTAAAAAATCCTCCATGGTAGGGAATTGAATAATTGAGTATCAAGTATACATGATTTTTTTTACACTTTTACATTCATCACTTAAACCAGGTGGGTTGTATTATTTTTTTTAATTGGGTTTTGTTGTTTGGGATTTTTTATGGTTTTTGGTTTTGTGTTTTTTTTTTGTTGTTGTTTTTTCTTTATATGTGTATATATATGTTTTAATGCAGATGGCTGAGAATGCAGGTAAGAGCATTATAGAGCAAAGCTCTAATCTTAGAGTTGTGTACTCACCTTACATTTTATTAACTGTCAGGTCATCTTCCGCTTCAGAGGAAGAAAATAAAGTTGAAAGTATCTTTTCCTGTGCACTTTAACCTCTCCCTTATTTTTTTCATGATAGAGCTTCTCCCTTAAAAGATTAAGTGCCTTCTCCAGTCAAATGATCTACTGGAAGACAGCAGTGCTCTTTATGTCGACTTACCCCTCAAATACCTGGTCTTTTGTTTACAAGCTGCTGATACTCCTAATGAGACTTAAGATAATTATCTCTATCCTCCTATGAGAGATTAAAAGCCTCTGTAGCTGCTACATGTAGGGTCAGGAAAGCCAAACTAAGTACTTGTTTGGTTTATATTTATTTTGTATTGCATGAAAAAAAATATAAATATTTAGAAATAATAGGATTTTGATCAAGGACAAGGGGAATATTTACTGACATAACCACTGCTCATTGTAACTTAACACAGATTATGAGTTCAGGATTTTACTGCATGCCAGCTATCTTAATTTTTGTTAAGCAAAGATATACTGCTTTCAGTAAGGGTGATTTACTTGCAAACAATTTACCATGTGGGTTCTGAACTTCATGAACCACATAGATACCTTTTTTTCTTAAAAAAAAAAAAAAAGGTATGGAGTATTTGTTCTCAATCTGAAAGTACCTGAGGTCGTAAGAACTGTCCTTAAGTGAAAGTAGGTAAAAGTAGTTGTGTATTCAAACACATGTCGAAGTTGCCTGCCTTTAGGTATAGTTGCTACAAACCAAAACCAAAACAAGCAGTGATGCACAATACAATGGCTCACCACCCGCTGACCGATTCCCAGTCCAACCCGAGCAGTAATTGGTCCTTTCTGGGTGACTCCCCCTAGAGTCACATCCTGGGCACGACATGCTGTGGTATGGAATACCCCTTTGGCTAGTTTGGATCAGGTGTCCTGTCTCTGCTTCCTCCTGGCTTCTTGTGCCCCTCCTCACTGGCAGAGAATGAAAGACTGGGAAGATCATGACCAGGGTAAATACTACTTAACAACAACTAAAACACTGGTGTGTTATCAGCATTATTCTCAGACTAAAGCAAAAACACAGCAGTGCACCAGCTACTAGGAAGAAAATAAACTCTATCTCAGGCAAAACTGGGACAAGCATAAATAAGGATAAATATTTGTTGATTAAAAGGGATTGGAACTACAACAGAGTGAGATATCTGATATCCAGCTCTACTGGTTTCTTATATGTGTTTTGTCAAAGATAGGTTCTCTAAAGAAATATAGCCATAATTATAAAGTCTGAAGGGAAATTGTAAATGTTTTCATATAGCTATAAAAGTTGGAATAAATGAGAAAAGATTCAGTTACCTCCTGCTATTTAACTCTTTTTGTCCAGGGTTTTGAGATGTTCTACAAAAGTGACTTGTATATAATCATGGAATTCATCTCTGTTTTGGAGAAGAGTTTTGTTAGCCTTTAGGAGGAATCCAAGGTGTGGGAAGATGTACATCTACAAGAATGAAAGATGTTAGGTGGAATTTACTGGCCAGAGGTCTGAAAATACTACAGAAACAAATTAATAATAATTTTGTGCCTGTTTTGCAAATACAAAGACTTAACATTAATATTTTGTTCTTTAGAACATGAAAAAGTGACTGGATGAATTAGTGGTAGCAAATCGATCAAAGACCACTGAATACATGGAAAACTCTCAGCCCCAAATTACTATTTTGCAGATATAGAGTAGATGTCAGACTCAAACACTTGCAACTTGCCACTAAGGAGATGGAAATGTTTTCTAGCAACTTGTTTTATTGTTTTAGCCAGCTCTTCTGCTAACTTTTTTTTTTCTGTTTCAAAACTTAAAGGAACAGAAATGAGCCTGGTGTGTGACAGCATTTACATGATATCAGAAAGTATTTATTATTCATTGAGACATTTCAGTGTAGCAAAAGCATGGTAAAATTGATTTTGTATCCAGGCTCCTTGTACAGGTATACCACATACCCTATAGCTTCTTTCTTTCCTGTGATCTGAGAATACTTTACTCCCTGGTCACTTTATGCATGTGAGCCATATTTTTGGGGAATGCTGAGCTTGCTGTTTATGCACTAGGCAGTCTGATTTTTTTCAGTCCAGATTTAGCAATTTGCAAACTATAGTTTAAGTATACCTTCAGCATAAGAAGGACATGGAGCTATTGGAGCAAGTCCAGTGGCCACAAAGGTGCTCTGAGGGCTGGAGCATATTTGCTATGGAGACAGGCTGAGAGAGCTGGGCTTGTTCAGCCTGGAGAAAAGAAAGCTCCAGGAAGACATTAGAGCAGCTTTCAGTGCCTAAAGGGATGACAAGAAAGCTGGAGAGGTTTTTTTTCACAAGGTCATGGAGTGATAGGACAGGGGATAATGGCTTTAAAAAGGAAAAGGGTAGATTTAGATTAGGTCTTAGGAATTAATTCTTCACTATGAGGGTGGTGAGGCCCTGGTGCAGGTTGCCCAAAGAAGCTGTGGCTACCCCATCCCTGGCAGTGTTCAGTGCCAGGTTGGACAGGGCTTTGAGCAACCTGGTCTAGTGGAAGGTGGAAGGAGCATTGGAACTGGATGGTCTTTAAAGTCCCTTCCAACCCAAACCATTCTATGATTCTGAGATTCTACACATACAGTGATACAAACTACACCTTTAAGAAATGTTAGAAATGCTGGTCTGGAGTTTTACCCTTGAAGAATTTCTGCTAGGCATTTTCACCACTATGTGCACTTACTTTACCATTTGCTGGTTACTGTTTAATGGGTCATGTCTAAATTAGTCCTGTGCATTGGCGGAGATGTCTGTGGACATAAGTCCAGTTAGAAACAGCAACTCAAACACTGCCTTGAACTTTGAGAATGGGAGGAAGTGGGAGAAGAAGGATGATAGTTGCTCAGGCTTTCCCTTTTCTCTTCATGGAAGATGTTGGAGATGCCAGGTCCTGAGTTCAATGGATCTCACTAACATGAATGCAATTCTAAACTAAATTAGTTCTTAGTTCCAAATATAGGATTTCCTCTGGTATTCTTGTACATGTTTGTATAGTAGTTCTGAATCAGGACAACATCTATCATTTTCTTTGCAGTAGGTTGTACTAGTATTTGTATCTCTCTGTATGTGTCTGTATTTGTATGAATGTGTAAATAACCAAGGTCTGCTTTGGAGGTAAGGGAATAGAAAGTGTAGTTGTGTGGGTATATGACCTGTGCAGTATAAGAGACCAATCCCTGGCTTGTTTGCTTGATGAGAATTTTCATAGGTGTAGGGACACATATGTCAGTGGACTGTTACTGTATTTTGTAGTAAGCTTATGCATTTCTTGTTTCAGAGTCAGAAATGAATCTGATAAAAGCTCTGGGAAGGTAGTGTAGTGTAACCTTGTAGGGCTTTGGTTGGATGGAAAAAGCAATTGAGAAGAGATCCAGGTCTGAGATGGAAACTCCTAAGGGAGAGTGAGAGGTGAACTCTGCAAGAGCCCCACCATACATACTTTGTTAAGAGCTTGATCCCAGTGAGAGTGAAAGAAGACTGTATGTCCCCAAGGAATAACAGACAAATAACAATTGATTAACTGATCGTTTAATTCATGCATCTAATCAGCAACAGATTTGAATACAAATGTTAAAAGAAATTTGATAGACAAATGTTCAGTAAATGGCTTTAAAATAAATTTGCCTTTCAGGAATGAAGTACAAAAAATATTCTGAAAGAGGTAGTACTGCATATCTGTAAGACAGTCTTCAAAGTTTTGATCACCCACCAGTGTTTTCAAAAAGGGCTAAGTGTCAATAAGCTTGACATTTTGTTAGTTTAAATAAGAAATAATTGCTAAAAAGCTGAGATAAGATAAAACTTTTTATTTCTTTAAGTCCAACTTATTTGTTTTATTTAATTAAAATTTAATCCATCTGTACTTAATATCTTATCAAATAAAAAACCACTACATTAGAAACATTAAATTTGAAGTTTTCACTTAGAAAACCGCCAATCGCAGTGGCTTCAGTCAGTTTGACTCTTACAAAGAAAGGTACCTCTTTTCTGGTTAGGACTGGAAATAGAAAATATGTCTTAAAGTTTGGCTTACCTAACCTCCGAAATGCTACTGATTTGAGAAGTATGAACAGCCTTCTAAGGTGTCTTCTGAGAATGGCAGAAATCTAAGAAAGAGCTTTCAGAATCCTGATGGTGGAATTTAATTTCAAGTTGAAAGTTTCATGCAGTTGCTGCCATTTAACCATTATTTTTCCAGATATTTTTGTGCACAGCTTAATAAATGAATGAATTTTTACTCACTTTAAAAAAACCCAACAACTTATATCAGGGAGTTTGAACTAGATGAGGTAAAAGTCCTTTCCAACCCTAACTATTCTATGATTGTATGATTCTATGTAAGCTTTTTTATATAAAAAGAAGTCACACTGAGACCAAAGATAACTCAAAAAGAGTGTTATTGGGAGAGAGTAAAACATTGGCAATGTTTATGAGAACAAAAAGAAATGCTAGTCATCATGAACCTCAAATTTAGAGTAGTTGTATTTTAACTTCTTGTTTCAGCCCCATCCTCAAAGCTTATCCTTCACCTTGTGTCTAGTTTAACTCCTTGCTTTCCTTTTCTGCCAGTGTGTGGCTCCCTCATTGATGAGCAAAATAGTTCTTAGCAAAACATTTTAAGCTGTAAGGTTGGACACCTCTCCATAGTGTCCAGTAACATATTACACAGAAGCTATGTACGAAAGAAGCTCTATGGACTCAGGGCATTCAAAGCTTTGATTAATTTAGGAACAACCAACCAAAGAAAATACCCTTAGACAGAGAACCAAATGCCACTGGAATCTGAAGTATGGAGGTGAGAAATTAGGGTACATAACCTTAGAAGAAACAAGCCATACAATTCAAGGACACAGTCATATTAAAAAGAAAGTAATGTTTAAAGCCAACAACTCTGTATTTAATTTCCTGATGACACAGCTTTGTACACTGTCTGTTGCATAGAAAGAGTCTGTTCAGAGTGAAGAACAGTCTGAAACAAGATATCCAAACTTTTCATGAAGGGTGGTCAAACTGTAAGGCCTGGATTCATCTGTCCATAGCTGAGGCACTTTTCTAAGGCTTCTAGAAAATGAATGAATTTTGGTTTGTGCGTGATCAGCATCTCTCCATCATAGCAGAGTGGAGACCACAGGAGGAAAGCAAACACATATGGATCTCAGAATCATAGAATTTCTAAAGTGTTTAAAGGAAAAATGCATCAACAGAAATGAAAATATCTGTTATGAGAGGAGCTTCTTTCCCTCTTAAATCTGTTAAGTAAGACTTGAAATAAGTTGGTAATATAAAACAGTGTTGACAGTTCATCCACTGTAGCTTGTCCTTCTGGATCAACAGTGTCTGTTTCTGATTAATGCCTAGATGCACTGTAATCCTTCTGTTAGATTTTCATCTCCCATCCACTGCCTCTCAATGGATTACCACAGGTAGGTAGGCGTAGACGTGTAGCTCTGCTCCCAACTACTGGCAACTCTGAGCTCCTTTAGATATCACAGTTTTTGTCTCTCTTAGTTGAGCAGCCATTATCATCATTCCTCGGATGGAGTTAATTTATCTTAATTTAGCTACACTTTTCTTCTTTCTGCTTTTTCTTGTTTTAGGAGGCAGTGACTTCAAAAGTAGTGACTCACCACACAGAAGTTCTTCACTGAGTCTTCTGTAGGTTGAATACAGTTGCTTTCTGATCAGTTCCTAAGAACTCATGTTTTTTTTCTTGGTGCTAGCATTTAGTTCAGCTTGTATCTTTTCACATTAACAGTACTACTATCCACTTATTAATGTTGGACAAAATAAGAAGTATTATGTTGTTACCTTTTTTTCGTAGCCTTACTCAATTCCCCTATTGTGTCTTGGAGCAATCTAAATAAATCTACACCAAGATTCAATTTTTTTCATCATTTCACTTTCTTCTCTCTTTCAATCAACATAGTAACAAAGAATCTTGATAATAATATTGCTACTTAGTATACCTGAGTAATCACTACCTTCCGTGCTTTGGCGTGGAAATTATTTCAACATTTTCTTTCTTGTCATAACCAATCTTTGAAATACAGAGCGTTTCCTCCCCCATTCAAAACCAGGACAACACACTTTCTGAAAAAGTTAATCTATGATGCTCTGGTGAAAAGCTTGTTAGATTCCAAATAAGCAATATCAATCTGTTTCTTCTTGATTACACCTATGCAGTCCCTACGCAGTCACAGATGTGACTGTAACTCAGAAATATTGCAGTTATGTATGGTATCCTGTGGTAGGCTTGAAACACAAAAGTTTCAATGGCTATATTGATTCAGTGGTGACAAAAGGTAAAATATAGGTAATTTTGTAGAGCAGTTTATGGTGGGTTTTTCTGATGAACAAATATATTGGAAGGATCCCATTAATTCACCTGAATTTGGTATAATAACTATGTATTCTACAATGAAGCTTGTTTTATATTTTAAAATTATAGCTACCTACAGCTCCTTGTTGAAAACCTAGTGTGGTTAGGACAATACTTGTAAGTTGTTTTTTTTAGCATTAGAAACTTGAAAGAGCATCATTAAGGCAAATATTATAGATTAATACTTTTTCTACATGGTGGCTTCAAATCTGCTGTGCTCATCATAGTTGTTGGAGTGAATTTCCTGTGGTTTCTTCTCTTCTGGAACCTGCCATGAAAATCAGAGAAGAGTTTAGTTGATGAGATATAGACTTTTGCCATATAAGGAGACCAAAGTGCACCAAGAATATCACTGTATTTGTATATATTATGTTTCTGTTTATTAACATTGATGCAGCCTGACAAGAACCACCAGTTCTGAATTCTGAGGGATGAAATAAGGATTTTCTTAATAGAAGAATTCCTTAACACTGATGTTAGCTGTGAGAGTTCAAAATTAATATCTGCAATTTTCAAAGAGCTCTAGAGGAATAAGGTGACCATCTCTAATGAAATGTAAAACAAAACTGTATGCTAACTATCAATGTCACTTCCCATTACCTGATAAATCTCACTCAGAATATTTCTGAGCACATTTAAGAACTTTAATATTCCTGATATTTTTATTAATTACATATGACAGCCTATTTCAGGTTTTGCCAAAAAACAGTGCTTTGACTTTCCCAAGATCAAATGGAGAATAACTTGCAGACCTGTCACTGATAATTGTTTTTTTCTGATTGTCATTGCTACAGCTTATCCCCTTAGACTGCAAACTCTCTCTGACAAAAAGCCAGATTGAGTGATTGGTTCATAGTGGAGTTTAATTAATGAAAAAAACTAACAAAATATCCCTCTGGTTCGCAATATATAATTTAAAGGGAATGTATATCATGTATTTCTTCCTGAGTTTGTCCTGGTGTAAAGGATAAAATTCAGATTTCCCAAATTAAGAACCTGTCATCAGTCTATAATGAAGGGAGATGCAGAAAGCCTACAAATGGTACAGGGAATGTCTTAAGTTAGCCAAGAGGCAATATATATGTCTGAATTTCTGCTCTGCACTTGATTGTCATCCAAGTCAGAGATATATGTGTGTCTCAATTGATCAAATCTAGGTCTGTACAGTATAGAGCTCTACATTTGAGGTAGGCAATGAAAGGTGTTTCATTATCACTGGGGATTATAGATGTTTTCAGGGTTTTAATTCATGTAGCCTAACACATATCTGGAAGGATTCAGATGAAGAGCCATCCCTTCATAAAGCATAAAAGGAGCCTAACAGGGCTATTTCAGATATACTTGTTTCTCAGCCCATTGCTTGTGTCTTCATGCATAAAAAAATAGTGCCGGGGGGCTGTCTTCTTCTGATAACCTCAGTGGTCAGATTGTTCAACCAGGAAGCATAAGAGCTTCCCCTTGGCTTAAGAGAGACTCGCCCTACAAATACTGAAGAAGAGCTCTACATTTCACAGAATTACAGAATAGTTAGGGTTGGAAGAGGCCTCTGGAAATCATTTAGTCCAACCCCCTGCCGAGGAAGGGCCACCTAGAGCATGTTTCATTCAGTATAAAAATCCAGATCATGCTAGAAAAGCAGCACCATTTACCCAAAAATGCAAATAGAGCGTCTAGACTACAATATGGAAGATAATGCCTGTCACAGCAAGAGCTTAAAAGCCATGAAAAGCTCTACTGAGGTCTCAATTTTTTGGATCTGTTTCTGCTTCATATTCAAGGTTAGTCCAACGTAATGGCATGACAAGCTAGCCAGTCCAAAAAAGACCCTGAAGGTAGTCTTGATAATTTCACATCCTCAGCTAGAGAAGCATTTTTGAATGTTGACTTATATGTGCAAGCCACAAACCCTAGGAAAGCAGGACTGCAGGGTGCCACGTGTATTCCAACATAATGAAAATAAAGAAAGGTTGTATCTTACCTCCCAGAAAACAGAGTCGTCAAAGCAGTTCTGGTCAGACACTTGTCCCAAGAAAGGCAGCTTTAGAATTCCACCTGCAGAAAAACAGCATCAGAGGTTAAAAAAAAGGACAAAATGCCCAAATGTTTCTCAGATGTGACATGGGGAGTCTTCTATGTTTTCTGACTCATTTCCTAGTCTTCAGAAATTCCCAACCACCTGGTCACTCATTAGGAGAACTGATGCAGTTTTCTTCAAGTCAATATGAATAAGAGCTTGTTTTTAATTGCTCAGACCTTTCCCAGATTTCAGACTGGAATTTTATGTTTCAGCCTGGATTTTTGTTTGTAAAATATCCACAGTCACATGGAAATATGTAACACCTAAATGAATATGCCTTCATCTCAAACTAGTTTCTGTTCAGACTTTTAAGAGAAGAATTTAATCCATGACAATGTCTTACTATTCCTGTGTATAGAACGGAGTTTCTTTGGAGTATGTATTCGGCAAGATATCTAGGCTTCATTTGAAGTCAAAATTATTGGAAAACTGTTGTTCCATATTTAAGTTTCTGCCAGTTTGCCATCATGCGTTATTTCTATTTTGTATTATTTACATGAAATTGTTCATACATTGAATTCTCCAAGGACAAAACTCTAAATTCACACATATTTCAGTTGCTTCGTGTGTCATACTGACCTGTCAGTGCTCCACCCGCCAGTGCAATTCCGATTGTGCTGCCCAGGGCAGCAGCCTGCATGCCAGGAGTTAGGCGGCTATTTCGCCTGAAAAGGGCAGAAAACCAAACCATTGATAATCAAAAAGTAGTTATTGCATTTTGAGACCGGTAGTTTGTCTTTCTTACAATATTTTACTTGCTGTCTGCTGGACAAAGTGGGTCATAGGAAAATATGAGCCATTGCTCTGTACAAGACAGAAATCATGATTTTATTTTGGTTTTGTTTTAAGACTACAGATGAAAACAAGGTTTTTGGAAAAGTTATTAGGACCTTCAAAAGGCCATTATTATACCTTTCTGGAGTCCTTTAAGATAGTTGAAATAGCCCATTTTGCTAATTTCTGGGAAATCTTTCAGTTACCAGCAGTGTAATTGTAGAATCATGCTGAAGATTCACCTATGTTTGAATGGTTCTGTATGCTGGTTTTTATGGTGTTTTAGATTTATTTATTTTTACTTGAACTTTTAATTTGGAGGAAGCTTGTCATATAAACAGTGTGCTAAAGGCAGGATATCAAGAACAGTCCTATTTAAATCGGAACACAATGTCTGACATCAAATCAAAGATGCAATTTCTGAAAAAAAAGTCATAATTAGATTCAAGGAGGGTGGAAAATTAGGATAAGCCTTTAAAAATCAATAGACTCCTTTCTCTCTTCTCTCTGTAACTCACCTATTTTCCTCATTTATTGCAGTTACTACGATGCCAGCAATACCTCCCAGTATTCCAGGTAACCCATGTAAATTATGAACTCCACAAGTGTCATGAATGTTCAACTTGGATGCCAACAAAGGCTGAAATGAGGAGGAAGATGAAGTTTATAGTGAATTTATAGTCTTCCATTATCTCTAGAATGATATGCGAAAGAAAGTAGTGCAGAAATATATGAAACAATTAATTTAGGTACACAAAGTTTAGATATAAGCCAAGTTTTCTTTCCCTTCACTGTGAAATTGTTTATATGCAGACAAACCGAAGTCTTGAGGTAGAAGGTTACAAATTTCCAAGCTACCATCGTAAATATAATGGTGCAAAACACAGGACGGTCTACTTAATCTTTTCAGCCACTGCAATGAAAGTTGAAAGAGGTGGCTAAGTAGCCCATACACTTGTTCTGAGTCTGCTTGCTGGGTAATTTCTTCCAGAATGTTTCTCCATCAGGAAATTCCAGTTTAATTCATTTTAGTCAGAATATTTTTTTCTACACTTTGAATATGAAATAATTCCATTTTGCAGTTCTTAAGTACTTATGATTACAGATCTATTTAGATATTTTAAAAGAGTGAATAGTCCTATTTCACTTATTCCTGGATTTAGAGGAAGATTTTTGGCAGCTCCTTGAATAGAGATACCAATTTTAGTGAACTCTAATGTCTTTGTGATCCTTCTCTGCTTCTAGGTGATAGACTGAAGTTAGCTCATAAGCATACATTTAAATCCCAACTGATTTAAAAATTGCTGTTATCTAGAGTTTGCTGTCTATACTGGTGATACCAGCCAGGTTCTAAACTCTCTTTCTAGCAAACTAAAGGAGCTCCAGTAAAGCCAAATAAACAATAAATACATGAGAGCAGAGCTGGATCCTCAGTACTTACAGTCAGGAAGTGGAACCCAAGGACAGAGATGATTCCAGCAATGCTCCCAATGCACATGGCAATAAAAGGGTTTATTGACAAGTCAGCACAGGTACCCACTGCTACTCCTCCTGCCAAGGTGGCATTTTGGATGAGAACCTGCAAAGAGTATACAGAGACAGAGTTGATATATGTGGAACAGAGGCTTGTTTTAGAGATGAGTGACTAAAGGCTTTTTTGCATAAGGAAGTTTTCCTTTTCTTCAGGTGAGATTTTTTTCAATGAAGAATGAACAGGAATTTAAAACAGGATTCTCTGTTGCATGATCAGGGTGTTGGTTTGATGCTGCTCTCCTCCAGTTTAACTGGGACCAGTTTAATGAAGACCAATTTTTGCGAAGTCACCAAAATTCATCTGACCTCTCAAAAAGCCAGGCTGAGCCAGAGAGAACTGCTCCTACAACAGCAGCAAATTCTGCAAGCTCATGGAACCATGCCTGCTCACTCTGAGCTTAGAGATACACTTCTTCCAGCAACTTCTGGAAATTGCACTTCCAGCAACTGCTGGAATGAAGTGTGTGAAAACATAGGGGCTGAATTTTAGGATAAGGAGATGAACGGTTGGCAGTCTGGCAGCCTCAGCGTAGTTTGTTTTGCCTGTTGTGCAGCTGCACTGTGAGATTGCCACAGAACAGATCATTGCTTTGAGAGACCTGTTCTGTCTACGGCAATGCAGTAACTCACATAGGATCTTTAGAATAAGACCCAAAAGTCCACCTGAATGTTGGACTAGTGCCCCTGTGGTCCAGCAGGTTCCATGGATAAGAGAGAACAAGGGAGCAGGACCATCACTGTAATGTCTAAGAGCTTTTCACTCTCCAGATGCAGTGATCACACTGAGGAATCACCACATACCTGAAGTAGAGTGGGTTGCCACAGGACCCAATCTTACATTATAGTTTTTAGAAATATAATAGCTCTAATTTTGCCCACAGCATGAGCAAAGGCTCCAGATATTTCATGGATATTGTAAATCTGCCTAATGATCCTTATTATAGAGGAGTGACTTGATTTATCAGAGGTTGTAATGTGATTCTTACCATACTGAATTTGCCTCTTTGATCCAGCAGGCTGGAGAGGGCGAATGTTACAACAGTACATGCGGCCAAGGAATAGTAGGTGTTGACAATTGCTTTAATATAGAAAATGTTTTCAGATGCAGTGGCAGAGTTAAAACTGGGCCAAAAAAGCCAAAGGAACAAGGTACCTGGATGAATAGAAGTCAAAAGGAAATAAAGACTGTTCAGTCACAAGGGTATTTCAGTGTGAAAAATCCAAAAGAACAGAACTAGCTGCAAGAAATGAGGAAGATGATCAATAAGAAACATGAAGTTGCCAAAATGCTCGAAGAAATAATAGATTATGCAGAAGCTTTTGACATTGGCATTTGTGGTTTGGACACGTGGTATTAATCAAATCCTACTGGAAGACTTTGACGCATTATGATTCCCTTGTCATGCCCCATTCACTTTAAAAAGCTCACCACCACTGTGAAAACCATACCAGCATAGGGTGCATTAGCAAGACAGTTCACATGCAAATACTTTATCCCCTATGGATATAATTGATAGTTTTAACTGGTAAATTGATCTATGAAGAGATCTCACAGACAGGTGTAAAATAGGTCTCACAGACACGTAAGTGTGTGGTTTCTAATGTTCTTTAGTGAGACAGGCACAGTTCAATAATTTTAATTATGGCCAGCTTCTATGAAATACTGCTTGTAACAGAAGATTTAACAAAACTTGAGTCACCACAAATGCACAGTAGAAATGCATCTTTAATTTGATTTTTCCTACAGGAAAAACTCTAAAATTATGTGTCACTGGAAACGCTATGCATGCATCAGACAAAACCAGATATGCATCTAGGAATGTACTTAAGAAAATAGATGCAGTGTAATAATAAGCAATCATTAAATTGTAGAAATGAAGGAGGGATGAAGAACTGATCAGCATTCACTATTACATCGCTTACCAATCATGGCAGATATGTCCGACTGATAGGTAGATTCTTCATTTTCATGTTTTTTTTTCAGACCAGGACGACACAAGACCAGGGTTACGGCTAAACCAAAATAAGCTCCAAAAGCATGGATGGTCATTGAGGCTCCAACATCTGTAGCCTGTATTAAGAACCCAAAATAATGCCACAGATTTTATACAGCATAAAGATGAGGATTCAATGAAGGAAACGTCAGGATGACCTTAATAGTTTATTTTCTATGATAGAAACTAAAACCTAGAGTATTAAAACTGGAAGTATTGCAAAGTGAAAGCATTTTTTACAAACAGAAAATAATTATTCCAAAAAAATTGTACCTGAAATATTTCTGTAACTAGGTGTTCGTTGCATGCAAAGATTGTAATCTCCAGAATTGTCAATATCAGCATCTGAAGAGGACTTGTCTTCCCCAGGACTGCTCCAAATGAAATCAAAGCAGTTGCTGTACTGAAGTCTGAATTTATCATGCTGAAGTTAATAGAAAACAAAAAACCAAATCAGTTTAAAGAGACCTGAAAGAAGGCTGTAATATCAAACCTGCCGTATCATTAAAATGATAGAATTTTATGTCTTCAGATATACAATTATTAAGATCATCTTTGGGAACAAAAATTAAGCCAAACCTTTCCAGATGGATTTTGTAGAGATCTTTTCAGCTACTGAGGAAGAAGTTTGGGAATGTTATCTCCTGTTTATACTATATATATTCTTAGCTGGTTGAAATTACAGTGAAAAGTCAGATGAGATATGTATTTCAGATGTGCAGAAATGTTTTCAGCTCTGTCACTGGAACTTCAAAGAGGATAGGGAGCTTACAGATTTGGTCAGATGGTCTATCTAATTTCAAAAGCCTTGCATGACTTTCTATCACTGTGCATAATGTTTGCATTGGCTGTCAGGAAGGACTGGTGTTACCTGGTCATGGGGAATGGCAAAGATAAAGCCACAAACTGGTCAAAACCTTGCAGCACGGAAGGGCATTAATTTACGGATCCCTCTACAAATGCAGATCTGTAAGCATTAAGATACTATTTATTTCTGCTTGTCCCTCAGTAATGTTTGGATGTTGTTCCTTTCAAAATTATCTACAAGTTGTCTCAGAAAAAAAGAACTGCAGATGTGGAAAACACCTTGGCAGAAGCAAGACAGATGAATGGAAGGGGTAAAAGTGTCTAGGGACATTGCTCATGAGGTCTCTTATTCCATGACTGGGGTCCAAAACCTACTGCAGTATGGTACTCATGCAAATCATTCCTTGAGAAGTAGGAGAAAATCTTATGAGTGGATAGATGTACTATTCCAGCCACATTCCAGACACTCTTCCATGTGTTGTGGAAGGGCAGATCCTTTCATGCCTGCTGGCTGCAGGAGATGCTGTGTTACTGCAGGAATTCTTCCAGCTTCCACAGCTCCAGAGATTGAGAGTAGTCTCTACATGTAATTTCATCCCACACTTTGGTTCCCTTGGCCCGGTGCACCACGTGTTGCCCCTTTAGAGGTGAAGGTCAGATGAATGTCAAAAGGTGGACAGTAAGGCTCAAACAAATTTCAGTGAACTTACAGTTTGATCCCATAGGTATTGTAGTTTAGGGCTTCCCCTGTTATCTTTACAGATAGAATTGTCAGTTTTGGTAAATTCACATGTACCTCTTGCTGCCAACATGAATTTTCCCTTCTTGCATGTGCCAAAATCCTTGCACGAGGGTTCCCCACTGGAGACCAAAGGCAGCAAGGAGCATGCTGATACCAACACTGCTGAATCCATATTTCTTCAGAAAGGTCATCAGGAAACCAAACCCAACAAATATCATCACATGGACATCCTGAAAGACTGAAGGGAAAACATGACTGTGTAGTGACTCTGAAGAGCAAAGGGAAGCAAGCTAGGGACAAATGAGGATTTAACAGAAAATAAAAGAGTTCCAACTCATGTCATCAGTGTGATCTGTACTTTCCTTCTTCATAACCAGTCTAATAGTTGAAGATTGAGTGTCTGGAAAATGCAAGACCCAGTTACAGATTTTATTCTTTGCTATGTCATTGTGGATAGAACACTTGGTCTCTATACTAGAAAACTTGGTATATTTGGAGTTGTTCTCTGTGTATGAAGCTACCTGTAATATCACAGCTTCATGTCCTTACAGAGTTCTCTTCCCTCTCAAACAAAGCTTGTCACATTCAACATGTTCTGGCTAACTCCAAAATTGACATGAGATTTGCTTGGTAGAGTGCTACTTGACTCAGTGAAAGATAATGTTTCTGATCCCTAAAAATTACTGTCCAAGAGATTGATTTCTTTCCATGTGTAAAAGAAGAAGGCATTTGAGATAATGTCTAAACTAGCAAATTAATATTGCTAATCGGCATATACTTAGCCCTCCTTCAAATATGCTTTTTCCTTCCAAATATGGATTTCATCTAGGTAGTTGTTTTTGCAGTATTTTAAAAGCTTTTTATTTTTTTAATTTACTTTATTAGGCTTTTTAATACAAACTGAGTTTATCACCACAACATGAGTATTTTATATTTTAAAATATATCTGTCACTCTGAACTGTTGTTTTGTGTGACTTAATGGACACTACCAAACATGCTTGAGTTTTGTAATTGAATCTTTCTCTGATGTTATTGTTAGTAAGAACCTCAGTATACAGAAACTGTTTCATTTCATTTCTATTTCATTGCCTCTTACATGGAAATACACAGGAAAAACTTGGGACATTGGGTTTGTTAGTATAATATTTGGCTTGAAGTTACATTTCCTAGTTACCTATAGTTTTGCTATATGCATTACCAAGTTTAGCCAAAAGAGGGCCCAGAAGTATAATAAGTTACTGAAGATTCCTAATAAACTCAATTATATTTGCACTGTCATATTCCAGCCCTGACCTAGCAAGGAAATACATACATGCTTAAAGTAAGATCCTTCACACATCTAAGGAACAGCATAGAAATGCAGTAGGTTTGCAGATATCCCCGACCCTTTTTCTTCCTCTTTAGGCTGGACATTTTCACATTTATTTCCTGACTTCAATAATAGCCAGTGATGGGATTCTTGAGGCCCTTGTAGTCCTTTGAAAGCTTCCTATTTTCCTCCATGTTACTCCATTTCCAGACCCACCATCCAAACTCTTGTGTTGTGCTTATTACTTATTTTAAAAGATGCACAATTAACTTATCCTCCCCATTTAGGCTTCTGCTTTTGATATACTTGTATATTTTGTATTGAAATGCTGTGTCAAGTTAATTGTCTTGGTTAGAGCTCAATGTATTTCCTTACTTCAGAGGACCTGGCAAGAGATGAAAAAATACGGCTGGGGACAATCCAAACCATGCTAATACAACCTTCCTCATCCTATCAGCAGCAAAGTCTTTAGTAGCTTAGGGGATGCAGAATCCAAAACACAGCTTAATCTTCCCATATTCCTGTGTCAGGGGGAGTGGTGGTGGTGATGGGGCAGGGGGGGTGGTGTTTAGGAAAAGGATATTAAAGTACAAGATAATTTGACGGGTACATCTGTCTGTGCACCCTCCCAGCTTGCAACAGCCTGTGTCACAGGAACACAGAACTCTCTTCCTGCCTGACTTGACTATGGTGGTGGACTGCACATCTAGAGCACCTCTCCTTCAAATGTCTTAGAAGACATGCAGCAGTGGTTAGTGCCGGTAGATCTGAGTGGATAGCCTTCCTATACCACCATCATGATGATTTCAGGTATAGGTAATTACCCAGGTTTTGTTTTTAAGTGGGACAAAAATATCTTGACAGGTCACATAAGAGATCTCTTTTCAAATAAAGGAGGGCATAACCCAAGCTTGATTTCCCTCTTTTTTGAGGATAAGTGGAAACTGGATGATGAACAAGCTTTTTTTATTATGTTTAAAATAACTTTCTATGAGTAACTGTTCACCTAGTAACCTGTAGGATCAGCACCTTTGTATTTGACAAGTGGCCCTGTTTATTTGTCTGACTTTTGTAAAACTACTTTATTAAGAGCTTGTTAATGTTACAAAAAAAAAAAAAATACCGAGCTAGAGGGCAAACCCATAGAAGCTACACAGCGATACCTACAAAAGTAGCCTTTTTGTTTGACTTTGGCAGAAGAAAATGGAAGTCAAAGTGGTACACAACTTCAGCAGTGTTCACTTTATATTACGCTTGAGTTTCATGCACAAAATGAGGGGCACGTTTGAAAATTACCTACTCCTTTCTTTTTATTATTTCATCAGCCTATGCCATGAAATTTCCTGTATAGTTTTAGTTTTGCCCATTCAGGGTAGTCAGCTTTGGGTAAGAAAATTTTTCCAGTCTCCTAGAGGGTATTATTGTTTGTTAGCTTATTACTTGCTCTTGTTTGCAATCTCCTGGTTACAATTATTAACATTAATGTTAACAGCTAGCCATTAACAATTTACTTGCATTGCAGACAAAGCAAGTAAATTTTTCTCACTGAAACATTCCCACTCGTGTATACCACGTCTTAGTAAATCATGTCCAGATTAGTAAAAAGATGCTTTAATGTTTAAGTAACCTGAGCCTACATGTGAGCAAAAGAATAGGTTTCAAAAGCACACTGCACATGATTCTTCAAAGCTGCCCATGACCAGTGTATTGATTCCACTGCAGGGTTCCCACATGTTTTTCTGTCTCAATGCAAAGATGCTTGTGGCATCTGGGTTTATACTAAATACATGATTTTGCTCTGCCTAAAATAAGTAGACTGTGGAACCCCGAACAAGAGGGGTGCATAAGTTTTCCTATGCCATGAGTGATGGATCAATCACAGGACGTTACGTACAGGACACCAGTACTAAAGACATCCTCTAAGAGTGCTTGCTTGTCAGATGCCCTTGTCCTGCCATTCTAGCGGCACAGCACACCTGAAGTTGTCCATCCGTATGCTATGCTTTCTGCATTCACCAGAAATAGATATAATGCAAAGTTATGCTTTGGGAATGATCTCAGCTCAGCCCTCCTTACCTGAGTGCAAAACTGTGGTGATCTTCAATTATTATTTTCATCTTCCTTCAGTCCAAAAATGCTGAAACAGCTTTGGTTCATGGTGCTGAGGTATTTAAGACATATAAAAGGAAGCCCTGCACTACAGTTCTGAGAATATAAATTGGCCTCTGGTGGAAACAACTAAATCTATGAGGTACAGATGGGTTAACACCTCTGGGAATAGAATGGGAAGCAGTTTGAATCCATTGTTTTGTGAATTCAGGGGAAGTCCTGGCACAGGGTATGTCCTAATACATCTGTAAAACCATAGCACTAACTTTTTGCTGGGTCCTCAGACAAATTGTGCTCTTGGGTGCATTTTCTAGGCAGGGAATTTTGAGAGGCAGAGGGCCTAAAAGTGAAAACATGGGTGTAAGGATATCTTGCTTTTATTCCGGTCCCTGTGAATGAGATCCATCAGCTCTTTTAAATCAGCATCAAAAACTCCAACACTAAATCTGTGGTGTTTGCTCAGTTTATGTCTCTACTGGTGTACTCAGTTTATGTCTCTACTGGTGACCTGAACAGCCTGCTCAAAGGGCAAATGGCATATTAGGCAAATTACACCTGTACAGCTACATGCTCTTCTCTCCCAAAACACTGTTCCCACCTGTTCCATTTATTGAGAATAGTCCCTTAACCTGTGCTATGTCTAAAGCCGTACCTAAGAGGAGATCAAGGTGCTTGTTTGACCCAGCAACTTGCAACTAAGTACCTCTCACTCACATCCCCTGCCTAATAGGGGAGGAGAATTTTAAAGAAGGTAAACCCCATGGATTGAGATAAGTTTAATAATTAAATAATTAATAATTAAAATAAGGTAAGACATAATACTCATATTACTACTACTACTAATAATAATGAAAAGGGAAATATCAAAACAAGAGAGAGAGAAAGAATGAAAAAACAACAAACAGTATAAAACACAATACAATTGCTCACCACCCACTGATGGATGCCCAGCCCATCCTCAAGAAGCAACCAGCACCTCCTGCCAACTCCCCCTGCTTTATATACTGGGCATGAAATGCTGTGGTATGGAATACCCCTTTGGTTAGTCTGGGTCACGTGTCCTGTCTCTGCTCCCTGCTGGCTTCTTGTGCCCCTCATCACTGGCAGAGTATGAGAGACTGAAAAGTCCTTGATCTGGGCAAGCATTACGTAGCAATAACTAAAACCATCAGTGTTTTACCAGCATTGTTCTCAGACTAAAGACAAAACACAGCACTCTACCTGCTGCTAAGAAGAAAATTAACTCCATCCCAGTTGAAATCAGCACAATAAACCAAAACCATGCCAGGAGCTTGCTAGTAGTTCAGCAGTGTATATGGCTGGGGGACAGTGTGCAGATAATACACCACCTTCATAGGAAGGCATGGGAGCCAGCAGGTAATTTCTCCCAAATATTTTAGACTCTCATATTAGGGAAGGAATAACTGTGGGTGATCCCTAACTGGGTAGATTACTGTACTTCAGTGTTGGGATCTGGTGAGAAGAATTCTTTCCTCTGTGATGTTGATGAGGCTTCTGCCCTCTCTCTGATGTATTTTCAAAAAGAAGATATTAAATGTAAAAAAAAAGCAGGGCTGGGGGAGAGTTTTGTTAAGTGTGAGAACAGACTATCCCAGGAGCTCCCAGGGATCACAATACCCATGGTAATGCATGTGGCATAGACAATCTTCATCCAGAAGACTCGATGTTTACTAAGAAATGCACTACATGTTTTAAAAGACCACTGAAGACTTAAATTACTGGCATGAGGATCCTATGTACCTTTCTTCATTTTCCTTAGTAAGGAAGACTCCATGAAAATGCAGGTCATTTTTGTACCAGAGCTAGTGCACATGACATTCAAACGAGAAAAGATAATTTTCTCTGTTCTTGTGGTGTGAAAAGACCGTAATCTGAGTCTTAAGGACCCATTTCCTAGATAGCATCCTTCAGGTTTACCAAATTTTACAGAGATGCCCAAAAAGCTATTGTTCTCTGGCTGTATCGGTTGTTGTGTTGTTTTGGGGTAAAATCAGAAAAGAGGTAGGTGGACAAGGGTATTAGGCAATAGCTATATTAATAAAATGACAGTGCCTGAATAGAATTATCTGTGATGTCCAGTTATTAGTGTGGTTTCTGGCACAGTTTTTGCCTAGGCTTACTATCACCTCCTAGGTCACAGTGGACCAAGGATCATTCCCAATATACTGTCTATATATTGGATGACCTAATTTAGGGACTGCGATAGTTCAATATCATAGAATCATAGAATCATAGAATAGTTAGGGTTGGTAAGGACCTTAAGATCATCTAGTTCCAACCCCCCTGCCATGGGCAGGGACACCTCACACTAAACCATCTCACCCAAGGCTCTGTCCAACCTGGCCTTGAACACTGCCAGGGATGGAGCATTCACAACTTCCCTGGGCAACCCATTCCAGTGCCTCACCACCCTTACAGTAAAGAACTTCTTCCTTATATCCAATCCAAACTTCCCCTGTTTAAGTTTGGACTTAATCATGGACATGGCTAAGCTACGTCTCAGAAAGAAAATGGGCTTTAACATAACCTAAGTTACTATTTCTTGGAGATACTGCTGGATTTTAGTGGAGTTAACCCAAACATGATTAATTAGCCCCATCAGCTGACTTGCATCTGGAGTGGAGTAATTTCATGCATTCACTGTCCTCTCCAGTAGACATTTCTCTGTTTGAGAATAGACAGCCCAGGACTGCTAGGGGGTGAAGTGACCATGAGATTACATTCCTCTGTAACAGTCACTGAAAAGACAGTTGGAAAGATAAAAAAAGGGATACATTCAAAATTACATCAATACTACATGCAGGCAAGGAAGTCAATGTTATGATCCTCACTAAGAAGGCTGCAATCAGACTACAAGTTGTTAAACCTTCAATGCTACCAGCAAGACACAGGCTACTCCTCTGTATACTTATTTTTCTGTTTATTTACAGTCTGATCTTTGTGTGAGGAGGAATAAGGTGTAAGAAGTCAGCAACTATTTCTGAGGCCAAAACTTTTCCGCTGAACTTGATCAAGCATTTGCAGAGCAACACATCAAGAGAAATGTTTACAGGCTGAACCATTACTGTCTACAGTTGAGCCAGTGCTTTGAAAGATAGGAGGGGCTTATCCACCTTGTGACAAAAACTATTGCCCTTTGTGCAGTCTGCAAATGTATTTTATAATGATGATGAATATTTTGAATATGTTGACCAATTTCCATGTTTTCATAAGAAAACCTTTTGAAGTCTGGATGACAGAAATAAAATGTTTTGTTCATTTTCATAATCAAGATAGAAGATCAGGCAAGAAACATTACCACCGATCTCAGGAAAGTGCTAGAATTGTTCAAAACAATCAATACTTCTCCAAGTTTTAACCTGCTATGCAAACAGTAGAACTATTTTCAGGATTCTTTTTTTGTCCCAGAAGAGGTGATTGTAGCAGTTAGGTCAATTTAGTACCTTTCAGAATCCAAAATACTTTCAGAATTTTATATGTGCTCAGCTTGAATTTGCCTTTGAAGCTTGCTGCTTTCACACTTCAGAAAAAGTTTGTTTGCCCCAAAGCATGCCTTTCTTTTCTAGCTATATTGGTAGGCCTAGTAGGTTAGTCAGAAATCTTATTTAGGATTAGTTTAAAGAAATTATAACTTCTATAAATGCTAGACAGCAACACTTACTTGGGTATAAAATTTCAGGGTTATTATCTTCTCGATATTCCACAAATATCCCAAACAAAACAATGATGATCACTTCCAGAAGAAGAGCCACAGCTGAAAACTTGAACCTCATGTTGATGTCAGGAGCTGAAGGCATTGCAGGGGAGTAGTTGGTTGTGAGAGCCTGATAAAAGGCACTTGCTTTAAGTGGGTACTAATTCAGTGGATCTGGGCGTTATAGCAAGAAAAAAAAAAGAAAAACCCAAGCACACCGTCACACCCACTATGGGAGGGAAACAGTATGGGTCAATATAGTATTTTCTATTTCCCAGGCTATTTCTGTGCATGAAATGCTGGTTTACATTTAGTTTTTCAACTGGTAATTCACACGAGCTCATTTAGCCACAGATATGCTTCTCACTGTCTTGTAAGTATTTTAAAAAGGAAACAGCCTATAAGAAAATCTCAGAGACTGGTTTGCTGCATGTAGTAAGGAGCACAGCTTCAATCAGTTGTGTTTCTGGTAGCAAATAATTCCTTCAAGTTGTAGATTTCATTTTAAGAGGTAGATAGTTTTTCATCTTCTATGAAATATGGATAATATCCTATCTCTTCATATGGGATATGATAAAGAGAATTTCTTTCAGCAGAGTGTGGAAGTTCTTATTTCACAGTGAATGAAGTACTCAGAGCACATGTTCTTACTGTGAATTCTAATTAAATAAAAGTAATTAGACATCAGGAGAAAAAAGAATACTCCTAGTTGTAAAAAAATAAAGTTGAAGATTATTAAAAAGAGGAATTAGAAAAAAGAGCTCAGATTTTCAATTTTAATTTTTGTGGTTTTTTTTGCGTTTTCCTTAGCTCTTATTATTCCTTAGACAATAAAAATAGTTCAAAGACCAAATCTAAATGGTTTTAAAAAAGTCAGTTTGTAAACTTTCTCATGAATGAACAAATTATATTTCACTTAGATTTCTGTTGAGTGATCACTTGTTCTTGAGATTCACATTGCTTGTCAAAATTTGCCTTGCCCCTTTGAAAGTTTTTATTTTATTTATGTGATACTAACTTGTCCTCTGTTAATCCAGTATTCAGAAGAGAGGCCAAAATTGTACCATATGAGCCTTTATTTAATGAAAATTTTATGTGTTAAAAAAATGGATGATGCTGCAGTAGTACATTACTTGGTCATGAAGTAGTAGTGCCAAGATACTGCAATAAAATTGCACGTCAATCCTTAAGTACAAAAATCAGCATAATCTGCCAACGCTGGGAGTTGGTGCTAAATTTAGCTGCTGTCCTGTTGAGACTACTGTTGGAAAATTACTCACATGCTACGAGATTTAAAAAACTCATTTCTTTATAAGGTACATCTATACTGGTGTACTGAGCAGTGCCAGGACCTTTTCTCTGGTCCTGAGGCCAATTTTATCAATATTTATCAATCTAATTTGCCAAGCAGGTTGGAAAGGCACCTTTCAGGAATGTTGCCCTTTTCATGGTAACTCCTGGACTAAGCCTGCTTGACACAGCTCTTGTAATCTTAAGAGTGGACAAAAGTAAGAGGAACGTTATCAGTCTAGCACAGAATCAAACTTGCAAGTGGCAAAGCTAAAATAAGCATAAGTGTATTTTATGTTTCTAGTGATTCTATTTCATTTGAACAGCTCAAAGAGCGGAAGTAGAGCTTTGTTAAAAAGCTATTGCTCATCCTTGCTGTACCACAGGATAAGGCAATGTTTGTAAGGTCCTGTGAGCCCCTTCATTTTTACAGGAAGTGAGAAAAAAAGAACAAAATCATGAGCAAAGTTCATTGTTTTTTACCCATAGCTCAGCCATGAATATCTTGCATTATTCATTATGTATTGTTTTGCTCAGTGAATATCTCACATGATATGTGTGCAATCCTTATATAAAGTCCTTTCAGGGGTGCAGAAAAGGCTCTCTGTTGAATTCTCACTGGGGAAAGTGACTTTTAATAAATTTTTAAATTTTAAAATGGGTCAAGTTCCTTCAATTAGGTCTTTCTCTGAGATTATTACTTTATATATTAAATTTCATGCAGGTACAAAATGACACACACACAGACACACAATCTATATTGAAAGAGTATTCATGCACGTCTGTTGGTCACGTTATGCTGCCTTTGTAGTTAGTGGAAAATTATGTACATTTAAACAAAAGGATTGATCTTAATTCTCTTGAACAGTTGTCTTAGAAAAATATATATAATTCTCATTTCCCTTCATTGATTATTATACAAGCTTTTGATAAAGAGTTCAGATTTAAGCATCCAAACTCTAGAAACTTGACTCAGGACCAAGCTTTTCAAACAAGATTTTCAAGGACTTGCCAAATGTGCTCTTTTTCTCTGCTGTAATATATATGGCCTGTGAAGTGCACAAGATGGGGGTCTGTTACCTAAGAGTACAAATAAAAGCTGTTCTTCAGCATTTACATGCCAGAAAGCTGATGTACCAGTGTAAGTGGAATACACAGTTCTTAAGAATTACATTTAACAAACCTCACGTTGCCTTCTGAACAGCTTGCCCAATGCCCAGCTTTCCTTCCTCCTGCCTCCACTCCTTTTTCTTTTCTCTTTTTTTATTTGGCCAGAAAGAGCAACTTAGCTATTTTCCCAGCAGCCGAGATATATACACGTACAAGTGATTTATATGCTAATAGGGACTCAGAAGAAATTGTATTCCAATATTTATGTATTCCAATATTTGTTCTTCTAACTAAATGAAACACGTATCTCTCACCATTAATGAGGCTTATTCTGTCAACAGTTAACTTCAGGTATTACTAACTTTAAGCAAAAAGGACTGACAACTCTAGCTGCAGGAGAATTACCAGAGAATTACATCCAGTTAAGCTGTGTTTGGCTAAAGCATACCTTGTTGAAGAGGAGTGTGGTGGACTGTTTGCAAGAGATAACAGGGTTCGTTCTCCCTGACACAAGGGCTAGTTTGTACTGCTCTTGTGATAAAAAAGGGACTATTGCAGGGAAGACGGATGTTTTACATACGCCTTAAAGCCCTACCTATCTATCATCCTGGAAAAGCAATAAGAAGTGTTATGAAAATGAGATGAATGTTTTAACTGTCAGATGCTACCTGCAAAAGATTTTAGTGACAAATCATGTATGTCTATTGTCCTTCCTTGTGATAAGTGTTTTTTTCTTGCTCCCCATCAGCCCTATGTGCTTAATTGTATCTGGTCACTTGAGGTGGCTCTTACAGAGATGTTCCTGCCGGTGTGAAGTCTCTTACTTAAGTCTTGCTCTAAAGGAAAGCAGGTATTAAACTTCTGAATGGAAGTCAAGGAAATGACTTCAGACATGGCAATGTATCATCTCAGTTGACTGAGGTCTGTCTCCAGGTTTCAAAATCCAGCCTAGAGCCTGTATTTGTGTTCACTCTACTCTTTGCATCTTTCCAGAAGAGCACTAGGAAAGGGCACTTGTCAGGGAAGTTAAAAAGTCTTTTTCTCCTTGCATGATATAGACCTTTCATGATATGGCTTTCGTTACTGGCATTTGCAAATGCAAGTGCATATCAATCTGAGATATCTTCAGGTTTCTCTTGGGTTGCAAATATTCTACAATATCACTTTATTTAGATTTGTTGCCTTCAATGTGTTCTCGTTACATTCATGTTAATAAAACCAAAAATTTCTCAAAACAAGATTTAAATGGAAACTAGCTATAGAGTTATTTGCAGCATAGAGTGTGAAGGGTTGTTTTCCATTGTCAAGGAAGTTATGTATTCTCCTGAATTACCTTTTACCTGAGGATCACATTATTTGCAAAGGAGTCTTCAGTTTCTAGCACTCCCCTCTATGTTCCTCGGCCAGTTGTGATAAAATTTCAGTGAACTGAAAGCCCTGATCATCTGTGAATCTGCACAGATGGTGCAACATGCTGATTTCCCTTATTAGTTTCATTCTTTGTAACAAGTAATATGATCTTTCTGTACCAATTCTTTTCTTTCCCCAACAGTTCCATTTATATAGTGTTTTTGTTTTGTTTTGTTTTTCCTCCCTTTCTTCCAAATGCCACCTTGTTGAAAATCTTGTCTAGACATATACAGGATGTTTTTCTGGTCTTATGTGCAGATCACACGTACCACTTTAATAATTTAAACAATAATTTAGGTGCCTTAGTTTGCACTAAGGTGAGGATCCATTTCCTTGTGAGGAATAATGGTAAAAAAAGTGCTTTTGAGAGACAATGACTCTAGAGTATGACAACATTAGGTGATATAACTGCAATGGTAAGTGCATTCTCATCTTTTCCTTGTCTGTGTCAAGTTGATTTGCAATCCCTGGCTTGTGGCTCAAGAACTTTTGTTCCTCATACCAAGTTTTGACCAGTTTTCTATGTTTTTCAGTTTTAAAGTATGTATCAAATTATCTGTAAATATTGTGGTTTACATTTTCCTGTTTGCTGAAAACTAGATAAACCCCTTTCAGCTTTAAAAATTCTCCTTTTTTTTTTGCCTCCAATAGTCTTTACAGTTACAATTTTGCTCAGTACAGTTCTGTGCTATTCCTATAAATGTTCTGTGCGGTTCATTTACAGTAAGGAAAGCCACATCACCAGAGTGATGACTGCAGAAAATTTGACATGCTTTCTTTTTCAGCAAGAGGGCCTGTTCCCATTTATTCCACCTCATTGTGCCCTCCTATTGAGAAGGTTAAGCACTTCTCTCTCCACTAAATCTTGCAGAGTACGCAAATGGCACAAAAATCTTAAATAAGATTCATAATACTAAGTTTGCTGCAATAATTGCAATGCATGCATGAAGAGTCAAAGGGGGCGGTTAGGGAATATTCCTCAATGAAAAGATGTGTTAGCTTCAATCTCTTTAGCTAATATAGCTCCTAATGCTACTTTTGTACAATCCAGCCATAGCAGCCAGATCAGAGAGGATGTCTATAGGATGTAGGAAATAGGCTCCAGGGAGCTGATCCCAGAAGTCCTCCTGCAATATGTGGCACTTTCATCATTTATATAAACATCAGCCTCTCGGAGGCCAAGCTCTAATGTTCTAGTGGCACAGCAGAAAAGTGCCATTTAGTGGCAATGCATTAAATAATTGGTCTGACCTAGATGAGGATCAGGACAGAGAGACAGTATATCTGATTTTGATAACTCAATGAGTGATGTAAACTCTGAGCCACACCACAAGTTAAAACCCAATGTAAACTGTGGTTTTTGTACACTGATCTACAAGTTCTAATCAGTATGACCTTGACACAAGTGGCAAATATAGGTAGAACAGCCAGTACATAAAAAATTCCTACCAGAAATTTCTTCATTGCTTGTTTTTCCAATGTACAAATAACACCTCCTTCGGTTGTCTGAGTATCAGGCAAGTAGGGACTTCTTTGTTTGTAGCTTGAATGCTGACCAAACGCAAGACATGATTTGTGACCTTCATAATTAATTTACATAACTGTTTTTTAGTTACCAGGAAGTAGGTACTAAATCATTGCATACCCAGAAGTAGTCCTGTGCTATTGAACTGACAAGATGAATTTATGATTTCCTTTCAATGAGCCAAACAGAAATTCAATTAACAACTGAAACCCAGCCTACTATCTAAAACACAACACCCCTTCCAGGACAAGCCAGTACTGGAGGTACTACAATGAATTGAGAACATATAAATATGGGTATATAAGGAAAAATAATTTCAAAGAGAAGTCCAGTCTTTGAAGTGTTGATACCAACCTGCATAAGATACAAATTTTCATGCCATAGCTCATTAGATTCTACCTTCTTCTTAAACATTTTCCAGGTACTTCTAAAATGTATGCTTCCCAGCATTAAATAACTCATGTGGCGCTGGGTAAAAATCCTTTTTCTACTGGTTTGTTCAGCTGATCTGTTTAGCTAGATCTGCAGTGACTGTTAATATGAGGCTACTGGAGTAATCTAAGGTCCAAACATTTAAGCTTGTTTCATGACCTATTGTGATCAATATTGTGTCAAACTGGTCTGGATTGTTGTTGTACTTCAAAAGCACCCATTCTTAGGTTTACTGATTACATAAAGTATGATACAAGGCCACCAAGAAGGCAGGGCAAAAAGCAAGACTATCGACAGGTACCCTGAAATGAGACAGGCTAAGCCAAAATGGGCTCCTGGGGCCATGGGCAGGTGGTAGGAGAGGGTTCAGCGAAGGCTGGTCAGGGACATTGAAGCCTATGAATACTCTCAGTGCCCTAAAGACTCCTTGATGCCCATTATTAAATACTAGGCTTGGATGGTCATTCACGGTGATTTTTGTCTGTCCAGCAAACTTTATACATTTTTTGGATGGCCTCACCCAGGCTTTTCTCCCTGCCTTTACATTCTACTGCTTGCTTTCATTTCACTTTTCCCTCCTGGTTCTTCATACATTTCTTTTCCTTTTTTTTTGTTTGTTTTCCCTTCTCGTCTCCTTTATCCTTTCCCATTTATAAACTCATTTCCCTCATGAACACTCTTCTGCTACAATCTGTGGAAGAATCATGGTGGCTGCTTCCAACACATCATTTATGTTGATTAAAATTTTTTATCTGCCTCTTCAATCACCCAGAATTTGTCTGTTTAGGAACACAGATAAATTTTTAGGTCATTGAAGACTTTTCCTGGAATTGTAGGTAGATTATCACATAATCCCTTCCATAAATGTTTTTTTCTCTATTTGTAAAGCTTTTGTATCTTTCTTCACTCATTTGGAAAGCTGCTGTTGACCTTTACCAGTTTTAATGCTTAGAAACTGTTTTCTTCACTGTATTTATTAACACAGTATATATATGTCTTATGATAAGAATATCTATTGGCTCAAGCAGTCCTTATGTTTTGGGATTTTTTTTTGTTTTTTTACTTTTTTAGTATTTGTAGAGACCAATCATATTCCCTTTTAGATTTTCCTTTTTCCAATCAAGTGGGCTCTTTTGTTTTCTCAGATATCGCAGACTTTCTGTTTTTCTGAATATCTTCTTTTGAGGCTTAATTTCAGCTCACTTAATGACAAATGACTGGAGCTGTAAACAGAATTTAAAATAAATATTCACCAATATAATGTAAGATAGCATTAGTTCTTCTGGTTTTTTTTGGAAATGCATGCTACATCCTAAGGTGACATTTGTTTATAACTTCACTTTTATAGTTAACACTCATCCTGCAATTAATATATCTATTAATATATAACCTGCAACAATAGTATTCCAGACAGTCACGAAACCACAGAATTCCAGGAAAGCCTGACAGATAACCACCAAATTGCAACAATAACGCCTGTGTTAGAAAAAATAGCAGGGAGGAGACTAAAATCCTGATTTTGAACTGGAAAGGCTTGAAAGTAAAATGAGTCCAGATTTACCAGACTTTTAGACATGACGGGTTTGTCTCATTTCCTGCCATTATCTCAGATACCCAAATTTTACCTCAAACCAAGAGAAAGGATGCTGTTCATACACTTCTAGAAGAGTTAGAACATATGCAAACTAGGTCTTCCTAGATCTTCACCTGAATCTTGCTAGGTATTAACTGACTTGCTGTGACATATGCTGTTGTCACAAGCAATTAGTAGGCTTTTCTAATTACTGGAAGTATTTATGGCTAGAATTTTTTATTATTACATTTTAATTGCCTTATGGATTAAGAAGGTGAAAGCAGAACTTTACGTTAGTCTGCACGTAAATGAGAAGTCTGTATTTGCATACCAATGGAGCATCCTGCCAGCTTCTTCCTAGGTGGATACCTAGCTTTCAGTAGCAAAATAGCTTTTTTTGTTAACATTTCCAATATTAAAAAAGAATCTTCAGCTTCAGCCAGCACAGAGATGCTGGAAGGTGAGGATTCTTTACACCTCTGAGTTGAGAAAAATATTCCCATAAACCATTCTAACAGTTGGACTCTGCTTGAACAGTGCTCCTCATCAGGCAGAGGAAATGAGGGTTGTCAAGCATAGGAGTGAAAAAAATTTGAAGGGGACTTGCCTGTAAGCCACAAATCGGGGATAAATGCTGCAAAGTACAAGTTAGAACTTGTGGTTGAAATAAGTGATTAAACTGTTCCATGTGATGGATTTTCCAGGATATTTCATGTTCATCAGAAAGATCAATTCTCTTTCAGACGTACTCATTTTACTCAAACACAGTTTTTCATTACTAATACATTACCCCTGCACAATACAAAAGGAAAGTAAAAAAGAACAGGTTTGTCACTTAAGGTAACCAATATGTTAAGAAACATCTCCTGACATAAGAAGTAATGACACCTGCACAGGAGCCACTCATAAAAACAAAGCACTAACTTAGAAGTCTAATTAAAAAAAAAAATCAGATATTTTTATGTTTTCTGATACATTGCTGGGTGAGGAAGGAAAGTCTTCTCCATCATAAGACCAGAGTTGCACAGCCACATCTGCACAAGAGTTGAAGCTATTATTGCTTTCAAATTAATGGTTTTGTGTAATTTCTGTGTTTTAAAAGCAGTAAAGCTTAGAAATTCTCCCTTACTCCTCAGTGTTTCAATCCTGTGCAAAAATGACGATGGCTACGTTTCAATTTTTGCCAAAATAAACAGCTTCTGACCTTTCAGGAATCACTCTGTGAGAATTCTGAGTTATCATATATGCCTGCACAAAGAATGCTGTGTACCACTAAATAAAAATAAGATGGTTTAACGTATACTTCCACTGTTATATTCAGTATAGGTTTTTAGAATTTTGCATTGGGAAAGGACTTTTAAAAGAAGATAAGTGAATGTTTATGCATGCCCTAAGATAAAAATTGGTAGTTTAAAGTCAATGAATAAGATTAAAAAATCTTGTATTTAGTTAAAAAATTGTCAACAAAACAAATAAAGGCCTTAATTTGATTTTAGTTTGGCATCTTGGGTTTTTCTCCCTTACTTCCATCACTTTATGCAGAAGTTCAATAAGAGAAGAAAGCAGAGCAAATGATGCAAAACAGAAAGACAAAAATGTAATTTAATTTGAAATGATCATTTCTGTTACTGTGGAAAAGCCCCAAAATCTGACAATAATCATTTTAAGGAGTCATTTTCAGTTACACATGTATTGAGCACAACAGTGACATAACGGATAGTTAACACGGGCCATGAGATTATTTCCATGCCAACTTATTACTTCAACTTCTCCTAAAAATTGCCTTTCTTCAAGACTTGTTATTGATGTGGGTGTCAGAATATCTGTTAGTCCTAGGGAACAGCTCAATGACTGCATTGTGCAGGATCAAGACCAGGCAACTGAGCCTATTGAGCAGCCCATGAACCTTCAGACATCACCAGTGGGTTGGCGCAGGAGGGAGTGTCATTTCCTCACTTGTATCTCCTGCTGCCCCGTGTCCTCTTGACTTGTGGTTAAACTGAGATATCATTATGCTGGAGGTGTGGCTACCAAATGTGATATTATAATTAACAGGTCTTAGTGCTTCATAGGCTCTTTCTCAATGTTCACTAATTAATCTTCCTTGCCCTGACTGTGTCAGTTTATCTCTGTGTTGCAGTCGGTGAGACTGAAGCATGGAGGTTATGTATCTTGCAGCCTGGAACGGTGACAGTAGCTGTCAAGTAGCTTCTTAATAAGGAAGATCATCTCCTGTTTGTCATAGTTTAACTGTGGCTCTTACACTTAGAGGAATCCAATTTTTGGCAACCTGGCTTAGAAGAGCCAGGAGCAGCCCAGGGGAGCATCCTTGTCCTGTCTCTGTTCTGATGACCTTTTGTTGCTTGGTCTTGCTTAAGCATCTTTGTACAGTTTTGTTTCTTGGGCATTAATTGGCTATTCTGACAACATAAATTTCTAATGGCATGTCAAGGTTTCCAACTCTTGTTTTCTATTTAGCATGAAGTCTTAGCTTTAGCTGCTTAAACTTTTGCTATTGTAGGTATGGTATTTTAAGGACATGAGTAAGGTAAGATTTATGGCAGAATTTTTCTCCAATAGATGGAGAAAACCAGGTAATATTTAGGCTCTCAGTAAGACTTTGCGATACTGAAAGTGAAAGACCTTTAGTTTTGCTCAGCCGAGAGGCTGATTCTCAGGCAGCCAAATTAGATGTGACTACTGCAGTTGGCACATTTAAAATAGCAAAAATGTTCTTTCTTCACAAGCCATAAGACTGTTAAAGTTACTACATCACATTTGTTCAAAAGTCTGTGTTTAAAGTCTTTGTCATGTGAGTTAACTGCTGAAGAACTTTTATTCTCAACAGATAAGACTTGGACTTGTACCATAGCAGTTGTTTTTATCAACTCTCAGCATATGTGCTTCTCGTGAGCATACCTGGAACCAGAACAGAAATTGTAAAAAATTCTCTGTATTACTACCTCCTTGCCTGAACTGCACCTAAAAAGTAGCACAATTCTGTACGTGTCACTTCAGCACATACCAAATATCATACTCTAGTACCACAATGGAAACAACTCTTAAGGCATAAGTATAAAAAGTAAGTTTGTGAAAATACAGTCAGAGAATGGAGAAAAATGTTATTCGACATGCTGGATCTCAGTGACGATCATATCACTTTTACCTCATCTGTATATGGGAAACTCATATTTCAGAAACATCTCAGCCTTTCCAGGGACATAGAATCATAGAATTATAGAAATACAGAACAGTTAGGGTTGGAAAGGACCTTAAGATCCTCTAGTTCCAACCTCTGGGCCACGGGCAGGGACACCTCACACTAAACCATCTCACCCAAGGCCCCGTCCAACCTGGCCTTGAACACCGCCAGGCCATTCACAACTTCCCTGGGCAACCCATTCCAGTGCCTCACCACCTTCACAGTAAAGAACTTTCTTACATACAATCTGAACATCCCCTGTTTAAGTTTAAACCCATTACCCCTTGTCCTATCGCTACAGTCCTTCTCCAGCATCCTTATAGGCCCCCTTCAGATACTTTAAGGCTGCTGTGGGGACTCCATGCAGCCTTCTCCACTCCAGGATGAACAGTCCCAATGTTCTCAGCCTGTCTTCATACGGGAGGTGCTCCAATCTCCTTATCATCCTTATGGTGCCCTCTGAACTTGCTCCAACAGCTCCATGTTCTTATGTTGAAGACACCAGAACTACACACAGTATTCCATGTACAACTAATTGGAGTGACTCAAGCTCTCCTTGAAGTCTATATTGAGAGGCCGGATCATCCAGTAAACTTTTCATCTCACCTGCTATTTCTTCTATTACACATCAATAGGGTAGGAGAATCTTTTGAAATCCCTTATGGAATTAAGCTGAATGCCTGGACACGCTGCAGCAGTCCAGCAGGATGCATGAAGCTCCAGGGTAGTGCATCACTTCATGATGCAGAAGATCTCTGCCAGCTCCTGCTGCTGCCATTCTCAAACACGATAACTGGATATCCAGAGGACAATGCTGTCTTGGGAGGGAGTGCTCTCAGAAATCTCTGATGATAAAATAATTCATCTTTACACATTCATTGACCAAAAAAAGAGTGGAAGGAAAGAGAAAGTGTGTGCATGGAAAGCGTTCTAAAACCCATATCTTTGTTAGCAGAAATTTAATCTTGGAAAACATTCCCCAAAACACCTGAAAGTTTTGCCAGAAATATGTATCCTCCTGTAAGATAACTGCAGTTTTACAGAATAATATTTTCTGAGGAAAACGTAACTTTATTTGAAAATTTTCACCCAGCTTTTTTTTGAATTACACTTTCTACAAATATCGCTGTGGTTGTAAGGAGCCGTAAATAGTGGTACATAAGTCACAGTGTTGAAACTGAGCTTCAGGCAAGCAGAAAATCAAGGCTACCAGAACTAGCCATTGATACCCTGGAAACTGTAAATTGGCTTAATTTATGGCAGAAGTTGCTTTAATATGATAGCAATTTGGCCAACCGAGACAGAATGAAATGAGGGGAAGAAACAGCTACCAAACAGTTCCTATATGTAGTAATTTATTAGCTAGTATCAGCTAAGAAATTCTGTGCAGGTAAGTGTTAAAATCAGGCCAGGGTAGGCCCAGAACTTTAATTTCTAGTAAAAGGAGGAGGCAGCAAAATCAAAAACTGCTGCAGTTGAATGTCTGGGTATGGTTCACCCTCTTGTGTTTTTAACCAGAACTGCAGTCCCACTGAGAAAATTACTTTTGCCTGTGTGAAATATGAAGGGATGGTGCTAGGTAGAATCAGCCCTGCTCAGGGATACTATATGTGATTCAGGATCTATGAGAGACCAGCACACATCTTGAGGAGCAGAAGGAGGTCTGTGGTCCAGCACATGGGTGCATGGCACCAGGATGCAACACCAGGGAGATATGTCAGGAGGAAAAGTTAGTGGGAAGTAGCTCCTCTGTTCAGTAGGACGATGCTGTTCCAGATGTTTGTTCATTTTTTAACATCTATCAGAGTTTATAAACTGTAAGCAAAGACTTTCTATTTCCTCTGCAGCTACCTTTTGATTAAATTACAAATATAAAGATCAAATAAAAGCTGATATATACATATTAAAGCTATAAGATGATTCTGACATACTGTTCTCTCAGTTCTGGGTCAGTATAGACACACAGCCCTTTGAAGTCATGCCCTGCATTGTAAAGGGCCTGGAAAGATTTGGAATGAAAAACTTCATTCAAGGAAATGCATTGCTAGAAGCAATACACAAGCAAACATGGTGTCCTAGGCACGAATTGGTGGCCTGCTTGTAGGAAGAAGTGGGAGAAGGCACAAGTGAGGCCTTCAGCTGAACTTAATCCTCTTGGAGAAACCCTAAGGATGTGCACCGCTAGGAACTGGCACTAAAATGGTTCCTGGGAAGTTCTGGAGAAAATCAGATATTTTGATGGAGCCTTGGGGAAACTTGGATCTACTGCCTTTTTTTTTTTTTTTATTATTTGTTTGGGTTTTTTCTACATGCTACAATGAGAATTCCAAGCAAATGTGGGATTTAACTTATTCATAGGGAGGATGGAAAGCAATACATATATACCACTTTTTTTGTATGAATGCTTTAAAAAGGCTTTATATTTCTTGACTGTGCCATATGAAAAGAAAAATTATAATTTATCACCTGCACACACAGATGTATCAGAAAATTTGTATTTAGGGCACAGAGAAAAGTTGGCAGATTCAAGGTGTGCCTCTTATTTGGCTGTACAAAACAATGTGTCACTTTTTGCTTTGTCTTTTCCTGTCTTATCCCCACTTAGATAAAGTATCAAAAAAAAAAAAAAGAGGCTTGAAATATTCATAAATGAAAACATTGAATTATAAATAATTTCAGTAAAAAACTATGAAGCAGTGGTAAATCACATATTTATTTAGCTGGAATACATTCCATTTATAATCAAGGAAAAAGTAACAGAAGAAAGCTATGTGTGATTTAGCATATTTTGCAAAAGACACAAGGAGTTTTAAAAGTGTTTGTCCCATTAAGAAGAAATGAATGTGTAAGATTTGCTGTAAGGGAAACCACAAAGTAACACATCTGTAGCTTGATTTCTACAAAGCCTAAAATAACATCAGAGATTATTTTGAGCTACTAGACTTATTTAGGACTGAAGTAATGGTGAGACATCAGAAAAAAATGTCACCTATAGGTCAACATGAGCTGATACACTGAGAGTGAATACACTTCACAGTGAGCTCTACTCTTTCCTAATAAGTCTCACAGCAGCTATAATGACATCCACCAGGACATTATATGATTTCAGTGGTGCAGCCACAGGTAGCAGGACATTTCGCCTTCACCAGTGAATGATTGCAACTAAACAACATCTTCAGATTTCTGCAGTTTCCAAAGAAGTCTTGGTACTTGCAAGGATTGGCTAAAGTACAAGGGATAGAAACAAACAGATGAAACAATAATTGAAAACCAAGCTGTGATCTGATATTTCTACATTTGTATGTCTATATAGTGTTTGCGCTTATGCTCTTCTGCTAGAATTACTTGAATATTTTAGAAAAGTGAATGCAGGCAGAAAGTTGGTACCTTACAATTCCCATCTATTTGTATGCTTTGACTTGCTCCAGGTGGGAGTCTGCAGAAGCCAGGGGCCTGTGCAGCTCTTCACGTACATGAGGATGTGTGACAATCTGTGCCCTTAGATGCAGAAGTGCATCAAGACGTTCTGTCTTGAGCTTTCCAGGAGAGGGCAGCAGAAGATTGAGTGTGATAATGCACCCACTGCTCAACAGCAACACAATTTCACAATTTACCTGTTGTCACAGGATGGTTGAGGTTGGAAGGGATCACTCGTCCAACCCCCCTACTCAAGAATGTGCCTATTCTAGAGGGGTGTTTAACTACTGTTATTTCTGGGGGCAGGGAATGAAAGAGGCAGTTCTAGGATCTTTCATCCAGATAAGCAAGAAGTAACTATGCAAAAGTTAAATGCTACAAAGGAACACATTATTAATTGAGGTACTTGTTATAAGGAGGTGAATAAATTCACTTACTGCAAAGTCCTCTGTCACAGTGGCCAGGACATTCTGCACATTTTGGTCCACTTCTGTAAGGTGTAGCTATTTGCATTGCATTATTTCCTCTGAAATTGGAAAAACAAGATCAAAGTGCACCTCTGAACCGTTAAAAAGAGTTTATGCTATTTGTCACAATAAAAGGCATCCAGAAGATTCTGGATAAAATTATTTTCATAGTCAGTCATGTTTTAGTTTCAGATATTAATAGAATACAAGAACTTTGATTTTAAATAAGAGGAACAATAAAGTTCGGGGAAAGAAAATTAATCAATTATTTGCATTTATATAGCATTCTCAGCTTAAAAAAGAATTTTATGTGCTTCCTAATTCTGCTTTTTGAATGGCTTTCAAATGATTGTAGCTTATAAGGAAATAACCTCAGCAAACACATTCTGACAACATTCAGGGTGTTTCAGATACGCTCTTTACCTCTGTGAATATTCATTTGCTGTTGGTTTTCACTTTACCTGTGACTTTCTTGTGGTCAGAGTTATAAAATGATTTGTGCATGATGCCTGATTGTGATAGAGACTGACCTTTTTTCATATGCTAGAATTTGCCTAATATCTGTGAAATATAAGAAATGTTTATATTTAATCTGATGTTAAACCCACAGTTCGCACTGGTATTTTCAAAATTATAAATGGTTAAAATAAACAGTGGTATTTTTATCCTACACATGACTGCAGGAGTTTTTGAAAACATATTAGTAACTATTGCATCTTAAATGAGTAAAAAGGCAATACGTACGGAGGACAGTATTGGCAAACATAAAAGTAGTTGAAGGGGTTCATAGGACAGTAGGCAACTGCACATCCAACCTGGTAACTGTTGTACCAGATTAGCTGTAGGAAAAAAACACCATGTTATTTCAGAGTCACGTTTTATTGAATTCTCGTAAAGAACTCACACAATAACAGAACCACAGGATATTGTTTTGTCTATTTAGCTTTTAAGTTTACAGTTTAGTTGTCAGAAAGAATAAATAGAAAATGAGTTAACTGTGTCCTCTCGTTTACAAATGTTTCTGAACTCTGTTTCTGGCAGGACCCTAAAGTTTAAATTCAAATATTTGCATCATAAAAGTTTTGTTTTGACATTTCTTAAGTATCTAAATCCTTATATAGAAAAATATGTATTTCTAAATTAAAGCCATGGATATTCTTTCTTCTTTTATTTTTTTTTTTCCTGTCCTCCAGAATAATATTTCTCTTCTGGACAGCTCTTCCAAAATATTGGTTTCATTGTCTCAGAGTTAGATGAAAAAAAAGTTTAATTTATCTTTGGATCAGAGTGTGAATAGAGATAATGGTTTGATGATAGCGATGATTTTTTTTTCTGATGAGAAGCTCAATTAACTGTCCTCCTGTAACCCTAGTGTATCATTGCAGTTTGTTTCAGTTCTCCATACCTGCGTATAGCTCTCGATATTGACATTTTTCGTGACTGCTCCATATCCATACTTGAAATTGGAGGACTGACTGTTCCAGACTTGAATTGCTTCAGACCATGTTCTTGGGTAAGATGATAGTAATACATTCTCACCACAGGTAACACCTGAAGTGTAAGTAAGTCTGTTTATAACTCAGGAGAAAAGCAAGCTGTAGGGTGGGAGGTAGGACAGAGGGGTTGTAGCTACAACCTAAAAAAAATTCTCTACAATGCCACCTATTTGCCATGTGATATTCATACTGCACCTCTGAAAGCTGCAGTAAATGTTACTATGGTTTTGGTGAGCTTCCAGTCACAGATACAACTTTCACTGCAAAATGTTACACAAAAATGTCTGCACTTAGTCATACCGACAGTCATCTACTGTGCCATCTTGTCTCCAGCAGGAGCCAAAAGCAGACACTTCAAGAAAGGTACAAATATAGGGTAACTACTTAGCATCCCCCTCTCTCCAGTTCCAACAATTTGCCTTTAAGGGTATTATTAGTCTGACAAAGATAGTCTACAGCAGATTAAAAGTTATCCCTATTTCTAGTTCACATGCACAGGGGTCATCTGCAAACTGCCATCAACCCCTCAGCTTGGGATTCATACTTGTCATGTACCATTAATGATTCTCTGATCTTTTGGGCTGATTTTCATCTCACACCTATTTGCCCATTTCTGAGCATTTCTGGCAGCATTCTCACTCCACACCTGAAAGACACAAAGAAGTACCCAGGTCACAGGCAGGATAATGCAATACATGAAAAGATAAAAAAAGAGGAGAGATTTGGGTGCTGTGCACCCAAACGGTCCTCAATAAGAAACAGGGGAGTCAGGCAATTTTACACTAATGGGATATAGGCACCACACTTCTTCAGTTCTTAATGGCTGCAGAACAGGTTATTTTGCGCAGTATCACACCACACTATAATAACCAGATGGTCCTGGTTACTAGGAATGTCATAACGTACTGTTGCTTTCTTTTGGCTTTGTGTTTGTGTTTATCATTGCAGGGTGCAGTGCACTAAATGGTATAAAACTGATTTTGAGCCCTAGTGCAGCTGAGATGCAGTGATAGACACCAGCTAGACTTTGGATCTGGGGAATGTTTGCAATTCCCACCATGCAAAACCATAAAGCACTGACCAGATTATCTACTCATGGGATAGTGGTAACAAAGAATATCAGGGATGACAGGAATGGGACCAATGACAGACAAAGCAAGCTCAGCTAAGGACAAGTGGGTATGCAGATTTAGGTCCTTTTTGCCCCCCTGACAGTCTGTGATTCAAAAGCATGCAGCCGCTTATGCTCCTGTTCCAGGTTTGCTTTACACACTTTTCTTTATTTAGGGCATGTCTTTCTCTAAGGGAGCTGCTTATCCCACTAAAGATTAAAAAGCGGTATCCATAATCTGAGATCTGTCACTGCATTTTGTACCTTATCCCTGGTTTAAATGTTCTCACTGAAAAGGCTTGCAGTTGCTATATATTGCAATGAACAAACATAAGGCAAGAACATGTGGTTCAATGTGCAGGCTATGTTAACATAGCTTTGAGAACAAAAAATAGATGTGGTTGGGGCGAACCTGTGTTCGTGGTTCCTGTAGACAAATAACCCTAGTCATGGAACAGTTCCTATGTTGCTTAACTGAGTTTTCTAAGTGGACAAACTAAAACATTTTGGTTGGGAGAGGGATTCTGAATAGCACTTGTGGCCTATCCCGAGACCTTTACAATGACTCTACAAGTGCTTTTATCACCAAGAGGTGCAAAATTAAGCATGAATTCTGAAGAAACAAAGGGATAGAATTCCAATTTCTTCATCTGAACCTCAGAGCATCTTTCTTGCCCTCTCTGTTCACCGAGTGTGAGTTGTTTAGAAGGCTACAATCTTCTGCTAATGATGTGGAAAGCAAGCTTACCATCTTCAGCATGTTCCTGGCTGTGGGAATTACAGATCTCCGTATTTCATTGTGTTGCTCAAGGATCTCTTTTTGGTTTTGAAACGAAAAATGAGTAAGGCTGGAAATGTCCACTTGTTTATACTTTACATCCTGGAAAACAATTACAATGAAGGTTCCAGTTATCAGCACTTTAATAAGCAGGATAAATTATTAGCTTCTTGTCAAAGTAAAGATCTTGGAAATTCCCAACTTCCCTTTATTGGTTCTTCTATTTCTATAATTGCTGTTGTTTTTTTTTCTTCCTTCCTTGATTTGAACTGCACTTTTCTTTAGGAGGCGTCACACTAAATGAAATTTGTAGGTAAGAATTCTACTTTCAGATGTCTCCACATCAAACAGGGAGAAAGCTTAGCTCTGGAACCAAATCTCAACCAAAATCTCATTTTGTGTGGGCTAAAATGTACCTAGCTGTTCTCACTTGTAAACATCAGAAAAATGTGAAGCTGGATCAAAACTTAGGACTGTTATCAGACTATCTTCTGAAATACCTAAGACTGTCTCTTACATCATGATGTCAGATGATGAAACCTTGCAGAGAAAAAGAATTATAATACTTACATGGGGATTTTCAGAGTAAAACATCTCTCAGGAGAAGATTCTTTCCATTTAATGTCTAAAAAGAAGACGCTTCAATCTAAGCTAGACATTCTGGAGAGGGCAAGGACACAGGTAGCTCATCCCAGAAAGACTATTAATGTGTTAACAATAATTTCATCCCTGAATTGTAAAGATTTAAAGATCACTAGACCAGAGTAGCCCATGTCAGATATCTATACAGTATGTCCAGTTATGGTTCTTTTGAATAGATGATTGCTCCTACCTGCCCATCAGATTGATGCAGCAAAGCAGCCAGGAAAATTATTGCAGTTAGTAGATCCATTTCTACAGAGAAAAAACAAAACAAAAACAAAACCCCAAATCCATTAATTTCTGTTGCATAGAAGTTTGTGGTGTAATGTAGTATGTGAGTGAGATACAAAACTGTTGCAGTCAAGTCTGCCATGCAAAACATTATTTTAGTTAATACCTAATACAGTTGGATATTCTGAAACTGTGCAAATGAATAAATGATGCTGCATGGTCATCACTATCTAGAACAGAGAGGACTCTACCTTGCATTAAAGCAGGGACCTTAAAAAGCATAAAGTCACGTGTTTCTTCTGACAGGGTTTATGTTACTGAAGTTAGTGGATTTACTCACTAATTAGTCCTGTGTGTATGAGTCAGCTTACATCTGTCATGTCAGAAGCTGCTGCTTATTCTAAGGAAAATGAACATAATAATAAAAAGAATAAATGGTTGTCACAAAGAGTTTTAGTCTTCTCAGGTGCTTTGGTGTGACTCATTTACAAATAGTGCAGAAGCTTTGATACTTTCGTCTTCACTGAGGAGCAAGTTCTGTATATCCTGGTCTGTAACTGGGCATAATCAGGTCCACTTATAACCCTAATTTGAGGCTAAATTTCCAACCAAAATTCAATCAGGAGAGAAGACCTGGGAAAACCCAGCCAGAACACTGAAAAATATGAAGGTTTTCAAACATCTTTGTGTTTGAGACCCTTTTTATGTTCATATTTTATGAGTATTCTACACTAGTTCACAGTATGAGTATACCAGCATATGTCACAGTGTGCAGTGTTACAGTAAAAGACTTGCTGTAGTGATGTTCTTGCAGCATTTAGTTTTGAGGTTGAGTGACTTCCTCTGAATTTAGATGCTAATACCTATAGGCATAGCTAGAAACATAATTTTTACAAGACAGGAAAGACTTTCTACTAGATTGGATGTCAATCAACCAGAGAACATAAATATACCATGTGACTTTTGCACACAGCCAAAAGATCTTAGGTCTAATATTCACAGCAAAATGTTAATGAACAGATATAAGCCACGAGTCAAAATATCAGAAGGCGGCAATTGAGCCACTTGTTTGAACAAGTTAAGTCCTTTATTTTTTTTAGATGCCCAGATATGCAGAGTTTCCACCTACCCCTAAGAAATTAAGCCAAAGAAGAAAAATGAAAACACTGTTCTCTTTTCTCTTGCATGGTAGCAGTGCAAGACTAAACTGAGTTCAGACTGAAAGCTCCACACACTGTTGAGTTATTCCACACAAGATGTGGTATTCTTTCATGAACTCACAAAATAATGAGCTTGGTGTATTCATTTCCAAATCAATACTAACAAAAAAGGTAGCACAGCAGTGCCATGTGGAGATGTGAGTTTGAATCCAGTGGGCTTCATTATTACATTAAGATGGCATTGTGCCTAAGCTAACTCCTAAAAGGTTAACTGAGTCTATGAAAACATCAAGAGAGTGTGAGCTGGTGACTCCTGGTGAGTATAATGCTCCTGATACTAGATAGATGGCAGGTAGATCATTTATTTCAGTACTAGATTCTGTTGCATGATATAAATCAGCAAGACATATCACATCAAAGACTTCATGTCTTTCAGGTATTCAGACTTCAGCTTCTTTTCCCACACCTGTGTAAGGGAACCACTTGCATGAGGTAGAGGGGATCTCACTCGTATTGATGAAGAATAAATTCTTAAACTAAAGGGTATTTTTGGCCACTGTGGAGTTGTCTTGTCCTTACATGCAGAAACAAAATTTTTCTGGGACTCCTCAGATAAGTGCTGCAACTGGAAACATAAACCCATTTATAGCTCCAGAATAAAACTTTATTGATATTATTGCATATCATCAATTGTTAGACTGTACAACCACATGTGCTCCTTGGAGTAAATATATTTGCCATTATTTTCAAAGTCAAAAGATGACAGTTCCCAGGTACAATTATCCTTACATGTCAATAGTATTCAATCCACTAAATCATTTCTATGCTTCTGAAAAGACAAATGCTATCAACACACTTTTAGATAGCTCTGCCTGAAAACAGGACATTTCATGCAAATTTGATTGACTGTAAAGAAAAGATATTAAAATATACAACTCAGAAGATAGAAACAAAGTTCTATTTGAAAAATACAATCCAGGCTTTTCATGTTTAGCCCTGGTGCTTCACTCCTCAGCAGAGCCTTCTTCCTGCCAGCTGATAAAGCTTTCAGGGTATAGCAAGTTTGAAAGTTTGCCTTTTCAGTTACTTTGATAAAAGCTTTTCTACTTTCTCTGAGTTTACATTTTTAAGTCTCATTTTGTAAAAAAGAATTTGCTCTGCATTAAAAAAAATGCAATCAATTTACTGCAATACTATAAGATATAATAGACATTTTGATAGCATATATACCTGGAAGCTTGGACAGATAATTTAACATTTCTAGATGGCAAAATTCTGATTTCAGCTGTAATGGTATATCTCGACACTATAAGTGAAATAAATTTAACATAAAAACAATTCAAAATACATTAGAAAAACATTTCCCATGATCGCCCGCCCTCTGTAAAATGAATTAATTTGAAGAATAAAGCAAATTAATTGAAGTGTTACTTTTTGGGGTAAAGATATATGGGAATTAGACTTCCTTGAAGGCTTTTCTCACCCACACAGGTGAGAGGTGTGCTTTCTAAGCTGAAGATACAATTTATTTTTAAAATTTTCCTCTGGAATTATTATAAACAGATGTTTTCTCTTAATTATCACATTTGGTACAACTTTATTAACTACATTAGCCTTTGTAGCACAGTGCCCGATCAATACCAACCAAATGACTGTATGGATAAAGTCTCTAATACTGAAATTAAACGTTGCATACATTACCTTTTGTCCAGGCAGAATCCTGTATCTTTCAGGAAGAGAGGCAGGAGTGAGAGGTTCTCCTCACTCTGGGGTTGTATGTATATATGTATGTATATATATACGCCTTTCCTTATCAATATTTATTGCTGATAAATGACATCAGCTTTTGGGCTGCATATTTTAGAAGAAAGAACTTTTGTTAAGGAACAGGTGACTGAAAATGAACCAATCCAACTGCATTGTTCTGGCTTTTTTTTGCTTGTCTCCAGGGCAAAGAAAGGAAGAAGATAAAAGGCCTGTCCTTTTGCAGCACTTTAACTTTGCCTTTGCCAAAATGCTTATAGTGTGATCAGCAAGCTGCAGTGCTGATGCTACGTTCACAAAATGAAAGCTTAAATTTAGGGGTGGTTGCTTTGTAGTTGTTTTTCTGGCTCTGGCAAAGGAATGAAATAATTATTTTGAGGCAGAGACATAAGCCAGTGCATGCACAGAATGACCTGCACACTGGGCAGTGATATTTTCTCCCAAGTGGCTCCTAAATTTCCATTTGCTAAATAATATTTATATTGCATTATCTTATTGAGGCTAAAAGGCTGTGAACTAGACTTTAGTGTACACACAATTCACTCCATGTGTGCTCAAGCGTAATTTGAAGAATGGCCACAGATGTGTACATTTTCCCCCTTTAGTCTGAAGAGATGCATGGCATGTGTTTGACTTTTTGCTCCCGTGCAGCATCACTCAGTTTAAGTTTCCTTTTTGCAGAATCTTTGCTTTCACTCATTTATAAGGGAATATCACAGCTTTAGGTCCTCAAAGTTCGACTCTGCTCTATTTAAACACAACCTGTCTTGCTTCTTTCCATGCTGCCTGTTGGCTTTCAGTGGGCATGAAATATCTGCACATCTCCTCAGTGTTGTCTTGCAGCTCCTGTCCTCATCCTTGCCTTGGTTGTGATGCCTTGCACACTGAGCACCACTTTTTTCATGCTGGGTCAAATTTGCTGTCTGTAGTACAATTCAAATAATTTCTTTGTTTCCTATTTTCTGCAGTATTTCTGCAGCTATATGCTGTTGCCAGCATTTTAATATCAGATTATAATTCCTTCCTAACACATGCTTTTGTTCTTTATTTATATAGCGGGTAGCACTGCAGGAAATTGCTTGTGATAAAGTCTCCCATATCCTTCCATGTTCTGAGATAAGGGCAAAGGTGCTTTCTTATCTGAGGTGCTTGTGGCAACTTTGATGAGACCAGGGTTATCGCAGTCAGAAAGCCTCATGAACTGCCTACCGTGGCTGTTAAAACTGCATCTCTATTGATTGTGAGGAGAGGCAGTCTACCACCTCCAGATATTCAGTGTCCTGGGAGATAGTTCTAGTATTTTACTCTATCCACTGTACTCAGTAATTTTCATTAATTTGGTACAGTCACCTGAGCTTTATTTGTATTGCTAAAATGAAATAATACCACTGCAAGTGTGCCACACCTGTTTAAATAGTGAAATCAATTTGTTCTATAAAGAATGTCTGTCAGATATGCTGCAGTTCATGGTCTATGGGTAAAATAATTGGGAAGAAAACAAAGATTAATACCCTGACATCCGGGACCATGCTACAAAGACCAATTTAGCACATCAATTCCCACTTCTTCACATGGATTACCTGAAAGGGTGGAGTAATTTAATTAAAAAAAAAAAATCCACAGGGTTCTGCAAATTTTTTTTAAAGATTAAGCTATGGAAATTTCTTTTAAAAAAAATCAGCTTAAGAGATTTGTCTGTAGAAGTTCTTCCAGCCCTTATATTAAACCTGAACAAGAAGAATCTGGTTTGAACTCAGTGAAAGAAAAATTCCGATTTCTTCAATTCTTCAGTTCCACTGAAGATAATGACAGCTTAGCTAGTGCCTTTGATAAAAATTGATGCTGATCTGTGTGGTTCAGGCTTTGCACAGATCTTTTTCTTAGCTGTACAAAGCACCTTGCAGATCTCATTCCTTTAGGTAAATGCTTCGCAAAAAGGAAGGTTATTAATTTCTTCCATCCAACCCAACTCCCCTCCCACTCCAGATAACTATTAGGGAGACAACCAACAGGATAATAATCCAAACAGTTACTGTCAGATGGGGATAGATGTCACACAAACAAAGGTAGCCTAGGCAAAGTTGTAGATAAACACAGAAATTAGGAACCTTTGCTTTTAAGGCCAGTTCACAACCAGGGTTGAGATGCTGGGCATAGACAACTTTGCAAATTGGAAGTTCTGGTTACACCACCATTAAAATATCACTCTATTGTTTTTAAACTAGATGAGGTGTGTTCAGCTAGCATAGAAGCAGGTAGAGCAAATCCACCCTCAAGGAACGCACAGATCAAGTACTCACCACAAGTTTTTCTCTGCAATCTCTCAGTCCAAGCAGATATACTGATTAAATCACTGCCCACTGTGGCACAGCTGCAATCTTTAAGAGTTGATACTTGCTTTCACTTTACAAAGGAGATATTTCAGGCACCATTGCCTACAGGTGATTTTTCAGGTCTACTCTGAACGCAGACCTGCAGACTATCAGTATGACTGCTCCCCATTTGCTGGGCTGTGATGACTTGATTGCTGAGTTTAAGCCTCTGCTGAATGTGGCTTAATCAGATCTGCAGTGGTGAGGGATGAGGAGCAGCTGAGAAAGACCCAACCCATCTCTTACTAGCTAGATTTGGAAACAGACTTCTCAGTCCTGGGATTGCTTTGGTCTCGTCCTTCTAGTGGCTCTATGGAGTTTAGTGTACTTATAATACAATGTTTCTGACTTGTAAGTTTAAAACTTACTGTGAATGAATATTGTTCAGGTTGTTTACTTTCTCTCCAGTAGCAACTAAATGCTCAACAAGTGAGGCTGTAGACTAAGCACACACATAACTGTGTCTGTGTGGTTACCTGAGGCATTTCAATAACTACTCAGTTCTGCTTCAGACAAATCATCCCATAAATAAATTTAATAGTTAAATATGTTTATATAGAGCCTACAAAATAGGAAGTTTCTGAATTTCCTGATTTCTTGCTTTTAAGTAAAAAAAGGATATTTTTTTAACTTTTTAATTTTTAAACAGTTCATTACTCATACATTCTTCCTTAAAGAAATCAGCACCCTAGAAACAGAGCACAGAAGAGGAAATTATATAAAGAGTACTAGTTTTGGGTTTTTTTTACTCTTTGTTTTAAATATATGCATGTGTTCATGCTCTCTTTAGTCTTTGTTGAAATGTGGCAAAGCTGAACAATGTAAAACATAGCTCTGCTCATTATACAGATTGGCACCTCAGCTACAGGTTAGATCTAGTAATTTACTAGGAACATTTTCTAAATCTATACTACAGGACATCAAGGATCTGGCTCCAGAAAAGAAACCTGGAGTAAAATTCATTCCAACTCCTGAGACAACTTAATAGTGAGTCCTGCATGGACCATTCTATTGGACTGGTTGCAGTAAGCAAATGAAAAAAATTTGAAGCAATGAAAAGCAGTATTAAGATAATCTCAATTTTAAATCACAGAATCCCAGCAAGAAGAGTAATTTGGAAATGATATTGCTGAGTAATTGCAGCTTGACGCATAATAATTACTGAAATAACTGGATTTGGCTATGGCCAAGCTTGCTTGTGGAGCAGCTTCTCACCTTTTTGTAACATGAAGTTATAATGAAATGTCTTCCTCTGAGATGAAATGAAATAGGAAACTACTTGATAAAAGATGAATGTAGGCTACATAACCAGAGGGCATATTACATACCCATTCATAGCTATCTTTACTGAGAGGGCTTTACACGTGTATCACTGAAGCTCAGCCATGCCACTCCACAGCCTGATGTGCAGGAACCATAGGGTTAAATGGAAGAAAAGGCAAGAGGGAATATTTAATTGCATGAAAGAGACCCTGAGAAAAAAAAACAGAGGCATAGATTTCTGGTTTCTGTATCCTGTAATGTTTTTCCTTTTTAGAGACACTTGGTGAGATAGAACATGTACACAGTCCAGGAAGTGGAACATGGAACACTCTGTTCTGTAAAGAACTGAAGAAAAATAATTAGTAAGAAAAAATATTTCCTGGCTGAAACTGATACATGTCTTTTAGAAGTTCCTGTTATTGAAAGGTATCCAGTTATTCACACTGGTATCAACGATATCTAAGTATACATGCTTACGTTAGTGATTGTCTAAGATAAAGTCAGGGAAAAGCAAATATATACATTTCTTCATAAATCAGTGCATAGACACTTTTGAAAGAAGTCATAAAATATAGTCATGTCTACCTAAAAGAATGTATCTAAAAGGTAGTTTTCTATGACTGAGCTTGTTATCCCAACAGAGGGAAAGAGATCTTCTAGGTTAGTGGAGAACAAAATCTAAATGCAGCAGACTATATGGAGGCACTGGCCATCATTTAATATAAACCAAGATGTCAAAAACACCCTCACAGCTCTAAAGATGTTGCAAAGGATGTTTGGAAGACCTGCACCCTTACAAATTGTAGCTGGAGCCCTGGTAAGATATTATGGGGCATGTCAGGAAGCTGCAGACTCCCAGCTGAATTAAACATTTAGATGAGACAATGAGGGGTGTCTTGGGAGAGATTTCTCTCATACTAAGACGTCAGCATTTCAGCAGGTTTATTGTGTTTCAAGCTCTATTGTCATCACTGATCTAGTACCTCCAAGGAGGGGAACCCAGAGTAGTTTTTGGAAAAGATAGGCCTGTAGAATCAGGTGAATCTCCAAGTGAAAGTCCCATGAGATCAGTAGCACTTAAGGCATCACCATTTTCTAAGTGTGTACTCCTGTACCTTGTATTTCTTGACTTTCAATACTGATGCTATGATTCCACATGCCCTTCATAGTCTTTTAATAACTGGGTAGAATTCAATTTATATTCGAACTGTATCTATCTGCTATTAGTAGTATATTGCATACCTGTCTTCCTCTAAATTTAGTTCCCTTTATCATTAGTGAAGTAAAACAATCACTTCCGAGATGTGATGTGCATTATCCCAAACATCTCAGCCTAAAACAGACCACATGAATTTGGGGTTAAAACCATGTATTTTTCCTAAATAACAATAAAAATTATCTGGAGCAATTATCGGTAGTCTGAATTATGGGTATTTCCATTCAGGAGAACTGAATCCTACCTCCTACTCTACAGAAATGGAGTTTTATGAACTGGAATTATCTGTTACCTATGAAGCAGTTTAATTTGGCTCAGATATCCTAATATGAATTTGTAGAGAGGGGAAAAAAAAAAAGAAATCATGCAAACCTGAGCTTGCAGTAGCCAGATATTGACTTGGAAGCATAGTAAATAAATATTCCCAGCCTTCTGTTTTCCTTATGTGACTGATGTATCAAATTACATCTATCCTAACAAATTAGTCTTGCTCAGAACAATTGTGTTCAGAGATGTGGGCCTGATGGACTTGTTTAACTTACTGTTTCAAATTCAAGTGCATAAAACTCAAAGAGGGTAGATTTAGATTAGACATAAGGAAGAAATTCTTCACTATGAGGGTGGTGAGGCCCTGGCACAGGGTGCCCAGAGAAGCTGTGGCTGCCCCATTCTTGGCAGTGTTCAAGGCCAGGCTGGACGGGGCTTGGAGTAACCTCCTCTAGTGGAAGGTGTCTCTGCTCATGGCAGGGGCTTGGAACTGGGTGAGCTTTAAGGTCCCTTCCAACCCAAATCATTTTGTGATTTACTGACTGTGTCTGGTTTAAGTTGCCATCTTTGTCCTATGCTCTGAATTCTGCTGTATTTTATTTATATCAAACCTGGAACAAAGACTACCTGTTTGATTTTATTAGCACATCAGGACATGGTCAACCTTAACACAAAATATAGGAAGCAGGAATTAGTGAGGAGGAGGGGAAAGAAATGAGATGTAAAAAGATAACCTTAAAAAAGTAAGATATAGGTACACTCAAAGCAAGGTCAGCCACAAAACAGAGACATTTAAAGGCACCACAACTGTTCAATTCATACTCACCTGAATTTATGCTTTGTGGAAAAAGCCTGTCAGAGCTAAATTCTGATCTGTTGTATCCATTGACCATACAATCAGCAGCTAAACAAGCAATTTACCAATCAGTTCCTAGAACACCACACATGCTTTTCTTCTCATGTCCACTACTGGCAATAAGAATTCACTGCAAAACATCCCTGAATATACAAAAAGAAACAAGTGTGAAAAGAAATAGACAGTAACTATTTTCCTGTCCTCAGATCTTAAAAGCTTAATAACTTCTGCTAGTGTCTTACTTATATTTAGGATTCTGGGGAGGGGAGTCCTGTCCCTCCTTATATAGGCATTTATTTAGTTTTATTTAGTTTTTACAGTCACAGTTTGACACTGCAATTAGCAGGTTAGGGTGTTGCCATTTACAGACCCTTGTTCTCTGTTTCCATAGTGCTTCACATTCATATTTCTCTTTGCAGCCCAGAAAGCCAACCATATCCTGGGCTGCATCACAAGGACCGTGACCAGCAGGTTGAAGGAGGTGATGCCACCCCTTTACTCTGCTCTTGTCAGACCTCACCTGGAGTATTGTGTGCAGTTCTGGTGTCCTCAACGTAAAAAGGGCATGGAACTGTTGGAACAAGTCTAGAGGAGGGCCATGAGGATGATCAGGGGACTGGAGCACCTCCCGTATGAAGACAGGCTGAGGAAGCTGGGTCTGTTCAGCCTGGAGAAGAGAAGTCTGCGTGGAGACCTCCTAGCAGCCTTCCAGTGTCTGAAGGGGGCCAGTAGGGATGCTGGAGAGGGACTCTTCATTAGAGACTGTAGTGATAGGACAAGGGGTGATGGGTTCAAACTTAAACAAGTGAAGTTTAGATTGGATATACGGAAGAAATTCTTTACTGTTAGGGTGGTGAGGCACTAGAATGGGTTGCCCAGGGAGGTTGTGAATGCTCCATCCCTGGCAGTGTTCAAGACCAGGTTGGACGAGGCCTTGGGTGATATGGTTTAGTGTGAGGTGTCCCTGCCCACGGTAGGGAGGTTGGAATTAGATGATCTTAAGGTCCTTTCCAACCCTAACTATTCTATGATTCTATGAGAATAGGTTATTATAATACAACCCTGGATAGCTTTCAGTTTTTTTTTTTTTTGTGGTGAGAGAGGTTTGGTGGTAGAATTGGAATCTTGCTGTAAGCATTTGTAAAGGTCTGTTAGGAGAAAGGAATAGTCTCTATCCAGATCTGAAAAAAAACAATTATTTTAAGCACTTTGTTAAAGAGCCATCACATAATCTTCTGGAAACAATGCACTGGATACAAAATATAGACAATGTATACGGCTGGTTTTTGGAAGCGCTCAAGAACAGCTATGGTATTCCCAGGGTGGTGACTTTTTCAGACTTTTTGTTTCAAGTGCCATTTAAAACTTTTTAGTAAAATCTTAAAGCTTTGGTTAAATCTTAAAGCTTTCTGCTACAGATGCCTGTGATTTTTTCTTTTTTTCTTTTTTTCTGATTTGCCCTGGGATTTTTTAAGGATTTTGCAGGAGAAATGAAGCAGAAATATTGGTTTATAGATCACCTCTTTTTAAAAATAAGCACTATAGTGTACAGACCCCTAGAACTCTGACTTTGATTATTATTATATTGTATGTTGTATTTTATACTGACCATGTTGGTCTGGTTTCTCCTTCCCCCTCAGAAAGGAAGAATAAATGTATCCTCTAGTTCTAGTTACTCAGACTTCTTCCTGCTGTCTTTTTTTTCTGAACATTATCAGTCTCACAGTTACCTTGAGAAACTGAAAAAGGTCTTTATATATTGTGTGGGGCAAATGTGTTCTCACAAAATTCCCATTGCCTGAAGTAAAGTGTTGCTCAACATGGAGAAATGATGCTACTTGTATTCTTACAGCTGTAAATTTTGAGTAGGAAAAAGCCTTGAAAATGTTAAATATCTGCAAGAAAAAAGTCATTTTCTTGCTTACTGCAGCTGTCTAATATTTTAAGTTATCATGCAAATTACTTAGCCCAGCATGAAGTTGGATGGTTAGATTCACACATTCCTGTTCTAAAAACCTGTGGTAGGAATTTCCAGAAAGTGCATTATAGATGTTATGTACTAAGTCATCATTTACATAATGATATATTATGAATTTATTTGGAATATTAGTATATCAACTTAGGATTTACTGATGGTGAAGAGAGGGAGATAATTAATTTATAATTCTTACTAACAGGAAGGCGATTAACAGATCCCAGAATAAAACATGCCTTTTTTGAAGTCTCATCCTTATTAAAGCTTGCTATCCTACAATTCACATTCATATACTTTGTTATTCTGTTGTCCCATCTTTTACTATCCCAGATAACTTTTCCAACTTATTAGGATCTTTTTCTGAATTCCAGTCCCATCCCCTACATTATGTGGAACCTCAACCACGTTCACTTGTAAAAATCTTTTAGAACTGTTCAGCTGCACAAGTAAACAATGAAAATAGTGATTGGATCACACAGCATGGGAGCCCTCAGTGCCCTACCTGATACCAATTTTTCATGTCAAAGTGAGATGTGAATTGAAACTTTTTCGAGTTTCTCCTGAGCGTATGTTTCCTTTATGGAGATATAATCTAAACCACATTTTTTTTCTTTATAGGTAATGACTTCTAAGTCAATATCAAAAGTCTGATTAAAGTCAAAGTATATCTTGTTTATTGCTTTCAGTTTACTTATTTTGCCAGTTATCCACCTGTTACTGCTGAGGGTTGATGCTCCCCCTTTGGATTGGACACTAGTAAATTATGCAAACCGATGAAGGTGTTTATTGATTAGTGAACGAACTTTGAGGTAATAAGCAAAGCAGCCAGTAATCTCAATCAGTAACCTAAGAAACCAAAACAATCCATAATTCAGTTAACAAAGTAACAAGATATTGATATTGAGTGTTATACAGATATGAAGGTGTTTATGTGCAACTATGAAACTATTAATTATAGCTCTTACATTTAATCTGAGATCTAGATCCACCATTAAATTACAATTCTATAAATACTGCGACTCAGTGCTATTCTCCCCCAGCCAGATGTTGACCTGGTACAAAGTACAGTGGGTTGTCCAATCAAATGGGGGACCCTCAACTGTCATGATGGACTCAGACCCACAGTTTGGCACCACTGACGTCCGTAGGAGTCCAGGTTCTTGCTGCTGGAAGATTCACTTACTATTGTTCTTTTATTCTTTATTTTTCATTCTCCTCAGTTTGAGCCCATCTTTTCACTGCCCTTGCTCACCATTTTTATTTATCAAAGGCCTCTTAAATAAGCAGTCTTTTTCTAATTACATTTTCCCCTTTGATCCTAGTTTTGTTTTTACTCTATACAAACCTTGATATTTCTGATAGCGTTCCCTGGGCAATTTTGCACTTATATGGTATTACTGATACAGTAGGTGTGAACGTCATTGCAACCCGAAACACCCCCGTCATTTTCCAGTTCACACTATTTGTATTTACTTTACCATATCCAGTTGCTTGACATCATTATTCTACTTTAGCCTTCATTCTTCTGCCTAGTTCCAACTGAACATAACACGTTCTTATCTTATGGGCCACTAGTTTGCATACCAGAGCAGCAGAGTAACTTGTTTCACATTTCTGCTTTATATATGTAAAGGGAATCATAAAAGTTCCCTTTTAAGGACTTAGCTACCATGAGTCCTCTTCAACTTGCAGGCCTGCTTGATGGAATTTTGAAATATTATAGGTGTTTTGTTATCAGCAAAGCATTTATGGATTTATGCACTGCTTTTTCAATAACTGAATTCAGAATTTAACCAGGCTGATGTTTCAAATGTTCCTTTATTTCCTTTTTTTTTTAGGCAGAAACTCCATACTCATCCTCCCAAAGATCTAAATTACTTCTTCCATGAGGTGATTGACTTCATGAAATTGGTTGTTCATGGTTCAAAGGTTTGCTCAATTAGTTCCTTACATATCAGTGATGAATTTCATCAGACTTGACTACACCTCTGCCATCTCACTGCTACCTTTAATCTTGCAGGTGGATTTGTCCTCTCTTCGTTGTAGTGAAGACAATTTACATGGAGATTTATTGCATTTCCCCTGTGTATGTGTAGGTGTTTAAATTTCACTACCAGGGTCATCCCCCTATCTGTGTAGCTTTAAAAGAGAAATAGAAAAAAGCTTTCACATTGTGACATTCTCATATGACAGATCTGCAGATTACGTTCTCACAGACTTTTGTCTTGCTTGTCTTTTGCTCTGTGGAAAGCAAACACTTTGGGTCAGTGAAGTACCACTCCCACAGAGCCAGAAAGTGTTTACCAGGAAACTTTCTGTTTGCCAAAGTAATTTTTCTTCAGTAATCCATGTTGTACAACCAAGTTATTTTTTCATCTGCTCCAAGAATACTTTTAGTGCCAAGCAACAAATCACAAGCTCTGTTCTGCTTATCAAATAAACAAGTTAATGTGCATTTATCTTAAAAGAACGTCATCATCTGAAAGCCTGAGTTTAAGAGCAAATTGCAACTCCATTCCTTGATTTTCCTTCCTAATTTTTTCTTCCTTTCTCTTACTCCTGCGTGAAATGCCTGAGCATAGACAGGGAAAACCTGCATAGTGGCAATAACATTGGTCAACTGTGTGGACGAGAGTGAGGTTCAGGTAGTTTGAAAGGAGGTTCTTTGGATGACTCCAGCTTCCCAGTTCTTTGTTCGATCACCTCTAATGTTACTACCTCTCTCTTGGGTTGATTTGTTCTGGCATCTTTAGTCAGGCATGAACTGTTCAAGCAAGAGATATAAAATATAAAGCAATTATTTATTGCTAAGGTGGCTGTGTTCTGGCAAGTTTTGAGGCTAATAGTCTCATGACTGTCCAGAATCTTTGCTGATGGGGCAGAAACCAAGGGGGTTGGTTGGCCTCCTGACCTCCTTGGATTGTATCTGCTGTGGTGCTGACATACCAATGTCCACCAGATCTGTGGACACCAATGGCTCTGATGACTCACCCAAGAGCCTGGTGATTCCTGACTACCTCCTGATCTTTTTTTTTTTACGACTTCATATGTTTCCACATTGATGTTTTCCTTTCTGAATCATTGAGCTATTAACAAACCAATCTCAAAAGTACTTTTTCTCTCTCTGTTTTTATTTTGCTGTCTTTCTAAAACCTTTCCCTGCTTGTTCTCAGCAGTCAAGGGTAGGCACCTGGGACATGGTTATTGGGAAAACAGGCAGCAGAACCTTGGCTCGCATCTGGAGGGAGCTCACAGCTGGGATTCCAGAATGACAGAATTACACTCATTCTCAGTGTAAAATTCAAAGCTCAAATGATTTGCACATATATTTGTATGTGGACTTCTTTGCTGCAAGCCTGCAGAGCAAGTTTGATAAAGTGACATCCAGTGGCAATACTTTTGACAGATGAATGAAACTTTATACACTGGTTTGTTCTTGCTGTCACCTCCATGTTTGCAGCAGGAACAGTTCATTGGTGAGAGTGATGATGCTCAGTTCACTGTCCAAGCTGTGCATCAAGTCAGACATGCAAGGATAGTTAAGCCAGCTGAAGCCACTTGTGGAGAATTTTGCTGATTTGGTAAATCTATATAGTCCAAAGATTGTTTTAAGGTCTCCTTTCTATTTAGCTCTTATTTAAATCAGCAGGGCAAATGAGAGGGGATATTCACGTCACCTGTATGGAACATACCCAGTGAGCCATCCAGATTCCATCTGCAGAGAGAGGCTTCTCTGTAGGACATCATGGGGCAGCAAACCAGAAATCCTTCCCTGACCCATCCCCGGGAGAGCCCTATCCAAATCACAGCAAAGTGTAATACATGCTTCAGTTCAATGTAGATCCCGAAGAATGGCTTAGGGGACCACTTCCAGTCTAAATGGGGATTTTGCACTGACCATTAATTGTAACATAAGTGGGATGTTACATCTGGGCAGCTGGAACAGAGAAGCACTTTGCATGTACAGCTTCCTCTCCAGCCTGCAGGAATGACTAAGCATGCAGGGTAAAACCCAGGCCCAGCCTTTGAGCATGGAGAAAGTGAGGGCTGCCGAATGCACTGTTGAGTATTCCCAGTAGTAAGCAGTACCAGACAATGCTGTCCCATGAGCATTGTATCCTATTGCCCTCTGACAGATAGCAGCCATTCAGCCCCTTCCCTGACAGAGCCAGGTGGCTATGGACACTGCAAACATAGCAATTTACTAAGCACTCAGACTGGCTAATCTGAGAATTTGACTGCATGGGTATCATAAAAGAGGCTTTCCCACCTCTTTGCAAGCCCAACCCTGCAAGTTTTTATTCAGCAGATTTGCTCAGGGTGTGATGCCTGATTGCAGTTTCAAATCTACACACATATGACATGCAGACAGAAAGGCTTTATACTGACACAGATTTACTATTTTAACACAGTCCTGCTCCCAGCAGGGACAGCTGTAACACTATAGGATAGTTTCCTATGAATACAACTAAAACCACAATCTTGGCCTGTGCTGCTTTAATTTTTCTCGGGGTGATGACAGCATTTCTAGGAGCGCCTGGGGAGTTATTTTAATTTGGAGTATCCTGCCTAGTATTCTTTTCTTATAGAAGATGCTTTTCCTTTTTTTCTTTAAAGACAGATATACAAATGGTGAACAATGAAGAATAACTTAGACTTCACTTTGAAAATTCATGGCTAAATTAAAAAATAGAGTTAAAAGAAACTTTGAAAACTCCAGTTACAGGATCCACAGATCTAAAATATGCCAGACAGCTGTTTTCCTATATTGGCTTTGCCTCTGTTGAACTCAGTCTCTGCTGAATTGGTTCTGGGAGCCAACTGTACTCCCCCCAACCCCTCCCAAGAGATTTGTCTCTCAGAGTAAATAATGAAATCACATGAAATCAAACTTTAAACTTAGTACTGTGTATTAAGTAAGAAACAATGCAGCTCCAGTCATTCATGCATTATAGTATGATGAACTGTATGTCATTTTATCCATGTAACCTTAAATAAATATGAGGAAAGAAAAGACATTTAAGATTATGTTCCTTCAGAGACAAAATTGCAAATATTTGTGGAGCATGGGAGAATGGAAATCTCTGCCTGAAGACAAGCTCAGAGCCAGTGAAAACAGTCCTATCGTAAAATATTTATTTTATTATTTTATCACTAATTAAAGTTTTTTCTTCCTCTGTGGAAGTTGGTTGGATATTGTTAATACTACATGTTGTTTGTAGATAATACACAGTTATCTCATTCTATACAAGCAGTGATTGGTTTGTAGCTGGGTTGTATTTCTCATGAAAAAACTTGACTCATTTCTTTCCTCTGAATTTTCTTATCTGTGATTTCTTGCTATATTATTCTCTATAAACATTATAAAAGCTGCATTGAATATGCACTCCCTGCAGTTGTTGCTTATACTTATTTCGCTGCTATAATGTTAAAGCTCTTTATTATATATTAAAACACATAGACCCATTCTGAGAGGATTAAATGGCACCTGCCTTCCTGTACTATTATCTGAAGGTGAAGGACCTGAAAACTCTCCAAACCAATTGTCTCTGTCTGCATCCTGGCTACAGGGAAAGCTCTTCTGTAACTTCAAACTGGTCTTGAGTTTTGTCAGTCTGCAAGGAGAAGTCCTCAGAGCCTTGAGGCTTCCGCTTACCTAACCAGGCACAATAGTCTGGTGAAAATACCAGGTGATGTAACTAAGAACTGGGCCCTGAAGTTTCTTTTAGTTTACCTGTAAAAAATATTTGAGGAAAAAGTTCATTTTAAGTGACACCGAAACTTCAGCTTCAGATGTTCAGTTTTCCACCAGAGGGCACTCCTATATTTTTAATGAAGGCAAGTTTCCGAACAAGGCCGGGCACTTTTGTATAGCTTGGCGTGCATACCACAATTCCAGCTCTGGCATGGCAAGCAGAAAAATGTAGGGTCGGATTCACCTCCTCTCACATCTGCCAACACTATGCATCATCTGCCACACTCTATTGCGAGCTGTTGGTGCACAAAGAGTCTTCAGCATGCCAGATGTGTCAGGCGTACACAAGTAAAATAAATATTCCGTTCATACAAGATGCCTGATGTGGCCAGGATATGACCTGAGTTAACGTGGCATAGAAGGGATAGGTATCTTCCTCCTGAGGAGGAATGAGGCCACCTGTGTCACCAGGCTCGGTACCAGATTTCAGCATTTTCAATGGAATATTCCATCCCCTGCACTGTCAATGATTTTCAGGGATATAGACATTGGCACTAAAATTAAATCACTTTGGTTGATACAGCTTGGGTTGCTTTTGTAACTTTGCTGATCAATAATTCATATCAATATACAGTATAAAAAAAATAATCTGCAGTCAAATCTATAGAGACTGAAAAATGTGTTAATTTAGATGGACTCTATCCCTATCAGGAGTCATTTAGTTTCTTTTAAGCCTTTTTTAGCTTTTAACCTGTTATTTAGTATGATGATAATTAAGGTCATAATAAGGTAATATACTTGGATGAAGAAAAATCTAGATAGTTTTTTTTTTTTATGGCAGAAGTAAGTAATAGTTTTTAGGGCAACCACATGAGGAAGCTAAAGCTTTCTGAAGACAGGTGTTAGAGAAAATCAGATATTTGTCTGACAGGCTCTGTCAAGACTGAATCACATCCTAAGGATTTATTAAATTTAGTATTATTCTTTAGTTGCTGACATATTTGACAAAGACAGTTTAAGGAGGAAATAAACTCTACTGGTAATTTGGCCAAAATAAATATGAACAAAATAAGCAGAGACTGGAATTACGACACACCAAATGGTTTCCATGTTCTGGCACCATGTCAGAAGTGACAGATTCTCACAGCAGCTCTTAAACCAAACAGGTAAATACTTTTCCATTCCTCTAAAACCAGTGAGAAGGAACAGAATAAAATCAGACTGTCACACTCAGCTTTACACCAAGAAAGAATCTGTGTTAACCTGAGTGCAGTGGAGATAAGGGTGAGCCAGGCTGACCTAACACAGGAGTATGTGTGCATTTACTTTTTTCAGTTCTTCCTTCTCAGTTGCGTTTTTCCTGTGGACACCTTTTTCTGACACATTTTTTTCCTAGCTGGTTATAGCTCTGCAAGAGGTACTTGCGAAATCACTGGTCTTTACTGGACCTACAGGTGTCATGTGGCTGTTACCTGCCAGTCTAGTAAGCAGCACAGAAAATCACAGAGAGAAGCCAGAGAGATTCTTATTATAAATATGCAAATTACAGAGTATACTATGCAAATATACTTTGTAATAACGTGACTTCCTTGACTGCATTGTTCTGTGATGACACCTCTCAATCTTGGTACCTCCTGTGCTCCAGCTAATGCATCAAACATTTTCTGTTCTAGGCAAAACTCATGATCATGACTGTGTAATCAAAGGGAGGTCAAGAATAGGGCCTCTCCTATGAAGTTGTGATGTTGCACTTCAGGAGGAGACAAATGATTTCTGTGCTTTCAGGATTCTAATATGGTGAATCTCTATCCAATTCATCTAATGGGACCAGTTACTTCAGTTCTCTGGAGTGTTTTGTGACTACTTATGTTAGTGTGTTTCTTAAACTTCTTCTTTTGGCCCTCTGCAGAAAATCTCTGAGTGTTTAACTGCCTGCCAGTATCTCCACTAATCAATCTCTTGTTGTTCAGCCAAAACCCTTATGCCCTGCAGATCTCCCACCTCCCAGCCCCTCCCCAGCCAAGCCTGCTGTCATTAAAGTTAGTCAAGATAGCCTCACTATAGTAAGCCTGCACACAAATCTGTTGAGTTTGCAGATGATGATGAAGACCTGTCCCTGCAAATGTATGAGCTAGACTAGGGTGGGATTCATCTCATCCAGCTCTAGACACTAGGCGTCTACTTGAGACACATTCTCCTTAATCTGCCTTCAGAGGTGATAGAGGTACTTCAGATCCACATTTTGTCTCCTTACAGCAGGTGTCTAAGGCTGGATGAGCAGCTAATTGAGTGACTGTCTTAACATCACCAAGACTTTAAAAAAAAGTAACATATAGCTCAAATCTGTCACTATTCTGCATCTCTTTGAAAACAAGGTTGAGGAAAACAATTGTTTCAGGAAGAGATGTAAGATGGAAGTGTAAGGATATAAATGCTATCTCTATAGTACCATTTGTCTAGGGTAACTTTCTGGGTCTGAAAGCCCAAAGGTCGAAAGATCAGTATAGCTGAGCTCTACCCCTTGAACTACTATGATGTTTTCTGAGTTGCTGGTAATGAAGGGCCCTTAGCATTGCTAGTTTCTCAACCATGTCAAGGCTTTTCTGTAGGGCAATGCTAGCTGGTTTAAGCTAAAATAGTGCCAACGACTAAGATTATATAGGTATATAAAATCAGCTCAATGTTCAAGCTTGTGTTCTGGCTCTTTGTAACTTATCAATATAGATACATTGAAAAAAGAGCAGGCGGAAAGGATGTGGAGGAAGATGCAGAAAAAGGTCTAAACCTAAGAATAGATTCAGGTCATGCCATAGAGACAGCCTTTACAGTTCTTACTGTAGAACGCTATTAGTGGTTGACAAACAGTGTGTATGCATCCTCCAGAATACACAGGGGATGTGTTAGACTGCAATGGACATATGTAAGGAGTACCTGTCTGAGCTAGTTCATCTTTATTTGAAACAGCAGAGCAAAGTTGCCAAGAGGAAAACCTACTCCCAACTGATTCATCTTCTTATTGGTGTGTTACTTTTGGAGCCTGCTTGATGGTGTCTCTATACAGTCTGTGGGAGTGATTAAAATGTGCTGTATTTTCTCTGTGAGAAGCAATGCAGAATTGCACCTCTCTTACTTCTTCAACTGCTTAGCTAGTCACAACTACCCATTGCTCTGGTCTGCATGCATGACACCCATTCCTGCCCTAGATCTGAGGGCTATTTTTAGGGTGCAGTGCAGTTGTTGATGTATTTCTCCATTGCACAGTCACACAACACCTGCTCATGAGGATGGACAATACTACACATACCATATGTACTCTATATACATGGAAAATCCAGGCATGCTGCACAACTGCTACTTTGTCTTTGAACAAGCTTGCTGCTTCCACAGAAGTGAGCTCATACACTCACTCACCTGCATGGTGACTTATGTGACCACTGATGGAAACAGTAGCACAAAAAACATTTGCATTTCATGCAGAACTATACACGCCATATAGTAATAGAATGGTTTAGGTTGGAAGGGACCTTTAAAGATCACCTAGTTCCAACCCCATGCCATGGGCAGGGACATCATGAAAGATGGCAAAGTATTTATGGTTGTTGCAGTTTAGCCCTGGTAGGGAGCTAAGCCCCACACAGCTGTTTGCTCATCACCCCCTTAGAGGGATGGGGAGAGAATCAGAAGGGTAAAAGTGCAAAAACTCATGAGTTGAGATACAGATGGTTTAATAGGTGAAGTAAAATCTCCATGCACAAATAAAGCGAAACAAGGAATTATTTCACTGCTTCCCATGGGCAGGCAGGTATTCTTACATCTCCAGGACAGGAGGGCTCCACCACATATAACAGTTACTTAGTAAGACAAATGCTATAGCTCCAGATGTCCATCCTTTCATCCTTCTTTCCCACAGCTTTTATTGCTGAGCATGACGTCATATGGCGTGGGATATTCCTTTGGTCAGTTAGAGTCAGCTCTCCCAGCTGTCTTCTTCTTGGGCACCCCCAGCCTACTTACTGGTAGGACACGTGGGAAGCAGAGGAAATCCTGTGTAAGCAATGCTCAGCAACAGCTAACACACCACTGTGTTATCAACACTGTTTTGGTCACAAATCCAAACCATAACATCATACAAGCTACCATGAAGACAATTAATTCTATCCCAGCCAAAACTAATATAATGGCAAACAGCTTCACTGATTGCAAAGATGAAGACCCATAGCAATTGCTTTTAGCAGTCTAAAACTGCCCCCTCATTTTTCTCTAGATCCTGTAGACTACCTACCAGCCCTATGTGTAGATAGTTGCCAACCCAGAGTAGCACATAACACCTCTGTTTGAGAAAAAAAAAATGAGTTTCCTATGATGTGTTCCACAAAATTACCAATTTCTCTCCCTTCCCCACATTAAAGACTGTCAGTATCACTAAACTGGCTGGAGATGGCTAAAGCAATTCAGCATGGAACCCACCCCCCACCCCCCGCCATATTGGTAATCTTCATAGATTACCAGTTAATGGGTAAGATTTTTTTGCTTTGGTTGACCTAGGAGCTGTGGGGTACCTCTTGGCTAATAGATATCTTCAGTGCAGTCTTGTTTCTTATTAAGTGGTACTGGCTGGGCAGGCTGGCAGTTATGGCTCATTAAGTGATGAGTTAACCTGAACGGCCTTTTTATTTGTTGTTAGTTCCTTAAATGCAGCAAAAAGGTATCCTATATATTGTGTATCACCTCCTGGCAGGATAAGCCTCCTGCTACCACCCACTAACAGCAAAACAGGTTGATGCTGCAGTTCATAACTGGAACAAAGACAGCTTGGGCTCAAGGGAGATGCTTTATGCAGAAGATGAGATCAGGCTCAGAAATAGACCTGCTTGGGGCAATGTATTATTAAATGCTATCTACTGATATGCTGGTTTTGTAGAAGCTGATTAATGACATCCTACTTTATTATTCCTTATCTTTCATCTTCACCTTGTTTCACAGATATAACTGGCAGTACAAGGCACTAACCAAAGACCTGTGGCACTCATTAGATGGTGTCTGCTCCTCACAAGTGCCATCAGGCATGCAATTCCCATTCACGATTTTGCTAACGATGCTGGTTAACACGTTGCTGTGTTGCTGTTCAAGCAACCTAAACAACATGGCCTTGTCAGTCTCAAACTAACTTACCTTTTACTTATCATTTTCTTTGACACAATCCTGTGGTAAGCTGAGAGATAAATACACAACAGACACTGCAATGTGTTCCTCCGGCACTAAAATCTTAGTAGTAACACTGTAGAGAGGTTTAATCTAATGAGTGCTTCTTCTGACCTGTTTTCTATTTTTTTTAGAGTGTTATATCTGCAGCTCTTAAGGCACATTTAAACTAGAAATTTTCTGTCTTTGTGTGAATGTGGGTGTTTAATGCTAGCAGTTCAAGACAGGTACAGGATACAGGAAAGTCAAACACATTCAGTTATGTAAGGTCCTGTTTTGTATTAGCTTTGATGCTGTGATTAGTGGAGAGGAGTAATCCTCTCCAAGAGAAAACTAAAAAGAGGAATAATTTTCTGCTGGGTTAGTGTGCTGATTTATCTGAGCAGGGGTTAGTCAGGCACCAAGACACTTTAATTGAAGACAGCTAAAATTATCTATCTTGGTTACTTATGGCAAAACCAGATGTGGATTTGGTGAGATGAGAGAAGAAGGTGTGGATTAAGGAAACATAGCTCCTTTTTAGGACTGGCCTGTCTGATGAGAATATTGAGAATCTCCTGTGTGACCAATTGATCTGCCCTTCACACTGTGGCTGTGCCTGATGGGCAGCCAAGAGCATGGGATTTCCTGCATCTTGTGTGGTGGTAAGTGTCCCCAGAATGAAGTGTGGCACATAGTTGGATGTAAATGGAGGAGCACAAACAGCCTGGGAAAACCCAGTGAATAATTTCAATGCCGCACTGTGAGTACACATAGATGGACCATCCTGCCATTTCTCCTTGTTTTCCTTTGCTGCTGAGGACTGCGGGATTAAATGCACTGATTTTTAGAGCTCTTGGGATTTCTTGCAGCAGCAGGACTGCATTCTTAAATAAATAAGAACTGTTGTGTCCCTCTTTCTGATCTACATTACAGACTAAATTAACAGTAGATGAGCTAGACCCTGAACATCTGTCACAAAGATGCCTCACTCCTGGTCAAGCTGAAGAACTCATGACACTCAACATGCTTTGTGCATCCTCCATGTTGGAGACCCAGGTACTTGCACTCTCAGTGATCCCATTTTCCTGTGAGAAGTGTTAATCCCTCTTTTTGGCCACTGGGAGAGGCAAATTACATTTCCAGAAAACTTAAGTACTAAATGGCTTCCTTTCTGCTTAGGTGGGAGAAGGTGTATGAAACTTGAGGGAGAAGCTTGATGCACAGTAAAAGATTGTTTTTCCTGAGTGATATTTACTGATTAAGGTCTGAGTGACAAAGCACTGCTGAGCTCTGCATTGCCTAACAGAGAGGTCACAGAAGGATACACAGGAAAATCTTCCTACCTAGTGATGACATCTGGTCTTATAGCCCATCCCCAGGTAGACAAAGCTCAGCTGTTGAAGTACTCTCTTCCTCATATTGGGGATTTATGATCACTTGTTTCTGTTACATCAGTCAGGTGATTTTCCCCTTTCTTAGCAGTTAGATGTTCAGACATTAAGACCTCAGCATTTTCAAAGGAATTGCTGGGATGAGATGTTACAGAAAGCTGGGGTGAGCTCAAAGGTCGTCTCCCACCAAACTGGGGGCTCTCCACCACAACCAGCTCTTGTACAGGTGAGCCTGTTGGACCTCTTCCCACTCACAGCCCTGTCTTCTTTATCCTTTCCTTTTAATTCCTTCCCTTCACAATGCATCTACTTGATAGGGTTTGCAAGCCCACCACATCAACTTACTCTTGATGAGGAGGGACTGTGCTGGCTGAAGTGGGGAAAAGATGAAAGCAGATAAAAGGGGAGCTCAGCTATCTCTTCTAAATATACTCCTGGGATGCAGCAGATTTCAAACTGTCTAATAGTTTTCCACTGTTGCTGAAGGAGATTCTCTTCCTTTCTGTGTTTGCATGTTTCACTACCAGCGAGACTGTGGATAGTTTTTTTGCCAGGTTAGGAAACAGAATGAACTCAGTAAGAAGAAATCATAGTGGTGGCACTGAGAATGATATTCCTCGCATAAGTGGCAACCTGTGTAAGCCGTCCCAGGTAAATTTGCTTCCATGGTGCTATCAGAGCAGAAGTAACAGCAAAGCTTTTGAAAAAGTCAACAGAAATTGTTTCATACATCACTGCTATTAAGTAATAGTTGCAGCACACTAAATGATAAGCTATGGCCAAAGTGCATTATAGGCAAAGCAATAAATATACTTACAGCAGTGGACAGTCCCTACTACTAAAGTTGAAAAGTAAGAGGTTTATTCTTGACATATTAGGGAGACTGCTGTTTTATGGGCAGGCTGATACCCAGATTAAAGGATCCCTACAGACAGCTCTGGGAGAAATACAGCTGCTTAAATCCAATTCTGTGATCCTAACCACCTCTGATAGCTCTTTGTCATATCAAGGGAAATCTCTAATTCTTATGCATGCTGCTGCATGGAGGGAGTAGGAGGATTAAAACCTTGTTTCCCCTTAAATTGATACAGGCCACTCCTTGACCAGTCTTTTGTTGTAATAGGCATCTAATTTAGAGACACTTACCTCTTGTGTAAGGCACTGAGAGGGCAGCCTGAGGGGGATTTAGTGTGCCATGGCTGAATTTCAGGGCGTAAAACATCAGGTTCTGGAGCATTTCTTGGACCAATTGAAGACACAGATGAGCTTTAGCCCTCATAAAATCTGAATGTGCCTCCTCTGAATATAAACTTCTTGGTTTCTTTTACGGCTGCAAAATGATAAAATGATCATCTAATAAGATGTAAAGCTATTTGTAGATTATACAGTTGGATGTTATTTGGAAATAAATAAATAAAAAGATACAAACAAAATTAAGTGGGGGAAAAAGCCAAACCTACGCATGAGAAAACAGTATCGAAAAGAGACAACATGGGTTCATTTTTCTCCTGCTTGATTACAGCGTATACTATTTGGAAGTTATAATAGGACTTAGAAACTTTTAGGTTGCATTGCCATTTTCTTAAAATTGACTTAAAATTTGTATCTGCTATAAAGCTTATTGGATTCTTAAATGGTGCTGTCCTGGAACATGCCAACTAATGCAAAGCAGTAATTGGTTTAAGGAAAGTTAGCTTTGAGATGATGGGTTTATTTCAAAATGAAAAATCCTTCTTGTGGTTATTTTTTCGGACGGACACACTTTATTTCTTTGAACTCCCTTTCACAGGGATCAAATGCTACTTTCAAGCATATGCAACGTCTTTTGTTGAATTTTGGGAAAGAGCATTTGCATTGTCAGCCAGGAGAGAGAATAAAGTGAGAGGCAATCCGCAGTTTCAGTAGGATTTTTTAAACCCACCATGCATAACAAGACTTCACCATTTTTCCATCCCCACCATTGAAACACTGTTGTAACACTTTAAATTGTCAAATCAATCAAGGCTCTAGGCACACATTTAAAAGTGCACTGCATGTTATTGCTTTGCAGGTTTCAAGAACATTTCTTCAAGTTCTGAAAAGTAAGTGAATCAAGGCTTACAGCATGAGAGAGGTGTAAAGTACATCCGTCTTACAGCTTTCAGAAGGCTGCATACATTCTAGGAATATCCAGAAGTTTCATAACTAATGATGATACATTTTCAAAATGACATGGAAGTTTCTGTTTTAGCACTAAAAGATGTCACGACTGTTGGATATCATATCTGGGGAAAGAGCAAACTCAGTTCTGCCTGTCACAGGATTTTTCTACCTTCCATTAGAGGACATTATTTTTGTAACAACGAGGGACAGGATGCTGTCTTAGCTGAACTGTGCATACCATCAAGTTTTACTCTTCCTATTACATCATTGTACAATTCTCACAGTTTAGAAAGGAACTAGTCCTAAACTAATTTCTGGTCAGGAAGTTGAGCTAAGTAGGTCCCTTCCAACTGAATCCTGTTTCCTATCCTACCCTTCCCTACCCTAGCCTATCCTGTTCTATTCTGTTCTAGTCTATGATAAACAAGTCTACACTATGCTAGTCTGTTCTGGCCTATTCTAGTAAATTCTAGTCAATTCTATTCGCTTTTCCACAGTAAAGCAGGGATTCATGATACGGGACAGATTTCAGACACTGTTCTACAGCAGCCATCTATCTTCAGGGAGCTCCAACAGAAGTAGGTGAGAAGGAGAAATGGAAAAAAAAAAACCCTTTCCACAGAGCCTCCCATGGGAGCTCCTTGTCCACTCTCTTATCTTTGCTAAAGGTAGTAAAGATTTCAAGAGTTTCACCTTGAAACATGAAACAACCCAGGAGAAGATGTGCTAGGATGAAGGCATGTTTTGATGTGGGAACCCCAATGTCCACAGGGAGCTATCAGAGACAAGGCACACTGCCTTGCAATACGGTTTAAAGTATATAGTATAAAGGCTTTTAAGTCTTTTACCAGCACTGCCTAGTCACAACATGACTGTTTGGTACCAAAGTCACTAAACCTTTCTCAGGCCCTATAGACAGCAGTAGTTGGACCTCACATAAAGCAATGGTCACAGTCATCTTCCTTCCAAACTATGCTTAAATAAAAAAAAAAAAAAAGTTGGTGAAGGTCTACTTTTTATATTTTTAGGGAATGTGTCAGGGAAATAGGAGACCTGATACAATGCCAGTATGCAGTACTGCCAACATTTATGAAGAAGGTACTGTAAGGACTAAGTTAAATAACACTTCCTCCTAGGTGAGGAAAACATTCTGTGCACCATTCATCATATGAAGTCCTTTTGGTGAGAAAAAGATTATAAAATTCCTTGAAGCAAACAGGAGCAGATCAATGTCTCTGTAGCACAGCACTGGTCATCTTGGTTTTCCTGCTCCCAGAATTGTTTATACCATCATCAGTCTATCAGCTGTTATTACCTCTCCAGATCTTGTCTCTCCCAAGTACCAGTTATTCATTTTTTATTAAACTGTAATGGATTATAATTCTGACATATTTCTTACAACAGAATTGTCTCATAATCTTAAATTGTTATAATCTTATATGATTGGTTTATAATCTTCCTTAAAGTAATCTAGAACCTGGGACTTGGTTTTGTCCAAGAAAATGCCTTAAATGTGCTTGTGCAAATGGGAATGAGAAAAGTATTCAGTGAAGGTTTTCCATACACTGACAAAAGCTGTATGATTGTGACTGGTGACTGGGGAGGGTCATGGTCATCACGTGCAAGAACTATGCAATTAGCTCTGGATGTGGCACCCAGTTGTCTGTGCAGACATCTAACCACATTTGCAAAGGCCTCTGTGCCTACACAGGAGCAACATGGATGTGTGTGTGTGTGTGTGTTCAACGCTGTATATGTGCCATGTCATTACTTTTGTCTGAACATCGTCTGCAAATGTCTTTTGTGGCTTTGTCAAACGTGCTACCAACGCCAAACTAACATCCACTTGTCTGAGTTACTCACTGAAGAAAGTTTGGTTTGGCAAGATCGGCTGATGACGAAACCATGCTGGTGTTTTACACTGCTGATTACTATATGACAGGTAAACAGCTTGCTCCATTATCTTCCTCGATACCTAAATTAGGCTTAGTGACCTTTAGTTCCCTGGGTCTTCATGGGTGAGATGTGAGTGGCTGATTTTTACTTCATTATGTTACTTCTTTCCTCTTGTGAGTGACTGAGAAACCAGTTCTTGTGGTATGGATTATGACAGAAGGAAGTAGATTTCTAGACCCATTATTCCTAGTAAATGACTTTTTTTTAGGAGTGTAGGTAACAGGTCTACCCATTTCCTTGCTAACAACACTGGTTATTGCATTATCATCATTCTTACTTGAATCAGTGTTAATTATTTAAGAGAGCAGTAATTCATGTTCCCGTGCTCACATCTATGTCCTGGCATTTCTTAAATTACTAGTAGAGATGTACCCGAACGGGAAGGTGGTGTACCATGGAGGAAAAAAGTGGTGGAAATGTGAAAAGAAAACCCAACCAAAACAATAAGCGCTTTGAATTGTGAAATCAGGTTTCTAGCTTACTGCTCATCTTTCATACTAGAAGTAGTGCCACCAAAATGAATGAGTCAGAGATGTGTTGAAATTGCCACTGAAATAAATGAGTCAGAAACATGTACTGAAATCGTTCTTTACCAAAGACTCTGGGACATGGAATCTTAATTATGATAGCAGCTTCCTTAATAAAAGAAGACTAGGATGTGAAAACATTGTATGTGAGACTAAAACAATATTTAGTCCTATTGTTGACTGCACAGAAAATCACCTGCTTCCCAGAGGTCACAAAAGTGGGTATTGTATGTTATTTATGCTAATGGCCATTTCTCTCTGAAGGAGAGTCTGAAGGAAAGCTGTTTGCCTGACTTCTGGTTTTGCCTAGTAAATCTTCAGTTTCTCAAATGAACTGTGTTTCTGCTTATGCTGCTAAAGAGTTGGACTCCTTTCAAGACATAATGCTAATAAAGTCACAAAGTTGGTGGAGGTTTAATGAACTTTATTCCATGGTAATAAGAAAGAATGAAAATTACAATGAATTGGTCAGTGAAGAATGAGTAATTTAATGACTGATACAGCAAAATCAGATATTAAAAAAAAACAAAAACATTAGAAGACACATCTACTTATTATTGAAAACAAAGTTTCTGAATGCAGGGACCTTTCCCCTTGGCTATGTATTATTGTGAAATAAGTTGTTTTCTCAGTCCTTATTCATTAGAAGGCAGGTTTGGTTACCTGTATGTATGTTGAGTGTAACTAAAGTTAGTCCTTTTGCACATGTGGGAGAGGCAGGATGGATTCTGTTTTTGTGAAAGGAATCACTAAAGAGATCGATGTCCAGGAAGGAAAAATTGAGCCCATTATTTTATTTCGTTTTGCATTGGCAGGAAGAGGGCAATGAACTTGAAGAAGCCATGGGTACATCCAGGAGCCTTTGCAAAGTTAGTTGGAATAAACATCTTCAAATTTCAAAGCTTGGCTAAAAGTAAATTGAAACACGAAATTAATCATAAATGTGAAATAAAAACATTTCTATTCAAAACATTTTTTTCATGAATAATTCTTTCCTCTGTATTTTTTTCCTCTTTGTTGCCATTTACTGCACAGAAGCATCCAAAATCTTTGACTACATTTACAAAATTTCTAAATTTAGCTATCTCAAGGAGATTTTTCACTGAACTTGTAAGATGTTTTGAAGTTTTTTTCCTTTATACTAGAGCCCATGATGAAAAGTAGCTTAATTCCATACCAGAAGATAGAAATTAACTCTTCTATCATGAGACTCAACCCATATGCTTTTATGGTCTGTTAGAATTCTTAAAACTCAGATTTGCCACTTGCTCTTATCAAGTGTGTTGCTACTGCTACTTGATCAGCCACCATAGTTCAAAGGAGGAAGAAGAAAAAAAGATACAGAAGTACCTTCCTTTCCTGGCATTTCCTAGATTCAAAGATGAGAATTGTATCTCCTGGGTATGGAAAACCATACAAACTGCAGCTGGAAATTTGGAGCTCAGATTTCTGTGCTGCCATTACTGTAAAAATATATTTGACCCCACTTGCAGTCAACACATCCCTTTTTATGCTAAGAAGTATTCATGAGAGTTTCCATATGGAGACCCAGACATCGTCATCTTTAAAGAAGGTATGTAGGCCATATGAATATCTTGATCCATGAAGCGGAGGGTATATGGATCCCAGTGTACACCAACCACTGTCTAACCTTTGCCCGCCCTTGCAGGCTCTTTCTTTGGTTTCATTCCACAAGTTGTCTCACCTAGGTAAAGCACCTAACATGGTGAAGTATAGTTTTGCAATAGTGCTTTTGGCCCTGTATTCAAACAAATAATTAAAAAATTTCATTTGCATAAATTAATTGGTATCTTTTTAAAGCATCAACTTTATCCAAGTCAAATTAAATGCGTAGAACTTACTGCATAATCCATCATCACAAGCATCAGGGCAATCACCACAGGGTTCTCCTTTTTTGTAGGGTGTCTGTATTGAACTTATTAGATTCCCCCTGAAACAACAACATAAGCTATAAAGTCACTATAACATATTTGAGGAGAAAACTGAATTATATGGATACATCCATGTAATAGTTTATACCCAATCCTCAGTTTTTCCCCACCAATTTTTTATAATATATATACATAAAATATATAAAATATATATATGTATATGTGTGTGTTAAGCTTTGGAAAGGTTTTGGTAGTGGGAGTGGAATTTGCAAGGGTGGCTTCTGTGAAAAGACACCAGAAGCTGCCCCTAGTTCAGACAGAGCCAGTGCCAACTGCTCCCATGTTGGAGCAGGTCAGAGTGGGAGTGATAGAGTAGCTCAATGGTCTGCTGATGGTCAGTCAAGGTCCACCCAACACCAAATATTACAGTGTGAATGTGAAAATTAATTTTAGGTAGTTTATGAAAACACCATTCTGCCTTGAAATTCACACTGCATTTTTTTGGTATTAATTATAGTCTTCACTATACTGTACATATTGACATGCCTTTCTGAAAGTAGAATGTGGAAAACATTTATTTATTTATTTATTATGACAATCATAATTTTTAGACAAATGAAGTTTAATCTGAAAATCAGTATCACGTTTATATATTTTAAGCTTTTGCTCCTTTTGACTCTTCCTTTGATGAGTATGTTTCTGTCATTTCATATTCCTAATATGGTCTTCAGACCTGTTCCTCAGCTATGGGTGATATGCCCTAATACAGATTTCACTATCTATCTCCCAACTAATTTTGATAATGTATATACGAAGTTCTAGAATCAGAATCAATACATACATGGGGCAGTACTGGCAGACATAAAAGTATTTGTATGTTCTGTTGGGACAGAAAGCGACAGCACATCCAGTTTGATAAGAACTGTACCAAACCACCTGTAGGTATAAGAATAAAAATGGTAAGAGGATGAAAAATACGCATTTTAAAATAAGTTAAGTACAAAATGCATTAAAGAAACATTTGCAACCAAGGTAAGTCACTTTATTTACCCTTTATAGTAAAATATAAGTCCCACATTCCTCAAAAAACATTTTTCTTCTCTGCTTTTACCCCTGAACCAAGTACTATTTAAGATATTATTTTAAAAAGGACATGGAACTGTTGGAACAAGTCCAGAAGAGGGCCATGAGGATGATCAGGGGACTGGAGTACCTCCTGTATGAAGATAGCCTGAGAAAGTTAAGGCCGTTCAGCCTGGAGAAGAGAAGGCTGCATGGAGATCTCAGCAGCCTTCCAGTATCTGAAGGGGGCCTGCAGGGATGCTGGAGAGGGACTATTCATTAGAGAATGTAGTGACAGGACAAGGGGTAACGGGTTAAAACTTAAACAGGGGAAGTTTAGATTGGATATAAGGAAGAAGTTCTTTACTGTAAGGGTGGTAAGACACTGGAATGGGCTGCCCAAGGAGGTTGTGAATGCTCCACTGCTGGTGGTGTTCAAGGCCAGGTTGAATGAAGCCTTTGGTGGCATGGTTTAGTGTGAGGTGTCCCTGGTCATGGCAGGGGGGTTGGAACTAGATGATCTTGAGGTCTTTTCCGACCCTGAATATTCTATGATTCTATGATTCTATAAGATATGGTAATAATTTATCACGCATACATATTATAAGTTTGAGTTAAACTGTCTCATTTTTATATGTTTTCATTTTGTATTCTGTGTCTCATGCATGTGAAAAGATGAGGTTATCAGGAGCCATTATCCAAGAAATTCTCTGAGTCAACGGAACTCTGTAGAATGTAACAAACCTATTTATATTTCCTTCTTGATATTTTAATAACTCTATTATTCCAGTGTCTGAGCAATTTTCAGAGTTTGGACAAACAAATAAGTTTCTTCCTTTTGCTTCTTCCTGAAGTCTTGAAACATCAGTATCTTTAATCTTTACTCCATAAAGACACTTAGCATATTGTTTTCTATTTAATTCTGTTACTTTAAAAGTTTTTACCTTGTTTTGTCAGAATAACTCTCATACGACCATTGTACTTGCTCCCTTTAAAGATAATGAGAGGCTAAGAGTTGTTTAGCTAACATAGAAAGATTTATATATTCTTCCTGAAATATAAAAAACTGTCACCTACCTGAGTGTAGTGGCCAATCACAGCACCTTGTGTTTTTGCTCCAATTCCGTATTCAAAATTTTCCTCCTCATTGTACCAGGACTGAATAACATCTGACCATGAGAAAGGGCCAGTTGACATGAAGAGATTTTCCCCACATTGTACATCTGAAAAGAGAAATGTACTGAGAAATGCAAAAAAGACACATGTCTGAGAAACAGACAGCAAAGAAAGTATGGTTTCTATAGAAATTCTCATCCCAGATGGAACAGAAGTGTATTTTGTTTTTTTCCAGTTCAGTGACATCACCCTTTGTCAGTACTGGAGTTGTCACTTGACCAGTTTGCAGCATGGGCAGCCTGTTTGGCTGGTAGTTGTTGACAGACTTTCTGCATGTCTGTAGATAACACCTGCACATGTACGTCACAGATTTATGACTGTAATTTTGCTATTTGCAAATTTGGACCTTCACTTTTTGAACCTTCCTTCCCAGACAGTTTCATCCAGCACACGCAAGTTGGTTTCTGCTGTAAACTGGGTCTAGAATCTATTTTTTCTGATAGATATTTTCAGAGACGACGTTTTCTTGGTATTATTTTTTTTACCCACTGAAGAAACCGGGATATACCTCTGTAAAACTGATGCAGATGGAATGAGAATAGGATTGAACTTTTCTCACTTACTAAACAGATTTATATCTAGAATTTTGCCTTTGTCCCATGCACCAAAAAAATCACATTGTATATAAATGGCATCTCCACATAAAACAAAAAAACCAAACCAAAACAAAACAAAATCCTGAAACTGGTCATATCAGTAATACATATGATATTATTCAGTTAGCACACGTTTCACTTACTGGTTTTCCTCCTGCTAGCAGGACTGTGTCTTAAAGTACATTCATTGGCCCAGTTTTGGGCATTCTTTGCAGCTGGATCATTCCATTCCTTAATGAAAGAAGGAAATACTAGTCATTCAGACACATGTCAATTAATAATCCTTATGAACGAACAACATTTGGAAATTACACTTCAAATCAGGAAAAAAATATATAAAATAATTTTCCTCCCCTTTTTGGGTGTAGGAACAAAGTTACTATGCATCCAGGAGAACAGAAACTGTGAAGACTGATGAAGAGCAATCAGAATCAATTAACAATGCTGTGGCTCCTCCTTTTCCATTTCTTTTTTTTTTTTTTTTTTTCCCAAAAGAAAGAGACACTGTTGTTCATACATCACAAAATTTTCCAGACTTTTTTTTCCACCTGCCCAACTTTATGTTTCTCTTGGTGATGGCCATACTCAAACCTTAATAAAGCTCTGGAGAATGAATTTGTGGCTAAATAAAATAATGTGACCTTGCATACAGTCCTGTATTTCTCACAGAGTCCATTATGCATTAAAAATAGATTTACAGCACACAACTTACCATCTTCAACATGTTGCTGGCAGTTGGTTTTACTCCTCTCCTGAGGGTATTATGTGTGTTAACAATAAGGTTTTGCTGATCTGTTCTGTTAGTTGACAGAGCATCGAAATCTTCAGGTTCCTAAATTGAAAGAACATGTTATGTTTCTCTTTTTCATTTGAATGTAACTAAATCCTGTATCCTGTCTAGGAAATACCAAAATACCAACATACTAATATCAATCAATGACATGATCCTTGTGATGGAGGAATTACTGTGATATGCTTTGCCTCCTAAGCATCTTGAGGGGTGCTTCCATGTGCAGTAGCACTTTCAGTGGTTCCACAACATAGAGCTTCCTGTGTCATATATGCCAGCCCTCTGTGGATGGCTGCGATATCCTGGAAGACTTCTTCAATTTAAGCTACTAGATCAGACTTGGCAGGGGGATTGGAACTAGGTGATCTTTAAAGTCCCTTCCAACCCAAACCATTCTGTGATTCTATGATCTTTGTGAGGTGCAAACTACTAGATCTGTATATTGGAGCTTCTGACAAATAGAGTCATTTCTGACCCAAATCATAAGCAACACTGAGTCTATAGATTCCTTAGTGTGTAAGTGTAGAACCAGTCTACTGCTTTGAAATTAAACAGACTTCAAGGATAAATGTTTTCCAGATCCTGGATATCTCATTAGACTCTTTCTGCATATGACAGTGTGCAAAGGAAAAGCCATATTCAGTCAGACCACAAGTGCCCAGGTCCCATCTAGATTTTCTGAGTACAAAGTGTGCATCATACCTCTGCAGCGGACAGAGGCACCACGACTGTGAGACACAGGAGCACCACCAGCAGAATCATCTCTGAAAAGTGGAGAATGGGGATTTACTATTATTTTTTTTACTGAGCTTTCATTTCTCTCAATACATAATGCATCTTTCTGTGTATTTCCTGGCTTATACTCAAGTAACAAGGTAAGTTTTCTTTCTTCTCTCCTTCTCTCCTCCTCCCATTTTTAGAAGTAAAAAAAAAAATAGTTATTTCCCCCTCTGAATATCCGAATTTCTATAAACCAAATGCTTTCTACATATCATACTTCCTGTTATAATCCTGGCCAAACACCTTCACCTGAATTCACAGTGTATTTGTGAGGACCTTTGTGCTGCATAGGAAACCTTCTGCTTATTGCCATACTGTGGAACAGCTGGGGTGAGATGCTGCTTTTAGCTTGTGTTAATCTGAAATGCCCCCTACACCCCATTGCCTGCTTAGACTGGTCTGAATTGGTTGAAAGGGGAATTAAACTCCCAACCAATGTGGTGATCTCTACACTTAGGTGTCTGAGTCAGGATTTAAAACCCTTACTTAATGACCAGCACATGTGAGCTGGGGCAGAACTGGCTGGACTAGAACTGGGCCAGCTCTGGCTTCCTGGGAAAGACTTATTTCAGAAAGCATTTTTTGGTGGCTTTTTTTTTGTTTATTATTTATTTTTTTTATGACAGCTCTTGATTATGTTACAGGTAGTGTGAAATGACACCAGAAATGAGAACCTTCTCTCTTTAAAGAAGCAACTACCAGACCCTGGACTCTACTTGCTTAGGAGGCTCAAGATGCCATTTCAAACCACTATAGTGATCCAGGAGGTAATGCAGGTAATCTTAAAGTTCACGTGTCTGATTACAATCAGACATAGGAGTTATATTCAGATTGTTTCTGCTTAGCTACCTTGAGTAGGCAAGCAGGTGACTAGAGTGGAGTTTACTTATTTTGGCATTATTCCCAGCCTCCCACTCCAAGGGAATTTATGGGCATGTTACCACAGTGATATAATATTAGCTTAACTTCTTATTTGGTTTCGAGGGGGCTGCAGGTTTTAACTTTAATTTGTTCTTGGGGAAAGGCCAATAAGGTTTGCTGATCTATTCATACTCAGCAGAACCCCTTTACCTCGAGGCAACTATTTTATATAAAACACAAGGTGCTCTGGCTCTTGGAGAACATGTGGGTAAGAAAAAACTCCTTTTTTCAAATGGTACAACAAGGCCCATTTTCCTCACCAGCTTTTTTACATTGCACTGGAAGTGACTCACAGTCCCCATCCCGTAGGCAAAGATGTTACTCCGGCTCTACTAAAGAACAAAGAGTGGAAGTGGACTGTGGCTATGGGCAGTTGTAGCTCAGAGGCAAAAAACTGGACAGACTGGCCACATCTGTACAATTATACTCTCACAGCCTCAAACTAGGGTGGCTTATTCCAAGTTCTTGTAGTTGAGGAAATATCTAGTTAGTCTGGAGGAAAAACATACTGATAATTAACAGTAAAAGTCATTGATTTTCTGTTCTAGATATTAATTTATGTCTCTTATGTTTAATTTTGACATCACCTGTGCCTCTTTGAAGTGCTTCATGATCACAGAAGTTTTTTTTCTAACCTTTCTAGCTCCTATTTCTCAAAGCAGTTACAAAGCTTTGCAATGTATATAACCTAGGTGTTTAGTAATAAAAGGTTATACTACCAATAACATGAAAAACTACTCTTTTAACTTAATTTCTGACTAGAAAGTAAAAGGAGTTGGGGGTTATTTTTAGCTGTACTCAAGTTACAAGCAAAACTGTGTCTTCTGAGTGTGAAATGTGATGATAAGCAACTAGAAAACAACCTTTTTTGATCTTAAAATGTGTAAAACCAAATTGTTTCAAAAGAGAAATAACTTTTCATTGAAATTGTGAAGCTTTCTGGTTTGCAAAATCAAATGAAGACGCTGACTTAAAGACATGGGCAAAGTTTTCATTCACTGTAATATTTTCTATGAATTAACTTTCAATTAAATATAATTGGTAATTTAATACATGATACAAGTTTCAAAATGCCATTGAAATGCTTTTTAAGATCTAGCGGGTTTCCTGCTCCAAGATATTAACATACTTTTGGCAATCCCACTGATTTCAACCAAATGCTTATAGTTTATGAGATGTAAATTTAATTGCTCTGCATTAATTTCTAGGCACTGGTCCTAAAATCAATCTCCCTGTCCCCCTCCCTTGTTCCCCCTCAATCAAACATAAATCAGGACATGTGCCAAGTCTTACTGACTTTCCTGCAACTCCATCTGTGTACAGGGATCTGCCACTGAAAGATGGTGCTTTAGCATCCCTAGTTTGTATGAGTTTAGCAAACTTGTGTGAATATGTTTTTCCCATCTCTCCTCCTAAAAAAAAAAAAGGTGTGTCTTAAATGGTTCATACAATTCAATACCTATTACAAAAAAACATCCTCATTATTTTTTATTATCCTTGAAAAAGACCTGGAATGGAATAATACTAGCTGCTATTTCACTTGTACAGTATTATTGCACAAAGTCCTACTTAACAATCACCTTGTACATCGGTGGTAAATTGCACAGGGTGGTAATTTCCTCACCCTGAAAATAAATTGTGATAGCTACATAAAGCAAGAAAATATACTGAACTGAATATATATCCAATTCAAGAATTTGGTCTGTCTCTTTCTGTATGTGCATATAATCTGCCTAACTAATTTCTTGCACACAGTTTTTTTTAATCTGTTTTTGATTATTCATAAATTTTCTCTTTTTTTTTTTTCCAGGTTGTGTTACACTACTGCCTATGTAGTCCTTATTTTTCAATAAATAAAATCCTCTTTCTGTGACTGTCCTAAATTGTTCAAGAAGTCATCTGACAATAGGTTGCATTTTAACACATGAAAAGAATTGTGATACTTTAAGCAAACAGATCAATCCTACCTTTTTGTTTCCTGGAAGATCAGAGGTTTCTTCCGTCCTTCTTCAGGTAGTTGTGGAAGTGACTGGGGTTCTTCACTGGAGGGAGATTTATACCTCTTCTGTTTCCTGATAGGACAAGATGACTCAGCGTCACAGGTATTGTAGAATTCAAATAGTGACCAGATAGAACTGTGCATTGTCAAGTGCACAGTCTTCCAAGAAGGTTTTGGTCCATTTCTGTTTCCTCTTACCTCTTGTACTGACAGAGACAAAATACTCTGAAATGAGTTTTGTATTTAATGCTCCTTGTAGGTGAAATTTGCAGTCAATGTCAATGCCAGGTACAAAGGCTCTGTGCTAATGATTGACGCATCCAATTATAGTAAGACTTGATCTTAATCTCCAGCAATGCAAATAAACTCAGCTGGCTACTGAGGTGCCTCCACATTGACATTGTTGCAAACAAGATGGAATCTTGCTTATTGACTTTTCCATGAGGGTAAAATAATGTATTGGGCCAAGTTCCTGTTCATGCTATGGCTTCTTTACATCAGTCCTACAGTGTAAAAGTCAAAGAAAGAGACAAGGATATTTCTGTCACTGATACTTTTACCCACTAGTGGATAAAGATTAAGAGATTATTGTGCACACCAACATTAGAGCACATATTTGTTTTGGCATTTCTGGGTATATGGAATAAGATGAGAATGGATGGAAATACTGACAAATCAGAAGGGTATTTGTGGGCACCTTGACTGTTTCTGTCTACATTTAGTCTCAAGTAATTACTGACCAGAGCAGCTGTCATTGCTTTTATATATGTCGTGGTTTAAGCCCTGTCGGCAAGCCAGCCACGCAGTTTCTACTCCCCTCCTTCCCCCCACTCCCGGAGGGATGGGGAGGAGAATTGAAAGAATGTAACTCCCACGGGTTGAGATAAGAACAGTTTAGTAACTAAGGTATAACACAAATCACTACTGCTACCACCAATAATAATGATGGCTTGGCTTCACGAGCAAAGATTTGGGAAGGGCTTTAACCATGATTCGGAAAGACCTTTAACCATGCATTCTGAACAAGACTGTCATCTCCTGGGTACCAATAATAATAACGATAAGTGAAATAACAAGGGAAGAGAATACGATACCACCCGCCGAAACGAGCCCAACCAAACAGAGAGTGCCCTTCCAGGTAACTCCCAGTTACATCCCGGGCATGACGTGCTGTGTTATGGAATACCTCTTCGGCTAGCTTAGGTCAGGTGTCCTATCTGCTTCCTCCCAGCTTCCCCTCCTCCCTGGCAGAGCATGAGCCTCACAAAGTCCTTGGTCAGACTAAACATCAGTGTTATCAGCTCTGTTCCCAGGCCGAAAGTCAAAAACACAGTGCTGCACCAGCTACTAAGAAGGAGGAAAACTGCTACTGCTAAACCCAGGACAATATATAATGTGGCTATTTTTCCATTTAAATTCACATCTTCCTTCCTTGTAGTCACTCAGCTCCTACTGTAGTCTCTTGTGAAGTGTGCTTTCAGAACAATCTTTTGCTTTTCATTACCTGGGAAACCCATATATTTGCTCTACCAAACAAATGGTAATGGTGTGATTTATTGGTTTATAATTGCATAGAAAGGAGCACATATGTTTGGCAAACTTGAGGTTGACACCAAGTTTCAGGCAGCAGTCAATATGCTGGATAATACAGCTGCTGTTCAGGTGAATCTCAAAAAGGTGAAGAAGTGATTTGACAGAAAAGATCCAAAAGCAAATAGCTGGGAGGACTGACTATCTAGGGAACAGCTCTAACTAAAAGCACTTAAGGATTGTTGGTAGACAACAAGTTGCATATGAGTCACTTATTCATCGGTGACTTGCATGAAGGGATCGAATACCTTCCCAGTAACTTTGCTGACGATAAAAAAACTGGGAGGAGTGGCTGATACCCTAGGGTGATGTGCTGTCATTCAGAGGGATCTAGACAGGATGGAGAGATTGGCTGAGAGAAACCTTTTGAAATTTAACAAAGGTAAGTGCAGGGTTCTGCACCTAGGGAGGAATAACCCCATGCACCCCTACAGGCTGGGGGCTGACCTGCTGGAAAGCAGCTTTGCTGAGAGGAATCTTGGGGTCCTGGTGAACAAAACATCATTCATGAACCAGCAGCAATGTGCCTGAGAAGGTCAGTGGTATCCTGGATAGGCAGGATGAGCACTGCCAGCAGGACAAGGGAGGTGATCCTCATTTTCTCCTTAGCCCTAGTGAAGCCTCAACCTGGAGTACTGTGTACAGTTCAGGGCTCCATAGTACAAGAGAGAGTGGAGGTCATGGAGCAAATCCAATGAAGAGCTCCTAGAACGATTAAGGGTCTGGAACTTTGTTCATATGAGGAAAAGCTGAGGGAGCTGTGCCTGTTCAGCCTGGAGAAGGGAAGGCTAAGGGGGGATCTGCTTAATATGTATAAGTATCTGAAGTGGGGGATGTCAAAAGGATGGGGTCAGACTATTCTCAGTGGTAGCAGGTGACAGGATGAGAGCAATGGGCATAAACTAAAACACAGAAAGTTACACCTGGACATGAGGAAGAACTTTATTGTGAGGATGATTGAGCATTTGAAGAGGTTGCCCAGAAAGGCTGTGGGATCTCCTTCCCTGGAGATATTCAAGAGCCATCTGGATACAGAACTCTTGAGCTATGGAACACATCCTGAGCTACATGTTCTAGGCAACCCTGCTTAAGCAAGGATGTTGGACTAGATGACCCCCAGTGGTCCCTTCCATCCTCAACCATTCTGTGACTCTATGATTTTGTGATTCAACAGTGCTCCCTTGTAATAGTGAGGACTAACCATATATTGCACTGTATTAGGCACTATGTAGAGTGAATACTGAAAAAAGCAAATATGCCCTTGTTTTCAGCACTTTTGAAACTGGACTACTGTGTTCAGTTTTGGAATCCCCAAAATAACAAAGATGAACAAACTGGAGTAAACCTAGCAAAGGGCCACTACGTCAGAAAGGGGAAAGGTAGAGATGGAATTGTTCACAACATGGGCATGAGGTAAGGACTACAGATTACAACCCTGACTGGATATAAAGAAAATGTTTATAGCAAGGCTTGTTAACCCCTGAGGCCAACTGACTAGTGAGGTGGTAGTTCTTGCATACTTGGAGATATTAAAAACTGGACAAGGTGCTCAGCAATGTTATTTAACTTTCAAGTCAGCAGTCCTTTGAACATGGTGTTAGAACAGATGAGCTTCAGAGGTCTTGTGCAACCAAAATTATTCAACAGTTGTGTGATTTTTATGTTGTTTACACTGGAAAAGTACCAAATGAGACTTGTCTTATTTTACTTGTTGACAGATATGACAGTTTAATTAATTACAGTGGAAACCTCTAATTGTTGAAATTGAGAAAGTAAGTGTTACTAGGATAATTGTTATAAGTGTTACTAATGGAAAAAGTTGCACTCTGGTGATCTGTGATTCTGGCAAACTGTGGCTTCTAAGGTAAAGACTATAGGCTACTATGCAGCAACGCACTGCTAACTCATGTTCATCTTGTTGTTCATCAGGATACTTATGTCCCTTTCAGCAAGGCTGCTGCCCAGTCACACAGATAGTAGCCTATGCTGGGCTCTTTGATTATGATATTATATTATAACTCTTGGACTGGGCATGGAGCTCCAGTTCCTCCTGTTTGTTGGCTTTAAGTTTGTACTTGCTGCCTGGGGTCAAACCACAACAAACTTGTATATGAAGGACTCCTACCAAATCTTTTCTAGTGGAAGTACCATTGTCTCCTTGTGCACTGGGGACATGACATAACCACACCTCCCCAAGATTCTGAAGCAAAGCTAAGTGCTAAAATGTGTATCAGGGATGATAAAGGGTGGTTATATCAAGTGTTTTCATCTTGACTGTCAAAAATATACAATGTGTAAATACAGGCTTAGAGATTGCCTCTCTGGCTCTACAGCTCAATCTATTCGTATTATTGGCCCCAGTAGTGACTTTTGAGAGGATATTGTTTTTCTGTTGAGCTCTCCTGAGCTTACTATGTACTATTTTGTTCTCAGAATTAATTTTAATATTATGTTGAACTGAAATGCCTTCTTATTCCTAATCAGAAAAGTCTGTATTAAGCTTACTGTTAAAATAAGTTCTAAGACAAACATTTAAACTCTTGAGTGTCTGGTAAAAGTTGACTTACTAGCATCCCCTTCCCTCCACCCACCAACATGCAGAGAAAATGTCTTTTCAGTGTAATTTTTGTTAAATTTGGGAAATCAACTTCTTTGATATCATTGAAGCTAGTTAGACACATTTCCCTTGATAGCATATGAAGAAAAATGGACACTTCCAGGATGTGAATAATTTCATCCTGTATCACTTATTTAAAATATATTATACCCATAAAAGCCTACAAATGTCTGGTTTTCTTCATTTCCTCTAAATAAAGCCTAGAGCAACTAACTCATCTTTAGATTTCTATACTGAAGATGTCTAAAGGTTGATGAAATACATCACAGCCACTAAGCAAGCAAAGTGGTCATGCACACAGAAAACATGATTATCTAAACCTCACTTCACCAATAAATTACATTAAGTCTCAGGCATTTATAAAATGCCCGTATGCCTAGCTTTGCTAATTTAAATATGATCGATTCCTTATCTTTCTTAAAATTTACATGTCAACTCCATCTTATCAGTCATAAACTATTTGTTTCCTCTTTCTGTTTTCTGACTTTTTTTTTCACACACTCTTTCGATTCTGACCATGACTTACACAGCCCCTGGTGATGACTTTCACCCTTTAACTGGTAATTTTTGAGCATCTTTACTTTTTTAATGAGAAAATGGTCAGTAAACATTTGCAGAGCTAATGCTGGATCTTCTTTGCTTTGATGCCTATAAAATATTTCAGTGCAGTAAGCTCGCTCTAGTCTGTGGATATTATTCTTACAAATAGGTCAAAACCATTTCATTTTGTCCTTATTATCTCCATTTGTTATCCCTGTTTATCTATACCCCTCTTTTATTGTGTCTGGTAGCTAGCTATACAACCTCTAGGAGGAAAAGCATCCATTTGTTCTCATTTGTACAGCATCTTTGACAACGGTTTCTTAGCACAGAACAAGATTCCAGAGGCTATCATAACAAGAACATAAAACACTAATAAACTGTATAAAGTATCATACTTCGGATTCCTCTCACCTATCTTTAGATGCCCAGGTGATGTACATCTAGCACAGAATAGTCATCTAGAATCTCTCAGTAGTTGTCAGAGACTAAGAGTCACCTTTCTATTTTCCCATCTTAGACACCTATCTTAAGTAAATTAGCTTCTAAAAGTATTGTCTGTTCTTGTTGGCTACAAAGAGAACTTGGCCTAGTCTCGACACAAAAGTCTCTGAAACCCCACTCTGCAGAAATATTCCTGTATGTGGGAGGCAGTTTCCAAATATCTAGGTGTTCCTGGTTTTATTCCATAATTCCAGTTCATAATTGTAGACAAAATAAGATAACAATTCGATTTAGAAAAAAATAGATTTTTTTTCTGGTGGAGGAAAAAATAATTGTTATCATAGATTAGGATTAATCTCAGCTAAATTAATCAATTTAAAGATTCACTTTTAGTCTTTAAGGTTCATACTACTTGGAGACCAACCTTGGGTGGTAACCCTGTTCACTGATTGAACAGACACCTGGATTAGCGATGTCAAAACATTTGAGAGAGAATTTTCACCTTCACAAACATTCGATCTCTTCTGTTCAGCAGTCCTGCATTATAAATGGCTGGAGCTGTCTCATTTTCTACCAGTCACAAACCAAAAGCCCAAATGCTCATCTGAAATTTCATGCCAGTTACGCAAATGGAACAGTCAATAAATGCATTGCTCTTAAAGGCCAAAGAGACCTTCTGGCAGTTTTCCCACTGGTATTTTAGACATAATTGGCCACATTATTTTCTCATGCTCCATATGACGAAAATGTTCTCAATTATTTGAGCGTGTAATTTTTTTATTACCCTGAACAAAAGTGTGTTCTTTTCTAGGTATCATCTGCATTTATCTCAGGGAGGTAATTTCTCTGTGAACAGTGTAACCTCAGATCACACGCTTGATAAATATTTTGAGTCCATTACTGAGATTCCAAACAATATTAATAATCCTGAAAGAAACTCAATGCCTCAGCTTCTATTTCCACCCCACTGTTGTGATGTCAAAGACTTCAGGTTTACCAGTAAACTGGTGGAAATACTGTGACATTAAGCATAACTACTGGAGGACAGCAGCCTGAAGGTTCCACTGTGTACCTCTAGGAATAGACTGGTTGAAAAGTTAATCACTGAGGCAAAGTACTTCTATCCTAAAGGTAATACTGGCTCTTTCAAGAGTCAATGGCTCTTCCTTCCTTTTATATCATCCCTAATTTCTGCATACAGAGCACAAAACCCAGGCTTTTCTGTAGTTCTTCTAAGAGTCCTAAAGCCAGCAACTCTAAGCAAGTATGACTTAGAAGAAGAAGGTTAACTAACCTGTTTACTTAGTAACTTCAGATTTCTGCCATAGGAAAGGCATTTAGCAATAGTGCATTTATTTAGTGTTATGTTTCAAGGATCTGCTCTATTAGGCAGTCACGCAGAAAAATGCAACTGAAAATCAAATTAAACCTTTATTTTTCACTTATCTGAAAGAAGTGTTTCCACGTGAGTCTTGTCACTATTTTAGCAGTATAGCAAGTTTGTATAACAATATCCTTGTATCATACCATGCTTTTCTATAAGTCCTCATTTGGATCTTTGATACAGTTAATTTCTATCATATCTGCTGTTATAAACTTTGATTTGTGTCAGAACGTCAAGAAGAATATATTAGATGTCATTGAAGGGAACATCTGTGATAACCATTTTGGGCCTGGGAAAGATATAAAACAAGGAGCATTCTTTGGAATTTTATTAATGTCTGGTATATATTTATTACCTTTTGTTGAACATTTAATAAAGCAGCACTTTATTAAACACTTTCATAAGTGTTTCAAAATTCAGTATCTCCACTGAATGCTGCAGTTCACTAATGGAGCTCTCATTTCTCTTCTTTCCACAGGGATGTTTTAGTTACAGTCTCATCTGTTTTAGTTTAGCCTGATCAAACCCTGAGGTGGTCTAAAGCAAGAATCTGTTACAGAAATATCAGTCTTATGTTTAAGACTAGTAATGTATTTATTAAGCAAGAAGACTTGGAATTAAAAATTAAGGAATCTGAGTGGAAGGAAAACTTGCTGCAAAATTGAGTTCTGTTTTTATATATCCCTGTATGTGTTTCTTTATCTCTTCATTACTCAGAGAAGAGCGGAAAATCCACTGGGCAAGGGGAGCTGTGTTCATGGTGCAGATGCATTCTGTTCCAGTACCATGCATTGTTTCACTTGCTGTGGTGGTGTATACATGTTATCACATGAAAGGACTTGAGAACTGAAGCGTTACGTCTCCTCTTATGGCCAAAGCCAAGGCATCCAGTCAAACCTGAATCCAAATATTTGCTCTTTATTATGTCCTTCATTAATGTATAGCAGAAAGAGCTCCAAGAACCAGAGAGCTGCTGTGGACCTTCTCAATATCTCTATGAACACATGTAGGCTTTTGCTAATTGCAGAGTAGAATTGCACACTGTGGCCTTTAACAGAAAGGGGAAAGCCACAGATATTTCTGACCTACCTCCCACAAAACAGCCTTGTTTTAATATCATGAACAGGAAATGTTCAGGCACAAATTTACTACAGCTAGAGACTTTAATAATTTCTCTGAATAATGTACTTCCATCTTGTGAAACCCTAGTGTCTTTGGGAGTAATTTCTTTTCTTCTATTCCTTCTATAGGTTAAAAAACATCCTGTTGTCAAGTACCTGGACATGATTCCAAACAGCTTCTGAAATAATACTGTCTCTAACGTCACACTAAATCCTATGCATATAAAGGTAATAAAAGCTGAACTTTTTATTTTTTTTTATAATTTTCCTCGGGTGTTCTCTGTTAATAGACCTACGCAATACAGGAAACTTGGACACTTAATCTATCAACCCGCACATCTAAAGAACTGCTGTGCCAAAACTAAGTCAAGTGTGATTACAATATAAGAAAGAAATACAGACATTGCTACTGAATTGTGCATTTTGTTTTTTCTTAGTAAGTAAATATTTGCAGTCTACATGACAATGTAGCTGTTTCTGCCTCCTATGTTAGTGGCTTAAATAGTCACATCCCCCTTCAATTCACTTGAACCCAAGATTTACTAGGAAATTATTCTGAAGAAAATAGTGTTATAAAGATCGTTAAGACCATGTTCTCTGAGTGATTTAGGTACCTGGAATGGAATTAATTTAATTAAATACAGGCATTTACCCTTGAGCATCTTTAGGACATTTTTCATTTCATCTTGAAGTTCACACCTGAACAATATCATACTGTATCTTAGAAATACCTGTTTATCTTATGATTATTGAATAGCCATATTAAAATTTAATATTTTTAATTCTTCCTTTCAAAAATATTTTTATTTAGCTAATTAATGAAAGATACTAACAGTCATTTTAAGATAAACCAGTAAGGCAGTAGCTGAAGGAAATAGGTGAAGGAAGGGGATAATAAATTCAAAGCTGGTGTACACCCCTGGAGGGTTAGTCTTTTCTTCTCTTCACAGGGAATTTCTGTAGCTTCCCTCTGGTTTTTGTGTGGTTTCCTCTGGTTTCCCATGCTGGGGAAAGGGGCACTTGTGAAGACAGACTGGGAAAACGTAGAATCCAGTCAGAGTCAGGGCAAGGAGAAAAGAATGCCAGTTGCTGAAGTATGGAACAAGAAAATGAACTCTTTGTCATTAGATGAAGACTAAATCCGTGAAGGCTAAGAGGAGCTTTATGGTGCTCGTCAGAAAGAAGAAGGACAAGAGGGGTGGAAAAGAAATGAAGCAGTTCAGTATTGTCAGGAGGTAACTGTGACTGTTGTTTCTCTAGCAAGAACCAGTGAGGGTTTTAAAAATTTCAGTGGTAAAGATAATTCTGAACATATTTGATAAGCATCAATGAATGTGTCTACCCAAATTATCTCAGAAAAGGGAAAGTAATATTAATTGCATGATGCGATAGGTGGAAACAAGAAGAAAAGAGCTGCTTGTCAAATGCAGGCAGTTTGTGGCTCAGTCACAAACGGAACTTAATTTCTGTACACAAAGCAAACCCTTCCTTTCTCCTACTCTTACAAAAAAATGTCATAATTCAGATCTTAGCTCGTATGCTGTACATCTGCCAGAAGGGTCTGAGTGTCCTCTTTGGGTATGCCCTCACTAGTAAGTGTAGAGAAAGCTGAGCAAGCTTGGATTATCTGCAAGAAGGAACAAATGTCTTCATTCATGGAGCCATGAACACTGTCTGGGAAGAAGGTTATCTGCTTTGGATCACACACCATACTGCACTACATTGCTCTGTGCCTTAGCTGGATGACAGTTGCAGTTCTGTGCTATGTGGGTGACAACTTGCAAGGTTGGATCTCCACATGCTCAGGGAAGTTTGGAGTGCAGACATATAAGAGAGGATTTTGTTGCTGAAACATGGACGTCTGTTGCCAATTTTGCTGTAGCATATTCGAAACATATGCATGGTACTGACAGGTATTACACAGCGTTTATGGGAGACTACCCTTCTGGAGTGTCAGATGGAGGCTAGGTAAGACATCCTGCAGTACTTAAAATAACCCTAAATGTCTATATGTAGGCAAATTAATTACATGCCTATTATTTCAGGCATCCTGAGTTATCTTGCCTGGCTTCAGCTATGCTTCAGAATTCTGGTGATTTCCCAGAAATTGTCTGTCATGTCTGTATGGCTTCTAAAATGACACTTAATACCAAAGTTTGGGCAGCTGAATACAGCCCACTGCCTGATTCAGTCACTTTCCCTTAGATATTGAATTCAGTTGCCTCAATTTCAGTGCCTGGCACTGTCTTGAGATGCTGTAAGATATTCTGCCTTAACATTAGCTACTGGTTCTGAAAGTTTAAACTTCCCATTGATGCTTTGTTATATTTGACAGCCCTGGGTGGCTGTCTCAGATATACCAGGGCACCTTACACAGCCAAGAATAGCTAAGATAAGGAACGAAAATGGAGACTCAGCTGTCTCAATTTTAGGCATTTAGTTAACCTTAGTACTCAGTCCATAATCAGTGAAGATAGAGTTCAGACAGTTCTATCCAATTCATGTTCGATGTCTTTTCACACTTGTTGTACCATCCTCCACAGCTGCCTGTATCTCTCCACTGACCAAGAGTGAACCTATGCCAAGATTCAAGTTCACACACCTAATTGTAGGTGCCAACATTTGACCTTTATGTCCTGACCCTGGTTGCAATCACTGGCAGTAAGATTTAGTTGTTTGCAGAAATCCAGAGGTATTAGGAATACCTTTAAATATTAGAGACATTCATGTGGGACATATTCTTTGTTTAGATTAATAGATTACACTAAAAGATGTGAAACTTTGTGAATCTGAAATATGTCTCAGAATCAGAAGAAAATCGAAGAGTTTCTTGTATTGTTTGTGTACTCTAGCCCAAATGCTTTATTGCATGGAATCACAGAATGATTTGGGTGGGGAGGGACTTTGCAGCTCATCCAATTCCACCCTCCCTGCTGTGGACAGGACACCTTCCACTAGACCAGGTTGCTCCAAGCCCCATCCAAGCTGGCCCTGAACACTGCCAGGGATGGGCCAGTGTCATGGTTTAAACCTAGTCAGACAGCTCGTTCACTGTCTCCCCCTGCTTCTTGCCCTCCCCCTACTCCTGGAGGGATGGAGAGGAGAATCAAAAGAATGCAACTCCCATGGGCTAACATAAGAACAGTTTAGTAACTAAGGTATAACACAAATCACTACTGCTACCACCAATGATAATAATGATAAAGGAAATAACAAGGGAAGAGAATACAACACCTCACCACCTGCCGACCGATAACGCGCCCCCCCCAGCACTACCAAGATACCTTCTCTAACCCTGCAGCCTACCAGCCCTTCCGGCTAACTCCCAGTTACCCCCTGGGCATGATGTGCTGTGGTATGGAATACCTCTTTGGTCAGTTTGGGTAAGGTGTCCTGTCTCTGCTTCCTCCCGGCTTCCCCTCCTCCCTGGCAGAGCATGAGGCTCACAAAGTCCTTGGCCAGACCAAAACATCATTGTTATCAGCTCTGTTTCCAGGCCGAAAGTCAAAAACACTGCACTGCACCAGCTACCAAGAAGGAGAAAAATGACTGCTACTGCTGAACCCAGGACAGCCAGCCACAACTTCTTTGGGCAATCTGTGCCAGGGCCTCACCACTGTCAAAGGGAAGAGCTTCTTTTTAATATCTAATCTAAATCTCATCCTTGACAGCTTAAAGCTATTCTCCCTTGTCCTGTTCCTACAGGCCCTTGTCAAAAGGCCCTCTCCAGCTTTCTTGTAGGTCCTTTTAGATACTGGACGGCTGCTCCAAAGTCTCCTTGGAGCCTCTCTTCTACAGGTTGAACAACCCCAGCTCTCTCAACCTGTCTTTGTATGAGGGGGGCTCCAGCCCTTCTTGCTTAACCACTTCATCTGACAGTTCCCTCAGGACCTGCAGATGCATCTCATCAGGTGGCTTGGACTTGCGCACCTTCAGTTCTTTATATGGTCTTGAATCTGATATTCTCCTGCTGTAGGCAGTTCATTCTCCCAGTCCCTGCCTTTGTCTTCTGCAACTTGGGTGGTGGGGCTGGAGCACCTTGCCAGTGAAGACTGAAGCAAAAAAGTAATTGAGTACCTCAGACTTCTCCATATCCTGGGAAACTAGGTCTACCATTTCCTTCCAGAGAGGGCCCACATTTTCCCTAGTCTTCCTTTTATCACAGTCATATGTCCAGAAGCTTTTCTTGTTTCCCTTGATGTCCCTGGCCAGCTTTCATTCTATTAGGGCTTTAGCTTTTCTAACCTGATCCCTGGCTTGCTTCTATGCTCTGTAGATTTGGTCACATCTTGAAAAGTGTGACTTTCAAGACCTGATCTCAGACTAGAACCAGCTAAGGTGGTTTGATTTTCCTGAATACTGTGTTGTGTTTACAGGCAGGATTTAGCTAGTGCTGTATGAGGAGACATCACCCTTTTGTTATGATACAAAGCCTAAAGAGGATATTTCACTTGGAGCCCCAGCACTTTGAATAGACATTGTGACTTCACTGCAATGTACCTTAGACTAATGTGGTAAGGTTACAGCATCCTAACAACATGGTCCTAACCTTGCTAGACTTATGAAAATGCATTAACCATGTGCCATGTAAGTACCCAAATGATGGGGTGATGTATAGTTCAGATTCTACAAGTCAGCCTGGACCATTCATGCATTCACAAGTTTCTCATCAAGTCTTTTTCCTTTATGTTTGTCTTGGCATTGACATTAAAGGAAATAACTTTCAAAGCAGAGATCTCCTCCAGCAAATACATTGCTGACAAGTTCTGTGTAAGGAACGAAGATGTTACTAACCCTGCAGTGCAAGTTTAGATCTCAGGTGTTTGGTTTTAACAGAACATTAACATTAAATACGCTTCCTTTGTTTGCAAGATCTCAGACTTACACAGAAGCACTTTCTTCTTTGGTTTGGGTTTTTTGTTTGCTTTTTTCTTCCTTTTTTTTTTTTTTTTTCGTGGTTTGTTTTTGTTTTTGTGCTTGGACCTGAGCAGTAGCCAGTGATGGCTGTTTCTCTGTGCGTGAGTGCATGTGTGTTTGTGAGCTCAATGCCATATTTGAAGTCTTTCACCTCACGCTTGTCTGACAGCTGACCAAGTACTGAAAGTGTCTGTCACAGACAGATTTTCACTGCAGTTCACAGCTAACATAACAGAGGGAGAGGGGAGGGGAAAGACAGTTCACAAAATGTATGAGGAAACGTGTCGGGAAGATGCAGGGATCTCTGAGCAGACAGAGTGTCTTTTGTCTCTCAGGCAGAATGACTCCCTGGCTCAAAGCCCACAGCAAAGCAAATAACAGAGCAGATTCATTATACCCTAATATTGTTACATGACAGTACATCTGGGAATTAAATGATAGACAAAGGTGGGCTCTCTCCCTATTACTTTTTTTGTAATCTCAAGAAGTTGCCATTGTCACGCTGTTCAATAGCTTCTTTCTATTCACTAGATCTGTGCACAAAGCCCCAATTGCCCTACTCAGAATAAGTCACAGTTAATTGCAAATGCTTCTTCATATTAGTTTTCACTCAATTGCTAAAAGAACAAGGCCTATTACTGATCAGAGTTATACAAAACAGATGGTATTTATCTTTTTTATATCAAGAATAACATATCTATGTATGAATGGTAAGATTATTTTTTAACATTTAACATTGTATGTTGAAGTCTGATGTCTGGTCTAAGCTAACTTAAACAACTATAGACAAGATGCATTGCATTCTGGAAATGCTTGCCCTGCTCCATTGATTACAGAGATCTTTGACACAGATTAATTGGTTTACAGATTATTAAAGGATCTCAGTTTCTTCTGAAGACTTAAGAATTTTTACTTCCTCATGAAGATCTTGACTTTTATTTCTACTTAAATTTTTACTTTTTCTTTTCTTTTTCATTTTTTTAAGCCAGATGTAACTTTTTCTTCTTTTTCTGAGTAATTAAATACAACTTTAAACAAGGTTATGTAAGAATCTGTAAACAAAGAAACAAAGAGAAATCACAACTCTCCCCCAATCCATATTAAATATTCACACCAACTATTTTAATAGTTATTTACAGGTATTTACAGGTGGCATTTTACACTTTCACCATTCTGCTAATCACTGTTTTCACCCATCTGCATAAACTGCCAAAACTGATAAATGTCTCATTTTCTTCTGAGGTTCTTGACACTTGCATCTATGCTTTGGTAGTTACACATCCTAGTGTCATTCAGCTGTAAAATAGTAATCAGTGGTTTATTTTTTGAAGAAATGGCTCTGCTCAAAAATAGTTTATTGTTTCAGTAAGATAAATCTCCATGAGCTTTGATATGTTACGGGGAACTCATTTGGTGTTACACCTCTTTCAGATGAGTAATTTCTTAAACATCCAGCCAAATTGTGAATGCCCAATCCCTGGAAGTGTTCAAGGCCAGGCTGGACAGGGCTTTGAGTAACCTGTTTTAGTGGAAGGTACCCCTGCCTGTGGTAGGGTGGCTGGTACTAAATAATCTTTGAGGTCCTTTCCAACACAAACCATTCTACTATTCAGTATTTATTCCTGTAGTGCTTGGGATTCTTGCAGGCATACAGGTTTCTCATAAAGTTTCTGGGAAAGACAACAGTCTTTTCTCTGAAGAAAGCAACAGTAATTTAGTTGGTAGACTTGTGATCTATGTATTAGCTCCATTTGCAGTATTTTGGTCTTCAAACCTGCAGTTTGGGTTTTGAAACATAGAATTTTCATAATGCATAAAATGAAAAATAATTTTCAGGTTTTGAACTTGTACAATAAACCCAGAAGAAAGGCATAGGACATAAAAACAGTCAACACAAAGTACAAGCCTAAATAAATAAATTGTGCTGTCACACGTTTATTTTGTAAGAAAGACAAGTAAACAAAAATGGAAGTGTTGGAGTTAGCATCTCTTGTGCTCTGAGGCTTTATCCATTGTATGTGTATATATTTACAAATATATTTGCATATATACACATAGATAGACTATCCTTGTTCCCCTCTCTGTACATACATACAGAAATATGTATATGTGTACATACATGCATGTACATAAAGAAGTGTAGCAGATCAGTCTGTGCCAGGGAATGTTCTCTAGCTCTTAAATAAGTTGGTAACTCGGCCTCCAAATTAGATGACTGCATTAAAACTGGCTATTGAGAATGGTGTCCGACCTACGCTGATTCCTGAACCATGCTTGGACATTATTTTTACAGCTACAGATTGTGCAGAGATGCGATTCAGAGCAGCCCTGTGGAGAAAAGAAGGCTGCGTGGAGACCTCATAGAAGCCTTCCAGTATCTGAAGGGGGGCTATGGTTATGCTGGAGAGGGACTCTTCATTAGGGACTGTAGTGATAGGACAAGGGGTAAAGGGTTTAAACTTAAACAGGGGAAGTTTAGATTGGATATAAGGAAGAAGTTCTTTACTGTAAGGGTGGTGAGGCACTGGAATGGGTTGCCCAAGGAAGTTGTGAATGCTCCATCCCTGGCAGTGTTCAAGGCCAGGTTGGACAGAGCCTTTGGTAGCATGGTTTAGTGTGAGGTGTCCCTGCCCATGGCAAGGGGGTTGGAATTTCCAACCTTAACTATTCTATGATTCTATGATTCTAAAGAGGTAAGTGGGTATCCTTATACCTCTTACAGCACAGGATGAATCATTTAAAACTTGGCTATGTTTACTCAGTCTCGGCTGGCTGTAGTTGGAAGCCTATGTACCCAACTTGAACATAGGCCCCTCTGTATACATGCTCAAGGGCAGGTAAGCTGACTTTCACTTTTGTGCTCTCAAGGCAACTTTGAAAGTGAAAACTTATGGCTAAATTAATTTGCTCAGACAGACATGTAAAGAGCTTTTTAAATTACTCTTTTTCTGCATATCTTACGTTTTAAAAAATAGAAGCTTTAATGTGCTATTTGAATGTTCTCCAGCAATAAAAAAATATTACAGGACAATAGAGAAACTCTGAAAATAAAAGAAATAGAACTTTCCAAAGCCCAAAACTAATGCAGTACATTTAAAATCACTGCTCTTTCACTCCTGCTGGTGCTCCTCCTGCACCAGTGAAGTCTGTTCCTTTTAGTACACACAGAATAACAGCCATCTCTTACTCTACTATAAAACAGCATGAATTTGGGGCAAGATATTTGCAAATTGCAGCAAGTACAGAAGAAGGCCATGAAGATGCGGGGGAGCTTGAGTTAATAACATAAGTGGAGATGCTGAGGGAGCTGCATTTGTTCAGCTTGGAGAAGAGAAGGCCATAAAGAAATATATAATTTATATTTCAGCAGGGGCTGGGAAGACATATACAGTTTCTTTTCAGAGATGCATGATTAAAATACACAGGGTAACAGGTATGGGTTCTAAATCAAGATGGAACAAAGAGGTGCAGCCGAAAGAAGGTCCCATATCACGGTTCTGATATTGTGAGATGCCTATGGTCCTTAACGCTGGGGAAGTCTGTAATTTCCCACATTGGTAAGAAGGGAAATGCTCCGTAATGTCAGGCATATCCCGGGGTTTAATATGGATGATTGGGTTCCCTCTGTCTTCTTTCCCCCTGCTCTCTTTCCCCTGAATATCTTAACAAGGGGTGGATTCTCATGCAGTTTAGCACTCTTGAGATGCTCATGGAGGATGACGGGTACTGCTTGTTCTGCTTTCCTTTTTATAGCTTTTGTTATACAGAATAACCTATTTAGCAGTGCCCATTAGTGGCACACATATGGTCCATGATGGAAATGTCAGATTTACGTTTTTGAAAATTTCTGTACACTGATAACTTTTCCAAGCTGTCCCCACCTCTGTTCTATGTAAATGTATGTCATCAATCTTGTCATTTCCACATCAATGGAGAAACTGACTTACCGAAAATCCTCTTCGGGCAATCGTTAAAGTGTGCAACTAACTTAGAGAGGTTGATTTTCTGGGGACTACTCAAACATTAATGTTAAATATTCCTTGCTAAGTCAGTTGACATTGACTATGACTCTAGGCTATTAATACGAATTTACCAAATGAGAGCCATTTTCTCATTTTCTGTTTGCAATTTCCTTTTTTTTTTATTTGTCTCAGAAACAATTTTACATGGGCAGACTATGACAGGTTGCTACTGTGAATCTGCTGCAATGCTTCCAGGTATCCATAATATAGTTTGCATTGCTAAGTTCTGTGAGGGAAAAATATCAAAGTTAAGGGATTATGCTCTGCTGAAGCTGATTAAACAGTTCCTTCAGTTTACAGAGTAATGACAAATGAAAACTTCTTATACACAAAACCAAGCTATCCAGGTTGTTTGTTAATGAAACAGATGTCAGTTTGCTTAAATGCCAGGCTTCCTTTTTTCTGTGCTTCAAATACTTGAATTTCTGCCTCAGCAAAACTTAGGAGTATGTTCCTGAATAACATTTACCTGTATAGTAAGAAAATCCCTTAATTTGTGTCTTCCAGAATTAAAAGGGGGTCTCACATTTAAACAAAAAAAAATAGAAGAAATTGGATTGCATTCCTTTGTTCTGGTGTTCATCTTATTCATAATTATGGCATTGGAAATGCAATTATTCTACAAGAGGTAGAATTTATTTGACCTAACTTTATCTTTTCACCTTAAGTATCTAATCTAACAGGTAATGTAGGCTTCTTATGTAGTAAACAGCTGTAAGAGGGCTATTCATCACATCTATGTGAGATGAGACACCTATTTCAGAGGTGTCTCTAAAGAATAGGATAAAGTATTCTTTACAAGAGATTCACCCTATTTAGCAATAACGGAAAGGCTAGATTGAATGTGATCCTTAATGTTTAGCAGTGTGCAGTTAGGCAGGATACTTTGAATTTTCTCTAGAACTTTTGAAACATGAAAAAAAAGACATTGCAGATTCTCGGAGAATTGCTTTCTGACAAAAAGTTGGAAGTGATTTTGGAAAAGTAGCATCTTTCTTGAATTTTCTCAAGTGGTGTTAAGGCAAATAACATTGAGAAAAAATAAGATTATAAAGGTTCAGTTATTTTAGTAGGAAATTAGATTGATGTAAAAGGAGACTTAAAGCGGAAATATTCCTAGTTAGCCACAAGCCATAATAATCTTATTTTGCCAAGGCCCTGTTTTCTCCCCTTTTTTCCTTATTTAAGCTTTACCAACTGCTCATTTATTTCACAAAGTTCTGTTCTGCCAAGCTAACTAGCAAAATGTCTACACCTGTTTCACTGATTTCAACTCATTTGACATCACTTTTATATGAGTGGTATGAGTCCACAGGAGCAATCACATTGGAGCACTGGGAAGTCATTGCATTCCCAGGAATGTATTTATCACTTACCACTTTTATTCTTCAAAGTAACGTAACCAAAGCAGCATGTGTGGTTTTCCTGCTTTTTAAAAAGAGGCTTTTTACTGAAATTTGATGCAACTTACCATGTTCACAGACACTCATGCACTGTACTATCATTTCACCAGACCAAAGATAGGTAAGTGAATGGCTCCACTCCTCTTATGCAGCTGCTCTTTGAAATTAGTGAGAACAGCAATAATATTAAGAGATGATATAAGAAGTTACTCCTTTGGCATAGATGCCACTTTTAGGAGTAGGACAGTATGACTCATTTGCATATATTTAGATGGCTAGAACATAGATGCCCACATCTCACCAGGTCAGCCCTATCCTTCCTTTACAGACAACAGAGAAAAACAAGGGCTTGAGGGGACATTACATCTATATGTTTAATCCCACCCTATTTTTCACTGGTAAGAACAGTAACTTGATCACCTTGCTCAAATGTCCACACTACGTTGTAGATATTTAAATCTGCAATGAAGTTACATGACTTGCATCTCCCCCTTACACACGTACCTAAATTCAAGAGACTAAGACCATGCCAGTATGCATTGAAGTACTTATTAACAATGGTTGCAAGACTCGCTCTTTAAAACTGAGGAAGGAAATTTTATTCTTCTATGTGTATAACTTTCATTGACTTCTTTGATCCACAATAAGGCAGTCATAGATAACATTCACACTGATTTACTCATACTTGTTCTGAATTTAAAAGGCCATAACAGTTAATCTCGTCTTTGTTGACATGGCATGTAGTCTGTTATACATTAGATACAAACATATTTGGTAATATAAACATGTATTGTTTAAAGCAAACAGGCAAGTCCAATCCCCCTGACTGAACTTGGAATGTATTAGTAAACTCAACATTACTAAAGCCACAACAAATCTTCACAAGATTTACTGTTATGTCTTCACAAAAGTTACTGTCATCTCTTCACAAAAGTTACTGTCATCTATTCATTTACTGCTTAGTCCGTTGTTGCAAATGTGAAGACAGTTACTGCAGGGAATTCTTTTGGGTTAAGGTGTGTAGGTAGAGCTAATCAGACTTCCTCTGAAATTTTGAAATGACACAGAATGGAACAAAATCTTTTCTTCATCTTTATTCCAAGGAAGACAAGAAACCTTGTCTAACAGCTGCAGCTGTTACCCAAAGGAAGTAATATCTAGTGTCTGTCTAATTTTCAGACAAATGAATTCTAACAGAAAATTCTAGGACTGGCAGAGAAATGCTGGTCTCACTCATTTCATAGCCTTATCTGTTACAGGGAAAACATAACAGTAGCATAATTCAATGGGTTCTGAAACTGAACAAATGTACTAGTAGCAGTACTCAGCAGTACCCAGCTATTGCAAAGTAGTAAAATCCTGGCACAATCCTGGGAAATGCTGCTGCCATTGTACCCACTATTGGCAGTGCTACACCGCAAAAGGTTGGTTCTTCCAATGCAGCATAATATTTATAGTTTAAGCAAGATCTAGGATTTATTTCTCACCACAGTCCTGGATGTTGCTCATCCATTAAACATGAAGGTTCGGGTTTCATCAAATCAGTCCTGGTTTGAAGATGATCATGAGGTGTGTGCACTTGTGTAATAAAGACTTTTTACCACAGGAAAAATGTAGATGGTACACAGTATGAGAATTTGCTTGCCTTTGTCAAGAAAAGGTTATGAAACCATTCAGGCTTCTCCAGAATTAAAGAGAATGGAATACAAATGAGATAGAGCAAGAGCTTCAAAGTAGCATTTTGGACAGCTCTCAAATATTCTTATTGTCATTAAACTGCTCATTCTTGCATGCTTATATGTACCTTGCACACTTGGACTGAACTTTGATTTATACCAAGGTTTCTTTGGTCTTCTGTGACAGCCTGGAGGGAACTTCAAACATGAGCAAATGGATTTGCTGTATTCATAGAATCATAGAATAGTTAGGGTTGGAAAGGACCTTAAGATCATCTAGTTCCAACCCCCCTGCCGTGGGCAGGGACACCTTACGCTAAATCATATCACCCAAGGCCTCGTCCAACCTGGTCTTGAACACTGACAGGGATGAAGCATCCACAACCTCCCTGGGCAACCTATTCCAGTGCCTCACAACCCTAACAGGAAAGAATTTCCTTCTTACATCCAACCTAAACTTCCCCTGTTTAAGTTTTAACCCGTTACCCCTTGTCCTGTCACTACAGTCTCTAATGAAGAGTCCCTGTCCAGCATCCCTATAGGCCCCCTTCAGATACTGGAAGGCTGCTATGAGGTCTCCATGCAGCCTTCTCTCCTCCAGGCTGAACACCCTCAACTTTCTCAGCCTGTCTTCATAGAGGAGGTGCTCCAGTCCCCTGATCATCCTCGTGGCCCTCCTCTGGACTTGTTCCAACAGTTCCATGTCCTTTTTATGTTGAGGACACCAGAACTGCACACAATACTCCAGGTGAGGTCTCACAAGAGCAGAATAGAGGGACAGGATGACCTCCTTCGACCTGCTGGTCACGCTCCTTTTGACGCAGCCCAGGATACGGTTGGCTTTCTGGGCTGCGAGCACACACTGAAGTCTGCTCATGTTCATTTTCTCATTGACCAACACCCCCAAGTTCTTCTCCACAGGGCTGCTCTGAATCTCTTCTTTGCCCAACCTGTAGCTGTGCCTGGGATTGCTCCGACCCAGGTGTAGGACCTTGCACTTGGCATGGTTAAACTTCATGAGGTTGGCATCAGCCCACCTCACAAGCGTGTCAAGGTCCCTCTGAATGGCATTCCTTCCCTCCAGTGTATCAACCGAACCACACAGCTTGGTGTCATCGGCAAACTTGCTGAGGGCACACTCAATCCCACTGTCCATGTCAGCGACAAAGATGTTAAACAAGACCGGTCCCAACACCGATCCCTGAGGGACACCACTTGTTACTGGTCTCCAGCTGGACATTGAGCCATTGACGACAACTCTTCGCGTGTTGCCATCCAGCCAGCTTTTTAGCCACCGAGTGGTCCACCTATCAAACTGATGTCTCTCCAATTTAGAGACAAAGATGCCATGCAGGATAGTGTCGAATATTTTACACAAGTCCAGGTAGATGACATCAACTGCTCTACCCCTGTCCATCAGTTCTGTAGCCCCATCATAGAAGGCCACCAAATTGCTCAGGCAGGATTTCCCCTTAGTGAAGCCGTACTGGCTGTCACCAAGCACCTTGTTGATTTTCATGTGCCTTAGCATGCCTTCCAGGAGAATCTGCTCCAAGATTTTGCCAGGCACAGAGGTGAGATTGACTGGTCTGTAATTCCCTGGGTCATCCATTTTCCCCTTCTTGAAAATGGGGGTTATATTTCCCTTTTTCCAGTCATCGGGAACTTCACCTGACTGCCATGATTTCTCAAATATGATGGCCAGTGGCTTCGTAACTTCATTTGCCAGCTCCTTCAGGACCCGCAGATGGATCTCATCAGGACCCATGGACTTGTGCACATTCAGATTTTTAAGATGGTCTTGAACCAGATCCTCTCCTACACTGGGCACAACGTCTTCATTCTCACAGTCCCTCCATCTGCCTTCCAAGACCTGGGTGGTTTCGTCAGACCCTTTGCCAGTGAAGACCGAGGCAAAGAAGTCATTCAGAACATCAGCCTTCTCCAAATCCTGTGTACCTAGTTCTCCTGAGAGCTTCCTGAGGGGGCCTACATTCTCCCTAGTCTGTTTTTTATTTGCTATGTACCTGTAGAATCCCTTCCTGTTATCTTTAATACCTCTAACTAAGTTTAATTCTAACTGGGCCTTAGCTTTCCTAACCTGGTCCCTAGCTTCTCAGACAACATCCCTGTACTCTTCCCAGGCCACCTGTCCTTGCTTCCACTTATTATAAGCCTCTTTTTTCATTTGAAGTTTCCTCAGGAGCTCCTTATCCATCCAAGGAGGTCTCCTGGCCCTCCTGCTGCACTTCCTTCTGGTTGGGATGCAACACTCCTGAGCTTGCAGCAGGTGATTCTTGAATATCAACCAGCAGTCTTGGGTCCCCCTGCCCTCTAGGGCTGTATCCCATGGAACCTTCCGAAGCAGGTTCCTGAAGAGGCCAAAGTCTGCTCTTTTGAAGTCCAGGGCAGGGAGCTTGCTGCACGCTCTTCTCACTGTCCTGAGGATCTCAAATTCGACCATCTCATGATCACTGCATCCAAGGCTGCCCTGGAGTGTCACATTTCCAACGAGCCCTTCCCTGTTGGTGAGCACGAGGTCAAGCATGGCACCTCTCCTTGTCGGCTCCTCTATTACTTGCAGAAGGAAGTTGTCTTCTACACAATCGAGGAACCTCCTGGATTGCTTGTGCCGGGCCGTACCGTCGCTCCAACAGATGTCAGGGTGGTTGAAGTCACCCATGAGAAAAGGGCCTGCGAGCATGAGGCTTTTCCTATTTGTCTATGGAGTGCTTCATCTGCAGGTTCTCCTTGATCAGGCGGTCTGTAACAGATCCCCACAGTAATGTCTCCCATAGCTGTTTTCCCTTTAACCCTGATCCACAAACTCTCTGTTAACTGCTCACCTGTCCCCAGACAGAGTTCCATACTCTCCAGCCTATCCCTAACATAAAGGGCAACTCCCCCTCCCCGCCTGCCAGGCCTGTCTTTTCTGAAGAGCCTGTAACCTTCCATTCCAACACTCCAGTCATAGGAGCCATCCCACCATGTTTCTGTGATGCCTATTATATCATCCCCCCGAAGACGTGCACACATCTCTAATTCCTCTTGTTTGTTCCCCATGCTACAGGCCTTTGTATAGAGGCATCTGAGCCGAGCTCCAAATGAAGCTGGCTCATTGGCTGGAGTGGCTGGAATATCTCTACATTGCTCTGAGCATTTAATATTGGTACTGGCAACTGACTGGGTGTGTTGGGATGGAATGATGCCCCCCTCCCCCAACACATCTAGTTTAAAGCCTCCTTGACCAGTCTGGCAAACCTCCTACCAAAACTGCTCTTTCCCTTCTTTATCAGACCAGCTCCACCAGCCCCCACTAGACCTGGCCTACAAACTTGGGTCCTGTGCTCAAGACACCCAAAGCCCTGACTATGACACCACCCTTTTAACCATTTATTAACCTGGCCAATCCTCCCAGCTTTTTTTAGGTCCTCCCCTGTATCCTGGAGAATTGACAAAAAGACATTCTGGAGCCCCTAACCACCTCTCCCAGGGCTCTGTAGTCCTTCTTTATGTTCCCCAGGCTACTACTGTCTATATCCCTAGCACCCACATGTGTCACCAGGAGTGGGTAATAGTCCATGGGACTTACTAGAGCAGGCAGCCTCTCTGCCACATCCCTGATCCGTGCTCCTGGTAGGCAACACACCTCCCTTGAGATGGGGTCAGGCCGACAGACGAGTGCTTCTGTCCCTTTCATTGTAGAGTCCCCTACTACTACGACCCGCCGCTTTTTCCTGGCAGCACCAGTAGAGATCTTCTTTACCAGGGCATCAGCCGGCTGTTTCTGGTGGGAGTGCATTTCCTCTTTAGCCCCCTGCAGGACAGCAAAGCGGTTCTGGGTGGGGACAGGGGATTTAGGGGGAAGCCCCTTGCTTTTGGCTGTCCTTTTCCTTTGTTTTTTTTGTTGTTTGTTTTTTTTTTTCACTAATTCCCAGCTTCCCAGGTTAACGGCCTCCTTCTTTCCTTCATGAGCTAGAGGGGAAGCTCGAGGCCCCTGCACAGTTTGGGCCAGGAGCAAGCATTCCTGCTTCCTCTCAGCTTCCCTGACATCTCGCAGCCTATTAACAGCATCCCGCAGCTCAGCCCCTGCTGCAGGAGGACCTCCACCAGGGAGCACCGAGTGCAGCCCTGCCCATTGTGCACCATTCCCTCACCAGACCAGTGCAGGCACTCTCCTCTCTGCACCCCGAGCTCTGCACTGCAGCCTCCCCTCTCATCGGCTCTGTCTGGGTGCCTACGCTGGGCACCGCCGGGGCAGCCAGAGCAGAGCTCGCAGACCAGGCCCTGTTCCTCAGGGGAGCGCTCACCATCCCGCTCGAACTGCCGCACAAACTCCCTCGCCGCGCTCCCTGGGGCAGGTTTTCACCCAGCCACGGATGGTGCCGCTGCTCCTGGCTCCGCCCCCTGTGAGTCAGCTGCTCGCTCTCGTCAGCTGAGCTGCCGGCGGCTGGGCAGGTCCTGTCGAGGTCTTGAGGCTCCCTCGGTGGTTCTTGTCCCTCTGAGTTGAGGCTCCTGGACCCCGATCTTCCCCCCTCTCCGGTGTTGAAGGTGTGCTCTCTCGAGCTGCTCACCTCAGGAATTGAGTATTCTCTTCCTCACCTGTTTACGTTTCCACAATCACACTCATATACACAAAGACTTTGTGTATATGAGAATTTGCTTCTGTACTTTAAGGTGATTCACCTGAGATTCTTTGAGTATGAGACAGTTTAAACCTTGACTCTTTCCCAAGTTGCCTTATCAATGCTCAGAGTCTCATGAGGTAAACATCATCTTTGAAGGAAGGTTTTCTCTCCATCCTTTTCTGATTCTTACTTTGTCTTAGTGTCCCCTTTCTATCTTAGGTGAGGAGAGTAAAAATTACTGCTGGCAGCTGATATAGATTATTACCCTCCATAATCGGTCTGTGCCATAAGATTCAGATTTCCATTTTCCTAGAGTAGATTTTACCAGCTTGGTTAGCTATCTGCTCTTTACATTCTCTGTTCCAGTGCATCAGATAATTCAGAACTCTTGTATTTTTGGAAGTCATGATGAAATAAATATGTTTGGTCCTTTTTTCCCTATATACAAAAGAATGACAGAAGCTTAGACCAATGAGAGAATAGGTAGGGAAAACAAACATACATTTGCACTGTCTTCCATAATTAGAATTTTAAGATAAAGTGTTTGTCTGCCTAAGGTTTAGCATTCTTTGCAGCTTCATCATTTCACACATTAAGAAAATAAGGGCTAAGGAACACAATTAATTCACAGGATAAAATAAACTACTGAAGTCTGCTTTGGTGTCTTTACCTTAAGTTGACTATACAAGCTGTTATTTTCAATATCTATTACTGAGAACTCTGTGTTTAAACTCCTAGGACCTCTTGAATTTCTAAGCCCAGTGTGCACAGGTAGTTCAGCTACCTGTGGAACAATTGCTTAAGACTGCTTACATCTTCCACAGACACTGTATTTCTCTGAATCTATAAAAAATGGCCCCGCAATCAAGTTTTTCCCTAAAGAATTAGATCCCCAAATATAGATATCTAATCTTTTTAAAAGAAATGTGTTCTCATTTGCTTAGTGTACCAAATGTCTCATGAGATCTAATGATAAACTTTTACCTTTAGCTAACTGATTGAATTTTTAGTTAATAAGTACTGAGCTAAAGCCACATTCCTCGGTTACTTGTCAAACCGGTTGTTGATTTCAATTCAGTATTATTTGAGAAACTGCTTACTGAATAAAGAAAACTTCCATACTAGCACAAATTTCCAGCATTATTGGCTAATTAAGGCTTTGTCTACACTGGCAGCTGGGGACTTTAGGCAATCTCACGCCCATATGCACTCACCATTTACATTGTAAATCTTTTGGCTAGGTCTTAAGTGACAGTCTTGCCTGATGCTGCAAAAAATGTTGGCATGAGGCTGATCTGACCCCTTCATACCATGTGCTTTGAAATTATCTGGGCACACAATCTGTAAACACTATAAATTGATCTGCTGCAATCCCACAAATCCCAGCTTTTGAATCCTTGCAGCTCCTGAAAATAATATTATTTTTTTCTTTTTGCAGTCCATAAGTACAGACAAATCTCAGAAAAATGAAGACCATTCACAACTGATTACTAAAAGAACTTAATTTCATATGGTATAAGGGAAATTGTGAATCACTTTAGCCTTTTGTCAGGTAATATTCAGCATCAGGTATACGATTTATAGTCTATTTGCAGTCCTTGGGAAAGGGGGTTGGGAAGGGACAGTTAGGTTCACTGTGGACAATTCAAAGTTGGTCACAAATATAAGATTACATTCCTTACTGCAACATCATAAAGACAGTCCTTCAAGGTAGCTCATTGCAGAGGCATCACATTTAACTAGATAAAATAAAATTTATTTTGCAAACCTTTTTTATACACAGATTTTGCCAAAATATACTTTTTGCAAAGGTCTTGCAAAAAGCACCTAAGAAAAAATCGAGCCCTTGTCTTATAGACACATGCAATACATATTGAATAAAAATGTTTTTAAGACTAATAGTCTTGGAAAGACAAGGAATGCTATAATTTCTCCTACCATTCACAAAGACTGTTTTTATTGAGTCCGAAATAGAGCATTTTTTTGGCACTCTTAGTATCTCTTTCAGTGACTAATAATAGTTTTAGCCCTTATTCCCCATAGTTCCTCTCCTTTTTTTCTCTAGATTCTGAATTTCTCACCATCATCAGTACTACTTGTTCTTCAGATTAAAAGGCTGAATGATTATATATCATATCTGCCTTCTTGACCTCTTTCAGCTTCACATCATAGTGCGTATATATGTAGTACTATCCAGCTTAAATCCTGCCTAAATTAGAAATGGATCTTGGATTTTTTTACATAAAATATCCATTTTATTAGGCAGAAATAAAGGTGCTCACACTCGGGGAGGTACATATTTACATTAAGAGAGAAGGATCCGTTTCAGGAGGGACTGAAGTTCCAGCTGAGAGACTGAAGCATGTAGATTAAGCAGACTGGATCTTCCTCTACAGAGCTGCAATGTGAGCAGCCTTAAGGGAGACCTGGTTGGAAAGTGAAAATTACTGAAGAAAATGTCTGCAGAAAAATACTGGCAGAGAAACTGCCTGCCAGCCTGGGAGCTCTGAGCCTGGGAAATAAGACTTCAAACTAAAAACATCCATGAAAACTGCATCTGGCCTCTTTGAAGTGTAGCTGAGGTACCCAGCAGCCAGAGACATCCAGAGATACCATTGATAAGTACAAGCAACTGTAACAGCAATTTATTATGTGAAAAAGTGGAAACAGTCTGGGAAAATAAAACTGGTCTGAAAGAAGCAAAACCATCATTATCTATTGGCTGGTACAGGTGACAAATCAAAATTAATAGTATCCACTGACTCCTCAAAGTGGTGATGACCTGTGTCCTCTTATGTCTGTACAATACAATAAGGACTTAATTTTTACACAAAATGGAGCTTCTGTCTCTGAGAATTTCTTATTCTGCATGTCCCTTCCCTTCCAAGATCAATGAAAATTGAGTCCGTGAGCCTTCTGGTATAAAAAAATTTGAGTCCAGGGTCACGAGCAACATCAATACCACAAACGCCATCATCAGCATGTTACTAGCTGTTGGAATTATTCATCGTAGAAGGTCAGTACGCTTGTCATCTTGTATCTCTGGCAAGTAAGTGGACAAAGCAACATAAACTGTAACAGTCCTAAAATGTAATTAAAGATTTATGGAAGAGCATTTATTTGAATAGATATTTATTTGCATTTTCATATCTTACATTATATTAATTGAGGTGGCAGCCTGGGATAGATATTTGGCAGCAATACTTGAAGTCTTCCAAGGCTGCCAGATGTATTTCTGGTGACCACACATCAGGTCTTCTCAAAAGACTTCCAAGGAAACACCACAGCTGTGTGGGGCACACCTCGAATTTCAAGTTCATACCTGTCTGAGGTAGATGAGATCCAACAACCAGCTTGATGAGCACAGTTGGTAGACTCAGCTCTGAAAAGGAAAAAATTTTTAATTCCCTGAACTGCTGCAAGTTTAATCACCTGGAGAGTTCCTATAAAACCATCTATCTCACAAACAATGTGTAATTAATGCATTTGTGTGACAGTATTGAATGACTAATAACAAAACATATGTGACTATAGGAAGTTGTGAATGCTCCATCCCTGATGGTGTTCAAGACCTGGTTGGACAGAGCCTTGGGTGACATGGTTTAGTGTGAGGTGCCCTGCCCATGGCAGGGGGCTTGGAACTTGATGACCTTAAGGTCCTTTCCAACCCTAACTATTCTGTGATTCTATAATTCTATAGGAAGGGATCGTCTTAATCTTGGCAGTAAGTGCTGAATATGGATGTTCATTCTGAAATGCACCAATCAAAGATATCTGACTTATCAAAGTTCGCAACAAAATCTGAATTTTGCCAGATTTCACCCCTATAAGGAAAGTTAAAATACCTGTGCGATACTGATTAGACAAGTCTGCTTAGTAAGTCTTTCAGCCCATCTGCACACAAATCCCATGGTGCTGGGATGTTTCATGATACTCAGAGTTTTTACATCAAGTCCAAGTTTCACAGCTCTTCAGCTGATGGACCAGCCTGTATATTTATACTCATAAATTATGCAGGGCATGATCCTACACATTGCAGTACAGTGCAAAGCCTATTGCTTAAACTGTTAGCACAGGCCATAGCTGGATCTCAGACTCATAAATACTTTCTGGACAATTCAAAGGTAAAATTCAGGAGCTACCATGCTCCAAGGATCATCCCCCAACTAATAGTTTAGGATCCAGCCATACTGTCTGGAATGTAACAGCTGTAGGTGAGGCCGATGTCCTCAAAGTCAGAAGACAGGCCTAGCTATGTTTACATAACTTGACTAAATGTAGTCCCTTTTGCAGAATGAAAGAACTACATGCTGTCACATAAACAAAGCTGTGACACCTTATAGTGTAGTAAGTTTAGGCTCTGTATATCATGTAGACAGTGGAGTTAATTGATGGGGTGAGAACATATGGAGGTTAAGAGAATAGCTCTTGGTGGCTTTATAAGCCACAGGTCGAATACTACTACTGTAAACTATCCTAAAACGTTGAATAATTACAGTCTCTCATAAAGGCCATATCTGAGCCTGAATTCACTATGTAACCTGATGAGAGGAATCTGATCTGAACGAAGATCTGACTTAAGACACAGTGGGGTTATACATTTCGGCAGATATTTCTCACAACACTACCATTTCAGGGCACTTGCATAATGTTTTTATTTGTTTAATTTTTCCTAACAAAAAGACGAAGCCCAGTTTTGCTCTGGAAAACCACATGATTACCACCTTTGGTCATATACTACTGAGAAGCACAGGCCTCTGCAGACATAAGGATGCATTCATTTAAACAGAAAAGTTGATTGTGAATCTGCTGAGTTCAGCTTCTACAATTTTGTGTTTGCAACAGATAAATAGCTTGACACATATTGGGCTTTTAGAGTTTTCACAGAAATTAAGGTTGGAAAAGACCTCTGGAGACATTCTAGTCCAACCAAAATAGCCAGGATAATTGAACAATATTTAGTTATTTATTACCTACACTTCAGCAATAAAAGAGAAGTTCATAGCATTGTCTCACTCAGAACTGATAGAGAAAAACATTTCTTGCCGTAATTTTGGTAATGAAACAAGCCTTTCTCTATGATGTCCATTTTTAAAAACTAAAGTCAATGGACTTTTAGTGAAAGGAGTTCATCTTCAGACTCATAGGACTGCAGAAATGAATGATATCAAGATATGAAGTAATTTGAGGTATTTGTTTTTCTTTTTACCCCTTTTGAAATTATATCTTTAGCAATATCTGATCACATCCAAGCTGAGAAACCTGTTCTGCCTTTGTCATGCATGTTTCCAAGTAGTATAAGCAATAGTCAGGTTTCTACCTGGCTGTTACTGCGGACACCAGTAGCATGCAATGTGAGCAATACAGTCAGAACATGAAGCTCTCTCTGGGTCTATTGACCTGCTGATATTGCAGTGAATTAATATGGCAGTCATAGTACCACAGCTTTCAGGATCTGTGGAGCCTCATATGGATTCTGAAAGTGTTCTTTGTAATAGGTATTCCTTAGCTATTTAATTGTATCACACCTATTGGAAGTTTCAGCTAATCCCTACCATTTACTTAAGCACTATCTATCATTTAAAATCAAATACACTCTTACAATCATTTCACAATCAATTCATCTTGGCTTAACACTGAGTGACTCCCAGCAACTCCCAAGGGAGTGTCATATTTAAATAATCCTGATATTTAATGTCTACTTTAATGGACAAATAAAAAAGGATTAAAGGTAGCATTACCCTTATTTTTTATAGGATTAAAAATGAAGGAAGTCTTACATTGTCCTTGAAAAAGTAAATTCCACCATACAGTACTGATATGAGGGTTGCAAACAAACAGTTCAGTTCTTGATGCTCGGATACTTCTGTGCTAGTGCTTGACTCAACATTATGGCAGATTTGCATAGCCTGGTATATGTGGAAGTGTAGAAAATGGCTTTTAGCATTGAAAGCCACTCTGCCAGCTGTGGGGCACAGCAGCTCTCTTTGTGTTCTCTCTAATACTATGTGCGCATTATGGAAAAAGGAGGTTTTGGACATGTTAACTGCTTACCAGCTGAGGATTCCTTCATAGTACGGCTGTTCCCACCTAGCTTTGACGAATTCATTTGCGTCCTCCAGAGTTTAAATCTCAACAAGGCTTTCAGGCAATTTATTCTACAGTGGGCCTCTGTAATTAATATAGTTTTCCAAATAGCCACTGACTGATATTTAAGCACTCATGGTCAGGCACCATCTGAAAAGCAGCTTCGGAAAACGGTGAGAATAACCAATTAGATCATTTAAATATTTTAGCCTGAACATCAAATCATGCTCTTAAAAACTAGTCTGGGACAAATGTTTGCTATACTTCGTACAGCTTCACGTCAGAAGAAATCTTGGATGCAAGACTAGAAGGGACTTTCTGAGCTGTAAAGACTAGTCCCACTGATATTGCAGACAGCTGAATTAGGTCATTTCTTTTAAATTCATAAAATGTCCTCTTTAAACCAGTTTATATTTCTTATCACAATAGATCATTCCCAAACTTTGGCCAAGCACTTTAAACTACTTACAGTTGATGTTGGGTTGCTAAGGAAGTGTATTAAACAGAAATACAGAATATATCACTCTTCAGTAACAGGATCTGACTTGTTGCTAAACGTGAGTTATCTTTCACCACAGAAAATCAATATTATCTTTTTTCTCTGAATAGAGATAAGGATTACTCACTTCACTTTACATTGTACAAGCACTGAAAGTCCACAGCCAAAAAACCTTTCCTAACTGTCCTCCTTAAACAAGGGAAAGCAGGAAGGACAATAGCAAAAAATCGATATAAAAAAATAGATAAAATCATAGTTTTTTATTCTTTTTGTACATTTCCATGTTTAATCACATTTTTTTTTAACCAGTAGAAGTAATTCAGAGACTTTGTGATGCCATGGATCACAATTTAAGAGCCATTTATGAGTAAGGCAGCAGTATCTTAGCCAAAAATCAGTAATTTCAAAGCTTAGTCAAGGAGTCTTGTGGATGGCTCACATATTCTCTGCTTGTTCAGTTCAAAGAAGCAGCAACCTTTATATACCTTTTCTTTCGGTACCACCTTGGAGGTAATATGTTCGTAGCAAAAGGTATAGAAATGACGAGATCACAAGACTGAGATCATGTGCTCACAGTCTAAACAGAAGGTCATTTTATTGCATTTGTTCAATCACAGACACTCTGTATTTACCTTTTGCATTTTAATGGCATGCGTTGTAATTTTAATCTTGTACTTTAATAGGAAAAAAGAATAATGCAAATATTTGCATTTGTGAAGAAGTACTTATACTTAATACTCAGAGAAACCTTAAAGATAGAAACCTTGTATAAAGTTTGGGGCCTTATCATTCATAACATTAATAGTGAAGGATGGTATTCTATCTGCCTAACAACCCTAACCCTAATGAAAGGGAGAATATATAAAGGATAATGAAGCATGAGTCCAAAGGAAGTTGTTAGTGAGTCTGTATTTTAAAAGATGAGGTACCAACTTTCGCTTCATTTGCTTCAAGTTCATTTGCTTCAATTAAATTTCTAGAAATAAGCAAAAAAATCCTGCTTAATCATTCAGTTGCACTTATAAATTTGCAGAGGTTTGCCACTGGACCATTATTATTTTAAACCAGAATGTGACTAAATTGCCATAGACTTTAAGTGCTGTTATAATAATCAGATCATTGGTATTCAAGAAATCTGTTTTTTCTTGAGACATATTCGTTATACCTACAGTTTAAAATCAATGTTTACTTAACAGAAATCTCCTTTCACATAGCTCAGGACATTCAGGCAAGCGATTTCTGGTCTCTTTCCTTGTTCAACGTATGCTGCAGGATTTCACGCTGGATTTCCTGCTTTGAGGACAAATCTTTTATAGAAATCAAAGAAACTAGGATGTTGCACATGATAACCTTAACCTTTATAGGAATTGCTCCACATACTCTGCTTGTTCAGTTGCGGTGCATTCAGTTTGTTCACCTTGAAAAAGAAAATCTCCCATGACATCTTTGTGATGATTTACAACCAGTTCTCCTGAAAGTGGATGGTAGTAATCTTCTATTTGCATTTCTTTTCACATGAACACGGAGACAAAGCAAGGAGGACAGTCTGGACTTAAGCCATGTCAAGTGAATCTTCAGGGCATCTGGAGTATCCTTTTCTTTCTTTTTTTTCCTCTTTTTTGTTTCCCCAAAGTATTTGTTGTTGTCTGAGGCAAAAAAAAAAAAAAAAAAAAAAAAAAAAAAAAAAAAAAAATTTTTTCTTATTTTTATTCAGCCTATTCTTTCATGCAAAGGGGTATAAAATTCTGCTCCAAAATGGGTGGCTATGGTTTTTCCAGTACAGTATATATTAATATACACTTTATCCCATAAACTTGGAACATGTTTTCCTGCTGCTTACCTTCCTCCTTTTTCAGAAGTGATAAAAAACTCAGGTATTTATAAGCCATATAATCTATGACAATGTTTCAGAAAACTATCAACTGTTCACAGTATAAAGATATTACTCCAGTGATGTTGACTGGCTACTGAAATCATGAATCTCCTTTCACTGGCATTGAATGCACTGAATGATGATTATACAATATGTGACCTTTTTAAAGCTTATAAATATTATACATGCTTTTACAGAAGTCAATTTCAACACTGTCAAAATATTTACTTACTTATAGTGGATTCGGGCTTATAATTAGCTAAAGGATCCTGCCTCATTCATCCAAAGTAATTGAAGGCTTAATTGACTGAAAGCAATTTCTACCAGCCACCTGCATGAAGGAGCATTTGTTGAAATTGCCTTTTCCCTGTAAGCAATTATCAGATTTGTTACTGACAGTATCACATCGAGCTTCATTAACCAACAGTTCCTGAATCCTGCAAAACTGAATGTGCCATAATCCCAGCCTACTATGCTTATTATTGCAAATGCATCGTGGTCATAAAATTAAGCTTATTAATTGCTGCTTTAATGCTGAATGAAGCAATAGCCAAGATAGTTTTCAAGTTTGTGTTTGGCATGGCGATTGTGCGACTGGACAGGGCAACACTGTAATTTTTGACCACTGAAGGGAGGTTTTGTCACCTTTATAATATCTCTGAAAGCTGAGATATAATATTAAAATCATAGAATCCTAGAATGGTCTGAGTTGGAAGGGACCTTAACGGTCATTTAGTTCCAGCTCCCCTACCATGGGCAGGGACACCTTCCATTAGACCAGGTTGCTCAAAGTGAATAATATCTTCCTAGTATCTAATCTAAATCTACCTTTCTTCAGTTTAAAGCCATTCCTCCTTGTCTTATCTTTTCATGCCCTTGTAAAAAGTCCCTCTCCAGCTTTCTTGCAGGCCCCTTTAGGTACTGATAAACTGCTCTAAGGTCTCCCTGAAGCCTTCTCTTCTTGAGGCTGAACAAGCCTAACTGTCAGCTTGTCTCCATAGGAGAAGTGCTCCAGCCCTGGGAGCATTTTCATGGCCTCTTCTGGACCTGCACCAAAAGGTCCAGTTCCTTAGAAAGTTCTTATGCTGGGGGGCCTCAGAGCTGGACACAGTACTCCAGGTGGGGTCTCACAAGAGTGGAGTAGAGGGGGACAATAACCTCCCTTGACCTGATCACTCTTCTTTTGGTAGAATATTGTGCTAGTTGACAACTTTATATTGCAGCACTCTCACTATTACACAATAACTTTGTGAGCAGTAGAACTGCTGAAGCTGCAGATAAGATTTAGCTGGCAGAATAAGACATCTATATTTAACTGTCTACATCTAGGTGGGCACTACATCTTCAAATCACATTGCACTCAACAGAGTTTAGTCAATAGAGGAGAATATACAGCTGTTCAGCTAACCAACTGGATGAATAGCTCCAAGATTATCATCACCTTTCTCCTGTTAGGGGCATCAATATCCATTTCTGTTCTCCATCCAGTCCGTGATTTTTATGTAATTTTAGAATACATACCTGTGATGAGTTTGATGTCACTAAGTGAAAGAATGATACTTCAAGTTGGCTTCAGTCTGATGAGAGTTTATTACTTGTCGCTCAGTATATAAGACCTTCCTTGCTTTGCTCTGCAGATCATTCACTGAAGTCAACAGCCCTTTCTTTCAAGCAATATAGTTTTGAAGATGACCCAGAAATTCTGACTCATAGCTGAGATTTAACCTGATTTTTTTTCTTTGGTTATTGATCCCAAAAATAAGTAATTAAATAAATAGCTCTGGAGTGATTTACAAAATGGATACAGAGGCAGCCCTTAAATCGATGGTTCTCTTTTTGAAGTACACAAGTCATGCAGAGTAAATATTTTTGTTACTGTGTAACAGGACTTCATTTAGAATGCAAAGATGCTTGTTCCTTTCTCATGGTGCTGCCTTATGGCTCATTAAACAAATGATTCCCATCCCCAAACTTTTTCTTACCCATTCTGAAATTCTATAAAATAACTGATGTGAGCAGGCTATAGGTCTAATGAATTCTTATTCTGGAGCTTTCTCACTTTTTGTTGCCAAAACTCTGCTTAGGGTTTCATGCAGATTGAAATAACTTTTTTAAATCTTGGAAACAAAATGGCATCAAATCCCCTTCTGAAAAATCCTACTGTGAATCATAATGGACACAAAACCAGATTTTAATTCACCTAACTTTAGTGATGCCTAGAAGTACAGCTCTGCCTACACTGCAAATATTACATTATTCTTCATGGGTGTGGGTTTGTTTGATAGGGGATCATCACAAAATTGAAGTCAATATATTTAGAGGTATCTCCTAAAACCTCTGCTTCATTATTGATATACTTAATGACATTCTGGTAAGCCTAGTGATAGGGAAGTATGGCACGGAAAATAAATATTTTGTGAGAAACCTTTATAATTTTAAAAATATTTCCTTTCCTGTTGGGTCAGCTGCTCCCCTTCCATTTGTATATGAAACAGCTTTCAAACATGCTTGTTTGATAGTAGTTTTTTTTTAAAAAAAGCAATCAGGTGATTGCTGGCTCAATATCAATACAGACTGGGGCATTCTCCCCCTCTATTCTGCTCTTGTGAGACCCACCTGGAGTACTTAGTCCAGCTCTGGGGCCCACTGTACAAGCAAGACATGGACATGTTAGAACAGGACCAGGGGAGAGTCATGAAAATGATCAGAGGGATAGAACACCTCTTGTATGAGGAAATGTTTATACAGATGGGGTTGTTCAGCCTGGATAAGAGCAGGCTCTGGGGAAACATTACTGGGGCCTCTCAGTATGTAAAGGGGGCTTATAAGAAAGATGGAGAAAGACTTTTATCAAAACCTGTAGTGGCAGAACAAGGAGTAATGGTTTGAAACTGAAAGAAGGGAGAGTTAGGTTAGATATAAGGAAGAAATTTTTTACTATAAGGGTACAGAGACACTGGAGCAGGTTTCTTAGAGATGTTGTGGATGTCCTATCCCTGGAAGTGTCCAAGTCCAGGTTGGACAGGACATGGAGCAACCTGGTCTAGTGGAAAGTTGCTAGGGCAGAGGGGTTAGGACTAGATGATCTTTAAGGTCCCTTCAACCCAAACCAGTCTATGATTCTAAATGAAAAAGATGTGAGCATGTTCAGGCAAAAAAATCAGTATCATTCATCCTTGATCCATCAATTAGTTCATAAATCATTGTAGTATACAGCTTCCCAATACTTTTTTATGTTTTTGGAAGGTAGTCAATACTTAGTCACTAAGCAAAATTTTCCTTCAAAATTCTTTGCCTTTTAACTTTGAAAGAAATTTTTAGTAGCCAAAAAGCAGTATCTATCTGCTATGTAACTATGATTTTTTTTTATTTCCTTCAGAAATATTGATAGAAAGAAGATCTATAAAGAAAATGAACTGTTAAGGTAGTGAAAAATTTGTCTTACTTGATTTGCTCATAAGACACTCCATGCAGTCCTTTTTCATGGATCCTAAACATAGGATCCATTTTTTTAAACTAGATTTTGAAATCTCTCTAAAGAACTGCAATCGTTTTCCCAAATTACTGTTGTTATATGGCACACTTAGATCAGGATGGGCTTCCCCAGAGATAAGCCTGTATACACATATATACTTAAGTATATACACATATAAGCAGTTTAAATTTTTAAGTCCTTACTGACATTTAAAAGAGGAATTTTTGTCTTTTTAATATAAAAAATATTTCAAACATTATTTTTCTTACAAGATTTGTCACAGAAGTTGACAGAAAAGTACAAAATATATTTTCAAGAGCTGAAATGCTCTCACCTTCCAGGTTGAACATCATACTTAGTTGCCTTAATGTGGAGAATAGTTCCTTCCCAAATCTGCTTTATTTTGGAAATAGACACAGCTCACTACAGTGTTATGGGCAGCAAAAAGTCATGCACCCTACATAAAGAAACATATTCCTGATGTAGAAAACTTCTGAATAAACAAGTGCCATGATTTTAGACTTAATTTTTATTTTTATTTTATTCTTCATCTAGAAATAAAGAAAAAACACACAAAAAAACCCCACCATATTGGTACACTCCACAAGCACCAGTGTTAGCGCTTATGAAAAACAAGGAAAACAAAGTTTAAAGAAAGTACCATCACCTGTTTCAAGAATATGGTGCTCCTAAGACGTAGGAAATAGGCGCTAAATAGGAATCGTGACTAAATTAGCAGTGTAGTCACTGAGGTGGAAAAGGAACATCAAATATCCTGGCTGACGTCTTGCTTGTTCGAATGATTGAGATGAGGAAGTATTTACTCAAAGGAAGAATTCTGGAGTCATAAAATGTAACCTCCTATTAAATGCAGAATAGAGCAGGATTTTTCTCACTGAGAAATATCAGGCTCTGACCCAGCTCCTGGATTTTTTTACTTTAATAAGGCTTTTATAAGGTATTAATAAGGGATTATTTCTGTATAAAAAGTAATTTATTTAGTAATATAATAATATTAAAATTTTCCTATTTCTATATATACAGAAATATCATCAAAATATTTGATATCTGAAGATTTTTGAAGATACTTAATGTTGCGATTTTATGAAGGAAACTAGATATGAAGGAATCAAGATTTGATAATCAGAATACTAATGCTGGGGGTTGGGCTAGATGACTTTTAAAGGCTCTTTTCCAACCCAAAACATTGTATAATTGTATCATTCTTTTTTTTAAAAACCAACAGTCTCTACTACCTGGATAAGAGTGTTCAAATTGTTAAGGAATTTCTAAAAATAACACAAGTCATCTTATTATTCTAGTCTTTGGTTTTAGCTGAACTGACTGCTGAGCATGCTTTCAAGCTTTGATCAGTCAATGACTTGAGACAGGAATAGTCATCAATTGTGCCTATTTATTTTCAATTACAAACTTGGTATCTACATCACCAGTTTAAAAAAAATTGAGTCCATTCTTGCTCACATAAGAAAATTGCTTACATAAACCTCTGCAGTTGCAGACTGCCATATGATTAGAGTAAGGAGGTGTTTTAATAGGTTGGTCCATTATAACATATTGGTCCATATGGACCATAAATAACAAAGTGCCATCTGTGTTTTAAATGAAGTAAATGTGTGTTGGCACACACTTTGTTTAACTGCGAAAATATTTTGCAAATATAAAATGGATTAGGTGTTATATTTTGAAAGCTCAGTTCTCTAACTCCCCCAGTTAACTGTGTAGTAATTTCAGAGCTGTAGCTGTCTCTGTTTTGCAACAATAAAATTCCCCAGAGTTTGGTACACCATAGTGTTTTACAAATGAGAACATAAGCATTCATTTCCTGCCCAAGTTCAACAGTGACTCACAAAGGTGATATTTTGTGGCCTGTGTCATTTGAGGAAGCAGACTTCGATAGAATCCTCTGAACGTGCTTTATGTGTACCACAGAGAATGGACTCTAGTGAAGCTTGGCTGCTGTTTTGACATAAGAAAGGAAAGCATCAACAACAGAAGTTCCTGGATGCAGCTGGCAATGTTCCACTTCCCTATGACATTTTAATGGCTAAAATAAATAAAATTGTGAAGTAAAAGGCTGAGTTTCTGTTCTTCCTAAACGGAAGCTCAAATGTTTGGTCTTTTCAGACAGGAACCTAGCACAAAGAGTGTTCTGCTTTTGACTTCTGATTTCATTTCCATCCCTGTGTTCTTTTAGAGACTTTGTTGCTCATTCAGTGGCTGAATGAAGTGAAAGGGATTCAGCACTGCAGTGAGGATGAATAAATCAATATCAACAACATGCTCAAGGGTGGTAATAGATGTTAGGAAAGAAACTGAAATATGGATCATTAACCAGAGCTTTCAATTTAATTGTGAAGTTTAGCTAATATTTAACAATCTTCTTTCTGGAAGAGGTGGGTTTTTATGTCATTTTAACTTTTACCTCTATGTTTCCATATCAGACTGTATACCTGAATACCATAGGAATATTATTCTACATCACAACAAACTACTATATATACATATATATATACATATATAAATATAAATATACAAAGAAAAAGTGACAGCAAGAGATAGATGTTGACAGTAGAATTAATTCAAATGTTTCTTCAGCAATATGTAGCACAATGAAGTCTGGTTCAATGCTTGTTGGAGTTAAAATATTCTAAAACAAATAAGATGAAATAGAAGGTAATCAATAATTTTTATCTTAATAAAAAGTGAACATTAATAGTTCAAACATGATTGAATTTGAGATTAAATGTTCAATGAAAATCCACATAGTCTCTCAGTTTGGTGATATCTCTCCCATTTCACACTTTCCTCTCATTTTAATATATCTATGCCATAGCTCGATTTTGGCTCATTTTTTAAGCATAACTTAGATATATCACTGGCACAAGAGCTGAGAACTGAACAACTAGAGAATCACTTAGGGCAGAATCCATTTCCTCCAGGGACTGGGCAACTACAGCTTCTCTGGGCAACCTGTTTGTATTACATGTTTCTATTTTTTCCCTTGGACTACAAACTGACCACATAGTGATTTCAGACATAGCAATTGGACTGTCAGTATCTAATGCTTGGGGGTGTGAATATGACCATGTATGCTATCTCCTAATGATAGTTTGAAGACTAGACTCGCCTATCTTTAATATCACAACCCTCTGTGTGCAATGTTAGTCACTTACAGAGCTGATGGACACACTACCATGAAAACAGTCATGTTTAGAAAAGGTATGTAGGATGTGGAGCTCATTCTGTTCAGTGCCTCTCCAGGGAGCGCTCTTTCAGGGTGTTATAGCAATAGCATTTATCCCAGAGGAAAGGAGACAGTGACTGTGCTTGTACTTTCCTTGGTTTCATTTTTCCACAAGGGAAGCTATTCACAATACCTTCAAAGGTGTTCTCTATTAGGGCTCTGAAGAGATGCTACTTAAAAAAAAAAAAGTTTATCTAGGAGCAAGAGTAACATCAGGAAAGAAGTCACTATTTGAAAGTGCACCACAGAATACTGTTCAGCCTGAGACTTCTCTATTTTCTGCCCCCTTACCTGCATAATATGAAATAACTCTTCCAAACTGGAATAAGAAAAAAATTGAAATGCATATTAGATGATAAATGTGATATGGAGTAAAGTTCTTCCAGTCTCTCCTTACTGAAGCAAGTGAATTTTTTGTAAAATAATGAACTATTTAGCTGGAGAGATGAAGTATGTAAAGTTGCATTATTGCATTCCTTGATATCTACAGGACACTATTCTGTGGAAAACCAGAGCTGTTTACCTCACACCCAAAAGTCTGTGTCATCATTTAAAATTATATATCTAACTCTTGAGTATTTTATCTACTTACAATTCACTTATAATAAAATACCTATAATAGAAAACATTTTCATGCCCCTAAATCTCCTGTTTCTCATATAGCTGCATATTTTACTATCAGAAAGCACTTAAGTTGCTTACATATCTAACTTTAAGAGAGTGGCTGTGATGAAAATACATTGTGAATCTGTAATTGGGGTGCACGTCTGCCAGTAGCTCTAGCGTCTCTCCATAGAGTCCACTGACTGTGTGAATCTTACCCTTAAATGACAACTGTATTGCATTTTGGCATGGGTAAATAATTTAAATTTAGAAAATCTTCTCAATTAATTAAGTTTTGCTAAATCTTAGCATCCTTTACAGATTTTAGCCCTTTAGTTCAAGGGACATTTTGAGGACATTTTAACATTTCTGGATCTGAGAGAAACTATAGAAAGAAAATAAAAAGATAAAAGCATATGCATCCACTGTGTGAGACTGTGGATGAAGATATTTGGGCAACCTAGGAAATTCTTATTTCTTTAGATCAGATGGAGCTCTGTTTAAATGACACCAGCAGGGCCTGCAAATCCAGCCCATAAAGAAAGGCAGATCTTTCAAAACTATCTGGCAAGTGCTCCCATGTAGCCTGTCCGTAAAAGAAAGAGATAGAAAAACAGATAGCATATTGATACATCTCTATAATTTAACTGCTTATCTTTAAACTCTTAATGGGCAAATTAAAAACCCTGGCTTGTTTCAAGGATCTATGACACATTCGGTGGATCAATGATCTTTCCTCCTACTGCGAAATTATTACTTTCAGGGTCAATTTTACTTGTTGCTAACTGGGAACTTTGGCAGCTAATATTCAGCTGCTGATCAGTGTAATTAACAGATAGTGTTGTGAGTGAAGAAAAAAAAATTGGAGAATGGCCAGTACATGGTCACTGAAGACTTAAAAGCCTAACAAGGACTAAGAAGTTGAATAAGTGTGTGTGGGGGGTGGGTTTGTGTTAGCTTTTAAACATGTCAAGTTCCCTGCCAATGCTTGATTGAATCTCTTCAAAATAAAATTTTAAATACAACAGAGGTGTGAGGATGAAATTCCTGGTTTCCTATATTTGTCACTAATTGTGGACTAAAGATATAACTTACAACAATTTAAATTTGCTTTCAGTTTTAGTTCAGTCAGTGTTCAGAAAAGATCTACTGTAGACTGGCTGCATTATCACTGTGAAATAACTATTTTCTGGGGTGCAACTTAATTTTATCTCTGTATTCCTCTTTTCAGCTATACAAAACACCGCTAGAAGAGTTCCTGGTAAAGGTGGTTGAGAAAACTGTGATTTTCCAGGTCTAAAGTGAAGAACTCAGATCCCTTGAACCCCTACCAGGCAGCAGTAAAGTCTCACCAATACATAATCAGCCATTTTCTATAAAACTGAGATCAGTCCCTTTTTCAATGAAGTGAACATATAAGTAAACACACAGTGATCTCGATTTTGTCATAAAGAGAGATGTCAACAGCTGTAGAAGCTATTTTAAGTTAATTCTTTTACTACTCAATACTTAATTGAAAGGAAAGACAAGTCTTCGAGCAGTATTGGTTTCCACCATGTAGACTGTATCATGCACCCTACTGTGCATGCACATATACAAACACAGATGTTCATGAACACTTATATTCACTTGAAATAGCATGTTTGCAACTGTTAGTGATTTTTCTAAAGATGATGTGGCATCTTAAATCTTTTCCAATGCCTTGTAGCAGAGCTGATTTGAGATGTCACAGGCAAAATTGCATTTTGTAACTGACAGAAGTGTGAAGGTTTTTATTGAGATAGATGTGGTGATGAGTCACAGCATCAGTGGGGCTTTGGGGAATGAAAATGTGGGTTTGAAGGAAGCTCCGGGGATGTGAAGGGGGGCTTAAGTATGAGATCAGGAAGGGCTGATGAAGATTTAAGAGCAGTGAATGATTTCAGGAAGCTATTCCTGGGAGAAACTACTTTTCTCCCTTTCTTACTTCTCGTTAACTTCCGCTTGACACCTGTTCAGACTGTGAGGTTGCAGTGGGACTGTAGCATGCTCTTCCACCACCAGTCTCCTCTCCTAAAAGCACCTTCTATGTCACACATTCTCTTATAGAATCAGAATCACAGAACGGTCCGTGTTGGAAGGGACCTTTAAATATCATCTAATTCCAACCCACCTGCCATAGGCAGGGACACCTACTAGACCAGGTTGCTCAAAACCCTGTCCAACCTGGCCTTGAACACTGCCAGGGATGGATGGGGCAGCCACAGCTTCTCTGAGCAATCTGTGCCAGTGCCTCACTGCCCTCATAGTAAAAAATGTCTTTTTCATATCTACTCTAACTCTACCCTCTTTCAGTTTAAAACCATTGCTCCTTATTCTATCACTACAGGCTCTGGCAAAAAGTCTCTCTCCAGCTTTCTTATAAAAGGTCCCACATAAAGGGGCCTCGAGACCCACTTTAACAAGTCCATGTCTTTCTTGTACTGGGGGACCTACAGCTGGATGCAGTACACTGGGGGGGGGGCGTTGCCATGCGCTTCATGAGAGCAGAGTAGAGGAGGAGAATCATCTCCCTTGACCTGCTGGCCACCCTTGTTATGCAGCCAAGGAGACGACTGGCCATGATTAGCTTCCTGGGACTCTTGGCCTCCAGTCATTCCAGTGAAGACTGGGAGGGGATCTGTCTGGTCCCGCCTTAGGATAATGGAATGAGGGAGAGGGGTTGTAGGCAGACCCTGGAGCAACACTGGAAAGATGGGCTCAGGGCAGGAGAATGTGTGGGAAAGACGATGGCTGTGTTGAGAGGGACTCTTCCCCTTCTGCACTACCAGATTTATCTCAGTGGCAAGAGCAGTGAGGCTGTGTCGAGCTGTGCAGGCAGGAGACAGAGGTTAGCATTTCAAATCCTAAAGCTTGTCCACATAACCAGGCTTGCCTTGTGCCCTAGTATAGGAAAGATAGTACAGATATTGTGTTGTTCCAGCGGACCATTTTCTGAGGTACTTTGCCGGCTATAAAAGCCACTTATTGAGAATTCTGTTAGGATAAAATACAAGCCATATAAATGTGTCTCCAGTCACTTTCTCTACTGTAATACTGCAGAAAGGGAAGGAAACTTTTGGCCTAGCGTTCAAATTCTGTTGTTTTTTTTTTCCACAATCCCTACCTTCAAATAATTCACGAGGCTCAGGCCTTGAGTTACCAGCTGGTCTTAAACCATGACAGTTCTGGTGAATCTGAAAATCTACTGCAGTTTGGCTGTTGTTCACTTGGATTTGATAAATTGCATAATATGAAAAAAAATACTTTATATGAAATTTCACTGTGTTCAGGATCACAGCCTGGAACTGGCAGCAAATATTGCTTCAGGCTCCTGGTCTGACCTGACGGAAGAGGTGAGCTCAGCTGTGTAACTGTCCTCAGAGGCAAATCTTGCCAACAAAAAATCTAGGCAAAAGGGAAAGATGTTTGTGTTAGATTTTTGCCTTTGCGCCTCAAAGTGTAAGACATGGAAAACTTAGAATGTGGAATAATAAGAGACAGGTAAGGCCAGGAGGTCACTTCTGTAGCTCAGGCAAAGTTAAACACAAAACAAAACGCAAAAATCTATTTCTGGAACTATTTCATGTTTGATTCTTTTAAATGGAGGAAGCTGATCTACTGGGCCAAGTAGGTCACATGCCAAAACATTCACATATCCAGCTTTACATCATGGGATGAAGATAAGGATGTGTAGCCAGGTCCCTGGACAATTCGGTAGTGGAAACTTCAGGAGCTCCCACCAGTTTATTTGCTTTCACAAGGACCAGATTACCCACCAGTTGCACAGACAGCACAAACCCTTGGCTGGTTATATGGTGTCTTCATCATTCAGTCTGTTCTGGGAAAACTTGCAAACTGCTCAGGAGCCATAGGATGACAAATCAGACAGCTGAGGGTTTTCTCTTAAAAAGATCTCAAAATGCCTGTTGAAAATCCCATGTTTCAAACTCGATCTGTCCAGCCTCAGCCCACCATCTTGCCTGAACATGCTACCATGGCCACTGAAAACCAGAACACAGCACTTTGACATTGAAAACTGAAGTTCTAGAAACAGAGTTGAAATAAACAGTTTAAATAACATGCAAACCCAAACAAAGGCAGAAGATCCACTGCTGAATGCCCTATTCATTATTGTCAACTTCATACTAAAGGTTTCAATTTCTTATTTGAAGCAAATTTTGATTCAAACTCTGCCAAAGTCATCAATGAAAACTCATTTTTGTCTACATAAAAAGTGCAGGGGCCTCTGATACACAGAAACCATAGATGCACAGCTTGAAAAAGCATGATTTTTTAAAACTCTTTCAAGGCACTTTTAGGACACTAAAAATAATGTCCAAGGAAGCTCTGAGATGAAGTTATCCCTTACTCAAGGAATGTTGGGCTAAATACAATGGTATGGAGTAACAAAATGTGTATAAAAAGTGTATGCATACGTTGTTTTATGCCACACCATTGTGCTTAACCCTCTGTTCACTAAACAGCACTGTAAAAATAAATTGGCATAAAATGAAATATATTTTGGAAAGAAGTAAGAAGTTCCTCCTGACTGACAGCAGCTTGCAATGCCAGGGCTTGTTCTATATTCATACTTACAAAATGCAGATTATATTTCTCTCATGCTGGCAAGCCAATAGCTAAGCCTCACTGCTTTTGGCATTCACTAGATTTTTGTCATACCTCCCTAATATGCCTTAAGGGTACTTGTTGATACCAAGAATTGAAACAAAGCTTATGCTTTTGGTTGCCAAGTCACTTCAGCCAGATGGAAACATAAATCTGGAGCCAGAAAATATTACTGTTATTTGAATTTGGCATGTACAATGGTGGCTTTGTCTTTACCATGTAAATGTTTCTTCTTGTCATGGAAAAGTCTAACATAAGAAAAGATGTATGTCATTAAGGCTTCCTTTGTTGCTATCCTAACAAGCTGGCTTGAATATGCTGCAAGGTCTATAACCTACTTCTGATAAATAAATGTATTATGTTCCTTTATGAATTTTACTTCCTTTTCAGCTGAGGTAGGAATAACAATGATTAATGCTTGTGAAACGAAGCCAGGCAAATAACATCAGAGCAATGTACATGCATGTAACACAGAAGGATGAACAACCCTGGGAGTTCATCCTTGTGCCTTTAAATCAGGACTGTATATTTTTCTGAATGATCTATTCTCATCCAACTTGAGGGGTTTTTAGTATAATACAGTTGTATCTGGACAAGGATATCATTGCTGGTAACCATCTCAGTTGGCTTTATAAATCTATGCAATTCTAAACTCAATAGAAAAGGTTTTAATTTGTTGGGATTGTGCTGAGGACATCTTTAAAATAGCAGTACATTTTGTATTTTTTGTGTAAATAATATTTTTCTTCATAATTCTTCTGGTAAGATATAGTGAAAGGAGAAAAATTACATGAAATAGAGAGCAAAGTGTCACTGCAGTACTAAACTTCTTCAGTAAAGGAGATATTTTCCTGTGTGAAATATAACAGATACTGAGGTACTCTTCTGAACATCAACACTTTTCTTGGTATTTCCTCCTGAGACTGGAAATGTAAATGATCTTCAAAAGGTAATAATTAAATTAATAAATGTGTACCATCTAATAGAATCTACCTGAATTTAACAGTGTCACCTGAGGATGATGAAATCTTTAGCAGCTGTTCTTGCATCACTGTAGTCAGTGCAGCCCATACTTTTTCACCAGAAGCTCCTATTTTCCCTCCAGAAAGCACTAATCAAATTAAGATGACTCCTTCAGACACCCCAACTTTAGTATCTGCTTCAGCTGTTCTACAACAAACAGCAGCAAAATAATCAATCAGGTTCATCAAACTTTCCCAGATGTTGGTACAACCCAGATTGCTGTCAAAGACTGCAGAGCAGCAATTTTTAAGAGAGGTGCCATGTTTTCTTCAAATCTGAAACTGTCCATGCAGACAGAAAAATGATGGGTTCACACTGTAGGAAACATCAGCCTCCTGATTTAAACTTTGAAATTTTATCTTCTCTTATTAGCCCAGAGAGACTGGAGAGAAGCATCAGCAGGCGAGAGCAAACCCTAAACAAAAAGGTTAGAGTCAAGGAGAAATCAGTGGTGTTTTTACATAATACTTGCCTCATACCAAATGACAGCAGAACCAGAGTCTTTTCTTCATGCACAGACAGGTGAAGGCTGGCTGTGCTGCTCACATGTGGGGTCAGTGGCTTCAGTGATGTGCTGGATCCCTAGAGTGGCCTGAGTCATGGGCCAGCCCTCTCACCAGGCTGCCCAAACACCTGCATCCCACTGGCTGGTGTCCGAGCCAGGAGCCAGATGGTCTGGGATTCTGGAAAACATGAGGACTGACGCTCCCAGGGCAATCTGCATACATGCAGCCTTTCCAGGGCTGATCAGGAGCTGTGAGTCTTCCAGCCTGTGCAGCCCTGATGGACCCTGGCCAGTGCCACCGCTAAAAGGCACTGCTGTTACAGGCCAGATTGTCCCTTCCCGTCAGCAGCTGTCAGGGTACCTAGGGAGTGTATTTTGCTTCAGGATCACAAGTGTACCAATACTGCTGACAGAAGACAGTGCAGAATTTCTCTTTTTTTTAGACATATCTGTATTTCTGGCTGTCTCTCCTCATGCAGGATAAGGTTTCCTTCTCTGCAAAAGTCCTTTTTTGCCCAAACCTCCTCAGCTACTGTGTAAGAAAAAAAAACAAACAAAAAAAACCCCCACAACCAAACGCCAACCCTGCCTGCTAATTTTAACGGAGATTAAAGGCACCATCTAGTGGCATCGGAGGGAATTTACAGGGAACAGAGGAGCGGCTCATTTGCAGTCGATGCTGTGACAGACAGTGGAAGAGTCAGGGCCTTCCTCTGGTGTTTCTCTCCATGACGCCTTATTGAAGGATGCTTGCTACATGAAAGACAAGCTTGCAGGGCTGCATAGAGCAAAACCCTGCTTCCTCAAAGGTTCAGCATCTCACTATCCCCCATGCCACTCTGTTGCTTACTCACAAACAAGACAGTGGCAGTTTTATTCTGTTCTCCCAGAAACTTCTGGCAAATACTTCAGAGCAGGACTTAGATACTTGTCGTGGTTTAAGCCCAGCTGTAAATCAGAACCACGTAGCTGCTCTCTCACTCCCCCCGCTTCCTCCTCCCCTTGGCTTCTGGGGGGATGGGGAAGAGAATCGAAATAATGCAAATCCTACGGGTTAAGAACAGTCTGGTAACTAAGGTATAACACAAACCACTACTGCTACCACCAATAATAATAATGATAAGGGAAATAACAAAGGAAGAGAATACAACCACTCACCAGCTGCCGACTGATACCCAGCCCGACCTGAGCAGTGATCTAGCCCTTCTTGGTAACTGCCCCCAGTTTATACAGAGGGCATGACGTGGAATAACCATTTGGCTAGTTTGGGTCAGATGTCCTGTCTCTGCTTCCTCCTGACTTCCCCTCCTCCCTGTGGCAGAGCATGAGACTCAGAAAGTCCTTGGTCAGACTAAACATTACTGAGCAACAACTAAAAACATTGGTGTTATCAGTGCTGTTCCCAGGCTGAAAGCCAAAATCACAGCACTGCACCAGATACTAAGGAGAAAAATGACTGCTACTGCTGAACCCAGTATAACACCACAGAGAATTCAACAGGAGGGGTTCCAAGCCAAAGGAAGTGTTCCGCTCAATTCCCGTTTTCCCCTCAGACTTCAATCATCCACATTTGACTTCAGAACAGGGTATTTGATTGTTGGTGACAAGGCATATTTTTGGGGCAGAACACTCAGCTTTGGTCTGCATCTTTCTTCTAGCTAGTAGTCCAAATGACCTACCTCCTTTACTTCCACCCTGATGGATTCATCTGTCTTACTGGAGACTCACTTTCCAGAAACATATACCTGTCATGCCAAGATGTCCTGCTGTTCTGCTCTGTAGGATCATCCCAACTCCCTAAATTGTAAGGGTGCTAAAATGATACAGGCCTAAATTACTGAGAGACAACTGGAGCAATGGATGGAGCATGCGGGAACTAAACACCAAAGGACTGATCGAACAAGAGTCTGCACTAGACAGCTGATGCATTGCAGGGAGTCCAAGGAAATCCAAGTATGGCACTTCAGTTATGTATAAACTGAATGAGACCATAATGTCAGTGACTGGAGCTGGTACTGGCCATTAAGCTTTTCAAAAGGCTCATATTGACATGCAGAGGTGCTCTGTGAGCATTTGTTGAAAAGGAAAGAGAGGAAGAGCAGGAACCAGACCCCAGGCCTCAGGCCTTAAACACCTGAGTTTATGCATGCTGCTTTCTCATGCTTAAAGGTATGTGTATTGAAATTTCTCTTCCCATCAAGCAGGAATCTCTATCTACATAACTGATCTGCAATTAGAAATTGTGATAATGAAATCAATTGCAATAACTGACATATGTTAAGGACATAAACAGTCCTTATTTTTCACATAGAATGCAGGAGGAATATATCTCGCTCACCTGCTAAATGCAGAAGAAATATTAAGACTTGCCTTACATCTAAAAATGTTTTTTAAAATATTCTGTCCACATAACTGTCACATACTTGCAACAGTACATACATAACAGTTTGGCAGATTGAATTAAATTGAACAACTACTGGTTATATATTTCTGAAAGTTTGCATTTGCCCAAACCTAGAAAAAAGTCTTCCATTTTCATTTTGTAATATTCCATATCTGGGTGGTAGGTTTTTTTCAGTTCAAAAAAGGTTTTAGCTGGCTAAATCTAAGCAGCAGTCTAAAAATCATGAAAAAAGTCTAATGTACTGAGATACATACACTCTTTGGTGATAAAACGTTGACCAAATGGCATCTCTTAAGTTTCTTGTAACTCTTCTGGGGTGAAAAAGCAGCTCTTGGAGCATAAACAACAACATGAGTAACAATAATTAATGATTGTGGTCTCTAAGCTCATCTGGAAGTGTGAACTGGGGGCTCACACTGAGGCAAAACGTGTGTGAAGCAGCAGCTCTTGCCTTCTGCTGAGTTACAAAATCGGCTTGAGCCAAGGAATAAAAGGAGGTTGAAGGCATAAGGGTGGGTGATTAAAGAGGAAGAAGGGAAGGGACAGAAGAAAGCATTTTGGTGGCAGGAATGGAAGGGCAATCCAAAGTCAATAAGGTCAGTAATGTTCCTGATACAACATACATTCCTGGCTTTTCATCTGGGAAAGATTGGATACATTTGGGCTAAACCATTTTCAATTGGTCAGAAAAGCAGTGCCCTTGTTCCCTAACCTATGAATATAATTCAAGAACGGGTACAAGAAGCAAGCACTTTATGCAGTAAAACAACCTGTTCTGAATCTGTTATCTTTAAGCTGCTGAAGTTGATAGCAGTCAAGCACATGCTTCATTGGAAAGGTACACACATGCTTAGAAGCATACATAATTTAAGATTTTGCTTATTTTTTTTCCTGAATTCAAGGTTTTGTTTTTTATTAATACTGCTATAGCATCACATATGTGTGTAGCTTTACAAATCAAAGATCAACCCAGCACAGACAGAATAGAGAGGCAGAAAAATCAGAACAAAATACTATCCTCAGCTCATGCTGATTTCATCTGTGTAATTTTATTATCTACTTAAATAAAATCAGATTGATTGTTATTCTGTAGTGGTTTAATTCTTGGGATCTTTGCATTAACAATTTGTTCTTTGCTTTTTCCTTCTGCTTTCACGTTTTAGTGAAACACATGCAAGTTCTGATATAGAGCAATTTTATTTCTTATGCCTTTGAAACCCTAAACTGTGCTGACAAAACAGGTTAATATTGATATGTCAATAGTTCATGTTTGATGCACTGGAGAAAATTCAGATATAAGATAAAAATGTGATGGCTGTAGAGAGAGATTGAACTTAATCTGTTCTTTCTGAGCATACAAACATCAAAAGTGTCAAAGCTCTCTGTCAAAAGAATTTCTCCAGACAACACATAATCTTCAGGGGAGTTAAAATCAAGGGAAATATTGGAAAGTAAAAAGGAGAACAAATTTAAAACACTCCAATCACAGGCCACAGAACTTTATAAAGAAAGCAGGGATCCTTCTATAAGGAGCGTCACTTCAGGAGTGTGGATCCTCTCTGGGATGTGTTTGTGCCAGGGATATTTAAAAAATGGACAAAATAGTCTTAATACAGACAGACTGTCTAACTGAGCAGGTCAGACTAGAAAAGATCCTTTGCATCCTAAAAAAACAAAATGCAGAATTAACAGAGAGAAATGAGCTTTCAGACACTCCTCCCATCATCACTGTCCAGTGCCATGTATATTCCTACATTACATCACATACCTGTCATTGAAACTACAGACGCCTTCCTTGTGCTACGCCCCTCCTATTCTCTCTGGAGCTGTGTCTGTCCTGGTGAAGATCATACGTAGCCTATATAGCTTCTTTTGACATAAAAATTGTAAACTACAACCACAGGTTCCTTTAAATTTACTGCCTTAGGTCATGTTGATTTGATCTCTGGACATGTCATATCTTTCAATCAAGTATAGAGAGATCCCATGTGTTTAGGAGTCCAGGGTAACTACCTGCGCTGTATTGTACAGTACTTTCATACTAGCAAATTAAATAGGGTCTTGACCTTGTACAATTTTGGGTTCACAATGACCAGGGACTGTTTCCAATAGAAGGCTTGCATACAGTCTCATATTTTTTTCTGAGAAAAAGAGTGTCATAGTATGGACATGGCTGAACACCCATGAGTTTGGTGGAGAAACAATGCCATTGCCTAGTTTAATATTACAGTTACAACACAATTCAAAATTTTCTTTGGAAAGATGAAGCCTATGTGGACATAACTGTAAGGTTTCACAAGCAGAGGTCATGGACCAGGAAGTTTTTCCTCAAAAGGATTGCTTGAAAGCTGGTGGTCTGGCAGACAAATTAACTGATTGGGCAACTATGCATTTTATGTGCAGCTTTATTAAGAAAAGAACAGCAAATGCTTTGCGTTATCAACACACTATGTATGATGCAGACTCTTAGAGGATTTAGGCACTTGACGCCTCTACAGCTGTTGGGTTCCATCTGTGGAAACCTGAGTGCTAAATACCTGACGAGTATCTGGTACTTGCATGCTTTAGGGGAGGAATCTGGGCAGAAAAGCCCAATTTCAAGAAGGATCCACCACAGAAGTTGAATACTATTTTATTGGGAAGGAGCTATCTGACTTGGCTTCATTACAGATTCACACATTCAATCACACCAACATCACTTTTCAAATACCATCTCTTACAAATGGATGTTGTTAACTTTCCCCGACAGTAAAGGCACAGCATGTGATTTTCATCCATCAGAGGAAGCTTAATAAATCAACCAGTACATTACAGCTTCACGCCAAGTTAGCACCTTCATCATGGAATGAAATTAGCAAAGCAAATACACTGGCTAATTGTGAAATATGCTAATTACCAGCTCAACCCGTGAAATAAGGCATGAGTGATGTGTGACGAGCTTTGTACAGAGTCGTGAACACTTGGAAATGCAACACTTAAATAAAGTCTAAAACTGCTTATGCAGAGAGAAAGGAGAACAGACAGGGCTAGGGAAGAGGCATGGTGGAAAAATATTTTCATGGGAAGCTTGAAACCTTTTCACTTCTGATGCTCTCGTGGGATTAAAGGCTGGAAGTAGGGAAATGCTCTAATAACAGGCTAGAGACCATTTTTCATCTATTTCACACCCATCTATGTCAATTCGATGTCATTACCAAAGAGAACCAAGCTAGCAGGTTGGGATAAATTCTCAAGTTGGCACAGTTTGACTTAAGTCAACAGAGTTGTGGTTTTCCAACAGTAGAGAATTTGTCTTTTTATGTGATGAATTCAGACTTTTTAGCTCACAAGCTAAGCACTGACATTTGGTCTTTGTAAATGTCTTCATTACTGAGAATAAGAAGATGATGTTTGGGAGTATATTCCAGCCTGGGGGTTTCTTTGCTATTCACCTTGGCTATTATGTAGACTCTTGTGTTGCTACACAAACTTCCTACTTGTATTTCTGTATTGATCTTCTAAATTATGTATTGTTTTCTCTATTTAGACTCCTCCCCCCCCAACTTTCCATCCTGATGGGGAAATAAAAGACATTGAGAGAAGGGTAATGTCTTACTATAGTTCAGCAACAAGGGAAAGCAGCACAGATGCAGAGAATGAGTCCTCTTTTAATAGAGTTGCCCATTTAATGCCTAACTCTTATCTCTTCAATTCTTTCCATGGAGTCTTACAAGTCCTACTCACACAGGGCCTTGGATAAGAGGTGCAGGAACTAAGCCTTCAGAGACTTTGAAAAGCAGTGCCAATGTCTGAATATGGTCTGATATTTTGATTTGTAAAAATTAAAGAAAGTTTAATCCATAATAAACAAACAAACTCTATACCTTTAAAAGTTCTTTTCTGAAAATTGTTACCTGAAGTGTTCCCAGCCCTCCATTATATTGGCACAAATTCAAAAGCTTTTTTAATTCTGCAGTACAACAAGAGATAGAATGAAATGTCTCCCAAGTTAAACATTTGCAGAAGTGCTCAGAGTAACTCAAGACTGTAATTGAACAGAGTTTGACTTTTTGTACCTCACCAGACTGAAAAAAAATTGCAGTTCATGAAAACAAAAATGGAACATCATTTCACGATTTAGTATTAACAGTAGAATGATCTGCAGCTGACCATGTGTTAGCGAAAATGGGAATTGTGTCGACCCTTAGCTTTTTGACCTTTCCAGGTTACATGGTCCCTAATATATGTTGACAAAGATACAGACCTTGTCTAGCTCATGAAAGCTTTTTATGGAAAGCTCACTTGAGAAAAATGAGTAACTCCACAATCACTTCAGTTAACACAGCTCAACACCATTGCCAGAACATCCTATCCCCCAGCTCTTTACTCTCACACCCTCCCTCATACCAGCATGGGTGCTTGTGTAGCCACGCTGTGAGTTGGATCAGGGAACTGATCCAGCTGAGAACTATCAGAGTGAATTTCTGGAGACACCAAATTTCATTTGTTGCATGCACAGTCTTACAGAAGATCTGTGCTGACAGCACATACTTTGGGAAGGAGATAAGAGCATGCAAATGCAGAACAAACTGTCTCTACAATGCTTTCCCAGTCTCTGGGCAGTTTGCAGCCTCAGGAACTATGTATATGGTATACTGGAGTCAATCTGCAGAAGGTCTTCACGTTTGAACACCACAGAATGAACTAATGGGCTCCCAGGATGAATGGATATTACCCACAAAAGTGTTAATATGCAGATTTTTAATAAGTTCTTGCAGCACACACACACAAAAAAAAAGCCCAAATGTACATTCACCTTCCCACCCCCAGTTATCAGCTACTCATTAAAAATATAACCTGAGCAAAAGCAGACAAGGATTGATGTGTTTCCATAAATCTGATGTAATGTCATCTACCTGGCCATCTGTCTATGCTTATTAAACAAAACAAAACAAAGCAAAACAAAACAAAACCAAACCAACAACAACATCAGAAGTTACAAGTACTTTAAATTAAAAGTGATTAATTATAGTAGTACTTTGTTTTGTACCTGACAGGTTTGCTTTGGCTTTGCTGAACAAAATATTAAGCCCCTTGCTGGGTTTCTAGCTACTTAAATATCCTCTTTCAAGACAGACTGAGAGGCAGCATTCTGGCAGAGTTCAGATGCTGGCTTATCCCATAGCTTATTTCCATTTTTTTTAAATATCTCCTCTTAGAGGCTTAACTAGATGAGCTGGTTTATCAAAAGCTTGTTGCTGGATCATAGCAAGAGTAAAGAGATGAGGAAAATGCAGCCTGCAGGTAGTGCCTGTTCATTTTGCCTCTGACAGATCTGCAGAGATGGGCCCGAAGGGGTGGGTAAGACCACCAAGAGCACTTGTCTTCCCACTGTCACCATGGAAAAAGGTGATAGAGACACTGCTGGCAGTGAGGCCATCCTCTGAGGCAAAGGTAGGAGAATGAATACTATAAATCAGATCAACATAATGTGGTCAAGATGATCAATCTAGAGCAGAAGTGACAAAGATGTTTATAAGTAGAATATGGATGGTTTACAACATGTAATTCCAAGATGGAATGCAGACTATGGCACTTTGACAGAGGTATCTGTGGGAAACAAAAGTATCTGCAGTTCATGACAGGCTGTATGCCAAATTCAGGGCCTTCTGCTCCACACAAAGGCAAAGACTCTTCATCACAAGTATTGAGCCCATGATGAGTATGCCTCATGAATGGCAGGTCAGGTGTTGCATCTGTCATAATCCAAAGAAAAGGAGATTTCAGACTCTGGCAAATTGTGAGGTTAGACTTTATTAACCTCATTTTTCCTCTCACTTGCTGCTGGCCTGAATAAATCACTAAAGCCACGCACACATAAGGCTGATAAGTCTGACAGGAGAATCAGGTATGAGATTTTGGCATTTGGAATATTAGGTGTATAGGGGATGTGGGGGAGAAGCAAGGTGATGTAAAGAGACACAGTGTGTTTAGAGGAACTTACATGTTCCTCAGTGAATTTCCCTTGACAGTTTGCAGAAATACAGTGAGTCAGCTGTCATCATATAATATATTAGTATAAAACAGTGTAGAAAGGGACAATATGCTTAGGCACTGATTAAAGAGAAAAGGGGAAAGGAAAAAAAAAAGCCACCACCAAACCAACAAAAAAACAAACAAGCTCTTTGTTGGTGAAAGGGAATTGTGAGAAAGTTTGGAAATGTGCTTCCACTCAACTTCAGGAATTAGTTTTGAATTAGTTGGAAGTATTTTCATTCAGGCTGCAAACCAGCCCAAAGACCACCTGCTGTGAAATAAAGGAGCACAGACCAGCAGTTATCATAGCAATAGCCATAAGTTTATTGCTTATTGGTACTAAACTTAAATCTTAGTCATTTTGAATTACTGAGTTAGCTTAGATTTATGGAGATGCAGGATCATTTAGAACTGCAGTCATTTCAGCAGGGTATATTATCTAAACCAATTTTCTTATAGTGATGCAATTGCAATACCATAGTTACGGTTGTATCAGCGTTTCCATTATAAACTCCTATTTTCAGGGTTTTGTAATTTGACCATAAAAATTCACTCCTTGTTGAAACTTGGCATACAAGGTCTGAGATGAGCAACTTTTTCCTTTTCTTTCAAAATTGAAAAAATAAAAAATCTGATCTGTTCAGCCATTTCTAATGTTCCAGCTGTGCAAAAAAACCCAAAACCAACAAAGCAGTAGTTGGCTCTTTAACATCCTTCACTGTCCATTTGCCATAACTTAGATGAGGCCTTTTTGGTAAATAGAAGATGGAAAATTGCTCCTCCTCTGTTGTGATGGGGAGGAAAACAAATCATACATGTTGCTGAAAACCCTTGGGGGAAGTTTTGCACTTCTGTGTTGCTTTTCTAACGTGCATGGCTGAAATTTCAAGTGTTCATAAAACAGTTAAGAACAACTTTTTAAGTATCTTTAGATTCAAAAAGAGTGCTTAAGTTTTGTAAAGTTAAGTGGTTCACATTATGGCATAGGCCTTATGAAAATACCTTCTCTGATTTGTTTTTGCTCTTAAAAAGTTTTGCTCAGAAACATCATCAACCGCTTTCCTCTACAGAATTCCCATGAATGTAATTGAGCTAAAATATTAATATTTACCTAAATTAGCTTAACACTGATTCAATTTGTTTATTTAATTTGGACTTAATTATTAGCATTTCATCATAAATCATTTATGCTGATATATTAGCTGATATATTTCAAATGTACCTCTCTATCCACTAGAAGGCACACCTTACATTCAGATTAACATATTTACAAACAGTAGTTTTATGCAGAACCATGTTTAAAAGTGCAATTTTCCATCTGATCTTAAAATAATGCAGATAAGGCCTGACATTTCAACCATCAGAAAATATGCTGGTTTTGGTTTTAGCATTAAATGAAACTAGCAATGATTATTTTGCCTCTGGCTGCTAATTATTACTGTACAGTACTTCAGAAAGACTTAAAGCCATGGAGTGTGTAAACCTACAACAGAGTTTGCAAAGTCACAGTTTGATGAAGTACCTCCAAAGCAATTGCTCTGTCAAAGCCTTTTTTTAATCTCATGATACATTTAGCTGAAGCTGAAATTCTGTAAAATCACCCCTATTTCAGCAGTTCTTTGAACTGTGAGATGGACTTGTATTGGACTTGTATTTTCTTGTTTATTTCTCCTGTGGTTAATAGGCCATTGAAATAGAAGGTTTGGGTTAACCTCAGAAAGAAGGCCGGATACTACTGTTGCTCGAAGCGTTGATCCTATGCTCAAGCAAGTCAATGACAAAATGCCTATTGACTGCAGAGAATTAGATTAAACTAAGCCAAATAAAAAAAAACCAAAACAACTGAAACAACAACAAACCAAACCACACAGTGTATTGTATTTCTAAAAATATGAAACTTGATATCATTTTGAAAGTGGAAATGATGTGATTCTACATTAGCCATACATTTCACATGTATCTAAAAGAAAACATACAGTGATGTTTCTGATAAGAATTAGGAATGGGTGACAGCCATAAGATTTAAGGTACAAATCCCTGCCATATTTATGCAAATAGGTATTCATTAATATAGAAAATAGTGAAAATTCTTTTAGTATTATTGAAATGATTTTTTTTCTCTAAAGCCTCTAAAACTGCCTTTTATTTATTCTTGTGATTATAAAGAAAATCAGTGAAATGCTGAAGTTGCAGAAGAAACTAGGGAAAATATCAGGATTTATTTCTGCTGGTATTGGTATCTCTAACCTCAAACATTTAAAGTTATATGCTAGATAAATAGTTTACATTTATAGTGCTTACAATTTATTGCATAAAACCAGCATATCTCAAAACCAAGCTAAGATTTAAACCAAAATGGAAGTGTTGCAAGGAAAACCATTTGCCTTGCATGCAGTCCTGAAAAATGCTGGTTAATTGTGTGATGTTTTGAAAGAGCTACTGGACAGTGCCTCTATGTACTGACACATTTTGTGTCTGTTAAAGGTGTGTGTATTTTCAATATGGTTACTCAAAAGAAATTTTTTTGTAGACTTAAACATAAGACTTCAGGCAACCAAATTTAGTAATCTTGGCCTAAAGATAAGCTGAAATATCATGTTATCATGATGCTGTAAACTCTGCTGTGATCGTATTTATATTGTTGTCCTTGAGTCTAGACAGCTGGTCAGCTTTTGCTAGAATAATCTTTTTCTGAAAATAGAAAAGATCAACACGGGGTAAGACCAGAGAACTATCAGCCTTGTTGGTTTATATATACCAAATCAAGACGTAGAAGAATTAAAAGTTGATGGTCACCCTTCAGATGTGGAGAAATAATTTTACTGCATGTGCAGTTGTGTAGGAGTAAAAAAAATAAAGCAGAAATTTGAAGCAGTCAGTTGGTCACTTTAGATACACCATCTTGACAAAGTAATTCTGGATTGCTTATCTCCCTTATTCTGGGTATATTTTGATGGTGACATGAATGGAACTTCAGCAGTGGACTTTGCCCACACTCAATTATATGACACCTCCATGAAAACCAGGAGCAATTGTCTCCAGCAGGTGGGACTGGCCTGTACTATCCAAAGCCCATATGAAAAGCATTGAATATTTAAGACTTCATGGGATTTCTTCATGCTCTCTCTGATGGCAATAAGACAGACGTGAATGACTCAAAACCAAAACCAATAAAAAAGAGCCTCTAAACCATGGTAATTTCAAATTTTTCACACTTTTTTTTCCCAGTTCTGGTACAAGATGAGTGAAAAATAGAAGACATTTTCACTAGACAAAATAGAACAAAATAGCCACTATTTTAGATCAGGTCAAAACCTATGTTTGTTTTCATAATTTCAAAGCATTTTGTTTCAGAACCAGGTTTTTTATACATTTTTAAGCAGCAAATTAACTCGCAGTTTGGAATGCACTTGAAATAGAAGAATCCTTGAAAAAAATACTTTCTCACACAATGAAAGATTTGTTTCTGAAAAATTGGCATATTTTAATATTCAATTGAGGGGGGGGGAAAAAAAAAGTTTTATTGTACAATTCCTGAACAGTATCACTAGAAACATCCTGGGGTTTACCCTTCATGTTGCTTGTACCTAGTTTTGGTTTTGCCACTGTCAATGAGAGGACACTGCTTTTTCAAAAGTTCGTTTGGCTCTTGTTTTCAGGCATTCCACCTTCATGTCTATAACTGCCTGCTGCTTCTTTCCACATGGTAGATACATCCGCACATGCTTCTTGTTTCCTCAGAAAAACAGGCAACTTAATTCTGGTGGAATATCATCTATTTTATAGATATGATGTCTTTTATTCTTGCTTGCCATGTTGGACAAGAACAATGGTTTATATTTTATTCTATTTCCTTTTAGTGTTCCTGTGGTTGAAGTCATTACTCTGGATTATAATCTGGGTTAAGAAAAGGCATGAGACTATTGGCAAAGACAACCATGTTTATCAGAGAGCTGGTAAACTTCTAGCACACAACAAAAAAGAGATTGAATTGATTATGTAGAAAAATCAGATATCCTCATAAGGAAATGCGTGGATTTACAGTAAGGGATGAATCTCTATTGGTAAATAAAATGGGCCATGGACCTTTCACTGGAGGAAGATGGCATTAGGGAGTGCCAGTTGGCACGAGCTGAAGCATGAACATGCTAACAAATGGTGGGAAGACTGGGACCCAGGTCAAGTCTGTGCCTTGGAGTTTATTTGTTTATTTGTACAGGTGCAGTATGGGAAATTTGGTTCTATTATTTTCTTAGTTTTTTGTATTTTAGAAAGAAATAAAACCTTAGGTAACACACCTGCTTATGTCTGTTTCCCTGTTTATTAATGGGCATAAAAATACTGACCTCTTTTGTGAAGATCCTTAAGATCTGCGGATGAAAAATGCTATATGGCAGCAAAGATTTTTTTTATCAGCATTATGCACATAATAATTTCAAAGGAGAATGGATGCCAATGGCACCAGTTCCTACAATGTGCAAGTATTGGTGTGATTAGGGCCAAAAAAAGTTGAAACAACTCTGGTTCTTCCAGCCAAAAATGAGGCTTGCTGGCAAGCAGAAAACTAGCCGGACCTCTGCCAGATACTATATGCACAGCTGTATAGATTATGTGCCATTGCTATTCCATCTGCAAAATGGACCCAGAAACACATACTTCATGTCTGGACTGAGGCTGAAAGAAAATTTATTAGGAAGGAAAAGAAAAGAAAAAAAAAAAGAAAGAGAAATGACCAGTATCTCAGAACAAGAACTTTAATGTTCTTTTTGTCAGATTGTCTTTATTCCTTTTCATCTATATGAACCCACTAAAGTACAAACTGCTAGCATTAGTTTATTTATCACTAGAGGGATCAGAAACCCTTGTTCTGATCCAGAACTCTACTTAGAAATGGATAAAAAATAACACAAAGACAGACTCATCTTGACTCTCCTCAGTCATCTAAGGATCTGGAACAAAGCACTCTCAGAGAGTGATATGTACAGACCAATATATTCCTCAGATAACTATTTTAGGAAAACATCAAACATTTCTGCATATATTTTATCTTTCTCTCTACTTCTGCCAAATACAGAAGGTGTTCAAATGACCATGGACACAAAGAAGGAATCTTATGGCATTTCCCCCTTCATCTGAGGAGATCTAGCATCTAAAGACAAAAATCCTCTAAAAATCATGCTAAAGGAAAGTTTAGAGAGTTTGGAGGAAATGGAAATATGCAATTACAGAAAGTAAGGTGAGAGTAACACGGTATCAAGACAACTTGGATTTTCTTGGTCAGTTCTGCAGAAAGACTGGCTGAAGAAAGATGACTCTGGGAAGCTGCTCTGCAATATGACTAAAGAGGATAATAAACAGGAGCTAAATTCATTTAGTGGATGAAAGTCAGTTCTGAAAGGTCCAATACAGAACATTAAAAATTTACTTCTTTATGATAACAAGTGTGATATAAATTTACACTTCTTGGATGTATTAATAACATGTTCCAGCTTGTTCAATATTATTCTTTGAATAAAGATCTGAATTTGGAATGCTAAGTACCCCAGAAATTTGAATTAGAGAAAGACCAAACCTTCCCCATAGCTGTAATTTGGCAGAGTAAATTTAGTTTTTTTCAAGGAGACATGTATCAACCTTCAAAAAAAACCTCAATTGTGATCATTAGTTTTCTCCTCTGTTCATCAGCTGTGATCAGAAAGCAGTGGAACCAGTCCTTTATAAAAACAGAAAGCACTTGTTTTAAGAGGGAACAAAAACTAGAAAATACAGCATAGGAAATGGACATCTTATCTACCCCAATCTCTAAAACCAACTCAGTGATTTGATCATATACCAGGATATGCTTTCCAACCCATTTTTGTAAGAAATAACTCCCCTTTTCTGTACTGGATCTATCCCAAAGACAGATCCTTAATTTTTACATTTTTCAGAAAAATATTAAAATTTATAATAAAGACTTTGAAGATTGTTGTTTTCAATAAATGCTGCCACTTGAAGCATTAGTGGCTATCATTAGTGCCACTAGCATTAGTGGCTGCAAAGATAGGCCAGCACTGGGTGTCTTGAATTGTTATGACCAGGTAACCCTACCTTGCTTAAATTGCTGTCTACATTAAGTGTAATCAAATAGACCAAAAGGCAAAACTAATGATGACACCACAAATGGAAAGCAGAGTTACTGTTGCTCTCTTCTTTGAGATAATGAATAAACAAAATGTGCCTGTCTTCTGGGGCAAATTTTATCTCAGTCCATTTCACCAGGAAAGAAAATCTGCCTGTGTTCTGAGGCAAATTTTATCTCAGTCCATTTCACCAGTTTACTTCTTTTTTCTTTCAGTGTACTTCTATCCATAACTGTAAATTAAATTTTCTTTCAAAGACCTGTCACTGTTACAACTTAGTTCATTAATTTTCCCTAATTCTGCCAATCTAAGCTGAAACATTTATACATTTATTTACTAAAACCAGTATGTATGTCCCTGTTTGGTTTTTTTTTTTTTTGCCTTTGTTAAAATCAATATCTGAACAAATGCACCGCAGTCCCTCAGTTTGAGATTCACTTCACTCTGATTCTCTGTTTGTTTCAACCATAAATTTAGATTCAGAATTCCCTGCCCAGTAGGAGAGGGAGGAAAGATGCGTGCTGGTCATTTGCATATTTTAACAGACGGAGCTGTTTTTACTGTGCAGCTGTCGATGCAGAAGAAATATTCTTTGGGGTAAAGCACTAGGCTAGGCAAAAAATGTCTGTGAAGATTTCCATCTCTTCAACCCCTGCTTTTCCACCAATGGGGACAGGAGATATTGTCATGTTATAGGATTATCTACCCTACTGTAGTCAAAAGGACAGGTATCCCTAGTGGCTTCTGGAAAGCTCAGCTCCCCCAGACACTAAAATCCTTTCTATTTTCATACTCCAAGAACAGATGAGTATGCTTTGCACTGCTTCAATTTTGCTAATCAAACAGATTGGTTTAAATTTTGCACTAGAACCATAAAGTAGAAAGTTTCTCGTTCAATGGCCAGTGATAGCATCTGCTGCTGAAAAATGCAACGTATACTTTCTGAGAGAAATCAAGGTTTAGTATCATGTTAAATTCTGCTTCTTTTCAAAGCCAGGCAATTCTTCTATTATTATAATGGAGAATGATAAAGATCTGAATAGAAATGATAAATTTGTTACCGAAGATGGTAGAAAGGTAGGATTAATCTACATATTTTTAAACCATTAAAAATCAGGTATATAGGAATGTATTACCTAATTTAAAGCACTTAATATTGGAGGTCTAAAAGTTAAGCTGAATAGGTTGGCTGTTTCTTTAGTCAATGGAAAAAAAAAAAAAGCCACGTTGAGAGAATTATTCATCACACCATAATACCTCATGTCTAATGCTGAATATTGTCCTGGACCTGCCTCATTTTATTAAAGGTGAGGAAATATCAGTGATTAGCTTAAACTGAGCATGCAGGTTTTAGAAGGCTAAACATGGATGTAAACATTCAAGTTTGGATGGCTCTACTGAGCTGAAGTGACAACAATTTTCCCAGTCTTTTGGTAATGGTGCTTAAACATCTCTGGTTTTCAGAAAGCTTCCTTAACTTTATGTTTTCAGGTTTCAGCTTCTAAGCATAGGGAATTGATATGCCTCTGTTTACTCACTGTTTACATAGTAAAACTGTGTCCAAAATTGCTGTCAGGATAAAGATTGTTCCTGGATCAAAGGCAGGGGCACCAAAAGATTGATGGAAGAAAGTGGAATACAAAACACATAGGGAAAGTAATAATATTTTATATCTGATGAACTACAGGAAGATATCAAGAAGTCATCTCTACATCCAGTCTTTCACTTTGACGAGTGCTGTCACCTGGGTGACCCTTACCCTATTTGTCAATCTAGGAAGTTTTAATTTAACACTTATTTCATTCGTAGTGATGAATTTGCAGAGCTATATTTTCCAGCATTACTGTTAGAGCATAACCCAGTTTTTTCATATGCCTCACTCCTCAAAGCAAAATGGCATGTCTTCTTTTCCTTTTTTTTTCCTTCATTTATTTTGTGTTTGTGAGTTGTGTCCAACAATACTGCCCACATATTTTTAAAGTGGTAACATAAGGAGTTTTTTGTAAGAAGTCTTGAAGTACCATCAAGGACACCTGCTTGAAGGATTGTATTAAACTGAGATCAGCCAACATTACAGAGTATTTCAGTATCAGAATCAGCCAAAAATATGTCCCTAGCAGTGCTATTTTCATTATTCAGACCTTCACCCAAAATCTGTGTAACTGCCTCTTAAATTAATTTTCACACTTGCCTGTCTCTATAACTGGCTTCAGCAGTGTGCTGTATATTTTAACTACAAGGAAATATTGCAGGTAGAAGAGTTCTCCCTGAAGTCACTAGCATCCGCCTTAAATTCAATCCACGGTCTCTCAGTCCCACGCTTGCAGTGGGGGGTACCTGTCATCTTTTTTATTGCGGCAAGCTGTGCCCTAGATTCTGCACCCCCTCCCCTTCCCACCATCCAGGTATGTGTGAGTCGATGTTCTTTTCCCACTGAATTTTTTATTCAATAAATAAATAAAACTTTCCTGAAGTTGCTGAGGTCTCAAAGGTGCAGGAACTTGTAATATATATATAAAAAAAAAAAAAATTTAAAAAAAAAAAAGAGGAAAGGAAAAAGAAAAAGGAAAAAAAGAAAGAAAAAGTTCAAAGGCAGCCAGGCAAGTTAAAAAGAAAATGACCAGTTCAGTGGAACATAACAGGAAATGTCAGCTGTTCTAGACTAACACCAGTGGGAGGGATGGGAAATAAATACCCAAGTAAATATATTAATCTTACACATTTGGGCCAGAGCTGTGTGGGCTTGCTGCAGAATGAGCACCAAAATGCTTAGGGAGTTCAGCAAACTTCCAGTGGTAGAGAATACAGATTTTCCAGGAAGGCAATAATTAATGGTACCATAATGAAAGTATCACCATGCTCTTAGTAAGATGCAGTTGTACCGGACTGTTCTTCCTCTTAGGTGATGTGTAGGCTAGGCTTTACCAATATATTAGGCATAATACATAGGTAACATTAGCTTTTCCTAAAATCAGGCTAAATCTCAGAGATTTCTGGTACTTTGCCCATCTTTTGTCTAGTCCCATATGTTGGAGCTGTTGCATAATGACCTTATTACATTGGATGTCATATTAAAACTTTTTGGACTCTTTTCTCAAATCTGTTGGCATGTACAGCTTTAGTGTTTTTGTCACAGCAGCCGCTTAGGTGTCTTAGAGGTAGAGAAAAATAATTTTTGCATTATTGTCAAGAAATAATTTTCATCATGAAGCTTCAAGCTCAATCTAAATAAGAGGCAACAAACAAAAACATTTTATCCCTAACCTGCTTTAAGCAGACTTTCTGCTCCAGCCTTCTGCCTGCAGCACAGACCCAAGCTTTCTTCACAAAATGCTTGTTCATTGAAGGGCAAATATTCCATCCCAAACCTTTTGCTTTAGGTGAGGGTGCAGCACAGGACAAGTTCCCCTTCAGGTAACGTGGGAATCACAGCGCTGATTTTCTGAAATATCAGAATGTCCCATACATCGAAATTTGTAGTTTTATCACAGAATAGTACTGCTGATTAAATACTTTTTGTTCTGTTTCTAGACTGATAAAAACATCAACATGTTTTTTGATATGTTTTTGATTGTGGGCCAAAAGTAAGCATTTGAAATGTGTTTGTGAAATGTCTCAAACTGATGTTGGTAGGCAACCAGTGTCAAGGAGCTTCTTGAGGTTTGTTTTGGGTCTCTAAAGCATTCCAGTAATAGAATATTACCTAAATTAAATTGTAAGTATTTTTTTTCTATAAATAGCTTAAACTAGAAATCATTTTCTCTGAGTTAATTTACAGATAATTTTCTTGGAGAAGGACTAGTCCAAGATTGACAAGACCTCCATCTCAGCAATCTTTAATCACATTTCTATCACAGCTAGGCCTGGATAGAAATCTTTTACTGGAGTTTCTCGTATCTTCTTTAGGATGTCAAATGCATGCAGCTTGGTGAACCCCTGCAACATGGTTCAGAAGGATGGTTTAAGGTCTCTGATTTACAATGGCCTAGTTCAGCAGATGTGGCTTCTTTTATTCACCAGTTTGTAGCTTTAGGTACTACATGTCACCTGATGGATTTCTTTTCCTGGTGATTTCTTGATTTAAACAGCAGCATCCTTGGGATACAAGCTTTTTAGACAATGACAAATACAGTGGGACTTTAGTTCATGTCCTATAGATGTTTTTGTAGCATGAATAACAAGTGATAGCAGGCTGATAGTGTGCAAAGTTGACCCTGGAGTTCTACAAAAGAGGAATTTCACATGCTGAAAAACAATGCTAAAGTCAAAGGAACCTCTGTAGCCTGAAGCCACTAGCACACTTCCAGTTCACAATAAATTATCTTTCCCACCCACCAAATGACAATTTCCAGATGAGATTTCAAAGGCCATTGCCTTTGCCAGATAATTTTTTTTTTTTTTTGAATAATCCTTTTGCATCCATCTTAATTCCACTTAACTCATGCAGGAACAGAAAAGGAAGCGGAAAAGAAAAAAAAGAGAGACATAGAGAAAGAAGTAAAAACCAAAAAAAAGACCAAAAAAAACCCCAACAAACAAACCCATCAAAATGATAATTGCTAAGTTATCATTTGCTTGCTCTTTTCCAGTCTAACTGCTGGGGCAGCTCCTCTCTCGTCTTCCGCTCTGCCTTAGCTCCCAAATGGTATCAATTATCCACAAATCTCACAGGGCCTGCACCATCTGAATAACAATTCATTAACCTTCACTTTCCTCCTGCTGATTAACTTGCCCCCACCACCTCCCTGATGTAGGAGACGGCATGTTGGAAATTCAGCCAAACTTTTTAATTATGCAAATAATACAATACCAGAAGATAATTATTTAGCCCAGGACTCAGGCTGCATAGCCTATGCTCTGCTCTGCTGTCAGGCTCTCTCGACCCTGTTCTCTTCTTTACATCATCTTAGTTGTGTCAAGGAGAATGAAGGATATTCAGTTTTATTCAGTGCAGGTGATCACTCAGAGAAGATGTGCCCTGGTTTGGGGAAGAGTAGGTTGCTGCTAGGCTGGCCAGGGGACACAAAAAAACAGTTTAAGTTTCAGTATTTGTCTTTCAGTCCACTGACTTCCAAGCAGCTTCCAGGTAAATCCTGTGTGAATCCGAAATCTTTCATTGCAGGGCTGAATTTTGCATCTTACATCTGATAGGACCAACCTGCCGTAGCTCAAGTTTTTTTCATTGCTCATGTCTGGTACAGAATTGCTAAATACTGTCAAAACCCTTTGTTATTCCAGTCAAATCTAATATTTTATAAATGAATAATTGGAAATCAACTTTAAATCTTCAAACTTTTGTTTTTGACAGAGATAACCAAATTTATAACCAGAATTTTGTTTTCTACAGATACACAAAATTTTCACTCAGAGCTAACTCAGGAATGCCAGGATGGATTTGTTTCAAACTTTCTAGCATGCTTTTTTTTGACAGACACATATGGGATTGTTTCTATTATGCAAAGGGTAAGATTCTGGGCACACGAGATTCTGAACTTGGGTCTGCAGTCAATTCACCTTGTGTCTCTGACCAAGTCATATAAATATGTCTACACATCAGTACAAGTGGTTAATGTACTTACCTTCGTAGCTCTGTCTGGTCTGTTGAGTTTCTTTACCTGTAAAATAGAGGTGACATTGCTGTATAAAGGATTTTCAAATCTCTGAACTGAAACTTAGAATTACAGATCATATTGACAAAATAAAATTTTACCATCTGCTCCATTCATCTGACATCATTCCTGTACATTGGGAAATGATAATAGATTCTGCTTGATAATCAGCTTCAAATATAGTAGCATAAGCAGATCTTTGTGAGATTAAATGATGTAAAATTCAGGAAAGATTGAATTCCTCTGACAATATTTTATATGTCCTAATTTAACAGTGTTTAAATTTCATTCTTGGAAGCAGATCATGGTTATGTATTCAATAATTCCAACTTATGCTAGAAATTTCATAAAATTTCAAAACTGCAAACACATTCAGGCTGATTTCACTGTTCAGGATGTAAAAGCAAACCTTCATCATTATGATCTTTGGTGGCAAACTTCAAAATCACTTCAAAACAAAACAGGCCATTCTACTATCTTGCAGTTCTCATTTTCTTAGATATTTCAGAGTAACTGAATATAATTATCTCAGTTTTGAAAGTGGGAAAGTGAAGAAATAGGCAAGATAAGGCCCTGTTCTTAAATATTTTTAATTTTAAATAAGAATTTCTAAATCTGCAAACAGACTAAGGAGAATATTTGCTCAGCTGCTTCCTAATGGAAGAGGAGCCCACCTTTCCATGGCATGTTGGTTGCTGTCCAGGAATACCTCCTTTTCTTTCATTGAGTGTAAGCTACTCAAATCATGATGCTGGAAAGTTCAGCAGCTGAAATCGCAGAATTTCACAGCAAATACATTTCCTGACCTCTCTTGTCAATCACACTCAATCCAGTAGGAAGCTGAAATAGGCCTGATTGACACAATATTTATGGTCATATAATTAAGGACTGTGAATACAGATTAATTCTTTCTCACTCATAGGCAGTCACTTACTCAGCCTGCTGACTTCTACAGGTCTCATTTTTAGATACCTAGTGGGTCTCATACCTTGTATAGGAAGTTAAGCAGGTTATCTATCCTTACAGCAGGAGTAAGATGTGACAATACCAAGACAAACTCATCTTATAGACCAAATGCCATATAAGAACCTAGTATGAAAAGAAATGCCTTGTATCACAGAGATGTTAAGTACCTTTAGCCATTATTGTCTATAATGGAAGAGTCAGATGGTCTTCTCTTTTAGAAACAGGTCACATACTTAATTGCTTATATATGGTGCTTTATAACCAATTTTAGGTTCCTAAGTTTTAATAGTTTGCACTGTTCAACTGGAAAAAATCACACTGAAAAGCATATTCAGTACAGAAATGAAGATAAAGGCAGTTTTAACTCTCTGTTGCACATTCAGTGTCCTGGATTATGTTACTACTTTATATTAGTGCTACACATGAGTAACTCTTTGCCAGCCTGGGGATTGTGTCTGTCCTTTTCAGTAGCCAGATATTTACAGACACTTAACAATACACAGAAATCAGCTTAGGAAGTTAAATGAAGAATAATATTTGATCTGAATGAAACTTTTGGGGCACAACATCAGAACTATGCAAAGATTACTAATGGAATGGGTTCACTTTACCGAAGGTGAAAGAAGTACCCACTAAATATTTTCTGTGAAGGCAATAAGTGGGAGAGATATAAATACCTAGCTTTAAAATGTAGTCAGGACATCGCTCTTGCTCAATTTTAATCACTGTGAACAGCCAGGTTTTGATTTCTTACTGATTTAGAGACATCCTAATAACTATTAATTGCATAATGCCACCAGAAGACATGGGTTTGGTATCAGCAGAGATTCACAGTCAAAATTCTTCCTAACGGAGCTCCAGAATCATGTCTTGCACCATTCTAAAGGCCTGCACACTGCTGGCTGCACATTTGTCCTTCAAGTTTTCCTATTTAAGCGTAAACACATGCTGAAGTCTTCCACGCTAGTAGTTCATTCTTAGCACTCAGTGAGATACTGATGGCTAGTTCGTGTTGTCTTGTGTGTAACCATGTTCACTCAATTAAAATTAAACAATCAATGATACTCCCATGACATTTTTTTGGAGGATATACAACATCGATTATGTGGCTTGCCTTTTCATTTGTACAAAGCAATACTTAGAACTTTTCAGATTTAGAGCTGGAGTAAGGTTTCTAGGTAAGACTAACTGACTGTTTCTCTATCCAGCTGGACTGACCTTCAAAACCAAAGTTAGAGAGGGACTCAGTTAATGTATGTCTACAGACTTGTAACTTGATTTTTATATAAGTGCTAAACTAACTCTGTTTAATTGATTTTCCACATTGTACACTGAGAAATAGGATTTTTATGGCTCTTGAATAATTCAGAACTTTGATTCCTAAGGCAAAAAAAATGGGCAAGGAATAAAAGCATAATTATCGTTGCAGCAGAGGTCAAAAGGACAAGCTGGCCATAAGTTCATAATGTGCTTGTGCTCTTGGACTCATTGTGGACTGTGGAATAATACCTTGTTGAAATCTTATTACTTAAGGAAAAAAAAAGAAAAAGAAAAAAAGCACACAGGCAGTTAGCTGCAAAAGAAAAGGAGGAAGTGTTAATTTTTAAGCAAGTTTGACAAAGATTGAGTTTCATATGACAAATACTGTCAGCAAGACAGGATTCTGTCAGTGGAAGAAGTTTAAACATTAACAATTTCTGTCAGGCTGTTGACACAACCACGGCAGACATTTCCCAAGATGCTGAGATGACTGCTGGCATTTGTCAACAATCCTGTCACAGTGACAGCAATAAGACCATGTCTGGAAATGTGACAGTTTTGGCTTTGTGTCCCCCTGAGCATTGGCCCAGGTGTTCAGAGAAAGTGTGGGAAAAACCCGTATTTCTGCATTGTCATTCGAACGCAGAAAAACACAGGAGGAAAATGAGCTGTCACTCCAATTCCCATGATGCCTTGCTGCTTAGCATAACTCTACTCTGTGGCCCAGGGTCCACTGGTCCATACTCTGACAGATAATTAAGAAAGCAGCAGCTTTTTCTAGACGGCTCTTCCTCATGATTTGCATTTTAGCCAGAGGCGACCAGCTATAAAAAAAACATGATGGAAAGATGGTAAGAAGCCAATTAGATGGATGGATGGCTGACTGACAGCTCTCTGGTGTTATTACTCCAGATTTCATTGTATGTAGCCTGGCAGTTTTCAACAAAAACCAACTTTTGCAGGTTTGTAGAACTGTTAAATGAAGGGCTATATATAGAATGCAATGGTTTTGCACAAACCTTTTACATTTTCCTGAAATAACCATTTATTATTTTCATTCTAGTTTAAGCATGATAATTTTTCTTAGTTAATCATAATTTACCTAACTGCATTAAAAAATTCTGGAAGACTATATTATATAACTCTGTCAATACAGGAATGATTAAAAAGTGAGCTGTAAGTTAAACTGTGACACTTTACAGCATCGCAGAGGTGAAGCCAGTTAGAAAGTAATGTTTCTAAGGAACAAGTCTGATTTTTAACATAATTAAATGACACCAATTCATTTGAAAGAATCGAGTATTTGTTTGAAAGAAATACATTATTTGGCAGAATAAGGAGAAAACTGAAATTTCTCATTGTGCTGGGGGAATCTATGTTCAGTAGATGTTTCCTTTCTTCTGGGGATCTTTTTTCAATTTTTTTTTTCTGTTGTTTTTCCCAGAGAGAAAAGATTGTTTTGCACAGGACCTAACAGCTTTAAATATGAAATAGCTTGTAAATTGCTACTTTCCAGCTCATCTGTTCAGCTCCAACAGCTGGTAGCCAATCAGAAATACTCTTCTGTGCTAGTGCCTTGTGGCTGTATCTCACTATAAAATTTAAACATTAGCAGGGCTTTTGTTTCATTTTTGTGTTGTTCGTGGATTTTTATTTTTTTTTTAGTTTATGAATACCAAATTTAACAAAGTGAGGCAATGATTGCAGTTCCAAAGCTGCAACTGCCATCCGATGAGTAATATTCTTTGCCAACATAAAAAGCCTCTCAGCTTTCTTTGGGTTCTGCAAGTCTATTCAATGCTGGCAATTATGTCTTGATGAATGGTTGCTTTTTTATTTTTTTTAACAAAGTTTCCTGTAATCGAGTGCTTTAAGGAATATGACTTTGTGGATGTGAGTCATCTGAATTGTTGGTAGCCTGGGTAACTGAAAATACTACTCCTTCCTTTTTCCTGCTGCAATATAACAAACACAAACCAAGCCCATCGGAATCTACTTGTTCAAACATTGCTACAATTTTAATTTTTTTTTTTTCAGATAAAAAATTAGGAAAAAGATATAAAGCAAATTCACAACATTCTAAAGGCCAGGTTATACTCATCCATGCTAAATAGCAGTCGGGGGGGTTTCTACCGGAACAAAGTGGACCAGTCATATTAATCAAGTAAGTAAATTTATTCTATAGTGAATCACTCAGAGCTTGCAAAACTTTTAGAAGACTAAGAAATCTTATCCCAGTCTTGTCTTCTGTCTTACTTCATTTTTCACTACATCCCCATTTTGAATATTCTAGGAAAAAAAATACAAGCCATGGGCTGCAGGACATGTTATGAACCTCTTGGTGAAAAAACTGTACTTCTAATGACAAATCTTGCAGATCTTTCCAAAAACCAGGTCTGCACTGCAGTGTTATTCATATCTTTTTTATCATCCAGCTACACGAACTCGTTTCCCCCAAAATCTACTATTAAGTTTGCCACAGTAGATGACCCTTAATACATATAGCCTTTCCACCATATCTGAAAGTTTGTACTGCAATTAAGACTTCTCTTTTATCCTGAAAATCCTTAGTCTTAAGACTTTAATTCAGCAGCAATACTCAGCCACCTCCATGCTAGTGATAATCCTAATATACCATGGATTTAGCTCAGAATTATCATTGCTGGCAAGCACTGAATGCAAAACACAACACAATACATAAAAACAGTGGTCCCAAATAAATTTTGCCAGCTGAACTCCTTGAAGGGGAAACATGTTGATTTGTGATGGGACTTGGAAAACTAGTAGAATTCTGAAAAAAAACATTAGTATAAGAATTGTGATGTAGTGCGTAGGAAGTCTTTTATGACTGAGAAAAGTCACATGCTACTTTTGCTGACCTGAATTTAAAACCTTGGAAGAACCCTCCATGAGAAAAATCAGAATGTAGGCTTAAATCCATGTTTATAACGTTTGACAGGAACTTGCCATGTTTCTTCCAAGTAGTGGCTGTTCATGACCATCTCGAAATTGAAATTGCCATTTTCCACTGGGATAGCAAGCACAAATTAGGACAAAATATTTACAAATACACTGAAAAGTCTGCTAATCTTGTATCTTCCAGATCATTTAAATATACCTTTTCCTATTTGATTTACAGCCATGTTGATTTCAAAATATTATCTGTGAATTTGGTCTAATAGATGTTAATGAAAATTCTTGTTATTTAAGCTCAACTTTATTCATTTAGGTCTTCAAAATACTCAAAATGAAAAAATAATGAAACCATCATTTTTAGGGGCACAATATTTTGATGATATGAGAATGTGGGAAAGAGGAAAGGGGATGAGGTTAGTGTAAATTTTTGTTATAACATGTTATAACATAGTTATATATAAATTTTGTTATAACATTAAAATCTAAAATGTGGATTCATTTCAATCACTTCTTTATTTCCAGACAATGTCAGAAAAGCTTATGGATTTTATTTCAAGGTATCTAGGATTGAGTTAACACTGATCCAGAAAACCCACAGTGAAAATTGAGTTGATTTGACTCACCCCTACTACAGAAAGAAATAAGCACTCATGGCATATTTTTTAACTTTTTCATCTGGACACACCTTGAAAGACTGTACAAAGTAAACATCTCACACATTGTTTTCTTGAGCCATTTGTTTTGTTGCTGTTGAGTTTCTGAGGCTGGGAGGACAGGGAATTAACTGTCAACACAATCATTACATGAGGGGTGGAAGAAGGGGTTCCATTAAAACTTCAGTGATGATTTTAGTGTGCCAGGCTGCAGTGATCAGAATTGGAACATGACTATGACACCTGAAATCACTCCTGTTAGAATGATTCAGGGACATTCAGGCTGGAAAACATCTAATCTATGTAGCATATAGTCTAAGCTTGATCCTTCTGATGTCTGGTTGAGAGATCCATCCTCTCCGAAGACTAAGTGTCTTGACACTGCAGTTATTTATCTTTATAAGCTATAGAAGGAAGCTGAATCTCAAGTTTAAAGTAGTCACTCACTTTTTAGGTGGTTCATGTTGGACAAAATGGATTTAGATTGGACTCAGTTCTTTGGTTTTATCCAAGGCTAGAGGCCAGGATATTGCTTGGATCTGAAACAGTGGCTTGGGTGATAAACCACTTCCTTTAAGGAGAATCCACAAATTTCCATATAGATCTTTTGTCTAATAGTCAATTCTATCCAGCTCCCTAGATGAGTAATACTATAAGCCTGGCAATGTTTTAAGCCTGCCTTTCATCGTTCTTCCAATATAAGTTGCTAGATGTGAACTGCTGCTTGATTATTATTACATAATGAAAATTGTTCTTTTTTTTGGCTGTTTGATGCCCTATTTTCTTTACAGCAGTGATGAAAAATCATATATGAGATAAAGGCAGAAGGGACTGAATATAAGAGTTACTTTATTATTCACCACTATTTACTATTTCTAGTGCAATAAAGCACTAATATAACAAAAACACAGACTCCAAATACAACCAGAATACTTTAGGAGAAACATTTTACCCATGATCTTGAAGCCAACAAAAGCATATTTTAATATTAGATGATATGATGTACTGAACATGACAAAACAGCAGGCTCTTCAATCCAAACCAACAGAAACTTGACAGATGAAAACAACTCTTAAAGTGGTGCTTAAAAGCAAAGCATTCTTTGTGTAGAAATACTGCAGCAGGTCTTAGGATTTAACTAAAGACCAATAAAAAAGTCCTTGTATTTCCCTAGTGTCCTAGAGAGCAGGTTCAAAAAGCATAGGGCACAGCAGCAAAAAGTCTGATCACACAGGGATTTGAAACAGAAAAGGAGAATCACAAGTATTCCCTAATTGGAAGGCCAGACAGAACAAGGGTGAGTGTAGCTTTCTAAAATTCAGAAAGAAGAATGAGGAAGATGAGGCATTCACTGAAATGTCAAGATAAAATCGATACAGCATTTTCTGGGAAATCAATGCAGAGAGTGGAAGACATTCAAGATAACAGAGAAGCAAATGCTCTGGAGCAGATGAAAACGCCAACAGTGGCACTGAAAACAGGTGTTGTTTTCATAATTAAAACTCAAGGGAAACCTGCCCAAAGGGAGCCATAATAATGAAATAGGGGGAAAATATACCCAGAGAACAACACCTCATTAGGAGACATAAACTTCACATGTGAACAACGTTGAGTTAAATTGTTTTTCTTAATGGTACTCTGGTGTGAGACAGGTTCAGAGGCTCTGCTTATTTTGCTGCAAGCTGACGATTAATGACTGCAAAGGTTTTCACACAAGTGTGAAAGACAGGACTGGAAAATGAAGATGCAAGTTATGTCTCCAAAGGCGCATTTTGTAAAACCAGTGTCTGGACAGAAATAGGAAAGCCTTTGAGAGGTTAGAAAGCCCTTATAATAACAGGCTGTGGAATGACCCAATTTAGTTATTTTCTGTTTGGTTTCTAGTTAATACTGTTTTCCCCTGTAACCGATGCACACTAAAACCTCAAGAATAAGACCCTGAGGCAATTCTGAAATGATCTACAGTGTATTTTCTCAGAGATAAAAAACATCAGTGACTCCCCTCCCTCTGACTCAGCTTGGTGTTCAGGTACCATGGAGTCAAACATGGTGCAGACAAGCAAAGCGGTGCTGGAAACCCTCAAGGAAATCTAAAATATCTGGGTGATTCCACACTTGTGGTTTCATAACCTTATCCATATCATTCCTCAAATGGGGATGTTTAAAGATGGAGAGAAACTGCTTATGTCTAAGAGTGGTTTGTAGTTCAGAGGAAAACCAGTTTGCTTTGAATAAAACTCTTCTGCTATCAACAGAGTTTTCAGAGAAGTGTAGCATAGGGATTAGGGATAAACACCTGCAGCAGATCTGATGTTCTCCAGTTTCTATGTGCTTAGTAGGCACAGCTGGGATTCAGGAGCTGTTACTACCTGCTGCATGACCTGGAGTACCAAATAGGCCAATAAACCCTCAATTCTGTAAACAAACAAAGCCACTATTCCAGCAAGTTCCTGGGTGGGATACAAATATACACCATAAAGAACATTGTAAATTGTTCAGAAATAAATAAACTTGGCTATTGTCACTATAATGACTTGGAATATTTAGTCAAACAGGCCTGTTCAATGACAGAATGTTTAAAATAAGCAAAATTAAAGTCATACTTCTTAACATAAAGGCTCTGTTTGAAGACTGGGTTCATCATCTGCAAGCAAGAAAATTTAGAAGGGATAAGAATTAATAAAGTTCTTATGTGTGTGTAACATAGGGCAAGTAATGAATAGCAGTGATTTTGTCTCCAAGCACATCACTGAAGAGATCAATACTTTATTGAGTTCAGATCTCTAGATGTTAAAAAAGGATGTTGGAAAACTGAAAAACATGTGGAAAGCTACAGTCAGCACTGAAAATCTTATGCTGGAAAACTTAATGACCTCCAACCTCCATCCTTAGTCTCTAAGAATAAACAGTGATAACCCTGAGTTTAGACTTCACATGCATAGAATATTAGGAATCATAAGACTTCTGTCTCATAGAGAAAAGCTAATGTTACACTGCCTGTATTTAAATTCAGGCAAACTGACATTAAAAAAGCCATTTATTTTTTTATGTTCAGGGTGATGAATAAGAAGAAAAATAACCTGCACAATGATATGACCATTTATGGAACTTCATCAAGACCTATATTAGGCATCATAACAATTGGATATTGCTATAAAATTTACATCTTCACTTTGTACAATTAAGCTAGAAGAGATAAGGCCTTCCTGTGATCTCAAATCATCTCTATACCAAAGATCTTTTCTGAAGGTGGTGTATGGCAACATAGCGTTTCTCTTGCGTATGGAATTACAGAGGTAAAGTGTCTCAGTACACATTGCTCTGCCAGGTTTAACAAAATTCACTTTATTTTGGGGGCAGTGTGCAAATATGAAACACGATTGAGCAATGCCCCATGAATTCAAGGGGGACACGTAATCTTTTGCAATTAAAGTTGCACAGGGAATATGGGTAGGTGAAATAGTAATTATCAAATTGGAGCCTTGCCAGAAAAGTGGGACAACCTTGTTGTCTTTATTTGGTATCTCAAACTTTTCTAATTCAAGAAGAAATCCTCAGGATGTCCCTCCAGAGGCCTTATGCACCATCCTCATTCTAGGGACAGCTTTGCAAGTTTATACATTTAGGACTGCTGCCTGAAACACTACAACTCAGCGGCCAGAAAAGAACCTAAATTCAGCTATTCCCAGCAGTGCAGTAGCTATTGCCCAGCCAGAACTGAGGGCCCATTTCCAGAAAGCAAGATGAGTTATGTACCTTAGGATCTTTTTAGTCTGAATAATTTTTTGCCAACTAACATGAAAAGCCAACAAAAACAATGTGTTTTACATAATGACTTCTGTGCAGCCCTGTTTAAAATATTACTGTGAACCTGGAGATCTTTGCTGGAATTTTTTCTGGAATTCCGTCATGGACAACCAAGTCATTGGGTGGCAACTTTTCTGCACTGAGGTCTAACCTTGACAGGAGGTGGAGGTAGATGGTCCCATCCTAGCCTGTGGCTGGAAGAGCTGTTGGTATAACCAGTTCTTCATGTTGAGAGGAGCACAGATCCCAGGTTTCGTCTATTCTGCACGAGCCCTCCTACCTGTAGGTGACAGCTAAAAGTGAACTTCTACCAACATTGCTCTTCTCTTTGGTTTTAAGTGGAAAAGGACAGCTGTGCTTTCTTGGGCATCTCAACACTGCCAGTCAAGGCATTCCTGTGGGATTACTTCCCTTTTAGATGTGCCAGCCCTGTGGGTCCTGAACAACACACAGATGTGGCATCAATAGCAGAAATCTCTTCAGGCAAAAATGATTTGGACTGTTTTACATCCCTCTTTTGGTATTATGGACATACATTTTACCATAAAGGAAATATCTGTATTTGGGTCCCTTCAGCTGCAGCTGTTCTAGTAAAAGCCCAGCCAGGACCTGGTTCAATCATTACCAAGTGGTAAACTGTACTGTTAATTGCTGGAAGATTCCTGGACTCAGTTTGGTTTTGACCCAGGCCAGCCAGCAACAACCACATAGTCTCTGGTGATTTGCACATAAGGATCATGCCTAGTAGGAAATCCATGTGTAGTTATAGGTTGTGGAGGATAAGAAAGTTGATCTATGTAGATGTGAATTCTTGGATCAGGATAAAGTTTATATATCAGGGAAAAGTACTTGTCTTATGGTAATAGAATTATAGTGTAGCAATTAATTGTTATTAGATTAAATTACTAGAATAATCATAGAATAGAATCATAGAATCATTAGGGTTGGAAAGGACCTTAAGATCATCTAGTTCCAACCCCCCTGCCGTGGGCAGGGACACCACACACTAAACCATATCACCCAAGGCTTCGTCCAACCTGGTCTTGAATACTGACAGGGATGGAGCATTCACAACCTCCCTGGGCAACCCATTCCAGTGCCTCACCAGCCTAACAGGAAAGAATTTCCTTCTTATATCCAACCTAAACTTCCCCTGTTTAAGTTTTAACCCGTTACCCCTTGTCCTATCACTACAGTCCCTAATGAAGAGTCCCTCTCCAGCATCCCTATAGGTCCCCTTCAGATACTGGAAGGCTGCTATGAGGTCTCCACACAGCCTTCTCTCCTTCAGGCTGAACACCCTCAACTTTCTCAGCCTGTCTTCATACGGGAGGTGCTCCAGTCCCCTGATCATCCTTGTGGCCCTTCTCTGGACTTGTTCCAACAGTTCCATGTCAGAACTAATAAATAAGTTAAACTAATAAAAGGTTAAACTTATTTTATTACTGTTATAGTCAGACCAAATGTCCCCATAGTTTGGAAGCATGCGTAGTGACCGGTGAAAGAGTCGTGAGAAAGACAGCAAGAACAGGGCTGGTACAGGCAGGTATTTCCCCAGTATATACTCCAGACTCCACCAGCTGATGTCCTGGGGCATTCTTGGGCCAGTGGCTGTGCTTAGGTATTAAAAATCCTTCCTTGCTTCTGGGGTCAGAGAACTGCAGAGTCATTTAGCTTCTGGAAATTTGCTTGTCCATGAAATAACATTTAATTGGCTGAATTAGCAGCCAAGTACTATGTGATAGACAAGCAGTACTTTAGATGTGGAGAAAGCAGAGAAGGGAGATACGCTTCAATCCAACAAGAATGTGATGTGATGAGGATACATTTCTCTTGCATGATCATGAATCAGCATTGGAGATTGTGTTATTGATGTGCACACAATAAAAAGCAACTTTTGTTTGAGGAAGCTTAAAATAAGTAACAGTAATAAGAAGAATAACACAAGTGAGCAAATAATATTCTTTTCCATTTTACAGGCAGGGATCAGAAGCAGAGAGAGATTAATTATTTTTCCCAGTCTGAACAAGAGCAGTGTGTCCTGACTGGGAATTTCTCTCCTCTGCTTTCACCCTAAGATTATCCTTAATCATATTTGTAATATTCAGACTGCTTCATATATTGACCACTGGCACACAATAATTTCTAAGGACCCCTGCAAGTATAACCTTTCTCCTAATGTCTGACTGGGCAGAGGGACAGAAGGTACATCGGAATGTATAGGAAGGATTTAAAAAATCATAGAATGAGGAGAGCTATTTTAAAGCATTTTAAAGCTTAGGAGAACAAAATATATTTGCAAATGCATATTAACAACAAAATGCAACGACAGCAAATCCCCTGAATCAGTCATCATATCCTTATTTTAACAGACCTACCAAAACTCCTAATTAAGGTCTCCCTTAGGACTCTTGTTTCCTATCTCATTATCCTGATAAAGTGGACACCAATGAATCTCTTAATGAGGATTAAACTGTAGGCTTTAGTTGAATTTGCATGTCATATTTGCTATTGATGAGACTGTCCTGAAATATGCCACATATACTTGCCAGTTTCTAGATCAGAATTCAAAATACCGTATTAAAATATCTGGTAATAGACTTTCACTGATTTGCCTAGCAATTACCCCAAAATAGGATAAAAATTGTTTCAATAAATACAGCATTTTCACATCCCCAGTCCAACAGTGTGTGTCATATTGCTATGTATCTGGCTTAAAAGGGACAGCTGCTCCAGGGATCTGGAAACACTCTCTTTAGTTTTTAACAGAAGGAAAAACTGAAACGGAAACAGATGTTTGTGACTGTCTCACGCGTGAGATAAGGCCTTTGGAGACTTTTTTTTTCCCAGCAGCAAGTGTTTAAAGTCTCATCTTCCTTAAAGGAATTTTGATTTCATTCCTGACCCAAGAAATATGCTTTGTGTAAATTCATACGACAGAGTTTCTTGCTGATGGTTTTAGTCAACACTGTGGCTGGGTCATTAGGTTGTTCTAAAACTTGGTTACTGCCTGCGCTTACCAGAGAGATGATTCACTGCCAGGAGGAAACTTGCTTTTCTGCACATCCTCCATTGCTTTGCTGTTAGATGTAAGGTAGCACCACTAAAGTGTTCGCACAAAGGCCAGAATCCTCTAGGTCCTGTGAGAGGGAAAATTTACCTGCTAGAAATCGGACAGAAAAGGTTTGCTCAGCATTCCTAAAATTTGTAAGTCCTGAATTAGTGTTTCAATTTATCCAGAGTGCTCAACAGACCTTAATTAGCACCCTCTAAATGAAATTTATTTCTGTCTTGCAGAGATCTTCTGTGAACTGGGAAGCTCATTTCTTTCTGAGGACTTCCTTGCTTTTCATCATACACAAAGATGAACACTGTCACTGCCACCATGCTTGCTCAGACTTATTTCTCGTCTTCCTGCATTAATGTATTCATTGACACCTGACAGCAGATTGCTGAGACAATCTAACCTTCTGAAGAGATGCCAAATATTTCCCTCATATATAGTGGGAAATGCACACACACAGGTATGTATCTTTGTTAGTATGCAAATTTGGAGACACTTTTGAGTTAATGTTTCATCTAGGACTTGATACTTTGGTTGAATCTTGATGCCTAGGTTATCCAAACTCTTTTACATCTGTACTAGATTTTGTGTTTACAGAAACTCTGCTTGATAAAAACCATGAAAATTTTAGATTTTGTGGTATCAGAGAAAAATCTTGGAAATACTACAAGCACACCTCAGAGTTCAGAAACTAAGATGAAAAAATCCCAGTAATTACTGTAAATTTACAGATCTTATTTACGATACTCTTGGGGATGCATGCATGCATGTGGCCTGGCACACAGGTTTTTTAATGGTTGGGAGGCAAAGTTAATTAATAAGTAATTTCCATCACTTCTACATGTCATCATCTACCAAGTCTGAGCTGTGAATCACATCTGTGAATGCTCTTGTTATGGAGATAAGATCACTGTTCCTAGTTAGGTTCAGGTAGGAAATACAACACAAACTGTAACCCCAAAAATAACAGTGAGCCACTTGAAAGCAAATCACAGATGTCAGGCAAAGCCAGAGGAAATACACAGGAAGACTACAGTCTTAGAGTCAGTATTTCCCAACTTTGGCATTGTTTTGGCACTGATGTCAGAGTGGGTTTTTTTATTTAAAAAAATGCTTCTTTTGCCCATCCAACAGCAGCAGCTATGACCAGAAGTCTGCTCTCTATCTCTGTGATGCCAAACCAGTTTTCATCTCACAGCAGGGCTTTCTGTCCAGAAAGGTTCCACCCTGCATAAGAGTAGTGGGGGCTATAGATGATGCCCAGTTTTAGTCATCTTCCAGGCAGCTCTTAGAGGCATTTTCAAAGCTGTGCTCAGTATCTTGTTTGAAAGTAGGGTTACAGACAACAGCTGGAGCTTAATGCCGTAACAAGCATTTTCTTCTTCCCATTTCACTGTAAGAGAGGTCACATTCATTTGGTAAGGAATAAATGTTGGGGATTTTTTTTTTTTTTAAGTAAAAATTAATACATTGGGAAATACCTGTTCACTGTTTGCAACAGTGAGGTGGATCAAATGAAACAATGGGTCAGAGACTGAAAAAAAATTACAGGCAGCATCTCATCATATGCACAAACATGCATCCATGGATTTCCTTGTTTCTACTGCTGAAACTTTATATGCGTTCAAGTGTTGCCTATACAGCTTTGCAGTTAAGTTGTTCATTGAGTTAGATACAAAGCCTGATTTCAGGTTTGGGAAATCCCTGAGCTGTAAGGTATTGTAGGCTGGAAGCCATTTCTGAAGAAATACTGATTTATGCTTTTCCATACACATTATTTTTTTGGCTCCTACTGGAGATAGGATACGGGTCTGATCCAGTACTATGCTTTTCTGTTCTTAAATACCAAAATGTTTCACTTGGCATTGCAACGTAACATTTTTTCTTCCCCGTCCTAATCTCCCAAGTCATAGTTTTTTACACAAAATTAAAAAAAAAAACAGGAAGGAAAAAACCTCACAATTTCTTTCTTTCTTTCTGGTTCAAGCTGAATTTTCTTCTGATTTTCTTTTTCAACATTAAATTGAAAAATGTGTTATCTGCAGTCAAAGCTAAGATTTGCTTTACTTGGTTTTGTCAGTAAATCATTTGGATTTGAATTTACACAGGTTTGCATAATGACAGTCTGTTGTGTTTCTTAACTTGGGAATTCAGGATCGTGGAGGAACCCTACTGTTTACCACGTTCAATGAAAAATCAATTTTAAATTCATTTCAATGAGTTCTGTTTCTTCACTTCCCTGTAGATGAATACACCTCATATTATATGGTACACTGGTTAAACCTGCCAACCTAACTCCTGGATAACAGCTGAAATTAGCTTTCATAGATGTAGCAGGATCCCTGATTACAGGTAAAAGCAGATTTTCCCGGTTTACTTCAGAAACTGGACAGAATTTAACACTGGTTAAAGCTAAATAACCTCTCTGTACCCCAGAGACCATACTTCTGCACATGAGACGTCACAACTGACAGTCCTGAGATGTGTTTATCTGGGGACAGTGATAGAGAAATTATTTTAAGTGAATGGCTTGACAGCTTGGAGTTTGAGTCTGCCCTTGGCATAATATAAACTGAACTTTCTAATAGGGTACTTTGCAAAGCTTGTGTCTATATGAAAACATTCCCTGTGAATCTGCTATAAAAGTACAATATTCTGAAATCCAAGCATCAATAATTGAGGATTTCATTGCACTGATTAAAATTTGAATAACTTCTTAGTTTAGCAAGACCTACCATACGCATGATATTCTAGCCCTTTCACTTTTGGCTATGGCTGTAACAGTTTAATTCAGGTGTGATCCCTCTCCACAGGGAATCTCCAGAATCATCAGCCAAATTTCCACATGACCGCAAATGGTTGATGAGATTAACAGCAGTGTTAAAATGCCCAAACTAAAAAAAAAACAAACATGAGATTTAAGCATTTAGATGCTTCAAAAAAAACTTAATCTTGCTCTAGTCAATCCACTGAGAGGTGCAGTATGCTTGTCTGTCACCTCTGCTTGACAGCTTTTGTGCAAATAGGACCCAATTGTCAATGGTCACTGTCATTGTACCTGACATCTTCCTCCTGAACAGTTTTGCACTAGCAGGACTGAGGTGTCTGAAGTTAATGTGCAATCAGCCTATTGATGTCAAGGAATTTTTAGTCACAGCACTTTAGTCAGTAAAGCATGCTTTTGAGTTACAGGATGACACTAGGAAATTAGTTGGATGAGCTCGTTCCCACCTTACATTGCAGGAAGTAATTTACAGCAGTACTTACTGCAGTTGGGTTTGGTTTGGTTACATTGCCATCACTTATGCACTATGTATGTCTAAACCTGAGCTAGACCTTTTCAACCCTATTTAAATCCATCTTAGAAAGATCAGAACAGCCAAGGTGGATACTCTTTTGTAAAGGGGTTTGAGAGATACATGCTCCACAAGAGCGTATTTGTCTCCTTTTAAAGATTGTCTCAGAAATAGACCCCTTCAGTTAGCAGTGATGAATGCTGCCCTGAATATCTTTACTTGTTTTCTGCATTTACCTAATACTCAGATCTAAAAGTCAAAGATGGGCCAAGATCAGGGCCTACTCTATATTATTTAATGACAAGAATCAATGCAAAGTACCTGAATACTCCAGCTTCACTTTGAACAAAGATTTTCAAGTACTCACTGAAAAAAAAAAAAACCTTTATAAATTATTTACACAAATTAAGATTATGGTATAATGACAATGATAACGTCTATATGACAGAGAGAACCAATATCAGATGCATATCATACCTGTAACAATAAATTATAGAGCACTAGATGTGTTTCCAAAGAAGTCACATTTTATTGGGGGTTAGTCTCTGTGCAATTACATCTCTTACCTTTATAAGAAGAGAAAACACTTCATAAAATAATTAAGAGGAGCAGAAGCTGCTGTTTCCATTCCTGCTGGTATCTAGTAAGCCATGTGTAGAGCTAGGAGCTCCCAGCCACCTGTTTACCAGTTTGACAAAGCACATGATACTTGCTAAAGAGACCAAGTTACTACTGCATACTTTAGTACTGGAGGAAAATCTGTCTCTGATAGTTTTGGACAACTTGTTACATCCCATTCCAAAATCTGTCAAGCATATAATGACAGCTAGGACACAGAGGAATACTTCTCCAGTTCAAGAACAAGAAGGCCCACAAGGAAAATTTGCTGATTTGCTAAACCCTTTACATTCCCAGATACAGCTGTAGGATACTGAGCTTATTACTGTTAACTATCACAAATACCAGGACATTTTCCTCTATAGGTTATTGAGCCAGGCAGCTTTTATCTGAACAGTTCCCCTGCAACTTGGACACTGCCAATAGAGTAATCCTGAAATCTTGTATTGACAGATGGAGCTGCATTTGGACTCATCCAAATGCAAGTTGCCTAAAGGTTTCAGTAGAACATCTTTCACAGGAGATTTCAACCCAAAGAGATAACCACTTACGTTTGCTATCAGTGCACTGACACATCTTACCTTAGAAAAGCAAGTAATGTAGTTTTGTGTGTATGTTTATTAGGGTAAGCAGTAGCAGCAAAGATAGCCAATCCTAGAGAGATACCCATGCTGGTGTTGCAATTAAAAAGTTATATACTTTTCAATGAGAAAGCATACACAAGGGAAGATTGATTACCTTTTGCTCAATTTTTGCAGTAGAGGTAGAGATACAGTGATGTAGACTTTAGTACCAGATGCTTATGTACTATCAGAGGCTTTTGTAAACTCATATAACTTATGTTAAAACACTGCATCTTTATTTTAAGCTCATATGGGTAGATGAAGATTACTGTGATGATGTCTGAAATTACATGTCATATGAAACTGTACAGGTAACCTAAGTGACTTCCACAATCATGCTGGGTAGGAATCATGCAAGAACACAGTCTGCAACCAGACCATTTCAACCCTATCTCTACACCTGTCCTGCCAGAAATTTCCCTCCTGCAGTGTACCTGGAAACATGCAGAAATGACAGCTATTTCACTTGGAAAAACTCAATTCAACACAGTTACAGTAAGCAAAACTTTTACCCTCCTCCCCAAGATTGTCTAGAATAGATGTTCTTACGCTGTTTTCCTTTGGGAATAAAATCCTGCCTCTATCCTGCAGGTATCCTTTCTCTCTTTGTAGTAGCATAGTCACTGGGATCAAATTTAAAATGTTCAAAACCCCAAAGTCCTCAAAAGGTAGTGTGAGACTACACTTCATACAAAAGCAAGTAAGTAAGCTTTGACTTATTTCAGAAGTGGCATGTTTCTTCACTCTCAGTAAAAGTTAGTTGTACAGGAGAGGTGGCAGTGTGGCTAAAATACAGGGTTATAAAAATTCCAGTTCTTTTTCTGGCTCTGCTGCAGAACTGCAACCAGACTCGCCTTGTCCCAAACTACCCACCTGTAATTTAGGTATCCATTCTGACTAGCTATGGCTCACTAGATGATGAGCAGAGAGAATAAAAAAACCTGAGAGGATATTTATCAGTATGATTATTATATAAATTGATAAACACATGCTTATTAATAATCATAGGTTTATTAATAAATGATGTTTTCTAATAAACACATTTGTATGTAGGTCAGATGTTACAACCTTTGAGTTCCCCCTATCTCTATTTACAGCAGAAGGTGTCTAGATGCCCAGTTTAGGCTTTATTCCTAGCCTTACAGTGGATAGATTTCAATGTGACTAATCACACCTTTCTAGAAGTGTGCAGTGACTACAATATTAATTCCTCACCTCCTAAGAGCACTTTACACACACTTTGACAGAGGTGAATCACGAGAAAGAGCCACTATATTTCTTGCAGCCTATCCACTCACCTAAAATATTAAAACCCTATCAAACAAACTTGTTTTCACTTGTTTCTGTTGCTAAAAGGCATAACTTCCCAGGCCCTGTGTGAACTGTACCACTGGAGCACTAGGTGGCAATGTTGTTACAAAGAAAGCTCCTACAAGCTCCGTAAGCCCCCGCTGCTGTGTACCACCAGAGATCCCAGGCAATGCAGACGCGCAGAGAGCTGCCACCGCTTCTTCAGTGGTTGCGTGGCATCATTTTGATTGTCCTCCTGTACTGGGCACTGGTGAGGCCGCACCACGAATCCGGTGCTCAGCTCTGGGACCCTGCTACAAGAAAGACATTGAGGTGCTGGAACATGTCCAGAGAAGGGTGGTGAAGCTGGTGAAGGGTCTGGAGCACAAGTCTGATGAGGCGTGGCAGGGGGAACTGGGGCTGTTTAGCCTGGAGAAAAGGAGGCTTGGGGGGGAACTTACTGCTCTCTACAATTACCTGAAAGGAGGTTGTAGTGAAGTGGGGTTGGTCTCCCAGGTAGCAAGTGACAGGGCAACAGGAAATGGCCTTAAGTTGTGCCAGGGGAGGTTTAGATTGGATACTGGGGAAAATTTCTTCACAAGAAGGGTTGTCAAGCATCGGAACAGGCTGCCCAGGGACACGGTTGAGTCACCATCACTGGAGATACTTAAAAGATGTATAGTGCTTACGGACATGGTTTAGTGTTGGACTTGGCAGTGTGAGGTTAACGTTTGGACTTGATCTTGGAGGTCTTTTCCAACCTAAATGACTCTATGATTCTATGGCTTTGGTTGCCCAAGCTTGCTCTGAGTGAAAAGCTGTTGGTTGGTTTGTTATTATTTTCAGTAAAAAGCAAACAAAAATGATGACCTGACATTTAGCACAAATTTGTTTTTTTCCCGTAAAATTTCCAGTGGTCTGGGGCATATTGAATAAGACATACAGGAATGAGCTGACAGTCCAACCAGGGTGGGGTTCAGCCATCTGACATGCAGAGGTAAGAACTGAAGACTGATCTTAATAAAATGGGTGGGTTCATTAAAAGAAAATGGTTCTTTCAGAAAGAAAAGAACCAGTGCCAAGCAGCTAGCAGTTCAGTCTGTCTTTATTCAGCTCCAGACAACTAATCAGTATTATCAGGTCATGATTCTGAAAGGCCTTTGCACACTCTATTTATTTTAATACACTTCAACACATATCACTTACTGTTATCCTAAACTGTGTGAATTACATCAACAGTAACAGGATAAGGAACAGTTATGGCCTGAGTTTATTCCATCATTACAGGAACCTCAGGTTTTAATTTATTTTTTAAGAAAACACTACACCCTGTTGATAGCCGCTCTTGTGGCTGAAAGCAGAAATGTTCACAGTGCAGGAAAACCCTCCCCACATCCCAGGGAAGGGGAGTGGGCTGCACTATCTTACAGGGCTCCTTCCAGCTCCACATTTCCATCTTAGAAGAGTTGAATCCCACAGTAGGTATTGAACTAAGCCATGGTGTAAGGACCTGGAACTACACTGGAGTCACTAAATGGTCATTATAGTCCCTTATGCGGCTTCTTAGTAACGCACAGTAATTGTCTGCTGTGGTGCTCAGGAGCATCCAAAGATGTGTCAGTGTTAGGGACAAAGGTCTAAAGAACCCACCTACCTTTTTGCTCTATCTGGTGCCTTTGCTGTTGATTGTGGGCAATATTATGTCAGAGTTACTTATTCTATCAGCTTTAGTTATCAACGAAGTGGATCAGGTTTACTCCATATCTTACATGGAGGTCATCTGCCAGGTCAATTTCTAGAAGAGATTCTCACAGTGGGTTTCCTCAGAGTATTAATTATACTGCAAAACCACAGCAATATTGCAAAAGAATGAGGTACAGTTTTATCCCACTGGAAGAACAAGAGGAAATTACAGGTCTTACAGTGTATACTAAGAAGACATTAGAATTAATGTCTGGATTTGTTTGGGTGGGGAGGAAAAGATTAATCTTCATTATTTTCATCCTAAAATGACTTTTAAGTCTTATGTAGTTTATATGTAAGTCCAAGTAAAAATATAATAAAATTAATGGATGTACATCCATGGACTTCAAGGAATTTTGCATGACTATGTGTACACAAATGTGTGAGGTTGCTTCATGCGCTTATACTTGAAATGCTACATGCAGACTTTAAGTATTTTCAGTGGGAAAAAAAAGTAAGTAAGGTTGCTGCTCCAAAAGGCAACTACATTTTACTTTGGAAACGTCTCATTTATACATGTATTTTTAAATGAAAATGATATTAGAATTTTTTCCACAAAGATGGAAATTTACCTACTTTGGGTTGAATTGTTTTTCTTTTTGAAATTGCTCATAGGTCCTGATTTCACAAATGATATAAACTTGTCAAGAGGTGAGCTGCCCTAAAAGGTCTCCAGCTTTTTTTGTCTTTTCTGATCCCTTTTCCTTCCCCTTTCCAGTACTTGCACTCTTCTGCAGGGACAGGACTGTTTGCATATAGTTTTTTTTTGGCTCGGATAAATCCATGTTCTGGTGACCAGGAAAGATAGTGTGATTGGAGGTGGGGAGCAGAGAAACATGCATTTATTTGGGCTTCAGCAGGCAGTAAAACCACTTTCTTTATGCTGCAAAATTCTTTTTGCTGGATTTAATTCTTAAGTCTTTCAGTGTTCTTAAAAAAAAAAGAAAAAAGAAAAAGAAATTCCAAAGAAATTCCAAAAAGTAGTTACTAGACCTAAAGAATTCTGTGGGTTTCGATTTTGTTTGTTTGTTTCCTTGATGTGCCATTCCAGGGTGGGGAGGGAGAAAAGGAAAGGTTTTATTAATACCATGAAAAGAGCAGATTTTTTTTCTCACCCAGAGCCATCCATTTAGTATGGAATAAAAAGAAATGGATGAAATGAGGGATTTTTGCTGGGTTTAGCCATGTGATCATACACAGACTTTGACAGCACAGCGAAGTTGTGCTGTTATCTGAGGAAAAATCAGAAGCAGCTAAAAGATGGAAAGTTTAAAGAAGTGAAAAGATGTGCATTTCTGGCCTTATTCATGTCTCATTAGCTTCTGGCACAGTAAATTGCCTAGACCAGCAAAAACACTTATTCTTTCTCTTTTTTAATGCAAATCCGGGGAACAAATTGTAATGTCAGTGAAAAAAAAAAAAAAAAGAAAAAAAAGTGATGCCCAAAGAATAGACAGGACTAAACATTTTCAGAAACATCAGATAAGGCAAATAAGAGTATGTGTCCACCATCCCCCTTTCCAAACAGATTTATCTCCCCATAATTCCCTTTTAAGACAACTTATTGACAAGCTTTCAGAAGCATATTCTTTCCATTAGATTCTCCATATTTCTCTACTCAGTCAATATATTAGAAATAAAAAAGTCCCCCTTCTCAGGGCAGGGATGTGAGAAAGGCTACAAAGGAATTAATTCAACACATACTGAAATCAGTAGGGTTTGGATGATCCCTTTTTCTTGAAACGTGCCCTAGTGTGAACTTCCAAAGGTTGTTGGATGCTGAAATATGTGCCTGAAAAATTCAAGACTTTTTGAAGCCTCCCTATGCTTCCAGGCACCAGAATGTCTCTGATCCAGTCCCAAGGATCATGGTGAAGTGACAGCCAAATAAATATCCCAGCAACCTCCAAAACTTCCTTATTATTTCTAAAATGCATGACTAACAAACTTTCAGATGAAGAAAGTATGGAAAGGCAATGCCCTCTCTCCTTACTTGTGGACTGGCTCATGAGACACCATGACTCAAGAGGCGCCTTTTAAAGCCCAGCAGGCTCAGAGAGCTTCTTTTGTATAGTCCATTTGTGATTCCTGTGTGATTTACCTCTTAATTCTTAACTGAATTCCCTAGGAAGAACCTCAATGGAGAAATTTAAGTTAGAAAACAGGCACATGAGCCCAGTCAGAAATCCTGGGGCTGGCTAAGTCAAGCAGAATACTAGACTGGGTGGAATAATCCTGAAAAATGCCAGCCCCTCTGGAAAGTCTTTAGCTGGAATGTGAGAGGTTTTTATTTTTCTCTTGACTTTTTAAAAAACAACTCCACACACACACCTTTGCATCATCTTCCCATTAATAATTTTCTCCCCAAAATATTTAATGAAATGCTTTGGTAGACAGTGGTGCCTACTAAAACCCATGACCAGAAAAATGTTTTCAGTTATTAAAACTACCTTTAGGAATCTCTCTATCACCATTGCAACGCAGATGCTTAAAAATGCATATATGGAGTTGAAAAACCCCAAACCCTCTTTCTTTCCTCTTTAATGACATTTTCTCTTTTTTTTTTTGTTGAAATGCTAGTTCATGAAAGCTTTTAAATGCATTTGTGTCTGAACTGGAACAGTGGCATGGGGACCTTCAGGTTGCACCTAGAGCTGTCTGGTGGGAAGGAACATGTAGGGAACTAAACTTTGGTGCTCTGCTATGTGATATGGTGCCTAAATTAAATGTGTGTAGGAAGGAGAAAATGAAGGGTGGTCTAAATACAGCTCTTTGCAATGAAAGATAACCCACCCCCAGGCCCTTACAATCACAGAAGAAATTAGATGAGGAAGAGGAAAACCAGCAATGCAGATTAAGGTGCTTGCAACTATCCTATGGAAATTGCATGCTAAAAGTTGTTGAGTTGTCCTTAAATGTCTTCAGTTGAAGTGTGGTAATAAAAACAGGTGCTTTTATGGTTACCCCACTAAGCACTTTTTTCTTACATGCCTGCCCTGAAAGCTGTTTCAGTATTAACTTGCACCTGAAGTAGCCAATGATGTTAGTGCTGGTTGGGTGCCAATACCCCCAGACTGGAAGTGTTTCATACCTCTACACAAACTGCATAATGAATGGGGGGCAAAGGAGCTGTCAGTGCTCTGGCATCCAGGGCAAACTTATTTCAAGCAAGCAGATGAAATTAACTATCTGGATCATTAATTTATAGTTTCATTATGGAGTTCCATTTATTGTAATTCCATTCTCAGGCAGGTAAAGGGATATGTGACTATGAAAGTCACTGTTCTTGCTGCCTATTTCACCAAAGACAGTGCTTTCAGGCTGACCTTGGCCTCCATTAAGCCCATTGTGTTTGTTGTAACTGCTAAGGCAAAATTTGGCTGCAAGAAAGATGTTAATTCTGGCACAATAACTCAGGAAGCTTTTGTACCACAGCGTAGCATAAAAGATTAATCAGATTAAGAAAAAATAAGTAACTCTGTTTTAATGGTGATGTGCAGTCTTTCAAAGAAGCAGCTACACACACCATGACTTTCCCCAGACTCATTAAAGCAAAACCCTTAGTCTTCCTGCCCCTTTCAAAACCACAAATTCTGCTAGCAGTACATGCCAAGTTGATTTAAAGTGGTTGCTCAATGAAAAGGAAGTATTGACTCTAAATTTCAGTGCTTTGCAATGTTCTGAAGCAAACTGTTATCTGCTTTCATGGACAAGATGAGACTTTTCACCCTTCTGATTTGGATTGTCAAGTTTTTTATTACTGGTATTATAGGATAATAACCCTTTGGTTTCTTTTTTGGTCTGGTTGAGTATTTTTCTCCTTTTTATTTAAAGGAATAACTGCTCGCTTCAAACAGAACTTGCTTGACATCCTTTAGAGTTTCTGTCCCACCTGTGCACCAGTTTAAGTCATATTTAATTCAGTAATGAGGCTTACCCAGTCCTGAACAAGGAATAGAAGACTAAGCCGTTCATTCTTCGGGTACTCAAGTTTCCCATTGAAGCATTGAATGCTGGACACAGCCCTCTACACCAAACATATGTCAATACACAGATGGTCACAACAGCAGCATTTTCCCACAGACATTCACTTGATATTTTTAAGAAAATCCTCTTCCATTTGTCCTCAGACCTGTTGTTCACCCAAGTATTCCAGTCAATTTAACCTGCAGGCAGAAATTTTTCCCTGAGGAAGACACACAGATACAACAGCAAAAGGAATAATAACAAAAATAATAATAATAAAAAAATAAACTAGAAAGAAAATTAGTGAGACAGGTGGATAGATGGACTGATAGCTTGATATATGCAGAAATAGTTTGCTTGGAGCGAATTCAGGAGGATGTTCAGAAAACACAGATTATAGCTTGTAAATGGGAAGAGTTCAAAGTGGGAACCTAGTATTCTAAGACAGGCTTGTGTAGGCTGGAAAACAAATGTGTGTGTGACACTTTAAGGTGTTTTTTTTTAAAAAAAAAAACAACAGAAAAAAACATCCTTTATCCCTCTTAATTAATTAAGGATTTTAGCTGGAATGTAAATATAGATAAGATTGAATAACAGGAACATCAACAGAAGGATGAAACACCCTCTGCAGGTATCTGCCTCCACAGACCATAGAAGAAAATACAGATGACTAACTGGGATGAAGAATTATCTTTTACAAGACCCAAGTAAAACACTACCAAATCAACTAGTTGAGGACAGCTTCATCAGTCTTGTGATTCTGCAATTCACTGCAGGGTGTAAAGCCCTCTCTGGAAAGAAAACTACTTGTGTTACTGGAGTCTCATGGAAGTGTGAAGGAGAGCACAGGGGCAGAGATGAGAGACAATTTCAAATTAGGGTAACTCTCCTTCGAATGGTGTCAAGAGGGTCTTTTGGCCTGAAGAAACAAAAATAAAAAGGCATGATTGTGTTGTATAGAAACTAGAGCACTTCAGTAACATCTGGCTGTGGCTGAGCCTTTGCCATGATAAATACTGCTGCAGTAATACGTAGAGAACTTAGAGTAGGACATGATTCATTCATTTAACTTCATTGACCTCCAGTACACAGAGCAGTCCAATGGTCCTGTTTCACATACTGTTCTGTAGATATATATACACACACCAGAGAGTAACAACACAGAAAAGACTATCTCCTCAAAGATTTCAACAGCTAAATAACTCTTTTCCTTCTCTGTCACACTTGGGAGGTTCATAGAAACTGTTAGACCTTTGCTTGACACAGTTTTATCGGGCCTAAATGAGAACTGGCAGAAAGACAGATACTGGTGCAAGATATATAAGGACTTATTTAGCCATATCTTTTGGTGGCTTATTCAACTGATTAATCTATTCAACAACAGATTATAGAATCATAGAGTAGTTAGGGTTAGAATGGACCTTAAGATCATCAAGTTCCAATCCCCCCACCACGGGCAGGGACACCTCACACTAAACCATGCCACCCAAGGCTTTGTCTAACCTGGCCTTGAACACCGCCAGCGATGGAGCATTCACAACCTATCTGGGCAACCCATTCCAGTGCCTCACCACCCTAACAGGAAAGAATTTCTTCCTTATATCCAATCTATCAGTCAATTGCTGAGGTGAGCAGCTCGAGAGAGCACACCTTCAACACCGGAGAGGGGAAGAGATCAGGGTCCAGGAGCCTCAACGCAGAGGGACAAGAGCCACCGAGGGAGCCTCAAGTCCTCGACAGGACCTGCCCAGGAGCCGGCAGCTCAGCTGACGAGAGCGAGCAGCTGACTCACAGGGGGCGGAGCCAGGAGCAGCGGCACCATCCGTGGCTGGGTGAAAACCTGCCCCAGGGAGCGCGGCGAGGGAGTTTGTGCGGCAGTTCGAGCGGGATGGTGAGCGCTCCCCTGAGGAACAGGGCCTGGTCTGCGAGCTCTGCTCTGGCTGCCCCGGCGGTGCCCAGCGTAGGCACCCAGACAGAGCCGATGAGAGGGGAGGCTGCAGTGCAGAGCTCGGGGTGCAGAGAGGAGAGTGCCTGCACTGGTCTGGTGAGGGAATGGTGCACAATGGGCAGGGCTGCACTCGGTGCTCCCTGGTGGAGGTCCTCCTGCAGCCGGGGCTGAGCTGCGGGATGCTGTTAATGGGCTGCGAGATGTCAGGGAAGCTGAGAGGAAGCAGGAATGCTTGCTCCTGGCCCAAACTGTGCAGGGGTCTCGAGCTTCCCCTCTAGCTCATGAAGGAAAGAAGGAGGCCGTTAACCTGGGAAGCTGGGAATTAGTGACAAAAAAAAAAAAAAAAAGGGAAAGGACAGCCAAAAGCAAGGGGCTTCCCCCTAAATCCCCTGTCCCCACCCAGAACCGCTTTGCTGTCCTGCAGGGGGCTAATGAGGAAACGCACTCGAGCCAGAAACAGCCGGCTGATGCCCTGGTAAAGAAGATCTCTACTGGTGCTGCCAGGAAGAAGCAGTGGGTCATAGTAGTAGGGGATTCTACAATGAAAGGGACAGAAGCACTCGTCTGTCGGCCCGACCCCATCTCAAGGGAGGTGTGTTGCCTACCGGGGCCACAGATCAGACATGTGGCAGAGAGGCTGCCAGCTCTAGTAAATCCCATGGACTATAACCCACTCCTGGTGATACATGTCGGTGCTAGGGATATAGATAGTAGTAGCCTGGGGAACATAAAGAAGGACTACAGAGCCCTGGGAGAGGTGGTTAGGGGCTCTGGAGCTCAGAATGTCTTTTCGTCAATTCTCCAGGATACAGGGGAGGACCTAAAAAAAGCTGGGAGGATTGGTCAGGTTAATAAATGGTTGGAAGGGTGGTGTCATAGTCAGGGGTTTGGGTGTCTTGAACACGGGACCCAAGTTTGTAGGCCAGGTCTAGTGGGGGCTGGTGGAGCTGGTCTGATAAAGAAGGGAAAGAGCAGTTTTGGTAGGAGGTTTGCCAGACTGGTCAAGGAGGCTTTAAACTAGATGTGTTGGGGGAGGGGCGCATCATTCCATCCCAACACACCCAGTCAGTTGCCAGCACCTATAATAAAAGTTCGGAGCCATGTAGAGATATCCCAGCTGCTCCAGCCAATGAGCCGGCTTCATTTGGAGCTTGGCTCAGATGCCTCTATACAAAGGCCTGTAGCATGGGGAACAAACAAGAGGAATTAGAGATGTGTGCACGTCTATGGGGGTATGATATAATAGGCATCACAGAAACATGGTGGGATGGCTCCTATGACTGGAGTGTTGGAATGGAAGGTTACAGGCTCTTCAGAAAAGACAGGCCTGGCAGGTGGGGAGGGGGAGTTGCCCTTTATGTTAGGGATAGGCTGGAGAGTATGGAACTCTGTCTGGGGACAGGTGAGCAGTTAACAGAGAGTTTGTGGATCAGGGTTAAAGGGAAAACAGCTATGGGAGACATTACTGTGGGGATCTGTTACAGACCGCCTGATCAAGGAGAACCTGCAGATGAAGCTCTCCATAGACAGATAGGAAAAGCCTCATGCTCGCAGGCCCTTTTCTCATGGGTGACTTCAACCACCTGTTGGAATGGTGGTACGGCCCGGCACAAGCAATCCAGGAGGTTCCTTGATTGTGTAGAAGACAACTTCCTTCTGCAAGTAATAGAGGAGCTGACAATGAGAGGTGCCATGCTTGACCTCATGCTCACCAACAGAGAAGGGCTCATTGGAAATGTGACACTCCAGGGCAGCCTTGGATGCAGTGATCACGAGATGTTCGAATTTGAGATCCTCAGGACAGTGAGAAGAGCGTGCAGCAAGCTCCCTGCCCTGGACTTCAAAAGAGCAGACTTTGGCCTCTTCAGGAACCTGCTTAGGAAGGTTTCATGGGACCCCTACAGGGCGGGGGGGGGCGCAAGACTGCTGGTTGATATTCAAGGATCACCTGCTGCAAGCTTAGGAGTGTTGCATCCCAACCAGAAGGAAGTGCAGCAGGAGGGCCAGGAGACCTCCTTGGATGGATAAGGAGCTGCTGAGGAAACTTCAAATGAAAAAAGAGGCTTATAAAATGCGGAAGCAAGGACAGGCGGCCTGGGAAGAGTACAGACATGTTGTCCATGAAGCTAGGGACCAAGTTAGGAAAGCTAAGGCCCAGTTAGAATTAAACTTGGCTAGGGATGTTAAGGATAACAGGAAGGGATTCTACAGGTACATAGCAAATAAAAAACAGATTAGGGAGAATGTAGGCCCCCTCAGGAAGCTATCTGGAGAACTGGATACCCTGGATTTGGAGAAGGCTGAGGTTCTTAATAATGACTTCTTTGCTTTGGTCTTCACTGGCAAATGCTCTGACCACACCACCCAAGCCTTGGAAAGCAGATGCAGGGACTGTGAGAATGAAGACCTTAGGCCCACTGTAGGAGAGGATCTTAAATATCCATCTTAAAGAGACCATCTTAAAAATCTGAACATGCACAAGTCTGTGGGACCTGATGAAATCCATCCACGGGTCCTGAAGGAGCTGGCAAATGAAGTTGCTAAGCCACTGTCCATCACACTTGAAAAATCATGGCAGTCAGGTGAAGTTCCTGATGACTGGGAAAAGGGAAATATAACCCCCATTTTCAAGAAGGGGAAAACGGATGACCCAGGGAATTAGAGACCAGTCAGTCTCACCTCTGTGCCTGGCAAAATCTTGGAGCAGATTCTCCTGGAAGGCATGCTAAGGCACATGAAAAACAACAAGGTGCTTGGTGACAGCCAACATGGCTTCACTAAGGGGAAATCCTGCCTGACCAATTTGGTGGCCTTCTATGATGGGGCTACAGAACTGATGGACAGGGGTAGAGCAGTTGATGTCATCTACCTGGACTTGTGCAAAGCATTCAACATTGTCCCGCACGACATCCTTGTCTCTAAATTGGAGAGACATCAATTTGATAGGTGGACCGCTTGGTGGATAAAGAACTGGCTGGATGGCTGCACACAGAGTTGTGGTCAATGGCTCAGTGTCTGGGTGGAGACCAGTAACGAGTGGTGTCCCTCAGGGATCAGTGTTGGGACCGGTCTTGTTTAACATTTTCGTTGCTGACATGAAGCCAGCTCATTGAATTGAGCTGGATTGACTGAGATCAGCTGTTAAAATTGAAAGGCTTAAAGTAATGAATCTCTTCCCAATACTCTATAAAATCCCTGTTACTAAGTTCTGAGCAGTTCGCCAAGATTTCCCCTTTCAAGGCCCTGCTGACTTTCCTTCTCCTTTATTTAGATCTCTGCCAGCCTTTTGTGACCATCTTCTCAGTCATTCATTCCATGTCTTCTTCATTTTCTCCTGCCTTTCCACAGGACCCCACACGTTTGCACCCTGCTTTGCTCTCCCTTTTATATCTCTTCTTTTATCCATATCTCCTCCTCAGACATGCTAATGTCTGATCTAATATAGGCTCATCACGCTTTGCTGCTGCTTCAGACTTGGCTCCTGCAGGCAGTGGAAATGATATCCATGGTGCCAATCAGCATTGCCCTGTTGCCTTCAGTACAGCTACATCCAATTTACACCAGCAGAGGATCCAACCTTCTGCTGCCAAAAATACTAATGATTTTGCAGAAATATGGGTCTCTCTCTCCCTCTCTCTCTTTTTTTTTTCTCCCAGCATGAAACATCTAATTACAAATTGCTGAAGGCTTGCTACAAATAAAAAAAAAAAAAAAAAGAGAAGAGATACCCTTTTGACTCTGCATTGTCTGTTACTAATTTACTGAAAGGAATTGGATCTATATTTTCACCAGAATAAATATTTCTTCTCATGAATACTGAGAACAAGTATTCAGTGAAATATCTCCACAGAGAGTTTTTAAACTTATTTTCACAGCTCTGAGTTTGTTCAGGCTGATATTATTGGATATCACTACTATGAATGATAGCAACATTAGCATGGTATAATGTTAACAGAACCATCCAGCCTAGTTTTCTGCTCTCTGGAAATACCAATTATCTTGCTTCCTAATAGTTTCAATCCAGTGGTTGGGAAGTGTGCCATATATTTAGTTGTTATGATTATATTGAAGATGATATACAGCAACGGCTAAAGGTGACATTCATCCTGTTAGGCTAAACAGTGTGAGGGCCTTTGCTCCTGGGGCCAGCTGCAGAAGGGACTATTTCTGATTTCTTCAAGACCCTGTCAAGGTGTGCCTGAGAAAGCCAGCTGAGTAATGAGAAAGGGATCTCTGCTTTGTGATGCTTGATGGACCCAAATAACTTGCAAAGGAGACAAAGGGACTATTTGGCATGGGGGAAATACTTACATTTGGTAATGTTGATTGTTGGTGTAAGGTGCTGAAGGAGACTGGTTTGGGATTTCAGGTCCCAGTCTCCTCGATAGTTTAACTTCAGGAATGTAATTTTACGGGCATAGGCATCAGAAATTTGTTCAAGGTATGGAAGCTTTATAGAAGGCAGAGTGAGGAACAGAGACAGTGCTGCCTAACCCCCAGCTCATTGCCATGAAGAAGAACACTTCCCTCTACCTCAAGCACCATGGTTACTACAGTTAGTGGCACTGGCAGTGTGTTTTCCCAGAAGTATAAAATCAGCTTGAATTGTTGTCATAGCATAGTACTTTCAATCACTTGAGCCCTGGGCAACAGGCAGCTCTGTGGGGACAGTGACAGACTGATGTTAGGCTAGGATGGGTCCAGGGTCCAGGTCTGAAGCAACAGTGTCCATGGACAGGTCCACACAGAGCTGTGGTATGATGGAGATATAGCTCATGTGGGATCCCAGCACAAAAGCCCCATGTCTGTGGGCTTTATTGTCCTTCAAAGATGTCTGTTTTCCTAAATATAAAGGTAGAAAAGACTAATTATCTTTCCTTCTGGCAAACTTACCTTCTAGGCATTTAAACTTAACAGACATGAACCCAATCTTTAGCCTCCAATGCCAGTAATTCTGATATGAAGAGTCACATTAAAAAGGAGACTGCATGGGCCTAACTCCTGATTTTATTGAGTGAAAACTCAGGCACAGAGGGTGTTCAGAAAGAATGAGACCCTGGTGTTCAGAAAGAATGAGACCCTTACAGGCTCAGCTACTGAAGAAGTTAAAACACCCCTAAAACAGCTCTTGCCAGAGCCCTTCAAGCCAGCTGTCACTCCATCACAGAATCACAGAACTGTTGAGATTGGAAGGGACCTCTGGAATTCATCTTGCCCAACCTCCCTGCTCAGTCAGGGCCACATCTGTGTCCACATCTGTTTTGAATATACCCAAGGATGAAGACTCCATAACTTTTCTGGACAACCTGTGTCAGTTTTTGACTGTCTTCAGAGAAGAAGATATATTTTCATGTGTTTTAATTAAGAGTGTATTCCTTGTTGTCAGCTGTAGACCTGGAAGCAATATAAATGTAACAGATGGAGGGAAGGTGATGAGCGCCGCTGAAGGGCAGTGTGGATGACGTGAAAGTAATGCTGTGCTAAAGTGGACATGATCAGGAATTAAATCCTGTCCCTTACTTTCGCTTGAAAATAATATTTCCTTTACCTTCTTTCCATAGCTGACCTTTAATTAAACCAGTGGTCTGACTGTTACAGACTCATCAACCGTCACTTGAACATCTTCCTCTCCTGGTTATCATCCTCCTTCACTTTGTGTAACCAGTTTGTACTGGGTGAAAACAGAAAACCTGCTCACATGTGTGGAAATACTTCCACCCTTTTCCTGCAGGCATGGAAAGACCATTTTCTGTCTGCTGAAAGGACTATTTACCTTTAATTTGTATAGTCACCTGTTGATCCCAACAAAACAAAGGTGTAGAATTGCACATATACTTTGCATAAGCGCAAATGACAATATACAGTAAAAGTGATGGCAAAGTGGGCTCAAAGAAGACTGGAAACAGCATGTGACCCAGCTGCCAAAGCATATGGACCATGAGACATACAGTATACTTGAGTCCTTCTGGTGATACAACTTAAGGCAAAGAAGAATATTCTAAGGCATTTCTGATAGCTGAGGTTGTTCTTGGCTGGGTAGCTGCATTGCACAGTAGGTGTCTCAATTTTCCACAGATGTCTCAGAATCATAGAAGTGTTTGGGTTGGAAAGGACCTTTAAAGTGCACCTAGTCCAACCCCCCTGCAATGGGCAGGGACATCAACTAGATCAGGTTGCTTAGAGCCCCATCCAACCTGCCTTGAACATTTCCAGGAATGGAGCATCTACCACGACTCTGGGCAATTTGTCCCAGTTTTTCACCACCCTCATCATAAAAATTTTCCTCTTCATTATCTAGTTTGAATCTATCCTCTTTTAATCTGAAACCATTACCCCTTACATTATTGCAACTGGCCCTGCTAAAAAGTTTATCCCCATATTTCTTATAAGCCATTTAAGTATTAAAAGGCCTCAAAAAGGTCTTCCCAGAGCCTTCTCTTCTCCAGACTGAAGACCCCAGCTCTCATCCTTTCCTCATTGGAGAGGTGTTCCATGCCTCTGATCATTTTTGTAACCCTTGACACCAAAATTGTCAGGACAAAAGTTATGTTCTAAAAAAAATATTTCTGATATTTACAAATGCTTCAGCATCACTCCAGAGAGCAGCACAGTGCTCCAAAGTTGGAGCAAAATGCTACCAGGCACAAATGTTAATTATTTGTTTATATATATATATTTATATATTTGTTTTCATTTTTATATGCATTTGATTCTTATGGTGGGTTTCAGTTGGCTGAATATGGGCATGTAGTGACATCTGAGATATGTGCACAGGGTAGGCTGGCCTGACTACAGAGATCTGCATACTTATCAAGCTGCAAAGTCCTCCCAAAGGACACTGAATTAAGGAAACAGAATACTGTCTTCTGTGGCTACTGCTTTGAATGGCTATGCAAAGAACAGGGACATGGAGGATCACGTCATGGTGTTTGTCGTAGAAAACACTCTGTGGAACAAGCTTATGAAGACAGTTCACCTCCAACTGTGAAGAGTTTGCCTATGGTTAAACAACCCAAATTATGTATAGAGAAACCAACAGATTTCCTTAAACCTTAGCAGTGAGTCTGCCCTTTCCAGTCCCTGAACATATTCTGCTTTAGTAGATCACTGCTCATCCTCTTATGGTTTACAATGTGGGTCATGAACTTGGAATATAATATTCCAGCACTTACGTTTTTAAAGTGCAACCCATGTAGCATCTTAAGCAGAAAAAAGACTCAATTAGAAGATGACACAATACTCCCAGTACAATGTTATGTGACAGGGAAAACAGGACAAGCAATTGTATTTGTTTAATTTAAGAAATCAAGTGGACAAGGGTATCTAGACCTTTCTCTTACCCTTACTACTTGTTTCAATTTTGTTGCTAGTATTTTTCCTCCTATTTAATAGGCAAGGCAGCTGACAACTGAATTAGTACTCTTTCCTTAGTGTGCCACTGGCTCATGACAATAGCCTTAGGGGTAAGATATAGATAACTGAGAAGTTTTCTCACTGTTGTGATATATTTTTTCATATGGTTAATAAGGCAATTGAAAAGACATTCTGTCACAGTGGTACAATCCAGTGAATTTGTAATTTCCCTTGTGTTGCCACTAGGAGGAGATGCACTGTATTAATATCCCTGTCTCTTTTTCTTGGAAAACGTTAAAAGGATATGACAGTCTGCAAACTAAAGTGTCCTTTAATGTTGCTAAGGATTAGCTGCTGTTTATTATCACTAATGGGAAAAGGCTTAGGGCTGAATTGTTGTTGCTCCATTGTGGATTTTGTTTCAAAAGCCTCACAAGAGTGCTCTTATATTCCAATCAGTGAGTTCAGCTAAAGAAACACAAATAAAAGAATCACTGGTAATTAAAACAAAAAAAAAATAATTATGGGTAAATCTGCATAAAAGGATTCTTAGTATATTGCTTATAAGCAATTGCATAGTTTTCCTTACAATAAACCATATCAAAGCATGTTGGGTCCAGCTGATTTCTGAAATAACTCAAGGTCCTGACGACAAATCCTGTACTGCTGGTATAAATCAAACTATTTGCACCGAAGCCAGCATCAGCTGAAGATTTTGCTCAGTCTATTTGCATCAAGACACCCTGTCCTGAAAGGTGTGAAAGGCAAAGTGAGGGGCCAGTGCTGAGCACCTTGTGAGAACAGGGCTTTTGTCACCAAGGATCTCCATCAGCACCATACACTATTCTAATATGGTAATTGATTATTTCCCAAAGGCCTCTCTACCATCAGCTCAGATTCATATAAAAACACTTCCTTTGTTCAAGCATCTATCACAACTATAGCAACTACCAGGGAAAGAGGTAATTGGAGTGGCAGAGACTGTCCTGTTCTCAGTGGACAGCCAATTGCCCCATGGCGAGACACAAGTGGATGGTGTATTTATGCACAGGCACATATTGTTCAGCTGGTATATGCCTCTAGATATGCTGTCTGTACTCAAAGGTCTCTAGCTTGCATGTTGCAGGTTATTAATCTGATCAGTGGCTTTCAGCTGGAGGAGCATTGCTTAGTGCATGCAGGTCATTGGAAAGCACATTTAGCTAACAGCTTGTAAACTATTAGAAAACTCCAAGGACACAAATAAAAAAGTAGAATTGTCTTTTCTTCTCATTGTGAAGATTGAAGCACAGTATATGTATACAAGTATATTTCGGTTTTGCTTTCCTGGTGTTGTAGGTTATCAGAGATCTGGAGTCTCAACATTTTTCCTCAGCTTTGAGGATCACCACCTGTTCAGATCTAGAACAGAATCACAGAATTGCGTAACAGTTGAGGTGGCATTGAAGGTCATCTAGTCCAAACTCCCTGCTCAGACGTTACTCAGGATTGTGTCCAGGCAGCTTTTGAATGCCTGCCTGCAGGGAAGGAGACTCCCCAGCCTCTTTGGGCAAACCTATTCCAGTGCTTAGTCACCCTCACTGTAAAGTGGTTTCTCATATTCAGATGGAACTTCCTCTGATCTTGTTTATGCTGTCTCTCATCCTGTCACCTGGCACCATCTAGAAGTCTGGCCCCAGCCACTTGACACGCTCCCTTCAGATAGTTACACACATTGATCAGATCCCCACTGAGCCTTCTCTTCTCTAGGCTACCTTGTCATCCTATGCTTCAGGAATGTTGTGTATTTATGCAGTCTTGTATCATTATACCTCAGTTTGCACCCTTTGCACACGCTCATATTCATTTTAGCTACTTTCTTTTTCCACTGCGTGACCTCCCTTGCTTGTTACAGGCAGTTCGCATGTTTTTTTAGCCACCAATCAGCAGAATCTGGTGTATGATGTGGGGAGAGACAGTGGTGTCAGAGAGCACAACTTAATGGAAAGCTTCACCAAATGACATACCGTGGGCCCTTCCCAGAAGGTGACTTAATGTCCCGATCTATGGGACAAAATGATCTCAAAGGTTTTTTCCAACCTGAATGATTCTATTCTATGATTCTATGATCTCATGACCAGATATTGCTCTGCAAGTTGAGGATTGTTAGTTACCAAATATAGATATGGTCATTTAGATACACTGGATCCAATTTAACAGGTGTTCAATGACACTTGAAATGCCTACAGCTGACATGCTACTCCTGAGGAAATGGGTCACCTGTAACCCTGTGACATACCTGGTCATCCTTTTAGATGATCTGTGTACCCTGGGGAGTCTCACATAACACTAAATCCCACTGTATTGGGGTCTGCCCACTTAGTTTATTTGTGCCCTTTTCTAGTGCTTATTTATGTATTATAAAGCCCTGGGCTTCATGCAAGATTGTAGCTGAGCAGTTTAGAGGCAGGAACTGATCAGCTCTGTATATTCCTGGAAGAAACAAGATCACATAGAAGTTCACTTTTTTTTTTTTTTTTACAGTTTCACTGAAATAAAGCATTAGAAAAGAGGAAAAATTACATCACTTGGCATAGACTTCTCTTTTTCAAGTTAAATGTTTGAACTCTTCATTTCAAAGGGATGTTTTATTTTAAAATCAGCTCACGCTTTTAAAGGGAATCATAAAGAAGGAATAAGTTAGTCCAAGATATTTGTATACAAGCAGGTATACACAATTTAAAACTAAAGACTCTCTTCATTTTTTCACACTGCTCAGGTGCTGAAAATAACACATGTACATATTTTTGCAGGATTGTGGCCCAGATGAGCAATATCTGATTTTATGTGTTTGGAAGTAATGAGCATATGAATAATACATCTGTAATGCTGAAGATCTAATGGCATGTAGGTGGTGATTGTAATGACACAGGGTGAATGCAGAATAATACAGAGCAAACACCAAATTTCCAGTGTTTTTTAAACTTAAATTTAAACTTAATTTTAAACTTAAATTTAAAGTTAAATAATGACAGATGACGTCTAGATATTGATCACCAAATCTTGCTATTTGAGCAAAACCAAATTCTATGAGGCCACATCGATGACAATTCAAAAAAAAAACCAACTAATGCTTTGTTCATGTAACTAATGCAGTGAACCTAAGCATTAGAGACCAATAACAAAGTATGTTGGCTGGGAGGAAAGTCCTCCAGAATTGCACTTTGTTCTTTGCTCTAAAACCAGCAAATGCAATGGGATTTTTGGTTTTCTTGAAGCATTGCGCTGTTATTTTGGCCTCTGAGCATTGGAGGAGGAGTTTCTCTTTCATCCTAGACACCAAAACATGGTCTGAAGCATCTCTTAATTTGTCACTTTTCATATGTTTCAGCAGTACTCATGGAAGTGTAACTCTATCCAGGAAGGAGTGGGGTAGTGGGAGGTGATTTTGTTTTTCTGCATGGGGCAGGAGATTTTGCAATTCAGTAAGACCTTCCCACTGCCATCATGTTGTTTGCAATCCCCAGCATCCAGACGCATCTCTATGGAGAGATAGAACTGGATGGACGTTTTTGCGCAGGGAGTGTTTGAACAACACTTAACGTTCACAGAAAAGAAGAAAAGCTGAGAGTAGCATCTTTACATGCTGATTAAATGCCTGTTCCAAAAACCCTCTCAGTCTCTCCAATCAGGACTCACTTTTAAAAGGTAGTTTAGCATTCATGAAAGGTTTATCATGGTGACCTGAACACTGGGAGCCTGTATACATTAAATGATTTTCCTAGACCTCTGCAGATAAGCTGTCGCTATCAAACATGCAAGCCTACATTGTAAGTTAAGTCAAGATTTGTTATCATCCACAGTGACTGTCTAGATGCACAGAGGCCTTAAAAAAATAAGCTCAAGATCTTTCTTGACATGATAACAGGCTTCTAAATTTTTATGTCCTATTGTACCTTAACCCAGCAGAGAAGGCAGGCAGTATTCTAGCTTTAAAAATCTGCTTCCTCTCAGCCCCTGTCTATCTCCATAGGAAGCTGTTGACAAGTCATTTAAAAAATAGATCAGATCAAATACATCCAGAGCATTCTGAAACATAAAGGCCTTACTAAATGCAAAGCAGAAAGTCTGCAACACTTCTGCAAAAGAGTTCTGGATGTGGAAAATCAATTGCCATCGGCTTAGGCTCCAGAGAGTAAATGAGGGGCTTTTTGGAGATTGAAGTTGTGTTATGCTGTCTGTGTAGGCATACCACTCTTTGATAAATTCTGTAATGTCTTAGCCCAGATGGCAGCAGCCTTTGGAGAGGAAGAACCCAGACACAATCAGTACCATAATATGGAATGTAACATCTGTACTGACCAAGTGCGACCAAGACAAAACAATTTACCCTGTTCTGTTAGGTTTTCCCAGGTTATCTCTTTTTAAGCACAATGGAAGCACTTTGTCCACTCTGCTAAATTTAACACTACCCTAGAGCTTTTCCTTGCAGTGGATAGCAATTGTCCATTCTCAGCCAATCAGAGCTATCTCTCCAGGCTCTGGAGACTAGCTCCCTCTCAGAAACTCTTTCCCAGGCACAGTCTGGGAACCAGCACAGACCAGAAACTTTTTCTAACAGACATTTTGGATGAGCCCACACTGTTCTGAAGTTCAAGACAATGGACTGTTCTGTTTCAGTTGGCGTCCCTGCCAGACAATGCCATGCAAATACATTTGATTTACTAGTATAACCTTTGAATGTGGTCATTTCACCTTTACTGTGCAGGTGCTGAGGCTCTGGAACAGGTTGCCCAAGGATGTTGTGAATGGTCCATCACTGGCAGTGTTCAAGGCCAGGTTGGACAGAGTCTTGGGTAACATGGTTTAGTGTGTGGTATCCCTGCCCATGACAGAGGGCTTGGAACTAGATGATCTTAAGGTCTTTTCCAACCCTAACTGATTCTATGATTCCATAGTAAATATGGTGGTGACTCAGGACTTTCAGTCAACACAGAGAAATAAGCATGCTTGGAGAGCAAGTCATCTTATCCTGCTGGAAGTGCCCATAGTAGTCAGGTAAATCACAAACTAAACCAGCCTGTTTACCCTTCCAGTCCCCTCCGCCATCCCACCTGGGGGAAGGAGCAAACAGCTGTGTGGGGCTCAGTTGCCAGATGGGGTTCAACCACAACACCTTGCATCCCAAGAAGGGTGTATGTTTACATGAATATTATTTAACCTGTCTGGGTGTGAAGCTGCATAGTTTTCTCAAGAGCTGTTTTTAAAGAGTTTGCAGGTAGTGACTTGTTCCAAATTGCACAATACATTTTCTACATTGTGATTTCAATGAAGGAATTACTGAAAAAAAGAAAAAAAAGCATTACTGAATAAAGTCACATAGATCAGACCTGAACCCTTTGAAGGTTTCTAGGGCTTGTGCTATTGACAGTTTCTTTCCTGCATTTGCTTTGGTTTTGTGCCTAGTGAGTATCTGACTGCTGTTTTAGGAACTGCTAGCATATTCTACAGAGCACTAAATTTTACAGTACCCCTACAGTAACCTTAATACCTTTTATCTTGGATACTGTAGTGCGTGTACCTTTATTTATAATGTATTGTATAGCCTGTGATGCTCACTAGTGCTGCACTTTTAGCATTAGTACTCCAGGAAAGAACTGTAGCTTACATTATGACAGGGGCAATTCAAGGTAGTCTTATTTGGCAGGGTAGCTTTCATTTAAATTGGAGCCTGAAGTGGTCCATAGGATTAGGATGAAAAGAGCTACTAGTACAAAAAAATAGAAAAATCAGATTAGGCAATACAGGTCTAGAAAAGGACATAATTTTGGTTTTCAGTTAATTTTTGAGATGCAGAGTGGAATGGAGGTGGAAGGATATGAAGAGGCAGTCCATGAAAGACAGAAAAGACTTCTTTGCTACCCAGCGGCATTAAGAAGGAGAGAAAAATATAGGAAATGGTAGAAAGAACAAAATCTGAAAAAGAAAAGCTTGAAGCATGGGCAGCATAAACTAATTTGTACGAACCATCTTAGGACATATCTGTTGTTTAATTTAGTTGTGCATCACTCTCTGAAGTCACCTAGTCCTTCTCTTGAGTTCAAGTAGATGGTGGGGTTTCTGCTCCAGGAAACTGAGGCTACATTTCCTCTCCAGATGGTGTAAATGCCTCTAAATATGAGCCAGTGCTCTTGACTTGTAATGGGGTTGAAGCAGGAAGACCAAACTGAATGATACAAGATCTTTGAGGGGGAGGAGGAAACATCCACTGAGGCCATAACAGAACTGAGGTGAGGAAAGGAACAAACACTAAATGCGTGTGCCACAAGAAGGATGGAGGCAGCTCCATCATGTACTGTGACACCCATGGTACATAATCTCAAGGCTCTTTGCTGTAAATCTGTCTCTGAGTATAAATGATATGATCTGCTGGTTTTGGCTGAGATAGAGTTAATTTTCTTCATAGTACCTCTTAAGATGCTATGTTTTAAATTTGTGATGGAAACGGCACTGATATTACAAAGACATTTTATCCTTGATGCTCAGTGCTTAACAGGGTCAAGTCCCTTTCTGCTCCTTACCCCCCTCCCACCAGCAAGTGGGCTGAGAGTGCACAAGAAGCTGAGAGGGGACACAGCTGGGACAGCTGACCCCAGCTGACCAAAGAGATATTCCATTACCTGTGTTGCTGGTTTTGGCAATAAAAGCTGTGGGGAGGAAGTGTAGGACATGTTCAGAGTTACAGTATTTGTCTTCTCAAGCAGACATTACATGTGATGTAGCCCTGCTTTCCTGGACATGGCTGAACACCTGCCTGCCTATGGAAAGTAAAGAATGTATTCCTTGTTTTGCTTTGCTTGCTCACACAGCTTTTGCTTTACCTATTAAGCTGTCTTTATTTCAACCCCTGAGTTTTCTCATTTTTACTCTTCTGATTCTCTCCCCCATCCCACCAGGGAGGAGTGAGCAAGAGGCTGCGGGGGGCTTAGTTTTCTACTAGGGTTAAACCATAGAATCATTGAATCATAGAATAGTTAGGGTTGGGAAGGACCTTAAGAATGTAAGACCTTGAGTCACCCAGCTGGCCAGTGCTGGACACATACAATTCAACCAGAGATTTTTCAATAGCGGCTGAATGCTCTGGAGCTGACCAATTCCACCTGAGGATCTGCATCTGCCAAATGCTAAGACAACTTGTATTATTGGAAGGAAGATCCTATATCAAACATACTACCAGGTTTTTTGCGTTTTTTGCATTACAAACTATGTCTTTGGAAGAATCATTTTTTATTACCTGCAAAACAGACTGCAAATACAGAGGTCCTGATCCTGCTGACAAAGTATGTGTTGTTGATCAATGACAAACCTGTATTGATTGAAACACTGTCAAGCCCAAAAGATGAAAGCAAACCAGGAGCATAGTGATCTTTTATGTGCTTGCTGGCAATGAACTATGCTACAGTAGAAAAAATGGGTTTGATTCTGCTTTCCCTTCCTAATGTGTAAAAGAAGAGTAATGCCACTGAGTTCAGTGGCGTTTCTGTGAATAAATGGAAAATCAGATTCGGGCACTCTTATTGAACCCAACTCCACATCTTGTAGGAGGATGAATATCCACTTCTTTCTCGCAGGGGTTCTTTGTTTGTATTTTTCCCCTCTGTGTCTCTCTTTATTTTCCTTTCCTTTGAAGTCTTAAATCCTATAGGTGACCAATCTTTCATCCATAATCTGCGGCATTCAAATAAAAGGGAATGGTCTATAGATTCTAGGATTTTCTGCACACTATGGATAAATCCTAGTGGAGTCCCCTGTGAGCTAAGAAAGCTAGGAGCAGAGTGTGAAGTTAAATTGATCCAATCAATGTGCCACATGCAATCATCTTGTGTTCATTGCTAGTTAACAAACAAGCTAAAGCCCTAGATATATTTCCCCTCCTTAGTAAATTGTCACTTTATCAAGTGACAGGTTGCCCAAACATGTTTAGCAATCTCAGTAGCTCCTGTTATTAATCATTGTGTAGCCTTGAAATTTGCAAGGTTACATAAATATTCCTTCAGCTGAACACTTCTAAAATCTATTTTGCCATGTTTGTGTTATATTAGAAATAAATATGATCATTTTTCATAGTGAACCTGTATATTGCTTTAAAGAAAATAGAATGTAAATAAGTGCGTTTTCCTCCAGCAACATTAAACAAAAAAGGTTAAGCTCCTACTGACAGAAAAGATGTATTTGCAAGTGATTAGTTATATTTCTATCATAGCACTTGTCTGTGTTCTTCTTTTGATGTTTAAACAAAGCTCTTGAACACACTGGGTTGTAGTCTCTGATGTTGATTTATAGGTAGGACTGAATTCCAAACACTGAAATAGTAGGCAGGCATTAATAAAAAGGAGAGACTTTCTTCCTGCTGGTTAATATATGACTAAGCTATCCTGTTTTAGGCCTCAATCTGTCAAGAACAGGTGTATAATAGGGGAGTCCTTGAGGCGCAAAGACTGGAGCTATACACAAAGGGTTTTGTTCAGCTGCACTTAGGACAAATGTTGAAACACCAATTTACAAAATTGTTTTGACACAGAATTATTTTATGGTTATTATGACACAGACACAAAATTATTTAGGTTACTCCAGACCCAAGAGGACTGGTAGGAACTCCAGATGGACCTAACTAAACTACTGTAGGTAATTGGGCAACACAATGGCAGATGAAATTCAACACAGACAAGCAGAAGACAAAATGCATTGGGAGAAGAGTTTAAGTGTTAAAAATCCCATTAACTTCAGGGAGGTCAGATCCTTCAAGAGGTAATAGGAGCTGAAGAAAAGCAATTTATAGTCACAGTATTCTCCTACCTGGCTTCTAACTGATGGAAATTCTTTTATAGACGTAAAATTATATTAAATCTCTTCATAGCATTTGCACTAGGTATTTATGTTCTATAATAATGCAAAATATTTGACTGTCCATGACATACTTGACTATATACCTGTTTGGTGTCTCTACTAGAGTTTGTAACTTTATCTAAAGGACAGCAACCCCTTAGGACAGCAAAGCTTTGTCTGGTGGATTTTTCTCAGTGGAAAATAAAATAATCTTAAATGATAGCAACATGACTGGATGCTATTCTGTAAAACATATGTGATGTGCAATACAAATTCTTACTTTCTCATGCCACTGCTCCTGCAGGATTATAATGCTTTACATTACAGCCCAGAAAAGTTATTAACTTTATTATCCACTGAAGCTGATTGTTAGATACAGAGGGAAGAGCTGTTATAAACCCCTTTGTTTAGAATGTCAAAATGACATCATATGTTTAAACCAGGTATGTCTGCATTTACACACAAGACTTAAGGTTTTCAGCTTCTGTTTCTAAACCTTATTGCTGCCTTCTAAACAAGATCCCTCAGTGACTCAGAGCAGGTGGGAAAAACCACAACTTGTAAACCAGAATCTGGAAACTGCAGACCATCCATTGTAATGCCCTTCTGCTGCAAAAATCTGTTAGTGTTAAAAGCATTGGGGTGACACTCTGCAAGTGTCCATCCAGACAGGCAGAGCTCCTGGGTTTCACAAGCCTGGCCTCTCAATTAGTATGAAAATGTTGGAGTACGCTGAGATCTTCAATCTTCTGCAACTTTATTCCTGTATATACATATCTATATGTGTGCTTATTTTTTTACCCTTTATTTCCTTTTTTCTGTCTATACTCTGTAAGACTTGTGATACTGATCCTGAGCTAAACCATCATCTGGGAAAAAATAAGTATGGTTTTATTGATTTTAAGTGAGCTAAAGAATGTTACGTAAGATGAGGATCTGTAGTTTTTTTTAGTTGGTTGGGTTTTTTGTTTGGTTTTGGTTTTGTTTGGTTTTGGTTTTTTTCTTTTTTCTTTTTGTTTTGGCAGTGTAAAAGCACAGATTTCCTTACTGATGTCAGGTTAACTAAGACCAGAGAAAACTGTAAGTTGCAATTTTATTGCAATGTCTACAGCTGACAGTAAACATTCATTTCACTGATAGAGTAAGAAAGGCAGAGTTCCTCTCTCACAGAATGCTGCAATTAAAAAATTAAAGCCCAGGAAACATTGTCTCCAGTTAATTTTTCATGTCTTTTTTTCTACATTAGTGAAGAACCACCAGGTAAATTCTGAAGGGCTGTTTTTAATTTTGTCTAAACAAGTATGAATTGCCCCAGTGGTGTCAGTAGACACAAAAAAGCATCAAAACAATGTGCATAGCAAGTGGTGAAACTATTGCAAATGCAGGAACTGAAGTGAGAATCACAATTGTCTTTGTTAGTGTGTAGAATCTCTCTTTGCCATACTAAATTTTACCTTTACAAATAATTTGATAGTGAAACACAATTGTTGGAGCCTCATGAGGGTGTGACTATGCTGACATCAAACTGAAAGGGAATATAAATGCCATGTTTTCATTTATTTCAATACGAAACAGTAAGAAGAGGCATATATAAGCCATACATAAAGTATTAAGTGTGTTTCTATCATGGCTTAAATTTCCCCTAAACTCTGTGTTGGCTTAGTATAATATCTTTCACCAAATCATTCTGTAGGTTTCCCAAATAATTCCACAGGGAACAGGGTAGAAAAGAGAATAGCTGAAAGAACACATGGAAAAGGACAACAGAGAAAAAGAAAGCCAAACTTCATGGAAAAGGATTTGATTCACCTGATCCTGTAGGATTACAGATATATCCTTGTGCAGAATCATGCACATTCTATGAACCAGGGGTTTCAGCCATGTTAAACTCTACTGTATTTCCTTGTACTGTATACTGAATTTTTGTGGTTTTTTTTCTTACAAAAGAAAAAAAAGTCAGGCAGTGCTTTCTTAAAGGAATTTGTGGACTTTATGTGTGGGAAAGAATAAGTGAATAAGTAAACTAAAATCCATGAACATCTATGCTGTGGAAAGAGTATGTCATTCAGTAGTTTCTGCCTGTTTGCAGGTGAGACTTTGATTTGAAATCTTCTAAACATTCTCCACCTCCTTATGTGACTGACATCAAGCCTTCATGTTAAAGTCACTGCAGTTTCTCATTACATCTAAAAGGCTGATCCTATAAGCAAAACGATCACTGTTATTCGCAGTAACTCCTGAGTAATTCAGGGGCATCATGAGACAGCACCGTCACTTCTACTTCGTCAACAACCTTATTCCAAAATGACAATGAGCTACAATCAGGGCCCTAAATTGGAAACCAAACTTCTAAGAGAAAAAAAAGTAAAAAAGCAAGTTAAAAATTAAACATGTTAATAGGAAGTGTGTTACATCGATTAAAAAGATGTAAACATAAGATGGGAGAGCATAAAAAAAAGTAAGGTGGCTTTTTAAAGTATTTTTCAGCCCTAGAAATTGTTAAATTGCAATTTCACATTGATGAAATTGTTTTTAATAACAGCATCAATCTGTCCCCATTTTTATATATAATTTCCAGGAAACTCAACATGCAAAACATACATCCCTGAGGTCCTTATGTCTTATGGCTGCAATCCCCTCTCTCTATTATTAAACGAGATGGGAAGGGGACTTGGGACTTCTAAAAAAGGAGAGAAGAAATAGAATTGTGCTGGGGAAAAAATAATAAGAAATCAGGATGCCTTACTGAACAGCCAGAGTTGTTTTATGTGGAGTTTTTCCCTCCAGCAACCAAATGGAACCCAAACAACTCTATTTCTCTGAAAACTTGTTCTACCTACCATTCCCCAACTAAAATACATTGTAATAATATCATAAAACAGCCAAGGATGAAGAGCTTATTCTGATGGACTGCTCAACACCCTCAAAGGGTGGATATTAATATACCTAGGAATCTCACAGTTGAAGCATTTTAATGCAAGCTCACAGTTTGCAGGGGATTGAAATACTTCACCTAAATAATTTATATATGTATCTGTGTATATAAATAAATGGAAAAATGAAATTTCATAATAGCAGTAAGTCTGGGGATGTTGTTATCAGGAGATAATCACATCCCGTGGGGCTTCTTGCACTCAGCTGTGCCTCCTTTCTCTCCTCTTCCCAGTCCTTGTCTTGCCCCTGAGGTATGATTTTTCTCATGATAATTCTTATCGTGCCTCCGTGGTTAGTAATAATAATTAAAAACCCCACTTTAGTCACAACTTCCCTGGGTGCTCAGCACATGATCTAACTCCCCACTCCCCACCCACCCCCACTTGCCTTTGCCTCCACTATTTGATTAACTGCTTTGGAAAGAAGAAATTCAATGAGTGGGGTTCTGTCTTCTAACAGAAAATGCAAAAGTCTGTTGTGGCTGTATTGATCGGGCTGGGAGAGCAGCATTGCAAACAAGCATAGCTCTCCTGAGAAATATACTCTGAAGATCCATACATTCATTGACGTTTTATAGGATGTCTAGACTTGCTAATCCACTGCGAAAAATGCAAGCTTTGTAGTACAAAAGGATGGATAGGGGACTGTGTCTCTTGTTTGTAGGAGCAGACCTCTCATGTACCAAATTACCAACAGTTTAATAAGGAGGAAACATGGGTCCAAGACTTGTTTTCAATAGCTTGGATAACCTACATGTTTCTCAGAATGCAAAGCTGCATTAGCCTCAAGCCAGAAAAAGGTTTTGAATGGTTGGTTGAGAAGCTGGGTGGGTTTTGTCTGTGTATGAGAAGGAAAAGAGAGTTGTAACTGAAATTTTACAAAGTAAAAAAAGTCTCTGTACTAAATATTCCTTTCCAAAGTCAGACACTTTCACACTCCATCTAGTCCTCTTTCATAGCAACTTTTTTCTGCCTGCAGACTGGTAGAGGATAAAGTAGTAAATATGACAAGTTCTCAGTGCCCAGACATCCCTTTCTACCAGCCTCCACAGAGATAAAAATGGAGGGAGGGCTGGTGGAAACCACATCTAGGAATGACAGTGAAAAACCTGCCGCCCCAGAGATGGGAGGAGGAAGGCAGCTCTAGGTCACCTTTGTGGCTTCTTGTATTTACATCGCTCTGAGACCAAGCAGAGCTGCAGCGTGCCTCTGAGAGCTCAAAGTCTGGCTCGATTGCTCCAGCATCTCAGGGACAAAAATGAACTTCAGCTGTCTGGCAGCTTATCAACCTTGGAAAGAAATCCCCTCTTCCCCCATTGCAACAGCTTCCAGTAAAATTTGTCAGAAAATCTAAAGTGAGTGCTTATTTTTAACAAAGTAAAGTTGTCTGGTTTTCTTTTTTGTGAAAGATGAGGGCAAGGGCAGGATACTGCTGCAGTCAAACCAGAGGTCTGTAACATCTATGAAGAGATGTATAAATTAGATAAGAATTTATATTAGTTTTTTTCTGAATACAAATGAAAGTGTTCTAAAATAGTGCATTTTGTATATACAGTTAGTGTTATGGTAACAGTTATCTCTAGAGAAATAAAAGTGTAGTTAAACATTTGGGGTTTTTTACTAGCTAGGAATAATGTGGCAACACTCAATGAAACTATCTCACATACCTACAAGCACAAATACATGACCAAGAATAATTGCTGTTAAAGTCACTATGCCTTAATTCAAAAATCCCTGTGCTAACTCTGACTTTCTTCTTCTGGACAGATGCTCTTAAAAGCTTCTGGGAGGGACTTTCACTAAGGAATAAGTACTGTACTGAATTAATGTAATAAATTTCATTTAACACTGTGATCATTCACAGTGCATTTAGGATCTGTTGCAGAAAATACTGTCTGCCACACAGAAACAGATGGTGCCCAAATAGAGTTGAACTTCCCAGTAACAGGGAATGCCTTTGGTAAGACTGCTGTTTGTGAGGTGAGGAAATTCAAATTTCAAAAGCTGATAAAGGACTTCCCTCACATACATAGAGCCAGCACTGTAGCAGAATAGTAATATAACCAATAGGAAAAAACCCTCTTTTCCCCTTACTTAGACACTGAAGCCAAAAGCTCCATGTATGCAGTCCTACTAGTTTGGGAAAGGTCGCAGTTATTAATGGAATATGCCAGGGTAAGGTATTATATTCAAAACACGTTGAAGTGAGAATAGACTGAGAGAATAAACCCCAGACTTTGCACAGAGTCCCTGTTATATGATCCTTAGTTCAAAGAATGAAGTCCTGTTACTGTCAAGGTCTTGGTAGGCTGTGCTATCCTATTTGGCTATATGGTATAAGAATTGGACTTCATATTCTGGGAAGATACAGAAATCCCATCACTGCTTACCAAGATGCAAGGTTTTTAATACCTTATGGATCCAAAGGGTCAATGGGCCTCCTAAAGTGCCCACCCCACAGCTTCCACAAGGTAATGCAATAATCTTCTGGGTGAAAATTTGCAGAGGTCCTTTGTTAGTATTTTCTGCTGAATTCTTCAAATCTGTAGGTAGAATTGAAGAGCATTACTGAATGCCTCTAATCAGCTTTTTGTTTAGGTAGTAAAGCCTACTAACAGAGGACACATTTTTGCATGAAATTATTTATGATTTAAAATACTTATGTCTGTTGTAGCCCTTTTTTGATGGCACTATTTAATAGCATCATTTTCTTCTTAGCATTAACTTTGCAACACATTTTGGGAGAAAAATCTTACCCAATTTACTAGTGCTCTATTGCAATAGAAATGTCACATACACATCTGAATGGATTTTCACCACTTGAATTACCCTACAGTGGATGCAGAATCAGGTCTGACATTAATATTCAGGGAAAGAAATAGAAAAACAAGCAAAAATTCGTCTCTCATCCACTGATTATTATTCTCATCCAACAGAAATGAGAAATAAGCTAAACATTCACATCTGCATTCAGCAGACCTCTTGAGAACATAAGATTTTCTCAAATTATTGATGATTTCAATGGTGGTCTCAAAATGCCCAACAGAAAAATCTGACGTTTTAATAACTTTTTGGAGATCAGTCTCATTTATGTCGTTTCAAATAATAATTAATTAAATATATATTTTTAAATATACCTGTGTGTGTATGTGTGTATAATGTCAGCAGGAAGTCCAGCAAATAAGTTAGTCTGAAAAGTCAGACCTGAATACTTAAAATATCAAGATAAAATACTCTACATATTTCTTTAGTTATGGAACCACCCGTTACCTATTTCTTTATTCCGCATGCCTGAAGGAGGTAATGAAAGCAAGAAACTGTTTTTTTTGTTGTATTTTCTGGAAGCCAAGTAAAGTACTGCAGGAAGTTCAGCTCTGTGAGAAATTTGCAACTGCTTTCCTTTTTGATGTCCCTCCAGTGACAGGAAAGTCATTTGCCCCAGAGTGTGTATATAAATAAGAGAGAATAACAAAAAAAAAAAAAATTCTTTTTTTTTCTCTTCACAGTTCCTATGGAAAAGGGCATTAGTCAAAAGGAGTAAAGTATGCTGGATCGTGACTTGTATTCATTACAGCATCCTCAAAGGGAGCCGGAGTTCAAAACCATGTATTTTTAAATTAATAGGTAAGGGATCAATATTTTTGTTTGTCTTTTTCCAGGAATAGTGTTCTGGTTTCCGACTGAGACAAAAATAAATCTCGGTTTCTCGGTAAAAAAATCAAGAGTCTGTCACTTGTATATAAAGTTAGCCTTGGAAACTGAGCTAAAACCCTTATAATATAACTCTGACCTCTATGGAGCTTTTAGCTTAAAAAAGGATCAAATTATGGCAGTTCTGTTGTAGATGTACAAAGAAAATAGTGAACTTGACAAAGATGGGTTTTTTCATCTGAACACTGCAGTTAATTTCATTTTGATTTGCTTCTAGACTCAGGCTCTAGATCACTAACACTGCATATATGCTAACTCTCTCAGGGGCTCCCATGTAAAGAAAGCCAAATAATTCAGTTGCAGAATCATTTAGGCTGCAAGGGATCTCAGGAGATCATCTGGACCAGACCCCTTTTCAAAGAAGGAACAATTTTGAAGTTATATCAGATTGTTAAGGACTATGCCTCACATACCTGGTGCAATCAAAGGAATATAAGCATGGGCTTTGCAGGCTGGACTTGTAGAACTGGGATTTGCCTCCTCCCTTCCCCCCAGAATCCTGAAATAAAAATATAACTTACAACAAGTTAGTTGTTTTTTTTTGTTAGCCTTCTCCCTCCCTTCTTCAAGAGTACTGATCACAGGTCAAGATTCTGATGTGCAATGTACTGAATAAAAAGCCAAACAAAAAGTTCTCTCCATTTACACCACAGAACTTCAAATGACATTTCAGACTTCCCACGTTCACTACTTCCACCCAAGTTAAAAGAATTAATTCTAGCAGTATATCTACTCTATTGCCACTGTACCCACAGAGCAGGGCAATGGTTTAATTTTTTAGAATCACCCAGTTTTGAGATGAAAAAGCCTTGCTAGTTCAAGCTAGTCCATCACCTTGTCAATACTGAATTGATGCTTATAAGATTCTTGAACTTTTTGCCTACTCAAATTTTAAATAATTCAACTATTGAGGCTGCCACTATTTCTCTTGGGAGAAAATTCCAGTCAAACAGACCTTGGGGTCTAGAATAGATATTTCTCTTTGTCTTTAGTTAAAATATTCTTTTACTCAGCTTTGTAATTTTATTTTCCTTAAGACTCCTCTGTTCTTGTGAGACCTGGATTACAGTGTCCAGCTCTTGGACTCCCAACAGAAGAAGGACATGGACCTGTTGAAGCAAGTGCAGAGGAGGCCATGAAAATGCTCTTTTTTTTTTTCTAAAAGAGAACTAATAAGGGCTGAACTCCTAAAGGTTTTTAGGCACCCAATTTCCATTGATTTTAACATGCTGTAGCATCACCCTAAGTGCTTTTTGAAGCAAAGTCACTAGCCCAAAGTCTTAGAGGGACAACATGGCTAAAATGAGAATTTAGCACAGTTATTTTCATCTGCATCAAATAGTATAAGTATAAACCTATCCTCACACTTTTTTCATCAATAGCGACAGAAACTCGTATTATTTCTCATTCCCTACAAGTCAGAAGCTATTTCCCCAGAATGCTGATGAACATAAGCCTCAGGTGCCTTAGTGCTCTTGTGTCTGTCAGGAGCAGTCTGTGGAAGTCACATGTTTGAGAAGAACACAGCGACTCAGGCTCACCTAACACTGTACAGATTAGGCATGCATTGTGGAATAATAGTCGAAGTTTGCTGTCATATGTAGGCCATTTCTCTTGTAGCTGAACTATCTTCTGCAGGCTGTAACTCAGGAAGGCTGTGCTTCTGGGTGAAAAAATAATATATAGTACATGGCTGTTGGTTAAATTATTAACTTGCAAACCTTAGAGAGAAGCTAATTTATACAAAAAGTCCAAGCAGATAAAGATATACTGGATCATTATGACAATGAAAATAGTGTAAGAATACAAGAATGAGAAATACATTACAAGGTGTAACATATGCTTTATTTTTGCTTGATTGCTTAAACGAGGTAGCAGTGGGAGACCACTATCCTATGACAAGGTTCTGCTCCATTGACTTTATAAACCAAAACAGAATTACCCCTAACTAATTCGAAGACAAAATTGGTGTACAGCAACTGTATAGATACTGCTCAGTGGAGGATATTAATCCTGGCACCCAGGTTGCCTGTAACTAGGAAAACACAGCAACAATATATTGTGTGAATTTATGAATGCAATTACACATTCTTCTCATTCTAATGTCTCTGGTACCCAAAACCAGTGTAACAAAGTTTTTTCTTTTTCTCCTCTTTGTTTGCATCACTGTCACACTTTAAGATCCCATTCTTGATAGGGACATATTTATGTAAACAGCTTTGCATCCATGTGGGTGGGCAGATTCTATATGTCTTCAAAAACCACTCCGGAGCTTACTCAGGAAAGCAGCAGCTGTGATTTGACTTGCACGTGAGGTATGAACAGCAGTTGGGGTGCAGTGGAAGCAAAGACCCCTCTGGCAGGCAGGGAATAGTTCAAAGCACCTCGAATTTAAGGCAGAATCTCAGCTAGGAAACTGATGCTGCCAGAGCCTGCTCTCATGTTTATTAACAACTTTTATCTTTCAAAATAGAGTGGTCTCATCCTACTGCCCCTCAGGAATAGTGCTGAGACCAACCACAGTACTCAGTATTTGGAGGGGTTGAGTACTAGCTGGTCCATGTCAAAATATGCCAGGGATTACTCTAATTATTTTTTCCTATAAACAGTTAATTTTGGCATCTGAGACCATTTTCCTGATACTGTTCAATTTACAAGCAAAGGTGCAACCTGCAGGCATTAGCCCCAAGGCTGATGCAACATGGTGATGATATAATGTGAAAAGTACCTTGCTGTGCTATCCAGAACACACACTTGTCACCAGGAAATTCAGTGTGAGAAGGGTTTTTCAAAGGCTTTTTTGGAAAAATCCCCTCTTAACATATATGGAAAACAGGAGCTGAAGATTACAACAAGATAAAACTGGCTAAAATATCAAGCATTATTCAGAATAAAGGCACTTAGATTAGAGCGCCAGGTTAGAGGGACATCTTAGAGACAGAAAGGCAAATGAGGCTGCACAATAGAAAAATGCTTTGAATAAGAGGTTGGAGGTTGTACGAGTTTAAATATAGTCTTTTACATTACTAGTCAGAAATCACGGATCCATTGTCTTCTCTTGAGACAAACTGGAACTCTTACAGGCCTGTGTTCATCATCTTCTTTCTTTTCTGCTTTCTCTGCCCAGTTACTATTTTTTTAATGAGATACGGGTTATATCATGGCTGAAAAGCAAAAGCAATAATAAGAATTCATTTTGCAGCAAATCAACTTCGACTTTCAAGGCAAGAAGCTTTCTGGAAATGAGATCTGACCTTAGGCTTTGATCCTGCAAAAAAGTGAGTGTACAAGCTTAAATATTTGCTCATGTATGCCCTGTGAATTCAATGGGATTTTTCACATGATGGGAAATACAGAAGAGTGTGAAAGTTTTATTTTTTACTTCAGTGGAAATAGGCCATGGCAAAATGTATTTAACATTCATGAAGTAAGTTAAATAGATCTGCGATGTAGGAAAGTTTTATTTGAGATACCTCATTCTTTATACAACCAGTCATTTTATTTGTGTTTTTAATATCTGTAGCACAGTAAGAGATGCTCGCTGGTGTATTAGAAGAGATTGCTTTTATTTTTGTTCCTTGTATTATTTGGAGAAGAGAGAGTACATTCATGGTGGCCCCTCTGAAGCAGTTGATGTGTTGGACTCTGTATGTAGTGTTTGTTGATTATATGTATCACCAACATGAAGGGACCTAACAATGTGAAATGCAGTTTATGATGTTAGACTTAAAAATCAATTTTACAAGAAAGTTCTGCTCCTTCTCCTGCCTCTGATGGGTCAGTACAGAGCTAGGCTGGTTCCCTGCTACATCTCCATCACATACAGAGCCCTGGCGGTTAACTTGGTGATGGAGTACACACTTGAGAGACGTCTAGTAATGTACACTTCAAATAAATCATCACAGGAATGAACGTAAGGGCTAAAGAAAATTAAAACTTTCTTTTTTTAAAAAAAAGAAACAATACAGCACTATATATGTAAGTTGTCTGTCTGAAAGGTGTACCAAAATCCATGTTTTCTTTTAAAGTGTTCTGACAAGGAAAAAGAGGAGAGAAGGATGCATTTGTATGCATGTCAATGTGAAAGTATGAACATTGACACAGAGGAGGGCTTTTTGGCTGTTTTTAAAGAAATGGGTGTATCTGAAGATACAAATGCACCCTTGTCTGCTTTGGTGTTTACACCTGATTCAAATGTATACAAACACATAATAGACAGGCCATTACATATTTTTGCATGTATATGTATTTATGCATGTGCACACAGACACACAAGTGTGTGTTTGACAGATCTAAGGAAAAATAACACTTCAGATCGTTGACTCATCCAGTGTTGCTCCCTCTTTTGATGACAGATTTCCTTTTGCTGTTTCTGGTCTTTTCTCAGTAGAAAACACACTGCTACACAAAAGTGGAAAAACAACAGATTTTGTGTTTACCCCTTTTACACCACGTCCACTGTTAGGCTACCTTATTTAGAATAGTTATAAACTGATTAGTTGCATTTTCCTGCACCTCTGGGAGATCAGATGAACTAAACAAGGCTGGTTTTAATACAAAGGTCATCCAATGGACATATTCAGGTTAGATTTGGTTCTCCACTTTTTATGCAATATTGGAAAAAACAACTGAATGATGATGCTAGGATCTCTCTTGATTCTTGCATCTAGAACTTAAATCCAGAATCCCAAGTGGTCTAACTCACAGACAGAATTTCCATTTTGACTGTTACAATCTTGCTGATGATATTTTCCCATTTAAAATTAGCTGCTGATCCCAAAAAAGATTTTGTTCTCTGTCCAATGGCTGTCTGGGGTAAACTTTATGTGTATTTGAGAGACCCAGGTATGAAGATGTTTTGCTTTGGTTCAGCAAAATCTCTGAACTATAAAATTGCAGACAAACTTGTAGAATCTCAAAACCTGCCTTTTATTCCCCCAGTGTCACTCAAGATAATGCATGAGCTGATGACTCCATTTTTCATTCAGCCAGACAGTACAAAACATAGAAATAGCATCCCTTATTCCAAATGAGGCATCCAGTCTTGAGCCCTAAGGTGGTGTCTTCCCTGGACTGGCTGCATTCCTGACCCTTCCACAGATTCTTCCATGAACCTGAAGGAGCTCATCTGGTTGTCTGGACCGTGGTGAAACTTTAGGTTGGAGGCAGAAAGCTTTTCTGTAATCCTGAATTTCTGAACACATGGAGGTAGATAAAGTTAGTGACCCAAGAAGCTTACATAAGGGCAAGACAATTGGACATATATATAAATTATGAGTTAACAGTCATGGAGAACAGGTAGATTTATGGAGATTTAAATGAGTTTTAGCCAAACTGAATTGTATGCACAATCCATGACCAGCAAAAAAGCAGATGGAAGTACTGTCTGAGTATTGTCACATCATCAGAATAACATCTCACTGCAGAATACTGGGAAAAAGAAGTCCTGTCTAGAGTTTTACCATACAGTTTTATTTGATTTTACTCAGAGGTATTAAAAAACATTGCAAATATGATGAGATCCACTGGGACATCAATGCTTTAAAAGAATTTGTATTTCCAGGTGGCTCTGCTTCCAAAGCCTTGCAGTACACACACACAACATATACATACAGTTGCAATATACATACAGATGTATAAGAAAGAGATGAAACTTTTGCGATTTCGATTTACCGGTTCAATAGACAGACTTCAAAGGAATGTTCTGACATTTCTAGTCACAATCCTAAACTATGCTTGTAAAGAATTGTTAACTGTTGTATGCTGGCTTAATTCCAAGTTATATTCAGCTTACCTAAAAATGTACTTTCAGGTGAAAAGGTTATCCTTCATTCCCTCTCCAGAGACCCAAGGCACATGCTGAAGGTGGAGTGGCTGCAGTGCTCTACCTCAGAAGTGGCTGCATTTCAGAGGTGAGGGAATAATCTCATTTGTTCAACTTCTGCCAGTAGATGCACACTCATGGGGGAATCAAACTTTAAAAATGCAGGCTGGCAAATGATTTGGGACTTTCTAGAGTAGAAAGCAGAGTTTAAAGTAAAAAGCAAGGAAGGCAAGGAAATGGGGAAAATGAGGAATCAATAAAGAGTGAATAAAGATAGAAAAGAACAGAGGGGAAAAGTAGGAATTCAGAGCACAGGAATGACATGAGATTTTTCTAGCTGAGCTCTAGGGGAAAGCTGAAACATGGAGAAGCTTCTACTGAAGTCCACAAAATTGCATCCAGTTACTGGTGGCTCAGACTTGGTCTGAGACATTGGCAAAACAAAAGCAATTTAGCCATAATGGAATGAGCCTTCCCATTGTGAAAAAACTTGCCTGAATATTGCAGCATATGGCAGAGGCAGCATTAAAGGGTAAAGCAAAAGCTTAGCCCTTAGTCTTGCTGCTCTACAGATAGGGAAATGAAGGCAGAGTGTGTACAGATTTAACTGTAATTTCTTATGAAACTAAGAGCCAAGCCTATTTCTGATTTCCTCACCCTCAACAGAAATGACTGATAGATGAACAAAAGCTGCTGCACCAAGTTCCAGTTGCATTGAGGATGTTCTTTCAGCACAGGATTATTCATAAGCCCCAATGGATTTGAAAGAACAGGTAAACTTGATTTAACATAAGAAAGCCATATTTTCTTTTAGCCAGACACCCATCAAACATTAAATATACAATGCAGAGGTACAGCAGTCTTGAGCCAAAGCATACTGTATTCTCTTAAGAGACCTAACCGGTCTTTCAAATGTACAAAGTGCATCATCTATCTGTTTAGGAGGCTGCCGTGCTTTATTAGGGAATCAGATCAGCTACATGATGGTGTGAGTCAGGCAGAATTGTTCCTCCCTGGACACTGAACTGTCAGTATACACTAAATCTCTGCAATACAAGCTCATGTATAAAGGCAGTTTCTAGAAATGCTCCAGAAGTCCTTGCACCCAGAACTTACGCACAAAGAGGAAGCATCATCAAAAAAGAGAGGTGTGTGGGACTGAGGGGACATCTTCAGGCTGCAAAAGGGGCTAAAGTAAATTTAATTTCATCTTTTTGCCTATTGAAGCCATGATTGATGAAGGATGTGGACCATCCCCCTGGCTCTATAGGCGCATACACACACCATGGTGTTCTGGCCCTCAGTACCACAGTGCATAGTACATCCACCAGAACAGAATTAAGACCAGCCACTGCTCATTAAAAATGTGTAGGGTGATTTCTCCCCACAGACATCTAACATGAATTGATTTCAGAACAGAAGAGATTTGGGGGAGAGTCTCATCACCTTCCCTTGTACTCTAACCACAGCTCCCTGCCTGTCCACTGCCTCCCTACTTTCCTGCCCTGTTTTCCCTCTGTTCCCTCCTCGCTCATCACCGCCGGGCAAAAGGTGCTAGCGTCCTCAGCAGCAGGTCAGCAGCAGCAATGAGCAAAGGCGGCCGCACAGTGAGCCACACGGGTGCCCCATCTCCTCATTGTCATTCTGCCCGTGTCCCCCCATTCCCTCTCCTTTCCAAAGGTCAGCCCGAGGTCTGCGCCGGAGCGCTAATGGGCGACCAGCTCTCGCCAGCGACTCCTGCCACTGCGTAGCACTTAGTCCCTGCACATCAAGGCACACCCACGCTCTCCTTGCTCCCTTACCCTCCCTTCTTTTCTCTCTGCCTTGCAAATGACTCTGAGGAGCAGAGGCTGGTGGATGATTTAGATCGGGGGGGACGAAAATGGGGGAGGGAAGGGGGAAAGCACTCAATTTTTTTGTTTTATTTTTTTATTTTTTTCTGAACTGGGCTCCCAGAGAGCACTCAGGGCTGCCACGCAGTGCACAACGCCTACCTGCTCAACTGCAGGGAAACAAGCTTCTGAAGGCTTTAATGGGATTTTGCCCGAGGCTGTTTTATTAAGATGTCGGCTTTTTCTGCTGCCTCTGCAGCTGACACCATTCACTGTCAGCTGCCCCCCTTCCCCCGTCCCCTCCTCCCGTCCCCGTCCCCCCCAACAATGCACCAAATTACTCGCTTCATTTAGTGCTCATGGCTCAGCACAGGCAAATAAGAGGAAAGAGTTCGACTTGACCAGATGAGTCTCAGCGAGGGGAGGTGAAAAGACACTGCTGCTTAACTGGGGGGGGGGGGGGGGAGTTCAAGCAGAAAAGGGAAAAGATCAATACCGCTGGGGCTTACTCCCACTCTATTAGAAAGAATCATATTTCATATTAACATAGCCAATTTAGAAGCCACATTTACATTCCTAATTTGCAACCTGGCTTTAAAAGCTCATTTGTAATGCATTGTATAATTATTGATGCCTTATACATGAATATACCACAGAGTGTCAGGTTGGGGAGGGGAAGAAATGCCGTCTGGTTTCAATAAACAAACTAGTTACAAGTTTTAATGAATGTTACCCAGTAATAAATAACTTTTTTTCTCCTATCTCAGAGGGAAGAGAAGAAAAAAAAAAGGAGTGGAGCTGGACGGGCTAATTAGAGGTTGTGTATTTCAGTAGCAAGAGTAAATGAGATACGGCACAGCAGTGGAAAATGTACTGTGTAATGCCCCTTTCTCTCTTGTTGTGCATGAGTGGTAGTGGCAGACCGAAGGATGGTTTCATATCTAGAACAGAGCACACTGAGGAAATCCTGTCTGGAAGGCAAGGCATGCTTTGCAAGTGTCGGAAATCATTATCTTTGATGTTTCTTATTAAGTTCTCCAGGTTTACCATGTAAGCTTAAGGTGAGCCGAGAGGAGAGGAATGGACGAAAAAAAGGGATGACAGGTGAGTCTCAGTGTACACATGCTCACTTACCTCCTACTAGGTTACTTTTTCTGTTGAAGTGCACTCAAAATTATTACTAGCATGGGATAAAATTATCTCAGTTGTATATGGAAAGAAGGAAGGTTTCCTAAAGTTGACAAAATCACTCATCTAGACTGAGGATGGAGGAGATGGGCTTGTTGCCTCTGCTAAGGGTAGGGATAAAAGGAGAAGACTGGGTAATTCAAGCTGTTTTGACCCTCAATGTAAAAAGCAAAGTGACAAGACACAGAAGCCCTTAAGAGACCCCCATGTTTAACCTGCTCTTGTGTGAGTCCCACTTTTTGCCTCTAGTCTTGGCAACGAAATAAATCACCTTGATGAATTTTCTGAATTTCACAGGTATTTAATCTGTTTGAGAGGAAGTTTCTCACCAGAACACTTTAGTGAGCTCTCGCCAGATGACAATATTTGAAATGTCTTGAGTTATTGTCAAGGTTTTTGAATTGGGAACTGGGAACAGAATGACTGTGCTTTACCACAGCTGAAAAGCCAACACCATTTTTTATGGGTTCTGAATTTTGCAAATGGTGATATCTTTTTACTTCTCCACTTCTTTCATCTGTCAGAGCTAATACTTTCAGATTTGAGTTGTTCGGGTTTTTTCTGCAGCCTTCCCACAAAGAGTTTTGCTGCTTAGCACAGGACTTCAGTGACAGTATAGACTAACATAGATTGGATATCATTATTGTCTGTTTAGACAGATGTACTTTAGTCGTATGACACATAAAATATGATATCCAAGCAGTACAGGTGGGAAACTAAAACAGAGGCAGGTAAATAGAAAAATTAGCCAAATATTAAAAGATCTTTTTAGAAGATATGGAAGAAAAAAAAAAAAAAAGCTGCTTCAGCTCCTTCTATTCTGCCATTGCAATTCCCAAATCCGCTCTCCATTCAGAGCTATTTCTTGTTATTATCAATTCAATTTATCTCTATGCAGCTTAGAAGACTGCCGGGGGCTGTCAACATGTATCTAGTGCATCTTCCTCATGTAGCATCAATGCGAGTAGGTCAGAATACATGTCTCCCTTTCATGAAATAGTGTGCATTTTAGTCACCCTAGATATGAAATTGCTCAAACATGCACTGTGGTACAGGGATATTATGCTGATAAAGTAAAAAAGTTTAATGCTTCCAAATGTCCTGTATCTCTCTCAAATGCTATCAGACAAAGCTGATGGAAAGGAGGCAGTGCAGGTGGTGTTCATTGTGAGATTTCTGAAGTGTGCACACTGTTCACTTTGTCTGCAACCCCAACTAATTTTCTATTTATTGTAAAGCATGAGGAAAATTATCTAAATCCAGATTTTGGTAATCTTCTAACCACTTTCCAAACAAACGGAGGTGTATTCTCTCACCTGTGTTTCAAAACTTTCGTATAAAACAAAGGTAGGGGATAGTTCCTCCAGCATTGTAGTGGTTATCAGCAGAATACTAGCATGTTGTGCCATGCTCCTTTACTTTTATATCACTGATGTATATCTAAAAGAGGTGTGCATAGGTGGCTAGACTGTACTGAAGAAGACAAATTACATAGAAAAGCATTCTGAAAACATGAGAAATTACACCCCAAAGGTGGGATTTGGTATAGCCATTGATGTCTTGAGGGTTTTCTAGACTCTCTTTCCTATAAAAGAGAGAAATTGGCTTTTTCAGGTTGCTATTCATCTTATCCAAAAGTAGACATCCAGAATACATCATATGAATCCAGTCTTAGAGCTTATTCTTTTTGCCTTTATAAAGGAAAGATTTTATAAAAATATAATTTCTTAGAAGCTGCAAATTATCATATACATCTCTAATATAAGATCACATGAATCCTACCTTTAGGGTTTAGGAAATGTCAGACTGAAAGGAAGATACACCAGCTCAGTGGTGGTAGTGAAATGCTTTGTTGCTTTCTCTTTCCTGGAGTATCTCTTCCTCTGGGATTAAGTTGAAACCAAAAGCTACCAAGCTTTTCCAAGTATCTTTGGAGTGTTTATACATATCACCACTTGAATCAGTGCCATCACTTTCAACTCTCTTTATCTTATAATAATTAGGCAATCAGGACACAGGATGGAGAGTTAACTTTTATTTGCACTCAAATTCAAATTTTCTCACACATTTTTTTGAATGTAATCAACTTTTTAAAATAATCTAATGCCACTGGACTCAAAGTGGATGTTGGTTAATGATAGCAATGGGAATAGGATTGGGACTCACAGTAAACGAAAAATTAAATATTTGTCTGTGGAGATGTGTGATGTGTCTTGTTTTTATCTTCTGCTACAACTTCATCCTGCTGCCTAACAGTAAATACTCTGTGTATGCTTGTGCCAATGTTATAAAGAAAAATTAAGAAGATTTTTGAGCTGGTTGAGTAATCCAGTGTGAACAATGCATTCACACAAATTTGTCTCATTTTCTTTTCAGAAAGTACCAGTGAAAACAAACTTCTATCAAGTATATTGAATGTTAAAAAAATAACAAAAAATCTAATTTCCCATAAGTTCACATACATTTATTACAAAGGGTTACTCATGCATTATTCTAAACTTGCTAAGCGGCAGATCCTCCCTGTGACACTGTGGAATGAATGCAGGAATGAAAAGAATATTTATTAGTTCCACAACCTCAAATTTAAGTATGTAGTTTAGGTTAATCATTAACGTCTCTTATGTAATCAATGGAGAGAGATAGGCACTCCAGGCAATTTAATCATATAGGTTTCCCAGAATACATGAGTTCTCTTTTGGAAATATTATGATGAAGTGTAGCTTGGATGAATAACATAGACTAGATGTCTAATCTTTAGATGACTAACTTTCCAAAAGAAAAGATGTCAGCAAGGATTCAGGCTTGTCATTGTTATCCCTTTACCTAGCTGTCAGACACACACCTGGCCTTTCCCAGGGTAGAGGTGTTGACTATGTAGACAATTTGGACAGTTTAAAAAGATGGGGTTTGACTGTAATATCCACCAAGTTTAACTGCTTCCACCTAAGGAACATAGGTTTGACTGCTTTGGGGATTAGAAAAATTATAATAATGTTTGTGTAAGGTTGATTGTCTAAATGAGTTTCCTTGGGGTTCTGCTGTGCCTTATTAAGAACAAGAGAGCAACACACATTGTGCAAAATGCCTCCTCTATGCTAGAGCAATGTGGGCATCACAAAATCATTCTGCTATAAACATTGTGCTATACTGAGAAATCATATACTCCAGAGGAACATGTGTATATATGTCTTCTCACTATCTAAAAATGCAGATAAAATAAATAGGCATACATGCATATAAAGACACATAAATACGTATATTATTCACATATACAAAGGTAGTTGTTCAGTATCTTTTACAGTTATAAAAGAACAGGTTTGCCTTCAGGTATTTCAAGTTAATGATATGAAGCACCTCAGCCACACTATAACTGTTAAGCTGAATTTTGTTTTGCATTTTGATTATAAATTAGAAGAACAGTGCATTAACTCTGTTTTGAGGATAAGATTAAAACAGGCCTTGTTTATTAAGCTGCTACTGTGGTGATATTTGCAGCATACATTACATTTATAATTGGCTTATTAAGACTTAGGCACTGCAAATTACAGTGATAGAACCCACAGGCTAAAAAAATCATCAAAATATATAATGGCAATTTACAAAGGTTTGTATCCACAAATGGGAATTTTTATCTGGTGTTCTCTTGTTCTAATGTTTTACTCACAGCTTTTGCAATATTCAAATATGTGGCTTGAATGCTGCAAAGAGGTATTGAAAAGGAATACACAACAGAGGCTCAGAAAAGGTATTGGGTGATAACCCCAAAAAGAGCCTATGTATAGCAACATAAGATAGTTGTTAGGTAACCTTTTCTTCAAACTTAAAGGAAAGGTAGAGGAGTCAACTGTGTCATCTTCTACTCTAGGCTGTGGATAATATAGACTAATTCCTCACACCTTGTCTTCATAAACGTGTATCACTATCTTTCTATCTACGTTATTAAAACTGTGGAGATTAATGCACTAAAGATTGCAACAAATTTTGAAATAGAGGCCATAAAAATAGCTGAGCTGCTAATGAGAGCTAATGAGCTGCTAATGACTGCCATAAAAGTTTTTATTCTCCTAACCTGGAGGCTCCCACAAAAGAGCAAACAAGGAGTGTGATGATAAATTCCAATTTGTCCAAGCTTCAGCTTGAATTCTTTTGAACATTTTGGGGGTAATACAATTACACAGACATTTTCTGGCTTGGTGACATGTACAAAGTAGATCAGAGATGAGCTTGAGGAGGTACAAGGTAAATGGAGCAAGAGAAAACACAGTGCAAAGCTGTGAATGGCAGCCTCAAAGTTAGGTTTTATCTGGTGTAAGCAATTCAGGAGGTTCCTCGACTGTGTGGAAGACAACTTCTTACAAGTAATAGAAGAGCTGACAAGGAGAGGTGTCATGGTTGACCTTGTGCTCAGCAACAGGGAGGGGCTGGTGGGGAATGTGATGTTCCAAGGCAGCCTTGGCTGCAGTGACCACGACATGGTGGTGTTCAAGATCCTCAGGGCAGTAAGAAGAACGTGCAGCAAGCTCACTGCCCTGCGCTTCAAGAGAGCAGACTTTAGCCTTTTCAGGTGCCTGCTCAATAAGGTTCCATGGGATAGCACCTTGTCCAAATACAGCCAGCCATATTGCTACAGTATAGACACTGAAATTTAGCTTCCTCAATATGGAGCTGAATGCCACTTTATCAGGGCAAATGATTAATGCTTAGCTGGAAAGAGGATGAGTTGCATGCTACAGACCACGTCTAGTACAAAACTCAGAACTGAGTTGGGAACTAAACTGCTGTCACAATGCTACAAATGTGTTCATGTCTCTTACAACAGCAGTTCAGGCACTGAGATTTAAAAATACATAGTGTCTTAGGCAACAAGTTCCAAATGCTCCAGACACAGGTGCATTTAGATTGAGGTTTTCAAAGCCATCTAAGTTGGCTTGTCATGAAACTACACATTCCTGGTTCTCACTTCCCCCTATGTTTTGAAAACTTCCATTTTTTTTCCCCAACTCAGAAAATGATCAGAAAAAAATACTGGAAAACTTTCAGTAAGTTTCTTCCACTGTAGGTTTATGTGTAAGTTCTATCACAAAAATGTATCATGCTTTGAAATTTGACAGAGATATGACAAGACTTAGGTATTCTGGGCCTCTCAGGGCCAAGAACATATTCTGAAATTATGTGACATTCACTTCACTGAGATATTTACTGAATGTCACTGAATGTGGCAAGTCAAGTAGCAAAATGCTGAGATAGATGTAGATCAAATGCATAGGTAAATACATTTTAGTTCTGTTGGATAATGGTTAACTTTTCACTCCATATCCTCCTTCTGAGTAAAAAGAAAACAGTAAACCAGCAAAACATTTACTGTAAGGAAAATCAATAAAGGTAGAATGAATATATCAAATATATACATTAGAAAATAAATAAAAGTGGCCAAGGCCAGCTCTAGAGTGAAGGACTCAGTTACACAAAAACTGTAGCTGGCTCTAAAGGACAGATGAAATCTTGGAGTACTACTTCCTTACTGATATCTCACTGAATAGGGCACATTGCCCCAGCAGCTGGTCCCTGCCTGCTGCCTGCCCAGTGAAAGCAGGCTCCTGGCTGCTGGTGCTACTGTGGCACGCACTGCAAAGTTGAGGTATGCAGAGCATCTGTTTCTGCAGAACACTGCATACAATCCCAGCCAGCAGTTATTCTCATGGTCCTTACTTCCATTGCACTAAAGAAACCAAAGACTTGGGACTTTGTTCCAGATAAATAATTTTGCTTACTTTTTTAGGGCACTAAAATTCAGTTTTTGCAGTGTTGGAAACAGATAACATGAAGTCTGTCCTCTTTACTTTTAACACGGAGAGACATGCCTGCTTGCTCTCTAGGGCTGTCATTTATTGCTCCCTAAAACAACGCCTGGACCACAATGAATCACAGCCTAGAAGTTCCTTTTCCCTTCCATTACAAAGAAAATATGCCATATCTAAGGTGCTGAAGAGCTCTAATAGTAAAGACCACCTCTTCCATTTTACTTACATTAAATTTATTGCCAGTGTATTTGCATAAGTAAGTTTGGAACCAATGATCACTTTAATGACCTGCCAAAAAATGTCTTCTTTTAGCTTTTTTGCTTATGTATATATGAAAAAAAGGTCATCATCACAGCCTCTGAGGTTCAGCCAAGTATGAGGAGCTGAGTCATAGCAGTGTCCCACAGGAACCCTGCAAACAATTTGGGTTTTAGATTCTCTATCGATGCTTCTAAAGAGGCACATCCCCTATTGTCCAGCTTTCTCCATCCTCTTGTTATATTTCATATTTAGACACTTGGTCTAATGGAAATAAGGTAGATGAAGCAGGATTCTTTCTAACAGTATGGAAATGTCAATTAACATCTTTCTCCTGCAGACACAGAACTACTGTTATTCACAGCACATTGTTCAGCTTCATAAAATATGTTCAGAACTGATGCATACATGTGGTCTAATTAAATTATAAATAGGGGGGAAGCTCATCAGTATGGTTTGGTAATATATGGCAAAAGCATTGTCATTACACCTGACAGTGAGTCCATTGGATCACATACAGATTCTTTTCTTATCATTTATTTTCTGAGCTTAAAGAGTAATTGAGGAACTTTTTTCAGACTCTATTTTGCAACACTTTGATGCATGCATATTGCTTTTATTCTGAGATTCTCATCTAGTTTAAGATGTCCCTGCTCATTGCAGGGGGGGTGAACTAGATGACCTTTGAAGGTCCTTTCCAACCCAAACTATTCTGTGATTCTATGATATACATGACTCCGTGCAGTTTGGAGACCAAGAGACTGTGTGTTGGGGTTTAAGCCCAGCCAGTAACTCAGAACCACGTAGCCGCTAGCTCACTCCTCCCCCTTCCTCCCCCCCACTCCTGGAGGGATGGGGAGGAGAATCGAAAGAATGCAACTCCCACGGGTTGAGATAAGAACAGTTTAGTAACTAAGGCATAAAACAAACCACTGCTGCTGCCACCAATAATAATAATGATAGGGGAAATAACAAGGGAAGAGAATACGATACCACTCGCTGACCGAGCTCGACTGAGCAGTGAGTGCTCTTCCGGGAACTCCCAGTTACATCCTGGGCATGACGTGCTGTGGTATGGAATACCTCTTTGGTCAGTTTGGGTCAGGTGTCCTGTCTCTGCTTCCTCCCTGCTTCCCCTCCTCCCTGGCAGAGCATAAGGCTCAGAAAGTCCTTGGTCAGACTAAACATTACCACGCAGCAACTAAAAACATCACTGTTATCAGCGTTGCTCCCAGGCTGAAAGTCAAAACCACAGCACTGCACCAGCTACTAAGAAGGAGAAAAATGACTGCTACTGCTGAACCCAGGACACTGTGGCTGATTTTTATTTCTATTATTTTTATTTAAAAAATTATTAAGCAGAGAAAACAGACTGAAAAAGAGCCACAAATAAAGGAAACATAAAAATATTTGCAATTTCATTAGTTACTGGTGGGGTATTTATTATGGACAGATCTGGGCAGGGTAAACGAAGAGAGAAAAGAAATTAAAAAATAGAAGTCCAAAAGGCATCAAATGCTTTTTAATTGCGATTGGAAGCATTCCAAGTCTGACTTTCAAAAAAGTCTTTGATTTACAGTAGTTCATGTTGGGCTCATGTTGTGCCTGCCAAAAATTTGAAGTAGATCAGAGCTGTTTTTGAAATAAACACAAGCCTAATCTGATGTAGGTATTTCAAAACTCCCACCGCTTTAGTTGTAACATCATCTGTTACTGAATGATTTATAAATCATCCCTCTACAGGCAAATTTCTACAAGGTTGAAGGTGATACTTCTTAACTTTGGGACACAAGGACATGTTTAGATTTCATATTACAATTGATGGAGACCCTCCACTGTCTTTAAAAGTATTTGTGAAATGGATTCTTTGGATTCTTGTATATTAGACAAAACCAGTACCTGGGTATGATGGAGTGTTACTTCTTCAGCTTTCAACTGAGTAGAAGAGATAAAAGGGCAGAATTGCTAGTAACATTTTGTGCTGCTTGACTTCCAACTGCACAGGAATTCCTTTGTAAAAGAAAAAAAAAAAAAAAAACAAACAAAGCCCACTTACTTTTGGGCTGTTTTTTTTTTTAGAAAATCATTTGTTCATGACCAAGATTTGTTTAGAACAAAGTAGTTTATTAGGAGGGATTATTTCATATTAGTTGGGTAGGATTTGTCTCAGTTTAGTTTACATATCTAAAAGCAACACATTTCTTCTAATTTATTTTTGGGTAGATTCCATCTAGAGTTGATCCTAACAGACTGCCTAACTTGCAGAGAGCAATTCTGCACACCCTGACACTGGCAAGAGTATATTTAGAAAACACCTGAGATTCTAGCAGCCAAGATGGCTGCTAGAAGTGGTCTTTCTGGAGCAACGTAATTAAGTAGAAACCAAGCACAATTAGTTGCACATGGGACAACTATTGCCACCCCATTGGGAAATGTTTACCTTTTAAGTTTCAGGCCTGACCCAGGGGACAGAACAGGGGTTACCCTGAAGCAGTGGTGAGGCCAGTATTACCTAGTCTAGCACTTAGACATAGTCTGGGACTGACACTCAGGCAAAACTGAGCTGGTCTGAGTTCCACACTAGCTGGTGCAAAGTGCCTCAAAGACAGACTGGAAGTGTAGAACGCATTCAAGTCCACAACAATATTTTTAAGAAAAGCTTTCTCTTGAATCAAAAAAAAAAAAAAAAGGAAAAAACAAAGTGCAGAAAAATGTGCAGGATATGCTGGTGAAATTACTGATTCAGAATTCAGAAAGGATCAGTATTATTTTCTTTTTTCTCCTCACCTTACCTTCAGCCATAAAAAACAATCTCTTTGATTTCCAAATTTCATTTTACAGTCTGTCCTGGGTTCAGCAGTAGCAGTCATTTTTCTCCTTCTTAGTAGCTGGTGCAGTGCAGTGTTCTGACTTTCAGCTCGGGAACAGAGCTGATAACAGTGATGTTTTGGTTTGGCCAAGGACTTTGTGAGCCTCATGCTCTGCCAGGGAGGAGGGGAAGCCGGGAGGAAGCAGAGACAGGACACCTGACCCAAACTGACCAAAGAGGTATTCCATACCACAGCACGTCATGCCCAGGATGTAACTGGGAGTTAGCCGGAAGGGCTGGTAGACTGCAGGGTTGGAGGAGGTATCGGTCGGTGCTTGGTCGGGTTGGGGGGGGCAAGTTATCGGTCAGCTGGTGGTGAGATGTCGTATTCCCTTGTTATTTCCTTTATCGTTATTATTAATGGTGGTAGCAGTAGTGATCTGTGTTATACCTTAGTTACTAAACTGTTCTTATCTCAACCCGTGGGAGTTGCATTCTTTTTGATTCTCCTCTCCGTCCCTCCGGGAGCAGGGGGAGGGAAAGAAGGAGGGGAGTGAGTGAACGAGTTACCTGACTGGGTTCAAACCACGACACAGGCACAAGTTATCATTTTGAGATTACAGCAAAAGCAAAACAAAAAACCAAAGGCTAACAAATGTTTCATAAAAACATTTTAGATTTCATCTTAAATGTTTCAGTTCTGTGAACTAAATATTTTCTGTGCTTAGACATGCTTCCATTCTGTCCACAGAATTAAACTGTCTAAAGTCACACTTTAAACCTAGCTGAATATGGTCACTAACATTTTATTTCTTTTCTTTAATTTGTCACATCAGAAGGAACAGTCAATTCAATCCAGTTTGATGATGAGGATATCTTATGCAGTTCTCCAGAAACATTACACAGATCAAATTTACAGAGCTGTAAAATTCTTCTCCAGTATTTGCTGGGCTCCCTTAATCCACTTCCCACTTTAACAAAACTGAGGTTTTGTCATGGCAATCCTAAAAAACAACCTAATCTGATCCTACAAAATTGAGCCATTGTAGATTAACAGTTAGAGAGTGGAAGAGTGGTTTGCTTCTAAAACCTCTAAATAGCGTATTTTTTCAATGAGAAACTTATGTCACACTTTGTATTTCAAAGCTTTACCTGATTATTTTGTTTCTTTTTCTTTATTTCCAATAAAATATTTCTTTCACAAACATTGTCAGACATACAAACTGAGATATTGGGTGTCCTCTCACAGGAAAGAGTTAATCATTCATCCCCAAACAGCAAGATGAGTCCAATAAACAAATACTGAGCTCCCTGACGTTAGATTGGGTGAAGTGGCATGAACGTTAGGTTTTATTTTAATATGTTAATCTAATAAAATGATGCAGTTTATTTTATATCTTAAGGGAGACGTGCTGATATTATCTCAACTTTAGATGCATCCTCATTTGCCTGTACAGATCAGTCTTCCATTTTATCAGTGTGATGTTACTGGATGTGGCAATTTATAATGGGGAATGGCAGCCTGGAGATTTTCTAAAAGCTCTGGCGTTTTTTTTAATACTGTGGAATTTCATTAATTATTATTATTTTGACTATGAAAAGAGGATTTGCCCTCGGGCAGTTTTGATGCTCCTTAAAGATTATTTTTCTCCACGAAAGGTTGCCAAGATTTCAAATTTCTCTGTCAAGAGGCTCAGCTTGTTTAGTGGGAGGTGGCTGGAGTAAGCATTAACATTTACAGCCTTGGGAAAGAGACCTCAAACACTGCTCATTCACTTTGAGGCTATTTTACCTCCCTGGAGTAGGGACAGCTGTCACAAGTTGTAGTCCACTAACCGTTCTTCACCGAGGCTGCCGCTTCCTTTACCTTTGTACAATATGGGGAAGGAGCTGACAGCACAGTTCCCTAAGCAAGGTGTGTTCAGCTCTCAGCAGCGTGAGTGTAAGCCAAGTGGGATCATTTATGACCTATCATATGCCAGAGCATATCTTTCCTTGCCCAAATGTCCTTTCTGCAACACAGCCTGAAAGATAAGTGGAAAGGGGAAGGTTTCATATGAATACTGCAATCTAAAGCTGGGAATCAGAATCCCAGAATCAGAGAATGGCTAAGGATGGAAGGAACCTCTGGAGGTCAACTTGTCCAACCCTCCTTCTCAAGCAGGGCCATCTGGAGCTAATTGCATGGGACCATGTCAAGTCAGCTTTTGAATATTTAAAAAAATGGAGACTCTATGATGCAAACCACTGTATAAAAATGGATTTGCAGTTAAGGAAGGCACTGGAAAATAGATCCATTTTGCCTAGGTTGTGGAAGAAAAGGGGTGAAAGAAGATCAGGTATAATCATCTGCAATGAGAGAAAACAATCACATTGCAATATTTTATCAAAACCTGAAAATTAATGTAATTTTTTTAAAAGATAGGTACCATTCTCCTTTCCACTATTTTTTTTTCTCCCACCAAAGAGATCTTTATAGAGCAATTCGATTCTTTCATCCTCTTCCCACCACACATATGCAAAGCAAACAGGAACATGACCCTTTTATATTGTAAGCTCTTCAAACAATTCCCAATTGATGAACAAAACAGAAAGAAGTTTGGATCCATCCCAGGGCTATAAGTGACTCATCTGTCTAGAGCAGACAAGTCCTTGTGATGAGTCACTTTCTTTTGATGCAAGTTTAAAACTAACTAAATAAAAGGTGAAGATACAGCATTTTGAATCTCCCTCCACTGCAGCAGTTATAGCATACCAACATGAGATTTAATTATGAAGCCTTAAGGTGTAAGACAAGGGGTACAGCATTGTCTTGTCATGGTGGAAGGTTTCCACCTGCATCTCAGCAACTGCTGGAAAAAGAATCATAGTTAGGGTTGGAAAGGACCTTAAGATCATCTAGTTCCAAACCCCCTGCCATGGCAGGGACGCCTCCCACTAAACCATCTCACCCAAGGCTTTGTCCAACCTGGCCCTGAACACTGCCAGGGATGGAGCATTCACAACCTTCCTGGGCAACCCATTCCAGTGCCTCACCACCCTAACAGGAAAGAATTTCCCCCTTATATCCAATCTAAACTTCCCCTGTTTAAGTTTTAACCCGTTACCCCTTGTCCTATCACTACAGTCCCTAATGAAGAGTCCCTCCCCAGCATCTCTATAGGCCCTCTTCAGATACTGCAAGGCTGCTATGAGGTCTCCACGCAGACTTCTCTCCTCCAGGTTGAACAGCCCCAACATTCTCAGCCTATCTTCATACGGGAGGTGCTCCAGTCCCCTGATCGTTCTTGTGGCCCTTCTTTGGACTTGTTCCAACAGTTCCATGTCCTTTTTATGTTGAGGACACCAGAACTGCACACAGTACTGCAGGTGAGGTCTCACAAGAGCAGAGTAAAGGGGCAGGATCACCTCCCTAAATGAAACACCCATGTGCATTGCTCCAGAAAGGCTCTGTGTATGCTGCTGTAGTGACCAGGAAATGGTGGAGTTTGAAATCCTCAGTGTAGCAAGGAGTGTGTGCAGCAAGCTTGATACCCTGAGCTTCAATAGAGCAGACTCTGACCTCTTCAGGGATCTGTTTGGTATAATTCCAGACATTTGTGTCCAGCTTTTAGCTTAGTTGTATCTTAGGTGACCAAATTGTTTCATGGATTTGGCTTTTGGACTCTTTATATTTCATTGTCTTCCAGTTTTCTCAATTTTTGAGACATCATACAGACCAGGTGAGTCAAAGGGGCAAAAATTAAGAACTACTGTGGTGATTGTTGTTTGTAAAAATTACTTAAGTGGCATTTGAGCTATGACTAATTTATTCAGTATTTAGAATTTAGTGAATTCTTTTTCACATCATCCATCATAAGTAAAAGGCAAAAAAAAAAAAAAAGAAACCTGTTTGATGCCTAAGGCGTGTTTTAGTTTGTTGTTCAGGTCAGTTCATTTCGATGCTTAATTTTTAATGGTTCATTTAACACAACTGTTTAGGTGAGAAAATATTTTCATATAAAACTTGTATTTCTGGGGTCAGTTGCTGTCACTTCAAAACATTTTAAGTCTCAGATGACAGATTAAACATCAGGGGGATGTTTAATGTGGGGTTACAATCTTTGGAAAGAGAGGCTGGAGAGCTGCTCAGTGGAAAAGGACCTGGGGGTGCTGATTGACGGCTTCTGAACATGAGCAGCTTGTACCCAGGCAGCCAAGAAGGCCAACAGCATCCTGGCTTGTATCAGAAATATTGTCATCAGTAGAACTACAGCAGTGATCATCCTCCTGTACGCAGCACTGGTGAGACCGCACTTTGAACCCTGTGTTCAGTTCTGTGCCCCTCACTACATGACAGACATTGAGGTGCTGGAGCGGGCCCAGAGAAGGGCAATGGAGATGGTGAAGGGTCTGAAGAGCAAGTCTTATTAGAAATGGCTGAGGGACCTGGGGATGTTTAGTCTGGAGAAGAGAAGGCTCAAGGAGGACCTGGGGACCTTATCACTCTCTACAACTACTTGAAGGGAGGATGAAGAGAAGCGGTGGCTGCTTTAGACTGGATATTTGGAAAAATTTCTTCACCAAAAGTGTAGTCAGACATTGGAACAGGCTGCCCAGGGAAGTGGTGGAATCACTGTCCCTGAAAGTGCTCATAAAGCGTGTAGATGAAGCCCTTAATAACATGGTTTAGTGGTGGACTTGGCAGTCCTGGGGTAATAGAGTTGATGATGTTAGTCTTTTCCAACCCAGCTGATTCTATTGGTCATTTACAAAAGTGGTCTCACTTAGGAACTTGAATAGGACTTAGCGGACTTAGACTGAATTTCAGTCCTGCTGCTAATTCTTTATGTGGCTTTAGGTAAAACATTTAGTCTGCATCTCCGAAGATTTTTGAGTACAAACACTTTTGTTCACACAGTCACTTGCATAGTTTTCATGTTTGAATCCTTCTTGTAAAAGAAGGAAATGATAACTTATGACCGCATGTAGAAATGAAACCCATCAGTGTTTGAGCTATACAAAATCACACACTGTTAGTGGGTATAGGAGTTTCCACTTAAAAGTTATTATCTGCTAGACAACATGTTTTTAAACAAAAACAATAGTGCAAGATAGCTATTACTTACCTCTAAGTTGTGAATAACAAAGAAGTCTTCCCATGCTGATGTGCAATTTCTAGTATTTCCCTAACTTTTGCCACATTCTTTTTGTTTCTTTCAGAAACAAAACAGCAAGGAAAAAAAGCCACCATTAACAATGCATTTCCAAGCCCTTCCCTGACCCTTCCACTCTATTTTTCTTCTTCATTCCTGCTAAGTCATCTTCCTCTGCTGAACTCCATTGCACAGCTCCTAAAGGTACTTCCTTTACATACTTTTCTGAAAATGCAGCGCGAGTTCATCAGAGGCATGGCAACCTCATTAGACTCATTAGAGTCATTAGACTGACTTCTTTCACAAAGGAATCAAGAAAATTCTTCATTCAATAGGAATAGGAATCTGTCGTCTTCTCCCTGAAGGCAAGTCCCTGAAAATGTTTTCATAATCCCAACTATTAGCTACATAGCAGTTGCCCTCCATATGCTAGGTTCTTCTTCCAATCCCTAATTCTCAGCCACACAAAAGAGGAAATTTATCTGCTATGGGTTCAATTTTATGGTGTTATCAAAAATAACTCTGAGAAGCAATGCATGTATTGGTGTGTAAAGGAAGGGTGCATACCAAACAAATGTAATTTACTAAGACCTTGATGATTTACCTGAAGTGAAAATCTTTGTATGCTGCTTCTTGCTGATTCAGGACTCTTTTATTAACATTCATCAAAAATCAAACAGGTAGTCATGGCCCAAAAGGTTTTGATACCTGAGGCACAAATACTTTGTTTAGATCCATTAAAATGGAGATTATATCACTGTTTTGCACAGAAATTGTGAGGTCAGGGCAAAATTTAGTTTAGCATCAAGGATTTCAGGCTTCTGAAAGACCTGAGTTCTGGTTGTTTATAATTCCACCACCTACACGGTAACAGCCTTCACTAACTCTCCCATATTTCTTTTTCCTTCAACTTTGCCTATCTTATCCAAGTCTATTGTGCATTTCTTAGGACAGAGCTTTACTTTCATGTTGTATTTGCTCAAGACCTAACAAATAGGAGACCTCTGTTACATACTTACTGCTATTCCCACTCTTTGCAAAGTGCTTTAACACCTTCTGAGGAAAAGTGATTGATGTGATACAAGGCATTAGCACTGCAAAGAGGTCTGTACTTTCCTATATACAAATAAGCTGATTTCACTGCCTTAAAAGGGAGTCATAAGCATGTTCAAAAATTCTATGTAAAAGCTATTTATTGATGCAGTGAGATATCTCAAGTCAGCTCCCAAATTTGAAAAGCAAGACTTAAGCACAGCATGAAAAAAACTTGTTTTGAGGGGGGCTTATTAGACACTTTCAGTACTTAAGATAAGCATTTTCTTCCCCAGGCAGCCTTCTTTGGCTTTAGTAATTTTGGAGTAAGCAGACGGTGGTTTCAGAAACAATCTCAGCCTGCCTTTTGCCAGAATATCACTCTGCTTGTTTGCTTCCTTCCAAAAGCAAGTCTATGGCTATCTCTGGTCCTAAGGACTCTATGCTGGTTATACAGGAGTTGGTAGCTGGCAAATCACTTGACAAAGAGTACGATAGCATTTTAGCATCAAGGCTTCCCACAGGAGACATTATACCTTCAAGGGGGAGAGGCAGGAAGGAAGAGGGGGAGCAGGGGAAGGAGAATGGATTCATAGTGGCAAGGTACCCAGAATGTCACTTACAGTTGGTTGGCTGCAGTTGTCAGGGTTCACTTCCATTAAGCTTTATGTCAGTTCAAAAACTTTACACATGAGGCTGTGTGAAGCATTCTGCCACTGCTAACTGCCCGGGGCTAGCCCACAGTACCTATCTTGTCACTGGTTTTCCAGAAAACCTCTGTGAGAATTAGTTGCATATGTTGGCCAGGCTAACCGTAAGAGGTGTTTGTGAGCTTGAAATTGGATTATTTATTTATTTGTTTATATTATTTTGTTGAGGGGAGTGCAAGGGGTGGGTCTTTGGGGTTTTAAAGGAGACAGGGTTGCTTTAAAATACTGCAAAGGTTAACTAAATATTTAGTATCATGACAAAAAAGAAATGATGGTAATGAGGTGAGTTCTCTTATAAGAGAAGCCTTCTCTGTGGGCTTTTAACTAAGACCGTAACAGAAGCATCAAAAGTGACTCTAAGAATGTGGTGGGAGCTGTTGAGTCTATATTTCATCTTCCTTAAAAAGATATTAAGAACAACACCAATAAATTAATCTTGTATTCAAAAGGAAAAATAATATAAGATATATATATATTCTATAAGCATCTGGGAGAAGTCACACAATCACTAATCCTTGTTCTTGTGGGGCACTTCATCTTACCAGATGTCTACTGGAAATACAACTTGACAGAGAGGAAACAGTATAGGAGGTTCCTGGAGTGTGTGGAAGAGAATTTCCTGACACAGCTGATGAGTGAGCCAGCTAAGGAAGGTGTCTGCTGGACCTCTTGCTCCTTCTTCACTACTTATCTCTCATTTTCTTTCTTGTGTTAAGTTGGAAAGGAATGTACTTACTATTGTAAGTTACTTGTTTCCACATTGTCATTGGGGAATACTGCTTGCAATAGACTTTTCTAGACACTGTCCAAATACAGAGAAACTATCCTTGCTGTGAAAAATATGCTCAAACTCTTTGCAGAAACAAAGCCTGGAGATGACAAACTGAACTTTATGTGGTATCCAGACATCTAGATCTGTGCTCACATTAAACACTACTGTCTCCCCCAGGTTTTGCTTTGCTTATTCATTTGCTAATACAAAGGCTGGGAAAAAGATAGGAGGAAGGCAGGAATATATGTGCTTTTTGAGTGTAAACCTGGGACCTAGAAGTGCTGCATTTGAGTTCAAGAGCTGGCCCAGACAAGAACAAATGCATGTAGTAAAAAAAGTATTTATCTCTCATATCTCACAGGAATATGCCTGAGCTCTTTGCAGAAAAGGGGTCTGCCACTGGCTCACTCCATGCCTTTAAGTAAATAAATCTCTGATCTACATTTTTTTACTTTCCTTGGCTGATAATAACCAGTTAATATTTATGGATCACACTGAAAACAATTTTTACTCTGATTATAAACCTTAGGGTGCAAACTTTGTCTCCGTCTCTGATCTCTGCCTTACATCTCACCAGTCAGGCTGCTTATGTTAACAAGTGAATAATGAGGCTGGCAAAAACAAAGTCAAACCTTTCTTTTTTTTTTTTTTTGTAATATCACGATTTCATAAGCCAATTCCCTGCTCCTAGGAAACATTTCTGTTGCTCTTCTCAGAAAAGCAAACATGGCTTTTTTTATTTTAAGTTGCTCTTTTAGGTTTCATATCCCAGTCCTCTTTATTTTCCCTTCCTCAGGCTTCCTTTTTGAGTTTGAAAAAAGGAAAAAGGGCAGGAAAGGAAAAGAGAGAAAATGAAAGCCAGCCAAATGTTTTCAAAACCTTACATTTATACACTGAACATAACTTTCCTTCTTCTTCAAGTCCTAGCCAAGCTTCTTTAAACTTCCAGGTAGTGTAACAGCTCAAAAGCCAGTTCTTTCATTGAGTTTGTTTAGCAGCTGAGTATTGACACCCATATGGGGACACTGACGTACATGCCTAGTGGGAAAGTGGTCCTTCTACAAACACTACTGCACTCAGGTGTGCAGAGTGAGGAGGAGGAAATCCAGTAGTGCTGTGATACAGAGCTGGCTCCCTGGTCCATCTGCCTTCCTCTCCCTTTACCACTAAAGTATTCAAGGAACCATAATGAATTTAGGGGTAGTACCTTTATACCTTGGGTAGCTTGTAGTCTTTCTTTCTTTGTGTTAGGGTCAGCCCTTCCTCTAGGTTTCTACAATGAGTAACACAGTGGGTGTCTTCATGTGGTATTCCTCTGACCTTGTGGTCTTTAAGTTTATAGTTATACTAGCAAATAAAATGGGATAGGGACAGCTCTCTTGAGTCCTGCTGGGAAGGTTTGGCTCCCATCCCTGCATACAAACAAGCTCTCAGCCTCTGAAATAGGTCAGCTGCCTCCAGCCTGCCTTTTGGGAATGGTCCATAGTCTGTGCTAACCCTGGCCTGTGACCCAGCTGTGCTGATAACCTCACGGTGCAAATGATCAGACATGAAGCCTGTGCTCTCACCTTGTTTATACAATAAATCATAGCCTAAGAGTCTACTGAACATTGTCTACACAGTGAAGGAAGAGAACAGGCATCTCCATTCTTCCTCTTTTTAGATTGGTGTTTTAGGATGGGATTGTCTGAGGCATAATATCATGATCCCTGTCTGTCAGCAATTATTACTAAGCTTTGTGCCTAGTACAGGCATTTGCTTCCCTTTTATAATCAGTAGAGAAAAATATGGAAAAAATCTTTCAAGCTTCATTGAATCAATCTTAAGACAAAAATATTGGGTTACATGTATTGAGCTACCTTCTGAAGGTTTCTCTTTCTATTAAAAAGGGAGATCCTAAGTAAGTGCTCTGTTTCCAATTAAGTGAAGTTAGAAAGATGGATCCCACTTGTTAAGAGCTGATTTAATGTCATTGCTAAAAGACCTCCTAACTGTTCAGTCATGAACCAGGACTTCTGCAGAGGGACAAAAACTGTCATAATTAGACATTCAGACAGTGACATCTGAGCTCTCTACAGTCAGCAGTGAGAAGGGGCACTCCTAGGGTATGTTTATCTCCCCACAGAAGATATCTGAGACATGTCAGATGGGTTACCCTACAGAACTGCCTCTTTATTTTTTTTTTTTAACTGACAGTCAAGAAAGCCCAGGATGACTGAATGATCTGTTACTCAAATAGAAGGCTTCACTTTTTAGATGCCTAATATTGGGTGAAATGAATCTTGCCCAGTCAGCTGTGTCCCATGAAGTTGACTATAGCATCTCAAATTTTTGTAATCAAGTAATGTTTGGGTATGAACTGCACAGAATATGTATATAATCAGAACAAAAAAGACTTCTCTAACCTATCTGATTGAAAAGATCAAACATTTACAAATATCTCACCCTGTTTTGAACTGCAAATCCTGGGGAATGGCTGAACTTTACAGAAGACCATGAATCGGTATGTCAATAAGTCTGTCATTCTCAACTTACCTCTGGGATTGTGCCATTGCATGTCTAAATGAAAGATCATTTCTTTTGAGGAAAGTGTCAAGCTGCACTGCAATTTCCTGACATAAAAAAATTCTATGGAAAATCTGGGCTTGTTTCCTTATGTCTCAAATACATGCTGTATCTGAGAGGAGAATGGAGACATGAAGACAAAGTTTAGATGTTAGACAAATGGAGATCTGTTGTGAAAAAAGTCCAGACATGGAGTCTATTAGTCTCAGAAAGGCTGAAAGAGATGCCAGTGGTACAGATACATACCATGGTATGTTGGTGTGACATTATAAACATTGATGAAAGAATTCAAAGAGATCGCCTTATATTTCTGTCTTTATCTCCAGCTAAGGAGCTAGAAAGTCTCCTTTTTCTGTGCCCCTTGTACAGATCAAATATGCATGTACACCAGTTATCAATTATCATTACAGCACATCCACTTCTAGAAACTAACAACTTTTGTAGGTGCATTTCCTCTTTACCATGGAGGAAGGGCAGAAACAAAAGCCTTTCAAAAGCCTGGCTTCAGACCCAGCCCACAAGTATTTGGGTTCACATGAGCAGAAGGTTGTTGCTGGTAGGGTCTGTAAGTTATAAGTCAACTGGGACAGAATGTTTCTGGAAATATTCAAAAGGGTCTTCCTGAGATGTATATTTCAGCCTCCACTAAAATGTCAACTTATCATCACTTTTTCTTTGCTAGGAAACCATGCTATTTTAACAAGCCTGTCCAAATCGTACCATAGAGAAGACAGGTTCCAAAATTTTCTTGGGGTGTAGTCATTGTGGATCAAAATGGTAAATATTTGGGCACCTTGGAGAAGTTCAAACTTGCTTCAATGCCATAGGAGAGATCCAAGGTATTGTGCAGATAAAGATAGAGGTACTGTGCCTATCTGCATCATATGTGGTGAGAAAAAAACTTTCATGGGTCGATCTCTTAAGTAGCATGTGCTGATATTACCATAGATAGATAGGTATTTCAAATACTTGTCTATGGTGTCACAGCCTTTCACCTTGAGGCAGTTTTGTTTGATTTCTAAGGTAGCCATATGTGGAGACAGTGTTCTCACAGGAGAATAGATATTTGGTACATGAACTCTGAATAATACCTAATGATACAGCAAGGCCATGAGAGGCCCGAGGAAGCTTAAGCAAGCAAGATAAGAAGAAGCTGGAATTTACCGAGTTATGTGAACTGTGGACTGTTGGCAAGCTTTCAAGGTCAAGTTCTCACACCTGTGCTTAACAAATTATATGTTAGTAACTAAGGGTCTTCAGGACATGTATCCAATCATAATATGCCAAATCACTGTAAGTGTATGTGAGCAGTAGTATATAAGGAGTTAAGGCTTTGCAATAAATGGCTTTTGTCTGATCATATTGATCTCTAACAGGGTCCATATTTTTTTCTGTGGCAGCCATAGGAATGCTTGCTCCTGGCCCAAACTGTGCAGGGGCCTCGAGCTTCCCCTCTAGCTCATGAAGGAAAGAAGGAGGCCGTTAACCTGGGAAGCTGGGAATTAGTGACAAAAAAAAAAAAAACAAAACAAAACAAAAAAAGGAGGAAAAGGACAATTAAAAGCAAGGGGCATCCCCCTAAATCCCCTGTCCCCATCCAGAACCGCTTTGCTGTCCTGCAGGGGGCTGATGAGGAAACGCACTCGAGCCAGAAACAGCCGGCTGGTGCCCTGGTAAAGAAGATCTCTACTGGTGCTGCCAGGAAAAAGCGGTGGGTTGTAGTAGTAGGGGACTCTACTTTGAAAGGGACAGAAGCACTCGTCTGTTGGCCTGATCTGGACTCAAGGGAGGTGTGTTGCCTAACAGGGGCACGGATCAGGGATGTTGCAGAGAGACTGCCTGCTCTAGTAAGTCCCATGGGCTATTACCCACTCCTGGTGATACATGTGGGTGCTAGGGATATAGATAGTAGTAGCCTGGGGAACATAAAGAAGGACTACAGAGCCCTGGGAGAGGTGGTTAGGGGCTCTGGAGCTCAGAATGTCTTTTTGTCAATTCTCCAGGATACAGGGGAGGACCTTAAAAAAGCTGGGAGGATTGGCCAGGTTAATAAATGGTTAAAAGGGTGGTGTCATAGTCAGGGGTTTGGGTGTCTTGAACATGGGACCCAAGTTTGTAGGCCAGGTCTAGTGGAGCTGGTCTGATAAAGAAGGGAAAGAGCAGTTTTGGTAGGAGGTTTGCCAGACTGGTCAAGGAGGCTTTAAACTAGATGTGTTGGGGGAGGGGGACATCATTCCATCCCAACACACCCAGTCAGATGCCAGCACCTATAATAAATGCTCAGAGCAATGTAGAGATATCCCAGCCACTCCAGCCAATGAGCCAGCTTCATTTGGAGCTCTCAGCCCAGATGCCTCTATACAAATGCCCGTAGCATGGGGAGCAAACAAGAGGAATTAGAGATGTGTGCACTTCTGCGGGGTATGATATAATAGGCATCACAGAAACATGGTGGGATGGCTCCTATGACTGGAGTGTTGGAATGGAAGGTTACAGGCTCTTTAGAAAGAACAGGCCTGGCAGGCGGGGAGGGGGAGTTGCCCTTTATGTTGGGGATAGGCTGGAGAGTATGGAACTCTGTCTGGGGACAGGTGAGCAGTTAACAGAGAGTTTGTGGATCAGGGTTAAAGGGAAAACAGCTATGGGAGACATTACTGTGGGGATCTGTTACAGACCGCCTGATCAAGGAGAACCTGCAGATGAAGCACTCCATAGACAGATAGGAAAAGCCTCATGCTCACAGGTCCTTGTTCTCATGGGTGACTTCAACCACCCTGACATCTGTTGGAATGACGGTATGGCCCGTCACAAGCAGTCCAGGTGTTTCCTCGATTGTGTAGAAGACAACTTCCTTCTGCAAGTAATAGAGGAGGCGACAAGGAGAGATGCCATGCTTGACCTTGTGCTCACCAACAAAGAAGGGCTCGTTGGAAATGTGACGCTCCAGGGCAGCCTTGGATGCAGTGATCATGAGATGGTCAAATTTGAGATCCTCAGGACAGTGAGAAAAGCGTGCAGCAGTCAAAGGAGGTGATCCTGCCCCTCTACTCTGCTCTTGTGAGACCTCACCTGCAGTATTGTGTGCAGTTCTGGTGTCCTCAACATAAAAAGGATATGGAACTGTTGGAACAAGTCCAGAGAAGGGCCACGAGGATGATCAGGGGACTGGAGCACCTCATGTATGAAGATAGGCTGAGAAACTTGGGGCTGTTCAGCCTGGAGAAGAGAAGGCTGTGTGGAGACCTCCTAGCAGCCTTCCAGTATCTGAAGAGGGCCTATAGGGATGCTGGAGAGGGGCTCTTCATTAGGGACTGTAGTGATAGGACAAGGGGTAATGGGTTAAAATTTAAAACAGGGGAAGTTTAGATTGGATATAAGGGGAAAATTCTTCCCTGTTAGGGTGGTGAGGCACTGGAATAGGTTGCCCAGGGAGGTTGTGGATGCTCCATCCCTGACAGTGTTCAAGATCAGGTTGAACGAGGACTTGGGTGATATGATTTAGTGTGAGGTGTCCCTGCCCATGGTAGGGGGGCTAGAATTAGATGATCTTAAGGTCCTTTCCAACCTTAACTATTCTATGATTCTATGATTCTATGATTCATGTTAATTAAAAAAGGCTACAGGGGAAGAGGTTAGCAATTTTTTTTTTAGGAGTCACTTGGGAGGTAACCTATGGTGAATCTCCAGAGAATGGCAGACAGACCATGCAAATCCTTTGAAAAAAGAAACCAATACTGCCTTATTTTGGGTTATTTGAGAAGAAAATACTGGTTCTTACTGCCTTTCTTTGGAAACCAGGGGTTATGAATGTTTTGTTAATTGCACTGAGAGCACTTGGGAAATACCAGGACTACCCCAGTCCTTTGGATGAGCAAACAGCAGAATTGACCTCAAAGGATCTAGTTCTTAGTTACTCATTTGTCAGTAATTGTCTACAATCAAAACGGGAGTAAGTATTCTAAGGGAGAATGGGGCATTTTTAATCCTTTTTTTGCAAACTTGCTATTTTTTCTTTAGTTTTATATGAGAACAAATAACCATTAAATTGGGGGGTTTATGGTTTATATTTTCACAATGTGTCAAAGACGTCAGAATGCTGTGACAGGGTTATCTTAGCCTTCTGTGTTAAATCAGAAGACATCAATAAAAATGCTGAGATAATGGGTAGTCCTTGAAAAGCCCAAGACAGACTTGGTTTCCTCACTTTATAGCTTTAATTGGAATTGGAAATGAAATTGCTATTTGTGCCGGAAAACTCTCTCCCAATTATAAAAAAGATGATCACCAAAATAACACTGAGGGCTGGGGGACACGTGTATTACTTTTTCATGTGCTACACATATAACTTATATGGGTTTCATGTGACTTGAGTATTGTCCTTCAACAAAATGATCACCAAAATAACACTGAGGGCTGGGGGACACGTGTATTACTTTTTCATGTGCTACACATATAACTTATATGGGTTTCATGTGACTTGAGTATTGTCCTTCAACAAAAATACTATTTCTGTGTTCTAAATGGAAAAAGTATACTTAAAACCTAAGAAAGAGTTTTGATTTTAAGCATAAAGGCAGAATTATGCTTATGCTTGGGATAAGGTTGTTGTAGTTGAGCAGAGTGTCCTTCTCCCTCATTTGGGATCTCCGAGTGTTAGTATACACATTCAAGTGATATTATAAGGGGGAAAAAGCAGTGAAGGAATACGTATAATGTCTAGATTCTGTTTATGGCCTAGCCAGATGACACAGACCAAATTATTTCTGGAAATTAAATTATCTATAAAATTAAGGGAATGTAACAGATCTTTTTTGTAAAACACTTTGCAATGTCTTGAAGATCAGCAGTAAACAAGAATATCATTAGATACTAAGACAATGTAGTGAACTAACACGTTCAAGTATGAAAGCAGAGAGTCATTCGTTGAAACTCTTTAACTACTGGGAATAATTGCTATAATAAATAACTCCCCACTGTGTTCCCTTTACCCAGTCCTTTCATCAATGCTTCAGTTTTATTAGGTGGGAATTGCAAGCCATTTATGACCTGAAGGGAGAGATCAGAAAGGTTTCAAGTTGTTGGGGGTGTCATTGAGGCTCTAGCAAAATAAGGGCTGAGGCTAGGAAAATCTATAGATGCAGTCAAATTTCAGATTGCAGAGGTATTTTACTCTTCTTTCAGAAAAGCAGCTGGATACTGTATATTACACAAGCTCATGTACAAAGAAAAACGTATGGAAATTAACTTTCTCCCTGGCTATGATAAACTACCAAGGGAAATTCATAGCAAGTTTGTCTACTATAGTTAGTCTTGCAACAGAGCTATTACAGAAGAATAAATAGTGGCATTGGTCAAAAGAATGTCAAGATGCTTTCAAGCTGGCTAAACAGACACTTACATCCTCCAGGGTTTTAGTGCACTTTGTCCCATCCCTGCCAATCTGTTAACTACCGATGCTTTGCTGTATGAGGTCAGAAGTGGCGAATTCTCCCATAATGCCAAATAGCCCAGAAAAGCCTGTAGCATTTGCATTGAAAATACTTCCTAAAGAGGAAAAGGACTATGCACAGATGAGGTGAAAGGGGGCAGTGAGGAGGAACTCACACAGACTGCATGCAAAGACATTGAACTTCATAGACTTTCCACTGTAGTAAAAGCAAAAAACATGGCCCACTTGACAGTTTTTTTGAGGCTTGATAAGTGGGTTCTAGCAACAGTGACTTTAATCATCAGCATTTCAAACTTCTTTCTTGGAGAACAAAAACTATAATATTAAACAGGAAGTACTGGAGAATCACCATGTGTTATAGTTTAAAATGTCTTGGTGTAAAACCACACTGCCATCCCTAGTTTTTATGTATACCGAAATTTGCCACGGTGAACCATCAACAGTGGATTCAGTTATCTGGAATTAAAAGCACAGGTCATTAAAACTTGAGAGAAACAAAGTCACATAGCCAGCAGGCGAGGCTTAGGTAAAAAGCTGTAAAGACTGAGCATAAAAACTATATACTAACAAACTGAAGTTTGACCATCCATCCTGTTGCACTGCCAGCTTGCTTGCTGGCACAGTTTTTACGCAGCTTTTATCCAGGATGCCTAATACTCACTGAAACTATTCCCAGGATCTGTGTAAAATTTACCATATGTCAAAGTGCATTCCCAAAAAGTAGCTTTGACATAGATGCCAGCATTGAAATATCAGGGAAGGATTTTTGACAGTAAGAGGGTTTGATAATATGACAATAGCCAGAATATGCCTGTTGACATATTGGAGAGAATTAGTCCCTGGCATTTTTTGGTTTACTAGCAAAGATGTGTCCCAGTAGCAAAGTTTTCTCAGGCTTGCTTCTGAGGTCCTGTCCAATGCAGAGCTGACCAAGATGTATGTCATGAAGGACAGATTCAGGAAGCCTCTGATGCTATTGTGTTTAGGTTTGGGGAAGCTTTTAGAGATGAAGAAATAAGAAAAGATTGACCAAAATAATCAACACTACAGCTGGAAGAATGACACAATAAGGGGGGGGGGGGAAATTAAAAAGATAATAACTCTTTGCTAAGAATGGTATTCAGACCCTAAATTATTACACTTTTGTACTAAGTGTAGCTTACTTGGCTCTATGTGTGATAACCTTGTAAAGAACATATTTATGAGTAGCAGGTTAAACTTGTGCATGCAGTAATGGAAAATTAGCTTTTTTTTTTTGTTCCAGTAAATCATTTCTCTAACACAAACACTATGCTGTTTGACACAGAACTGCTTGGGAATGAAAGCTAGTTTAACAGAAGTGTTGAGATGATGATAAAATTTTCAAGTCACAAAACTGCCCAGGAAAAAAATACACTTTCTTTCAATTTCCTCCTTAAACTCTATAGTTAAATAGTGAGACTCAAGCAAAGAAAAGACCTGACCCTCAGTTGCCCGACAGCCCAGTGAATATGGTATCCTATGAAAGACTCGGTAACAGTCTCAGTGTCAAAGTTTAGCAGCCTATGTACAAAATAGAAAGTATATCTCTGTCCGTGTAGTTAAAGAGAAAATTAAAAATCATTTAAATCTGGGTATTTGGCGGGGGGGGGGGGGGGGGGGGAGGAGGAAAAAATTTGAATATGTATTTGCTGTTAAAAACCTTTCAGAAACAGAGGGAACTATAATTTTTAAAGTAACGTCTTAAGATACTTAACAATACAGCAATGTTTTCTCTTTACAGGCAACACCTTTTCATCCTATCATCTGTAAGATTTTGCATCCTTACAGCTAACAGACTCCTTTCATGTGAAGAACCATCACCTTGAGATAACATATGAAAACAGAATCCACACATTCTCATATAGAATGTAATCCAAAATACACCAGACTTTAAGAGCATTCTTTTCCTGTGAATTCCTTGATTTTTAGATCAGAACAATGGTCCTACAAATCCCGAGTCAAACTCTCTTCCTCCTTCCAGGCTAGTATCACAAGATCACAAGACCATAGGATAATTCAGCTTGGAAGAGTTATCATGAGGTTTATAGTCCAACTAGCTGCTCAAAACACGGTCAGTCTCTGGGTCAGACCAGGCTACTGTGTGCTGCAGTGATTTAAAAAGCTTCAAAGGATAGAGACTGCACAACCTCTCAGGACGCATTGCTCCAATACCAGACTGTCATGGGGAAATTGTCTTTCGTTATTCTGGCTGAAATCTCTTTTTTCCCAATATACCCATTGTCTTTCATCCTCTCATCATGCACCAAAGTGAAGAGCCTGTCTACATCTTCTAGATATCCTTATTGTAAGTACTAGAGTTTGACTTTAGGTCTCCACAAGCAACCACTTCTCTGGGTTGAATGACCCAACCACCTTTTGCATCGAGCAAGTTATTCAGCCTCTGAGGATGTTGGTGACCCTCCTCTGAACTTAATATATTTGATCAGTCTTTTATGTACTAGGGACTTGAAACTGGAAGTAGTAATCTAGATGTAAACTGAGTGCTAAAGGGTGATAATCCCTTTCCTAGATCTGCTGACTCTGTTCCTACAGCCTAAAATGTTGTTGGCCCTTGCTGCCGCCAGAGCTCACTGCTGATTGGTGGCCAAGGATGCTGGCCACAGAGCTGCTCCCTAAGCAATCAGTCCCCACCCTGCAAATGGTTCTTCCTTCCCATGGGCAGGCATTTGCCATTGTTGAATTTTATCCCTTTGGTGGTAACTCAACCTTGGACTGTATCAAGCGGTCCCAAAGTTTGGTGCCATCTGACAACTCCATCCCATCCTTCAGGTCATCAATAAAGAGATTAAACTAGATGAATCACAAGAGAGACCCTAAGTTACCCACTTGTCATTGGCATCCAGGTTGAGTATGATCATTAACCACTATTGTCTGGGTCCAACCATCCAAGCAATTTTTTTGTCATCCCATTGTCCATATTCAGCTCCTCTTTCATCACAGTTTTTCCAGGGCGGAAGTCATTCTCCTTTTAGGGAATTTGATAGCACTCAATTAAGTAGAAAATACTGATCCTTAATTAAACCTCTGAGTCTTATTATAATGCAGCTAACCATAGCAGTAAAAGCCAGAACTGATTATCTTAACTATCTAAAGGATGTTTTTGTCATGTTGTTGGTCTGCATCAAGCCAAAACATTTAGAAAAAGAAATGTACCTAGGGCACTTAATGATTTTGAAAGTCCCTAATACAGTAATAACATCACCGTCTAGGCTGTAAGTAAAGTATTTGACTCTAGTTAATATCAAGTGTGTGGTAAGAAATGGTTCAGGCTGCCCAGGTTTGATGATAGACAGTTCATCACATTGCTTAAATAGCTAGAAGCAATGCCAATTAAAGTGAAATTCTCCTGCTCTAGCACTGTCTTACAAGCCTTGTAAACAGACTGGCAAATCAAGAAACAGACTTCACTGAAATATTATGGTGTGCAGGTTTCAGAGGAACTTTGGCAGAAATTCTTAAACCTTCATTAAAAAATATATCTAGTATCACAAAGCTTGAAAAATATTTTCTAGGCAGCTGGTTATAAAAGGAGGACAGCCAGGGGAAGTCTTATATGTTCATATTAAAGTCCAGAGCAGAAGGTTGAGGTTGCTGGTTCCATTACAGAAATATCCCCGAGTCTATCAAAAAAACTCTGTTTCTAAAGGGAGCTCTTTATTCACTGTGTTGAGATGGAAACACGAATTTGATATCTGTGAAAGGCCAACAGGGTTAGCAAGAAAACAGAGAGAAAAAGGACAGAAGTAACCTTTACAAAGCGCTTCTCCATCTGATACTGTTAAGTAGACTTGGCTGAATAATCTCAGATATTATTCATCTATGTGAATGCTATCATTTCTCTACCCCATTTCTGCCAAATAATGATTTATAAATAATTCTTATTTGCAAGTAGTCTGACAGTAATATTGCAAATACTGGCCATCAACATTTAGACGTTTGCAAATTGATTCTTTTTTTTAGCCCTCCACTGTTTTTTTATCCTGTTTCCTGACAGATGCAACTAGAAAAGAAATTCAAAGGGATGCAGCAAAAATGATATTCAAGTGTGTATTTTCTTGGAAACATTGGGAGAAGGCTATTGCTTATGCAATGGGAGTTAAATGGTCTGAGGCTTAAGAAGCACATTAGGTGGCTAACAGCAGCAGAAGCAAAAGCTCTGGACATTACATACACAAACTCTGATGTCTCCCAGGAAGGCTGGGATCCTTAGTCCTGGTTCACTGACTTAGAGTTGGAGGTTCCTGATGAAAAGGACATAACAGCAGGCTCAAGCTGAGACTAATGGGAAACAGTACGCATCTGCAGACTCTGATGTTACTAATCCAGCTCCTGCTGAGGATGAACAATTGGAGCAAGGGAATACTCCTGGAGCACTGACAAACTGCAATTGAGGATTAGAAAAGCCCTCTGAATGTCTGAATATGTAATATGTGTCCAAGTTGGCATTATAAACGGCTGCCCGTAAAGCAAAGAACCTTTTTCCATTCAGGATTATTTAACAAAAAATCATAGCATTCTTAGGCTTTTAGTGGTGGTGGTGTCTTCCTTTCGTCATTTTTTTTCCTGCTAAGTTTGGTGGGAAATTTAATGTGTCTGTGTGTATCAGCTGCATATAAATTATGCAGGAAAAGCCCTGCTCCCTTAATAATTTTCAAGTCCAGTACATACAATTCAGTGATACTTTATGTCACCACACAATCCCATATACCCTGTGTCCTTTTGAATACTCAATGTAATTAAACATATAGCAAAATCTGACCACTGACCAACTTCATCATTCAAATGTCCTTCTTGTTACATAAATTAGGTTGTGCCAGATAGCATCACCATCAAAATTTGATTGCCTGCACTCTTACATTAATAGAAAATCTCTGGTTTATTTTTGTCTCAATCTAACTACTTCTCTCACAGCCAGTTTGTAGGCTCTGTTCAGGAATTAGCTTGGTCAGTCATCAGTTCCAACAAGCATTTAGGATATGCCCACCTCTTTTGGACAGTAAGAGAGTTCAATAGTGGATGTAGCCCGAGTATTGCAGTTGGCCTGAGGGAAGAAGCCATAAGACCATTCAGCATGCCTGCATGAACATGGCCTGTCTTAAGCAACACCTACTGCAGTTCCAAACGCTTTGTAGTTTTTATTACAGCAGTGTAGTTACCTGAAATCAAATTGGTCTGTGTTTACCAACTCAAACAGAAGGAACTATTAATGCATGTCACCAAGCGTAGCACTTGACTTCCTCCAAAACCTTCCAGAGGACTGAACCAAAACTCACAGGCTGGACCTAATATTGTAATGTTGTTGCACTTGTGATGATCTGTTTTTCTATTTGCAGAAACCCACATTTTTTTTACAGTGGGGAATGAGCTTTTGAATAATGACGTTCTGCCTGTTGATAAAAGGACCATTCTTTTTAGTTACTTGTCACAAATTATATGAGTATTCTTGGAGGTCTGTGCAGTACCTAAGAGCATAGGTTGAATTGTTACCACCCAAGGATATAAGACAGACAAATTTTTTAGTATAGGTATAATTTTAAGATAAGCTTGGGGTAAAAAAATTCTGTTCTCTTCCTGTCACTTAGTCTCAGAAGAACAGCTTTCAGTGAAAAAGTACATGCTGACTACGATGAAAAATCATCACAAAAGGCTCCTTTGCAGCTCCAGTTTACTGCAAGATGCAATACAGAGATTAAATCTGTTGACTCAACACATCTGAATTACAAGTCTAACAAAATCTACAATCCAGTTTGCTTTTTCCTTCTTTCTCAGTCTCAGAATTGAAGTTTTAGATTGTTCTATGGAACATTTATTTCCCACTATTTTTTTGTTATGGGTGGAGGAATTTCTTTTGAATGATGAATGCTGTAGCACTGTGGTAACGAATTATCTGTACACATTTTGTTACAGAAAGGATATTCTATTCAATCTTTAGCAAAGAAGAATGAACGGTTAAAGTGGAAACAGAAAGACTTAACAACGATTAGGTACATATTTGATAAAAGTTCAAGGTTACAGATCCTACTTTGTGTCCTCTTAAAGGGAATAAATGCTGCCAAAAATACATCCTTAACTTCTCTTTAGAATCAGGCTGTGATTCATCTTCTTCTAAAGTAGACATCTAATATAAATCAGTAACTAGTTCAATAAAACGTTTGTTGCAGACATCTAATTTCTCATAAAAAGATAAAATTAATGGAGTTGAATTCCACCCTTTTCAACTAAACTTCTGTGTGTTGACCTAGATTCTTAGTTGTACAAACCAATCTGTAACTCCTTTTAGGAGATACACCCATTTGTACATGTTAAATATCTTGCCTTTTTTTTTTTTTACCTCTTCTTACACCAGTGACATCAAAAGGTAAAAAGTGTAGATCAAAGCTCCTGCTGAAGATCAAAGATAAAAGGGAAAAGAAATTCAAGAGCCACTGTCAGTTTTCTAAAATCATGGGTGGAAAAGGAGCATGCCCTTTTTTCTCTCTAATATCAGGGAAAGCCAATAATAATCCACAAACAATCAAGTTTCAAATCCCTTCTCTGAACCACTTATAACAAACCAATGAGGTCTTTGTATTCTTGTCCTTGAGGGTATTTTTTTATTTCCAAATTCAATCTGTGTAGTTGGTTTGGAAACCATATATGCTTTTAGCACCTGCAGTATCCTGTGGCAAAGAGCTGCACAGCCTAAGTATTCATCATATAAATACCTTTCTTCTTTGTTTTGACCATGCTACCTGACAATTACATTTGATGCCCCCTTGTGTTGGGAGAGACAAGGAACAATCATTTCTTCATTTTCTTCTTGTCAGTCAAGATTTTTAGAAATGTCAGATTTTTTCTTCAAGTGTTTTCTGCTTCCCTTTTTTTTCTTATTTTTGCCCCCAGGCAAAAAACCTTGTCTATATAATAGTCTGACACTCCTGTTCCCACACAGTCGTCCCGTTTTTGGCTTCTTCCAAAAAGACAGCAGCATCAGATCTTCTACGAGGGGTGAAATAGGAAAGCAGAAAAACAAAAAGAGTCAATAAAAATATTATGTTGTGATAAAAAAGTCTAAGCATTTTCAGATTAAATAATATTAAAGCAGAATGATGATAAAGTGAGAAACAGGGCATTTTTTCAGCTTTCTTCCTCTGAAAATGTGTTAGACTTGAAAGAAATACTTCTTAAGTTGTTTTGCTTCTCTGTCTTATACACTTTCACCTTTTTATATTAGCCATGACTTGAGGCAAAAATACTGAAAAAAAAATACATAGAGACTATAAGAAGCAAATATTGTGATACTTGATATTCTAACAATGGAAAAAGTGTCATAAATTTAATCAAGCACACTATAATTACAATATATCTACCCACGGTTTTTGATATTTAAGAATTTCATGCTCCAAGAACTCCTGCTGACCCCTCTACCCCACCACCCCAAAGGATGATTTGAAATTAATTCAGACTAATTGTGTCAAATTAAGGTGAGGATTTTCCAGACAGATTCCTGAAACAAGGAAAAAAATGCTTTAGGGTTAGTTGCACAGTATTTATAAAACATTAGTTAAATACAGTTTGCTACCACTCTGGACAACTTGTAATACATATCTTGACTTTTAGATGCATATCTGAAGCAAACCTCTTTTCAAAGGAGCAGATTTCCAGATCAGTAAGACTTTTCATTTAAAGCCCTGGCTGCTGGAACCAAAAGCAACTTTAAAACGTCAGCTCACATTTTTTTAAACAGTAACTATGCTTAACTATGCTTAACTCTTCCATTCCACAAGAAATAACACTGATAAGAAACTTTCTGGTTTTTGTGGTCACATCCTAATTAATATAAGGAAAAAAAATAAGTATTGCTGGGGAAAACATTTAATGACTTTTCCATGTTATTAAAATTTTTAAAAGAAGACTTGACATTCTGGAAACTTTATTTTCTTACATTATCAGAACTTTTATCTCAAAATTATTTTTAATTTAAAAACACTAATTCAGTTAGATAGTTTTTCTTTTTAATTTCAAATTACTTAAATGAAATAATTCAAATTATCCAAATTTATTTTAAATGACAAGCCTTAGAAAATAAACTACTGTATTGGGATTTGGGGGTGTTATCCCACTTTAGCATAAGCAAAAAAATATCAAAACACAAAACCATTTTCTGCCAGTCCCTAAGATGCACTTTCAAAAAGGGCATGAAGGGGCCATACATGGAAAAAAAAAAAAATTTACCCTTCTCATTGACCAAAAAATGCAGAGGTCTGTTCTGTAACTTCATGGCAGCCTGATACTGGAATATCTGAGATTTAAAGCATGCAAGATGCATAACTTTTGGCTCTCGTCGAAGTTAATAATTAATATGATGGGACAGCTTTCTGGGAAATTTAACCACAACTTTTGAACTTTCTCAGTTATGACAGCATACTCACATACCAGTACAAACATAATGGTAGGTATGAGGTAATACCCCTACAAATCACCTGTGATCTTTCTATTGCTGCTCACTTTGTTTCACTAATCTTCAGGACCCAATTCTGCATTCCTCCTGTCAGCCTTTACAAGACAAAAAGCACAGCACCCTTAGTGCATAAATAGTGCTTTAGAAGTATTCCTAGATGTAACAGGAAAAAAATGTTCCTTGCTCTGTGTTGAACCTGAAATGTAGAATAGCATGAAATCTCTGAATAAAAATAATACACTGATTCACAGAATCACAGACTGGCTTGGGTTGGAAGGGACTTTAAACCTCATCTAGTTCCACACCCCTGCCACTGGCAGGGACACCTTCCACTAGACCAGATTTGTCAAAGCCCTGTCCAACCCGGCCTTGAACACTTCCAGGGTTGGGGCAGCCACAGCTTCTCTGGGAAACCTGTACCAGTGCTTCACCACCCTCATAGTGAAGAACTTCCTAATATCAAATCTATGTCTCCCATCTTTAAGCTTAAAGCCATTCCCCTTGTACTGTCCCTACATGCCCTGGTAGAAAGTCCCTCTCCAGCTTTCTTGTTGGCCCCTTTAGGCACTGGAAGATGCTCTAAAGTCTCCCCAGAGCCTTCTCATCTCCAGGCTTAACAACCACAACTCTTTCAGCCTGTCTCCATAAAAGAGTTGCTCTAGCCCTCTGATCATGTTCATGACCCTCCTCTGGACCCACTCGAGAAGGTTCACATCCCTCTTGAGTTAACACAGTACTGTAGCTGGGGGTCTTGCAAGAGCAGAGTAGAGGGGGAGAATCCCCTCCCTTGATGTGCTTGGTCACACTCCTTTTGACACAGCCACTCTCATGACTGATGACAATGAAATGGACTGAGAATGCACCTGGTTGTAAAAGTTGGGGGCTTAATTCCAAACATTCCTTTCTCAGCTTCAGTCCCATCACATTGGGATTGTTCTCACCCAAGTCATAAAATAAAGACACTTCTGTGCTTGTCTTATCCTTATATTCAGATAGTAAATAGGATAAAGACTATAAAATAGTAAAATCAATAATATACTTTATTGTGTGAGTTTTTATTTTAATAAGTATTGTTCCCTGTTTGTAGATCATAGGAGTTATTTGGAGTTGGAGAAGTTAGGTGCAAGATTACTTATAGGAGTGATTCAGTTGTTGAGTGCTTCTGCTGCGTATATAGCATATATATTTAATGAGCAAATGCAAGCAGACCCTGTGATGTTTTTATGAAAAGATATGTAAATTATTATACTGACAACACAAAATTAAAAAGGAGAAGAAGCCTCACTGGAGTCTAGCCTTTCATGATTATGAACCACAAACCTCAAAATTAAAAGGCATTAGGTTGTCTCAATCTGCTCTCTATTGTGTGATTTGTAGATTGCAAAACAGTATAATATGATACAAATTTGGACTAGAATTACTTTTTCATTTTTATCTCACTTAATAAGATATTTTTTTCTTGTGTGCTGTTGTGTTTTCAGGTTGACCAAATACATTTTGCACAACTATCACAACTTTAGAAAGCAAAATTTAGCTTCTTCATGAACTCTTCTTTGGATTTTCCAATGTTCATGTTGTAAGGCATGATTCACCAGGACAGTTTTGTTTGTTGCTTTTTTTTTTTATTTCTGATTTAAATCAATAAATACATAAAAGTAGATATTAATGGATATCAAACAACTTGAAAAATATACCTAGCAATTAGCTGAAAAATTTTGGCAACGTTCTGAAGAAACAGAAGTTGAAAAATGAATCTGCTAGCTAGGTATGATCTAGTTCAGTTTTCCTGGCATAGTTTCTTCAATACATTTTTTCATTTTAATTGACTTAAAAAAAAAAGAACTTAAACATTGTATTTTAGTTTGCATTTTCTTGACTTACAAATTTTCCAGTTTTTAGTTGCCAAAACCCATTTTCTGGTTTATAATTTCTCTGTGGAAATTTTGATCAAAAGAGAATCTTCATATGTAGCTTGAGAAAGGAAAAAATAATCAAACCCCTTTATTTTATCCCCAAGTATCATTTTCAAGCGCTATTGGATCATCTCAAATTCAAAAATTATTATTTGATTTTAGGAGGTTAAGGCAAATGACTCCTCTTGGAAATCAGGGTCATTCCAACCATCACATTTTCCTTCATGTATATCAGGATTTACCCATTAGTCAGTATTTGGCCACAGGCAGGTGAAATAAGACCAAAGGCCAACACTGGAAGAGGTATACCAAACTTTCCTGAAACTTGAACTCCGTCATACTGCCTTGCTAGCAAGGCATTTTACACATTGTGTCCATGACACAGGTTCTCATAATTTCCTAATCTGGAGACAAAACAACGTCTAAAGATCTCTGCTGGGAAGCAAGGCTTGTAAAAGCCCTTGGTACCAGTTAAAGCGTTTACTCCTCCTGCTGCTTCCTTGAGGGAGGATGTTCCCTGTGGTTGTTGTACTCATGGGTGCCTTAGGCTCCAGGGTGAGTAAACTAGGAAACAAATGAGGAAAGAAATCTCTCTCTTCATCCTGCCTAGGATCCCTTTGTGACCTTTGTCCTACCCCAACTTGTTGGTTTTGTGGTTTTGTCTTTCTGTGTGTGTATAAAGCCTCTGAAAATAATTTTCATTTGGGTTTTCAATTTTCATGCCACGATGCTTCATTTACTTTTATTTACTTGGTTTTAGGTTTGTCAGGTAGGCCCCTGACAGTCTCTGAACACATTTACATAATTTAAATACAAAATGCAAACATGCTGACTAATGTCTGCCTTAAATAGACTCTCTTAGGATAAGCTAGTCATGTTCCCTATCACCAGCCCCTCAGGCAAAAAGCTGAGAACATAGATGAGCTTCATGCAGTGCCCTGCAAGTTGATGTATTAAAAGCTGGTTTGGGCCAAGTGGGGGAAGTAAACTCCAAAGTTCAGGGCCCTCCATTGATGATGCCTAGGCTTAAATGCTAGTTTGAGAAAAGTGGGGTATTCTGGGAGAAGTCCTAGAATTGTTAAAGCTGTTCATAGTATTTGAGGTACTCTCAATACTATGAGAGTCCATGTACCCTGAAAGAACATGTAACAAATATATGACAAAACTTCTAAAGGCTAAAACTATTTCCAGGCAAATTTTACTGAGCTCAGGAGGCTTTGAATTCTACTTCTGTGACTGAGAAGGTAGGAAAATCCTCTGCCTTTAATCAAAGTGAATGATCCCTCCACAGCTCCTCTTTCTGTGCTGGTAAAATAACATTTATTGTCTTTCTCTTACTTCACTTCTCCATGGTGGGGTTTACATACAGCTTTTCCTTCAGCCTTATGTATCATGGGATTCATCTCACTTAACTTCTGTCTTTTAGATGGTTAGTTTACTCTGAAAGAGTTGTCAGGCTCACTCAGTTATCCATGAAGCAAACATCTCTAGAAGGGTGTTCACAGCACTCCCCCAGAATGACTTTACAAGGTGAGATGAGTTGAATTTTTCTCCATTGACCAGAGGGCAAGACTTGATGGCAAGTTCAGGTCAGATGTGAGCTCTTAGAAGGTTGCAGTTCAGTAGGATGACTCACACAGAATTTCTGGATAAATAAGGAAGGAACTTATTCTGGAAGGTCACGAAGAGCCCGGCTTTGAAGACAGGGCTTAGGCACTTTGCAAACATCTTTTAAGGAAGTCTCTCTGTCTGATTTATCTAAAAAGCCTAGAGAAAGGAAGAATTGGAACATTTATTATCCTCAAGAAATTATGACACAGATGTTTAAAACTAGACAGCCTGTCCTGGCAGAAATGGACATTCCAATGTCAAAGATAACATCAGGAAAACTTTCACTTCAGCATGGTTTCCTTCTTCGTGTATAAATAAACTTGCGCCCCCCTTGGAGAAAGGTAGCACTAAACATATTTAGACACATTTTGCGATGAATTGCATCTTAACTGGCTTGTCTACTGATCCTTTTTAAGGAACCTTTTAGGCAGGAAATAAATAAAAACAAGACCATACGATTTAGCCAGCAAGAAGACTATAAGAATAGTTAGACAATAAGAATAGTAAGTTCTAGTGGCCACTGATGATTAAAAAGTGTCTGGTTTCATGTTTGTTTCTTTTTCCTGTTGGGTTGTTTCGGGTTGTTTTTTTGTTTGTTTGTTTTCCATTAGATCCTGACTTTTAATCATTACCTTGCATCTGCAATGCTATAATTTGTTTCTTGATCTGTTCATCTCTCAGATTTCTGCTACTGATTAAACAAAGCTATCAATTGTTTCTATGTTATAACCATAGTTTTCCTAAACTGCTGTATGTAAAAGTGTTTCTTGGTTGATTACCATCATCACATCAGCACTGCTTGAAACATTACAGGAGTATTTATTCCAGCTTTGGTTTCCTTTGAATGCTATGTTCAGAATCCAGTGTACCCATATTAGCACAGGAAAAAATAAAAATACACCTCAGTATCCTCATTGTTTGGTCTTTGACAGGTATGAACCAAATTCCCCTGGAGTTAGCCTGCAGGGTTCCACAAAAACAGAGTTTCACACAGACTCTTAAAATAAGGGAACAACTTTATGGAGGCTGGCAACTTTCGACCTGTCTCGTTAAAGAAATCAGACCTTCCTTCCTGATGATTTTATAATTCCACATGAGGGATTTTTGTTGTAATAATAAAAAATAAGAAATTATTCCCCATTGCCTCTTTGATTAAAGACCATTGTGTGGCAAATTAGGAAAAGCAGATGAGTTCCGGTTCTGTTCATGGCTCTGACACACTCCATGAAATAACCACAAATGCTTAATTTGTCTCTGTACACCTCATTTTACGCACTGCAGTAAGATATTTGTCTGTCTCCTGGAACTCTCAATTCCTTGATTGTTTTGAAATATTTTGAAAACTTTGGACTCAATTTTTTGTTGCTACAGTGTCTTAATTTTATTCAGCTTCCTGGGGGTATCTTCTCTTTTCATATTCTGTGATCCTCTGAAAGAATTTGGGAGTGGGTGTATCTATCTTTAATCCCTGTCCTCTTCTCAATCTACTTATTAATTTTTATTTAGAAGGAAATATGAATCTGTCCAGCAGGGCATAATGACTGCTTTCCAAGGTAACTGATGCATACAGACAGATTCCTATACTGAGAATGAGGAAAATAGCAGCAGGTTAGTGCGTCTCTTCCTATCTCTATCACTATTCTATGACTCCTGGAGAGAAACTGTATCTCAGCTGGAGTCATGGCTACCACTATTAATAATCCAATAGCAAAGAAATTGCAGCTTCACAGCCTTCAATGCAAAATTGCTATACCTGCTCAGAGCTCTCGGCACGTTTACAGGCAGCTAAACCATACCAGTGTCCATACACCTGCTGGTCACTTCCCTGTGACACTCAGATAATCAACTTGAAACTAGTTTATTTATGTTTCCATACACCCTTCACCAATAACGTCCTCTCAGTTGCTATAGGGATATTCACATTTACAGAAATGCTGGTTGAAAGAGATTTCTCTTGAGGTCATCTAGGCCAGCCTCTCATCTGGAGTAGGACTTCAGATGGGAGTGTTGCCAGCACTAGATCAGGTGAGCTATGGTTTTCTCAAGCTAAACCTGGAAAAGTTCCAAGAAGCAAGATTTCACAGCTGTCTTAATACCCATTTTGGTGTCACATTGTCCTGATGAATATAATGTTCAATCTGAATCGCCCAAGCTGTTATTTGAGGCTTTTGGCTTTTGTTACACTGTCTGCTAGTACTAAAGAAAAGTTGGATACTGCAAAGACAAGTTTGGTCCTGTTTCCCTTAAACAAGTCCAGACTCCTCCCTCCTCTTTAGGAACATAAGCAGGGTGCAAGTGTAATTGGTAGACCTTGGTGCTTCTTCCTTCATGGGTTATACTTGGTATCTAGCCTCAGTGAAGTGCATAAACAATCTAAAGCATTTAAAATCTCTGAAACCAGTTTAATTCTTAAACGTGTCTCTGGGTAACAAAGATAGAAAAACTCTAGAAAACAAGTATCCTGGAGTCCTGTGTTGTCAATTCATTCAAATTCACGTAAGTCAAAAGAGAAAAGTAAAATGTTAAGCCGCAGCTGGAAGTCTGTAAAGCAAATAAAGGAATAAATCTGAAATAATGTTATTCTCTCAATACTGGAACAAATTGCCACACAAAATGATAAATTCTTCACTTTCTTCGATTCCTGAGGTTAAAATCATCAGCCTTTCCTGGAAAAACACTTTGACTGCACACAAGCTAGCAGATTTAAGACTAGAATTGCTAAATAAACTTCTAATTTACAAAGTTCCAGACACACATATCTCAAAGGTAATCTGTCCTGCCCATGATAACTCTTTTTCTTAACAATTACTTTTGAAAGTGACTACCTTTCTTTACTGACTGTAAATGGAACCCAGAAGAATAGATTTGCTTGGGTACCTCAGCATACATGGTTAATGTATATATAAAACTCACTGTGTTGATTTTTTTCTGTATTGTTTTGCCTTGAAATAATAGTAAATTTTAAAAAAAACCTGAAACACAGAAGCATGAAGTGATTTATCAAAAGTCACAGGACAAACAAATGTCAACAAAAGACCCCAGATCAATTTAATTGATTTTGAAAATAGCTAGAGCTACTATATTTTTTTTTGTAGAACTATTTTGAAAATAGCTAGTGCAGATAAGCCTCCAGATAGAATTAACCATCCTACTAGGGAGTTGGTACTACATTGTAGCTCTACCTGCTTGTCAATGACCCTATTTAAAAAAAAACAAAAACAAAAACAAAACAAACAATAAAAAACCCAAACAAACAACAAAAAACCCCAACACATAAACACTCCAAAAATTAAAACAAGCAAATAAAAGAAAAAGATCTATTATTGATTTATTAAATTAAGCCAGTGTGTTCTATCAATAGAGATTCGAGAGCTCAACCTAAAGACATAAATTAGTTCACTAATTGTATAAGTACTTGTTACTACACCACAACAGAAGAAACTCCTCAGAGGTGGACCCACAGTAACAAAGGCATGTATTCAATAGGAAGCATAAGGATCTTTTTGATTTTGCAACCAGCTTTTATAATTGCTGATAGTAAAAGGTATCTTAAAAGAGTGAGTAGAAAAAATAACTTCTGTTCACACATGTGATTTCCCGGGGAGCTTATTTATTTCTTTTAATCAGAAGGGTGTTAATTTAAGTCTAAGAATGAATGCAGCTATATACTATTATAGAGACACTGCATATGAGTAGTCCCCTTTTGGGAGTAAACCATATTGGATAAATAGTTCTATTACTGTGCTCTGGCTGGGGAGGTTGCCCTGATGCAATTACACTGGTATAATTGGTACTGCTTTGGTGTAAGGCAAGGCTTCGTTGTGGATAATTTGTTGACAAAATGATTAATCATTTACCACTTGACGGTTAATCTGGAAGTCTATTAATTCACTTCTTACTCCTCCCCAGCCTCTATCCCCAAACGCATATATATACCCCAGTCTGTACCAATAATCTGGACTGGTGGGCCACTTTCAGAGTCACCATGGGGAATTGAAGTCTATGTTGTTTTTAAACTCACTTGCCTAGTACTGGAGAGACCAAAGCTGCATTTTTAATTTTTCATTTTGGCCTGCTTTTCCATCTTAATATACAGCTTTCAAGTCCGATATGTTCGGCACAAAACCTGGCCTCCTGACCTCACCTTTCAAGTTGATGTATGAGGCAATATGCATCCAATTCGGTGTAAGTTGCAAACCCTATGTAAATGTAATTATTCTCAGTATGTGGATAGAAGTTAGTAGTATTTCCCTTTATGTTTAAATGGCTTTGTAACAACTTTGAGATTAAGTGGGGAATATAAAGGGGGAGACCAAAAACCAAAACTTTAAAAGGTGTTAAATTTCTCATGTGCCATAAAAGAAAAGATATCTAATAAGCCACTAGTACTTCTTGGGTGGTTTTTCAGTTTCGTTTTACATTTTTGAGATTAAAAGATACATGCAAAAATATGTACAAAGTACGTTTTAGAAACTTTGGAAGAGGTCAAGGAGAAAATAGCTGGATTTCAAAAGCTGAACTTTTCAAGGATTTTCTCTGATTTCTCTAAAACAAGATAGCCTCCTCCTCCTCTTAATAGTTCTTCAATGCCTTTTTGGTAGCCAAAATCTTTGTTCTTTTTTTTTTTTTTTAATGCAGCTTTGTAAAAGAAGAACTAAAAATTAATTATGGCTATGGAACTTTTGCACAGAAGAGTTTTAAAAGCACAGACGTAAAGAAGGGGAAAAGATGAGGACCCATTTATCTCATATTGACAGGACTAGCTTCAAAAGATGACCTTGAATCATAATCATCCTAATGAGCTGAAAATATTTCACTTTAACAAGTGAAACTATAATCAAATCAGTTTCTGAAAGCTCTACTAATGAGCATTTCCTTTGATGAAAACATGGTTCACTGTCTTAGTCTGCAGGAGGTGCACTACAGTAAGAGGCCAGCTCATGACAACTCATTAGCTGACCTGGGGAGAGACTAATTTGAATGCTTTTGATAAAAATTTAAAGGCTTTTTACTTAAATTACAATTTATGCACTTTTATAAATAGTCTAATTTTTGTAAGTTGGGGGAGACTGGTGAGAAAGACTTCAAAGTCATGGAACAAAGTTTGTTTACAACATGTATTCTGTAGGATCTACAGAACTTTCAGGGGAGAATATTTTTAGCTAGTATTCTTTTTTTTTTTGCATAAAAAAAACAAATGTTCTGAATTCAATCAATTCTTACATCTGTTTATGTATAGAAGAGGTCTGCCCTCCCCAGCTCACTTCTTTCCTGACTGATAAAAGCACTTTACACTTTATAGCATTTAGCATTGGCAATATTTAAAGTCACTGTTATTTACTGTGAGCTACTATATCAATTATCTCAAGAAAACCAGGCTTGTCTCATTAGCAATCTCAGTAATTCATTCAATTTCTTTAAACTAGCAGCAGAACCTACCAAAAACGATTACACAAATCTAGTTTACTACCATACAGCCCCCCTCCAGGGGTTATTCATTAGGATTATTCATCATTTTAACTCCTACTCTGCTCAACCCAGAGAAAGAGTTTTCTGTTTTTTTCCCCAGCACAGCAGACTTGCTGTCAAAGAAACAATTCACACTGAAGTGTTCTTCATCTGTTTCAAGTTTCACTCCCAGTCAGATCTTGATTTCCAGAGTTTTCTTTTCCTTCTCTAGCATTGCCTTTGCTCTAGACTTTTAAGGCTCTTCTACTTTTGTGTGTTCTATGTGTCAATGTGCTCACCTCAGCCTCTGTGTGCTGCAAAAAGTACACTGAGATGCACTTTGCGTGCAGCTTGTCACTATTTAATATATTATCCTTACTCTAACTGAAAAAGAGAAAATGATACTTCCAGTTTATGTTCCGCTCAGTAGGTGCCTTTTCTGTAGTACATGCCACAGAGTTTTATATGTTGAGTATGGAGATCTAGCATAACTCATTGCTGGCTGCCTGGTATAAACATTGTAGAGCTCAAAGTATTTGAGATTAGCTTGTTACATGTAGGTGTGGAATCATCTGCAAAAGGCATTGAAAATGCACTTCATTAGCAAGTTGCAGCAGGAAGTCATGGTCAGACATACCCAGTCTGTTGTCAGCAGGCCTGGTGCCGTATAGTTAGACCCATGGTGAAAAACCCCAAAATTCTGACACTGACAGCAGTCCTGGAGCCAGGAATTGATCTGCATTATTTTCCTGATGCTTCCATTGTCATTGCTTGTGACTGACAGGATAAATGAGAAAATCGTTTAGGCTCCCAAACCCTGAACCAGTCACTCCAAGACCCTGAGGTCCTTCTTGGCTCCTCTCAGGCTTCTTGTCAACTAGACTTCTTCATTGCCCACCTGAAAGATCAGTAAAGGAAAGTAATCATTAGGCCATACCAGAAGAAAGAGTTTTCTGGTGATGTCCCTTATTCTGCCTCCAGAGAGGCAGCAGACTTCCTTGTGAGTCAGATCTGGCTGACATACTGGGTCCTCTGTTTCAGTGTGGAGTCACCAATCAAAACTACTCTTCCTATTTTCTTAGTACAGGTGGTCATTATACAGGGGTTGAATGACTCACCTATTGTGATTTTTCCAGTCTGGCTGATCCTTTGTCTAGTTTATCATTTTCTTCATTTTCCTGTTCCTCAAGTATCTGTTGTAGAGGGGTACCTACGAAGGTGACATAGGCTAGGAGGCAATACGCCATCCACCCAGAGGAGTAACCTTCTTCTAACCTCCACTGCTTTTTAGATCCCCTCCATCTGTCTGGTGGCAAGAGGGTAGGGGATCATTAATTTCTTGAGTCTTGTGTGGCTAGCTTGTTTCTCTTGGGGATGGTAGAGTATGGCTCCAGCAATAAGTCTCCTCCTCAGACTCCATTATGACTCCTTAGCCTCTCTACTTCCTCCTGTAGCTCTGCCACCATGCAGTAATCCACTTGACTTCAAAATTTTTACTTTTGAAGCTGCTTTCATAAAAGATGTTTATTGATGGGAGTTCCATGGTTTTGTTCTGTCACAAATCAAAGGTGGGAATATAGCTTTAGATGGGTTTTACTTAAGTTTTTGTGCAGATCAACACAATTGAATTACTGCGAGTCAGGAGAGTTTATCACTTAAAAATTAAGCCAGCAGTCAGAAGCTTTAATCACTTTTTTTAATCTTTTGGTCTCTGCTAATCTTTGTGACAATATTTACATCAAGGGGAAAAGAAAAATAAGTAAGAACTTTCTTTGCTCCCCTGTAGGACTATCCACTTTTTTAAGTCCTTGCAAATGTAAAATAGAAACAGTGGTGGTTTGACAGAAGTGGGAAACAAGGGAAGGAAAAAAATTGCATAGAAGTCTTAGTAGTTCAGGTGGTGAAGGCAAAGTGATAGAGGTTCAAACTGCAGCAAGTAGGGAGTGGCATGAGTTCCTCTCTGGAGAAGGGGGAAAGTGGACTTGCTAAAGGCTCTGACTGATGATCCCTGTCAAATTTAGTTGCTGTGACTGAGGAATTTGCCAGCTTAGCTGTCAGCCATAGTCATGGGCTGCAGCTTTCTGTTCTTTTACCAGAGGCAGAGGAATTGATATATGCTCCCAGAATATTAATTTAAAGTACTTTGGTTTCAGTTTAGGCCTTGCTAAATCTGACAGGGATTGTTAAATTGAGCTTTCTTACAATCCTCTTGGAGCTCTTGTAACTCTTGCACCATCATATCTTATGGTGTGATGATTATACTAGGTTTTCAGCAAAAGCATATTTTGAGGTAGGATACTCCTAGTTGTAAGGAAGAATCACCCACATTTCTGACTGACAAGATCTCTTTAACCTTCCTTTTCCCTTTTAATAAATTAATGAAAAATGTACACTTCCTTGTTTCCTGGGGATTGCGGATTCATAGAATCATAGTATAGTTAGGGTTGGAAAGGCTCTTAAGATCATCTAGTTCTAAATCCCCTGCCATGGGTAGGGACACCTCACACTAGACCATGTCACCCAATGGTTTGTCCAACCTGTCCTTGAACACTGCCAGGGTGTCCTGGGTTTAGCAGTAGCAGTCATTTTTTCTCCTTAATAGCTGGTGCAGTGCTGTGTTTTTGACTTTCAGCCTGAGAACAGCACTGATAACAGTGATGTTTTTAGTTACTGCTCAAATGTTTAGTCTGACCAAGGTCTTTCTGAGCCTCATGCTCTGCCAGGGAGGAGGGGAAGCTGGGAGGAAGCAGAGACAGGACACCTGACCCAAACTGACCAAAGAGGTATTCCATACCACAGCACGTCATGCCCAGGATGTAACTGGGAGTTACCTGGAAGAGCACTCACTGCTCGGTCGGGCTCGGTCGGCGAGGGGTATCGTATTCTCTTCCCTTGTTATTTCCCTTATCATTATTATTATTGGTGGCAGCAGCAGTGGTTTGTGTTATACCTTAGTTACTAAACTGTTCTTATCTCAGCCTGTGGGAGTTAAATTCTTTTTGATTCTCCTCCCCATCCGTGGGGGGGGTGGGGGAAGGCAAGAAGGGGCAGGGGGGGGGTGAAAGAGAGACTGCGTGGCTGACTGGGTTTAAACCACAACAGTACTTTTTGGTGCCCAACGTGGGGCACAAGGGGTTGAGATAACGACAGATCTGACCAGAGTGTGTCTAATCCTATTTGTGATAAGGATTCATTGTTTTGGATTAATAGTCACTCGTCACAATGCTGATTTATTGGCTCTCAAAGTTGTTTCCCTTGATCTCACAGTTTCAGCATATCATACCTTACTGTCGTGGTTTAAACCCAGTCAGGTAACTTGTTCACTCACTCCCAGTGAGTGGTGCCGAGCTGACAACAATCGAGGTCCGTCCCCCCCCCCGCCAGCGGGGCTCTCCCCTTCCCCACTCCCGGAGGAACGGGGAGGAGGATTGAAAGAGTGCAACTCCTACGGATTGAGACAAGAACAGTCCAGCAACAAATCACCACCGCTACTATCAGCTAAAACAATGATAAGGGAAAATAACAAGGGAAGAGAATACGATACCACCGGCCAAGAAAACAAGTTCCACCCGGAAGCCCATGTCCTTCCGGGTAACTCCCAGTTACCCCCCACCCCGGGCATGACATGCTGTGGTATGGAATACCTCCCCAGCTAGCCCGGGTCAGGCACCCCATCTCTGCTTCCTCACAGCTTCCCCTCCTCCCTGGCAGAGCATGAGCCTCACAAAGTCCTTGGTCAGGGTAAACATCACTTAGCAACAACTGAAAACATCGACTTCACCAACACTGCTCTCAGGCTGGAAGTCAAAACACAGCACTGCACCAGCTAACACAAAGGAAAAAACATGACTGCTACTGCTCAACCCAGGACACTTACTTACAGACAGTTTTGCTGTGTTAGTGTTTATCAAGTGTGGGGCTTGGGCTAAGGTTCTTGTCTCATTGTACTTTATGATAATGACTTGTAATACAATAGAATCATTGATCATGAAACTGATCTGGCTTATGTTCCCAGTGTGGTCACCACCTTTATACTTTGGGAGGTATATAATAGAAGTGCTTAGCAATTACACATCTTTTTTCTCCTTCTCGGATGGTCAACCTGTGAAGGAGACATTATCTTACCATCCCAGCCCTGCCCCCCCCCGACCGTTTACAGCATCATTTGAGAGTTTTTAAGTTTTTGAATGGCCTTTAAATACTGTTGAGACCTGTTTGCTGATTGTGATGGGGATCACCTGTTGGCATGCATACAGAGTGTGTTTTGCCCACGACCATTTCGTCTGATTTCAAGAGTTAAGCAGAGTCAGGTTTGGGTCTTGTCTGGGGTTAAACAACGATATAGGAGGACCGAGAGATTTTCCCTGAGGCTGGACAGCCATGAGTGGCAGGGTGTGTGGGATAATATGGGCAAGTATCTAGGTCAGTGGGCCCCTCCAGTACTTTGGAATTTCACCACGGAACAAGTGCAAAATCCAGAAGAATTAGTAAAACACTTAAATGAGGTATGTGGTCATTCTGGCCATACCAGAGACGGACAAATCATGGCAACGTGCTGGGCCTATGCTTACAAAGCCTTGTTCAACACTATCCAGCACCTTCAAAAGGAAAAAAAAATGTTCCTGGATCTGATGCCAAAGCAGCAGACGGCGCAGCTACTCCAGCTCCAAGCACAGCAGCTACACCACCCACCAAAAAAGAACTTCGTATATTTAACCCGAACCTTCCCTGTTTAAGTCTAAACCCATTGCCACTTGTGCTATTGCTATTCAACATTGGCAAAATCCTTGCATCCCCAATGAATGTGCTACTGAAGAAACACTGATATATCTTGTGGGAGAAATCAAAAGCTCCAAAGTTAAGCAGGAAACCACCAACTCCTTTATATATTATTTCTTATTTCAGGGGTTAATTCTGGTAGCATCGAAAAAGTGCTTTTTCATTTGAGAATCATGAGAGCATGAAGTAAAATAACACAACATAAAGAATAAAAAGAAACTTGGTTTAAACATGTTTCTAATATTTTCTTTTTTCATTTTACAGAAGTCTTAGTGGGAAAAAAAATCAAATGATAATAAATAGTTCAGGAAAACACAGTTAATTAGGAAACCTTTGTGACTGGCACAGCATCGAGCTCTTCCAATTAAGAGAAGAAACTGTTCATAAAGCTAAGCCACAAAAAAAATGTAGAGTGGTAGAAATATTTAAAGTTCCAATTTGTGGATGTTTGGTAAGGAATAAAGAAAAGTTAGATGTTTCGTTTAAAAAAAAAATTGTTCTTTGTACATTTTTCCTTAGTCTTTCTTACTGTTTTGGCTGTGCAAAGCCCGGAATACACCATTGTGAAGGATCAAGAAAAAAAAAGAAAAAAAGAATATACCTGAAGCTTCAGAAACACTGAGCAAAAAGTCAGTGAGTGCTCAGATGGATGTAGAGTGAACATTTGTGTAAACTTTCATAAATCCTGATGTTCTCACAAATTTTATACAGCGCAATATTCTTCTAAACGTTTTTAAGAGACATCAAGATTCACCATCTACTTTAAAAGAGAAATCTTCGAAGGAAGAATCAGAAAGAATTATGCATGACTTGCACAGCTAATCATACAACTTGAATAACAAACATCAAATAGCTGCAGCAAACAGCTCATAAGCAACCAAATGTCTGAAAATTATTCATCAAAATAATTCTACTAACACTTAATAACCATACTGGGGAAAAAAAAAATCACAAACAGCAAATAAAAATTTAGTGAGTGTGAGCATTAAAAAAAAAAAGCTACTGAAATGTAGTCAGACTAAAACATTTGACTTCAGGAACAGAAGACAGGTTTTGATACCACTTCAGTCCTAGGACTAACATACCCGTTTTAAAGCCAAGGCATAGTTTTGAGAATTAAATCCTGTCCAAGGCTTTGATTTTATATTCTTAGACAATCTCTCTTTTGAAGACCCAGCCAGCCAGGAAGTTCCCCCACCCTCCACCTACTGCATTTTCACAGGAACATTTAGATGAAAAAGCAAAGATCATGATATTATAACTTGCTGCTTTCTGAAAGGTGTGGTCCCAGTCCTGATACCCAATCCTTTTTCCTTCTAGATTCATGGTCTTTCATGTCCTTTTCCTTCCACTGGTCTTGTTAGAGAGGGTGAAGTTTTTTTTACAATAAAATAATCATATAAAATAGTAAAATGATTATATTTGAGAAATTTATAAATCAATAGTGAGGCTTTGTATATTAGAAGACGTTGTAACTTTGCCGTTTTGTATCATAGTTACTCTGTAACTACATGATACAATGGTAGTCTTGGTAGCAAGAGCTAACATAACTGCATATGGTGAGGGGAGTATAGGTGTATGTATTGTAAAACTCCACCCAAGCAGAACCTAAGTTTAAGATAGCCAAAAAGGGCATACCAGAAGCATCCTGGTGAAGATAAGAGAATGCTAACGTCCAGAAGACGATTGGGACCTGGCCAAGTAGAGGAAAGGTGAAAAGGACAACCTGAGGAAGACTTCTTACTTCATCTGAGGAAGACTCCTTACTTCATCAGGGCGACCACCAGAGGGGGCGGCGCAAGCGCAGAAGAGGCTGATGTCGTAATAGATTGATGTAGCAATCCTTGATGCATATGTATTAGTCAATGATGTAATCTGTGTTGAATATGTATTAGTTACGAAATTTTTAGTGTATAAATTGTGAACGCGATGTGACAGGAATCGGAACCAGATTTGGGTGTGTACCCCTGGTTCCCGGCCCCTCAGTAAAGCACCTCATATAACCATTCCGGTGGTTATGTGTCAGTTCTTACGCTAACAGTCTCAGTCCTCACTCAAAGTAGTTCCTTCTTAAGCCAGAAAAAATATAGCCCCAGAAGTATGGATAGTTCTTTCTCTTTGAGGTGAATATTAGTGACAGTATATCTGAAGAGAAGGCAGGCTGTAGTACAGAGGTGGAAATGAGTGGCCATAGGGAGGGGGAAAAGGGAATTTATTACATTTTCACAGCTGCGAGTGTTTTTCTGTCATGAAGCTATAATATAACATGGGTATAGATGGGCATAGAAAACAGTGACCATTTCTTCCATAGTGTGATATTTAAAAAATGAGAGATTTGAATTAATTCTGTCTTCACTTATGGTACTCAATAGCCAGGATTATGTTAGTAAGGTATTCTGAAATAAAAAATTTAAAAAAAAAATGGGACACATAATGCAAATTATGCAGAAGAATGTTTTCTGAATAACTGGAATTCTCCATTTGATAATATCAATATTAAAGCAAAATGTCTGCATGTATGTATGTGTGCACAATGCTAAAATGTAGACATTAAAATCTATCTGTTTATCTTCTAGGATGCAAAAGGAGCCATCCCTAGAAAGTACATATATATATATTTATATGCTTATAAATAAGCATATAAATTATGAGTTAAGAGATTAACTGAAGAGATAATTTTAATGCTGAATAATTTTAATGATGAATAATTACAATGAGAAATTACAAATGTTTTTTAAAGGCCATTTTCTACTGAAAGGTGCTGAAAAAAATACTTTGATATAGTCCGATAGAGTGTTTTCATTTGTCAAGATCGTATGTTACAGAAGGAAAAGTGAATCAGCTGATAAGGGTGATATGCTTTTGATATTTATTCTGGCCTTACTCAGATTTCCAATGTCTTACTTTTGCACAATTATTTCCAGATGAACATTCTCTCTACTGCTTATTTGCATCACTAATGCATCTCTTCTGCTCCATTGCTCGTGTGTTAGACAGCAGTTAGCTCGACTGGTGATCTGAGAAGCAGCACCTGGGCTTGTAGGGTCAGGGATCGAAGGCATTTGTTGCCATCTGAGAGTAGTTGGAACCTGGTGGGACCTTGTCCTCCAAGTATCTCCTTTTAATGCACACTTCCCTGTTTGCAATTTAGCTTTCTGGCTTCTCCCCAGTCAGATGATCTCCTGCTTTCCTCTCCCTACACCTTACCTGGTTCAGGTGCCTCAAACCCTGAGAGAGAAGGAATTTCAGAGTTTTGCCTGAGGGTGTCAGGCAGGAAGCCACGTCAGACAGAGGATGCTGTCTGACCCAGCTCTAATGTTGTGGATTGCTGCCTACAGGATGCCTGTAGCATGTCTACAGGTGTCCACATGGTTCTACTAACTCTCTGAGCCTGAAATACAGTTTAGACCTAGTTAGTGGGAGCAGCGCAAGAAGGGGACTCTCATTCAAAGAGCTACTCTAGGGAGAGAACACATCATTTTGAAACTCTGAAGAGGCTTTGTTTGGCTCCCTGCTTGTCCATCTGTCCTCATGACATTGACAGTTAACAGACCTGTTTCCCAAAATATATTTCATACTTAAAAAGAAGAAAGGAAAAAAAAAAAGAAAAATTCAACTTCTTTTTTTAATAATTTCCCCTGATAATTCTCTTCTCCTTGAAGAAAAAGCTTGTTTTCTAAGCAAAAATTCAGTGTAAGCTTTGAAATTGTCATCTAAACTTATTCCTGACAACAGTGCATTGACTTTTCCCCAACATTATCATAGAATCATAGAATAGTTAGGGTTAGAGCCAGGGATGGAGCAGTCTTCAAGACCAGGTTGGACGAGGCCTCGGGTGACATTGTTTAGTGTGAGATGTCCCTGCCAATGGCAGGGCGGTTGGAACTTGAAGATCTTAAGGTCCTTTCCAACCCTAACTATTCTATGATTCTATGGAGCATTCATAACCTCCCTGGGCAACCAATTCCGGTGCCTCACCACCCTAACAGGAAAGAATTTCCCCCTTATATCCAATCTAAACTTCCCCTGTTTAAGTTTTAACCCGTTACCCCTTGTCCTGTCACTACAATCGCTAATGAAAAGTCCCTCCCCAGTATCCCTATAGTCCCCCTTCAGATACTGGAAGGCTGCTATGAGGTCTCCATGCAGCCTTCTCTTCTCCAGGCTGAACAGCCCCAACTTTCTCAGCCTATGTTCATACAGGAGGTGCTCCAGTCCCCTGATCATCCTCATGGCCCTTCTCTGGACTTGTTCCAACAGTTCCATGTCCTTTTTATGTTGAGGACACCAGAACTGCACACAGTACTCCAGGTGAGGTCTTAGAATTATGGATTGCTGTTCCTTTTAAGGGGCCATATATACTTAAATTGCAAGGGGACAGGACTCAACCTAGTATACCTTAGTGCCCCAGATGCCCCTACCTAATATCACCTAGAAGATGAAGGACCTGAAAAAATAGATGATGCTTATAAAGCATTTATATGGAGCTTAAAATCTGTTTTAGCTTCTGTATTTACTACTTTGAATACTGTGTTCAGTTTTGGGCTCCTCACTAAAAGGACTCACTATTGAGTTGATGGAGCCAGTCCAGAGAAGGGCAATGAAGCTGGTGAAGGGTCAGGAGCACAAGTCTTGTGAGGAATGGCAGAAGGACCTGGGGTTGTTTAGTCTGGAGAGAGAAAGCTCAAGGGGGACCTTATTGCTCTCTACAACTGAAAGGAGGTTGGAGCAAGGAGGTGTCTGGCCTCTTCTCCCAAGTAACAAGAAGTAACAGCCTCAAACTGCACCATTGGAGGTTTAGACTGGATATTAGGACAAGTTTCTTCACCAAATGGGTAGTCAGGGATTGGAAGAGGCTGCCCAGGGCACTGGTGGAGTGTTAAATCCCTAGAAGTGTTAAAAAATCATGTAGATGAGGCTCTTAGTGACATGGTTTAGCATCGGACTTAGCAGTCCTGGGGTAACAGTTCGACTCATCAGATCTTAGAAGTCTTTTCCAATCTAGTTGATTCTATGATTCTATGATTCTGTTTCCTCATATTTAAGGACTTATTGATGGTCCATAGCCAGGCAGCACTAAAACTGATAGAAGTGTCTAGACTTTTGCTCACTGAAGAAAGTCCTCAAGGCCTTGCAAGTAACTAACTCTGTTAGGAAAAGAGTACAAAGGGTAATGTGTTGTTCCTCTACCAAAATACTGTTCCTCTGCTCCACAAAACAGACCATGGATTCCTTTCCTAAATCCTCTTTTCTTATGGAAAGAAACTAGCCCATGACAGCAGTCACATCCCTTTCAGCGCAGATAAACAGCAGTTTGCTGCTGACAGAAATTTTCACAATATTTTCTTACCATCTAAATGAATTCCCACTGCATGAATCTTTGTTTCTATTGCAACACTTGATATGCTTTAATCTCCAGCTGATGGCAATAAACAAATGAAGACACTTATGTCTTTGACAGGTATAGATAGGTTAGATTGCTGTACCAGCTAGTGAAGTTAGTGAGGTAGTAGAAAGAGGCGGTGAGAGATCATTCCAGTCATCCAGACTGCACAATTTTATTGCCGTCTTAAATAAAATTGAATGACAAAATTGTATCTAGCTTCAGTGCGTTTAATAGGTATTTACTGTCACTTTTTCTGACATGCATGTGAGCTGAAGACAAAGGGAATTCCTTGGCCTTCCTCAAAGTTTGAATTTTTCCATCTATATTCAAGTCCAAATGTATATGTGTTCCCTTGCAAGAACTTCAGGAAATTCCATCTATTCATACCCTTAGAATGTAAATGATATTTTGGCTGTACTGCATATAAAACACTGACCTTCCCTCTCCTCACCCTTCACCACACCTGCCTGGACACGCTGGGCCTGTTTAGGTGCAGATTTACACCACAACTATACCATTTGTTTTACTCAAATTGTTTATGTTGTAAAACAGTATTTCTTCTCCGTAAGTCAAGTCAGTGGGAATTTCACTGATGTCCTAAGAGAAATGAGGCCAAATTCTAAATTTATTGTTAAATCAGTATCACATGCATCAGCTGTGGCTTTGTAAGTAAGTCAACACCGCTAGCACTTGGGATAAAGTACTGAAACTTGATCATTGGTACATGATCTGTGAGCACAGACCCTGGCACACTTTTGGCCTGGATGAAGTGGCGCCGCACTGGAAAATTCCCAATAGTGTTGAGGTTCATAAAGAATGAAGGACTGTTTACAGTAAGTAATTCACAGCTAGCATGTTTTATTTCAGTAGCAGGGACATGGCCAGACCATATCAGCCACTCTTATGACAAGAGAATGTTACTTTTGTAAGAATAGATGTAAATTTCTCAATACAGATGTAGCTATATTGACCAAAATTAAGAGTGACAACTATAAAGAGTACAATGAATGCACAGACAATGGAAACAAACTTTTTAACATAAAGTGGACAATTGAGGTGGTTTGGGATGTTAATGTTCCTTTTCTTTTTTCTCTCCTTTCTCTCCTTCTCTTTTTCATAAATAATTAGTTAACCTATGGCAGGGGAAATAACCTAAAGTTCATTTTCTAAGCTTAAATAAAACATTAGCTGGTTTAGCACTTTCAGATTTCAAAAGCTTCTTTCAAGAGGTAAAAGAGAGTTCTTACATATTAAAGACTAAAGCCAGTGATAATTGCCACTGGGTTAATTGGGAATGAGAGAGCAAGCTTGGAACCCACTCACATTAGTTATAGATTAATGAAGCCAAGGAAAATAATAAGTTAGCATTGTAATTGATAAAGCTATATCAAAGGCTGTATGTTTTCCTTGTTTTTTTTCACCAATTATATATACCCAGAATTCTCTGCTTTTACTTTCTTAGTTGACCACCAAGCAATTAATAGTTGAAATCCTCATGCTCTGCAAATCCAGAATAACTTCACCTCTCTCTTCCACAAGGGCAGGATTTCACCATGCGGGCAGTCATTGTTGCTGAGAAAGAGTATATAACACATCCTTAATCCTCTCAGATAAATCTGTATTTCTCTTCTATGCTAGAGGCAGTGCAATGCATCTCATTTGGCTCTCAGGAACTATAATATGATTCTTTTAGTTACCATATAATTTCTAGGGTTTCTCAGGAGAGAAGGACAAAATAAAATAGGGATTACTTTTTGCCCAAGATAAACACTTAAGTAGAAGAATATCTCTACCCATTAAAATTATAACATATGTTGATATACTTTAGTTAATCACAGACATTTGCTATCTAAAAGTTCAATATCTTGTCAGAGATGAGCATTATCAGGAAAGAATTTGTCTCAGTTTGATTGAGGTAATATGAACTGCCCGTGTCATGGCTAAATATTTAGGTTGAATGCTAGGCTAGATGTTTAACTTCCAAGGGGAAAGAATCCACACCATCCCACATACACATAAATTAGAAGTTAATAGTCATTGGATCTTGATAAACAGCTCGTAACTCATCTGGACAGGGTTATTTTCACATAAGACTACTCTGAGTGTCCAACAAACTGCTAGAGCTGAAGATCCTGGATGACTGAAAGACACAGATTGCAATCTCTTACACGATATCTGGGAAAGATATATATTTGCAGAAGAGTTCTGTAAAGGCTCTGGCTACAAAGAAGAAATTTAGAATTTGCTGTTATAGGTAGAGGAATACTGCTAGGCTGAAGGCCTATAAAGGTATCGTAGAGGAGGTACTCCTCTCTTAAATGCATCTACAGTGTAGACAGCTACATCTGAGCACATTACATTAGGAACCCTTGATAGACTGATAGAAAGCAATCAAGCAGGATAACATCAGAGAAAACTCTTAGGGGTTGTTTATTCTAAGGGTTTTTTTTTCTCTTCTGCTCATAATCACAATTTAGAGTAATTAGATCAGATGTAAATTTATAAGTTTACATTTAATTGGGTGAGACAAACGTTACTGTATATCCCATAAGGGTACAGCCTTAATGATAACCTCTCATCATATGTAAGTTTCTTTCGAGGGAATTTCAGAACTGAAGACATTTACTAGAGGTTTTCATCCATCTCTCTTGTATTGAGCTCAGGTGCAATGTGTCTCTCGCTTTAATGATGCACTAGATTTCCCATCCATATACTCCACAGAAGTCAGTACGTGTTCAAGGCATCTTCTTTCCTTTTCAGTGTACTGGACTGATTCAGTATAATATAGTAAAAGCAGTCATTTTTCTGGAAATCCCAGACAAAAACATTACAGTCTTATTTCAGACACAATGACCAGAAACATGTTTGTCCCAGCAGCACAAACAAAACTCAGCTCCCTGCTTGGAAGCCTAACTAATCCTCTTTAGTAGGTATGGGAGGTCAGTCATCAGGAGCTGCATAGTGACTGCAGAAACTCTGGGTGAAAGCAGGATATAAAACTGAGAACATCTCTTAGCTATGGAGTCTGGATGAAGGGCAGGGTGCTTGATGAAACAGGAGACATTAAATAGAAGCTGCATTTCTCCTAAATCCTTCTGTGTGTTTCTGCTAGTAGATTAAGTTCCTGAAAACGGGTCACATGTAAAAGTCTGTCCTATAGCCATTCAGGGACAGTTCAGGTAGAGTACATCTGTGTCTCCAAAGCTCATTGAAAGGTTTGATATTGGCATTTCACTGGTGTGGAGACCACTGAATATCATGTCTTCAGCACTTTTCCTTTTCAGGTTCAAATATTATGCTCCTTGCAGTATATTGCAGTGAAGATAATGTATAGATTGAACTTTTTGTGGGGTATTACAGGTCTTGGTTATTACTTCTTGAATTACTATATAAAAGTATTGTCTATACTTCTCCAGTGGTTGTTGTAAGATGAGGTTCTAGCACTTGGGCTCACTCTAAGTTTTTCGTCTGTAAGTTGTTCACAGGGCAGTCACTAATCACCAACGTAAGACGGGATGGCAGAATCTGACCCTGAAACACCACAATGCAGTTGAACAGTTGACAGCATTTAAAGACTATTGAAATCCTATTAATGGGGCTTCTGTTTAATTGGCACTTTCAAAGAAAACTGTAGTCTTGGAAAAATTATTATCCATCAAAGACAACCTTATTGAGACATCACAACGAATATTAGTCTAGGGTAATATGTAAATCTGGATGTTATTTGCATGACAATGCAGTCTAACCCACCCCATGCTTCCAACTGACAGCCCAGTAGCAACACATAAACTATAAACAATAAAACGGGACAGAATGCCTCAGCAGGGGTCCCACAACATGCAACCTCAAGAGGAACAAAACATCTCCTGCAGACACAAAGCTGTATCCGTTAGTTTAATAGGAGTGAAACCAATTCAGGAGCTTTCTGGTCAAAGATCTGACACAATTTCCAAGCTAGTCCCCAACATTGCTGTCATGATTTACTGTAACTTATGTTTTGGTAAGATCCAAAGAAGTTAAATCAAGCAAAATTGCAGAAATAGAAATCATTACGGGATCACTAAGTGCTCCTTTCCAAAGACTGGCCTTCTTTTTAGTAGGACCTAACATTGCATGCTTCAAAAGGTACTGTCTTCAAAACAGTTTTGATAGAGGGATTAGAATCAGGACAGTAGAAACACATAAGCCTTTAATCAATAGGTCACCCGTTAAAATTTGGCTTACAATGGCAGTGTTTGCAAGCGACTGACATCTGTGAGCAGCTTGTGTAAACTGTCAAGGCTTCATTGGTGTCAGAGAAACTAAGATAATTTACCCCAGTTTGATATCAGACGCCCTAAGTCTGTCCCTTAGTCACTGGAGGTGGAAAATTCTCTATATGATTCGTAATTCATAAATGGATGCATCCAAAAACTGACTGTATTTTGGCTCTACTGAATACTGATCTCACATGCCCTTCAAATCTAAAGAATGAAAGGGCTGATATACTGTCTTGCCCATTCTCTCATCTTCCAAATCCTTTCTCTAGCCTCACTTCTTCAAAGAGGCTTTAAACTCCTACAATGCAATGTAAATGAGGAGAAGAACTCTACTGAAGTTTCCAGCACCACAGAATATGAGCAGCATGGCTGGAGAAATAACTCCACTGCCTGAAATGTACCCACCACGAAAAGCAATGCACTCTGAAGTAGCACTGAGGTTAAATTTCATCTGAGTCATGCAAACAGTCTGGTGGATTCCTTGTATCACTACAGGTAGTATGATCAGAGGAGTCAGCAACTGAAGGCAACTGGAGAATGGCTAGGTCCAGTATAGCACATAGACCTGCCTTGTTGGTACTGCATGTGCAACACGATCCATAACCATATTGATGTTTGCTATATGTTGACTAGGGAAGAGTGCACACGTCAGGCATGAAAACCTAAAGATAAGCATTATCTACTGGGGAACAGCTGATTGGCTGTGAAGGGGTCTCTCTGAGATCCTGCAACCTGACGGAGCTAGAGACAAGCATCTTCTTTTACAGTCCACAGTCTTCTCCAGAGAATTTCCTTTTTTCGGTGTTTGGAAAGACAGTGGTCGCTTTGCTTTTAGCATCTGTAGAGATGCTTTCACCGACCTCTGTATTGTAACCTGTTGTATGTACTCTTCCTTTCAAAGTAGGAAACTTGGCTTTTCTTTCTTTCTTGGCTTGATGTCAGTCATGCAGGTTACTAGTCTCCAGTGAGAGCTCACTGAGAGATCTTGGTGTTTCTGTCTTTACATCAAACATCATTGCAGAAGTCACCATCTGAAAGAAAAAAATGAGCTCAGGCAGCAGCTGCTTGAACCTACCAGATGCTGTGGCTTCTCCTCTGACTGAAGAGCAAATGAATTTGTGTCCTTGAGAAGGAAGATGGCCCTATTTCCCACATATATCTGTGTGCTATGGGATTATAATATGAAAGATGGACATTGTCACTCTTCTCAATACAAAGTGTCTGTATCTCTACTTAATGAAGTGTGTCTGTACTGGTAAACTGGTAATCTGAAAACATCTGCCAATTCAACCGCCTGAGGGATGTTGCTGTGAGGGTGGTATCAAAACAATCACACAGGAACATCTCTGAGCATTCACAAAAGTGGAATTCAAGGAGCTTCAGAACTGTTTAAATTATCTTACAAATACCATAATAGAATAGCCTCTTGCAAAACTTGTCAGTTATACACTTGAACAGACAAATGCAGGGTTTGAGTGTGAAGTCCTGTTTGATGTGTCCAGAGTCTATATGTGAAGAACTTTAGCAAGTTTTAGAAAGACTTCTCTAGCTTAACATTGAGTAAAATGTAAATGACCTTCATAGCCACACTTTACCTCTGTAGACTTTCAGTCTGATATACAGTTTCACCACTTTCTGGACAAAATTTGATATTTTTATATTGTGTGAAAAATTCTGAGATTCTGAAATTTTTCTGGCTTTTAAATATTTTGTTTAGAGATCTCCTGAGCTTTTCATGCTGTTGTTTTGGCATTTTTTTGCATTTTTTCAATGTACGTTTGCATGCTACAATCTATAATACATTACAAATGGGAGTGAAGGATTCTGACCTTGGTTGGTTTTTGTTTGGTTGGTTTTTAATGAAACCAAACATTTGAATACCTTCCCCTGAAAATTTTGACAAAATTGTCATGTTCTTGAAGAAAGTTTCATTTTGTCCAGTCAGCATTCTCCCATGTTCTTTTGGAACACTTTTTTACCAGTTCTAACTAAATTCACTTGAGAAAGGTAAAGGCAGCAATATGGCAAACAACACCTATGATATTTCAGAGAACAACTGCTTGACATTTATATTAGATTTCTGGCCGACTATTACAATATCTTTGATGAGTGAGATCTTGATTTAACTCCTCATGGAGGTACGAATGCACCTCCCAGAGCCTGTGAAGATGTGGTGCCAAGGAGAAAGAGCAGATGGTGTTTGCCTTGTCCTTGCCCCCTGTGTATTACCCAAAGGGATGACAGCTTTACGCTGCACCTTGGCTCCACAGAAACCTGATGAGGGAAGATCCCATGTGGTTGAACTGAATGAACCCATTTCCTGCTGCTCCTTTCATAAAGGTGTAGAAAACTAGTATGGGAGATATCTCCAGAGGCTATGTAATCCATTCTTTCCCCCCACCCAGCATCAGCAGGTTCATGGTAGACGCAACATAATTTTGGGGGCTATATCAGCTGAGTATTGTTTTATGTGCAGTGAGCGGGGGATTAAGGATTGTGAATCTTTGCCAGAAGGTTGGATGTTTATAGCTTTCTTTCCCAAATTAGAGATTAAGAATTCTGGTAGGCAATATTAGAGTTTGGGAGATGCTGGACCTTACAAAAGGCAAGAAATTGCAGAGTGACTGGGAAATAGTACCATGACTGTAGGAGAGGAGCTCCTCATGCCTTTGATCTAGGGAAGAGACAGGACCCATTGCTTCATGAAGATGCCTCTACTCATGGCTCTTAGAAATGCATCTAGATGTATGACTTTCAAAGAGTTTCTACTTGCATGCTCTCTTTAGTGTGCAGAAAAGCATTTATTCTCAAAGGACAGGGAGGTGCCCAATACACTGTAGTCCCCAGATCAGTGCTGTAGCTGCAGGTAAGGCTCCTTCTCTATGCTTTGTTGGCTACCGACAGCCTTCCAGACACATGAATGTCTTCTAGGGAGCAATGACTGTAGTAGTAGCCTCTCTCGTGAAGTCACCTGCTTAGGGGAGAGAATTTAAACCTTGCTGAAGAGTCATCTTGCCAGAGAGAGATATTTATTCTACTCTTTGTACCATGGAGCTTTGTTTATGCCAATGGATGACAGTACAAAAATCAAGATTAAATCAGTGCATTGCAGTAGATCTTTCCTTTACCAGTGAATGTACATATTGTTGTCAAACAATGATGCAGTGCTTAAAACCAGAGTAATTTTCTCCTATCACATCTGGAAATGTAGGAAAAAAATATGCTGAAGGACTGTTTTATTTATACTTTCCCTACAGTACTGAGAAAATGAATGCCGCTATACATGAGAAAATATATGAAAAAATTATAAGCCACAAACAATTCAATCAACACAGTAAATATGAGAAATATTTTATTAAAAATAAAAAGTTGTGTGTCTAATATTTAAGGGTCTTCTAGAGAAGTCACTGTATTTTTATTTTCTCTGCCTACTCACTGAATGATAGAGTTAGGCTTCAAGGAGGTGAGTTTTTAGATTGTGAACATCAGCCACTACCTCAGGCAGATCTTAAGTCTTTATACAGGCAGGCAGGTGATTAGACCCTTGGTTCTAGCTGATGTTAATAAAGCCGCCTTTGTTGGTTTGTGGTGTGATGAGTTCCTGATGGCGCTTGAAGTATCTGTTTCTCCCCATTTCTTAAAAGCAATCACTATCATGGCTAGTATGTATGCACATGTATAAGAGCATCAATTTCTGGAAGTGGGAATAAGCTTAAAATTGTTCTATCAGTTTGTGCTCTACTGTGCCTTAAGGCACAGCCCTAAGCAAGGGCTGGTGCATAAACTAAAAAGAACAGGTTGGATTTTATTTCCTTTCCTTCATTTCCTCCTCTTCTCCTCCTACCCCTAAGGAAAAACAGGGAGAGGGGAGAAGCTAAATGTAAAATTCTCCTCTAGCTCTTTTCTGAGTGTCACTCTATCTCTGAACTGAACTAATGAGACATTTTGGCAATGCTGGACTCTTTCTCTGGGCACTCATCCTTTTTAGTCCCCAAGGGCTCCCAGCCTCCTCAGATTTTTCTAGCTCCTCCAGGTCACTTCCTTATGCTGCTGCATCAGATTGCTTTAGACATCTGGGTTCTCTTTCTTGGCAAGTGCAACCTGACAGGTTCTTGGCATACTTGCTTATGTATGTCACATCTTCATTACCTCAGCCCTGTTGCAGCCCTCTTTGGGCATCTCCACCTCCTATTTTTCCCAAGCTTGGATAGGTATTTATACCTCTCAATATTACAATGAAATGGGGAACAGGTTGAACTCTACTGGCTCAGCCAGTCTGCGCGTGGGACATCTGTGAGCTGAAGACGTGGAGTGAAGCCCCCATCTATTGCCCATCAGTTTCCGCAAATGAGTTTATTTTTTCTTCCCAAGTGCCACACGGGGAATTCACTCTTCTTTTGCTGGGGTATTTGGTATTTTTAGGCATTTGACTGAGGGATCTACATTACAAGCCTGCTGACTCTGAGCTCCCCAAATAATCAGTGGAGAGACAGAGATGAACACACTGGATGGAAACATGCATCTTGAGAGTGTTGATTTACCCTCTGGAGTTGCCTGTATTTCCCTGTAGGGAGATACTGAGAGAACAGACTTTTTTTGCCTCCAGTTACATGTTGTGGATGTGGGTACTTGTTTCAGACAACAAACCGACAGGCGTGTTACATTGATTTGTTTACTCTTTTTTATGATAAAAATGATCATGTACCATGAATCATTCAAAGTTACATGAATTGCTTTGCTGTTCTTACTGTCTGACCTTTTTCATTTGATCATTGTTGATTCTTCCATTTTACAAAAAGGAATCAAAAAGTCGTGCTAAGGTCAAATACAGTTTATTTTGAAATTTAAGATCCACACTAAAGGACGAAAAAAGTTCAACTGTTCATCTGCCTTTGAGTGCATTCAGTGGGTCACCCTATTCCTGCATCAAACTGAGACTTTTTTCTAATGGTAAAAAAGGAAAAAAAAGATTAAGCCTGAAGACTCAGTTATTGCTGGTTCCCTAGTCACATAAGTCAGCAACATGGGATTTAAGGTGTCAGAATGGCAAAGAACAGTTCAATTTGTTCCAACATTGCACCTATACTCCTGTACATATTAGACAGCTATAAAATCTCCAAGAGGCACCATTTGAAACAATCTGTGTTAAAAGAGGGCAATTAGTGGGCAAGATGAAATGAAGGCACACTTGCAATTATTTCATATCTTGAAACAAAAAGGAATGGCTGAGTCGTAATTTCAGTGTTAAGGAAATGCAAGGCTTCTAGAAAAAAAAAAAAGGAAACTTTTTAGAACTAATTGCTTGGCTCTAATTAGAGAATGTAACCTTTGGAGGAATAGTGGCTGTTGAAACTCCAATTTTATTTGCATATATTAATATGTACATGACAATTACACCCCCAGAGAAAGTACAGCCTGTGCCCCAAAAGCCTAGTTTTAAATTTAGAAGCAAGAAAGCAATTCTAAACAACTTAAGAACGTTTTCAGTGCTTCTGTAGACTTAGGATCCATTTTATGAAAACTTGTGTTGAAAATGTGTTGAAATGACAAATCTCATCATTTTAGACAATGTGGAGATGCACATGTTTATGTTCAAATGTTTGTATACAGCTATCTGCACCATCTACATATATACACGTGTAGGTGTGAAAAAGAAAATATATCTAAATATAGAGATATACATGAAAGTTCTCAATATTTAGTTTGTATCTGCAATAGATGTTGGCAAAGGGGTTTTCCCATCATACCTGGCAGCAACAGAGGGATGTAGGAAACCGTCCATTGTTGCTACCAAAGAATTGAGTGTGAGTATGTGGATAAGCATGAGACAATTTAGGAAACTTGGTGTTGAGGCAGGGACACCTGAGACATTAAAATGTCACTACAGCTTTGTTGAAATATCTGCTAATGGTCTAGAATGTAACCTGGTAATACTAAACTATCATCGTTGAATTGATAATTACTTGATTACATTGGCAGTGAGTGCAAGAGATGAGATAGAATTGTTTGTAAAGGAAAGATCAGCTGGGTTGCAGGTAACCATACTGGAGCCAAACACCACACTGAAAACTCTTTCTGCTGTTTCTTATCCAGGTGTGCCCTATAAAAGGTAACAGAAAAGATGTGAAATAGTGTGAACAACTAGACAAGAAGTTAAAACAATCAGAGTTATCACTGTCTCAATTAATAGTCTAAGAAAAGTAGAAAAGGAAATATCTATAAAACCTCCACTGGGATAGCAATTGGCAACTCCATTTGGATGGAGCTCTAGAAAACTTATTTCATGAAACAGTTTTGAGGTGACTAATGAATGAACAGTAGCTTTCCCAACCTATCTGCAAATTCTCTGGTAATTTTATATTCTTATGTCCTTACAAAATTTCAAACACGTTGACATATCTTCTGCTTATTTTGGGAAAGTGTTCTGGCTGCAGCAGCAAAATTATTACTTCCAATAATCAGAGGTGTTGTTGCAGTTCACTGAACACCTAGTCATGCATACACGAGAAGTTATGAACTTTCTCACATGTGTGTGTTTGTGTATGTTTAACAACCCAAAATACATAAAACATTTCAGAAAAAAAAATCACATGAAGACTTTTGAAGAAGGAAATATCAGAAAATAATAAAAATGGCAACAAACACTTCATATTCACAAAATCTTCATATTAACAAAACTGCAATTTCAACTAATTTTTTCTAACAATCTTTATTATTTTGAAATATCAAAATTACGTAAAATCATGTTATTGCATGAAATGCTTACAAAAAAAAAAGCAAACAAAATCCATCACTATTTTCTATGTGACTTTTACATTTTATGAAATCTGTGAATTACTCTCTATTTGCTGCAAAACAGAAGTCTACCTAAAAATCTAGAGGGTTCTGGATTCAAAATTCAGCAGTTGCTGGTGCAAATACTTTGAAAAGACAGTAATATATATACATATATGAATATACACAAACACATATATAAATAAAGCACCCAAAATATAGCTGATATAACTTGTGATAAATGTGTAAATTAATCTTCCAGAACAAAATCCCCAAATCTGACATTGTAAATTTTCAATAGAAACAGATTAAATAAACCTCTTGAAGTATTTAATACCATTTTATCTTTAAAAGATCTGTCACCTTTAGTTTACACAGCTGATGGCTCTTTTATCTTCAAAGTCAAAGATTCCAAGTTCAAGATCTGTGATATCTGAGGAAATGTACTCTGGATCCTGGAGAGAACTCTGTTTTTGAAAATCAGGGTGTTTTTTTCAATGCATAAAAATTACACCAAAGTTTGGGCAAATTTGAGAATCCTTTAATTTGAGAATCCTTTAATTAATAAGGGCAAAATTCTTTCACCACTATAAGACAGCAAAGCAGTGTGCAGCTTGAACCTACACAAGACTTCAGAACTATAACATGGACAGACATGCTACATCTATTCTAGTATATTAAGTAATCCCAGGGCATTGGCGGAGGCACTGGGAACCATTTTTCAGCTGCCAGCATGATCATGGCACACGTGCCAAGCACTGTGCCGTTTCCTGAAATGGTTTAGGGATTAATACAGGGATTAGTCCCAGCTTGAATATTGTAAGCTTCCTTTGGGATGCAAAACTCATAAAGAGTCTGAGTATGGGTAGATGATAATGTTCATCTCGGGGCCAGATAACAGACTTAAGCTCTTTAGGCAGAGCCTGAGACTGACTTCACATTGGGAATTTCATCCTGAATGAATGCAAAGGGCTTTAAATTCCTTTCTTAATGATATGAATTAATGGCACACATTACTTTCATAATCTAGATGGCAAGCTTGCCCTTGAAACAATTTATCTGGGTGCTGCTTTAAAGTAGAAAGGCATATTTGTTTTCCATATGCGTGGGACGTATTTTTCCAATGGCCAAATTCAAACAAGAGGCAGACCGAAGTATAGATTTCTAAGATGAAGGATAATATCTGCAGTTTATGTTCAAAGAAATACCTGATTTTAGTGAAAGCAAAGGCAGTTCAGCACATTTAAAGTGATATTTAGAACCACATCCATACTTAGTTATAGTGATGCCACTGAAACATCTTAGCTGAAGCTTCCATACAGGCTAGACACTGGACACTGCTAAATTTATTTGCATTACACACCACCAAAACCCACAGTGGGCCATTGGCAGTGCTTTCTACTGGATAACTTCTTTTCCTAAGGGGAAAATGAAAAATCTGAATAAAGTAATAAATGAAATTTATGACAGTGCTGTTTCTGAGACACAAGTAATGTGTCTTCATATGAAAGTGAATACTTATTCATTTAGTAGTGTAAATGATAGCATGATGTCAGAGTCAGTGTATGGCACAGGGATCATTCACATCTTGTTAGAATCGGTGATTACAGAGGAGTCATTTTGTAGTTCAACAGCATTATTGAGGCTTATTCTCTGTAACAAATGATATCTTTTATTTTATTTTGTGATTATCCAACAGATCACTGAACCATAAAGTCTGCTGCTCCCAGCTAACAGAAAGAAATACCAGGGACATATGTCTCTCATGGAACTGTTACTGTTCTGTACGTAATTATCATTTTTCTATCTGCCACTCACAGTGTGCAGGTCAAACTCCAGTTTCCTCTGATATTTTTGAGACTCTGACAGAAACGGTGGGAGATGGAAATCTTGTAATAATAGATGTAACGACTAATCATTATTCTTTTCCCCAAGTCACTGTGAAAGATTGCTTTAAAATTCAATTAAAAATTTCAGCCTGACATCTGCATAATTACAGCCATTTAATATAACATCTGACTTGCATAAATATGAACAATATCATCTTCATAATAGCAATTTTGATCTTTTATTCACTTACTAAAAACAGTAAGATCAATGATCTTTATACTCAGTGACAATCTCGACAAGATGCCATATGGATTTTGAACCACAAAACCATTTTCATATGTATATATACATATATATAATTACTAATATGACACATAATGCATTTGATTACACTCCCATTTCTTTCAGCTTACAAAATTTACACTAACTAATCTGAGTCCTGTAGTTTTAGAACTATTCTGTGCACACTCTCCTGAGAAGAAATCTTAAAGGAATTATTCATTTGCGTATTTGTACACATTAACAGACAAAAAAATAATCAATACAGCCAAGCTAAAAGCACATGCACCAGTCATCCTTTTCCTTCTCCAGTCATCCTTTTAGTATGTGCAGACACAACAGAGAAATTCTGGACCATATTCTCAGCTTCTATGGAATGACTTCTCTATCTTCAGTGAATCTACACAGATTAACACAATGTTTTTAGCCACTATAGAGCTGCTGAGAATTTCCAGAACAGCTTAAGTGAATAACAGAACTCTTCTAAAAGTTTTCCACGCTTACATGTTTCTATTCCTATTAAACATCTACTTTATAATGAAGTAAGGACAATGCCAAATTTAATATTGTAACAGATGAGGTAAGGAAAGAATTATGTAGTCTATGAAAAAAAACAGAGCAGAAAAATGAAAACTTACTGAGAATTCACATTACTATTACTATTATTATTGCTATTTACTATTACTATCCACATTGAAAATAGCATAGTAGGGCTTGAAATTTAAAGTACTGAAAAGAAATTGCAGAAAATACAGATTTCCTCATCTATAGTTTTGTCATCTGCCTTTATAATCTGATTTAAATTGGACTGCTAATGAATAGTGAGTTAGTTTGTTGGAAGAGCTAACGCAGTAGGTATGCACTGTCAAAATTAGTAACGATTGTCCTTCCTTAGCATCAGTTGTAGACAGTGAAAATAGGAACTGCTGAGTGTGGCTGTACTCTGCTGCATTAAATAAAATTTGTGAGACTTTCAGAAACACCTGAAGGTGTGCTCTATCTCAACTTATGCTAAAGTTAATGCCACCATTGGTAGTTGTACTAGGACCAGAATTAAAATATCTGAGAGGACTGCAATGCTGAAATTGTGACTGGAAAGACCATTTCAATCCTGAGAAAAGAGTCAGTGGTATGACCTTCAGTCAAAAAATTTCTTTCCTCAACTTCATTTTCACAGAGAAAAAACTTCTACCTGACTTGTTTGTTTTTTTTTTTTTAATCTCAGTTTAGAATGCTTATTTGCAAAGTAATTTTTCTTTAAACTGATGCAACTATATTTGCGATTAGTAGGGCATCCATAAAGGACCTCCTTTGTCTGGTTCTATGATTTCTATACCTGTTTGATCACCACTATATGACCTTAATATTCAGGAAGCAAACTTGTCAGAAACACTGGAGATTCTAGCTCAAGTGTTTCCCAACATCATTGTCATGGTTTAAGCCCAGCCAGCAACCCAGAACCACACAGCCGCTTGCTCACTCCCCCATCTCCTCCCCCCGCTCACCGGAGCAATGGGGAGGAGAATTGAAAGAATGTAACTCCCACGGGTTGAGATAAGAACAGTTTAGTAACTAAGGTATAATACAAACCACTGCTGCTGCCTCCAATAATAATAATGATAAGGGAAATAACAAGGGAAGAGAATACAACACCTCACCACCTGCCCACCGACACCCAGCCACACTGAGCAGTAATCAAATCCTTCTGGGTAACTGCCCCCAGTTTATACAGTGGGCATGACATGCTGTGGTATGGAATGCCTCTTTGGCTAGTTTGGGTCAGGTGTTCTGTCTCTGCTTCCTCCTGACTTCCCCTCCTCCCTGGCAGAGCATGAGACTCAGAATGTCCTTGGACAGAGTAAACATTACCACGCACCAACTAAAAGCATCGGTGTTATCAGCGTTGTTCCCAGGCTGAAAGTCAAAACCACAGCACTGCACCAGATACTAAGGAGAAAAATGACTGCTACTGCTGAACCCAGGACAATCATGAAGACTGCCAGCCTTTAGCAACTCTACTTCAACATAACCAGCAGCCTAAGAAAACATCCAGAACTCGCCTTGAAGAAAACCTTAACCAAAGCTGGCCCTTGGACTGCTGCTGTCTTCATTCTGATTTCCTGTCTCTGGTGAGGAAATAGCAATTAAATCCAAGCAAGAGTATATTAAGACTTTGTTGTGGCTGCTTACCAGACAAGCATAAACACAAACCAAGGCATCCATGCATAAAGTTGTTGTTTTAATTTTATAATCATATATAGCCAAGTAGTGCTTGGATGCTCTTTTTTAGATAATGCAGTTCCTCCACTGTATATCAAGAAGGAATATTATTAGATATTTCTTTATGTGAAATCATTTATATGTATAAATTGCAGAAACACATGGACCAAACTACACCATTTACTAAAAAAAAAAAGCATATGCCAGATGATCCCACTATTATCAATGCATTTATCTTTCCCCTAATACTTTGAGTGCTGTCATTAAAACAGAAGCTACAGCAATATTTTAGCCATCTCTGTACCTAGAAGATTTCTCTATTATTTTGTCCATGAACGTTTTCCTTGGATGATTGGTTGACAATATCTAAACGATAATTTTAGGTCCTGAAGAATTAAACACAGGTCTATTTTTATGAGGTGGGACAGATTGGAAACAGTTTTTTCCTCTTGTTCCAATGAAATTGGAAATGAAAAGAATGTGTGTCATATGAGGGACAAGTGTCATGAAGCCCATCTGAATTATACTTCATACCCCACTTTATAGCCTAATGTTCAACTATATCCATTTTTTCTGGGAGTATTTTGCCCATCAAAAACAAGTTATTGACACTTATGTCTCGGATATAAATCAGATCCGGCAGTAAAAGTAAAGAAGGTGGTTTCAGAGAGAGTTGATGATGGGGTAGAATAATGCATTTGTTTTTTTCCTCTAGGATATCACTTTAATATCACCCAGAAACAATGGCAGAAAATCATTCTGATTAAATGGTCTTAAAAATAAGATATAAAGCAAATTCAGGTAATATCATTCTGTCATTTGTGTCAAAGGAGACACCACAAAACTGAGCAGAAATAGTTTAAATTTAGCTGTCTTAGCATACGTGTACAGGGACTGAGAATGTGGAAATAGGATTTGCTTCACTGGAGTCAATTAAGAAGGACTCTTAACAAGGTAGGGTTGAAGTGCATTGACAGGGCACTGGGAATACTTGTGGTATTGATTGGCATTGGCTTGGGTAAGCAAAGTATTCTGCTTTCTGACATTCATTTTCTATAACAGAGAAATTACACTAATGGATAAAATGATAATGAAAAAGGGAATACAGCGAATAGGCGTTCTCCATGGAGAGATATTCCCTTCAGATGTTAAGCTGTAGCTATGCCCTCATTATAAAAGATTTTGCTGCCTAATGTACAGCTCCTAGCTTTTTTTCTTTCTGTAACACTGACCTGTGCTTATTGCTCTGTCTCCTTAACCTCTCAGAAGTTCCTTGCTTAGGAGGGCAGAGCTTAATGAGGTCATCAGTTCCTGGCACTCTATGGAAGAGCAGTACTTCAAGGCCGTGCCTTCTGGTAGTCAGTGTCTTTGATGCTACTTAACAGGGGGAAATGTTCATTCATGTCTATTTTCTAGTTGGAGAGGATGAAACTATTGTGCTTCATATTAGACCACCCCTTTTTGTCTGAAGTGTGTGGAGATATGAAGGACTAACAGTTACTCTTTCCCCATCCTCGAGAGAATTAGTTTTGAAAACCATACAAATGCCTTCTTTTTTTTCTTGTTTCCTGATTTCTTTGACATTTATGAGAAGTTCTGTGCAAAATATAAGTGCATCTTATATTTTAATTTTGACCAGCACAATGCACAATTTCTTCCATTAAGATTTTTCTTAATGGTGAAACGAAGGAACCCAAGTATTCATCTGCCTGTCTCTGAGTACAGTGAAATGAAGCTGCATGAAATCTGTGCTACAAAAGTGGCTGTTGCAAGATGCAGATCGGAATATTTTTTCCCAAAATAATGTGTCTCCTAATCTCATTAACTGTGTTGGTCTTATGGCCTGTATCACATTGTTTGTTTTATATCTTTCCCACGCTTCTAAGTGAAATCTTTACTGCCATAATTATGTGTTCTTCAATTATGTTATGGCATATTTATTTCTGTAAGTGTTCAATCTATTAAAAAAATGTTTTGCATGATGCCCTCTGATCCTAAATTTCAGAGACAAATAATGTATTTTTCTCTTTAATATATTCATCTTGTTTCTATTGGGAGATTTTGTAACTTTGTACCCTATCTTATATAGCCAGTATTTCTTGCTGTGAAAATTCTTCTGCCATGCCAATCATTCTTGTCACCAATCACTTAAAACCCTTCTTGCACTAAGAACCACAGTCTTTTCTCACTCATACCTACTTTAGCAGAGAAACACTATTAGTTTCAGTGCCCTAGCTCTGTATATTCAGCCCTGGGAAAAGAAAGGTTCAGCATGACATTTGTGACATATATGAAGCCCCTAATAGAATACAAGCTATACTTTTTCAGAAGTACTGGAGGGAAGGAGCAGGTGTAATACTAAATAAATTATAATATTAAATTTGGTGACTTTATATATTTGAATTTATTAGCAGCAAATAAGTTTTGATGAATTTCCTAGTCCTGTGTCTGCCTTTACTGATCTGCCATAGTACCTGCCAGACACCTCACTTTTTTTTTTAGTTTTCCTCAAAACATGTGTCTAAGGTAAGGTGCTTTATATACTCTTTAAATATTGCCAATTCCTATTCTGAATTAAAGCTCTGAGGGATATGTGCAAACTACCTCTTCAAAACATCCAGCTTGGCTACGGCAAACTATATGGACAAAACAGGTGACTATGCCCAGCCAGCAGTCTCCAGCAGGCAATGCTTGACTGTGTACTCTGTTGCTCCATATACTCACCCAACCCATAGGTTTACCTTCTTATCTTGACCTTATCATAGAATAACAGAATCATAAAATGGTTTGGATTGGAAAGGAACATTGAAGATCATCTATCCCAACCCCCCTTTATCACCATGCTCTTGACAAGTTATTTGGACTCTTGGCTGAAGATGATTATCACTACTACACCTACCTGCCTAACTTACTCAAGTGCTGTGTGATTGTTGCTTTTGTTGCTGAGGCCACTGTCTCTGCTAATCATATTGTCACACTAGCTCCCTCTTCCCTTGAGAAGCAATGCCTCCCTTGTTACTTAAGCACCAAGGAAATTACTTGCCCCAGTGTAGACACACTAGTGATTTTAAGTGTTCCTAGGATTAAGAGGCCAAAAGCATGTACTCTGAATCCTTCTCTGAATCCCAGCAGCATAAAATCTACTCTAATTGACATTTAGAGTCCAGTCTGGATCAAACAGATTTCCCCGATGTCACATAAGCCTTTGGAAGCTGAGACCACCCTCCTCAGATTATGTCTGAATTCCTGGGATGGCATTTTCACTTAGTTACAGCAGCTTCAAAGAGTAATCAGTACCTTAGTTTCCTTACCTGCTATTCTTCATGTACCCACAGACATAGAGAAGTTGTAGAAGCCTCATCCTTGGCAGTGTTGAAGCCGAGATTGGGTGGGGCTTTGAGTAACCTGGTCTCATGGAAAGTGTCCCGGCCTACAGCAGGGGGTTGGAATGAGATGATCTTTAAGGTTCCTTCCAAAACAAACCATTCTGTGATTCTATGATATCTGCAGTGCTGAAGTATAAAGGTGAATAATTATACAATTAGGAGAGTATTAAATTTTACAAGTCATCTAGTAAATATTAATTTGGGTTGTTTTAAGGATGGGTCAATTGTCTTTGATAAAGGAGTAAAAACTTGTAAAATGCAAAGCCTAGACTGTTATCCAGGTAATTAATAGCAGTTTGTATATTGTCTGAGCTTGAAGACTGAAACAAAGTATTTGAATTTAGTTTCTTAGTTGTTTAATGATTCAAGTTAGTTTTCCAAAAGAAATCGGTACTAAGCTCTTTGAAGACTCTTTGGTTATGATTAATTTCATGCTAGAGTAGGGATCTTACACAGATCAGGCAATCATGTCTTTTTCCAGTGGCTGTAAAGCAGCTTTGAGTTAGCACACAGGAGGCCATTCGCATTGCAGATGCCTAATTAAGAAGGTGGATCTACTCACATTATTTCTTTAACTACTTGTAGTGTTATATTAAGCTCTTGAAATGTTGGAAACACAGGCAAAGTATTAGGGGTCTTATATGTAACACCATCATATTTGTTCTGAGCTGGGTATATCTGCCTTCTCATTTTGGTCTAGAGGTGCTGTGTGTGAAGTCCAGAGATTCCAGTGATCATTTGGCTCAATAAACTGAACAGGACTCAAGAATCTTCATCGGTTTGGATTTGACTTTTGATAAAGCAAGAGAAGCAGCCAGAGGATACATTTAAGGTCCACCTGTGCCCCACATGAGGTACCCTGTGTGCTTTTCCCACTCATTGGTAAATACAATAGGATGTGTACATCAGAGAAAGAGAATGACTATTCACATCAATGAGCGGTTTTGGCCCAAGAACATTTGGGTGTAAAATGCCCATGAGTATATTTATCATGGAAATTTGAAGTAGGCTAATAAAACATCAGAAGAGGAAGGCTTTAGAACAGCCCTGCAGTACAAGTACCAGGAAAAGAAAAACACCCCCAAAGCCTAATTATTTTTTCAGATGGAATTTGATACATGTATTATAGGGATCATAACATGCTTTTGCAATAGCTGGGGAAGAAGCTTGGAAATTCAGGATATGTCTTCCAATATGATATTCTTAGGTTCATACCTATCTGTCTTTGGAGAGAAAGGCAACACTTCTGTGGTTTTCAAGGAAGGCTGTGTAACTTCCATTAGGAACAGGACTGAACCAATTGAATGAATGTTATTTACAATAACTTTTTCCTCTGCAGTTTTCCCCATGGGTAAGTCTGCATTTTCAGATCCCAGGAAAAAGAAAAAAGAAAAAAAAAAAAAACCTCATCCCCTCATCTCTACCCAGTGGGGACCTCCCCCCATTCTCTCTTCTGATGTTTGGCTGCTAATTTGCACTTTTCATACACCCAGAAGCAAATGCCTGTCTGACACAGAATAAAACAAGATGCTTCAAGTGCTGTTTGGTTCTTTAGGAAAAAAATAATTTTTGAAAATAAAATACACTTGCCAAACAAACCACAAATGCCCACTGACATTCTCCATGGTGTGTCTGATAGAGGCAAAATGTAGCACAATGCAGAACAAAGAGGCATTTTTTATGCCTACAAGAAATTCTCAAAAGTCTTTTTTTTTTTCCTTCGGAAATTATCATAGTTTTATCATAGTTCTATTTTTTTAAAAAAACAATGTAAATACTGAGAAACTATTAATTGTGGAAATGGGGAAAGGAGGGTCTGAAAATAAAACAGCTTTTTTCCTTGTATTTCTTGAAATAAATAAAATAGCTTTCCCTTTTCCCTTTCAAGTAATCTGCTTTTTTCTCCTTCATCCTTCTTTCCCAGTTACAGAATTATTTTTAATTTGACAGAAGTAGCCATGAGATAATTTTGGATTTTGTTTGTTGGTTTGTTTTGGTTTTTTTTAATAGCACTTTGGAATCTTTATTTTCAGGGAAGCAGACCACTAGGCACAATCTGGGACTTGTTATTAAAGACAAACTAACATCCCCCAAAGATTTTCAAACACTTCATGCCAGAATGTGATATTTTAAAGCATTTCCCATTTCACATAATTGGATGCACGTGGCTTAGCAAGAGAAAGACAGTTTCAGTAAATACAAGAATTAACTCAATTTATTCTAGATGGTCTCACAGGAGAGAATAGATTTTATGCATAAATCTGAGGAAGATAAAAAATGCTGAAATCAGTTAGGACTCCTGCATATTGCTTCAACACCACTGACCTAAGCTAAGGTGGTTATTATAGACAAGGAATTTAGAAAAAGTTGTCAAATTAGTATTCATCTTGGATCCCAAAATGAGCACAATTATCATCACTGGGAATTTGAGTTCCATCCTTACACTTTCTTGGGATGCTTAGTCAAATAATTAGTAAAACTATTCCTAGTGTTTGCATAATAATGAAAAAAAATGTCCATAGTCCAGGGGGAAAAACCCCACAACTAAAATGTCAAAATTCAGTCTTTTAAAATGGTTATAAATTACAGCCATTTCAGACATATTATTGTGGCATTTGTTAAACTGATTTCGTATTTAAAAGCTGCCTCTCATGAATTTGGGACCCTGAGGTTAAACCACTCTTTAACACAATCACTGGGGTCTCTGGAACAAGAAAAGCAAGTTGCTTAGATGTGTAAATGTCATTCTCTGTATTTATATAACCCAGTCACTATGCCAAATGAGCATCTCCTGCATATTTTGTTTTCTCCTTTGAAAAAAAAAAAATAAAAAATCTGTTGGACAAAGAAATAGCGTTATCTTCCTTTTTTTTAAAAAAAAAGAGATCCAAAGTGTGGATTATGTAGATATGGAATCCTGTTAATGTCAGCAAGAGTTTTGCTATGTATTTCAAGGGAAACAGCATTTCTTCCTTCTTTTTATCAGTTACAGAAGTGTACAGCTATACTTGCATTCTGACATTTTGAGTAAAATCGAGTATTTTAGCCACACAGACATTTTTCTTTTGATGCTGTGAGACAGAGTTAGCCTATATTAGGTAACTACTTTGCCACCTGAAAAGAAAAAATGGCTAGTTGCTTATGAGGTTTGAGGAAAAACTACCCCTTCTGTTGAGCTGTGTACAAAACTACACTCTGAGGCACTGATATTGACAGACTTGTGATTTTAAACATGACATTTTAACTCACTTTCAACTGCACGTTAAATAATCATATAATCATAGAATAGTTAGGGTTGAAAAGGATCTTAAGATCATCTAGTTCCAAACCCCCCTGCTATGGGCAGGGACACCTTGCACTAAACCATGTCACCCAAGGCTCTGTCAAACCTGGCCTTGAACACCGCCAGGGATTGGAGCATTCACAACTTCCCTGGGCAACCCATTCCAGTGCCTCACCACCCTTACAGTAAAGAATTTCTTCCTTATATCCAATCTAAACTTCCCCTATTTAAGTTTTAACCCGTTACCCCTTGTCCTGTCACTACAGTCCCTAATGAAGAGTCCCTCCCCAGCATCCTTATAGGCCCCCTTCAGATACTGGAAGGCTGCTATGAGATCTCCATGCAGCCTTCTCTTCTCCAGACTAAACAGCCCCAACTTTCTCATATAAATAATGGAAGATTTCAGTATTTATTTTATATCTGTTATCATTTTTCTTGAGTCCTTTTGCAAATAAGATTGTGATAACAAAGGGTTTTTCACTAGATCAAAGATACTATTTTAAATGTTTTCTCCTGAGAACTTTCTCCATTCACTATAGCATCTTGTTCATCTGAATTTTTATCCCATTTACAACACTTATCAATCTACAGGGCCTGAACTAAACTTCTTCTGCCATTTTGGTCAAAATTGTCTGACTAATTTCTAAGAGAAGGGTGCAAGTGGGGAAAACACTGGGATAGGCAGCCAAATGGAATGTGTGATCCTATAAAGCTCATCTCTTTATAAATCATGTAAAATACCAAGACATTATGAGAAGATACTAAAAAATACCAAGATATTATGAGAATCATAATATCAACAAAAAAAAATTGAAAGTTGGCATACTGCTTAACAAAATCGCTTTATGGTAATACAGAAAAGAAGTATTTGTCTGTTTCAACCCTACACAGTCCGTTTAGGTTCAAATTAATAAAATCCCCCTTTAATAGTGCTTTCATGACTAAATGGGCAAATTTCACTGATGTAAACATTCACATGAGTAAAAAATGCCTAGATTTACCATAAAAATACAAAAAAGGTATAACATATAATAGTTGCTATTTTCATAGCTTTTTTTAATGCTGGCAAGACTTTCAGGCTTTTAAATGTTTGCTCAGCTGCCATATTTTCTGTATACAATTATTACATGTATATGCAGAATCATGCACTTTCTTAATGTCTCGTTTTCTCTAACAGACACAAACATGTACAAAGATGTATATATATGAAAAAATCAGACACATGTTTATTTTTAGAAACCTGCATGAACACGAACACCCAGTAATTTCATAGCATTCCTGGCATTTGACTCCTAACTTGGCTTATGAGATTCTTTAGAAGACAGAAATAAATAACTGGTCTCTTTTAAGAACAAAGGCTGAACTGAATATATTTAAAAGCTGCACTGTGTTTTGATGGTATTATAGCAATCAAAGTCAGAAAATCACAGTAACCAAGTAATAAAGAATCTCTTCAAAGCCTAAACTGTCTAACGATATGACAACTGCAGTAGTTCATCTGTATTTATGCAATTTATATTATATACACATATATTATACAGAACAGTGTATAATTTATGGTTGTGTGGTTAAAAATCAGTAAAAGACAACAGGACATAAACACTAACCTACATTCTTTGTTATGCAACATGAAAGATATATGTGTATGTGTGTGCATGTACACATACGTAGAAGTAATTATAGATCTACAGGTCTGTAATATTGGTGTGCTGTTGAAAATTCATCTTATTCAGTTGTCACTTCTACTCTTCTGCACTCTTATAGTGACGAGTCATATCTTAGCCTTGCAATCTGCTACTGAAGGCCCCATTTGCAAAATGTTTGAGATTGGTACTGGGCTGGGACATCAGGAGTTCTGGGATCTGTAGCAGCTGGTTGCCATTTTCCCCTTCTTAGTAACTGAGGGGATAAACTTTCTCATCATACCAGTTCTTCAGGGTAAGGTTTCCACTTCAGCATATTTAATATCTGCAGCTATAAAGCCTGACATTGGTGGTGGTGTCATCCAATGCTAGTATTACTGCCATCGAAAGATTTCCCTTGGGTAATGATTTTTTTTTTTTTTTTGTCTTTGTTGTGAAAGACTGTGAACATTTATGAGTGTTACGTTAACTTATATCAGTAAAAGGAAAATTCCCAAAACCTAGAAAACAATTAGGTTAAATTCACTGTCATTAAAAGTGTTTCCTGGTTATCAGTATTGTTTCATTTCTGAATTGTGTCATCTCCTGCAGTTTCATTCCTTGCCTTGAATGAGTTGAAAGATTTGCAGGTTACAATGACTCCAAATGCAGTAGTTGGATAATACGTTGAGTTCAGCAGCAAAGCCAGATGGTGAATCTACTACTGTTCTCCGAGTGCACACCTGCATCATATAGTAGCCACTCATTCAGTTGTTCTTATCCAGATGCTTGTGAGACTTCTCAGTGAACTTACCAATGTCCATCTCACAAAATTAAGGCATCAGCTTGAACTAATTTAAAGGTTAGGGCAGAAAAAGTGGAGGAATTAATTGCTGGACAAGGTTTCAAAACCTCTCGAGTATCAAAGGGCCAAAATAGTGTTTCTCTATATCTGTGCCCTTCAGGCTGAGATTTGGGTAATAGGAAAAACTTTCTATCAGATATTTCACCTAGAAATGTTAAAAGTAATAAGAAATGTGTGAGAGAGTTCTCCCAGCAAACTGTACAAATGAGAGGGTGGCAGACGTGCTTTTTCCCCAGGATGACACATGACAGTGCAAGACTCAGGCACAGGGAAATGCAGATTCAAAATTGCCCCTGTATAAAAAAATATTTTGATTGCTGATGTGTCACTCTAGATGTATTACTAATTTATTTTCCTATTAATTTGAGGCAAAGCACTGACAGCTTTTCACTATGAATTCAATCATTGTTTTATTAAATTATTAGTAATTAAGTACAATCCAGCTTCCTGATGACTGTTAGACCTGGATACCTATGACAGGTCATTAGCTGTAAAGAAGAATGGTCAGGCACTAATATTAAGCAATGAGATTGCTTATTCATACACTGCAGAGGTTTGAATTAATAATCATGCTAAACTGAATTTTATGAATAATTCATAGAGAAAAATCCAAAACAATTTGCTATGGTTACCAAAAGAGATGTATTTTTAAGAAACAAGGTCTAAATTACCCTTTGCTTCACCTAAGTGTAATAATAAGGAATGGAGCTATTTTCTGGCAGCCAGAGGCTTGAGGAAAAGTGAATGCCAAAAGAAATTTGGGATAAGAGTAAGCAGCAAAACACATGCTTACCATGTGCTATAGCAGAAAATAAATAAATAACAGAGTCCAATGTGATTTTGGGAGGCATTAAATCAAAAAGCAGAGGAGATTATCATGCTGCTATTAAGTATTCATGGGAACACACCTGAGATACCTGCTTGAGGCCTGCACCCCTTGGAAAAAAAAAAAAAAATAGAAGTTCCAAGAAAATTGAGAGTAGAAGGGATTATTAGGCACTGGAGGAAAAGCAGTTATTTGGAGATCATGTAATTATAGAATAATTCAGAAGATTGTGACATTTGTAAAGAGAAAGGTGTGATTATCTTGAATAAAATTACTTCTTGGTTGATGTGCTTCCATGAGGCAGCCTCCATGAGATGAGCCCTGAGAGAAAAGAAATAGCAGCATGGCACCATGTCTGTCCAAAAAGGCTGTGACTGTCAATCAACAATCTTGTTAATGACTTCCTAAGCTTCTCTCTGTTGTATTTTCCCTTTATGTAAAGTGGGCATAATCATTGTTATCTTTCTACAGCATCCTGGGAGATGTGAACTAAATATATCAACTGGGCCTATCAACTGCATCAGTGGATGCCAGCCTGTTGCTCAAGTATGAGCATGTCTGGCAGCTGACCACTCCTGGGCTCATAGTGGCACAAAGCCTGCCAATGCACATATTCTTCCCCCAGGCTGATGAACCAAGAACTATAGAAAGCCTTGTTGGGTCACAAGATGCACAGCCAGCTCTGATCTGCATTGAAGATATCAGATTCTTGAGAAATCAGCATCATCTCCTGTTTGTGAGCTTGCTCTTCCCATCTTATTGAGATCTTCTGGCTCTGATCTGTGCAAAAGTGTTGGTGGAAGGATTATAAGTGCAAACACTGATGAACGGCTGAGTTAAGTAGAAACATTAATAAAATAGAGATATATAATTTTTGAGGGCCATCAGGTGAAAGGATACTTAGGAGAGAGAAGGAAAACAGATTACTATGAAATGAAAGAAAACTTAAACACGTTTGAGTCATTTGATCAAAAGTGTTTGATTTGATAAAAAATTAATGCATTTTGAATTGGAACGAATAACCTTTTGAAAACACAATCAGGGACTCCTTGTATTTTCAGTGGCACTGACAACTAAAATCTCACTCTGCATTTCAGAAGAGCTCAGAAGTCAGAGAGCTTTACTCTTGCACCAGTGTCTAAATGAAGCATCTAATGCTAGGAAGGTGACCTGAGCATTCTCTTGCTTCAAATGGTCAAGCAAACTGATGCACGCTGCATGGTAATTCAGAGGCAGACAATGCCAGTTTACTCTTCTTCTTTTCCAGTGAAATGAGTCATGACACTTCCCCATTCAGAAGCAAGTCAGCACAACACCTGAGTGGGTTGCAGAAGCATTTCTAAACACTGCTATCACCATAGCTTCACTATTCATTTGTGTATTAAGCTCCTAATTTTGAGTGCTAGCAAGAGGTTTCTCAAAGTTCACATAGTGTAATTGTTACCTAAGGCTGGGAGATTCTGCTCTGCTTTCTAGGTTATTTAGCTGCAGATAATTTATGAGATTGCTGAGGAGGTTGAAAAATTGCTTCACCTCTCAGTTGTTCATGCTTGCGCTGGTTTTACAACAGATGGGAGAGAATTTTGCAGTCATGAATGTTTGATTCATGCCAGCCAGCTGCCTCCCATCACTCAATGAAGACAAAAGCCAGAAGGCCGGAGATGAGCCTGTGTTTTTTAGTGTTGGAGCTGGTTTGACAGATATATATATCAATAGTTTTAAAGAGTAAAACTGATTCTTTATTTCAATGCTTTGCCTGATTTTCTTATTTAGATGTGGTAGCATTAGTGAAGTTGCACAAGGTATCAGATATAAATAGACCTACAATAAGTGAACTAAGCAGAAACAGGGGTCTTGGAGTTAATCATGCAAGATTTTCCAGGGACTTCTTATCTCATTTTGGATATTTTTCCTAAGACCTACCATTTATAATAGGCTAGAAATGCCAAATGGGTTGCCAAGGAATAAGACTGCACAGAAGTGCATATACTGTCATTAGAGAGCTTTTTCAGGGTAAAGGCATCATTGTCAGCTGGATCTGGGTTTTAAACCCTTCTCTGATGAATAATTTCTGACAAGGGTCAACTCATTCAGGACCAGACATGTTTTGGTCTACATTTTTGTGTCTTTGTCTCAAATACATTTGCACTATCCTTATGCACCTTAATAACCAAAGGGTTATATAACCAAATACTACAGCTGAACCTATCTGCTGACTAACCCTGCTAAAGGAGATCTGCCCTCAGGCCCCCTTGCTATCAGCCACATAGATGTGCCTTCCTTTGTGTCATTTCAACCATTTATCTTAGCCCTCATTCAGTGTCAGTGTGAATGCAATGCTTGCTTGCATTTGGTTTTTGAGTTTGTGAGGGTTCTTTTATTTTTGTTAGGCTTAATTTTCTAAGCTTTACCTTCTAGAGGCAATTCTCGAAGGCAAGGAAGGGGATCAGGAATGTGGCGTACACAGTGCAAGGGAAACATTTAGCCACAGGCAGGAGATGAAGAAGATGCAATTTGCACTATTGATACAACTGACTTACCTACAACATGAAAACGCTGAATTAACTGATTTAGGAGTTTTGTCAGCAAATTTCCTCTCTTTTTGTGGTGAGAAACCAGCACCTTCAGAAGAATGGGCAAGATCATTTTTTCTTCACTGACTCCAAGGCAGTATAACTATTTAGCAAGAATGGTTAACTTCTGGAAAATAAAATGAACTGATTTGAACCCTACACTGAACCCTTCAGTTGATAGCCTGATGTTAGGCAAGATCTGGGCCATTGCAACCAACAGTGAGTCGAAGCTGCTAAGAAAAATGCATTATTGTCTGCCTCCAGGATTTTTTGTGAAAGCAGTTGCATTATGAGTAGACACTATTTTTGGAGTGAAATTTTTGTCTGTATCCTAAGTGATTATACACTAATCTGCTGATAAGATGAAAATTCCACTTCATCTTTCAGGAGGGAAAAAAGTAAAAAATAAGAGCTTAATTGCCTCTAAGGAGCCTTTCAGGTAAGTTAAGCTAGGGAACACACTGGGAAGCCAATGGGTTTAGATATAATTAGGGTTTCTAATCGCTTGGTGGCATCAGACCCTAGGGAATGTTGTGCCAACACACATATTTAAGGGACTTCAGGCATCTCTAGAGCAAGGACAAAACTGAACAAGGCTCATGTAAGTGCCAGTAACAGCAGAATATTTTACAATATTGCAGAGGCATTTGGGTGCTCTAACCTTTTGTTTGGAACTAACCTTTAGCCTTTGTGTTCCAGAGCTCACCCCTAAAAAATGGAGCTAAGCAGTATTTTCACATGTTGACGGAGAGCTGAATACCACAATGACAGTATAATCCAGATCTTTCTGTAATAAGGAGTGGGAAAGGAAACAGTTGAAAGCCTTTATATCTACCTATTTATCCGCTTAATAGCTGTATTACCATAAGTGGTCAGAATTTGCAGTTTCCTTTATAATATCTGAGAATCCTCTCTCTGCTGGGATCTTGCAAAAGCTGTCTCCTTAATGTCTTTATATCCTGTTTCCCCATTTGTAAAATGAAGATTGTAAAATTTATTTTGTCTGGCTATGCTGATCAGACAGAAAGCACTCCAGGGCAGGGGCCATCTTTTACTATAGAAGAGTATCATACAGGAAAGGTAATAAAGAAAGTATCTGTCCAAATTGTTTTTAATAGAAAATTGTTTTCAACAGAGGATATGGGTATACATACCAATTACTATATATCATAGAAAAGATAATGCAAAACTAGCCCAATATCCCCTTCAGGCTCAGTCCTATGGCTACTAGATGCAAGATAGGTTAAGATATGTATTGTCATTTCTGCTACTAAGTTTCTCTGTTGCATTTAATAAGTATGTAAAAAGCCTCTTTGTGGTACTGTTGTGAGATTTCATTCATGCTTGAGAAACACCTTGAGCTCTTCAAATGGTGGCTGAAAAACTTGATTATTCTGACATGCAAACAATAAAAAGTTGGGGAGTAGGATTCTCCGTCTCTCCCTTTAAACACATTTGACTTACAAGCTCTATAACTTTCAAACAAGATTAGCATTATCAATAAATCACTGGGCTCACAGATGAGAAACACGACAGAATGCCTTGTTGCCGAGGCATATATAATGACAATAGGTGCCTCGGCAACAGTTATAACTGTGCTGCAACAGATTGTGCCCTAAAGCAGAAAATATCCTGCACACAAGAGGTTATTCAGGTATAGAAAAAAAATTAAAAAGTTTAGTTATCAATGTTAACGTTTTCAGGATGGAGATATAAAGAGAGCAGAAGCAGGAAGGGTGAGACTGGGGGAAGGGGAAAGGGAGTGGGGAGAAATTGCAAAGCTCTCAAGTTTTAAGACAACTCAACCAGCTGTCAGGTTGCAAGACAGAACAAAGTAGAGCACGTTGTGGGAGAAAAGTATCTCTGCTTAAAACCATGAGGGTATCCACAGATCCAGTGCTCTTGCACACTGCAGTCATGACGACACGTATCTTGTCCAGCAAGTCTCAGGCTCAGTTTTCTGACAGCTTGCTCTCCTTTTCTCACACGTCCTCCCTGTGTCCCACGGCATACCTGTTTCTCTATCTTGCTCCATCCAAAGTCAATGAGAACCTCATCATTCGTGTGCCAGGCATGCTCTGAAAGGCTGATTTGCCACCAGTTTTATTGGTGCACCTCCAGGGAGCAATGTAAGAGGAAAAGACGAGAGAAAAAGCAGAAAATTAAAACCTCATACACACTCACCTAATTATTCATGTATAACACTACCAGCTCACAAACAGCCTACTGTAAGATTTCTGAAGGCAGGCAGGCTCTTGAGAAACATTTAAAAAAGGGACATTTACATTTTTCAACACAAGATGATGGCATTTCTGTTCAAATTAGTAGCTGGTACTAGTGAATGGCCAGGCATGGAATCAGTGGACTGGGCTGCAGGAGGCTTTGAAGAGTGAAAGAGGGCAGCACAATATGGACTATGGGATGTCACTAAATTATTGAACTGTAGAATCATTTAGGTTGGAAAAAACTTTGAAGTCCAGTCATTAACCTAACCACTAAGCCAGGTCCCTAAGCACCACATCTACACACCTTTTAGATAACTCCAGGGATGGTGACCCTACTACTTCCCACTTATCCCTTCTACTTCAGCTGTTCAGTTAATTTAAATGTAATTTTGATGCAGTGAGATTATAATTAATACCTGTATGTTCAAAACATCTCTTCCTTTCCAGTTCCATAAGTCTGCACTGGGTTCAGAGCTGGACCACAAGTAACCTATGCACTAACTATGCACTAACTTTCTACATTTTAATGAAACCTAGACAACAAGCAGAATTAACAGCAGTTTCATAAGTGAAAATCTCCTTGAAATGCATTGTTGCTGCTTTCTAGTACATTGCTTTTTTTTATTTTTTTCTTGTTCCAGGAGAGAAAAAAGAGCTATACCTAAGTAGCTATAAGACATAGCATATCCATGGCTTTGTTTTATCTCTTTCTTGTGTGACCTATTGGCATTTCCTAAGGTCTAGATACCAAACAAGGGCTTTTTCGTATTGCCTAAACATTGTGGTGCCCCCCTGCTTGAGTTACTGAACCACATGAGCTCAGCTGCTATGAATAAGGGCCCCATTCCTGGGTTTCTCCTTGGTTTAGAGAAAATTGCTTCATATGGATTGTTCCTGGGACTGTTCATCTGCTTCATTCCTTTGTGACTTTAGCAAATACGATGTTCAAGCTGAGCATCAGTTTTGCAGGCTATCATCAGGTTTAGATTTCACACTTTCATCAGGGTTTTAGCACCAAAACGGGACAAGAGGAGATTGCTGCTACTTCGTTATAAACCTGAAAAGAAGGAAAATTGTTCAAACTACCTCATCTTCTAGAAAGTTTCTGGGGTGGTGCAACAGCAGAGGCAGCCTATAGGTCCTTTCTGCGTTCGCAGTTATCTGTGATGAACCAATTCCCAGCTTGCTACTCCGGCCAGACAGCATCCGTGGGATGATTTTCCATTGTGAGAGGTGATGATAAATATCTGGGTATCACTGACATAATGATCATAATAGCTTCCACCAGGCTGCTTCAAGTGGTATCACATGAAAAAAAGAACAAAGCTAAAACAGATAACTCCTCTAGGACCTTCAGGGCAGATGAGAAATTGCCCTTGTCTCTGCTTTGGCATCCTATATTGCCTGCTTTTCATGGCTCTGTGCTGTTCCAAGCCACTTTCTCATCACATGTCATAGCAGGAAGAACAGCTGGAGATGATGGAGGTGGCCGAATACACTAGGAGAGAAAAACAACCCCTCAAAGAGGTTTGTAGCTTGGCTTTGGAGTGCAGCTTTTCTTGACTAATGCCCAGAACAGACAGAAAATCCCAAAATGCTGTTGGCACAAACAGCACCTGCTTCTCAAGCCATATCAAACTTCAAAACCAGAATTCCTGCACTGCTCATGTGGTGAATCAATCTGGTATTTTTTAAAGCCAGAACACACTGTGTCAGCTTCCCTTAGGACTGCTGCTACAAGTATTTTATTTTGGAAACAAATTTTGGATAAAACACTTTAAACATGTAAAAAATCTTTTTCTGCATCCTCTCCATCCAGCCTGAGCAGGGTCCACAGCTAGCACCATTGCCTCAGTCTTCTCTTGACTTAGCTCCAGTAGGTTAAAGACCTACTGCAGAGCCCAGTGAAGACAACAGATCTCCTGCAGTCATTAATGGCTTTTAGATCAGACTGAATACCCTGAGTTACTCTTTAAAAATCATCGGTAATATGTTGCATGGCCATCTTTTGAATGAGAAAATTCTCTGGCTTGATCATATAAGAAAAGCCACAGGGACACTGCAGAAGTTGTAGGTCAGTGTTTGCATGCAGGAATGCAGTAAATACATTTCCATCCTATGAAATGGGTACAAGAGAAATGCCCTGTCTTGTTTCATCAACATAATGGCTATATGAACTTTCAAGTAATATTTCTTTCCATTATGGAAGCATTTTCTGAAGAGAAAGGCTTTTATCCATTAAAAAGCTTCCCTACTGACAAATATCAAAAGTTCCTACCTTAAGTTCCTATGTATATTTCTAGAGCAATAAGTATTTTCCAAAACATTTCAAACAGCTTTAAACAAAGTGATGTGAAAAAAAAAATAATTATTAGGTCAGAATTAACAAAGCTGCAACATTTAATTGAGTAGCTCTTCAGTGGAGATGGCTGGGAGCTAAAAGGGTGAAGCCCATCTGGAAATTGTCCCCACTGAAAAGGCTTTTGGTCTTAAAGCAAAAGCTGGCTGTAGATTTGATTATCAGCTTTAAAATAATCAGAGGCTCAGACTGTGAACATGCCTTCCTTTCGTCTAGTTATTGGCATTAAAAGACCTATTTGCTTCAGCCAGCTCATTTCACTACCTCTTCATCAATCTGAAATAGGGGGACATAGACCCCTAATTATATGCAAGCGTATAATAAGATTTTTTTTTTGGGGGGGGGGAAGGGGCATTATTCAATTCTTACAGCTATAAATCATTAACAAGTTGAATCAGTCCCTATTATATTTAATACTTTTTAAACAGATTATTTTCAAAATGGGAAGAACCATTCTTTTGTTCTTTTCTTTGGTATTTTGCTTGTAGGAGACCAAGAATCTTAAGCATTCACTTGACTTTAAGAGCTGAGTATTTAAGGAAAATATCAAAATAAATTAATAGTAATAGTATGGCTGAAAACACCAATCCAAGTTAAAAGCTAAGGAGAGGTGCACACAGAAAATACAGACTGCAGATTCTGCTTATTTTTCACACTCCTGGAGCAGCACATAGCTCTTGTAAGTAGTCCTATAGACTACTCTAAAAACAAAACATTATCCACTGAAAAGATTAGTTGACTAGTATATACAAGCAAAAGGAAACTTCCCAGGTGCTTGTAGAATTCAAAACTAGCCCTTCTTTTTCAGGCCAAATTATGCTCCTGTTGGAAAGTTAGTTGTTTGTTTACTTTTTCTGGCATTAATAGTCCTGTAAGAACATATCAAGTTGACTTCTTTGTCAGATTCATTTTATTATTTTCTCAGAGAACTTAATCAAATCAAAACACATTTTCATTCAGTCCTTTGCAAAGGTTTCTTCAGTGTATTTTCCATGCCAAATTCAGCCTCTAGCCACTTCTCTAGAACTGTTTAATTAAACATTTCAGAGTTGAAGGTTTTGGGTGGTTTTTTTAATTACATGAAAAAAAATTTCTCTTCAGTGCTTTTCCTGATTCTACTATAGACCAAGCTGGTAGAAAAATTTTACAGTAAGCTCTCCAGAAATCAGGCACAAAACAAGCAAAGCAACTTCAGTTTACATCAACAGAGATTTGTTTTTCTCTTCAAGAGAGAAACAGTGTTTAGTTGTGAGGTTCTGCAAAACAGATTACAGAACTGTGATCCAGGTTATACATTTGTGTAACCTGGCAGTACCTTATTAGCAGTATGAAGCTGTGCCAATTGATAGTAATTAGTGAATGAGACAGTATGGCATGGAATTAAGAAATGTTACACAGTTCTTGGTAAGGTACAGTAAAAATGTGTCCCACAGAATAGAAATTTTCTATCTGATATTTTCAACAGCTACTAGTGCTCTGAACTTCAAACTAGACCTAAAAACAGTAACTTGGGTTTTTTGTTATGTATTCATTTTCACTTCCCTAAGCTTAAATATTAATGAAGGTAAGATTTAAAAAAAAAATAAAAGTAAATCCTATAAAACCCCTCCAGCCATGCTGTGGGAATCCATCATTTTCTAGCTAGTGGCAATACAAATAAGGTAATGTCTTTTTCCTCCTCATTTACAAGGATAGTCAGAGATACCTGAACTACCTGGAAAATAAGTAAATAAAAACAATGGAATATTCAGCTGCTTGTTTATTCTTGGCACACAAATGGAGCACATTTCTTCCTGATTAGAACAGCAAGAGTTGTCTGTCATCTGTGCCAAGCTCCAGCTCCAATGCTCAGCACTGAAAACATTCCCTTTCGATGCTTCTTTGGCCACAACTCAATCTTTCTAGTAACAACAAGAGTTGGATAAAATAATGTTTTTCAGTTTGCTACTGAAATAACAAGCCTGAGGAAAAGTACTAGGCAGTGCTGAAGTGAGAAAGAAATTTCTTGTTGGATTTAAAATGATGATTTAACCCAAGTCTATTTTGGTTAGCTGATTTTGTTTTTATCTTTTTTTCTTTTTTAGACTTAGTATTCTTTTGTAGGTGGATGTTTTCAATGAAATAATGCCTTAATTTTCTTTTGAAAAGAATGAAGCATCTTTCTGCTTTTCCAAAAGGAAATATATCATTAAAAATTCCAGTGAAGACTTTTCTCATATTCAGCATTTATCTCAATTTGAGGGGCTGGAGGTGGTCCTTATTTTTCTGTTTGATTTTGTCCAGAAATACACACTCAATCAAAACTGAATCTAAAAACTTGATTTAGTCCCCATGAACCAAGTCATATTTTTTATTGAATATGATCATTCCCAGTCTTGGTAGATTAATGTAGGACTCAGGGCTGCAATTCAGCAGGGTTTAAAAGCAGCCATCAGAAAGTGTCAGAGGCCCTGGTTTCTGCTGTGATAAATTAATATTGGTAGCATGCTGATTTAGATGAGTTAATAACAGAGACTGCTGAATGAATCCCAGCATCTGGTTTATAGGAAACAGAGAAGCACTTCCAAGGAAGGCTTATCCCACCCTAAATAGCTCTCTTTCTTTTAATACTGTTCTATTTGTCTTAAAATTTGACATGTTTTCATTGCCTGTACTCAGAGCTAATGAAGGGATTTAAGAGCATATAGTTGGGTGGGAAAGAAAAAAATGAAGGACAAATGTCTGAAGCCCAGTGATTTCATGTTACAACCCCAGCTAAACCAGGTTATAGCCAGACTTACTTCTGCAGAGTTTCTGGGTATGGGGAGAAAATAAAGGCAAAACCAGGACAAAAGCTCTGAGCTAGCCTATGAATCTCTTTTGATTATCCATTTAGTGTTGTATTGGCTTCAATTCATTGTGCCTCTGAGATTAGATCAAGTTACACCAGGGCTTGACTCTTTCAGACTACCATAGATGAGCTGGGTGCTGCAGCTCATGCCTGATTTATGGTCACTAACAATGTTATTTCTTAGCTGAAGTGGCATCCATTTCACTTCTGTTAAGCCTTCTAAAGCTAAAAGTCAGATTAAACACCAAACTGGGTATCTATTCTGCAAACAGCAGATCACCTCATGGAAAGGGCGATTCCTCCCATTGCAAAGTATGTGTTCACAAGTGGTAGGATGAATTACCCTGGAAAAGTTGGTTTCTCTTCACTGACTATGGGGATTTCTTAGAGAGCTTGTACAGATTAACTATCAGATATGCAACATTGAGTAAAATGACCTGCATCACATCTTCCCCATGCTAAATGGAATTTGAGGTGCTCTGATACATTAAAAAAAAAAAACAACCCGAACTAAACCAAAACCAAAACTTAATATGCAAAGGAAATAATCAGCATAAGTTCTCAGACATGTTAGAAAATCATGAACTTGCCACACACACCATTGCTGAGGGTTTTTATTGTTTTTAAAGAGTGAATAGATTTGTCTGATTTTTGTAATGATTTCTGTGATATTTCCTATTTCATATGATTTCAAAAATTAACGCAACTTATAAAAAAGGTACTGACAGCACTGTGGATTACTGTAAACACAATCCATGGTAGAAATGTTGAAGAATGTGAAAACGTTTTCCTAGATTACAGAAAATGTCTTTAGCACTGCAATTTTTCAAGAAATTTTTTATTTTTACTAGAAGTAAGTTTCTAATGTAGATAAACATTCATCAGACAGGTCTTTTCATAAAGAAATGTCATAAGTAATTGATTTCTGAACTCAGTGGTCAAATATAAAAGAAAAAATATAAGCAAAAGAAATTGCTTTGGGAAAAACTAGAGTTGCTGAAATTTAAGGTTTTCTGGTGGAAATTTCAGCTGTATATAAACTTTAGTTATTATCTCATAATAAATTAACTGTAAATGAGAAAAAAAAAAAACACATTATTTAGCTTTTAACATGTACTTTTTTAACATTTTTGTTTTTTTCAAGTACCTTTCCCATGTTGAAATTATACATTAAATTCAGTCTAAACTGAAAAACAGATTTGAGGCTGCAAAGCTGCATTTTTCACTAAGTAAAATAATTTCAGGAAGATGCGCACTTGGTCTCACCTACACTTAACAATTTCAAATCCATGACAGAGTTATAGAATCATAGAATACTCAGGGTTGGAAAGGATCTTAAGGTCACCTAGTTCCAACCCCCTGCCATGGGAAGGGACACCTCACACTAAAACATGTTACCCAAGGCTCTGTCCAACCTGGCCTTGAACACCGCCAGGGAGGGAGCATTCACAACTTCCCTGGGCAACCTATTCCAGTGCCTCACCACTCTAACAGGAAAGAATTTCTTCCTTATATCCAATCTAAACTTCCTCTCCTTAACTTTTAGCCCATTACCCATTGTCCTGTCACTACACTCCCTAATGAAGAGCCCCTCTCCAGCATCCCTATAGGCCCCCTTCAGATACTGGAAGGCTCTTAGGAGGTCTCCACGCAGCCTTCTTTCCTCCAGGATGAACAGCCCCAACTTTCTCAGCCTATCTTCATACATGAGGTGTTCCAGTCCCCTGATCATCCTCGTGGCCCTCCTCTGGACTTGTTCCCACAGTTCCATGTCCTTTTTATGTTGAGGACACCAGAACTGCACACAATACTCCAGGTGAGGACTCACAAGATCAGAGCAGAGGGGCAGGATCACCTCCTTCGACCTGCTGGTCACGCTCCTTTTGAGGCAGCTCAGGATACGGTTGGCTTTCTGGGCTGCAAGTGCACACTGCCGGCTCATGTTCATTTTCTCATCGACCAGCACACCCAAGTCCTTCTCCGCAGGGCTGCTCTGAATCTCTTCTCTGCCCAACCTGTAGCTGTGCCTGGGATTGCTCCGACCCAGGTGTAGGACCTTGTGCTTGGCATGGTTAAACTTCATAAGGCTGGCATCAGAGCACCTCACAAGCGTGTCAAGGTCCTTCTGGATGGCATTCCTTCCCTCCAGTGTATCAACTGAACCACACAGCTTGGTGTCATCAGAAAACTTGATGAGGCCACACTCAACCCCACTGTCCATGTCACCGACAAAGATGTTGAACAAGACCGGTCCAACACCAATCCCTGAGGGGCACCACTCATTACTGGTCTCCACCCAGACATTGAGCCATTGACCACAACTCTTTGTGTGCGGCCATCCAGCCAGTTCTTTATCCACCAAGTGGTCCATCCATCAAATTGATGTCTCTCCAATTTAGAGACAAGGATGTCATGTGGGATGTGTCGTGTTGTGTCGAACGCTTTGCACAAGTCCAGGGAGATGACATCAACTGCTCTACCCCTGTCCATCAGTTCTGTAGCCCCATTACAGAAGGCCACCAAATTGGTCAGGCAGGATTTCCCCTTAATGAAGCCATGCTGGCTGTCACCAAGCACCTTGTTTTTCTTTCATGTGCCTTCCAGGAGAATCTGCTCCAAGATTTTGACAGGCACAGAGGTGAGACTGACTGGTCTGTAACTCCCCGGGTCATCCATTTTCCCCTCCTTGAAAATGGGGGTTATATTTCCCTTTTTCCAGTTGTTGGGAACTTCACCTGACTGCCATGATTTTTCAAATATGATGGCCAGTGGCTTAGCAACTTCATTCACCAGCTCCTTCAGGACCCACGGATGGATTTCATCAGGTCCCATGGACTTGTGCATGTTCAGATTTTTAAGATGGTCTCAAACCAGATCCTCTCCTACAGTGGGCCCAAGGTCTTCATTCTCACAGTCCCTGCATCTGCCTTCCACTTGAGTGGTGCGGTCAGAGCCTTTGCCAATGAAGACCAAGGCAAAGAAGTCATTCAGAACCTCAGCCTTCTCCAAACCCAGGGTAGCCAGTCCTCCTGATAGTTTCCGGAGGGGGCCTTCGTTGCCCCTAGTCTGTCTTTTATTCGCTATGTACATATAGAATCCTTTCCTGTTATCCTTAACATCCCTAGCCAAGTTTAATTCTAACTGGGCCTCGGCTTTCCTAACTTGGTCCCTAGCTTCCTGGACAACATCCCTGTACTCTTCCCAGGCCTCCTGTCCTTGCTTCCACCTTTTATAAGCCTCTTTTTTTCCTTTGAATTTTCCCCAGCAGCTCCTTATCCATCCAAGGAAGTCTCTTGGCCCTCCTGCTGCACTTCCTTCTAGTTGGGATGCAACACTCCCAAGCTTCCAGTAGGTGATAGAATCATAGAATCATAGAATCGTTAGGGTTGGAAAGGACCTTAAAATCACCTAGTTCCAACCCCCCTGCCGTGGGCAGGGACACCTTCACTTTATGCTAAATCATATCACCCAAGGCCTCGTCCAACCTGGCCTTGAACACTGCCAGGGATGGAGCATTCACAACCTCCCTGGGCAACCTATTCCAGTGCCTCACCACTCTAACAGGAAAGAATTTCTTCCTTATATCCAATCTAAACTTCCCCTGTTTAAGTTTTAACCCATTATCCCTTGTCCTAACACTACAGTCTCTAATGAAGAGTCCCTCTCCAGCATCCCTATAGCCCCCCTTCAGATACTGGAAGGCTGCTAGGAGGTCTCTAAGCAGCCTTCTCTTCTCCAGGCTGAACAGCCCCAACTTCCTCAGCCTGTCTTCATATGAGAGGTGCTCCAGTCCCCTGATCATCCTCGTGGCCCTCCTCTGGACTTGTTCCAACACTTCCATGTCCTTTTTATGTTGAGGACACCAGAACTGCACACAATACTCCAGGTGAGGACTCACAAGATCAGAGTAGAGGGACAGGATCACCTCCTTCGACCTGCTCGTCACGCTTCTTTTGATGCAGCCCAGGATACGGTTGGCTTTCTGGGCTGCAAGCACACACTGCCGGCTCATGTTCATTTTCTCATCGACCAACACCCCCAAGTCCTTCTCCGCAGGGCTGCTCTGAATCTCTTCTCTGCCCAACCTGTAGCTGTGCCTGGGATTGCTCCGACCCAGGTGTAGGACCTTGCACTTGGCATGGTTAAACCTCATGAGGTTGGCATCAGCCCACCTCACAAGTGTGTCAAGGTTCCTCTGGATGGCATTCCTTCCATACTTGAACATCAGAAACAGTCTTGGGCCCCCCTGGCCTCTGGGGCTATATCCCATGGAACCTTACTAAGTAGGCTCCTGAAGAGGCCAAAGTCTGCTCTCTTGACGTCCAGGGCAGTGAGCTTGCTGCACACTCTTCTCACTGTCCTGAGGATCTTGAATTCGACCATCTCATGATCGCTGCAACCAAGGCTGCCCTGGAGTGTTCCATACTCTCCAGCCTATCCCTAACATAAAGGGCAACTCCCCCTCCCCACCTGCCGGGCCTGTCTTTTCTAAAGAGCCTGTAACCTTCCATTCCAACACTTCAGTCATAGGAGCCATCCCACCATTTTTCTGCGATGCCTATTACATCATACCCCCATAGACATGCACACATCTCTACTCTCTCTTGTTTGTTCCCCATGCTACGGGCATTTGTATAGAGGCATCTGAGCCGAGCTCCAAATAAAGCTGGCTCATTGGCTGGAGCGGCTGGGATATCTCTACATGGCTCCAAGCATTTATTATAGGTGCTGGCAACTGACTGGGTGTGTTGGGATGGAATGATGCCCCCCTCCCCCAACATATCTACGTTAAAGCATCCTTGACCAGTCTGGCAAGCCTCCTACCAAAACCGTTCTTCCCCTTGTCAGACCAGCTCCACCAGCTCCCACTAGACCTGGCCTACTACCTTGTGTCCCATATTCAAGACACCCAAACCCCTGACTATGACACCACCCTTCCAACCATTTATTAACCTGGCCAATCCTCCTAGCCTTTTTAGGGTCCTCCCCTGTATCCTGGAGAATTGACAACAATCTGAGCTCCAGAACCCCTAACCACCTCTCCCAGGGCTCTGTAGTCCTCCTTCATGTTCCCCAGGCTACTACAATCTATATCTCTAGCACCCACATGTATCACCAGAAGTGGACTTACTAGAGCAGGCAGCCTCTCTGCAACATCCCTGATCCATGCCCCTGTCAGGCAACACACCTCCCTTGAGACTGAGTCAGGCGGACAGAGGGGTGCCTCTGTGCCTTTCAAAGTAGAGTCCCCTACTACTGCAACCCCCTGCTTTTTCCTGGCAGCACCAGTAGAGATCTTTAGCAGTGCATCAGCCGGCTGTTTCTGGTGCAAGTGCGTTTCCTTATTAGCCCCCTGCAGGACAGCAAAGCGGTTCTGGGTGGGGACAACAGATTTGGGAGGAAGCCCCTTGCTTTTGGATGTCCTCTTCCTCTTTTGTTGTTTTTTGGTTTTTGTTTGTTTGTCTGTTTGCTACTGTTTCCCAGCTTCCCAGGTTAACGGCCTCCTTCTTTCCTTCATGAGCTAGAGGGGAAGCTCGAGGCCCCTGCACAGTTTGGGCCAGGAGCAAGCATTCCTGCTTCCTCTCAGCTTCCCTGACATCTCGCAGTCTAACAGCATCCCGCAGCTCAGCCCCTGCTGCAGGAGGACCTCCACCAGGGAGCACCGAGTGCAGCCCTGCCCATTGTGCACCATTCCCTCACCAGACCAGTGCAGGCACTCTCCTCTCTACACCCCGAGCTCTGCACTGCAGCCTCCCCTCTCGTCGGCTCTGTCTGGGTGCCTACGCTGGGCACCGCCGGGGCAGCCAGAGCAGAGTTCGCAGACCAGGCCCTGTTCCTCAGGGGAGCGCTCACCATCCCGCTCGAACTGCCGCACAAACTCCCTCGCCGCGCTCCCTGGGGCAGGTTTTCACCCAGCCACGGATGGTGCCGCTGCTCCTGGCTCCGCCCCCTGTGAGTCGGCTGCTCGCTCTCGTCAGCTGAGCTGCCGGCTCCTGGGCAGGTCCTGTCGAGGACTTGAGGCTCCCTCGGTGGCTCTTGTCCCTCTGCGTTGAGGCTCCTGGACCCTGATCTTCCCCCCTCTCCGGTGTTGAAGGTGTCCCTTCTCGAGCTGCTCACCTCAGGAAATGATGAAAGACACCACAACTCTAATAGCATCTCCCTGGTTATTCAGTTACATTAGCATCACTGTGCATATCAGAGCTAACTATGGATTCCTAAGGTAAAATTTTATGGGTGAGATTCATTAGCACAGGACAACCTGACCACACCCCTAACATAGATCAAATATGGACTTTAGATGTGTTATGCAAACCAATCGTCTAAGATCCCTCTGCACTTAATGAAAGAAACAAGAATTTCCTGAGATAATTTACTCCTTCCTAAGGTAGATCTGTGAGACAGAAATCTTCTGGAGATGCCTCTTTGTTTCCAATAATATGAAGGAAAATGAACCCAGTTATCTTAATTTAAGCACCGTCTTTAGGCAGCTCAGTTGAAGTTATATGAATCCCACTTTTAGCATGGCCCACATAACATAAAAAACTGTTCTAGAGTAATGTTTTGTTTGGATTTTTTACTAATGAGTTCTTATTAATCCGGTATTTTTGTATAGAAATCTTACACATATTATAATCTGTAGATTACAGATTGTGTATAATCTATAGATTATAGATTGTATGTAATCATATTTAGGTTGGAAAAGACCTTAAAGATCATGGAGTCCAACTGTTAACCTAGCAGTGCCAAGTCCACCAGTAAACCTTGTCCCTAGGTGCCACATATACACATCTTTTAAATACCTCCAGGGATGGTGACTCAGCCACTTCCCGGGGCAGCCTATTCCAGTGCTTGATAACTTTTGGTGAAGAATTTTTTCCTAATATCCAATCTAAACCTCCCCTGGTGAGACTTGAGTCCATCTCCTCCTGCCTGAAATAATGTTTTCACCCTTCTTTTGTTCGCTTTTTTGGTTTTGTTTGCTTGTTTGTTTTTTCTCTTCCACCTTAATGGTTTTATATCATTTGTTAATACAAATTGAATAATAGATCTTTATTAGGTAACTGAGTTCTGTTATAGGTTCATTTCAATAGTAAGAAAGAGAGAAGGGAAAGATTAGCACAATAGAGATCTTCTGCCTTGCATCGAGAAGGTCTGTGCAAGACAGAAGAGAAAATAATTGGTTGCTATACTTTGTTTAATCTATGGAGGGATAAAATGGATAAACCTTGTGTGTAAAAGAGCACCAGTAAGATCAAACACTTAATTATGGTGATTCTAACTTACATTACCAGGGTTAAATCCAGGGTGAGAAATTTTCTACCCCAACACACCGGCAGGGGAAATTTTCACCTTTTTTTGAAATAAGGCCAAAGGTCAGGCATTAACAGCAAGACAATCCTGTCCCTCTTCTGCAACTGTGTTGGCATTTAAAATTTTAATCAGTTGGCTTAAGAACAATTACTTTCAAAGCAGCATGTGAGAATGTACCCAGAATTGCACCTATTGGTTTATGTTTCCTGTAACTACTTAGCAGCTTTTGTTTAGTGTCTCCATTTGTGAAACAACAGATTATTATTGTCACTGAAGGGGGCTGTTGGAGGCAATGTTTGATTTTAAAAGGTTTTGCGCTATCTTAATAACTTGTTCTTTACCTCAGACAACAAAGGGAAGGAAAAAATCACCAGAATGGAACACCTGATGTCCTTTCCCAAGTCTATCAGTCCCATCTGACTCAATTTATTTACATGAGCATTTATTCTTGTTTTTCTTTACCTCTGTGTATATTTATTTTCCTTCTTTTTATGAGCCTTCTCAAAGAATGGCAGCTTGCAGCTCCTGTGTCTCAGCTACTTCTGTGTATTTGAAAAATGCTTGGTGATAATTGCTTTAAATATTCTGCTCACATAGACAATACTATGGCTTTCACATTTAAATAGATACCTGTATTAGCTATACATATATAAATATGCACATAGTCACTAGGTAGTTTAATTCCTATGGGAAAATGTAAATGAATACTAACTTTCTTAATCTCTTTTGTCTCAAGGAATGATACATGGTGATAATGGATAAAAAGAGGCAATAGACTGTGATTCAGTAGCTCTTAAAATCATTGACCGTCTGCAACTGATGTTCTTCCAGCAAAGAGGTATGTCTCTATGGCTGGCATGTACTCCATTGCTCCTACAGGTTGAATTCAGCCATGCCACTCCAAACAGCACTTCACCTCTTGAAAGGTACGACTGTCTGTGGGGAAAGGATGGAAGAATTTGCCCCCAAAGCACAGTGTGAGATTGTAATTCCATCTTTCTCAGGAAATTTTCCAGGCTTTTCCAACTGGACCTTCTGGACCTATGAAAACCATAATTTGGCAGATGTGTTTTGATTTCTGAGGCTAATAATACAGTTATTTTGAGGCTCATACATACTCCATGGGTAAGGGTAGGCATCCTGTATATATGAAGTCCCGGTCACAGTTCCCCATGCTGTGATGAGAAGAGACCTCCCCTGATGGCTCTCCAGGACACTGTCCACATGCCAAGTGCAGCTAAGCCACTGTACTCTAATACACAACCTCATATGCTGGACATGACAGATGGTGCACAGTTTAGGCAAGTGAGATTCATGTTCAGTGTTGAGTCCGAATACTATTCAATGGCCACATCTTCTTACAGGGTGTGATAAGAAGAAAGAGATAACAGGGAAGTGGGTAGGAAGAATGAGTATAGAAATGGGTAAAGCTGGGGGATAGCTACCAGAGCAAAAAATCTCCTGCTTCCAGGTTGCTAAGACATACTGCCTCCCACCCGATAGCTAAAAGGATTCAGGGAAGGGATCATAACTCTCTCTGACACAGTCCCTTCCTTGGGCTGCTCCCAAAGAAGCATCATTACATGCCACCCTGTACTCAGGACGCAGCCTAAGGGCACAATGTATCCCACAGACACCAGTGACGGAAAAGACCTATTAGGTCCATTTAGCCAATTCCCCAGACATTGCAGGGGCCTTCCCTTCCTGCTACGTCCAGCCTTGCTAGCCTTGGGCATGAAGCTGTCATATAGCTGATGGGTTTGCCACTTCACAGGCTCACATATTTCTGGGACTTCTGACACTGGGCTTCAGCAGTTTTTCAGATGTATAATAGATGATGGTTTTGTGACTGCAAAGTCCCCATGACCCTCAATGTGTCAATGTGGGTAACAGCACAATCTTTAATGTTGGTTGGGTTGACAGTACAGCACCTGTAGCAGATGAGAATCAAAATAGGTTCTGTGAATGGCAGAGCTGATCTGGTACAACCTGGGACATGCACAGGAGTGGTACAAAAGTAATTTTACTGGGTAAAGTAGGGAAAAAATGGCCACAGTCTGTGGTAGGTGTGTAGGCATGTTACAAAGCAATAGCTAAAGGAGGTGTTTAGCCTTTGCAACGCTCCTCTGAGGGCATCTTCCCCATTCAATGACACAAAGAGCAGGAAAGGTAGAGTTCATACTGACTCAAGCCTTCAAAGTCCACACAATGCATTGTCACAGGAGACATTTTGCCCTTAGAACAGCATGGTAACAGATTTGGGTCCGGGACAGCTGCCATGGGGTGTTTTTTTTTTTTGCTTATTTTTATGGAGCTACAACAGCATCTATTAGTTTGTAGTCCTGGCACATGTCTATAATGCTTCCCTTTTTTTTTTTTCTTATTTAATATTCTACTCTTGTGTCCAGAAATTAAGGGAAGTAGGGAGCCAAGTTTATATCCATCTCTTATTCCTCTTGTTGCCTTGCCTCTTCTTCCTTTGCTAGAGGCACAACATAAGCAAACAAATCACTTTATTTCTCTTACCTGACTGGATTCAAAGTGCAAGTAGCCCCTTTAGGAGCATCAGAACATTTTATTCCTCTGCATGGTAGCTGAATTCACACTCTATTGCTTGTAAAGCAAAAAGTTAAACAAAGGCAAAGAAAATGAAACTAAATTAAATGGGGGGGGAGAGAGAGAGAGAGAGATACCTGCAGAGGGAGGAGAGCTGCAAACACTTGTGTGCTTTCTTAAGGATATAAAAAATGGTACCAAGATACAACCAAGAGATGAGAAAAGTGGTGGTTTTTTTTTTTTGTTCTGGTTTGGTTTGGTTTTGATTTTCTTTTTTAAATCATTCTCCTCTTTAGAATTTAAGAATCTAGATTTTCACTGTAAGAAATTTAAGAAGTCACACTGCTTAGCTTTTTTCTGAGTTCAGGCAGTCAGTGGTGCAGTATTAATACTAAAATCTAAGTTTAATAGGATTAATCAAGCATTCTTTCACTGAAGAATAAAGATGGAATCTTGAAAGTCAGCATAATGAGAAGCCAAACTGTTAGAGGGGGAAATGTAGTTGGGGAGAATTTCATTCCTCCTTACGGTGCCTGTGTCCCTACCTGCACAGATGTGAACCACTTTCTACCTCCCTACCACAGTATTAAAATGAAAACTGTAGCTTCCCTTACAGTGGAAGGTTAAGGAGGGGATAAATATGTTAATTTTAAAAGGTTATGCCTGCGTAAACATGAGCACCAGGGCTAAATGAGTATCTTGAAAATTTACTGTCAGGAAGTTTAAAAAATTGTCAAGCTTTTGCAATTTTTCCTCATATCTCTTTCCCCTCACTGCTCTGAACTTGTCAGTTCCCCATTGTGGGTTCCTTTTGCCACCTGAGCTGTCCCTGTACTCATGTCCCGAACACTGGTTTGTACAGGCTCTAAACCCAATGTGGTGTTTACTACTACTTTAACCACTACTACTACTACTTTAACCACTAACTCCTTTTAATCACTACTTTAACCCATAGTGGTTAAAGACAACATTTCTTAGAAGCCACAAAGTCTCTTCTTTGGAAGTAAATGTTTCCTTTCTCAGAACCTTCTCAGTAAGGCAGGAGCTGCAGACCTTGTCTTGGACCTGCCTGGTTTCATAGATGAAGCATGGCTTCTCACAACTGGGTTTGCATCCCACAGGTCTTGCCTCTCACTGCCTCAGAAATTTGTTATCACAATATCATGGTCTTTCTATGGTCTGCAGGCCAATGAATGAGGTACAGTTGACTACCCTCATAGGTGGTCCAGCAATGAGTCATGCCTGACTCAGTGTTAGAGAGCAGGAGAAAGCATGTAGTGTAAATAAACTACTGGGACAGAGACTGACAGCTAGTGCCCATATGTGAAGGAGGCCCAGAGGAGGATATTTAACACAGTTACTGTATGCCCCACTTTGCCTGAGGTGATTATAAAATATAGACATTATCCCAGGTCCCAACAAAAACATTTAGAGCACTAAATTATCTTAGACTTTGGTCTTGGACACACAACTTCCTCTATTTGACTTTCTTAATTTCTGGCCCTGCCAGTTTACTGTTCCAATACCCTGGATGATGGGTAGGACACAGGAGCCTGTGCTGTGAATCACAGAACCGAGTGGTGAACACTGGAAGTGGAGCTATCCTCCATTGTACAATCTGGTGATGGACACTCATCCTCAGCCCTAGCTTTTTGCACCTTATCCACAATGTGACCAGACACATTGAATGCTTTCCTTCACTTCTTAAATGACCTGTTGAAGTATCAGCTATATAAGAAATTCTGGGATGTCTCCTTGACACAAAAGTATGTGGGAATATAGGACTGGGTCATTAAGCCAACTGGATTTTATCCTAGATGTCATCCCATCTATATTCCATTACATCATTGTGTGCAATCAGTTGTTGGTATTTAGTTTTGACAACAATCTTCTCAAACTTTTTGAGGCCCAACTTGAAAATAGTAGGATGCTTTTGCCACTCCACTATGTAGTGTTTTTCCTTCGTCTCACAAAGTATTGGTAGAAACAAGCCTTTTGTTCCAGGAAGCTAAACTAATCTTTTCCACTCTACCGTCTTTGGGATCTACACTTCCTTCATTAATTGCCATTTAAATAATATTTGTTGGAAGCTGACCAACCAAATTTTGCAAATATTTAGGAGGGGGTCTCATCTGCATTTACAAAATCACCAGTATTTCTTGATCTGTACTGGAAACTTTTTTTTCCTGCAGTACCTGGGAATTACGTCTGTCCTTTGTTCACAGTTGTGTATGGTACTGGATCCTGGGTATTCTGTAAATAAATTTCTTTCAAAGGTCCTTTTCTTCCTCCTGTCATTATTTTTCCCCAAAGCTGTGATCTTACATCTTGACCTTATGGATGGGAAAACAAGCATGGTGCTAGCACCAAACTGGAAGCATACAACCAAAACTCCTTTAATTAGGTGCCACAGTTTGCCAAGGAAGCTATTTAGCTTTAAAAAGTTATTGTGTTGGCCCAGCGCAGTGGCCCCAGCCAGTTCTGTCCCTCTTTGAGATTCCCTGCCTTGTTCTATGCTGTATATTGTCCCCTATGGGGAAGTCTTCTAGTGAAAGAAATTAGAAAATACAGTTTTCCTCTCTTTGAAATAAGCATAAAGATCAAGGATAAGAATTACATTTCATTTTAGTGATGCTACTTTTTTGTTGTTGCTTCTACAGTTGTACCTGGAGTTGAAAACTAAGCCAGGACTGGTGAGATTATAGGAGAAATTCTCTCTCTGGTAATCTAAGTGCTGATCCTCAAAAGTGCACGCCATTTTACCCAGATGTAGCCATTTTTGAGTCAGGCATTTAATACAGCTGTTTGGACTTCCTCTGGAAGAAACTGGTAGAGAGGGGGGATACCTCCAGACAAAGAAGAGATTCACTCAACATAATTTTCTATGACAGAGGGATTAAACACCTTCTGGAGCTGTCCCAAGTCTTAGTTCAAACTACTTCTTAGTTATAAACATTATCTCTGACATGGTTTTGGCCTGTCCCTGCTGGAATTCTCTAGACTTTTGTTTGGAAAGTTACAAGCATCATGAAATGTTTCTAACATGGACAAAAATGGATCAGCTTGGTTCCTTTAAATTTACACAGCCCTCCAGCTCTATGCCAGCAGGTTTTACGGATTCACACACCTTGATATGCCCTTATGCTAAAACACAGACCACAGAGCACATCTTCTGTTCCATGTTGTGAATGCACCCCTTGGGGGGCTGCAACGGAATTATCTCATAATTTAGGAACATTTTCTGTTAAATGCACACATTACATACACACACTGCTGAACATGTCTTACAACCACAGGGCACCACAGCAGAGCAAGAAGAAATTCAAACCCAGGTACTGTGCAAGGTGAACATAGTGTGTGCATTACATTTGGTTTAGAGGCCACAGAGTTGTCTCTATCCCTGTTTTATTTAACAATTAGAATTGCAGAGTAATTTAGGTTGGATACAAATGAAATAAATGTTGGAAGTCATCTGGTCCAACCCCCTCCCTAAAGCAGGTTAACTTCTGGATTAGATGTATTGATCTAGCTTAGCTTTTTGAAGGTTAAATTAAGTTATAGTTATGCTGTTCCTAAATATTAGCAGGAGTTGGGTACACCCATTCTAGGCCACAGGCATTCTGATGCTTGCAATATAAATCCAGTTGTTCAGTTGTTCAGTTGTCCAGTTGTTGTAAGCAAAAAACAGAATTAGATCTCCTGACTTACCTCCAGGACATCATGACTACTTCTGTATTAAAACCCAACAATCATAGATATTCCCTGTTGCTGGAACCCATCTTTCTCTACAGCTATGTTATTAAAAAAGTTCCCCTCATGCTTTTGGGTCCACAAATTAGGATTTTTCCTAAACAGTCCCCAGCACTGTTTGGGAAATAGCACAAGGACCATTCCTGATAGTTAACTTAGATACAGGTATTTTAATATAAGGGGAATAAAGTTTAATTGTGTAGGTGCAGACCATTCCATGTTACTTAACTTCAATGCCTGACTTAATTTAACTGCAAAGACATAGCCAGCACCTCTCCCTTAGAAGTAAATTTTATGGTTTTTTTTCCCCATATGGTCTAAGTGATCCTCTCCAAGGACAAGTGTTATCTCCTCTCCATTTTATAGTGGTAAAATCAAAATACCTCATAGACCTATATGGTACTGGAAATGTTTATCATGAGGTAGCAGTCCAAAGTCTTTAGAAGAGATTTTACCATATTCTCCTTGCAGTACTTGTGGTATTTCACTCTCACTATGCCATGTTGCTTAATCACATTACTCAGTGCTTTCATTTGCTCTAATTCTTCTTCAGTTGGAAGCTTTTTTTTGCTCTGAGTAGAACATTTACCACCTGCCTTTTTACTGTTCATGCAAAAAGTAGCATGTTTTTAACTTCTGAAAACTCATTCAAGGAGACAGCATCATTTTTGTACATGGTGTTCTCTGAGAGTGCTGCGCATCCTGCATGCTTGGTTGGTAGCAGCTTAATGCTGTCATCGTCCTCCAGGGGCTTGTCCCATGTGGTTATAATTAACTTTTAATGTCTGCCTTCAGGGCAAAACACTTAAGGGGTTAACCAGTTTTCTCCAAAAGAATGAATAGTTAAATGCTAACATACGTTTATCAATATATTCCACAATGTGGAGGAAAATACTTAGATATATTTTCTTCTGCTTGTATCATATTTGTCTTATTGAGAGTCACTTGCCAGCTTAAGAGTGGAGATTATCCTTTCATGTTTTATACTGTATATGTTCTTGCTACATGCTTAACCCAATCTTACTTAAGTAGCTGAGTCAGTGAAACTTTGTTGGACCAGATCTCATTGACATTTAACCACTGCAAGCATTTGCAGTCTTTCTTTCTCCCATAAGTATATGTTGCATCATGCTGAGACCTAGGAGAGTGTCTTAGTACAAGGACATATATCATTTTGAACTAAACCATACAGACTTTACTTATAATGTTACCAGAGTTACGGGGAAGGTTATTATATAAGAGTATAATTACTTCATCAACTGACATCAGTGAAAATCAATTCCTAAACAAAGTGTCACCTGAGATACAGTAGGGTATCCAAGGCACCTATTCATTGCTTAAAATGAAACTACACGTCTATATTTGGTGAACCCAGTCTCACCTTAAATTTCAGTGTCCTCAAAGGACCCAATAAGTGGGATTCATCTCCTCAAACATGGATGTCTAGAGCTATTTCAGTCACTATGGGCTATCCTGTTAGTCCAGAAGGGTTCAAGGCTCCTGTAAGTCCCTTGATACCCTACAGCATCCCCAGTGACACCAGGCGATTGTGTTAAGGAAACAAAGTTCTTCTTACTGAATTAAAACCATACAAACTGGCATCTTTCTGTGGATATCTGACTGAGCTCCAAATGAAATGCTGCATATGTAGTTTGCAGGCTAGCACAAAAGCATCTGACTTGGAAGAAGCTTAGCAGGAGGGTTGTCTGGCTTCTTATTCTGTAGTCACCACATCTGCAGTGAGGTCTCAGCACTGCATGGTGTGGACATGCCTTGAAGGTCTGTTCTAAGGCTGGAGTAAGCCAATGAAGGAAAGGCCAGTGCTCTCAAATCATGCTGAGTGAGTCCACAAAGGGTATTGAGCTTCTCAAGAAGCTGAAAGATTGAAAAAAATAAAAACCAAAACAAAAACATTTCTGCTGAGCTTTGCTCCTGTATGCTTGGCTGTGTTTTTTTATTTTTCTTCATTGAAAGTCCAGTCCAGTCCAGGAATCTTGAGAGAGACTTAAGGGAGCATAATATAGTATAAGATTTTTTCCTTTTAGATGTAACAGAAGATTAAGTCTGTGACCAAACTAATTCATTCTGTTCTTAAAGAAGTTGCAATAGATTCAATTGCTTTCATGACAGACACTACAGAAGGTGAAATGTTTTTATAAAAGCATTTATATAAATGTTTTTTATAAAAGCATTTATATTCTGTGGGAATTTAGCTCCAGATTCTCTAGGGTGTGCTAAAATCAGGATACAGTAATTCAGGGGCATTCTATCCTAACCACCTCATCCCATCATGTCTCACTGGTTTCGACCGTCACGTTTCCAGACTCTAATTCATCATCTCTGGTGAGTATAGCAAACTGCTGGCACACCACCATGCTCTTCACCAGGAAAGCCTAGCCTTTCAGCTATAATATCTCATGGCCTCCCTGCTCATAGGTATCTGAAGCTAATACCAGTCTCTGTGATCTACTGAGCCTGAAAAGTGGGCGCGTTTTGCCTTGCCTGCTGTGGGAGCACAAACCTTCAGCAGTGAAACAAAGAGATATCCAGGTTGACAGCTAAAATCTCCAAAAGCTGAGTAAAAGGCATAGACAGAATAAAATTATTACAGGGCTTAGCCACTTTTCATCCATGTATCTTAAATAGCAAACTCCAGGATGATGATCATCCCACTTTTAGAGTTGGACAGGGACAAGGCACAAAAGAATAAACTACTATTTGTTCTTACATTGCTTAGCAAATTAGTAACACATGTGAGGTAAGAGCCAAGATCTTGTGCGCAATAGTCTTTCAGCTGACCACACTGTACAATGACTGTACAATGTTGCAATGAAACATTTGCCAGCTTCAGGCTGTTAATTCTCTGCATTGACAGCCCATTCTATTGAGGCACGACTGAGCAACATTAACTTTTATACGCAGTCATTTCCCTATTGTTGACTTGATCTGATCTCACTGGAGAGCTGCTGTCAGTATTCCTCAAAGAAATTGGGCTACATTAAACACCTTCAACTGATGCTGAAGCAGAAACTTGCAGTACTCAGTCAAATATAACTGCATTTATAAAAGGGAAAAAGTGAAGAGGAAAAGAGCCTGATACATAGCTTATTAGGGATTTCAGAAAACACTTTATACACTTGTCTGTGTATTTTCTGTGACTCCAGAATGTATCTTTGACTTTCAATTTGTGAAGTCTGATTTATAAACCAATTCTTCTGCATGCCAAAGAACACAGCTATGAGGTACAGCCTCATAAACCATATCACAATGTAGTCTTCAGTGTTTTTAAGGTTCATACATATATTTATGAGCCAAGAGTCAATCTTAAACAGCAGATTTCATTGATGTTAGGAGACATATGGGATAGCAATCACTGCAATGACATGTGGTATACAGAGTTACATTGTGACACTTGGTAACTTCCAGTTAAATCATCCACTTTTAAGGAATATCTCAACATTATGAAATCAAAAGAAAGTAATACATACCTTTTCCACAATCCTCTCCCCTCAGTATTACGAGAAACTAAACCCAACTGCGTCAGCTCAGGCTGCATGTTCTTCTAAATTAGTCTCATTTTCCAATACTGTTGGAGTAGGTGGCCACTGTAAGAGTAAGGTCCCAGTCCACATCCAGAAATAGCATAATTATCTTTCTTTTGACTCAGTCATACTCTTTTTTAAGTCTACAGCTATTTAACATCTTTCATGCAATCACCTAATTCTTCAAATTCTTCCATAATAAACAAAAAGTTAATGTTTGATGAAAACTATATGATAACAGATTGGAATTATTCTATATTGCTGTTAATAAATTACATTCATTGTAATTAACACATTTTTTGAAAGTAATCTTGGCTGAAGCTATGTAAATATAACTGAAATTGAATCAAAACTTTTTCTCCTGAAGTATCTGCTTGGAGCTGAAGAGAACTAATAGGACCTTTTGTTCATTTGATATTATCCAAATTACCACACAATTGAAAACTTTAATTTTGTATCCAATCAGTTAGCACACTTACAAGCAATTTTCAGAGTATAAAGCAGAAACAATCCCCAAAGAGGATTTTTATTTAGAAACTTAATTTATGTTGGTGTTAGGGAGTGGTGTAGCTAAGTTTCGTAGCATAGATATGACCAGATCTTGCCATCAGGCTGCAAAACAGGAGAATGGACTTGGTACTGGTATAAATGAAGAATATTTTCACAGGTGGATTGAAGTGGTTAAATATGACTAACTACATCATAGACATCTCTATTTGAGCTAATCTACAATGTCTTTTACTGACAGTGGAGAAAAACTGATATGCCTCAGACTTTCCTACCCCTTAACTTATTTATTTCTTTTATCCTAATTTAGAGACAACTCTTAAATCCCTGCAAATGTTAGATGCAATTTGAAAAATGATTCTTTTTTGGTATATCAGCATTTGTCTTATCCAGTATCAACCATATGGAAGATAGATAGGCATTTAGTCTGAGCTAACCATGTGCATGTTGATTTTCAGTGGAGAAAGACTTTCCACAGGATTGTGAAAAGCCATTGCAAGTCCAGTGTGACAAATGGCCTCCTTGTAATTTCTTTTCTCTCTCTCTTGCATATAGAAATTCTCAGATTAAATTAGACTAGTACCTTCAGGTGATTACACTTAGGTGAGATTGATGAAATCCATCCACAGGTCCTGAAGGAGCTGGCAAATGAAGTTGCTAAGCCACTGTGCATCATATTTGAAAAATCATGGCAGTCAGGTGAAGTCCCCAACAACTGGAAAAAGGGAAATATAACCCCCGTTTTCAAGAAGGGGAAAATGGATGACCCAGGGAATTACAGTGCCTGGCAAAATCTTGGAGCAGATTCTCCTGGATGGCATGCTAAGGCAATGAAAATCAACAAGGTGCTTGGTGACAGCCAGCATGGCTTCACTAAGGGGAAATCCTGCCTGACCAATTTGGTGGCCTTCTATAATGGGGCTACAGAACTGAGGGACAGGGGTAGAGCGGTTGATGTCATCTACCTGGACTTGTGCAAAGCGTTCGACACTGTCCCACACGACATCCTTGTCTCTGCATTGGAGAGACATCAATTTGATGGATGGACCACTCAGTGGATAAAAAACTGGCTGGATGGCCGCACACAAAGAGTTGTGGTCAATGGCTCAATGTCCGGCTGGAGACCAGTAACGAGTGGTGTCCCTCAGGGATCGGTGTTGAGACTGGTCTTGTTTAATATCTTTGTCACTGACATGGACAGTGGGATTGAGTGCGCCCTCAGCAAGTTTGCCGATGACACCAAGCTGTGTGGTTCAGTTGATACACTGGAGGGAAGGAATGCCATCCAGAGGGACCTTGACACGCTTGTGAGGTGGGCTGATGCCAACCTCATGAAGTTGAACCATGCCAAGTGCAAGGTCCTACACCTGGGTTGGAGCAATCCCAGGCACAGCTACAGGTTGGGCAGAGAAGAGATTCAGAGCAGCCCTGTGGAGAAGGACTTGGGGGTGTTGGTCAATGAGAAACATGAGCTGGCTTCAGTGTGCGCTTGCAGCCCAGAAAGCCAACCGTATCCTGGGCTGCATCAAAAGGAGCGTGACGAGCAGGTCGAAGGAGGTGATCCTGCCCCTCTACTCTGCTCTTGCGAGACCTCACTTGGAGTATTGTGTGCAGTTCTGGTGTCCTCAACATAAAAAGGATGGAACTGTTGGAACAAGTCCAGAGGAGGGCCACGAGGATGATCAGGGGACTGGAGCACCTCCTGTGTGAAGACAGGCTGAGAAAGTTGGGGCTGTTCAGCCTGGAGGAGAGGAGGCTGCTTGGAGACCTCATAGCAGCCTTTCAGTATCTGAAGGGGGGCTATAGGGATGCTGTGGAGGGACTCTTCATTAGGGACTGTAGTGACAGGACAAGGGATAATAGGCTAAAAGTTAAATAGGGGAAGTTTAGATTGGATATAAGAAGAAATTCTTTCCTGTTAGGGTGGTGAGGCACTAGAATGGGTTGCCCAGGGATGTTGTGAGTGCTCCATCCCTGGTGGTGTTTAAGGCCAGGTTGGACAGAGCCTTGGGTGACAGGGTTTAGTGTGAGGTGTCCCTGCCATGGCAGGGGGGTTAGAATTAGATGATCTTATGATCCTTTCCAACCCTAACTATTCTATGATTTTTTCTCTCAGTAATATTCACAAAGCACCCAGACACCTCTGAAGATTTCAGTCAGGTGATGTATATTTCCAAGTCAGATTACTAGGATGGACTATATAGGTTGATTTGTGGTAAAGAAAATAATTTTTTGTACATTTTCATGGACTCTGAATGGGTCCATAAAAAGAGTGCTCCAAAATGCATTTTATTTTTTTTAAATTACCCTATAATTATATATATATAAAAATATCTTCAGCTTCTTAATCATCATAATTCAGGAATCATTAGAATTTTGTCTTTAAGCTAATTGGAGATGTCTTTAATTTTTCCATTTTAGGCAACTTGGGAGATTTTCTTTTTTTTTTTTTTTGTTTTCAGTTAAATATTTTTACTAGTGTGAACATCTGAGCTTATATGTAAATATGAGAAACAGACTCATGAGTGGATGCTCTCATGTTAAACTTTAATGGTGTCAAGAAATATTCTATTTTTAGTTTCAAATTGTTTATCTTCTTTTCCCCCTTTAAAAACATGGTCTTAATTATTAGTTATTGTGCACGTTCTTTTTTGTGTCTTTTCTTTGGGGAATACCTAAGGAAAAAAAATTGCAGAGTTTAAAAGATGTTTCAACTTTTAGTAATTAGGCTCTGGTGAGCATTGCAAGAATATTTAATGCTCTGCTGCTCCATCTGAAGAGGGTCTGGAGACTTACAAAGAATTACAAGAACATGAGTTACAAAACATAAAGCTCATGTTGTCAAAGCATTCTCTGAAAAGCTTTCAGATGAGAAAGTTTTCTAGTGCTTCTTTAGAAACAGGTAGTGGAGAGAGTCTCACTGCATTAAGGTAGTTTTGTTTTGTTTTGTTTTGTTTTTCACTCCCATACTTAAAAGTAACTTGTTGGCTTTTTTCCACCTCATGATCACTCTTGCTGATGAGCATTAGAGAGAATTTGGAAATGGAAGTCCTTTCTGTCTGTCTCTAGCAGGGTCAATTCAGTGTGGCAGCTGCGAGCGGGTGACATAGACTTATATTGACACAACCCACTTTTTGCTGCAGAATCACAAAGCGAAAGCACCCGGGGCTCTTGTGCCTTTTTCAATAAGATACGAATTTTTGTCTTCCTTCTATTAAGCAGAGATCTGTCATCTTGACTTGTACACTAAATGGTCCATTCTGACTGCCTTGTTTGTGTCCAATCCCAGCCAGGATCTGGAAACATGTGTTAACATACGGCATGTTTGGGGACAAGCAGGAAGGGCCTGAGGCTAGACTCCCTGATGTCTGCTGGAGGGTAGTCAATAATCATTAGCCCTTCAAGTGGTAGATGCCCAACATAAACTGTATTAATTTATTTAAAAAATCTTTACTTTAAGCCACAGGGAAAGGCATTTTAGAGAACGCAGCTTCCCTGAAGTAACAAAGCAGTAATACAGATGTAGTGCCATGTAAGTGAAATTCTTGGCTTATTGGGGAGGCATGTTTTTTTATCACTGTATCATCAGCTGGAGCAATGGAAAACTATTAAAAGTAATTATCCCATGCATGTCTGTCACTTAAGTTTATCCCTGTGGTGATAAAGAAGTGCAATTTGCCCCAAGTCTTTTCTGATTGCCAACATTTCAACGTCAGCCACAGAGCTAAACCTGCAGCAATGGGGGATGTTCTAATGTTCATTGTAGTCAACACGAGCTAAATGAAGCTGGGCTTTTTAATTTTATTTTTTATGGAGTTCAAAGAAACCAACTTTGTATTAATTAAATATTCAGAGAAACTGTGAAGCTTCTCATCTAACTGTGAGTGTTTATGTGTGGATAGGTGTCAGTGGCAGGCCAAACATTGCTTTCATTTATGTTTCCACCCATCTCGGCGTGAGTAGAGTGGAATGGTGTTGATAAAAGACTTATTTAGCATACTCATTTGTATTTCTACTTTTTTTTTGCTGCACATATATATCAAAAATATTAAAGTGCTAGAAAAAAAATTCCAGTAGAAGGAATGAACATGTAAGATAGCATTCAGTGCACCTAACATTTGAAGTCCAAAAGTGGGCAATTAATCTTGCTCCTTGCAGATGATGTAAAGAATCAGCTACCTCCAGAGGGTAATTCAATGCATCCTAAAGTAAGTGGAATGGGTTGCCCCCCCTGAGGTATATCCTTTGGCTATGAAGAGATCTTTGATCTCTAGCTGAGATCAGTTACCCCACTTTCAGATATATGAAATCATGTGAGAAGTATCCCAGTGGAAAAACAGGACTTCCATAATGATCAGGTCCAAATTAACGTAGTTTGTCATCAGCCAAATCAGTTTATCACAGCTATTGTTTCAGAGAAAAAGAGCCTAGCAATAAGAACTATGGATTCTTCTGTTTATATTTTAATGTTGTTAACATTTGTCATTTTTATGTTATTAATATTTAACCAGTGAAATACCTCAAAGGAATTAAGAGGTGTTCCTCTAAGAAGGGGACATAGTCAACAGCCCAGCTGATCTTCACCAATGCACGCAGCAGGGCAACAAACAGCAGTTGCAAGCCACCATACTGCTAGAAAACTATGACATAGTTGCCATTACTGAAACTTGGTGGGATCAGTCGCAGGACTGGATTCATGACTGGAGTGTTGCTATCAAAGGCTAGAGGCTGTTCAGAAGAGACAGGTGAGGAAAGTGGGGCGGAGGCATTGCCCTCCATTCTATCAAGAAATTGACAGATTGTGAACAGCTATCTCTGAAGAGTAACCACAAACAGGTTGAAAGATTATGAGATCAGAGACCAAGGTAACAAAGGAAACCTTGTGGCTGGTGTCTACTACAGGCTGCCCAATCAAGTGGAACCTATTGATGAAGCCTTCTTACCCAGCTGCAGGAAGCATCATGCTCACAGCTCTCATCCTGCTTGGGGACTTCAACCTCAACATCTACTGGAAAAGTAGTATAGTGAGCTGTAGGCAGCCTAGGAGACTCCTGGAGTTCACTGGGGATAACTTCTTTAGCCAGGTAGTAGAAAGCCCTACCACAGGCAGTGTGATACTGAACCTGAAGGCCATCAGCACAAGTGAGTTAATCAAGGCATCAAGACTGGAGGCAGCTTGGGCTGCAGTGGCTGTGCACTGACAGATATGGGTCAGGCAAAAGGTAAAACCAGGACCCTGAACTTCAGGAAAGCCAGCTTCGAGCTGTTCAGGGGTTAGTCAGTGGGGCCCCCTGGGAAACTGCCCACAGGGACAAGGAAGCAAAACAGAGCTGGCAGGCCTTTAATGGCACTTTCCATAGAACACAAGAGCTCTCAATCCCCAGATGTAAGAAATCAGGAAGGAATGATAAGGTACTGGTGTGGCTGAGTCGAGGCCTGCTGGTCAAACTAAAGAACAAGAAGGAAATGCACAGGCCATGGAAGCAGGGACAGGTATCCTAGTAAGAATATAGGAACACTGCCCAACTATGTAGGAATAGGCTCAGGAAGGTCAAGAAGCAGATGTTGGGGTTGTTCAGCCTGGAGAAGAGAAGCCTGGGAGACCTTAGAGTAGCTTTCCAGTACCTAAAGGATGCTTATAAGAAAGATTTAGCAGTCCCTGTTGCAACAGGACAAGGGGTAATGGTTTTAAACCAAAACAGGTAGATTTAGACTAGATACAAGGAAGAGATCTTTTACAATGAGGGTAGGGAGACACTGGCACATGTTGCACAAAGGTGCCTCATCCCTGGAAACATTCAAGGTCAGGCTGGACAGGGCTCTGAGCAACCTGGTCTAGTTGAAGACGTCCCTGGTCATTGTAGAGGCTTTTGACTATATAACCTTTAAATGTCACTTCTAATCCAAACTATCTTATTATTCTATGATTTCACTATTCTATAATTCTATGAGTATGATGTTCTCTGCCAATATTTAGAGCTTTAAACTTCAAGTTTTCAAAGCCAGTAATCTTTTCAAATTTATTAGGACTGTTTGCATAGCCTCTGTGATGTGAATTCATAATTTTAATTTAAAAATTCTGTTTCAGCAATATATTTAGTTCAGCAAGCCTGCCTCTAAGTGTTTCTTCGTGAAGCCACAGGGATTATGCGCATGCCCAGGTTATTTTCTGAACTGCGGCATTAATCTTTAACATTATTGCTTTGGCTGTCCAGCTGGATGAACTGTCTGCAATTAGTTACCCTAAAATAACTGCATATGCACTGACAGATTCAATATCCTCTTTAATAAATTGGAGAGATAGGTCCCAGGTTGAGAGCTACCAAGAAGCTGCTGGTAAAATGACCTAGGAATGGAAGGCAGGCTTATTTGACAGTAGGTTTCATGATATTCTCCCTTTAATGTCATAGTTCTGAACAAGTCTCATGTTTAACAAGACTTGGTGTGTAATGTAGCACTTTTTTCATGTACAGCAGATGGGCATTGACACATGTAGACCTGTTTATATCTGGAGCTGATATATTTTGTTTAACTTGTGGTTGTAGTGGAAGGACCAACTTTTTTCATTGTTGTAAATATTTCCCAGCTTTCCACGTATGCTAAACTCAAGAAACCATATACAAGTTACACAGACAAGTTATTGCAAATGATCAATACAAAACCCGTATTAATTCTTTGAAAATATAAAAGCCTTGCCATGACTGAATTAAAAATCCTCTCCTTCATCTGTCCTGCTTTGTGGAAATGTGTTGGAAGAAATGCGTGCTTTCCTGTAGGATTTTCCACTTAAACAGCCAATGTTTCAAACTGTGATACAAGTCATGGGAAGATCAAAAAGTGCCTCCACTAGAATCTGAAAGGCAATTTATGGACAGAAAAGTAAAGGCACTTCTCACTGTATCTCTGTAGATGAGGTGCAGTAGGCACCAGCTGTAGCTTACAGGACACAGGTCTGTGCCAGTGTGTGTCCAGACCTGTGGCTGGTTACTCACACGTGGTGCTTTACACCTCATTCGTGAACATCTCCTTACCTAGGCCTCTGAACTGCAGTGGGGACACATCGGGTGAGTGTGAATCTGCTACTCTAACTTTAAAGCACTGAAATTGCAACATCCATTCCAAAGTCATCATTAAGGTTACTTACCTGCACAGTCAGAGAAGTTACATATGTTTAGAAGGTGACACAACATATTCTATGAGGGTCCTGCATATAGGTAAGAGAGATCCAGAAGAAATAATGATGATTTTAGAATGCCATTTTATACCTGTTTGTTTGGGGGGTTTTTCCTATGGTCTTTTGATTGCTTCCCAATAATCTGGGGGGTTTTGGTTGTTTTTTTTTAAGAAATAGAATAATGTTAGTCTGCTTTTTCAAATTTTCAACAGTTTAATTCTATTCATTACATAAACTTGTTTTTTATTATTTTAACCTAGTGTTTCTCCCTCCTGTTCACAGAAAAAAAAAAAACCAACATTCTTTCATGATTTATGAAATCCATTCTTTGACAGATTTATGATTGCAGTTGATCATGATTCTGCAACATTCTGTCCCTCTCCTATTTTTTTTTTTATTGATCCACTATTTTACAAAATATTTACTGGTACATTTCACATTCACCCAGTTGTCAGTTCACTTTCTATATTATCCTAAATGTTCCCCTCTCCCTCTTGCCTCTCAAAGACCAGTTCTTATACTATGTCACATGCAATATTAATTTTCTTTAGTTGTTGGGTTTGTTTGTTTGTTTGTTTGTTTCTCCTGTGCTGTTGGAATTTTTGCAGGAAAATCCAGTGATGCTGAAGATTATGCCATGATGAGATTTTTTTTCTCCTTCTTGTCCTTGTCTAGAACCAACCATGCATTTTACCTATCTCTAAATTCCATCTCACCTGGGAGGAAATCTTACCCCTTACAGAGACACCTCCAGAGCAGAAATATCTTACACATCTACTTCAAGATAAAATTAATTGCTCCTGGAAGTTTCTTTTTCCATAGACTATACATGGAACCCAGAGAACTCTCTTATACGTCTAGGGTTTTGCTGGTTTAGATGAGGTGAATCTCATCTGCATTTACTTCTTTCATCTGCTCTTCAGACAATGGGCTGTTAGACCAATTGGAAAGGAAAGACATGACTGTCCTTGGGAAATGCACCTTTGAAGCATTTCTGAAATAGACTTCCACTATAAGGGACTTCAGATTCGTTTTCATCTATCGATTTAGATTTTTTCTCATGTGTCTGTTCTCAACTAGTTGGGTCCCTTTCACCTGTCTGGTGCAAAAGAAGGAGGCCTTGTTTACTGATTAAGCATTTTTTAATTATTATTCTGAATTACTTCATTGTGATCAAGCTAATCCTCCATTGCACTTTGACTATTCTTGGCAGCCTTATCAGTATCAGGCAAGAGGAGCAGTAAACATACTCCTTGCAATACATAACAAAGGCCACTTTTCTGAAAGTCCAGAAAGCTTACCTATCTGCAGCAAATCTGATAATGCCAAAATGGTTCAGATTAACTTCCCAAACCACAAATAGAGTTTTGAAAATGTGACTGTGAATTTGAGTTAGTTTAAGTTAACTCGGATAATGCAGTGCATCTTTCAAATTTATCTTTCAAACATTCCCTCAATTACCACTTGCGTCTCATTAGAAACTAGCTAGCTAGACCAACAGATGGAAGGATGGACAGCCTGACCAACCAGGTCCTCAGATCAGCAGTAAGGTTTCTAAACAGTACATTATAAGACCTTAGACAGAAATCAACTGTTTCACTTGCATGACCTGCAAAAGTTAGATCAGATTAGCAGGTTTCAATAGTCTCTTTTGATCGAGGAAGCATGAGTTTTGATTATTCTACTTTGTCAAATAATTTCAGTAAATGCAGGAAAACTAATACAAAAGAATATTTGGAGTTTTTTAGATTCTGTTTTTATTGAGCAGTCTTTCCTTTAAGGTGCTTAGGACTTCTATTTTGTTCATTTCCAGGCTGAAAGCCAAGCCTAACAAATGCTAATTTCCTCAGCAGAGTGCAGCTCAGAGGTCTCAGTCAGAACGAAGTAAGAACTCTGCAAATCATCAAATGTTGCTAACGTTTGAATAAACTTATTTGCTACATCCATTCAGTTTTCTACCCAGAAAATCCCTCCCTACTTTTCTAGCTATCTCCTTCTCTGAACCCCTAGAGCAGGAAGTTTCTGCCTTAAAGCTATCGGGATTAATTATAACCAACTTTCTATTTACCCACACTGTTTCACAATGGTTTATAGCACACCTGAAACAATCCCCAAATGTGAGCACATTTATTATTTAGGCACTCTTCCTCAGATTATAATTTTATTTCTCCTACTCACTTTAAAAATGTCTGCAAAAGTAAAGGGTGGAGGTGTAAGAAGATGGGAGAAACATCCCAGAAGAAGAGTCTCACTAGCTCTGGGGTAACCTGAAAAAGAAAAAACCTCCTTGTGCTCATTTTAAAATTTTTGGACAAAACTGTTTCTTATTTTTCTTGATTTCATGGATTTATTTTTTTAAATAAAATATCCTAAACTCCTGAACTTGTTAATTCAGTGTATTGAGTTTGAGGTTTTACAGAGCAATGGAAGACCTCTTATTTTTTTTTCCTGTAGAAAACAAGACAAAGACCCATCTGACCTTGTGCTACCTTGTGCTTCTCCTTTTCTAATCAACTAATTTCCTATTCTGTATTTTCTGGCTCTCTACAAGCTTTTATTTCTCAGCCATACCTCCTAGGGTGTGTTGCTATCTGCTGATCATGAAAGCATCCAACAGGATCTTGGCTGTTGAGAGATGAGGGGTCAGACTCATTTCACCAAGTCATCCGCTGCTTGCTATCCCTTTAAAGATAACAGAGGAAATAAGCATTTCCAATGAGTAATTTATCAGTCCTAAAACCTAAAACAGCTCAGATGTATTGAGAAATTAAATTTGGCTCCTTTACTGATGATGAAGAGAGATGAGAGTAGCTAACTCACATCTAAAGGCCATTTAAATGGCTAAACAAGCACTAGCCTGTTTGCAGTTTGTCTCTGTGATAAAGGATGATATGAGAAGGTGTGGGACCTCATACTCAACTGCTCCTTCTAGAATACTGGGCAACTGGAAATAGAGGTTTCTCAACACCAGTGCAGCATCTATCGAGGTCATCCATGAGACATAATATTTCATTCTAGAGACAAAACATTCTTGCCTTCAAGGTGGTCAGGCTGTCACAGTATGCTTTCTGATCTGCCATCACATGCTGTCAGAGCACTGAGTGAACAAGAAGCCTGTATCATGCAATTCCTGAGCACAAATTAGAGAATAACCTTTTCCAGAGGTAAGATTTCTTAATAACTCTTTAAGGAGCTAAGTTATGGTTTGGGCTAAGAGGTTTTGTAATTTGTGCTCAATACTAGTTAATACTTGCTATAGAAAACATGAGCATGCACACTTTAACAGATTTAAGATTGTACTACTGTGTTTATGCATGTATCCATATGACTGTGCCCTGAAAACTGGGATAATTTTATCTGACCCTTGGGTTACACCCAATTTATTCAAAAAGAACCAGAAAGCAATGCATTTCTTACTTTTATCCTGTTGTTGGGCATAAAACAGACAAGCCAACTACTTGATAAAGAACAGACAAACTCTTTCAAGCATCAGAGGCCATAATCCACCTCCTTTTATATCCCGAGTTTTCTCCTAGAGTGATAGTTAAATGTGAATTCACAGTGTCATTTCCCAGCAAAAGTGTAGTTTCGTCCATAATATCACATGCTTCTCATATGCCCCCAGCTTCTCTGTTCTCATTCCTAAATGCCTTGCCCTTGTAGTTAAGCAATTTAATAATCATAGAATCATAGAACTGTTAGGATTGGAAAGGACCTCAAGATCATCTAGTTCCAACCCCCCTGCCATGGGCAGGGACACCTCACACTAAACCATGTTACCCAAGGCTCTGTCCAGCCTGGCCGAGAACAATGCCAGGGATGGAGCATTCACAACTTCCTTGGGCAACCCATTCCAGTGCCTCACCACCTTCACAGTAAAGAACTTCTTCCTTATATCCAATCTAAACTTCCCCTGTTTAAGTTTTAGCCCATTACCCATTGTCCTGTCACTACAGTCCCTAATGAAGAGTGCCTCCCCAGCATCCTTGTAGACTCCCTTCAGATACTGGAAGGCTGCTATAAGGTCTCCAAGCAGCCTTCTCTTCTCCAGGCTGAACAGCCCCAACTTTCTCAGCCTGTCTTCATACGGGAGGTGCTCCAGTCCCCTGATCATCCTCATGGACCTCCTCTGGACTTGTTCCAACAGTTCCATGTCCTTTAATAATAATAATCTGATGTTTTTCAGATAATTCTGCACTGCAGTAAGGGCTATACATTCAAGCTGTTCTAGCCGCCTTTTACTGTAAATGCGTTCTTCCTCTTTATCTGTGTTATCTATTCATTAAATATGTATCTTTCTACTGGAGTTTTTAATCACCACAGGGATCTATTCCATTTCCATGTGAATGATTTGTTCTTTTTTAGTGCAGAAGAAAACACACTTTTAATGTAGAGAGTACACTACATGTTGTACGACTGATTACATCTCCCCCTATCTCACCCTCTTTGTACATAAATGTACTCACATCGCACATTTCAACTGCTGAAAAGACAAAAAGTTCAAAATGGCTAGGAAAAGAGGTGCTTAAAGGATGCCTTTCCAGTATCTCAACCCTTGCTTCCCTCTCTACTATGAATTAAAATATTAATCATAGCAAGCTTTTTGAATCCAAGCCTCTGCATTTAAAAAGAAATGAATTTAGCATACAACAAAATAAGGCACTAGCTGTTGTAGGACAGTTGGGGCATGTGTTATTCACAGCTCGGGATAAAGAAGAGTATCCATATGGCACTGCCAGTGTACACATACCTTCAGTGCTCCTACCCACATCCTTTTGGGCCAGTTTCTTCTATATTTAGGGATACCACCATATTCTCAAAAGGTTGAACAGCAAGCTGGACTGCTTTGGGCCACTTAGATTTGGATCAGAGCAATCCCAGGCACAGCTACAGGTTGGTGTTGTGGTTTAAGCCCAGGCCATAAATCCGAACCACAGAGTCTACTGCCCCCCCACCCCCCCCCACCCCTTTTACTCCCCTCTGCTCCCGGAGGGATGGGAAGAAGAGTTGGAAGAATGTAACCCCCACAGGTTGAGATAAGAACAGTTTAATAACTAAGGTATAACACAAATCACTACTGCTACCACTAATAGTAATAATGATAAAGGAAATAACAAGGGAAGAGAATACACCACATCACCACCCGCAGACCAATACCTTACCCCACCCAGCAGTGAGTGCCCTTCCTGGTAACTCCCAGTTACATCCTGGGCATGACGTGCTGTGGTATGGAATACCTCTTTGACTAGTTCAGGTCAGGTGTCCTGTCTCTGCTTACTTCCAGCTTCCCCTCCTCCCTGGCAGAGCACAAAACTCAGAAAGTCCTTGGTCAGACCAAACATTTGAGCAGTAACTAAAAACATCGGTGTTATCAGCACTGTTCCCAGGCCAAAAGTAAAAAACACAGTGCTGCACCAGCTACTAAGAAAGAGAAAAAATGACTGCTACTGCTGAACCCAGGACAGTTGGGATGAGAAGAGATTCACAGCAGTCCTGTGGAGAAGGACTTGAGGGTGTTGGTTGATGAGAAAATTAACATGAGCCAGCAGTGTGTGCTCGCAGCCCAGAAAGCTAGCCATATCTTGGGCTGCATCAAAAGGAGTGTGACCAGCAGGTCCTAGGAGGTGATCCTACCCCTCTACTCTGCTCTTGTGAGACCTCACTTGGAGTATTTTGTACAGATCTGGTGTCCTCAACATAAAAAGGACATGGAACTGTTGGAAGAAGTCCAGAGTAGGGCCACGAGGATTATCAGGGGACTGGAGCACCTCCTGTGTGAAGACAGGCTGAGAAAGTTGGGGCTGTTCAGCCTGGAGCAGAGGAGGCTATTTGGAGACCTTATAGCAGCCTTCCAGTATCTGAAGGGGGCCTACAAGGATGCTGGGGAGGCACTCTTCATTAGGGACTGTAGTAATAGGACAAGGGGTAATGGGCTAAAAGTTAAAGAGAGGAAGTTTAGATCGGGTATAAGGAAGAAGTTCTTTACTGTGAAGGTGGTGAGGCACTGGAATGTGTTGCCCAAGGAAGTTGCGAGTGCTCCATCCCTGGCAGTGTTCTCGGCCAGGCTGGACAGAGCCTTGGGTGACATGGTTTAGTGTGAGGTGTCCCTGCCCATGGCAGGGGGGTTAGAATTAGATGATCTTGAGATCCTTTCCAACCCTAACTATTCTGTGATTCTATGATTCTATGATTTTATGATTCCATGATTCTATGGCAAAGGTTGGGGCAAGATTTTCTTGAGTTTAGCCAATATAAATACTCCATAGAGTCTGTATAACTGCTGTAAGCTCCCTGTGTAGAAACAGGGGTGGGGTAAGGCACTCCAAAGGGTGGCAGCCTTTTTCCTAAGATAGAGTGAGTGATTTTCTGGAAGTACTTTTATCTCTCAATGGACTTAGACCTCAACCAGATAATTGACTGAGTGATAATTTTGGTATAGTTGTGATTAAATGGGACAGATGAAACTGACCTTTGTGTTTTCTTTTACCCTAAGGTTCAGTGACCCTTATTGCTAGGGCAATAAGCCCTAGCAGCTTACAGACCAGTGTTTATGCTGGAGTAAATTCTTGTTAGCCTAAAGCTCTAGTAACATCGCTGTTCTTGGTTATCTATTCTCATGATATAAAATCAAAAACCACTGTCCTTTTGGGGATCAACAAACATATCACAGTAGAGTATACAAAAAAAAAAAAAAAGCTCTGCCTCTTCAGAGACTTGGAGGAATTTAAAATGTTTATTGATGTGGTTTGTTTGTGGGTCACAGCTTTCCTATGGGCCTGATCCAACAACTAATTATGCTCTGTGGCTCTAAGGCTTTCCTAAACAAATAACTTACTGATGGGAAAGAAGCTGTATGAAGATATATGAGACAGGATATCTGTGGCATTTAGTCACCAGATAAAAAATACAATACTCCAGGGAAGGGATATGAGGAAAAGGAAATTTTCCCTTTAGATATTTTAAGTCTTTTTCTATCTATGCCTGGATGAAAAAAAAAAAACCCAAAGATCAAATGTCCTGATAATCAGCTCTCGCCTCCTGTTTGCTGTGCTTTGGAGGCTTGGTGTGACCTTCATCTTACCAAATTTTACCCTTCTGAAAGTTAGGTGTCTGACCTGCAATTGGAAATTAGTTTTTGTTTGTACAGAGAAATTTCCAAAAGGTTAACCATCTCACCCCAAGTTTCCTCTTACTTCTGCGGTTTACAGAAACTCACTTGGAAACTGGGAATGTCCACAGTTTGGGACAAATTCAGCCCCTAGGCTGGATGCATTTTCCTAAGAGTTGAAAGCATTTAATACCAGGACAAATTCAGGGGGTTAATTAATTTATTTTTTAAAAAATGAAATTAAATTTCCCAGCAACAACACCCCCCCCCAAAGAACAAAACAAAACAACAAAACAACAAAAAAAAAAATCCAGAATAAATTTCATTGCTCAAGTCAACTGAAGATGGGATTGTCTTTGTAGCGTATTTTTGACACTCCACATTATTGCTTATGACACTAGAGTTTTCCTCTTAATCCTCTCAGATTATGAGCTGTAGAGAACAATAGAAGCTCAGCATTGTCTCCAACAGACTCAAAACTTTTCCAGTTTATTAGTGTGGTGAGCGCTACAGAAGTCTGTGTTTGTTCATTTAACTGATTTGCAGCACCCTAAATTAAAAATGCAATTGACTGGAACAATCAAGTTAACTTATTTTTATTTAAAGAAATGAATCAAAAGAATCTCTTCTAGATTTTATTCTGCAAAAGTCAGAATCTATTAGCCTTAATTAGTAATTAAGATAATATAACTACCCTGATGCTTTAGCACTGACAGATCAGTTGACAGGTAAAAGAAACAGGGAGTATGAAGTCACCCAAAGTTACATCTGAAAAAAAAAATCTTCATTTAAGTATTGTTTGATTTTGGTTTTATTTAACATTTGAGGGCTTAATTTAACCTTTCTCTAATTGGCATTATTTAGCTTTTCACTTTTATGAACAATTAAAAAGAAATGAAAATAACCCCTTCAAAAATAGAAGAATCCATTGAGGCTAAAGGGTACATCATCATTTTACAAAAGAAAAAAAAAGTATTTACCTTAAGGCTACTCAAACACTCAATTTACCAAATTACCCCTGTTTAGTGTAATGGAATAAATGGCATGCATAGAGGATTGCTGTTGGGAGGATATCATTAGAGCTAAAAAGGTAATGGGCCCTGAATAATGCCCTGAGGAGTCTGGGATAAAGCAAGCTGAAGCTGAGTGACCATTTATCAGAAGTTAGAGGGGAGAACAGACACACAGTAAAAGAAATCCAAAAGCTGAGATTACATTTTTTTTAGCTTTACAGTGAAGATCTTATCCATGACTTAAAGATTATCATGATATTTTGCTGCCTATTGAAGCCAACAGCAAACTCTTGAGTATCTTTATTAGTATGGGAATTTGGGTTTTGGGAAGACAGTATACATAGAAAAGCATTTCTGAATGGAATTCTTCAGCTGTAAATGCCTAGATGTGAACTGGTAGTCTTCACCTGTCTTTGTAGTCAATGGGAAGAAGTAAGCATTTCCATACTGCAGTTGATCTCATGTTAACAACTAAATTAGGTCAGATGATCACCCACGACCACCAAGTGCCTATTCTGTTATTGACTTTAAAGTTATGTGAATGAATCCTAGTCAGCATGATTATGGAATGAGAGAAATTTGTCTCAAGGTAGAAGGTCCGAAAAAAGCCTTTGGCCAGTCTTAGGAGCTCAATAGTGTGTGGAATTTGCCTTGAACTTACATGTAAAGACTAAAGTCTATAAATTATAATAATTTATATTATAATTCCTGCAATTCCTGAATTGCAATATTCAGCAATTCCTGAATTGCTGGGCAGGAATGATCATGGGATTGTCTAAAAGAGAACTCTTTGCCTGCAGCACCTCCTCGCCACTCTCATCTTCTACAGCATGCAGAGTATTACTGTCCTGTTGTCACTGAGCTCAGGACTTAGATGTCATACTTGACAAAGACTTGTCTATAGAGTAGACATCTTGCTGTAGAATATGTGAACGACTTGGTCCTCCCCATTCACCCAAACAGCCAAAAGCCTCCACTGGAAACCTGTAATTGCATTTCTTAATTGCTGCAGGATTTTTCTTTCCTCCTTACAAAAATAACCTTGCATTGCCAAAATGTAAGCAGAAACAGCCTGCAAAGATAATTTTCCCAGTTTCCCATTGGATTATATCATGTCAGTTTTCATATTCTTTATTGATTCTCCCTTTCACACATCGTAAGTTTGGGGGGGAGGATGTCTGTTTGTATTTTCATTTGGAAAGAGGAGTTTAATTACTGCTTCAGGTTTAGCTGATAATTGATTTGGGGTTTAGCAACAGAAAGAGGACAAGAGGCTTATTTTCATTTAAGATATCATATTATCTTAAGTAGAAATGTACACAGTTCCATCTGATACAAAATGCAATTTTATGTACCTGTAAAAAAAAAGAAGCGATAAACAAGTTTGTTTCACAACTTTGCCATAGAAGTAGGCCATCCTTTTTTACTGAACAAGCAAGAAGGTAAGACATTCACTTTAGAGGTGAAAAATAATTTCAGTTCCTTTCTTTCATAGAGGGTTTGAACCCTCATCATTCACTTGGTAAGAGAGTGCCTTCATCATCAGTGTGGAACATACCCTGGGGTGGAATGCTTTCAGTCATTCCTGTTGGTGCTATTTCTTTTTGCATAAATAATGAAACATGCACTGGAGCATAGACTGAAACCCAGCTGTCCCATCTCTCAAGTGATTGTCCAAACACTGGGACACCTGAGTATTTATTTTAAAGAAAATGCAATCACTCCAGTAAGACAGTATAAGGAATGCTTACCCTAGAATATCACAGAAAGCAGGTTCATAACCCCTCAGATACTGTCAACAAATGAATCGGGTCCTAACTGCTGCTATATTGCATAAAAGACGTAAAGACCTACTGATGTTTTAAGACTGGCTTTTTTTTTTCATCACAACTGTTCTTGACATCTTTGGAATAACCACACTTCTCCTTTTTTTTCTTTTTTTTTTTTTAAACTATTTGATTAAGTACTTACTTTTAAATATTTAAGTATTAAGACAAAATAATTCCATTCCATAATATTTCTCATCCTAGATATCATTCTTCCCTTATTAATATTTAGATTCTCTATGCATGATAAGACTGAAAGATCTACTTTCTTTGTTGCTGTGATTCCTTTTTCCCTTTTTTATACAGTCAGAATTAAAGCACCTCTAGATTTAAACAGGAATTTTCTGGTTAACTTTCCTCTGTGTTCTGGTAAATTGTCCTTATTTTGAGGACTATTGTCTAAAAAAAATTCACTGCCAGAGAGGCATGGAACAAAGCCTTGGAATTCAGTTTTCCAGGACTGTTACTGCCCTAGGTATTCTACCACACCGCTTAACTTTGCTATAAGGTGTATCAAAGCATCTTTTGTGATTTGTGATGCGTTTTCCCCTAAAGAGCAGAAGCTCTATGGAGTTTTGGGAGATGAATCTGTGGGCCTTTTCTAAATCTATGTTCTTACAGTCACAGAAGGAACAGGCTGTGGCTGGCCAAATTTAAAGATGACCCTGCTAAACCTCTTAGCAAGGGATCACACCAAACACAGAGCAAACACCATGACAAGTGATAAAGAACCTGGCTCTAGCTCTATGTCCATTTTCAGCAGGCAGGAGAGGAGCTGGGCCAGGAGTGTTGAAGGGAGGGAGGGAGTCAGACCAAGGCCAGAAATGGGGCAACGTCAGAGCTCGTTAATGTCACAGGCACTACGAGAAGCAATATGTTATTTAGACAAGCCCTGGGGCTATCCTAATTGACAGTGTTGAGCTCAAAGCCACCTCTACTCCCTGTCCAGTGGTGTTCAGCATCATTACAAAATTTATCTCTTTTGATATACCCTTGTGAGGAAGGGACTGGTTGCCCCATTTTAAAAACAGGTATAGAAATTCCAAACCATTTGACTTATGACACACTGGACACCTATATCTAAGCCAGCAACTGAATTGAGATCACCTATTTTTTAGTTTGGTGTATTTACACCCAAGACCATATTCTCTATATATTAAACATGTTTTAGAAATATTAAGCAAATTAATATTACATGGGTTAGCAAGAGATTAACAAAATGATAAAAATATCAAAAAGCAGTCCTGGAGTCTTCACATTCACATTGAGTCTACTTAAATAAGTGCTTTGATGATCGTCTCTGAACACAAAGAGAATTCAGCTTGCATCCTAAACATAGACATGCAAAATCTACCCTCCTTTCTCTCTTTCTTGCTTAACATTAGTAAGTTCTGTTTCTTAAACAGAAATTACTGATTTCATATTCAGACTAAGTTGTCTTCTTTCTAGAGATGTCCCAGATTTCAGATGAAGTGATCAACAAAAATGATAAAGTTAAAAATTTTAGTCAGGAAGGGGAAAAAGACTCTTACCACCTTGTAAAGGAGTCACAGCTAGCTGATGTGTAGGATATACACCAATTCCTCCTTTAAACAGGATCTAAACCACTGCCAAAGACAAAATTAAAAATTAAAAAGGAAAAAATTAATCATTCCATGGTGTTTTTCATAGTTTGTTTTTAAACACGCACTGCTGTACCTCAGAGAGGTTTTTCTCTGAAAGAAAAACCCAAATTTCATCTAGTCTTTTTCTGTCAGTAGCTCACAGTGTGCTTATTGAATGCTGATCCAGTCAAAAAAGACAGCTTAGTAGGAGAAAATCTGTGTTTGTGTGTATTAAAAGTGAAAGAAAGAAAAATCCTAACCTAAAAGCATTCTGTCAAATTTGCAGCCTGTAAGTCATGAAAAATCAAAACAAAGCCACTTCTATAGCCCATGATGAAGTAAAGCAAAATCAGGTTTTCAGTGTATTTTAAAAGCTGAGAGGTGGCCATCAATGTTAGAAATCAAAGCATACCAAAAAAAAAAAAAATAATAATTAAGATCTGAAAGTTCATTTTAGGCTTCCTCAAGATAAAAAATACAAAGCTACTTTAGATACAGGTAAAAATATTTGGCAACCCATAAAGGAAATCACAGTGATATTACATCTGATGAAACTGGTATAGACAACAGTCTCTGATGGAAAATATAAAAGAAATATATAAAAGTCCCTTTTGATGTGAAAGCATCACGAAGTGGCACAAAGGCTGGTCTTGAAAGTAAAGAAATGAAGTAAATATTGAGCTTTTTGTAGAGCAAATGTGCTGCACAAATGAAAGTATACATGCTATTCTTGTAAGTATTATGAAAAAATATAAGGAAGGCAGGCTGAAGAAATAAACACTTATATAAATATTCTTATACAGACAGGTAGGTTGAAGTGTAGCATGGTTTATATAACTATATAGTAGGAAGCCAGATTAGATTTTTCTCTATGAATTTCCATCCATTTATCTGTTTCATTCATAGCTTCTGTCATTACAAATAAAGGAAGCATTTGTCCAGTCTCAGACTTTTGAGTCATTGAGCTCTTTCCATCCCAAACTGAGAGCCTATGTTTTTACATTACAAACTGAGAGATCTGACCAAAACATTAAGCAAACTGATTTTAATATTTTTGAGCTCTCATTCTCATTTTGGATTTTTTTTTTCTACATTTCAAAGCAAAGACTTACTTCAAATAAAAAATCTAATTAAGGTCTTCCTTTTATACAGCTAGAATGGACCATTTTGACATTTCAGAAATGTCTTTCAAAACTTAGGAACAGGAAATTAAGCAAAATCAAATCTTTATTATAAAGCAGTATGAATTTGATTACCTACGGGTATTTAAAAACTTTAACTAGCAGAAAATGTCTTTGCAAACCTCCCAAGTATCTTGTGGTATTTGAGCTGAGAAAAAGTCCTGAAATTACCTTAACTATCCTTGTCTTTTTCATGGATTGTTGAGAAGGATCTCAAGACTGCAATCCCACTACCTCTAAATGCACAATGACTTTCCCTAAACAGCAACCAGCTTAGGAAGATGTCTTTTTTAGGATAACATTAATGGAAGTGAGACAAAAATGACCTAAAACGAAGAGTTATTGTCATTCAGGAGGATGAAGTTTCCTTTCAGTCAGTATCTCATTGGTGAGGTCACACACCAGCATATTGGAAACTTGTTCAAATCCTTTCTCTGCCTAAATCAAGATCAGGACTTAATCTCAGAAATGCATTTATGAGTGAGTAAAACTTAAGTGGGAATCCTTGACAGTGGAGCAATCAAGCACACTTCTCCCAAAGGAGAAAAAACATCTTGATCTTACAATCTCTTATGCAAAGTTGAAAGACCTGCTTTAGCATAGCATCATAGAATGCTTTGGGTTGGAAGGGACCTTAAGGATCGTCTGGTTTCAACCCTCCTGTGACACCTTCTGCTAGACCAGGTTGATCAAAGCCCTATCCAGCCTTGAACACTGTCTGGGATGGGGCAGCCACACTTCTCTGGGTACCCTGTGCCAGCACCTCATCACCCTCACAGGGAAGAACTTCTTCCTAATGTCTAATCTAAATCTCCCTTCTGTCCATTTAAAGCCATTCCTCCTCATCCTATCAATACATGCCATTGTAAAAAGCCCCTCTCTGACTCTATGTCAGTTACAGAGACAATCTAGCTCTCCTGATTTTTATCTCGGTATCATGACCATAGTTTCATTGAAGATCATGGATAACAAAGTCCCTGAACCTATACAGCAGTCATTGAATCGCCCTCTGAAGGTGCAGTTATCTTTCTAGCAATAAAGTAAGATTCATGTTGTAATGATGTTTTCTTTAGTTTTGCTCCTTGGAAAAACTTGTTGCTACAGTTATTAACTATAAAGAATACTGAATATTCCTCTGTGTATATTAATTTGAAAATGGCTCTTGGGTTATTCTTGATCATTGTACTAACAAGACTACGGCAAAAAAAGGGACAACTAGAATAACAATTAGACTGTGCAAGATTTTGAACTTTGTATTCCAGCCTTGAGGAGATTAAAACTTTATCATCACTAGCAATGACTGATACTGCCATTCCTCAGAGACTAGAAAATAAGGGCACATTTTGATCTGTGTATATCACCCACTTCTGAAATAGCTGGAGTTGTGGGCTGTGTTGACAACCACAGATATCCTGATGAACCTCTATCTTGAACACCTACAGATGGAATGAACGCCCCTTCAGAGACCCAGAGAAGAAAAAAAGCACTCTGCAATCGACAGAGAGGTGGTCGTATGGGGATACAAACCTTGGTTTAAAACAACACCCAGTGTATCAGTGCTGCACATTAACTTTTGGGAAGGTTGAGTAGCCAAAATGCCCCATCTACCCTCTGGCACAGAAGCTACCGAGTGTTCAAGAGTGTTTGTGGTTCCCCTTTCTGCTGTTCAGTTCAGCTGTCTTCATGAGATAACATTTAGTAAGAGATAGCAGATTAAGCCAAGTGCAGAGATAATGAAATATAAATTAGTAGGTTTGCCAGCCTTTATCCACAGCACTGTCAGAGTGTATTATCTGGTATATCTAGTTCAGAGCAGTCAGTTAAATTTCCCCTTATCAGAAACTGAGTGTGAAGTGTGGTAATGTTGCTAAGTGCAGAACAAAAATCTCTCTTTTTTTGCATCCCATGACTGCTCCAGGCAACATTCTTGGAAACCTCTGAGTAGGAAGGAAAAGAAGACCCTGAGATATATACACTGTGACAAGCCAGGAGGCTAAGCTCCACCGGTAAACCGTCCTGTGAGCGGCAGTCGCCTGTGGCTGTGACATTACCACACTTTGCTCAGCTTCAGAAAGGGAAATTTAACTGACGACTGCTATGAACTGAAGCCACAGCCTAAACCAGATAATACACCCTGACAATACTGTCAGGCAAAAAAGGCTGTGTTCCCATTGATTTCATCGCATTGGAGACATATTACCCAGGGCTGTGTATGTTTGAGGGTATACGTGAACACATTGGGAATATCAAAGGGAAAGACACACTGATTTGGGCAGAAACAGGCCTTGCAGAGATAAATCCCCAAAGTGCACTGACTGAAATATATATTATTTGGCAAAGCAGGCATGGCAAAGATATTGATTGTAATTAGAACTTAATCCTCAATCTACATCTTATATACCCTGCTGCGTTTGTTTAAAGGCATGCAAAGCAGGTAAAGTATCATTTCTTGCATCTCTGCGTTGTTTCTGAGGGACTGGAAGTCCAGTTTGTGTGCATTTCCAGCAGGTTATACATATCAATGACAAAAATATTCACAAGCTTCAGAGCTCGGGTTCAGCTCAGAAACATTCAAACTTCTCTTTATCTCTTGGGCCATAAACTCCAGGTGCTGCATAAGCAGGTTTTGTGATCATATGATAAAGGTAAATATCTAGCATCACAATATATATTAAAAAAAAAAATAAGAAGACCTCTGTAACAAAAATGATTCTCATACTTTCGAACATAGACCAGCTTCTAATTACTTGGGTTACAAGAAAACTCTGAAATTGAAAAGTTGGTACTCAGTTCCCATGTTTTCACTAACATTTGTTGACCTTTACTTAGCACTTGTCCCCTTGCAAACTGTAGACCTCAGTGTCTGTAGTAAAATGCTACTTCTTAAATTCGTATTACTTCATTGATGACCAATTCTTTTTTGCTGAAGAAACAAGAAAATTTCTAATAATCTTTTTCCTCTCTACTCTTTGTTCTGACTAGTGCTTTGGAATATAAGTGGGGAAGGAAAGCTGAAAATGTGTGGTTTATAATTTCAAACTTTTTTTTTTTCCTCCATAAAAGTATCAAGGGTTCCAGATGATCAAGATTTACTATTTCGTGGAGCCTTGATCTACAAGTCTGTTGGACTGCTGGTGTCAAATTTTGCCTGAGGACTTATTGGGAACTTCTGTGTGCAGGGTATGAAGCTTTCTCTCTTCACAGTGATAAGCACATTTAGTTCTCATCCTTCTGCAACAACATGGACTGCAAAATTGAAATGAGCTTGTCATGAAGAACTGAGTTGCTCCTATCAGAAGAAGGTGACCAAGTCTTACGGCTTTGAATTTGTACCTAGCAATGTAGGATATCCTTTGAAAAAGGGACCAGAGGGGGGAAAGTAATTGGTCAAACAAATTGTTATTTATTATACCTTTTATAATGGAAGTGTTTATAAAAAATATAAAGCAGGAAATAACATACCCCAGACTTCATGTAAGAACTATATTTGGAATATGTGTAATTAGCTCACTCTTCATTTCACTGGTGAGCAATCTAGCTGCACGTACTGTCTTGTTCTTAAGAATTCAACAGGCTCAACCCCAGCACTCTGCAAGACATAAATTAGGATCCAAGATGAGCTGATGTTTTATTTGAAATGTTTCATGCCGGTTTGCATCTTCCAAATTAGCATGAAACAGCACCAAAGGAAACACAAGGATTCTCCTGGCTTGTATAAAGAGCTATGTGAACTATTGAAATGCTTGAGATCTCATTACTGACAACATTCTGACCTCAGAGTTTTCATGTGCTGACCTGGAGGCTGTCTTTGGAAGTAGATTCCCCATTCAGTGTGACTGCATGGGTTTGTCAAGACAGATGATTGATTTTTTTTTTTTTCAAATGCAAAGCAACAGTATGTGGCTTCCAAAACTGAGGAAAAGTAATTAAAAATGATAGATATGAAAGTAGAATGAATAAGCGATCAGCTAGGAAAAAGGCAGATATAATGCAGCCCTTTCTGGGGTGCTTTTGGTAAGCTTTTATGTTTTGTTGCTAAGCCTGTTGAATCCCATCCAGAGATCTGGGATTAAAAGCTCTACAGAGGCTTAAAGTACTAAACAGAAAGCAGGGAAAGAGCAAGAGCTATTCATCTTCTGAAGCTACCTCTTGTTACTCTTGTGACCCAGTTCTATTAGGAATGCTACTCAACAGCAAAAAGAAAAAATATCTGAAATAAGGTAGTAAGACAAATACTAATGAAACATTTTCTATTTAGTTGGAAAAGAAACCAAGTATAACATTCTGGTCCCACTAAAGCCAAAATGAGAGTCACTGCTGATGTCCACAGAGCCACAATACAAAACCTTTTAAAAATGAGACTCACTTTAAGTCATACTCTGGGGAGTAGTACTGCATTCTTGCAGTTTGGGTCCCAGGAAAAACGAAGATATTTGGACATGTTGCTTAGGGCTCCAGATAATTACATTTCTTTCAAAAGAGAGTCTGGAAACAAGTCTTTGCGTGTCCCACTATTTAAGAGGTGACAGGTTGCACCAGCTAAAAGCCCAACCACCTGGTCACATTTTTCACCCAGTCTTCCTCCATTCATTTAAAATGTCAAGGAATAAGTTCAGGAATTCTGCAGGGATTGAACAACTGTAGAAACTCTCAGGTAAAAGGGATCAGCAAGTAACCTTCTTTGCAGAGCAAGGGTGGAGTTACTGTCAGCACAGCAGCATCTGTTTGGACTTGTAATCCAGTGCAGTTTTAGCTTCTTTGCACTATGTATATGACTTGCAAGTTCAACACTTATCACTGATCCCCTTGTTCCTTTGTGGGATTGTTGTATTCCATTGCAACAAAATAATGCTGCAAGCTATTTTTTCTCAGTGTCATTTTCATTGCAGTTTGCTCCACACTGGAAATTAGCTGGATGGTGTTGTTTAAACTGCTTTTAAAATACATACTGTAAAAACCTCACCTCCAGACTCTGCAAGACTTCCCTAACTAACTATGACTGAATAGAAAATACCGCCTCTCTGACTAAACTTATATGTAGAGGTGAATAAAATATAAAAGAGGTCTTGAGCATCATCTTTTATTTAGTGTCTTGTCCGATAAGTATGATCATACTTTTAAGGATCACAGTATATTTTTAGACACCTTGTAAAGCACTCAAGATTTTGCTTAGAGTACTAAGAGTGTATGGTTTAATAAGTCAGTTGACAGAACATTAGTGACATCAAAGCAGTGGGAAAAAACTCTGTTTGCTTGCTCTTCCTTTCATCTGACTTTAAAATACAGTGGAATCGACAGGATTAGGAGACAAAAACACACATACACATGCAAACCAAGTGCATATGAATGCACATGCATATTATGTGATAAACTGTTTGAAAATAATGCTTATTTTGAGGAAACCAAGATATTCTTCTCCTAAATGCACATAAGATTTTATGCAAGCCCATTGTTTCAACCTGCTTAATGTTGCAGTTTATCATAGGTTTTCTTGGAGAAATCAGATTGATGCCATCTGGGTATTGTGTAGATAGTAAAAGTACACAATGCTGCTTCTTCTTTCTGCTATTAATCCCCAGTTTGTCCAGGTTGCTCTGGACAAAGGCTGTAACCCCAGGAGGGATGGTAGTTGTTTAAACCCAGCAGGTCACATCTAATATAGACATCATAAACGCGACACATCTCACCCAATTTAAGATGTCTGCAGAGCTGGTTTCTTAGAAAATCAAGCAAGGCGACACAGAGAAATGGGTACTTTTAGCAAGCAATTCGTCTGACCTCTCATATATTTGTTTGGAATGAGCTGAACTGATTGGGTGGGGGGAAGGTGTCCTCTGCTTTACTTTCTCCTTTCTTTCTACAGGGAGCTTAGAGCATGTGGGTATAGGTATCTGCATTGCACATGGTGAAAGTTAGTTTATACAGACTTCTTGAATTTCTACATATGTTACTCTTGAAGTCTCACATTAACTGATTGTCCTCAGAAACACCTTGTGTCAGATGATACCATGATACTCTCTTGGTTTAACTTTTCGCTCCTCAGAGAGGATATAATAATACAAAAAGACCTCCAAGCTAATTGCAAGAAAATCACAACCAGCAAGCCCCAAACAACGTGTGGGTGTTGAGACTGAAATCCCACCCACTTTGTACATTACCACCTCCTACTGACTGTGTGAGGTGATTCATTAAAGAGAGAGATTTGCTTTCAGAACACCAGTGGGAATATGAATTTAGCAAAAAGATTCTGTGTTAGTTAATTCTGTTAGCCACTTCAGCCATAAAATAAATTATGTACCTCTGCCCTTTGTTTCTGCAAAGAGCGGGGAGAGCAATTTTGTCTCTTACATCATTAGGATTCATGTATTATTGTTCACTAAGAAGTTATAACATAAGAATGATACATAAACATCCTCATAAATACCTAAATTCCAGACACCTCTGGTTCCACGTAGCAATTCTTTAGTGTTACAACTCTCAACAGCAGTACTGGTACTATACCTTGGACTGGTAAACCATTGACTTATACTGTTACAAATTGAGTTATTTATTAAATACTATCCATTTATTAGCATATTATCATTAGAGCTTTGTCTGCAGGTCTCGAAGCCTGTTGTTAATGGCAGAACAATATTTTTGAGAAAGAAAGCCTTTCTTGTATACACATTGTGTATCATCTCTGCTTTTCCAAAACTTCTGCAAAGCAGTAGAACAGTAGGATTTCCTAATTCACTAGCAAGCCAAGTGCTTGTATCTATGTTATTTTCCATATAAAACACTTAGAATACACTCATCTGTGAATGCAAAGCCAAAGCTGAACAGTGAATTCTCCTTAAGGCCTGATTTTCCAGGCAGTTTTTTGCCTATGGAGATGTTTCAGCATTAATTTTGATCATATTCTCTTTCACACCCTCTATCTAAGGTACTAAAAAGGGAATTCACAGGAATTCGTAAGGTGCCATAAGCAATGTTCTCAGAAGTGTAAAAGAAATGAATACGATAATAGCTTTCAAACTAAGTTCTCCTCGATGTGTTTAGTTCACTGGGTGTTAAAGAACATTCAGTAACAGTTTTAAAGAGTCAAATGAGGATGCAATCAGAATTCATCAGGTAAGACACTACCCAAACTGAATGTTATACCCTCTTTGTGTGTGCTGTAAAGGTTTCTTTCCCCTCTTGACCTGTTCAGATGAAACCTGTCTGGCTTCTTTAGAACACATTTTTCAGGGACATTTATCAGAGCATTGGAAAAGATGGGATTAATGCTTTTCTTTTTATTCCCCCCCCCCCCTTTTTTTTTTCTTTTTAAGCCTACTGTTTAATATCTCAGCCCACTTTGCATAGTGGAAGCTGTCAGGCTTCTACTGGAAAGTTTCCTTCTTATGAAGGGCAGCACATTGAGCACGTCCGCTGCTGGAAGTTCTTTTGAAATCAGGTAAATACTGTTCTCTTACTGCAAGAAATTCAAAGGTTGAGGGATTTCCAGGTGTGGATTTTTCTTGTTTCACTACTGCTTAATTCCTTAAGACTCTTGCAGACAGAAATAGCTGTTGTCTGGACTGTCTTACAATGATGTTGGAATCTCAAGGACCTATTATTGTACTATAACATATCATTTTATTGATAACTATCTCCCATCAATAATAGTTAACATGACAGATTTACAACAGCTTTTGATGTCCTGGGTCATTGTTGTATATAATACTGAAAAAGCTATGGTGGAGCATGAGGTGGGATCTTCATGTAGGACCTTCTTAATCAAGGAATATGTTCCAGGAATAAGACTCAATACATATGAAACTATCTCAAACTGGTAGGATGCACAAAAGCTCATTGTCACTTCAAGAAAATAAAACTGTCAGATTAAATTTGTTTTGATTATTTAAGGTAAACAATAATATTGAACTTCAAGAAGGCTCATAATACGGGTAGGCAACATTAATTCTTGTCACACACAGTCTTAGAAGAAATAATCTGAAATATTCATGTAAGATATTAGCTACTAAGTCAGTTGTGAAGGGAGCTCCCTGTATAATGTGCAACAAAAAAATACTCAAACTTGCAACATGCAAAATCCAGGAAGCACAAGGAAGGAGACAGAAAATACTATGGGAATAAATGTGACACCGTCTCTTAGAACTGACCATATCAGTCATCAAGCATACTTTTTGGGCAACCACACTATACCACAATGTGTGAGATAATAAATAGATGAAACTTCATCTTAAAAGCTCACAGTCAGTGTGCTTCTGGGACCGTGATTCTTGAGCTGTATCTGTTTAAGGTAAACTGAATAGCTAAAAGGCCCTCTCTGGTTTTAAGATCAGCTGGCACACAGTCTGGCCTCATTCATGTCGTTAAACTCTCTTTCTTCCTCATATAGGTTAGCTATAGACAAACTGTCTATTAAGAATGGTCCATGAACCATACTCGCTCCATGAACAGAAACTTCAGTGAACAGTGTTGATCAAAAAAGCACATTTTTCCAACAATTTTGACAATTCCATGCACTCATTTCCTGACATATCTAAGTTTGCTAGTATTGTAGCTCATTTTCTGGATGATCCTCTTTTGCTTAACAACTTGGTGATTAAACCATTCATTTAAACTAGTCTACTACTCAAAGAGGACCGTGGGATTTTCTGACTGGCAAGTTATTATGAATCAGTGGGTAATATCAGCTCCTCTGGTCCTTCCTGTATGAGTCCAAATAGCGAGACTACTATGGGGATTTCTCGGGGTGGGGGTGAAGGTGCATGAGGTACAAGTCCAAACTAGGAGCCAGGTCTAATATAACAGCTTTGTTCAACTTCTACTTCTGTAGGCTTTCAGATCTTTTCCCACAAAGTTACAAGCATTTATTAAACACAAGGAATTTAGGAGCTTAAGCTTGATAGGCTTAATTGCTGAGCTTATTATTTTTGCTGTGAAGTTTCCTGATGCTATGGATATTAGTCCAAAATTCAGAAAGAACCACTGAACCATGATACTAAAGTATGAGTAAAACAATCTTTAGTTTTGCTCTTCTGAGTTTCAGAATGAAATATTTACTCTTCACTTAGGAAAGACAAACCAAAAAAGCCTTAAAGACATTCCCAGAGTTGTACTTATGACAGACAAGGAACACATATGACCATACACCAAATGTCTACACATTGTCTGGGTGTGAAAATAACACAGACACCTTTGAACACAGAACAGCTAGTGGAGGGATGCAGATGGATAAAAACTAAGGTACATCTTGGCAGTTTTATAGGTCTTCAGGCTTTGTGCATTCCCTTTGCAACCTATTAGTGATCTATCTACTAATATTAAATAAGCTCCTTTAAGGATTTTTCCATAGATTGGTTTGAAACAGGAACTCTGAGATTTAAAATAGGTACTCTTTCATTTCAGTTAAAAGTAAAATAGTTTTTCTGCTGAAAACTCAGCACAAGAAAACTTGTACACGAGCAAGATGTTGTTCACTTAGGACAAAATAGCTTTAATCTGGAGGGGAAAAAAAAAACAAACCCAAAATTAAAACCAAACAGGCCATAATTTGCTATTCAACTCTTGGGCAAATACTAATATAGTAGGATATTATTTTAATCACAGACATTTTTAATGACTACAGGAATTTTCCTCTTGGAGGAAAAATTCAGGACATTTCTAGTCTTACGCTGTGAACAATTACGTTGAACTCAAATGAGAATGAACCATGTACTTTGTCAAATTAGAACTTAAATTAGAAATTAGTGGCTTAAAATATATCACTATGCTTTAAAATTCCTATTTTTAATAATGATTTTAAAATGTAAGCAAAACTCCTTGGTTCAGTCTTCATTTTGAATGCTTTTCCCCAGTTAGTCTTATTTGTCAAAGAAAAGATTTCTATCTCTGTTGGTTAGGCTTAGTTACTAGAACACATTATTTAAGTCAATTTAATCCCCTGTACTTTCTGGCAATCCAGGAAATACACTAAATTGTTATCAATTTATTTAAATAAATATATAGCTTCACATACATATGTTCAGCCTTTTCATTACTTTGGGAAAGGGTGAATGAAGTCTTACTTACCAGATAGTGACTGACATTTTACTCCCAATTTGTAACATGTATGTTTGCACAGATCTGGGGTTTCAGATGAAAGTACCAAATACCAATAGTATAGAATAGTTCTTGTTAGTTAAATATCCCCCTTTCTTCCTCCTGCTTCTGGGTGTTTAAATCAACATTGAAAGCTACACTTGGAACAAGGCCAGATGACTCTGATGAACAAACTGCAGAAACAAAGTGAAAGATATTTTTTAGAATCTGAAGAGGTAATTAGACAAAAAGCTCCCCAAACCCACTGTTGGCAAATTAATAAGTAATTCTACGTATGTCATTTTAAAATCTAAAATTTATTTAAACTCTGATCAGACAAATATTCATGGTTTTGTTCAGCTTTAGTTAATTCTGGTAATAAAGGCAAAGTGTGTCTTATTTTCTCTATCAGAGTCACAAGTAATGTGGATATGTTAGATAATCTATTGAGCTGTACTTTATAATATGCAATCAAAAAAAAAAAATAATATTTTAACAATTCTCCATTCTGCTGCTGTGTAAGAAGCAGATGTTAGTGCCAATTTATGAGAAAATCCATTTGCTTCTGCATATTATTTTTTAATTTATTGAAGTTCTACCATTACATAATGACAAATGGTTCTTTTGAAATATTTTTTTTCTTAATCCCAGTGTCACACTAAACAGGAGTTAAATCAGTTTCCATAAGTAATGGGGTTTAGGTGAAACTAACATTCTTATTTTTTAAATTTTCAAAACACCACAGCACAAACACACATTTGTTCAAAGCATTTCTCGTTTCTTTCATAAAATGGGATCCTATGGTAGAGGCATTAGAGTAAATGTTTTGGGGTTTTGGTTTGCATTTTTTTATTTTCTGCCACTTTTAGGACTGTACTTGATTTTGAGAGGCTGTAATGCTCTAGTACATATCTTATTGTCTGATGCTGGATCATATGCCCGGCTAGAAGGGGAGTCAAGAAGTGCCCTGGAGAAACTCTGAGTCTCGCTTCAGTGGCTCCTGGGACTCAGGCAAGACCTGATCCACTGTGGATCCCTTATGCCCTATGGAAAACTTTTGTTCCCTTTCCAGAACAAAACTGTTCCTTCTCCTGTATTCCTTCTCCTTTTTTCTGTCTTTCTTCATTCCCCCTTTTTTATTTTTTTACCTTTACTCTTTTCCAGTTGCCAGTATGATGAGTTTCTGTGACTAAGTGATCATAAACAGAAATGTCCAACAAAGTCCATAGCATACTCTGCATGTATAAAATTGGAGACAGGTATTAAACAGTCTGACTGATTTCTTTATATGGGGCTATTGATTTTCTTCTTCTCTCCATGAACCAGAAGGTGGCATCTGATTACTGGCTTGTAAATTTGCATGTCTTCTACCTTTACTGCATCGGCCAACTTTAGTGATTTCTTTATATACCTAACATGAACACAAACAAAAAATACCCAGCTGTCTAGATTCTTCGGTATGTACAAACATACACACATATATAATCGCTAAAAAGTTCCATTTATGATAGCAGTATTTAACCTTATGTGAAACTGTTTTGTTTTAAGGATCTTAACTCACTTTGCATTATTGATAGGTTCAGCAACACAATCCAGGAGCTTGGCATTATTATTCCCATTCTCCAGACAAGAAAATAAAATCTAAAGATATCCAGAGGTCTCCTTCACAGATAGACAGGGACAGAAATGTTGCAACAAAACACAGAATACTCAGATTTCTTTGCTCTCACTCAGGGTCCTTCAACTACAAAATCAGTTAAACCAGACAGCCTACTCTACAAAATCATGCCATTTTTAGACTCCTATATGTCACTTCCTCAAGTGGCTGACATTAGTTTGTATACTTTTCAGACCTCAGTGAGCAAGTAGTATTTGGGATTCAATTCAGTCTGATGAAGATGGACATGTATTCCGTGTCCGCAGTATAGCTGATCCACAAATGAGATGAGTTGTTTCTGTCAACCTATAAAAGTTCAGATCTTTTTAATCGAATGGGTCATGCTTTTAACCCCAAAGACGTCTGGTTCAATACCCTTTGTACTGAGTAAAAGTTCTTCCACATGATTGTCATCGTATCAGAGAAAGGATCTTGGTAAGAATAAATATATAAAATGTTGGCTTTCCTCATGAGAAAAAGCTGGGCAGAGGTGTAAAGAACTCTCAGTGTAGACTCTTGGGTTGATAGTACAGCAGCTGACAAGTTCTCCATTCTATACTTTTGGAGGAGTTGTATCATGTTGATTGCTAATTGTCAGGATTCAGATGCTTGGAACATTCTGGCCTCAACCAACAGAGGCTGTTTGCTGTCAGATGGTCCTTTCCTGAAAGAAAATGTTGCTATAGTTTTTACAGACCACAGGCAAGATCTGCTTGTGTGACTTAAGAAGACAAGCTGTACCCTGGGCATCTGGAAATACCAACAGATGACTCATGCTTCTCCTCAACCCTATGAGCAGAGGTCTTGAGCCACACAAGATCTTTTAGAAAATGCACAGAAAGCTGGACAAACACAGGCAAATTTCTGAGCTTCATGGGTAAGCCAAAAGACCAACCTTCATCTCCAAGGAGGGAGCTGGAATTATTGTTGAAGGTTGTGAATCCTGAGTATTGCAAGGTGACAGGAACATGGTGAAACAGCAGTCAAGACTGGAAGATGGGAACTGACAGGAGTGAGCTGTTCAAAATCAAAAAAGAATATAGTCAAAGGTGATGGGATACTGATTTATTTAATGCAACAGTAAAGAAGAAGGAATATTTTGGGTGAAAGGAAAGCTGTCTGGGTCAAAATCACACAGGGGAAAAAAGATGAAAGAGTATTGGTGCAGTAATTCTTGAAGTTACTTATATATTGTCAAGAGAAGCTATGTGAATACAGGAAGAAGTTTTTGCAATGATTTCATGCTCATAGTATTTTATATAAACATGTGCATATACTTACAGACATAAATATATCTATTTTACACTGCAGTATGGTTATAAATTACACAGTCTATATGTTTCCAAGATTAAAATGCTATTATGAACTAAATCATTATGAACAGGTTCTAGCTCCCAGTTGAAAGCTGAAGAACAAAAAGACTTACCAAGACGATGCAGTTATTCTTAAGATCTGGCATAGTTCTCTGAAATATTCAATGAGCAAACACGTGGCAGATCAGGTTTGGATTAAGTTTTTTGGATTTTGACAAATAATAAGGGTGCTATAGGAAGCAGATCCATTAGGAAGGTTATGTATATTTGAGCAAGGAGGACTCACAACCACAGGCAGTGGTTGAAGTAAACAATCTGTTCACCTTCTTGCCTTTGTGCTCATCCTGCCTTCATAACTTACTCAGTTTTTTTTCCTTGCTTCATATGAATCTTTTTACATTGCTTTAATTTTTTTTCTAGTTCTTACTTGGTTTGATTTTTGCAATTCTGATTTTAATTTCCATGAAGCATCCTTTTACACGGGTCAATATATTTTAAATCAATTTATATTTCTGATCTTGTCTCTGATTGTGATGAATACTCGGGAATCAGGGAGAGATAAATGACATATGCCAGAAAGCATGAGATCTAACTGCTTTTCTAGGCAAAGAAATTTCAGGGATTAGAATGGATCCATTTAAAATTTGGCAAAATAGAAAGGTTTTAGTCACCAAAACAGTGAAGAATAGCTTTCAAATATAAGAAGGGTCAAGTTTATGATGCATTTCTGATATCAGTGTTTATGGTAATGAAAAAACAGTAATTCAGAAAGACTTTTCTATCCTGAATTTTGCAAAAAAAGGAGCAGAAAGAATGAGATTATCTTGCACCACGTAAAATGTAGACAGAACAAACATCTGCAAATAAAACCACACCAAAATTCCTTCACAGTCAGTGGGGAGACAAACTACCATTGTGTGGTCTGATGTCATCTCTCTTAGAAATCTGATTTTAGAAGATCTTAACTGTTTAGGAAGCGAAGTTCTACAAGCAGCTTAGACACAGGTGTCTCTATTGTTTTTTTTATCATAACTACCACATTGTAAATTAGAGAAATTGATCTGTTTATGAATTATAAGATAGCTGCCACCACTTTGCTCTTTAGAAAAGAAAGTGCATGCGTGTGTATACATAAATATATCTGTGTGCATAGATACATATGTATAGTTCCTGCAAATTACTCCAAAAGAGAAAAATATACGTGAGCATGTAATTTGTTACATCTTTCTGCTACTGCAGTGTTATACAAAGCTTTTATTTATAAAAGGTAGTAATTTTGTTCTAACATGCAGAACACCTGGCTCCCCAGAACATCATTATGGAGAGGGAGTGCGTTTATTGGTTTATGACTGTTGCTATCAAAAAGACAATAAGAACAGTAAATGTGTTAACTGATATCTAATTGTGTTTCTGTAGCTGGCTTGACAGAATAAAACACCAGAACCTTCTGGAAGCATTAAAAGTATTAACAAAATGGATTTGCTGTGCACATTTATTGCTGATCATAGCACTAAGTACATGAGCACGAGGCATATATGAAAATTACATTATGCTGCATGAAGTGTTCTTACGTTTTACCTGGACTTCACTGTTTGCTGTTTTGACCTGGGAAACAAAAACAGAGAGAAAATAGAAAAACTGCTTCAATCATGTAAATGAATAAAGAATTTTAAAACATTAGACACTCATTTCCCAGTGGTTTGCAAACCTTGGGCCAAACTTACCCCTCACATACATTGAGTAAGGCCAGTCACAATAAGGAATCTGGAATATATGCTTTCATCTTTGGTCATGTTATTAATTGTTTTACACTGTTTGGCAGATGGAGCTTATCCACAGTAACAAGAATTAAGCACAAGATCTTATTTTTTTATGACAAGTCCAAATACATTTCATTTTTAATGAAGAATAACAGGTCTCCTGAATTGTCTGAAGCACTGAAACACACTTACTGGAATAGACATACATTTCTGCAGCCCTTACACAGTCCTTGCCATCCAACAGCACCCACCTTTGACAGAGGAGCTTCTGCTTAGAGATTTTATCAGAGCAGAGGAGTGAGTGTGTTTGGATGTGTACATGATTGCACAAGTTGAAGAAAGAGGTAGAGCTTATCCAGAAGAAAAAAAATCCAGCCTAATTGTGGAAGTTAAACCTATTCCTTTAAAACATTTCCATACTGTGAACCTTTTACAGCTGCAAATAGATTAAAGGGGTGTTTAAAGGTATAGCATTAAATGAGTACAAATAACTGTTTTACGTAAGTTGCCTGGGGTACATCAGTAGCCTTCTAAATGATCAAAAGATATAGCTGGAGGCAAGGTCCAAAACCACCTGCTTATATAAAAGACTTTATATGAGGTAGCTGATATCATACATTTACATTGATCTTCCTTTAAACACTGTAATGAAATCAGCATCAAAATTAAAATGATGTTATATCTACCTTAAAGAGACGGGAGCAGGGAAAGTACAGCTCCATCCTTGAATTGCCCCATGTGCAGCTGCACTGGGATTGTATAATACACCTGTGTCTGTCTGTGGGTCAGCAAGTCTAGGCTGTCTCAAGCGTTTTGAAACTGATTTTGACATTGATTCAGAAAAGCTCTGAGGAACATACTTCACTTTAAGCTAAGGAAGTAACTACATGAGTAGTTTCACCAAACTGCACAGAAGACTTCAGCCTGCCCTTAGCACTTTGCTGAATGGGTTTAGATCTAGGTGTGAGTAAGGACATTTTGCTTTTGAATAAGACCTGCACCTGTTACAGACACCTTGCCATTATTGCTTGGGTGGACTAGGGTATTTTCAAGCAGAATTTAGACCAAAAGTTCATTTATAAACAAGTGACAATTTTCTTCTAAGTGTGGGGCTTCCAAAAATTTCACACATAATCACGTGAAACATTTCACAGTTCTATATAACGTAACAGTGCAAGAGGCTTTACTTTCCTAAGGAAAGATAAATAACATGAACACCTGCAACATTATTAATCTCTGAACATTGGTGATATTATTTTCTCTAGCTTTACCTTTTGAATCTGTTCAGCATATCTTGATATTTTTTCTTTACATTCTCCTAAGCAAGTTGCATCTTGAATGAACAGCCAGTATTTATTCAATCAGCAGCATAAAATACTTCTTAGGCAAGGTAAATATTGTGATAGAGCAATAATTGTGTCAGTCTGGTCATTTGTACCAGCTCCTGCTGTAATAAACAGATATTAACAGTATAATACAAATAGAAGGTGCTATGTGTTCATGACTAAAGGTGAGGCAAAAAAAGTAGGAAATCAAATCTGAATTTGGAATAATTTTATTAATTTCATCTCATGAGGCCACCAGGACTGTCTTTCTGTTGCTTGTCTACCAAGAGAAGTTTTAAACCATCAGTTAACAATAAGCACTCACAATATGGCTTATCTAAATAGTACTTTAATAAAACTGCAGCACAGCCTCATGTTTTGCAGGATTTGGGGTCAATCTGTGCCTGATATTTCTTTTTTAAATATTGCTGAGATGTTTCTTAGCTAAATTTTCTTCCTAAGAATTTTTTTTTTATTTTTTTAGGAAAAAAAAAAAGCACCACCTGAGCTTAGACCTGGACCAAATTGATTTTTCTTGCTAAAATATGGCAATGTAACTGATGTTTTATTTCCTCTTTACCATATAAAATTTTACAATAAATGTATTGTAAATAAATGTATAAAAATATTTATATAACTATTTCACAATATAAAATATTTATTTCACTTTTAACAGGAAGGGAAAAAAAAAAAAACAAAACCAAGGAAAATCCCTAAAAAGAAACCTGAAAGCCTGAAAAGGCATCGATCAGCTCCTTCTCCCCCATGAACACATACACAATAGAAAGATTTTAAACTGTCCTGATTGTCAAAATAGTGACCTTCTTTAAGAAAGAAGAGGACATCTTTTTGTTCTGCATTTATTTTCTAACTTGCAAATTCCATCCAAAAATGAGGGAAAAAAAAGAAAAAAATATTCAAAAAACCCACTTTTTTTTAAGATTTATACATCTTAGACCATATTGCTTATAAAGATATAGGAAAGCCCACAATTACATGCATTACTTTTACAGAGAAAAGTGTTTACAAAGTGTAGGGAAAAGAAAGAAACAAAAAAAACACAGCCAACCTCAGGGTTTAAAAGCCTTTTTCAAGACCATTTTTCTCTCCAAGGTGCTGAGCTGGCATCAATAAAAGACCTCTCTTTGGGAATAAAATGCAGAATGTCAAAACAGTTTTCCATTTTAGAGGAAGATTCTCAGTGTGTTTGCCACTATTTCAATGAGTTCTTCCCCTCTCTAGATAGTCAATGTAAGAATGCTAATCATATTTTTTAAAAGATAGAAAACAAAGAATTGTGTTATTTAAACTAGTGTATAGACTGCAAAATTCTTGATTAAGTTATGCTAAAGGCACTAAGATGAAGTCTGTGTAGCAATGATGTGGAGGTAGTTGGAGAAGGAGAAACCAAAGGCAAGAGATGGAGAGGTCCTGTAGACAGCAATGCCAGCTGAACATGGTGAATGTGGAAAGATGTGAACCTGGTTCCTAATTTTTCTTCCAAGTTCATAGATCATTGAGGCTGATCTGGTGCAGAGTGTAACACAGCCTGCAGGGGTCCTGTTCTGATCTGTTATGTTCTATTTAATTCTGTTCTGTTGTGTTCTATTCTGTTCTGATCTACTCTAGTCCATTCAATTCTGTTCTATCATAGACTATTATATCCCATTCTATCCTATTCTATGCTAGTCCAATAAAATCGAGGAGGAGAAAATACTCCAACACCTATATTGAGAGCTTTGCAAGCCAGCACAGAGGCTTTGGCTACCTCTATATTAATAACATAAAAAAGTTTAAGGCACAGAGTCAAGTACTGGTGTGTATTTTGTGAAAACTGTAATATGGGCCGTGTCACAGTTAATAGCACAGGCCAGTAAGCACTGACCCAACATCTAATAATGGGCTGAGGGTCTACACTGACCACCCTACCTAACAGCCAGTTTGGGTGCTAATGTCTGTTTGAGGCAGAGAATTACCAGAGTTTCATGAGAAGTAGCTGGTACATACAGATGTGGATCTGTATGTATGTATGTGCAGCAGCACATACAGATGTGGATCACAGTGCCAATACCTGCTCTTGAGCAGAGTTTAGAGATGTAGTTCTTGTAGTCACAGCACTTGTTTCGGCTTTTATCAGGACCCTACAATTGCACGTTGTCCCATTGTCCAGGCAAGGATAAAGAAGCAATTTTGAGGCTGAATTCAGAAAAGTAGTTCAGACTACAAAGGATTCTTTCATCTTTTATCTTTTAATATTTCCTTTTCTTGCTTCTTTTTATTATAGGACTTTTTTTGGATGGGATTGCTGAAAGAAGCCCTAATTTATTCATTTTCCTCTAATTTTCTAGTTTCACCACCTAGAAGTGTTTTCCTTTCTCTCTTGCTTTTTTCCCTTAGGAAGGCATCTTCTAAAACCCAGGATGGGAATAGTCAAGTTCCTAGGGAATTTGAGGTTTGCTTTTAGTGGTTTACCAAGTTGTCCATAGCATTTCTTTAATAAACAGCTTTGGAATGTGTGAGGCAAAGGACTGTGTTCACATTGCTCATGTTACCTGATGGTGCTTCCCCATAGAAAAAAAAAAAAAACAACAACCAACTAAAACCAAGAACAATCCACAATACATTAATAAATAAATAAATAAATATCAGCCAAATAAATGCAACTTATCTCCAAACCAGCAGTTATTGGAACAGGTGTGTTCTAAGCATTGTTCTGATTGCTAAAACATTAATTTAGAGGTTTGGCTACAAAACATATGGCAAACATGACATGGTATAAAAAATGCAACAGAAAAATAAAAAGATCAGGCACTGAGATAATTTCATGTTCTCAGATAATTTAATTTAATAAAGGTATACAAATACATATCAATCCCCAATGGCCCTTTCCTAGACACTAGCAAGCAGATTCTTTCTAAGCATCTTGTAGTTTTTAGGAAATGTCTGCAAGGGATGCATCTGTTTCTAATTCACTACCAGATTTCTATAAAAATGACTAAGATTAAAATAGAGTGCACCTCATGAAAACTCAAGGATAAATCAAAAGAGCCTGAATAAAAACCTCCCTTATAACAAAATGCAAAGAGCTAGGGAGCACAGTGTTTCTTTGAAGTATGTGTGTTGGTGAAAAGACCAGTTTGCATAGGGCAATTAATTTTCAAGTCCTGAATCTGCAGTTACTCCTTACCAAGAGGCATATGAACTGGAATAACAACTGTTGGCGATGGTCGCATGAAGAATGTACAGCTAGCAAATGTCATCTATCATCCTGCTGCCAACGAATGCTGAATTCACCATCTCTCTTTGTGATACATGATATAGGAGACCAAAGCAAATACCTGTTGTCAACACCTGGAACTAAAAAGACCACCTGCCAGGATTGATTGGCAAGACTTGCCTTTAATAAAAGCTGCCTCAAAATGACTACAGGACAGAGACAGGCAGGCAGAGTTCAGAAGAAACTTAAATAGCACCACATGATCCTCACAACAGCTTTATCTGACTCCTGCTCAAAGCCACCTCCCCTTGCTTTTTAATTCACAGGTTACTGATGTTTTCAGAAGTGAAGAAAAGAGAGGAAGAGAAGAAAGGAAATAGTTTTCCCTCTGCTTTCTGCAAGAATAACACAGTGTTTATTTGGCTTTGGTTATGGGCAATCATAATTTCAGAATCATGATTTAGTTGTAGTGTCTGGCCAAATAGTGCTAGATATCTCATACAAGATATCCCACACAAATATGGGCTTGGGGTGAAGAGTACAATATCTAGAAATAATATGCAGTATTTGGTGGTCTGACAGTCTTGCAGAGGTCATGTTCTTGACTAGATTTTTTCCCCAAACAGGAAGAAGTTTCTGCCAATAGAAACATACTAGGATGTTCTGGCTTTCATCAGGAGAGTGGCTACCCGTTCCCCTGTCCTGTATTTTGTTGTCTGCAAGAGAGCAAGGTAATAAGGTAACTTGCTCTCTGGTATTGCCTGCTTCCCACTGAGACATTTCTCAGAGTACCATGACTCTCAGCTCCTGACCCTGCTGCATGCCATTTGAAATCTGCTCCCAATATGTCTCTAAGACTCATGCCACAGCTTGCTGAACCCTGAAATATCATTAAATCCATGTAAGGCAGTAAGTGCATCAAATACATCATATTCAATTTCCTACTGGCTGCAACCTGGCATTATCTGTATTGCTGAAAACTGCTGACATGTAATAAGAGTAGTTATTTTTACATTCTTAACCCTGATGCAAATGAAGTAAAGGGATGGTGTGTCTATATTGACACTGCTGAAACTGAAAAGAACAGGAGCTACTGATGAAGTAAAGAGGGTTTGATAAACATTTTCCCAAGGTCAAGTTGTTGGATAACTAATGTGGAAAGATGCATCTACTGACTGCCAAAAAACGTAGTGACAAGATACTTGAGTTTTATCCAACTGTGACAAAATAAACTTAAGGCTCTCAGAAAACAAGTCCAAGAAGTAACAAATAAACATTGGAGCTCTAGAACTTCCTCATGATGGAGTCACAAGAGCGTCCAAACACCAGCTACCCTAAAGTGTCCATTGCATTTAGTCTCTTGAGCACTTACATCACTGACCTTGTTCAGAACCAAGCCTTTTACTGAGATTGCAATTAATTCAATTTAAAAAAAAAAAAATACAAGGTAAAAATATTTGGCATAACAGTCCAGTGGTTAGATTAGTGATGAGGAAGGCAAACGACCTTGTTTGTAGGTTTTCCTTGAGTTGTGGGCTGGTTACGACAACAGTTCCTACATACAACCAGAATTTTCTTGTTATTGTATAGATAGATCTCTACATGTTTTCTACAGCACCACTGCTCCAGACTGTCAAGATTCATGAAGCTATACGGAGAAAAAAGAGAGATGTGTAGTTAAGGCATTTGGCTGGAAGAAGGAAGCTTTGGTTTCTTCCTTTTGCAATGTTTATGGTTTGTAGAAAATAACTATCTAATGCTAAAGGAACATCATTTTTTTTAACACTTTCAATCTGGTTTAGAAATCTCATATTAAAAGCATGGACACCTAATTCTGCCTCCTCCTACCTAATTAAAATAAAAAATTCACAATATAACACTCAAATCCTAGTGTCAAACACCTTAGTTCACAGGTGAAAAACTACGAGTCAATTTCCTTCCTTGCAGCCTTTGCATCCCAAAGCTTTGTCTTGGAAAGTTTTTGAGAATTGATATTCTCATTTGGTGCTTTTAGAGCCAAATGCATGCAAAAAGTAAGTGGACTGTGATACTCTTGAGGGAAACCTTATCAATATAACCAGGACAGGTTATTGACTTTGTTATCAATATAACCAAGACAGGTTATATGCTTTGACTTATTTTTAAGGGTAATTTTAGCTTTTTTCTCCAATCTATATGTTTGGGGTTTATTTTTCCTTTTTAAAACAATTTTAATATCCAAGCAAATACTTTCAGTATTTTTGAACACGGGATTTTCTTTTTCATACTAATACTGAGGTTATATTGGTAAGTTTACAGTATGTAGCAACTATTTTTATTACTTTTTTTTTTTTTTTACTTACATCCAGAACTAAAAAATGCACCAAACACCAGTGGGTATGTTTTATGAATCTCCACCAAAAAAAAAAAAAAAAAAAGGAAAGAAAAAGGATAAGATAGAGCCCCAGTGAAAGCAATGAAAACCTTTCCCTTTCAAAGCTTTTATTTGGTTGCTAGGAAAATATTTATGAAATGCAGTTTAATGCATTTGCTGAAAATTAACACAGAGATGCATTTGCAGCTAATTAACCTATTCTCAAAGAAAGCAAGTGGGAAATGCTTGATTAATGTTTAAGGCATAAGATATACAGAAAAAATGTAGGCAAAACTTCATCATGGCACCCAGGAGACCACTGTGTGACACAATCTAGAGTCTGTATGTAGCTCACTCTCCACAGGAACTAATTTTGAAGCAGCAGAATGCTGTGAATTGTCTGTAAAACACTGTAGAAGAAACTCAGCGTAGAACAGAAGGCATGCTCTCCCTAGGAAGAATGCTGATAAAATTTTAATGAAGTAACATGTTGTCATGGGGATTTGTTGCTATTCATTAATTCATTGTGCTTTTCCCCTATAGTTTTGCTGAAGTTGAGTGACAAATTGTCAAGTAGCAATCTAGAGGTTTAAAGTTTCTCATTGATAATCTAACTTTCCTGCAAATTGTTTTAAAGGATCTAGTGTTTATGGAATAAACCCTCTGAGGTATTACAGAGTTAGACTAATCGGTGAGAGGAGAGTCAGGGGGTGGACTATATTTACCATCTTCTCTCAACCACCTCTCTATAAATCTGACTGTAATATTCACCTCCCAGACACGTCCTCACATATCTGAATATTTTCAGATATGCTCGTATCATTATCATCCTATTTTTTAAAAACCATAACAACTGAACTGAAAAATGTATGTATTTTCCCACTGAGGGTGGGATAGAGACCAGCCTGAAGACTGGGACGGGTATTGCTTCTCCGCAAGTCACTGTTGTAAGTTTATCCTGTTGTCTGGGCACTTGAGTGTGAGATCTATGGTGATTCTTCTGCTATTTGTTATCAAAACAACTCCCAGGTTCGTGAGTAGCTATGGGAATCTGCATATACAAGAAGGCAAGTATATGAACAAGCAAAAACTTGTTTTCTTGACCAACATTTCAAAAACAGTAGGGCTCATCATGTGCCTTAGAATGCCTTCCAGGAGAATCTGCTCCAAGATTTTGACAGGCATAGAGGTGAAACTGACTCATCTGTAATTCCCTGGGTCATCCATTTTCCCCTTCTTGAAAATGGGGGTTATATTTCCCTTTTTCCAGTTGTTGGGAACTTCACCTGACTGCCATGATTTTTCAAATATGATGGCCAGTGGCTTAGCAACTTCATTTGCCAGCTCCTTCAGGGCCCCTGGGTGGATTTCATCAGGTCCCATGGACTTGTGTACGTTCAGGTTCTCAAGACGATCTCGAACCAGATCCTCTCCTACAGTGGGCCTAGGGTCTTCATTCTCACAGTCCCTGCGTCTGCCAATGAAGACTTGGATGGTATGGTCAGAGCCTTTGCCAGTGAAGACAGAGGCAAAGAAGTCATTAAGAACCTCAGCCTTCTCCAAATCCAGTGTAGCCAGTTCTCCTGATAGCTTCCGGAGGGGACCTATGTTGTGTCTAGGGCTATATCCCATGGAACTTTACTAAGCAGGTTCCTGAAGAGGACAAAGCCTGCTCTCTTGAATTCCAGGGCAGTGAGCTTACTGCACACTCTTCTCACTGTCCTGAGGATCTTGAATTTGACCATCTCATGATCGCTTCCCCATCAGAGTACGTCTTGTCTTAAGCTTTGCAAATATTCATCCCCAGCACAGACCTTTTTAGGGTTCGATGGCAAGAAAATGTTTTTGTAGATAAGAAGTTACCTTCAACTACATGAATGCTATGGAGAATGACAAGAACCAGATGCTTCAGTTGGTTTCAGTTGGGTCAGTTTTTTCTCATTTGGGCTATTGCAAGATTTGTGTGTTTTTCTGTGTAGAGCAAATACTTTCAAGGGTTTCAGGCATAAGGTGACTTAAATTTTACATGATGAAGATATACAAATACCAGCACATTGCTAAAGGATAGTGTTTTCCTGGGCTGACTTTCATCTGTTTTCCAGATTTTATAACACTGCAATTGAAATAGGGTATAATATCAGACATGATCATGAAAAGTGCTGGATTGCAGATTTTAATTCCCCCTAGTATAGCTAAGAATGGATGTGGTGGTTTTAAACAGACACTTGGAGGAATCTCTACTTTCCCAGACTTGCCTAAATGTCAGCAGTGGATGTGCTTATGCAGTCAAGTAGGGGATATGTAGGAGAAAAATTTATCTGATGCATATTACGATCTACATTTAGTTGTTTTAATGATAGCACCCATGGTTTTGAAACAAAACCTCCAACTGGAGGAATTTCTTCTCCAAGAATCACCATAAATTTCTCCCTTCTATTCCTGTGTTAGTGTCCAGAATAAACATTCCCAGCCACCACAAACTGGAGCTCTAATTTGTTCAGTCTACTAGGAGCAGCTTTAAAAACAAACCCTTAAAATTTTGAATTTCATATCAGCTGTGTTTTATCAGAGCTCATATGAATACTGTGTTGGTTGGCCTATTCCCACACTATGTGGCTGGAAATGAGAAAACTAAGTATATCAGTTTTAAAGAAGCTACCTCAATGGTAACAAATCCCTGCAGGCTGAATTCACTCATCTCACACCTCATGCTTTTCTACAGAGCTGTCAGGTGGTAGAAAATTTGAACCAGCTACTGCTGGGGCTATGCCACATCTAAACTAGGAATCTAAAGTTCTAAGAGACTCTCACTGGTACCCCTGGCATCATCCAATCTTGCTGGTCATGCTCTGGCTTACCTGGAAACAGGTTGATTCCAGAGATTAAGTTTGTCTCCATTAGCGCATTTCTTCTGACGTTTTCTCACTTCAATATGGTTAGAGTAAACCTGAGAAACTGAGAAACAGTAAGAAAAAACATTCAGGAAAAAAAACAAAATAAAACAAAACAAAACAAAACAAACAAACAAACAAAACCCACAAAAACTATAGCTCTAATTATGAGGAATTCAAAAGCCAAAAATTTGGACTCTCAGTTTAATTGGTGCAATCACAAATCAGTGTAACTTCACACCAGGTGAGTATCCAGGGCAGAGTATGCCTTGATAGTACTAAGTGGGGAGTTAAGACAAATTATCCTAATACACGCTGGATCAGAATCAAGAAGCCTCCTGTGATCCTCCTCCTAGATTTTCTTTGCTGTCTAGCCTTCTGCATCTAAATCCCTTTTTAAACACTTTTAGCCTTTCATTTCAGTAGGACCTTAGCATAATTTGCACTTTAATTCTACCTTTTGCTAAATGATCTTAATGTCCTTTACAGGCATTAATTGATTAAGGCTCTGTCTGCTCTTAAGACTGGATGCTTTTATCCTCAGTTTATCCAGGGGGATATTGAAACATATCCAAGTCAAGTAACAAGCTCAAGGTCACAGGAGGGGCGTAAAAGAAACCTCCATGCCTGGATCTGCCCTGCTGCAATCTCTGCACTTCAGTTGAGCTCATCATCCTGTGTATGCATGTAGGTCTGGATCTGGCAAGTTTTAGTGAAACCTTGCAGTGAGATATAATTAATTTGTTACGAATGCCTATAAATAAAATAAATGCTGAAATGATCCACACTTCTCTGTTGTCAAAAGCATCCCCATCTCTCACAATCCCTACTCACTGGCTGCTGACATTATTTCTTGGTTATTGGATGACAGTTCAGTGCCTTGAGTGTGCCTCTCGCTGTAGGGTTAGTAGGATAATTGACAAACCACAGGGACCAGATCCCTGGATTAGGATGACCGCACTGTCAAAACAGCCATGACAAACTCTCACATCAACTTCTACTGCAAGTCAAGTCTATGAGGTAAAAATGCATCTTGGCAGGGCCAGAAGGGAAGTCTTTAGTTTAAATCTTTTCCCACTGCACAAAAAGCTACAGCAGGGGGAGGAGAGAGCATGGATCTTTCTGTTTAATTCATAGAAAACTCTGTTACAGCAAGTCACAATTAATTAGAGTACTTGAGTAAACATTTTGGGGTTCTATTGTGTTTGCTTAATGTGTTTACTGGAATACATGACAGATGTCACTTCTGTTTCTTATTAGAGACTGACAAATGACTGTATAGTCTGCGCATGTGAATGCATGGAGGGAATGTACCCCTTGTGAACACACACACAGATTGACTCACTTTTGCAAGGTTTATATTAGCATCTAAAAGTTGTGAGTCTTACTTGAATTAATTACTGTTTACACATGAACTTTAGCAATTATAAAGCCTTATAGAAAGATCACTATTAGATTTATCGAATAATATCTACAGGAGATTTTGCATTTATTTTTTTATACAGAACACTTTAAACAATAGTCAACTCATTTGCTTTACTTCATGTCACTTTTAACATTTCTCTTAGAATTTCAGGAATTCAGTCACACATCTTTGAAATGACAGCTAGAGTGGCATCTGTTTTTATAATAAAAAAAAAAGAAGTGTTCTCTGTATGAAAATCTATATTTCAAAATGTTACAAGAAAATTAAAATGCAAACACAGAAGGTTATTTACTTAGTTCTGCCACTAACACATGGGATTGGGACACCTAGGATTCAAAATATTCAATTATTTTTTATAAATAACACTTTAAAATTGTTCTTCATGCACCACTTGGGCTTTGGAGCATGATTAAATGGTTTCAGAATACTTTATTGGGGTTTTGGAGGCTTTTTGTTAGTTTTTCATTGAGAGTCACATTTAAGAAAGAAAAGAAATTTGAAAAGATTCCACAGCATTTCTTTACTTAATGTTATAGAATGCAAAACAACAACTATAGTGCTGAGCATGAGAAACCAAAGTTAAATGTAGGAGGAAATGGCATTTTCTGCATGAAAAATAAAATTACAATTTTGGTTTGCATTTCCCAGAATTTTGAGGTTGTTTTGTTAGCATTATTTTTCCTCTGTGAGGAAACCAAGTTTCTGCTAGGAGAAAAGAATTACCTCCTGAAGATGACTGGTTTTCATTCAGATGCAAAGTACCCTCAGATTTCTGGAGGCAGATATTTTTAATTTAAGAGTTCTCTAAATTTTTATGGTTTTTTTTAGCTCCACAGTACAGTCCAGTTACGAACTCTTTAAAGATGGTTCCTGTTCTATCCTTTGATTAAGGTACATCGGCATGTGCAAAATCAAGTTTATTTGTGGTTACAGAAGAATCTGTAAAGAAAAAATAGAACTGAATTTTTAGGGGTTTTTTTTTTCCTCATGGTGCATAAAGCAAACATCAAATACATCTTGACCTTTTTTAAATGTGCTGGTGTATGGCCAAATGACACTTTAGCTGCTGATAGAACTTTGGAAAGAAAACCAATACAAGGGACCCAAGTTGTACCATCTTCTAGAGTTGCCTGTAACAGTCCTGAGTTGAATGAAATTTCGTTAGCTTCAGGGAAATTCTGCTGAAGTCCTGTGTTGTAGGAGTAGAGTCTCCTTTGCTGAGAGCACCAAATAAAAAGTTTATTTCTGGCCTTAGGCCAGTCCTGCTTATTACCTGTGAAACTTGGTATCAGTGGGAGGCTTGAACAAAACCTCCTTTTATTTGTCCAGCCTGCTGCTTCCTTTACTGACATTGTTCTTCTCGGTGTGGTAAAGCAAATTTGGCAGTAGGGGAGAGGAGTCAGCGACCTGTATTCATTAGTTTTACATTATGCCAGGTGGATCCTTATTACAGAAGGCATTAAGAGATGTTTTCACAGTATGTCTCAGTCATTTTTAAGATCCAAACTTTCCAGAGTTAAGATGAAAAAGTTAAAGCAAGCTGGAAGTATTCAGTACTTGCAGATTTGCATGTGTCAGCTTTAAAGGGTTTGTAAAGGGAAGCGACATAAAAACAGGAAAGGGCAAGATAGAAGAGCAGATTATGGGAAGGCTAAAGCAAAAACGTTGTAACAATCTGAAGCAGAATGAAACACCAAGGTAAAGCAAAACCTGACCTCAGACTGTGACAGCCCAGATTTGGTTTTCATTTTTAGGAAAAAATATGTAATCACCTGGAAGCTTTTGTTGCTTATTTTTATGTGCCTTCACACTTTCTGATGTCAAGAACACGCCCAATAGGCACATCTCGAAGCTGCAAGTTTCTAGCCTGACTATATACCAGAAGGTCTTGAAATTTTGTAAGTCTATTCTTATTACATTTTTACATTTAATGGGAGGGAAGGAAAATTAGAGACATTCTCTTCCTCCAGCAAAATCATAGATATTTTGGTTACCTGATACCTTAAAAATGCACTGTATCAAAATTAAAATGATGAGCACCTTTTGTTTAAAACAAAGCCATTTTAAGTGAAAAATTTGGAAGTTTCTTTTTGGAAATGATGACTTCAAATGTGTCATTGTTTTTCTGTACACTTTTTTATCCCTCTGCACAAAGTAAATCTGTGAAACTGAATTACATTCATAAGACCTTTAGGCAATACTAACTGCAGTTCTCCACTATACGTATGAGATATGTATATCTATACACTGTACACAACTCCACTATAATATGAGATATTCAAAAGTATTTACAACAGAAAACTTTAAATATCAGAAAGCATATTGCAAAGGGATAATCTGAGCTTTGCACCTGACTTCTATACTCTGATTCAACATTTCTGATTTAAGTAAATGTATATCAGATTAGAAAAATGCTAGTGCTGCCAATTTTGTGTAGGATACCAGCAAATTTGTGACATAAAAGGATGGCATTATTCAACATGGCAGAAACTGCAGAGCTAGAGTTGAAAAATTTCTCTGTTAAATGCTACAAGCTTGTCTTGGTTAAAGTTTCCTCCAATACAGTAGAATTGAAAATATCATGCGAGAAGCAATTTTTTGCCTGTTTTATTTCTTGTCAAAATTTCTGCAGCAGTATTCTTCATGACTGGGTTCCTAATACAAGAGGAAGGGAGGGAGGCAGACAGGCAAGCAGGCAGGAAGGAAGGCAGGCAGGAAGGAACAAAAAAGGGAGGGAAGGAAGGAAAATGGGAAGAAATATTTTGTGCAAAAATTATTTTTCATTTATAAAAGTAGCCCTGGATTTTTAGGAAATTTCCCCTCAAATTAGGATCGCTTTTTCATGGCATGACTTGCATTTTTAATAAAGATCAGACATTGAAGGGAAGTTAGGCAAAAGCATGTGACCGAAATTCTATTTCCCTCTTTTTCCCATCTGAGCTGAAATATATATAGCTGAATGAAGCTGAAGGCATCTCAAGGTGCAATTTATAATCCACAAGTAAACTGTCCATACCCAGTGTCTGATTCAGAAGAGTGTACAAATTTGTAACCTACCTATAACTAAAGGATCTTTTACCTTGGACAATGAAGAATACAATTTTTACTGAGAAGTGGTTTGGGATAAATTGTGAGGTTAATAATGTTTCTGCATCTAGTCCTTATTTGGTGAGGCCAAATCCATAAGCTTGAACTGTTAAAATCAGAGATCACGTTTTTTCATTCTTCACCTCAGTGTCTTAGAAGCATGATCAGAATTATCAGAGAAAAAAAATAATAATTGCACACATAAATTATGCAAACTTATGAAGCAACAATATGTGTGTTTTTTAAAGGGATTTTTAAAAATAAACAACAAAAAATTCCAGCTAGACTCAAGCCTGAATATAGTGGTAGTGTAACCCTAGTTCCAGCAATAACATGCATCTGCTGAGACCTGTCAAGAAGCCAAAACGGGATGAATGAAGAGGTCCCCCATAAGGTTCCCACTGGTAGACCATAAGGTCTTGTCTTCAGCCCGGATACTGCAGGCAGCACTTTGACAGCATTGCACAGGATGTCAGGAACCTTGTCTAGCAGAAGTCAGTAAAAATTTTCCATTACAAATCAATTACTTCTAATAGAAGTAATTATGCTGGATATGTAAACTGTCAGCCCAACAGGGAGTCAGCGCAAATGCTTACCTTCCTGCAGAGTATGGGTCAGTTGAAGTAATTTGCTAGCAACCATAGACGCAAAACCATGGGACTTCAAGGTCAGATGAGGACATTTGTCTGAATCTGCTTCAGCTACTGGATTGCATTCATTAGGTATATCAGTCATGCTTTTTCTGGATCACTTGATTCTTCTACTTAGTACATAGCTGATACAAATCATATGTTGCATGATACAGGAGGGAAGGTTGTAAATGTGCATGTGTTTTTTCATGCTCGTATTGTTGAGGTCTCTGCCATACCCATTCTGGTGTTTTCCACTCTTTAATGAGACTGGTGAGAAGTCAGTCTAAGAAATTGGTTAACTTTTTGAGTATGTTCATAGGAATTTCTCCTCTCTCAAAAGACCTCAACTTGGCCCAAAACATGAGGACCCACTGGAGTAACTGGGAAGAAAACTCCTTAGCTGGAAGGGATCACCCTTAGTACTACCTTTGCTGTACTGGATTTTTATCATTCTCCACACCTGCAAATTGTGTACACTCAACAAAATATGGAGTCTGGGACAGCCCCGGAGGAAACACATTCCCACCTAGCCCAAAGAGAGATCCTGTTACTCAAAGACATTACTGCACCATGCTATTTGGAAATAAGACGCCCCAGGGCAGCCTTGGTTGCAGCCATCATGAGATGGTTGAATTCGAGATCCTCAGGACAGTGAGAAGAGCATGTAGCAAGCTCCCTGGCCTGGACTTCAAGAGAGCAGACTTTGGCCTCCTCAGGAAACTGCTTAGTAAGTTTCCATGAGATATAGCCCTAAAGGGCAGGGGGACCAAAGACTGTTGGTTGATATTCAAGGATCACCTACTACAAGTTCAGGAGTGCTGCATCCCAACTAGAAGGAAGTGCAGCAGGAGGGCCAGGAGACCTCCTTGGATGGATAAGGAGCTGCTGAGGAAAATTCAAAGGAAAAAAGAGGCTTATAAAAAGTGGAAGCAAGGACAGGCAGCCTGGAAAGAATACAGGGATGTTGTCTGGGAATCTAGGGACCAGGTTAGGAAAGCTAAGGCCCAGTTAGAATTAAACTTGGCTGGGGATGTTAAAGATAACAGGAATAAAAGACAGACTAGGGGCAACGTAGGCCCTCTCCAGAAGCTATCTGGAGAACTGGATACCCTGGATTTGGAGAAGGCTGAGGTTCTTAATGACTTCTTTGCCTTGGTCTTCACTGGCAAATGCTCTGACCACACCACCCAAGTCTTCATTGGCAGATGCAGGGACTGTGAGAATGAAGACCCTAGGCCCACTGTAGGAGAGGATCTGGTTCGAGATCCTCTTGAGAACCTGAACGTACACAAGTCCATGGGACCTGATGAAATCCACCCAGGGGTCCTGAAGGAGCTGGTGAATGAAGTTGCTAAGCCACTGGCCATCGTATTTGAAAAATCATGGCAGTCAGGTGAAGTTCCCAACAACTGGAAAAAGGGAAATATAACCCCCATTTTCAAGAAGGGGAAAATGGATGACCCGGGGAATTACAGACCAGTCAGTCTCACCTCTGTGCCTGTCAAAATCTTGGAGCAGATTCTCCTGGAAGGCATGCTAAGGCACATGAGAAACAACAAGGTGCTTGGTAACAGCCACCATGGCTTCACTAAGGGGGAATCCTGCCTGACCAATTTGGTCACCTTCTACGATGGGGCTACAGAACTGATGGATGGGGTAGAGCAGTTGATGTCATCTACCTGGACTTGTGCAAAGCGTTCAAAACCGTCCCACATGACATCCTTGTCTCTAAATTGGAGTGACATCAATTTGATAGGTGGACCACTCGGTGGATAAAGAACTGGCTGGATGGCCTCACACAAATAGTTGTAGTCAGTGGCTCAGCGTCTGGCTGGAGACCAGTAACGAGTGATGTCCCTCAGAGATTGGTGTTGGGGCAATGGAATGGGCTGCCCAGGGAGGTTGTGAATGCTCCATCCCTGGTGGTGTTCAAGGCCAGGTTGGACAGAGCGTTAGGTAACATGGTTTAGTGTGAGGTGCCCCTGCCCACGGCAGGGGGGGTTGGAACTAGATGATCTTAAGATCCTTTCCAACCCTAACTGTTCTATGATTCTATGTGGCACAGTTAATCTGAGGAAATCACTACCATAGGCTATTGTGAACATGTTCAAAGAGGAATGAGGCAAATTAATGATACTTCAGTTGAAAACCCGAGTTAAAAGTTCTTCTACGCCAATAACAGCTTGAGGCTGCAACTGTGTATCATGGGAAGGATCACTTTTATACTTTCTTTTTTATATTTTGTTGGTAAACCTTCCAGTTGGACACTGTTGAAGACTGGCAGATGTATATTTTCTGTGATCTGAAACATTCAGCTTACTTTCTTAAGTAATCAGTGACAAATTGGAGTGTATTGATCATATTCATTTTGACAGAATAACTAGATACACTACATGTTTAATTAGCTAAATCCTGAGTACAAATCAAAGCAAATGACCAAAAAAAAAAAAAAAGGACCACCCCCCAAAGTATGCAGATATTGGAGAGCAAAGATTAATGAACACCAACATCTCACAAAGTAAAAACTCCACCCCTCATCACACACTTCTTGTTGAAGGCAATGAGAACTTCATTACAGACTTTACTGGAAGAAGACGAAGGTCTTTAATGAAGTTTTGTTTAATATGTCTCTAGTTCCATTAAAATTACTGTCTATGTTTCCCATCTACATTCATATCAGACCATAAGAAGGCTGGTTGTGACAATTAAAGGTAATTAACTCAGCAGGAAGCCTGTTCTCAGGTACCTACTGACATGGTGATTTGACGACATAAAGAACAGGAAGGGATGGGTTTTATTTATTCCATCAGAGCTTTCAAACAAGTGCAACAAGGGCATAACTCTGCTTCTTGAAAGTGAAAAACCAGGCAGTGTGTTCACTCATGATGAGAACGGCGAAGACATGGTGGACAGCATGTTAGTGCATCTCAGTGTAATATTGTAAATTATAGGGTCATAGGGCTGAGCTGAACAAGAACTATGTCTGATGAAGTACATGCTGCTGCTGAAGTGTATGTCTGTCAACTTAGCTTTGAGTCTGGCAGGTCTTATTTTTAACATCTTTGTGTTCAGTGTCACTATGGCTGTACAGTGAAATACCTGTGCCAGATCAGTAAGACATTCTAGCTGATAAGGAAAACAGCATAAGAATATATTTAAACATATAGCAAAGGCTTATTAATATTTAGCAAAACTAATCTGTTTTTCACTAGCCAAAACATGCATATCCAGCCCTTTTGGGAAGACAGCTTTGAAGATTCACTAAGTTTAAATGAGGTTTTCTGCACTGTATGTAACCATTCATATTCTCTGTGGGCTAAATCCTATTCCATAATTTTGAAGTAAACCTTTGCGATTTGGGAGATCATTAGAGCATTTGTGTATGTTTTCTTCACTCTGTTTTTCCAGAAAGACCAAATGTAGTCACTTTATAGATGCAAATGTGATTTAAATAATATGACTTTGCTAACATTACATTTTGAATTTATCTTTATTAAGGCTGCATTTTAATTTCATTCCATGTATCCTCATTAAGCAACTGTTTGCTCCCTCAGGCATTTTTTCAAGCTAACTTTTAATCTACCTATTGATACTCAAAGCTATAAAAGTTAAAGCCTATTTGAATTTTTATTTGGAAATCTGCAGGATTTTCCCCTTTATAGAACTGCAGGTATTCTGCTTTTGTTGGAGATGGTCTATTTCCCCTATATAATATGATAAATATTAAATTAAATAACACATATTCATATCAGAGTTTTGTATTTAAAGCCCTAATCTCAAAAAAATGATATTATTAACTACAGTAGCATTTTATTTCACATAAGTATTGCAAAAGCTCTGTCTAATCACCTGTGTGAAATCCTGTCAGTGTGGCATTCAGATGTTGGATAGCCACTGAAATTAGCAGTGAGTGGGCCTATAGGATATATATTTTCCTTGTTTCTGTTGATTCCAACTTCTAAATATTACATACATTTCTTTAACATGACAGGTGTTGGAAGAAAGTTCAGTGAATAAGAAAGTAATTGATGGCAACATGCACATGTATGGCACAATGTCATATAATGTGATTGGACATACAGCGGTAGCAGCATCTGCAACACATACAAAATTTTTTTTATATTACTCTTAAAGAATAAGTTTCTCTTGTACTATGTATAAAACTTACAAACCTTAGACATAATTTTTTGACTGAAAGAACAGGAAAGACAGACACACCTTGGGGAGGTAATAAAAGCACCCAGCTTTGGTTAAGATTGCAAAGTAAGTTAATGGCATCTTGTGATATGGATTTGGATGTTGTGTTTTCTCTTCTAATGCCCTTATCATTCACCCTTTGTCTTTGGTTAAATGCAGTGGCTGCTATGGAAACTGAGTTCTATGGCTGTGTTGGTGTGTCGTGGTTTAAACCCAGTCAGGTAACTTGTTCACTCACTCCCAGTGAGTGGTGCCGAGCTGACAACAATCGAGGTCCGTGTCCCCCCCCCCGCACCGGGGTTCTCCCCCACTCCCGGAGGAACGGGGAGGAGGATCGAAAAAAAAGTGTAACTCCCACGGGTTGAGACAAGAACAGTCCAGCAACCAATGTACAACACAAATCACCACCGCTACTATCAACTACAACAATGATAAGGGAAAATAACAAGGAAAGAGAATACGATACCACCGGCCAAGAAAACGAGTTCCACCCAGAAGCCCGTGTCCTTCCCGGTAACTCCCAGTCACCCCCCACCCCGGCCATGACGTGCTGTGGTATGGAATACCTCCCTGGCTAGCCCGGGTCAGGCGCCCCGTCTCTGCTTCCTCCTGGCTTCCCCTCCTCCCTGGCAGAGCATGAGCCTCACAAAGTCCTTGGTCAGGGTAAACATCACTTAACAACAACTGAAAACATCGACTTCACCAACACTGTTCTCAGGCTGGAAGTCAAAACACAGCACTGCACCAGCTAGCACAAAGGAAAAAAAAAAAAAACATGACTGCTACTGCTGAACCCAGGACATGGTGTCATGTTTTAAGCCCAACAGGCAAAGTACCTCACAGCTGCCCACTCAGGCCCGCACTCCCCCTCTGGGTGGGATGGTGAAAAGAATCGAAAGAATGTAAAACACTTGGATTGAGAAAAGGAGACATATAAAACTAAAAGGGGAAAGGAAAGAAAAACAACCTCACCCCACAACAAAACAGTAAACAGCAGTGATGCACAATACAGCTGCTCACCACCCACTGACTGATACCTAGCCTGACTAGAGCAGAGATCGGTCCCTTCTGGGTAACATCCCCACATGCTGTGGTATGGAATATCCCTTTGGCTATCTCGCGCCCAGGCCCCCGGGGTCCGCGGCGATGTCGGCTACCCACGATTCTATGATCTCAGGTCAGCTGTCCTGGCTGTGCTCGCTCCCAGCTTCTTGTGCCCCTCATCACTGACAGAACATGAGGGACTGAAAAGTCCTTGACTAGGACTTACTGAGAAACAACTAAAATATTGGTGTGTTATCAGCATTGTTCTCAGACTAAAGCCAAAACACAGCCCTGTGTCAGCTACCAGGAAGAAAATTAACTCTATCACAGCTGAAACCAGGACAATTGGCATCACAGAAGTCAGGACATGCATATAGCAATGTGCAGTAGCAGTGAGTGAGCTACTTTCCTTTCTCCACAAATGCCTGCATTTCTTCCTGTACAATCCAGTTCAAGTCACTGTATATTTACCTAGAGAAATAAAATTGGCAGTTCTTGGTTAGATACAATCCTTCATTCCTAAAACTTGTATCATTTAAAGGAACTGACTGCTCTCAAACTAAGTTATTGTTTAGAAATATTTCTCTAGCTCAGCATTTCTTGTCTTGAAAGGCTGGGTGCTACCTTCAGCAAAAAAATAAATAAACCCTCCAAAGTAGGTCAGGAATCAGAACCAAAAAGGCTGCTCAAGGCACACTCAGATCTGTAGGTATTTGCAATTTTAGCTCACTGGTTGTTCAAAACAAACTTAAAGCTTATGAACATACAGCACAAACAACAGTAAGCAAAAATTATTTGTATTATAGTTGTCTGCATGTCTCTTAATTATTAACTGCTTTGTGACAGACAAAAAAAAGGGTAGAACTATACATAGATATAAATAAATACAAATTGCCAAAACACAGCTAGATTTTTTTTATTCATGGTACTTACTGATGTAAGTTTTAATTTCATATACTTTTTCAGTCATATCAAATTGATCATAATCAAATTTCCTTGTCAGTGACACTTACAGTTCACCTCCGCAAATGAGTCTTCTGAATAAAAATACTTCTGCTGAAAGCAATGAGCTAACCTGTGCATTACTGGACTCCTGCACTGAGACACTGCAGGCACTTAGCAGGAGGAACAATAGAGAAGAACTTTCAGAAAAGGAAAATACCTGTGTTGGTGCTGTTCCAAATGTTAGCTGCTTTTTTAATTTAATACACAACATTTAACAGTAAAATATTGCTTCTCCATTACAGAGTGTTTCCAAACTTGACTCCTCGGCTTCCTAATAAACAAACCAATCTCAACAGAAAAGGAAGATCATAGAATCATAGAACAGTTAGGGTTGTCCCCCTGCAGGACAGCAAAGCGGTTCTGGGTGGGGACAACAGATTGAGGAGGAAGCCCCTTGCTTTTGATTTGTCCTTTTCCTCCTTTTTTCGTTGGACTTTGTTTGTTCTGTAACTATTTCCCAGCTTCCCGAGTTAATGGCCTCCTTCTTTCTTCCATGAAATACAGGGAAGCTTGAGGCCCCAGCACAGTTTGGGCCAGGAGCAAGCATTCCTGCTTCCTCTCAGCTTCCCTGACATCTCGCAGCCTATTAACAGCATCCCGCAGCTCAGCCCCTGCTGCAGCAGGACCTCCACCACGGAGCACCGAGTGCAGCCCTGCCCATTGTGCACCATTCCCTCACCAGACCAGTGCAGGCACTCTCCTCTCTGCACCCCGAGCTCTGCACTGCAGCCTCCCCTCTCATCGGCTCTGTCTGGGTGCCTACGCTGGCCACCGCCGGGGCAACCAGAGCAGAGCTCCCAGACCGGGCCCTGCTCATAGAACGACTGCCCACCATCCCGCTCACCTGCCCGCGCAAACTCCCTCAACCTTCCCTGGTCGCTTGCCGCTCCCTGGGGCAGGCTTTTACCCAGTCATGGCTGGTGCCGCTGCTCCTGGCTCCGCCCCCTGTGAGTCAGCTGCTCGCTCTCGTCAGCTGAGCTGCCGGCTCCTGGGCAGGTCCTGTCGAGGACTTGAGGCTCCCTCAGTGGCTTCTTGTAGCTCTGAGTTGAGGCTCCTGGACGCTGATCTCCCCCCCCTTCCGGTGTTGAAGGTGTGCTCTCTCGAGCTACTCACCTCAGCAATTCAGTGAAAAAGAGATAATTTATTTGTTTCAAATATGCTGCTTGATAATCTCCTTGTGTGTCCATTTATTATAGCAATGAATAATTTTCTTTGTTCACCTTTTTCACACTATCAGTCTATTTATCACATCCCCTCTCAGTTAGGTTCTCCACCTTGAGGAGTTGTAATCAATGAAAACCCTCTACCTCTGATCACCTTTGAGTACCTTTGTGCCATTTTTGTGGGTGACAGATTTTAATTGAGAGAAAATTACTTGCACCTTTTATACAAAGTAGGGGTTTATACAATCATGTACTGTCTTTAATTTTGATTTTCTAAATAATTCCTACATTTTTGAAAGAACTAACCATGAGCATGCAGAGAGTAAAGTAGGAAAAAGGGCACCTAATTCATAGCTGTTTGGCAAGTGCTCTTATTTGTCAATTGCTTGGCCTCCTCTGATGATAGAACCTCAACATGACCTGGTAATGTGAGCTCTCAGCCCAGAAAGCTGACCATTTCTTGAGCTGCATCAAAAGGAGTGTGTTCAGCAGGTCGAAGGAGGGGATTTTCCCCCTCTGCTCTCATCCATCTGCATCCAGGTCTGGCAACAAGAGGGACATGGGCCTGCTTGAGTGAATCCAGAGAAGAGCCATGAAGATGACTGGGAAGCTAGAGCATCTCTCCTGTGAAGACAGGCTGAGAGAGTTGTTCAGCCTGGAGAAGAGAAGGCTCAGGTGAGACCTTACAACATCGTTTCATTGCCTATAGGAAATCTGGAGAGCGCCTGTAGTGACAAAACAAGGGGGAATGGCTTTAAACTGACAGAGGGGAGACTTAGATTAGATATTAGGAAAAGATTCCTTACTATGAGGGTGGTGAGGCCCTGGCACAGGTTGCCCAGAGAAACTCTGGCTGCCCCATCACCGGCAGTGTTCAAAGCCAGGTTGGACGGGGCTTGGAGAAACATAGTCTACTGAAAGGTGTCCCTGCCCATGGCAGGGGAGTTGGAACTAGATAATGTTTAATGTCCCTTCCGATCCAAGCCATTCTATGATTCTATTATTCTATATAATTCCAGAAATAGTTTTGGAGCTGTGTAAGATGGAAGTTCAGTGGTGGGAATTGCACTTTGTCTTAATAAGAACACAGCTGGTATATACAAACCTGCCACACCCTGACAAATATCCCATTAAGTAATCAAGCAAAATGTGTTCAGTGTATATGGAAAGAGGCATGCTGAAGCAAGTCCTCATCCTACCTTTGAAGTGACATTTCTTATATAAGTAGCTGGTTGTAAGGTAGAGAAAAATTTCCGAGAACATTTTGCTGTATGATAAAACACTTCTCACATCACTGAGACAGCCTTTAGCACAGCAGCATGAAGCATGTACTGCTCCAAGTCTTATTAGAATTCCAGTGAACAAGCTTCCTCAATTATGATTTGATTTTAATTAGTTTAGATATTAACAGAATAGGCCCCAGCAGTCTTTAAATGTCACTGAGTTTCCCAGAAGGCCAAGGGTGTCTAAGCCATCTTTCTTGCTTTGTCCAAAGGGCCTCCGGGAAACCAAGAAAAAGCCAAGAAACATCAAAGACTCCAGTATACTGTGGTCACCCACACTAATCAGCATTGGGTCTGTTAAGCGTCTTTTTGACTTACACTACCAAACGTTTTAAAGGAAACACTTTTTAATAATTTCCTGAAATTATCCACTGAGGGCATATGTAACATTTAGCACGTTATTATATACACCACAGTGAGGTTCATCAATCAATCAAACAGAGTGCAATGTGCATGCTTTATGCTACTTCACAGAAAAGCCTGTTGTTGTTGAGAAGTTTTCAAAACACATTGGTACAAGTCTACTGGGGTGGTAATTAATTAGGAAGAAGGTGACCGGTGCCATTGTGCACTGGGAAAATATTACCAGGTTGACTCCAAGGGTGGAACAGCCTTTTTGTTAGCTGAAGCAGTTGGCAGTTGATTTGCTTTTATAAAGCTGAAAGATTGAAGGGTCCTTGAGGAATCTGAAGGCCTTGACTGTTGTTCAAGTCAGTCCTTTAAGAAGAAGAAAAAGAAAAAAATGTAGAGCAAAAAATTTAGAATATAAGTCTGTGAAGGGAATTTAGTAGACAAAACACTATGTCAACTATTATTTTTATCATTATACAATTAAAATTGTTTGCTAGACTTTAAAATGGCCCCAGTAGATTATGAATCTAAGGTTCAAGAAATAATAAGTGAGACTCAACTCCAAACTCAGCTCTCTGAAGCTACACTGAGGGTCAGAATTCTCATTACTGAAGTAGATTTTGACTCATATTGGTTGTATAAACAAAGGAAATTTTTTCCTTTGAGTTTTATTAAAATATTGAAGATTTCTCCTTAGAGCTGCCAGGTGCAACACAGGAGATGCCTAATCCTGCATGTTTCTGGAGGCGCATCTAAAACATCTAAGACACTGTACAGCATTGAAAATGACTGTACTAAAGGAATTGAATTGACATCATAATATCCAGCCTCTTCTCCACTACATAATTTTGGAGATACTGTCTATGGTGTCGAGGACTCAATTTCCCCAAGCACTTAATTTTTAGAATAGCCACTCACCCTACATATTGGTTAAGAGGTTGCAAGTCAGTGGACTAACAGCCTGTCAAATCAAGATTACTGAGACATACTAAATTCTGTGGACAATAGCATGCTAAGGAGTTAAGACATTAATATAATCTCTGGCCATCAAAATGATCAAATAGAAGTATGAACTCATTTGACATGAGTTAAAGAGAAAGCTCTAAGTGCCAGCTCCTTACTGGAATTGTTAGCAGGTGCAAAGGTATAAGATCCCATATATAGGTGCTTGTGAAGTATCTCCCATGTTGTGATGAGGGGAACTACATAACTACCATGAGGAAAAGGAAAAAAAATAGCAAATTCTCTGGGGGGCAAAGCTGTTCCCATCTAGATTCCCTCATTTCCTTGGCCCTGAAGGCAAGGTTGTCAATGTTCACAGTAACTTGCACTTGAATGTGGACCTCCGTGGGGCTCTGTATGGAGCACCTGATGGCTCCAAGACATAGTTATCTTTTGTGTGAATTTTTATTTTTTCAGTCAAAAGTACTGACTACCAGGATGGTGTTTTCTGAGCATGAAACTGAGAAGTGTTTCGTGTGTGCAACAGAAAGGCATGCAGCAACCTTTGAGGTTGTAAAGCTTACTGTGATGTATTGAAGTAACATATAAGGATGCAAGTCAAACCTGAAGTGTTCTCGTCCAATGCCCCACATGCCCCATAAGGTATGGGATGCTATGTGCTGTTCCCAAGCCATGCTTAGGCTCTGTCTCAACAATTTGTTATTGGTACAGACCACAGCTATGACAGAGAACATGCCAGCAGGAGGGATGATGAGCAGTTGGATATGTGGGATCACTGACCTGTTTTATTTAGCATCAGTGGTAACTATGAAAAGCTACCTATTGGTTTCAAAGAGAAGTACGCACTGAGGCATTGCTAGTTTGCCAGGTAGCAAACGCCTAGCAGTTTTTAACTGGGGCAGGAGAGGAATGACTTTCTGAGACTGCAACACTCTCATTTAGGAGGTAGAAAGCAGAGAAAGGTATCATAGGCCAGTCTTGACATGTGGAATTACCTTACTGCCAATTAACACAAACTTTTGATTACTTCAGAAAAACTTAAAGAAACATCTTTCCTCCTTACTCAGACCGAGCTTCAGTCAGCACTCTTACCCCCGCTCCCAAATTTCATAGCTCCCTTTATTTTGATGTGTTACACTTAGCCTGTCCATTAACAGCACAGTTGTGGAAGGCAGATATCCTCTGGTGATATGCTGGGTGGTGCAGGAGGCTGATGTTATGCTTGTACTGGAGTTTAGCTCTTTGATTCTTATTCATTTTCCTCTGCTCCAGCACTGATCCTATTGCCTGTGTGTGCAATAAAACAGATCTGTGTGCTGTTCTTTCTTCTCTGCAGTTTCTTGGACCTTACTCCAAGCCTGGTTATAAGGATCCATGGCGCACACAGTTTAGCTGAGACTGCATGTGTGTATGCATGTCTATCAGTTTCTCCCTAAAGACTTTTTAACATATTTGTCATTGCCAATGTAATTTGTGAGATTGACAACTCTTTTCAATTGCATCAAATTCCCAGAAATATGACTGTCTAGCTAGGTAAAGGAGAAAAACCTTTTTTAGTGATTCTGTTGAGAGACAGCCGCAGTGCTAACTCCACACATGATTATTAAAGAATCAGCAGAGAAGGGGCACTATGTACCTCAGCAGGGGAGAAATCTCAGTACTCGCAGTTTATTAGAGATCAGGAAGTCCAAACTTATAAGTTCAAACCACAAGAAACTAAGCTTCATTATTTCTACTGTTCTTGAAATTAGTAGTTGGTGAATAACTTCTGTGGAGAAGCTTCTTCATAGTCACATTCTGTAGCAGAGTTGTTCTGAGTCAAATGAGAAGATAATTATTTTCCTTTTCATTCTGTTTCTTCTTGCATTTTAGATTAAAGATGTTTTTTTCTATTTTATAGAGAAATACCTTTGGTTTAACTGCTACACTACCTCAAAACAGATGGATTAATTATAGTATACCTATAGTTATGATATAAATAATATATATAGACTGAGTTTATATGCATACACTTACCTCAATAGTGTAAATTTTGGCTGGATCTTATAGCATTAACCTTACAGCAGGGTAGCATCTCAGACTGTGAAGTACTTTCTCTTGATTTGCAAGTAGAAAGTTATGCAAGGAGAAAATTAACCTGCACCATTCAAGAACTGTGGTTCTTTATACTGAATCCTCTGGCCTATTTCCTTGTACTGGCTCAGGGCTTCCTCTTTGTATATAGGCTAGATTCTTGCTTGAGGCATGGCACAGCTGATCAAGGACTGTGCAGAAGCTGTATATCCTTTTGATTAACCCAGGCAGGTGTTGCAAGAGATTTGTCTTTGCCTTCCAGTACTTCCTTTATTTTGTTCTCATTTGTGTGTGTTCATGAACAACACACTTTGGAACTTTTGTTTTGGGAGAATGCTGCCATCCATCCAGCACCCACACGTATTTGTTATATAACAACTTGAAAATATGAAGGTAAAGCATCTTCAGTTCTTCACCAGTTTTCCCCAAGTTAGCTCAGGGAAAAGACAACCCAAGGTCTGAACAGAGCAGGTAGTAGTTGCAAAGGTTGTTTGGATCTGCCTTTTCCTGTGGTTAAGCTGATGCCTGTGTCAAGACAAACTGTCTTCAGATGACACCATTTAGCTGGACAGATACCACCAAAATTATGTAATTATCTTGTGTTCTGACTTCTAGTCAAGCATATGTGCTACTGAAGCTACAGGACTGGTGTGTCATAAGCAACATGAAATCCATCTCCAAGTCTTTCTTCTCTTGCTTCAGTCACTCTCAGCTTTTGCCTAAGAAGTGAAGATATTTGATAGAGGAAAAACGAGTGAGATATGTAACATTAAAGAGCCTATCATTGAGAGTGTTTTATATTTAATTACAGCTTTGATTCCTGTTTGAGAATAGCTATAAGGCATCTATTGTTTGCAGTCACCTCTGTCTCATTAACAGCAGGAAAACTTTCTCTTTTCCTTTTCTTCTTTTCTTTCACTGTCAGTGTTTGCTACTGGGAAATAATCAGTCAATGAAGTCTGAAAGTTTGGTATATAGAAGATGTTTATTTTCATTCAGATATATCTTCAACCAGAATTTACTTTCCAAAGGCATAATTTCTTATCAAGAAATTAACTAAAATTTTCTATTCTTCTGAAGAGAAGCTAGCACTCTTCCAACCAGTTTAACAACCAGAAAACTCCCCCCCCCCCCCCCATATGACAGATACTTTATCTATTAAACAGACAACACATCAATTATGCATACCAGGTTTACTTATGTCAACTATTTTGTTGCACAGGAAGATATACGCAGTGGTGGAAGGATCACAGAAAGTATGAGAGTTAGGAAAATGAATTCATTTACTGGAAAGGGTTAAAAGACAATGAGACATTAATTCAATAATAATTGTGATGCCTACAAGTATGATAAAAAAAGATACAAACAGATTAAGGGTTAACATGTTTGTGAGAGAGATATACATTTAAGAGGACAGTGATGCACAACCACAGAAATATGTGATGCAGATATATATATCTGTATATATATATATGGTTATATATATGTATAACCACAGATAATGAAGCATCTGGAAATGCCCCTGTGAATATTTTCTGTATAAAACAAGTAATTTATTTTCATTTTAAGAAACTGATATGGTCAACTATGAGTATACATCATTGCATCATTGTAATTATAAACACATAATTAGAAACTATAACAAGTTAAGCGTTAAGAACCCACATCTGCTCCCCAAGTTATTGTTTGCTGCTAGGATTCTCCCCTTCTGTGTATTACTAAACAAAAAAGGCCAGGGCCTGTTCTCTGTCCTTGAGACCAGCTGGGAGGAGACAGCTTGCATCCATATGCTTAAATACTCTTCCTTCTGAAAACAGTGGCTGCATCCCACCTGCCCCTTGGAAATGGCTCCTGTATTGTGTTAATCCCTGAACAGTGTTCAGACACTGTCTGCATGGGTGCTATCTAACAAGGACCAAAACCATGGCTGGGAGCATTTAGACAAGTCAGGGTAATCACAGGACTGTACCCAGGACCCTTTCCTTGTTCCTCCTGCTGGGAGGGACTGCTAGATAAATAGGGCTTGGAAAGTAAGAACTGGATTGGAGGATCAGTTCAGAAAGAGCTGTTCATATGTACAGGGAATGGAGGAAGCCACTGTATAAACATGAATCTTAGCTAAGCAACATGCAGAAAAGGGAGAGAAGATAGGGCCACCAGGGATCCCAGAGTGAATACTAGAGCCCTGAAATGCATTCTAGCCCTCAAACATCTTCAAAATTTTATAAATGGGATATGTAATTTTCTCTTGTCCCCTTTCTCAAGCCAATGCATAGAGAAATATATATCGTACATTCTATATCATACATCAAGGCAGGAAAATTAGAGATGAATCATGACATCAACACTTATTCTAGACTAGTGAAGAAAATATGTCCTCTCAAGTGGTTTCTGCCACATCAGATGGTTGGTAGATGCACTCTCCAGCCTGTTCCTCTTTTGTGACCCAAAAAAACAGTGAACTGAAAAATGTCATTCTATTTGTCCTCACCTTCCTTTTCCTATATTGACATTCTTATATTCTCAGCCCCATCTTTCAACATGCTGTACTATGAATAGGCATATTAAGAGTCAAATAGTGCATCTATATAAGTTATAAAGATTTCTGCTCATCCCAAGGAGCAGGGATGGGAACCTCATAGTAGTTTTGCTTCTTTTCTTGTACAAAAGCAGAACTGACTGACATATTTTGACTGACTTACACCTTTATCAGAACTCAGTCATAATGTGTCCCTGTGTTTTCTTAAGGGAGGTTTAGCTATCCCTTCTGTTTGGATGTCTATTAAGAGTGTCCTTCCTGGGTCTGTCTTTGTGGAAATTGCATCTGTGGGTTACTTTGCCCTACTTTGCAGCTACAAGAGAAGCAATCCCAGTTACCCATAAATAAAAGGAAAAACAAGAAATGTTAAACTGCTGTTCACTGTGCCTCAGCTAGACCTTTCCTTGCAAAGGGGAAATGGGAATACTTATTTTTCCAGTGTTACACTGTCAGGAGGAATACTCAGGCAGAACACAATGCTATGCTGCTTATAAAGGGCTTTATTCACAGATGAGGGTTGTGGGTTTTTTCTTTTCTTCTTTTCTTCTTTTTTGCTTTTAAAAAAAATGTATTTAAGGTCTTATTATGCCCTGCTATGGTGCAGCAAAGCCCCACAAAGAATTACAGCCGTAATCATCTGAAGCACTCAAAGTATCCAGATAGTATATGCTAAGTAAGGCAGGATAAATCCAGCAGGGCTCAGTTAACAAAGGACTCAGTGGATTAGGTTCGATACTTGCTTCACAGGGCTTGGAAAGTGAACAAACACCTGGCACTTTCTTTGGAAACTCAAAACAGAAATAAAAATGAATAGAAAAAGTAACCTGCTCTCTAAATGTCTCCTTCTCCATACCACACTTTTCCTTCCATTTTTTAATGAAAACTCCCTTAAAACAATTCTTATTTGTATTGCTGCACCCCACACAGCCACTTACTTTTTTCTGCTTTTGGGATGGAATAGGAGGAAGGTGATATAATGCAGAATCTATAAAGGCAATAAAGTGCATGGAAGACAGTCCTCCAGCTCCTCAGCCATACAAGCAACTTCACTTCTTATTTGCCTCACATTTGGTGGTACAAATAAAAGTGAGGAAAACACAACTTCCAACCTCTGTTCTATTAAGTTTGAACTCAGAAACTGACAGCTTTCCAGTTGTATGTGATAAATGCTGGTAAATGCTACAATAACAAATATTAAGCTGATAAGGCTGTGGGGAATGAAGAAGGCACGGTTTATGGGTGTCTCTTAGAAAAACCTTTAGAAGGACAGAGGCAGGAAGGCTCTATTTACATTTGTCAATATGTCATTTGGGTTTTTTTGTCTTTTTTGTTAATTTATATTACATTTCTTAGATGGGAGTTAGGAAATATTATTTTAAAATCTGACAAGGGACATCAAAACATTTGTAATGATGCTTTTACTCTGGGGATGGCTGGGCAGTGAAGCTGGCCACACAAAAATGAAGGGCTTCTTGCTGTGTTGATAGAATGTCTTTCTGACTGAATATTTCTTTTCTTAAGTGGCAAACCTGAACTGGGAAGCAAGAAAAAGAAGGTAACAGAGTGCTCAGCTGTAGCTCAAGGGCCTAGTGATGCATGAATCCAGAGGCTTTGGCACATCCTTTTTCCTCTCCTGGATGACACTTCTCCAACACAAGTTTCATATTGCTCAACAAACCTGGAAACAAAATACTGTTTTCTATGAAAGTTTTAAGCCATTTTGAGCATTTCAACATATTCTCCCATTTATTCCAATGAAAATAATCAACATTTACTCCATCACAAGAATCATTAAGTATGTGAGAACAAGTAAGTAAACCCAAAGAAGCAGGATTTCGAAAGAAAATAGGCTGCTTTTCCCTAGGAGCATACATGAAAAACAAGTATATCTCCATTACTCTTTGAGGCAGTTCACTGTGGGCTTGAGAACACACATTCCCAGAGCTTCAAATACTCTTTCACTGATAAGGGTCTCCAAGCTCACAGATCTGCTTAAAGTGCTGCTACTAAAGATCTGGAAGATTAAACCAATTCTGAAGTTGAAGACTGCCTATTACAAAACCCTCTCAAAGGATATAGGAGATATTTGAAACAAAATTTTTGTTAATGGGAAGAGCAGAGAAACTTAAATGAATAAAGCCAGCCAGTAATTCCACCTTTAATTCAACTACCACTTTTAAATCTCCTCTGATTACAGATAATTCCAGCCTTTTAAACATCAAAGTCTTTCTGGGTGCTTGATTGGTTTTTAAATTCTGATTTTATACTCTACTAAACTATACACCATGAAAAAAAATAAGGAATAAATCAGCATGTGCCACACTGAAGAATACTATTTCAGTTAACAGCTGGGGATGAGATTTCCTTAGACTTCTTCTTTTACAAAGATCTATCTAGTGATATCAATGACAGAAGACACAGTTTTAAATCGAGGACTTGCCACAGTAAAAAATTTTGAGGGAGGCATACTGTGAAGAGTACTTTGGGGTGCTTTCTATGACGCACTTTAAAGACATTTCCAAGATGCGGTGCTTACAATCCCCTGAAAACGAGGACCTGTAGAGATGTCACAACTTGAAACATCCAAAAGCTCTAGCTATGCTTGAAAATCTCAGTTATGACTGTAGCAACCTGTAATTCTGGTATGTGCATGATTTTGACGGGCGTTTGGGGAAAAGGATTAGTTTTAATTCCAGAACTTTGCTATACCATTTTCATTACCTGCTGTACAATATTTTTAATATTTTCAAGCTTTTCCCTTTTTCTTTATAGCAAAAGTTTTAGGAAGTTTATATAAATTAATAAAATCCTAGGCTCTATGAAGCCAATCGTGCTTTGAACATGCTTTTATTGATCTTTCAGGTAAATCTACTGTGAATGTTATGAGCCAAACCCAGATCATCAACTTCAAACAGAATTGGCGGTACCTGTAGAGAGTTTTTCCTACCAGACAAGCTTTCGCTAAAGCCAGGAGAGCAGAGGTGAGAATAAAAGACTTGCTTAATTAACATTTCAGATGTATTGCAGGTTGAGTGATTTAAGGTAGCTTAAACTATCCCTGTTGTATTGTGGAAGATGTCATTCTTACAGGATATAGATCTCAGTCGTACACTAATAATTAGGTATGTTAAAATGGAGAGAAAAATTTAACTTACCTATGCTGCTGCTGCTTTATTTTTTTTTCTTTGCCTCTTTGGGAAACTACAGCGTCTTTTTCTCAGTTTCCCAAAGCAAGAATAGTTGGAAAGTTGTAGAAGGTTTTTGTAATTTTCTAGGAGTATTTTTCATTATTGTGAGAGAGAGGGAAAGAAAGACTCCTGACTGCTGTTTTGTGAAAAATGTTCCCTGAAGTCTTCATCCATAACCCACTGAAGTCAATTGCTTCTGAAGGCTTTCATATCAAACCTTAGAAGGACAAACTGGAAAATTAAGTTCTTGAGTGGTTCTTTTTTTTCTTGTTTTTCCTTTCCACCCCCTGTGATTTTGTTTCTAAATGGTGAAAAAAATTCAAAGGGACAGATTCAGAAACACTGTCCCACTGTGAGGGTGGCAGCTCTTGAATATGACTACTGAAAGCTGATTATTAAATGTAGAGCTGAGACATCTGTAAGTGCTCTCTTCTTCTATTCAGTTACAGAGTATTAAGGAAAGGACTTTTAGTGTGTTAATCTGAAAAGTAAATCAACCTTAGTATGTATTTTACAAGTATGTATTAATAACAGAGTCCACTGTATCTCAGAATTCTCTCTGTAAAATATATTCTGGTAATCAAAGCCAAATAGACTTCATGGAGAGGTTGGGTTTTTTTTGCAATACTGGGCTCAAAACTCCAGAAAATGGAAGGCTTAGTTAGAATGTGGACAGCTGACAGAGATTTGTGGGGTATCACTATATTACTAGGATTCTTGAAGGTTCACCTGAATGCTCAGCAAATTTTCCAAATCCAATTAACCAAAGGGACCATTTCCTATGTAATAAAAATGACAAGTGTGATAACAACTCTTTTACAGCTTGAACTATCACTTAAACTAAGGATGAGTGAGCCAGCTTGGCTATAAAGAAAAATAAATGGCCATGCTTGCCATTTACGCTATACTCACTTCATCCCATGCTGGAAACATAGTTGAACAATTTCTATTATTGTTCAATTATTGCAGTGTAGCAATTGGTACCTAAAAATAATTTATGTTCACAGTGACAGAGTGATTTGAAATATCTATAGTGTAAATGAGACTTAAAATAGTCTGAAATAAATACAGATCTGAAGAGTTGATTTTTTTTTTAATGATTAGAGCTGCACCTGGTTATAAAAAGTCTAACTTATCTCACTGTGGTATGTATGTCTGTGCGTATGCATACAGAAGTGTACTCATTATCGTACAATACCAGCAAAGTTCATTAAAGAACAGATTTCCATTATAGTGGAGGAGGAGAGAGTTGTGGTTCAAACTGAAAGTTCAGCTTGAACTTTCATAAAAGGTGGGAAGGGAAGGAATGGCAGATAAGCACAAGATTGTCTGCAAACTAAGGGTAGTCACACTGTTTATCTGGTTTCATTTTAGGTTCAATAGGGTGAACTGGAAAACATTGAAGCAGAAATAAGCTAGTATGGAAGATGTTATAAGCACCCAGCAAAGAAAAAAGAGAATTAATAGGGTCATTGCCTTCCACCTGTGTGTGAAGCTAGAAGAGAGAGGTTCTATCACTCCAGAGAGAAAAACAGACACGAAAGTAAAGGAAAACTCATTATGTTTAGAAATAACAGTGCGCCTCCTAAAGCTCATACATTATCTTCTTTGCCTTCCGTAAGAGCAAGGTAGGTAATATCTTCTATACCAAACTTACTGAGATTCCCAGGAACTATTTCAGAGCAAGAGATCTAATACAAAGCAAGAAAAAAAATTGTCCTTGTGTATCTCAGGAAATCGTTAAAATAAAGGAGGGGGGAACCTAGAAGAAAAAGCTGCCTCTTCAGTTCAAGGTAACAACCAACCAGGAATCCTGAAACATCTCTCATTGTATGACAGAAACCTTGACAGCAAAAATGCAGTTTCTCTACAGATTCTGAGAGATAAGTTAAATGACAGGAAATGCCTGGTTTTGTGAAGTCTGACACTCTTGATTCTGAATGTTGGTAATTATGACAATGAACAGAAATGAAAAGATGTTCCTGCAGCAAGCTCAACTGTGAACTGCCAGCTGTGTACCAGTAATGAGAAAGATGTATTTTAACACTGGGAATGTATGCATGTGATGTGGGTAAGAGCAAAGATCCAACCTTTTTAGTGTTATTTCCAATGGTGGTTTTCCTCTGTGAAAACGTGGAGGAGCCACTGAACGAGGGACTCATCTTGGATTCACCTGTACATTAAAGCACAGAAATTTCGCTGGGGATTGAGGGGAGTATAGCCCAGATTACATCCAGAAAATGTCATAGGTAAAAGCTGACATGGTTTATCAAATTGAGATTTCATAAAGATGGACTTATACAGTATCCTGTTTTAGAGAACAGTTGCTGTAATCACACTCGCAATGGAAATATGATTGGTAACACAGATTTGGAGGATGACACTGGTTTTAACTTGATCAAGGAAGCATCAGTCACACAGAAATTAAAATACTAAGTTAAAAAATGTTAATAAAAAAAGAAAAAAGAGAAAAGTAAAAAAAAAAAGAAAAGAGAAAAGAAAATAAAAGAAAAAAAGGAAAAAGAAAAGAAAAGAAAAGAGGAAAGGAAAGGGAAAGGAAAGGAAAGGAAAGGAAAGGAAAGGAAAGGAAAGGAAAGGAAAGGGGCAAGGGAAAGGAAAGGAAAGGAAAGGAAAGGAAAGGAAAGGAAAGGAAAGGAAAGGAAAGGAAAGGAAAGGAAAGGAAAGGAAAGGAAAGGAAAGGAAAGGAAAGGGGAAAGGAAAGGGGAAAGGAAAGGGGAAAGGAAAGGAAAGGGGAAAGGAAAGGAAAGGAAAGGAAAGGGGAAAGGAAAGGGGAAAGGAAAGGAAAGGGGAAAGGGGAAAGGGGAAAGGGGAAAGGAAAGGAAACCCTAACAATCTGGAGACAGGGCAACCAAATAAAACAAATGGGAAAATGTCCAACTTCCCACGCGAGAGCTGGTTTTATTCGGTATCACAAGTATTCGGTATTACAGGCTGCTATAAACAACACTCTTTTTCCTGCATGAGCCAAGGACCAAAAGACTGCAGGTTCAAAATATTTCACTTGCAAAAATAACTAGCAGGATCAGGGCCCAGTCTCATTACCTTTAGAAAAATATCTAGTTCTATGGAGTCACTGAAAATGTAGCAAAAGAAAGGATCTCTTGATGCCACTTTTAACAGTAAATGACACTATTATACTTCAAGATAGACGTGATCCCCCAAGTTAGCTTTATTTCAGAGATTAATTACTGAGAAGAGTGCTACAAACATGTTTTACTTCAAGCAGAAATTAAGGTGACAGAGTACTTATGGGACTGATGCAAGTTAAAAGGAAGTGTGTTGCAACACTGAAGTTAAAGCTTACTCTTGTAATTTCACATTCTTTGTGTTACAAAGAAAAAGAAAAAATAAAACCAACAAAAACCCTTCAGACCAATTTAGATTGTACTGTTCACATTGACCTGAGTTATGTTTAAACAACTGCATATGTGAAAAGCCCTCTCCAATCCAGACTAGCACAAAACATGGTATACTAGAAAAGGAGATTCAATCATTAGTCCATGCTGGAAGCAGCATGTCAACGTCTCATGAGAAAAAGATGTAAAGCCCCAAATTCACAAATTCAGGAGACAACCTTTTGAAAAGCAACCATTTGGAACTGCCAACAAACTGAAGACAAAATGAGATTTGATAGAGGTGACAGAGCCTACAACATCAGATTAGCTCTTTATTTGTCACAGTGAGCAAAAGATATGGTGTTCAGTCTGACATACTCACTCATGACCTTTATTCTGCCAAGGCAAATGAAAGGGAGGACAGTGAATGCAATTTTGCATCCTGGAGCTGTTGCTCAGGAAGCATGTAAACAGTGATTTGAATAGAAAATGTAAAATGTGAGCACTGAGACTTCTTACAGAGTTGTCAGTTCTCCACTTCACCATTTGACGTGTGTTGTATTTAGGCAGAGGTTCAGTCATCAGCTCACAGAGAGGTGTACAGAAAACAAAAAGCCCACCACGTCCTGATGACATAGCAGCTGGGTGACATCAGGCAGTGCAGTCTTCATTTCTCTGTCCTCCTCACTCCTTCCCTCCTACTATCTCAAACTTCAGTGAAAAGTGTGTTATTGAAAATGATCCCATTGAGTCCATACAGGGCTGCCATAGAAAGAAGCGAGAGAGAATACTGGGGAGGTGGAAAAGCCCCATTTCAAAATGGTTATCAAGATGCCCTGTTATTTGCATAAGCCACAGTGGCTGATGCTGATCCACACAGTTGTTCAGTTTTAATTGTTCCATTTTTCTACAAAATGTGAATATTTCTTTGGAACTATTATGCTGTAATCCACTAAAGATCAGCATTTGGGCAGTATGGGTAGGGGAAATGAACAGTTTAGGAAAACAGTGGCAGCCATACCTAAGACCAGTTTCACTGCAGAAAAAGGTCCTAGCAATGATTGCTCTTTAATATAATTAGCCATTGACCAAGCACTGCAAGGCAATTTGTGCATACACAGAATACAACAATGGCAGGCAAAGGCAAAGACTAAAATAATTCTGGCTGTGCCTCTACTGCTTGATCACTCCTACTAGTTAAATGATATCACAGTTTCTGGTGTAGTTTTGGTTCCAGCTAGTACTCAGTAACTCATCTATTTTTGTAACTTAAAAAAGGGGCCCAGACACAGTTTTTTTCTGGCTCTCCCACATCCTCCCAGAAAATCCTGGCCACTGATCCAAAATCAATTCCTAACATTCAGGGGTATTTTTATCTGTATTTTGTCTTTTAATTCAAATTTTAATTTTTTATTCTGGTCTAAGCTTTGCTATATTTAGTCCTTTACTGTGTTATTACTGAGGTTTCATAGTGCCTGATTTTCCCTGGGCTTCAGGTCCCCTTTTTACTCACTTTCAAGCATTATACAGCTAATAAGATTCAGCTCAGTAGGGCCAGAAGTTAAAGAATTTCAAGATGCAGTGAGTTTTGCTCTGTATATTTGCTGCCCACTCGACCATGACCTGGGATAACTATGACTGGCTCATCACCTCAAGTCTGTGTTCATCCCATGGCAAATACAGAAACAAATTCATATTGTTTCAGAAACAACCCTTTCCTTAGCTTCATGGTTAAATAATACCAATAGGAGAAAATGTAACAGAGAGATTAAGGGAGAAAACATTACAAGTAAAAGGAGAAGCAGTTCCAGGATGCAGAATATTTCTTCTCAGTTCACTCATTTTTTATATCTCAAAATACTTATGATCTGCAGGCATTCTCTTATTCAGATTTTTATCCATATCATTTATCACTTGAGTAATTTCTTTTCTGTTATTTGTTTCCTTGTTTAAGTCTTCCTCTCAGTGAAGACAGACCAAGCCATTCTCAAGCCAGACAGTGCCCTTGGAGTAGTTTCTGAAGTATGCCTTTGTCTGTTACATAGGGACATATGTTTTTCCATTTGATTCCAAATGAATTCGACATATCTCAAGATTCTCACATCTTCACCAAAAACTTACAGTCCCAATATGCTTTGGGTTAGATGTTTCTTTTCTTTGTACTGTTAAGAAAAGAAAAGTGAAGCTTTTTGATATCAATCAGATGGAAATTCTGTCAACTTACTGAAAATATTTTGAACATATTTATTTATATATAGAAACTACAGGGATTTTCAGACATTTTATGGCCAGTCCCTCTTTGTTCCTATTTAAGATATGGAAACCAGATTATTTAAATTTCTTTCAGTCTTCTATATTGTTGCCAGACTGGGAGATTGCTGATGCTTTTAGGATTACCTTTGTAAGGTTATTCAGTTCTGCCCAGTTCCATTCTGTTACTCACCCTGATAAATATCTTACTCTGTGAATACAGTAGATGCGGGTTTTTTTTCACTGAATTATATGAGGTTTGTGACTGATGGGAGTATGGAAAAAGACTAGTCACTTTTGCCTGCACTACAGTAAACTGTTCACTGTAGATCTAATTGAGCTAACAATGTCTGCTAGGACGCAAAGCGATAATATTATAATCCCAGCAGTAGAAGAGAAAGCACAGTCTGCAAAATCTACCCAGAATCCAGTATTTGGGTGGTTAACCTGTACAACTGATAGCAAAAGGCAAACTATTTTGGGAATATGGATTTGAATTTTAATCACACCATGATGTACATCTTTGGCAAACACTACCTTAGCTCCCTAAAGTCAATACTCGATTTAGGAATGTCATTGATTGAACCCCTGGATATGAAAATGCTTTAAGTTTGATGGTTTTGGTCAAATTACAACCTTCCATATCAAAATCTGTTACCTGTCTAGGTACAAACCTAGGGCAACCTGGGCAAAAAGCTTCATCCTATTATTGTCTTGACTCATTATTTGACAGAGTAGAAGTTTTGAGATGCTGCCTGGTAGAATATGTACCAAAAAGGCCAATAACATTACTGATACTTGTCTTTTGATGCCATCAGTCCATTTGTATCCCTGCTGCCCTAAGATGCTGCCCATGCAGGTACTAAGAGAAACATTGTGGGATGTTCAATGCCCTCTTATCTCCTAGAATTTGCAGCTGGGATCCACTTCACCAAAAAATGCACATTTATTGACAGGTAGTTTGACAGCTTTTTAAAACTGCTTGGCAGCTTGTTTTTAGCAACATGTTGTCATGTTCAGTATTATCACTTTTCTTTTAGATTTGTGTGATACTAAAAGGTCAAACCTCCAAGGCATCAATATGTGGTGCAAAGCAGGACTAACCCTAAGATGCCCAGGAAAATACACCTTAGGGTTTCATTGATTTCTCTTCTAAAAAAATTATAGTTACTAACTTTTCAGCCCTGTCAAGGACAAGTATCTTAACAGCTGTTTCCCAAACAGTAGCTTTAAGTTGATTTTTTTTTTCCCTTTACCTTATGCTTGCAGGTGTCTAAGGCAACTAAGCTGAACAGCATTCACAAAACTCTTCAGAGATCTGTGAAATGCTATTCAGACTGCTTTCTAGGAAACAAGAGAGAGTAACGCGCCTGTCTTGGAATGTGATGTGATATTCAAACTATCTACTCTTCAGGAATACAATTGATCGTAGTCAGTGGGGAGTATCAGAGTGCTTAAGTTCAGCACCTGCAGTAGGTTATAGATGCAGCTCTTCTCTGTTGTCAGTGAAGGACTCAGAGCCTGTCAGTAATCCAAATTGAGGCACCGTAAGAGACAGCAAAATATTTTGTGAGTGGAACTAGTTTTTATTCTTGCTAGTCTTACACTGGGGTCAAGAAATTTGATGTATAGAAAGGACTAAAACCTAGAGTCCATAGCTTCTTATTAATTCTTATGTAAATTAAATGTGCTAGTTTTGGAGAGACATTTGCAGACTTTTACAGGTTGTCCTTCAGGGAATAAAATATTAAAAATAATTTCTATCACATATGTCATCCAGAACTGGGCTCTTGGTAATGCCTGTAACATTAAACAAAACTGTCAGGATTGTGCAGTGAAGAGATTCTTATGCTGGAAGTAACAGAAAGAGGCTGAATTCTGCATGGACTTTCAGAAGTTGTAACCTCTAATAACCTAAGCAGTAAGCAGCCAAGACAGAACAAAATAAATTTGATTCAGTTTAAAATATAAATAAATAAATAAAGCTGCTCTCTACTCCTTGTTTCTGTGCCTGCTGTCCTTCAGTTACATCAGCAGCAATAACTGCTCCCGCTACATGCTGTGTCCAGAAGAAGAGAAACAACTGGAGGGTCCCAGCAGCAGCTGGCAAGTTACAGTGATTGAATTCCAGATGGATCTAAAAAAAACTAGTGATACCTCCTGGGAAACTTTGAAAAACATCTTACTTTGCAACGATCCTGTTCACATCACACTCATTTTAAATATTTCTTTTCTTTTGTTCTTGGCACAGAAGGAACAGATGAGCTCTTGAGAAATAATTCCATTTTGAGAGACAAGCCCCTGCTAATCAAGGCAGAAAGAAGAAATAAGACAGGGAGGATTGCCACTCCGTTCTGATTTCAGACATCAGATGTTCATTTGTGCTGTTTGCTTGTGCAGTTTCTGTAGCTAAATATTTCTTAAAGGATTTTATTAGAGCCACGGGATAAGATAGGTTTGAAAAATCCTCAGCTACAATCAACTTGGTCTAGTCCCCTCATCACAGCAGGGCCAGATTAGATCTGGTAGCTTGGGTCCTTGGCCAGTGATATTTGAATATCTCTAAGGATGGAGATTCCAGTCTTTCTGGGCCCTTGTTCCAATGTTTGACCTCTTGCATTGTAGAAAAATATTCCTAACTCCTAGCTTCAGTTTCTCTTGTTGCAGCTCATGTCATTGCCTCTCACCCGATCAACTACGCATGCCCAAAAAGTCTAGTTTATCTTCTCTGTGCCCTTTGGAGGCAACAAGATTTCCCCTTAATCACCTCTTCTTATGTTTGAACAAACCTTGTTGTCCTTGTATATCATGTAGTCTAAGCCCCTAACAATCCTCATGGATCTCTCTTGCACTTGCTCCAGTATATCAATGCCTGTGTTGTCATGAGGAGCACAGAGCTGGATACTGTTTCCTTGTGAACCCACATCTGAAGTATTTTCAGTTTTCTCAGCCTGCTCCCTTCACTTGAGCTGGGATAGCCCCCCATGCAGGTCACTGAAAGAACATCCTCAGTGGACTCACTCAACTAGTAAGGACCACCTGTTACATGAGGGAGAACAAGCCAGGAGTTAAGGGTGACCATGGTACAGACAGTATCCCCACTGATAGAGTGTAATCCTGAATGTGTCAGGTAGTGCTCTGTGTTGGAAATGGGATCAGTGAACAGCCCCACCCTCAGCGAGGGAATGAACCACATCTGTAGTCTCTCTAGGTAGTCCAGTCAGGAAGCATATGTGACAAGTCAAGAGACAAAGCTGAAGAGAAGACTACAATATAGGCCCAAAGTCATTCCAGGAGGTAGGGTCAGAGGCAAGACTAGAGACCAGCATACCTACCACTTTGTTCAAACAGGGACTGAACCACAGGTCTGAGTTCAAATGGGGTTATTAGGGTGTGGGTTCCAGGTGAGGATGGTCTGGGCCATTAAGACCTATCATAAAATCACAGAATCATGTAATACCAGGTTGGATGGGATCTCAAGGGTCATTGGTTACAACCTTTCTAGGCAAAACATGACCCAGCCTAGATGTCCCATTACCTTGTCCAGCTGAATCTTAAAAGTGACCAACACTGTGGAGTTCTCCACTTCTCTGGGGAGATTATTCCCATGTTTGTTTGTTCCCATTGTGAAAAATTTTCCTCTAGTGTCCAATCAGAATTTCATGGGTACCAGAAGTAGCTTGTACCCGCCACCCCTCATCTTTTCCTTGTGACTCCTTGTCAAAAGAGAGTCTCCATCTTCTTCGTAGCCACCCTTTAAATACTGGAACATGGTAATAAGTACCCACATTACCCTGATATAGAGGTCTTTCTGAAAAGAAGCCCTGCAAACAATGTATGGCTTGTTTCTCCTTTTTATTTACTTAACCTTTGAAAAGCAAAGTTCCTATCTGTCTGGAAACAAACCTGGCCCTGTAGGTGTAAGCACAGTCTTTACTCAGTGTCCCGCTAACTGAAATGCAGCAATGATCTCAAAGGATCTTGGAGAAGGCTGGGAAGGATAGTTCGTACCCTATTCACGTACATTCTCAGGCTTCTCTTTCACAGCCAGACTCGTCTCCTACTAAACCGACGAAATGCTCCTGACATGTTCAAAGTGCTTTCATTAAGAAAAATAACAATTCTATGTCATGCCTCAGTTGCCTGAAGGGCTCAAGGAGTAGTTTTTTCCTAAGTACACCATTAACCAGATATATTTGGGTTTGCTGGTATCTTTTTCTCAGCCTTCCTCAGAGAAATCACTGATGATGTTGCTCAGTACTCAAAGGTGGCACAGACAATTCATGTTCTTTCACCGTCAAAGCACTCACTGGATTCAGGAAAGAATTTTCCACTTAGGTTGGGCAGGCAAAGATCTGTATTTTGTGGGTGTGGTAGGTTGTCTTTCACTGGTAAGGCGCAATTAGGGTACAATTTATCTTCAAATGTAAAGTGGGAAAAGCACATACTGTTGATTTCCATGCTTTGCAACCTTAGGTTTTGGCCATACCTTGGCTTCTCCTTTTCTCTGCCAATGACATAACTGACAACCCTGAAATTTAAACACTTTGCCTAATTCAAATCCGGGGCATGATATTGGTAACACTGAGTGCCCAATGATAGACAGAAGGTCAAAATTTAGTAAGATCCCTTGTGGTTTTACACTCTATGCAATGAAAGCCATTAACTCATTTTGCAATATTGAAAGATGATGGCCTCTGGCATATTAATCCTTCAAATAACTCTGACATATAACCCCTTTGGCTATAAAGCCTTATACTTTTCCTCCAATACCATAGAATTGGAAAATGCACTTAGTCTGAAAGTTTCTAGATTAACTATGAAGGAAAAAAAAAACCTACCTGTAGGACTGTTCTTGGTGTAATATGAAATAATCCTGCCAAGCTTGAATGAAATTTGTTAAAGTTTTATTTTTAATTAATTTTATTTGAGAAAGCTTATGAGATACAATTATAGAATGTCTGAGGGCTTATCAATGCGAAGCCAGTCAGCTAATTAAAATCTGCTGGGGAGGCGATCAGCTTTTTAGAGGGCCCTCCATAGTACCCATGCTGGTTTTATCTCAGAAATTAATTTGCTAGCCACAGAAATGGATAGAGAAGACAACATTTAATAATTAGTTAAATGGGTGAGATGTCATGACTGTCATCACCCACTGAAAAGCAGGCCTCTTTAAATCATATGCAGATAAACACTGTAAAACAATAGTTAATAACTATGGTAATAACTATCTTCCTTTAAGACATATACTTCACAGTTTTGTGGTAGGAGCATTAACACTAGGTTTCCTGTCAATTAGAAAAGTTTATTGTTCATCTACTTTGGATAACATAGAATATCTCTGTGCTTCAACTGACTCTCCCTTTTAGAAAAATAAAATAAAAATTTAAAACCTTTATCCAGGTTTCCTGAGATAGAATGTCTGTCAAAATCTTTGCTGCAAAGGTTAATTCCTCTCATCAAGTATATCAGTCTTTTGCTCAGCCTGAATTTGTCCAGCTTAAATTGTACTTTGTACGGCTTGCATGAAGACTGATTTTGTGAGGATTCAGCAAGACTGTTGTATGACAGACAATCGTGCCCAGCACTTGTCAAGGCCTGTCATAATTATGTCATGTTATACCATAATACAATAGTATTTCTGTCTTCTTATATCATTTTTGAAATTATTAACTGCAGCTATGACTGAACTATTCTATTTTAGTTTTTGTAAACATGTGTCTCCTGTTTGAGCTGTAAAGAAACAATCTGACACTTTGACATCTAAAATATGAACAGAAAGCATGTATTCACCACATTAATTGGAGAAAAAGTTGATCTCAGTATTCAGAGAAATGAAACTAGATATTAAAAGCAACAGCTTCTCTATTAACTGTTGATATAATTTGTGATTTCCAGAGAAGTAAACAGTATACTGAAGTTATAGTACTTTTGAGAAGATGGACTCACATTTTTTATGACTTTTTTGGAAAGGCTTTATGTTGTGTTTGTATTTGGGGAGTCAGAGTGAAAGAAAAGTATTTATTTTGAGTCAGAGAAAGAGCTGCTAAGCTCTGATGAAATATGCATTACAGTATATACTTTATATTCACTCATTTTTTTTGCTATTGTTGCTGTCAGGTTTTCCTGGAGCAAGGACACATCTAACAGAACCACAAAACAATAGACTGTTTCAGCAGTCAGAGTGCAGATGCCTTTGAAGAAAAGTCTGTAGGTAAGGTCTAGGTAATTTCACAAGATCACCTTTCTTTCCCTCTGTAATATCAAGTGCGAAGGTGTACAGATCACTACTGGTAGCATGCTAGTGCCTCATGACCTAGCCTAGTGTCTCCTGCAGGTGCGGGAAAGGAGAGAATAAAGAATTGACGATTTTTGGATTCCACATCTGAGGGTCCATGTGAACAAGAAAGCCACCTGTAAGTTTTTCTCCAAGCTCTGTTTTGAGAAGAATATGAAGAACTAACAAACATTTCTAATGCACATTCACTCTTTGGCTGGTAAAGTCCCATCAACATCTGTTGCAATATGAGCCTTGGAGTTTGACTACTCTGTAACTGCTATGGGAGTGTAGCGGCCACAGGAATAGCTCAGCTGAGTGTAAAAGCTGGTGGACTGTGGCCACCTCTGGAGAGTTTGCATAAAGAAAGGGGATTAAGATGGTCCAGAGCCAGCTTCATGTTGCAGCCTCTGGCAGAAATCTTTTGGGGGCAGCAAAACAGAGGTGAGGTATGGATTTGCTGACACTTCTTCCTTGCCTAAACAGGCAAGTGCCAGCATCTTAGAAAGCATGAGCTGCACAGACAGGGAGCTTTGCTCCTCCTCTGCACAGAAATTATGTAGTTCTTTCTGCTTCTGCTGTGGAGAACATTTCTGTATAGAGTCAGTGGCTGCTGGTACAGAAGACAAAAAACTCTGAGAAACAATTGTCACCACTTTTGTATCACAGTGGCAGGGTTAGGATTCCAGCTCAGGAGGGCTCTTGCCTCCTTCATTATCCCAGCAATGTTTTTTGGGCTCATCCTTAGGGTTCCAAAATTCAGTTTACACTTCACTGGCAGGGGACTCTGAATTTATTCTGGAATGGGTCTTAGGACTGTGAGAGCTTCCTGGCACAATGAAAGCCACTTAGGCTACTTGGTGCTCCTAAAATATATATTTTAAATAGGCTTCTCAGAACTAGATGTAGACTGCAGCTGCTCAGTCAAAATCATTTTGTTGATGTTATGTTCACCACCTAGAGGCACCCTATAGATCCCATCAAATTTGCAAATCCTCTCTTTATATAACTGACCCACAGTGAAAGAAAGCTGGATGCTGCCTCTGCTAACATTGTATCCTCCATCCTTGGTGCACTGGCCTTGGTTTTAGTTTTTAGTTAGGTGTCCCAAGACATTCCTTTTTCATCACAGTTTGATCAAAGAACTGGCTTAATTTGACTGCAATGCAAATGATTTGACCATTGAGAATGAAAAACTTGATTTACCTGGGAAGGCTGCCCACCTATTCCTGTCAATGAAAATTTAATTTGAAGACTTGGTTATGCAGCCTTCTGTAATACACTGGCATAGAGCAACAAACTCCTTGGGTGCTTGGAACAGTTGGTGTACATGTCTGCTCCGCCATGAAATACAGTGGCTTTTTTTTCCTGACAAGAAAAAGAACAATTTAGAAATTCTTCCATACATATGTTGACAAAGTTTGCTAACTCTGATGATAATTTATAACACCAGTTTCATAACGACTCAGCTTCATAACTTGAAATAAATCTGCTTTGGAATTAAAGCAATGCAAATATCCTTTTTCTTGGATGTAGAATGTTACTGTGGCTGCATATACATGGAATCCATCATAATCAGATGTACTAGCAGATTTGATGCTAATGTCTGTCAAACTAGTAATGATTCCTTTGCTATTTTTAAACTTCTGTCATACCTTGCTTTTCAAATTCAGTTCTTTTCTTGACCTAGAGGATCAGAAGATGAAATGAGATGCAGGCAGCAACTACAGAATACCTGGCAGCCTTTCAGCTTTTGCTTGATTCAGGAAACAAACTTAAGCTAGGAAAATAATCCCTTTCTTTTGAACCTCACTGCCTTTTTAATATGGGGACTGACTCAAAGAAAACCTTAAGGAAATTTATTTTCCTGTTTGGGTTCTGGACCACAAATGGCCACTTTAAGACTTAGTTTCAGAGGTAATTTAAATGGGGACAAGTGCTGTTCCCCTACGTCTTTGGAAGTCTCCTTGACATGCTAAGTAATTATTCAGTACTCCGAGTGATGCACTGCTTACTCTCTCACCACATTTGCTGAAGAACAACTTAAAGACCATAGTAATATTTAAATCTTATATCAGAAAATTTAACATATAAGTCTATTATTTATAACCTCAGAATTAAATGTTGGATCTCCCTGTGAAACAGAAAATTTATCCCATAGAGTGAGGCAAAGTTCCAATTTCTTGCCCTCCAATGACTCTAATGCATTTGAAATGCGTGACACGTCTGATGCAGAAAATCTTTCATTTGCCAGAGGACTGAATCTTGCTTTTAGAGCAAACTTTACTTTTCATGATTGAGAAGACTTTATTGCACATGGCTGAATGAAAAGAAAAACAAGGTTACCAGAGGGCTGAAGGTCTAGCCTGAGTCCTGTGGAAATGGATCCATGAGCAAAAGGCGTGTGTGGAGGTCACAGGTATGTGATAGATTGATTTAATAGTTCCATCTTTCATTACACAGGCAACACTTCTTAATTAACATATATCTGTTCTAAAAGTCTCGGATGATGAAACTGTGTGTTTTATTCAGTCTTACAGACAGCAAAGCTTGACTGCATATGTCTTTCTTTTTCAGTGCCTTTGTGTCTTTTTCTCCATGTTTTTAGTTCAAACAGGAAACCCTAATTTCCCTGAGCTTAAGAATTTATGCTCAAATATGTCAAACTTGTTTAATCTTGTCAAGGCATTCAATGAAACAATGTTTCTTGTGTGATTATTTGTCACACAATAGGTAATAATATCTAATTCTAACACTGATTAATCCACTCTTTCCTCTTTTTCACTTTGGGGTTGGTTTTTTTCCTTTGGCTAAAGTTTTAGTGTCTTCTAATATACCTCTCAGTGTGTTTCTTTTACAGGGAAAAAATGAAATATTTTAACCACAATTTCTGTGACAAAATAAATGTTAGTTTTTAAATTAAAAATTTTAAAAATTGTCTTCTTTTGGCAGAAGAGGATGAGAGCAGGCATGACAAGGGGCTCTTACTAGAGGCAAAGGTATTAAAGGTATTTAAATGCTTCATTGTTTTAAAATGATTAAACAAGGTGTTTTTTTTTCTTATACTTTGGAAAACAAGGATACCTATACCAACTCGTGGGGATCTGTCCACCTACCTGACCTAAAACTATCTCAGCCATTTCTGTTAGACCATGTTTTAGAAAGGCATCCAAGTCTGCATAATGATATGCGGACAGATGGTGTTAGGATGGGGCAGAGGCCTCAATGCATGACACCTTGAGGAGTTTCTCCTGAATTTATTGTGGCTTCTCTGTTATGCAGGCAACAAAGCCTGAAAGGCTACTCCTCACGATCTAGGGAAGGCAAGTGAGGCCCTTTCCAATTAATTATGATCTTTGCTGAAACTTTTTTAGGAGCACTGAATGAGTTTGTAACTTAAAAAAAAAAAAGTACAAAAAACAAAGGTGGGGGGAGAACAGAAAGGGAAGAAAAAAAAAAGAAAACCTGCTGCCAAATTGTGATTTAAACTGAGATTGGCATCAGCAGACATTTCCACATCAGCCTTTAGCACATCTGGTCCAGACCAAACAAATAGAAGATTTATTCTGTCAGTGAGATCATTTAGCATTCCTTTTTATGCTTCAGAAAGAGCCTGTACCTGTCAGTCACCAAAGCACTAGGCTTTTGGTGGCTGGGCTCTGTTGCTCTTTTTGACTAGCCTTGATCTGAGACTTCTAAGAAGGCTTGTGTTCACCCTCTCCACCTGGGAGACCGGTACCCATGCCAAGTTCATTTCCATAGTCTTATAAAAATCTCCTGGAGGATTTCAAACATCTGCTCATAAGTAAAGAAACATTGTCTTGAGATATAACAATAATATAAAGGGCAACTGAACCTTCCTTGCAAATAAAACTGAGCTAATAAATTATTTTGTTTCAACAGTCATATACATTTCAAGCAAAAAAAAAAAAAAGAGCTAAACAGGCACACACACATTAAAAATCAGGTATGAAGGGTTTTCTTCTAATACCTTCAGATATGTTCCTTTTTTTTTTTTTTTTTTTTGTTTGGTCAAGATGGTTGGTTTCATTTATTTTCTGAGCACTTGGCACTAATTATTGAAAGGAAGAGCAGAGGCAAGCTGCTCAGGTGCCGGCACGATCCACAGCAGAGGCTTTAGCAGGGTATACAGCGGGATGCCAAAGAGGGGGAACCTCAGGGGCAGCTGAAAGAGCTGCTGGGAGCCTCCAGGACATGCGACAGCGGCTGATGGGACCTGGGCATTGCCAAGCCCTCCTGCTCCTGTGAAAAATTCCCTTAGGAAGTAATAGTGACCAGGGCATGGCAGAAGGGCATGAAGAAAGGGGGCTGAAGCACTGCCAGCTTGACCAGAGAGCAGTGACATCTGCCCTGCAGAAAGCCATGGTCTTTAAATCTGCACCCACCGCAACTGACATGTCTGCCCAGACAGAGCTCCAGTGGGAACATGCTGCCACCCCAGCACTCGGCTGCAGGGTGAGCACTGCTCCTACCAATATTGGATGGCAGCAGTGAGCTCACCTGTGGGGTGCTCCCAGGTATTGGAACTCCTCTGCTGAGTGATTCCCTCTCCTCCTTCCACCTGGCTGAATACAATGACTTATGGGATAGGAGTCAATGGCAACAAGTTCCTGCCCATTGCACAAGGCATGTATTCTCTCTACATCACCTCTACAGAGGCCCTTGTACAATACATACAAGGTTCTACACGTGGAACCGAACAAGGAAGATGGTTTATCTAGCACTGAGTTGTCATCGAGGATAAGTTGGTCTATGCCCTGCACAAAACTGCTTCGACAAAAAAAAGACGGTCATGATCTTAGGAGACTCCCTTCTGAAAGGAACAGAAGGCCTAGTATGTAGACTGGACCCACTTCTTAGTGAAGTCTGCTGTCTCCCTGGGGCCTGGGTTAAAGATAAAAAGAGAAAACTTCCTGCCTTGATACAGCCCTCAGATTATTACCCGTTATTGGTTTTTCAGGTAGTCAGCACTGAAGTTGCTACAAGAAGTCTGAGGACAATCAAGAGATACCTCAGGGCCTTAGGATGGCAGGTTAAGAGATCAGGACCACAAGCAGTGTTCTCTATACTTCCAGTTGCACAGAATGATGAGGGAAGAAAGAGGAAGAGACAGCAGATAAATACCTGGCTCCAAGCCTGGTGTCACCAACAGAATTTGGGGTTTTTTGGTCATGGGACGATCTACATGACACCAGGCCTACTGGCAACAGAGAGGGTACACCAGTCTCAAATTATAAAAATAGGATCACTGGAGATAAGCCGGGGACAGCACACCAGTGTTTGAGAGTGGTGTGCTAGAAATGTATTTCAGTCTGCCTTCTCAATGGAGGTAGGGGATGGAGAATGAGGAAGCAGCAAAGATACAAGGATTATTGATGTGTTAGAAACTACAGAAACACCTAATGTATGTCATGTAGGAATTAGGGCTTCTCCCTACAAAAAGGTGGCAGGATCAACTGAAGTGCATCTACACCAACGCAGACAACATGGGCAACAACCTGGAGCAGCTGGAAGCCATTATGATATAGTTACTGTCATGGAAACATGGTGGGATGACACACACAACTGCAGTAGGTGGCTATAAACTCCTAAGCATTGTCAGTGCACAGATGCAGTACTGATGCTCCAGCTGATGCTTTTAGGCTCTCATACAAACTCAACCCAAGTTATGAGCCTGCTGCAGAGATGAGTTTGCTCAGTTCAACAGCCCATGTAATGCAAGAGGTCAGAGGAGACAGTCATAATGCTTCCTGCAGCCCTGTAGTCTATGTGTGAAGCCATTAAAGCAAAAATTACTGAAACTGTATTCTGTTTTCCATTGTTTTTTAATATGCAAGTTCCCAGCTCTCAATCTATCACTTTTCTCATGCACTATGGAAACTGAGCTACATCATATATTTTATGCTTGCCTAAACTGGAGAATCACTCTTAGGTAGGAAGACCAGGATTATTAGTCTGTTCAGGTAATGAACAATGATTTCAGGCAATATAATTGATTTCTTTTCCAGCTCAGCCCTCTTAATCTTAGGATACAGCATCAAAGCCACAAAGGAAGACAGGTGTTATTCTTATTGACTAACTCGTGCAGTGCAGTCAGTGCCTATATGAGCTCACTGAAGGATGATGGCTAATGAAGTAAGTGTAAAGGAAAAAGGAGATTATGTGACAAGTGAAAAAAAAGAACAGATCTTGGCAAAAGAGAGGGATGTAAAAAAGAAAGGAAGAAAGGGGATGAAAGGGAGAGAGAAATGGAAGTTTTAATACACAAGATCATTGTAAAAAACCATTGCAATTGTACTGAAAACAAAATTCATGGTAAAATAGCTTTGGGGGATCTTAAAGATGGTGTTAATCCTCTCCCTGCTTCCAGTAGTGTATTGTCACTACCTGAAAATCACACAAGCATCAACAGTTGTAGAATGTGTATCTTGAGATTTGAATTGTATCAGTTAAATAAGTGCAGAACCAACCTATATATCTCTTTGGACTTTATTTTGTAAACATGGCTGTGGAAAAGACTAGGCTAGACCAGGCTAGAACTAAAGAGGTGGCTAAGGTCTCCTTGTCTGTCATGGGAACTACAAACAATATTTTGCCTGCACTGCAGTAACTGAGATAGATAAAGAAAATCCTCTGAGGACAACAACCATCTGGAATAGAGGTTTGGTTTTCTTTTTGCACTACCAAGAAATTGAACCCTCAAGTAGGGTCACATCATGGATACCTCTCCAGAGTGGCAGAATAGCCCACCAGTTTTCAGCAGTGCTGCTTGTCCCAATTTGAAGTAAGAAAAGGAGATATTCTATGCCAACCTTGACCCAAGAATCTTAGCATAAGGAAATAGACCAAATCATTTGAATTCTGGGCCAGTCACCTATCTGCAAGTTAAGCCTCATGACTGGCTCTTATTCCACACATGTGCAGTTTCCCATCTGGAGTGACATGGAGAAAAACAACTGAACAGAACTGTGCAACCTGCAGAGAATCAGTTGTCCTTCCTGCAATTATCTCATGTTGAGTCAGTGGGACCATAACGTGGCTCTCAATATTCCTATTGTACCAGGCTGTCTCTCTTGCAGAGAGGCCTTTGCATGCTTTCTTTTCATTTTGCAATACTGAGTGGACATGAAGGTTGTAATCCTGTGACACTTGTTCAAGATGCCTCTGGAGGTCAAAATACCCAGGCTATATACCCAAGACCTAAATCAAAGTGACCCAATCTTCAAAAGTGCTGAACTCAGTAACTTTAAGAGGTCAGTTTCTCTGAAACTAGTTTTCTTTGATTTAAGGGCCTAATTATGGATCTAGCAGCCACTAGTAAGCATCTATGTGCAAAGGTTCAAAACTAGCTGGGGGATTTAGCTACAGAGCTCACATTAATTTCAGCACATTTGAAAATGTCTGCCCCGGGTTTGAAAAATTGCATACATAACTTGATTTTTTTTTCCTTTTCCCCTTTTGCTGCTAATTATTTTTATCTCAACCCCTTTTAAAAATCCATACAGCATTTTGGAAGCCATGTTAATTCATATAGTACCTCTATGTTTGGTTCTTTGCTCTTTCTTTCCTGTAGTCTTCACTGTAACATATGATTATTGTTACTACTTTAGTCTCTACTTTTCCTACCTGCCACCCTTATCTGTGTAGTAAATTCTTTTGCACTCCATCCCAACTGTTTTGCTATTTGTTTTGATAAAGGCAACAGTCTTTCGTCCCACACTAACAAGATTTGGTTCCACACTAACAGACAAGTCTTGTTACTTTGCCAGAGAAACTCCTCTATTGTTCTCACCACCTATTCCTTTTTTTTTTTAGTGTCAACATTCGTGCTCCCCTTCAGTATAAAGATGCTCACACAAAGTTTTCTGACTCCAATTACCATTATTTGCAAAGGTTTGGGTTTTGGTCTCAGTAGGCACTTAGATTTTCATACGTGTCCCAACGTGTATGTGTGGAAGAAGAGGAAAAAGCAGAAAAGACATGAAGTGGAGGAAATGCGCCACAGGTTAGCAAGTAATTGACTTACCTATGGATCATTGCTCATCATGGTCTGCTGGTGGATTTTTCATTATTCCTATTTCTTACTTAGACATGCATAGCAATCAACAGTCATATATGACATGAGATGTTGAAGCTGGCTTTTACCCCTGTTGTGGCATTTAATAAACATGATTATAACTAGTCTATGCTGTGACTCCTACAGCATAAGATGCTGGTAGTCTGCAACAATTTATTGGAGAAGGATGACAGGTAGAACAAACCAGACCAATAAAGATTCCCCCTTCTCAAAAGCTGTGTGATGTTTCATTTATTTTGTACTGTCCAAGACTGAAATTTCTATAAGCTCCTGTAATTTTCTGTGCCTGGAGAGATCACTGTTATGTAACATTAGGACAGGACTCTGCCGACTCACAAGAAATGCAAGACAGTGACACAAAGTGACTCAGGAACAATTCTACAGAGGCTATTATTCCTTCCAAACAAGCTAACTATCAAAATGATTGACTTGACCCCTGTGACAAAATTTAATATTTTATATTGCAAACAAAGTTGCTGGCAATACTAAAAAAAAAACAAACTAAAAAAAAAAAAATAAGATACATATTTTTTAGAGCTTTTTAAGGATATATTGGGGGCACCATATACTTCTATGGAATCCAAAGAATCAGCAGGGTTTATTCTTCTAGTTTTTCCTCATTTTCTGCTTTTGTTCCTAAAAAGCTTACTTTTTAAAAAAATCTGGTTTTTGTCTTATGTTTAAATTTACAAAATGTACAGTGAATTAGCACGCACAAGTGACCATCACCTAAGGGACTTGGCTCTTAAGTCTTCATTATCTTCAGAAATGTGTTACAGTGGTAGCGGAAGCCTGTCTAATTTTATATCAATTTGCTTCCAGCCATGATTTTCTGATATACACCCCAGTGATCAAATAAGGCAGTAAGAAAATAAATTTATGAGAAAGAGGATACAAGCACTGGAATTTTATTGAGTTATCTGATCGGCATAATGCCTGGGACATTTTGTTACCCAGGTAAACCAACACAATGCAATTCAATATTTAGAATTTTAGATTAATTATGGTTGGAAAGGACCTTAAGGTCATCAAGTTCCAACCTCCCTGCTGTGGGGGGCTTGCACAGTTTCTGAATCAACACAGGTCAGGAACCATTATCGACAGGATTTGAAGAGTTCCTATGATATTTTAAAGGTTAAAAGTGTTTACTGGTATGGACATATGCAGTCATTTGGCCTGTGGGTCAGAAAAATACAAATAGAGATGTAATCATATTGCCTCCTGAATTCTTTGGAAGTTCCTGATTTCTCCATAATCTTCTTGTGTCCTAGGCAGCAATGGATCTCAGCCATGAATGCTGCACTGAATGCCTCACTGGCATAGGAAAGCTGCAAAAAAGTGAAATTTTCTGTTGAAAGTTATCAGTACCAGCAACATTTCCAGTATACCCTGGCAAAATGGGTTGAGTAATTATGCATCAGGACGTCACATTTTGCCTACTCCAGTCATAATTTGAGTCCTTAGCATATTTCGTGGAGTGGTGGCTTCTTTTTCAAGTCAAACTCCAGGGAGCAGAACTGACAGCCTCTCAATATGAGCTGCTGTAACTCAAACCAAACTTGGGTTTACGGCACAAAACTTGATAATATGAAAAATTCTAAGGTCTGTAAAAGAGAAGTGGAAGGAAACTGTGGAACAGAAACATGCATGTACATATATTTACATTCATACCCACAAACACAAGTACATTTGCTTCTCTCTCAACTTTTTCAAAGCCCTCAGTTCCTATCTCCAGCTTTTGTTCCAGAACTCTCTGAAGTAACTAAACTATAAACGGAGCTGTGAAAACTCAATAAGCTAGGAGAAGTGCCTGAATTTTACTTATCTACTCTAAGGGGTTTCAAGAAATATTAGATATTCCATAAAAGCACAGTGAAATTGTGTTGACAAAGGTGTCAAAATATGTACATACAGGGAGGGACAGTTTGATATAAATTTAGACTTAAAATGGTTTATTTTCCTGAGGTTGGAATCTGCCAGAGCATTCACTTATCTGTTGTGTATTAGTGATGTTGAATACATTTTACAAGAGCAAAAAAGCAATTCAGCAAAGATTACAAAAGAGACTAAAGTTAAGTGTCAACTAGGAATGGCTTCTTAGCCATGGGTCATGGGAGAACTTATCAATATAATACAATAAAACATTGGAAACATCAGCAACTTTTAATGTGAGATAAAAGGAGCTTTGCATAGATGCAAGGCAAGGAATTGAGAAGAAAAGCTGTGTGTATAAACAACCCAGCAAGGTATAAAATACATCTGTAATGAGGTTCCAGAATCATATAATAAATGCACAGCTGTAGAGGTTCATAGATTTAATGGAGGCTGGAAGGTGCCTCAGGAAAGGATCTCTAGTCAAACCTCCTGCTTAAACCAGGGACAGCTGTAGCTCATGGCTCTTCCCAGTTAGTTGTTCAAAGCTTTTGAGCAGGGAGACTGCACAACCAGCTTGAGCAACCTCTTCCATTGTTTGATTTCCCTCATGGTACAAGTTTCTCCTTATATCTTGTCAGAATTTCTGGTTTTTGTCCTCCTGTCATGCACCACTATGGGGGGCCGGGTTCTGTCTCCTTGGCACCATCCTCATACTTATATGAAGGACAGTTTGGGTAGCTTTTCCCCAGCTACCGAAAGCCATCTATTCTCCCAGCTAAAAAAGCTCATTCCCCCAGTCTTTCTACATGGGGCAAGTGCTCCAGTGCCGATTGTCATGATTGCCTTCCGCTGAAGTCACTGCACTTTATCAATATTTTTACAATATTACAGACCAGAACAAGACATAGTATACCAGATGTGACCTAATAGTAATGGATGATCTGAACAAGAAAATTGCTGTCAGCAAAGGAAAAACAATACAATCTCAATCCACTGTCAGTGTATGTTTGATAAAAAAGACTCACCTGAACTTACTGTAATTACCATTGAGAAATATGAGGGGAAATTTTAAGCCAGAGCTGGAAATGGCAATGCTCATTCTATTCCTGGTTCATTCAATGGCCAAGTATGGAAATGTAAGCAAGTTGCTACCCATCTGTTCCTCAAAGTAAAATGGGCTTGAACAGCAGTTTTCAAGCAGGAAACAGCATAACATACTTTTATACAAAGCATCTTACACCACGTGAGTGAATGGATTCTACTTTTTACTATAGCTTTCAATAACTCGCCTCATATTAAACTCATTGTCTACCTGCACATTTAGTGACCAGAAATCTTTGAAAATTTCGTATTCTGACAGCTAGACTTCAACTTCCCTGGAGCTCCGATCCTCTCTGGCTGTGTCTTTACATGTGTATACTGCTGTAGTAGGGACCTTAATCTCTTTGATAGTCTCCTTCTTTATTAGACATTTTTAGATCAGTAATATGGTCATTTCAGACACAGTGAACTCAGTGCAAAGACTATAAGAGAATAGTGTAATACATGTTGCCTGAAAATACAACTTCTGCTGTAACACTAACATTGAACTATACTTTTTGAAAATGCATTATTTCAGCCTAGCTTAGTTTCTTAAATCACACACCTCTTTTGACACAAACAGCTGTATATATAAAGCTAATCAATTAATTACACTTCCAAGCCATTTCATTACTGAACTTTTTATAAACAGAGAAAATGAATGACTTTTTTTAATTAAATTAAAACATTCTTCAGTAGTTAAGATTTGAAATTGGATAGAGGATTGCCTATTGCACTAGAAGAATAGCATCAAACTATTCAAAGTTGGCAATTATAAGACCTTTAAAAATGTGTGTTAGTCTGCCCTGTTGAGGTGTGTTAGCATTTAGGCGGGTGAATACTCTTGGCCAGGGGAGGAGAGATACTCCCCTGAGAACAGGACTCTGAAATAAGTGTACGCATAAAAGAATAAGTATCTACATAGAATATGTTTTATTGTATTTTATGTGTATTGGTGAGTACCAGCCTTATACCTCATGGAAAGAAATCAGCACTTCAGTGTGAATTTTTTTATGCTCAGTGGGATGAAGAAACAGTGGGAGTGAAATCCCCCTGTGCAAAGGTTACAAGTTATTTCCACGTGGCAGTCTCAATGTGCATTCTTTTCACACATACATTGTAATTTTAAGATTGCTATTTTAAATCCCATAAATGAAAGAAAAATCGTTCAAACACTCATTGTTCATTTTCACGCCATTTTAAATGTTCCTGCAAACTTCAGCGAGTCTTTTTTTCTTTTATATATATCAAGATTCCATATGGGTATGCTTATCCCAATTATTCTCCTAACAAAAGGAATTTTCTCACTAGGGTTAGGTCTATCTTCATTCTCTCTGTGTAAGTCTGTATTAACTCCATTAAAGATTACAGATCACCAAGAATGTAAAATTAATGTAATATTTATCAAAGAACAGGTCGTCTACTCACATTAGAGTCCATTTGGATTTACACCAGTGTGATCCCTGGGAAAGTTGGCAGCTCCGTAGTTGCTCTTCCTTTCTCCCTTCTTTCACCCAAACTCTGCCATAGCTGGCTCCTAAGCCAGCTGGTCTTTTCCTATCTTCACCCAGATAACGTGAGATGCTTTTTTTCCCTTGTATACCACTGTCCTAGTTCTTTGAGCATTACATCCTTTTCACTTTCTAAATGGAAATGCTAAATTTTCCACAGAGGAGGTGCCCTGGGGGGGAGTTTTGCTCACACCCAAGAATGGATGTCAGTTAATATTTGGACATGATTAATTAACAGTAAACCCTAAGGCAAACTTTGCTATTATGAAAATAAAACAATATTCCAGATTACATGAGTGGCTGCCTATATAACAAAGTTACCCAGATGCTCTGAAATCAAAAAAGATTTGTCATAGGTATAAAGACAGGGTTTTTTTTATGAATTTCATGTTCAGTTGAATTACTTTTGTCCCTCTTAGACGTTATAGGAATGATCTAGGGATAAGCCATTATTTAAATTTCCTCTCAGGCATTTCCAAGCGCTAGTATAAAGTTTTCTAATTTGCAGAAAATTTTTTGGAGCTCATGTTCTTTTTCTAGTCAGTGGCTAATTGGTACTTCACCAAAAAAAGTGAAAGGCCAACATCACTGTGCAGTGTATGTAAATCTTGGATTACATTTGCAGCTCCTTCTTGGATGGAAAACAATCTCTGTTTGACAAATAGAACTGAAACACACCTGGCTCAGCTTCAGAAACAAAAACTGTTTTTTCCAAACAAAACTAAAGTAGGTCATTGTGTGGGCAAAATAGAATCACATGTATTTCAACAGAGTGAAGATGGTGGGATAGTAAAATTAACTCCAGCACTGAAGAGCTGAAAACCACACCAGTAGGGATACAGGTAGAGAGGTACATGGCTAGATAAAAAGTGCTATTGAATGTGTAATGGCAGATATGGTCAGAACCTTAATTTTATGTCTTATCCAAAAGACATAAGAAAAGCCTTAATAGCTCTTCATTATCACAGAAAATTGCATACTTGTTTTGCTCCATAAAATAAGGCTGTCAATTTTTTCTGCTATGGAGCATTACAGGCTCTCTCCCAAGGCAGTAAATCAGTATCTGGAAATGTTATATCACTGTTATTCAGGTATTTTCTTCTCCGCAGGCCTGGCGCTTAAATGTATTTGGAGACACTGCAAAATTGTGTCTTCTGATTATGAGAACAAAACTTCATTATGAGATCAACTAAAACTTGTCTGGTTTCTATTAACTTTTCAACAGAAGAATTTGCGAACACGAAACAAACAAAAAAAAGTAAGTCTACGTAGAACACAGAAACTAGGAGTTTAGGAAGGTCTGAAGACAGGACAATGCAGTCAAACAACACAGTAGGCTTTCAAAATCTGACTTATTTTCCAAGTCCTGCAAATAAATTTTTGTTCCCTCATTTATTAAAAAAAAAAAACCAAAAAATAACACATTATTTGCAAGGCATTGAAACAACATATAACCTTGAACATCTAAACCTAGCCTGACAGAGGCATAGAATGAATTAAAAGTTCATTAATAATTGACTTAATTATCACCAATTCTTATCAGATTTTCAATTGTGACATGAAAATTTGCCCCTTTTTTATTGTATCTTGGTTGTATCTATAATGATAAATTTATTCAATAATGGCTCATGAGCTTTTATTTTTTGCAGATTCTGGATTCTTATAATAAGTGAGCAGAAAAATATTCAATCGGTGAATTTTCCTCTGGGAAATACTAATTTCTTATCATTTCTCTCCAATTTCTTAATCCTACCATTGAAAAGTGCTAAGGTCATCTCAGGCCAAAATGGAATAGAGGATCATTTTGCGATAGTCTCCTAATGTAAAATCTTTTAAGCTATATCCAAGAAGTATATTCAGATTCCTGGTCCAAGTAATGGCAAGTGCCAGCTGTGTACACATGGTAGAGAAGCTTGAAGAAATATTAGACACCAAAGGGCTCCTTCTGATCATGCTCTTCCTTTTTAACCCACATGAATGAGAATGATTCACTGCTGCATTCTCATTTCAGCTTCCCACCAGTATAACCAGAGCTGAGACAGGCTGTACTGAGAGCAGCTCCACTTAAGAGAGTTGCGAGTGTGCCAGATGAAAGGATTATAAATCAAAATTATCATCACAGGTAGATTTCATTCAATAAGCCCCAGTGCAAAGTTCTACAGTCACACAGTAAAAATGAATTGTGCTGGTGCAGAATGGGAGATGTTTGAGTAGTCAGCATTTCTCAAAAAATACCTACATACTACAGGAACGGTAACTCATCTCTCTCATTGGGTTTCAAAGAGTTAACTGTCAGGCTGGGAAGTATAAAGATTTCTAAAACAAGTAAAATAATTTCACTGTACTCTCAGGCTTCAACTGGATGGTATATGTCAATAAAGATAGCAAGTAGGTCTACAGGGAAGTAAAAGAGATCCTTAGAGATACAGAAAATGTAACAATGGGAAAGATTGGAAAGAGAAAGATTCAATTAAATTGGAGGCAAGACATGTAGCTGTTCCTGAAAGACTTCTGAAGTTGGTCCAAGAAGTATAAATGTTCACAGAACTCTTTAAAAAGATTAAAAGACTAAAACAGGAAAAACATTTGCAGAGACTTTGGAGATACCACTATGAGCAAAATAAACCTGAAACACTGTCTCATAGAAACTGCATATCTTGGATTCTCCAGCTATCTAGTCTCATGGTCCTGAGAAATTCACTTTCCTACAAGATGGATTAATGCCTTGTAAGACACTTCACGTTAGGCTTTTTGTTTTCTAACTTGGAGTGTGAGGATTTGTGCTACTCAATTCTTGTGCAGTATTTCAGACATACAGATGCAAATTATTATTACAACTGAACATATGGAGCAGACCTGAAAATAACAATCACACTTTTAATAAAGTATCTGTGTCTGTTGTTCATGTTCAGAATGTTACTTGGAAAGGAACAAGGATAAGAAGGAAAATAAGACTTTTTAGGAAGCCAATTAGAGAATCCAAAACTTACATCTTGCAATTCATGGATGTGAATAAACAAACAAAGGCCTTAAAGGCCACTAAGGAACCTTCACCATCTGAAATTTGTAAGATTTTCAGCTATTGCATAACATTCCCTCCAGCAATGAACCTTACCGAATCAAATAAACTTAAAGTTTGTTCTATAAATGCATGTCCCTTTAGAGACAGACTGAGAGAGAGATTGCACTAGAGAAACAGAAAAGGAAAGTGCACCTCATATGGAGTTTATGCAAAATTATTTTAAAATATGTTTAAAAGTCATAGAAAAATCAGTTATATTCAGTGATGCAGTCATGAATGCTGGAAGAAAATTATATGAGAGATCTGAAGTTTTCTGGGGAAAGAAATTGAGCAGATAACTAACAGGTACACTGAGAATGGTTGCAAATACCTATAAGCAGAGATTAACTCATTTGCAACACATGGTAAATAAAAAACCCTATCTTTTCTACAGATGGGAGGATGTTTACATTTAGGAGCTTAGCACAGTCCTGCGCAGAGAGGATAATCAGTAAAGGTAGAATAAGACAGATTTTAGGGTGAACATATTGTGCTTTGTTCCATTAGTGGTTTATGAAAATAAAAAAATGCATGTGTTGTCACATTATATAAGGAAAAGAGAAAAACAGGCTACATACAGATGATGGGAAAACATCTTTAATCGCATTGCCAGCTATTTCTACACCAAATCCTAGAAACACAACCTGCCTCTGAAGGACAGCATGGACACCCCTCCCAGCAGTGGCACTTATTCTCCTTCCTTCTCCATTCCTCCAGCAAATGCGGAGCAAGCCTGACTGCCCAAAGTTCCCTTTCTTATTTCTTTATCTTTTCTCCTATTCTTTTGTATGATTTCCTATAGCAGCAATACTATTTTCGTAACATATAAGCAGAAAAATACAACTTTGCTCCCACTCTGAGTAGGTAATCACAATGTATGTGATTGGGATTCTCAAAATAGTCAAGCAGAACAGCATCAGTTTTGCTTGCTTTGGAGTCTCTGCTAATCTCAGTTTCTTGCCTGCTCCAGTGCTTTGTTTATGCAGTCCTTTTGCTGCTCCATGCCTCCCCTACAAATGTTGTTTTGACATTGTAGTCACCAGGTGCCCCACCACCCCTTCCATCAACAGACACTTGTGCAGCAGATGGTACAAATGGGTTGGCAATAATTTAGTGCCTCGGCATTGGATCGCCTTGTCTGGTGCTTGTAATGGTGACTAGACAGGGTTAATGACAGTAGCAAGGAGAGAAATAAAAAAGACTCCAAACCCTGAACTACTTTAGGGATACATTTTCAGAGAAGAAATAGCTTTTCCATGAGGCAGACACTCCACTGAAAATCTCTGTTCCTAAGAAGCATGAGCTATATTCTAGAAGTTTATTTCAGACAGGTACCTTCAGTTTAATCACATTAAAAATGTCAAGATTTCAGTTATCTGCTTTGATCACCATAACTCCAATGACTCTGATTATATTTTCTGCTTTACATTACAAGACTATGCTTAGTTTAGCTGTGATACTCTTAAGGATAGAAATTAAAAAAAGCGAGTGAGGGGTGGCAATACCTTTCATTAGACCAACAAATAATTAGCTACGTGTTTCATACCTACTGGGACAGTGAAATGTATAGTTATAATTATAACCCAGTGGTAAATGCTGAAGATTTTTTATTGTGTAGTTGAGTTTGTGCTACAAAATATGATAGCAAATTCTTATATAAATCCCTATAGAGTTAGAGGTCAATTCAATGTGAATTATTGCAACTTTTAGGGGTGTTTGCATGTAGGGTTCCAATACTGTGTTCAATAACCTGCAGGAATATGAAGATCATACAAGGAGTTAGAAATGAGTCATAATTAGTTCCTTTGCTGGCTTTTTACTCTGAATAAATCACTTGAACTGTTTTCATCCATTTCTCTGCTTCTAAATTGGAGATAATATTCTTGTCCCAGGGGTACTGTAATGATTAATTGATCACTTTCAAATCACTTGGGATTTTAAAATGTGTGCGTGTAATTTCACATATGTAGAATATATATAAATATTTCCTTGACTTTGTCTGTTAGGTATAAAGGGTGTCGTTCTAGAATCAGCACTGAAATTTTTGAACAAGAATAATCAAAAAAAACCTGTCTTGGGAATTCAGGCTGTCAAATTCAAATGACAGTCATGCTTCCCATCTCCAAATTATCTCCAGTTATAAAGTGCTCTCTTTTTTCTTGAAATCATTTTCTTCAGAAGACTCAAGAAGCTGAAGTTATTGATACTTGAAGAATTTCACATTGCTTTCCTTTTCCAGTATGATATGAAGTTATTTGTATTCAACTTTGTGTGGCTTTGTCAGACATTCTCTATTATACTGCTGTCTGAACCACTTAGACTTAAAACAGTTCCCACCATTGCTGCTGTGAGGGCAAGAACAAGAGATAAATGAAGAAGAGCTTTATTTTAAGAAAAAACAAATATGGATGTATTTGGACTTCTTAATCAGCATCATTCAGTACTCTGTAGAACCACAGACAAGATTGGGCAAATGATTACTAAAACCTGGTCAGTTTTTCCAAGATCTTTTCTCGATCTATGTGTGTAATCATAAGACCAACATGCAAAAATGAGGCAATTCTGCAAATTTATTTCTAGATTTATTCTTAGAATAAGAAAAATAAATAAATAATGTGTCAATAAAATACTATAATGTCTTTTTTTTTTTTCCCTAAACTCTAGTATTTGGGGTTTAGCTTTCTAAAGGATGTAGAAAATTTACCTTTTTTATGATCAGAATGTGATTGAGTTGAAAGCCAGTAACATTTTGTTTGCTACATTTTTGCTTTTAAGCTAGAGCTACATAGAATCATAGACTCAGAATCATAAAATCATAGAATAGTTCAGGTTGGAAAGGACCTTAAAATCATGTAGTTCCAACCCCCCTGCCATGGATTGGCCTTTAGTGGAAGTAAAAACGTATATTAGATAAAGCCCTGGCATACATTTCCAGCTCAGCCTCAATTTCTTACATGATCCTGGCAAGGTTTTTAAATCCACTGTGGCTCAATTCCCCATCTGTTGATCAAAGCTAATAATATTCCCTTTCCCCTGTCCTTTCACTATTTCTTTTGTCTAGACTGGGTACAGTCAGTTAAAAATTTCCAAGTATCACAGTATGCTAGAGATTGGAAGGGACCTCAAAAGATCATCTAGTCCAATCCCTCTGCCGGAGCAGGAACACCTAGATAAGGTTACCTAGGAATGTGTCCAGGTGGGTTTTGAATGTCTCCAGAGAAGGAGACTCCACAGCCTCCCTGGGCAGCCTGTTCCAGTGTTCCGTCACCCTCACTGAGAAGAAGTTTCTTCTCAAGTTTAAGTGGAACCTCTTGTGTTCCAGTTTGTACCCATTACCCCTTGTCCTGTAAACTGTAAAACAGTTTCCTACCAGAGTCACCAGCACTAAAAACTTTAGAAGCAGCACGTCAACCCCACTGAAGGTTTTGATACAGAAACCAGAAGGGCAGCATGTACAACCTGATATCCAGGGGTATAACTTTGGTGAAGCAGATCTGCTTGGCCATACATTCCAGATCTCTGGAATCAGCCACTTTTTATAGAGTCACCACTTTTACCAGCTAATCACACATATAAAAATCCAGAGTAATAAATGCCTGTGTTCCTCCAGAGCTTGTCCTCCAGGTTTCCTGACATGGTCTGGGCAGATTTCCAGTATCTGCAGGAACACTTATGGTGTGGCCATGGATATCATGCTTATCCTCAGATATGCTTCTTACCCTCAGAGGCTCTTTGACTTCCAGATGCTTTTGTGGTTCCTCCCACTGCTTGTCACTTCCACAGGCAGGTCAGCAAGTCATCTCCTACACTGCTCAGGACATCATTTCCAATAGTGACACAGAGATCCCAGAAATATGTTTGCTTTAAGAAATATTCAATATTCAGCCAAACACCTGAAAACCAAAAAATCCAAACAGTTAGAATGATTTCAAAGCCTTTCTAGTTTCTAGTTACAAAATACTTGCATTTTCAGCAGGGTATTATTATTATTATTTTGATTCAGTTCTCATGGTGGTTTTGAGAAATTATATAACAAATATATTTTTAGGTAAAGAAATTAGATGTTAGGAAGCAGGAAACTATTCTGCAAATATTACTGAAAAATAGGCACAAACATTACTCTCTGGCTGCTCTTTTGCTAAAAGTACACATTTGGGGAGGTATGTGCAGAAGTTTTACAATGAAAGAGACCAAGAAGTCCTTTGCCTTCCTTCTTTTTCATTTAAGCTTGTTTTTTCTGCATCCTACTGTTTTAAAGGTGGTCCCAAGTTTGTGTATGGATGTCTGCCTGTATGTAATGACGTATTAATTACATCTCAATTAGATATGTACTGTAATGAACTCATTAGTATAAATGTATGTGATTGGCCTCTGCTCTGCTACAGAGCTGAAGTTAATCAGATAAATTTCAAAGGGCAAACCAAAGGATTATGCCTTACCTCATGGGGAAACAGTCCTTCCATTGAAGTACCTGTTGGCATCCAGAAACTTCTGTCAAGTCATCAATACATTTTAACTACATTGGGGTGGTTTCCTACTTTTTTCCTCTGATCTTAAAAGCTTTCTTTTTCTCTCATACAAATATTCTGCTTGGCCCAATGAGATCTGGAACCCCAGCTGATGCCCCGGGTACCATCACCGCAGCCAGTATCCACCAGTCATCATTTTCTTTTTAGTATCCAAAAGAAGTAATTTGGTTTCTCACAAGTTACACAAATATAGATAGAAAATAATGATTATACTAGAAACATTTCAACTTCCAGCTCATGAGCCCATAGAAGTGCTAACCGGGGTTATCCTTGTTAATTCAGAATCAATTTTTCTGCATATGTAAGTGCTCACTCAGTAATCATCAATTTGATGATTAAATAAAATCTCAGAGCTCAATAATATGCCTGCATTTTACTACTACCGATAGACAAGTCAGGCATTCTCTCCTCTGTTTATTCAACAGCAAACCACTGTTATTTGCCAAACAAAAAGCAACACAGCGAGAACACTGAAATCCCTTTTTTTCTTAACTGCTCAGACTAATCTACACAAAAACAGCCAGTCATTTCTTCCCTGCCAACTGTTATGCAGCCATGTTGTTTGAAAGCTTGCATAATTTACATTACCATGCCTAAGATCTCAGGTGACTATGCCTTTGAGGCCAGCATGATAGCCCCAGTGGACCTAGATTTGATATTCTTCCCAATATCTGACCCTTTTTTCCTTGTTAATTATAGGCAGACTTCCCTGGACTGGGCCCGGATCTGCACCTGTTTCCCATCTCTGAGCAGCTGCTAATTAGGTTGCAAATGGTGGGGCTGGGCAGAGCTGGCCACACATGCTTCAGCAGTCTATTGATCAGACTGGCATGCCATGCATACAACAATTATTACCTTCAGAACCCTCTTCCCACAATAAAAACTGCTCACAGGAACTTCAAATAAAAATTGTATCACTTCTTATACTGAAGTATATACTGAAGTATATAGGCAACAATGCTGTTTCAATGGAGTAAGAGACAGCAGAGGACAGATTTTAGATTCAAAACTCCCTTGTGCAGGGAGAACTAATATCTTGAGTTATGTATATTTAACATGGAGGCATGACTCTAGCAGAGCATCTAAAACCATGGTAATTAATCCACAGTGACATTTTTTAACATTTTTTTCTAAGTAATTTATTTGTATTTTTGGTCCCAGGACAAAATGACTTCTGAATCTTATTTTGGAAGTTGAGCTGTGAATCATCCCAAAACTTTTATGCTGAAATAATCCTAAAAAAATTATTTTTATTAGTGATATTTTTTATACTGAAGCTCAGAAGAAATTCACACGGGTAAGAACACTTGAAACAGTACAGTATTATATGAGTAACTCGTGATAAACAAGTACATATCAGCTGAAGCAACAACTTCTCTTTGTCATTTAAAATGAGAAAATAATGGTGGAAAAAGTTTGATCTAATGTTGTAAATTTCATCCAGTGTTAAAAGTTAAAATGTAAGTTAGGTGTATGTTTCTTTCTCCCAATTATAAATGCCATTCAGACACCCATCACAGATGCGTCGTGCTGTGCACATCTCAGGCTGAATAAAATTAATGGTACACAACTCTCTCAAACTTACCCAGCCTTGTCCAAAGAAAGCATGTTTATGATCATCATGCTAATTAATCCTGAATCGATGCACTTTCCTTTAGGATAAAGCACAAGGCTCACATTTCTGAGCCTTTCAGATTGATCTCTCACTATACATTACTCCATAGTGCAGAATTATCTTGTGATTAAGGCAACTGAATTTAGGTGCCTATATAAGCATATTTCTAGGTGTGATAGCTGTCTGTTTCTGTTAAAGTTAATGGAAACCTCATCAGTACAGTCAAGGAAGGACAGTTTAGAAGTCAGTTTGCTAAAATACAAGAATTATCAAAATACATTAGGATATTTGAAACATATCTGGCAAATGTGATGGCACCGATTCTGATGTTATTCTGGAGCAGGAGCTGGAAAACTAGTGGGTATTTCAAATGACACTAGAAGTGTATGCATACAACTTATCTACTAATTATCTACTGACCATAACAGGTGGTTAGGTACCTAGGGTACATCTAGATACCTGAATGAAAATACCTAAACTCAGTTGTCTTCATCTGGATCTGAATGCCGATGCACCCTAATTAAATGTTGGTTAGTTCTGAATGAGATAATTTAAGGTGTTGAAGAAGTTTGTGTGAACCTGAAGGATATGTAAGAGATTAACACCTTTCTAGAACAACAGCTGGAGGTGAAATGCTTCATAGAATCTAAAGTGCCATTAGAGTTTAAGAAGATTGAATGCTGCTCTACAACACCTTAATGAAGGGACTCTTCATTAGGGACTGTAGTGATAGGACAAGGGGTAATGGGTTAAAACTTAAACAGGGTAAGTTTATACTGGATATAAGGAGGAAGTTCTTTACGGTAAGGGTAGTGAGGCACCGGAATGGGTTGCCCAGAGAAGTTGTGAATGCTCCATCCCTGGAGGTGTTCAAGGCCAGGTTGGACAGAGACTTGGGTGACATGGTTTAGTGTGAGGTGTCCCTGCCCAAGGCAGGGGGGTTCAACTAGATGATATTAACATCCTTTCCAACCCTAACTATTCTATGATTCTATGATTGATTCTATGATTCTATGATTCTTTTGCCTAAAGACAGGTTTCTACTTCCATTTAAGGCACCCTAAGGTAGTGTGCCTGACCTTCCACTACTGTCCAGAGTCTTCTGCTGATTCTGTGTAATATCTGCCAGCCTCATGGGGTCTGCTAAATGCCCTAGTGCACTGGAAATGGCACTAGATGAATGGCCAAGGTGATCAGAGGACTGGACTTCTGAGAAAGGCTGAAAGAGTTGGGCTTGTTCAGCCTGGAGAGGAGAAGGCTCAATGAAGACATTAAAGCATGCTCCCAATCCTTACAGGGACCTACAAAAACCTGGAGAGAGACTTTTTACAAGGGCATGTAGGGATGAGAAAAGGGGGAATGACCTTAAATTGGAAAAGGATGGACTTGGATTAGATATTAGGAAGAAGATCTTTACTGTGGGGGTGTTGAGGCACTAGAAGAGGTGGTTTAGGTTGGAAGGGACATTAAAGACATCTCTGGGACATTGCTCAGAGAAGCTGTAGCTCCTCACCTGTGGAAGTTTTCAAGGCCAGGGTGAAGGGGGCTTTGAACAGCCTAGTCTAGTGGAAGGTGTTCTTGCCTGTGGCAGGGCAATGGGAACTAGATGATCTTTAGTGTCCCTTCCAACTTAAACCATTTCATGATTCTAGACTTTAGGAAATTAAATCCAACCCTATGTCTAGTGTTGCTTTGTGGAAAAGGTGTTGAGAGTAATATTAATTGTCAAGCTGCTTCATCCCAACTAAACTGGGATAGATTGTCACTGGGACAGAAGAAACGACATCTCAAAACAATGGGTTAACTCTGGGTTATTCAGAAATTTAAGCTAAAAGTAAAAAATGGCAGTGTCTTTGGCCCCGAGATAAAAAAGGAAGTACATTAAAAGTACACACATGCTAATTATTTGCACTGTCATAATGAACAGTTTCATTTATTTTTTTAATTTCAAAAGAAATATTTCTTGCCCAAATAGTATAAGATTATGAATGTTTCAGAGAAGCAAACTGAGCTCCTCACAGAATGAGTTAGGCAACTCTGTCCTATTCTAAGACATGTCTAAAGTGTGTGGGATAAGTTATCCATGAGGCATATAGAAATCCTCTTAGGTTTATCAGAATAAGTGCCCAGCTTTTGGAAACCTAAAAGTACGTGAATTACTCCAAAATTTTACAGGTAGGAAAAATGTGGTATAGAGAACGTAAAGCGGCTTGCTCAAACAGGTAAGAAGGGTCTCTGCAATTCCAGAAGGGTTTCCAAAAGTGTCCTATACCAAATCCACTGTATTGTTCTTCCGCTAGGACATATACAGTTTCATGTGGTCATAATTATAAATTTCAGGAGATCTTCCACTGTGGTCAAGGATTCATTACCAGTGGAACCTCCTCCATAGTTCTAGATCTTATATTCAGTAGAGTAATATAAATAAAAACTAAATAATTTTTTTTTAAAAAAAAAAAAAAACGTTTTATCACCAAGAACAAGTACAAGAGTGTCCTGGGTTCAGCAGTATCAGTCATTTTTCACCTTCTTAGTAGCTGGTACAGCACTGTGTTTTGACTCTCGGCCTGGGAACAGAGCCGATAATACTGATGCTTTAGTCTGACCAAGGATGTTCTGGGCCTCATGCTCTGCCACGGAGGAGGAGAAGCTGGGAGGAAGCAGAGACAGGACACCTGACCCAAACTGACCAAAGAGGTATTCCATACCACAGCACATCATGCCCAGGATGTAACAGAGAGTTACCTGGAAGGGCTGGTAAACTGCAGGGTTGCAGGAGGTGTCGGTTGGTACTTGGTCGGGCTGCGGGGTGAGTTATCAGTCAGCAGGTGCTGAGGTGTTATATTCTCTTCCCTTGTTATTTCCTTTATCATTATTATTATTGGTGGCAGCAGTAGTGATTTGTGTTATACCTTAGTTACTAAACTGTTCTTATCTCAACCCGTGGGAGTTGCATTCTTTTGATTCTCCTCTCCATCCCTCCGGGAGTAGAGGGAGGGCAAGAAGGGGGGAGTGAGTGAAAGAGCTGTCTGGCTGGATTTAAACCATGACAAAGAGGAAGTGGTCTGCAATAGTCTGAGAAACTCACGTGTCTTCACCAAATCTTACATCAATGTGTGCATCACCTGCAAACTGAGATATCTGCACTCCAAAGGATTCTTTGCCAAAGAAAATATTCTGAAGTAGAACTCAGAATAATTAGAAGATTTTTCTAAGCAGAAAATCATGTGAAACTTACCCTATAAGTAATTCACTGAGAATTATTTGCTTGTCTTAGTATCTATAGGCCAGATTCCCAGCTGGTGTAAATCCAGATCATTCATTGACTTGAGTCATGATTTACACCATCTGAATAGCTGACCTGATGTGTTGATGAGGAAAATTTTATCTGCATAATAGAACAGGATATGCTTTGAAAAATTAAAAAAAAAAAAGAATGACATGCACTGGAAGCAGTAACAAAACAGTTCACCAGCTGTTCACAATCTTAATATGTCTGTGGATGGTGCAAACTAAATACAAACCCCTTTGTGCAGGCTAATATTGTGCTAGGAAGCTGCAGTAGGTAAAAACACAATAATCATCTTCCCATTTTTCAGGAAATGATGATCTGAAACAATCGGTGGCAGCTTAACTCTTGTCAGACTGTTGTTTTACAAAATCCAGCATTTCCTCTACTTTGAATTTGTATTAGCAGAGGATGAATCATTGATGCTGCTGGATCCCCTCATTTTTCATATACAGCAGAATGAATTATTTTCATATATCATGTCATGAGCTTTCTCTATTTTTACATTTTCCCACTGCAGTTGAATCAAAGTGAATATTTCATAGGGATTCCTTTTCTGTAGGGTTTGGCCATAAATCAGATTTGTTGCAATCTATCTGCAGAGGTAGCCTGTTTTCTCAAAGTTAATATGGCAAAAACAAAAACAAATGAAGAAATAAACCTAACTAAATAAATCCTAACCAAAATATTATTTCAATTACAAGACATACACTAATGAGCATTTTTTAAATTGGCATAACTTACCTTTTATTATATGTTTTAACACATAAAAGTGTTGCATAGAGTTAGCTTTAATAATCTGGATAGGCTTGGGATGTAGTCTGTCTCAAGATAAGGAAAAAAGGAAGCAGAAAAGGTAGTGGATAAATTCACATCAACACATGACTGGATATGAGTGCCTGTGTTATGCTTAAGTGCATTATGAAAGATTTAGAAAACTCTGGTCTTGGCTTTAGGCTTAAAGTAATTAGCAATTTTTGCATGTATGAATCAGTGGAGAATCTGAAGCTAACTTTAGGGGCATTAAAGTTTTTAATACAATCCCTTAGCTTGTGTTCAGAGGCAATGTAGTAAGGAACATTAGGGGATAAGTAAGTACCTGATATAATGAAGCAGTACTTGTACCCTTGCACTTCAGTGAATTGATTCTTTTAAGACTGCGTCAGATTTAAACCCCAAATGTGGAAGCTGACCAGGATCTGAACTTATTGGCAGATTCTAATTATTAGGCCAAGGAGACTCAGGAAAAGCATTTGCAAAAAGAGGGAAAACGATATTAAATGAGAAGAAAATTACTGCTTCTTCTAAGGTGGATTGTTGCCCAAGTATGAATGATCATAGAATCATAGAATAGTCAGGGTTGGAAAAGATGTTAAGATCATCTAGTTCCAGCCCCTCTGCCATGGGCAGGGACACCTCACACCAAACCATGTTGCCCAGTGCTCTGTCCAACCTGGCCTTGAACACTGACAGGGATGGAGCATTCGTGGCTTCCCTGGGCAACCCATTCCCATGCCTCACCACCCTTACAGTAAAGAATTTCTTCCTTATATCCAATCTAAACTTCCCCTGTTTAAGTTTTAACCCATTACCCCTTGTCCTATCACTACAGTCACTAATGAAGAGTCCCTCCACAGAATCCTTGTAGGCCCCCTTCAGACAACGGAAGGCTGCTCAGAGGTCTCCATGAAGCCTTCTCTTCTGAGGCTGAACAGCCCCACCTTTCTTAGTCTATCTTCATATGGCAGGTGCTCCAGCCCCCTGATCATCCTTGTGGCCCTCCTCTGGACTTGACCCAGCAGTTCCATGTCCTTTTCCTGTTGGGGACACAAGAACTGTACACAATACTCCAAGTGAGGTCTCACGAAAGCAGAGTAGAGGGGCAGGATCACCTCCTTCGACCTGCTGGTCACGCTCTTTTTGATGCAGCCCAGGATACGGTTGGCTTTCTGGGCTGCGAGCGCACACTGAAGCCGGCTCATGTTCATTTTCTCATTGACCAACACCCTCAAATTCTTCTCCACAGGGCTGCTCTGAATCTCTTCTCTGACCAGCCTGTAGGTGTGCCTCGGATTGCTTTGACCCAGCTGTAGGACCTTGCACTTGGCATCATTAAACTTCATGAGGTTGGCATCTGCCCACTTTACAAGTGCATTAAGGTCCCTCTTGAAGGCATCCCTTCCCTCCAGCATATCAATCGAACCACACATTTTTGTGTCATCAGCAAACTTGCTGAGGGCACACTCAATCCCACTGTCCATGTCAGCGACAAAGATGTTGAAGAAGACCAGACACGGCACAGATCCCTGAAGGACATCACTCGTTACTGGTCTCCAGCCAGACATTGAGCCACTGACCACAACTTGCGTGAGGCCATCCACCGAGTGGTCCATCCATCAAATTGATGTCTCTCCAATTTAGAGACAAGTATTTGCACAAGTCCAGGTAGATGACATCAACTGCTCTACCCCTGTCCATCTGTTCTATAGCCCCATCACAGAAGGCCACCAAATTGGTCAGGCAGGATTTCCCCTTAGTGAAGCCATGCTGGCTGTCACCAAGCACCTTGTTGATTTTCATGTGCCTTAGCATGCCTTCCAGGAGAATCTGCTCCAAGATTTTGCCAGGCACAGAGGTGAGACTGACTGGTCTGTAATTCCCTGGGTCATCCATTTTCCCCTTCTTGAAAATGGGGGTTATATTTCCATTTTTCCAGTTGTTGGGAATTTCACCTGACTGCCATGATTTTTCAAATATGATGGCCAGTGGCTTAGCAACTTCATTTCCCAGCTCCTTCAGGACCTGCAGACAGATTTCATCAGGTCCCATGGACTTGTGCACATTCAGGTTCTCAAGATGGTCTCAAACCTGATCCTCTCCTACAGTGGGCCTAAGGTCTTTGTTCTCACAGTCCTTGTGTCTGCCTTCCAGGACTTTGGTCTTGATACGATCATATCAAGGTCCATGATACGATGGACTATGATAACTGGACTTGATGCCCAATGTCATATTCTTGGAAGAGATGATCCAATGGACAGAAAAAAGCATCTACGATTTCCAGGTCGTCAAATATTTCTTTTCTTTCTTTTGTTCCCTACTGGTTTGAAGTCTGTTATTATTTACTCTTTGTCATTTAGGGTTAAGCATCTGCAGTTATCCCTTCTTAGCATTATCTTTGAAAACCGAATTTAGGAGTTCCTGAGTTAAAAGAACCCTCATGTTTACTTCTTGGTCTGGAAAACTCGGTCACAGTTATCCAAATCAGTAAGATATTAAAAAAACTTCTGCAGTCCAGCAGAAGACTCAAATCCAAGCTCTCAACAGAGATTACCCTATAGCTGAGAAAATGCTAAAATGTTGGGTTTGAGTTGTTAAATCATGGCACTAAATAGTAAAATGCCTGGAAAACCAGAAATATTCTACAAAGAGTTCATCTCAGCAAGGGTCTCGTGACTTAACTGATCCATAATAACAAAGCACAAAGCACAAAGATTTGTTAAAAATTTAAGTCTATTTGTGAATAACCCATGAGCATGCACACACACACAGATCAGTGTGCTGAATGTACTTTTTTACTCTGAATTGCTTATCTTACCCTTTTTTTCTCTGTTTTATTATTCTACTTCACTTTTACGGTAGAAAGTACAGACAGTGACTAAGTCTGCGCGTAAAGCACAGATGCCTATAGTTGGATACCATAAAAATTTGGGCAGCTAAGTCTAGCATTGTCAGATACTCTCTCCATTTATTGAAGTTTCTCAGGTGTTTGACAGCATCTGGTACTGATCTGAAAGACTTCAGTCTCAACATACCTGATCTTCTTGAGCACATAGCTCTTGTGCTAGTTCCTCCAGGATCACAAAGTGGTGGTCATTCCATTTCTATGATGAAATTTAAGCCAATGAGTAAATTCAGCATGTTTGTTGGATCAGCTTTTGGTAAAATACAGTAACAAGTGTACTTTGTGACTATAGCAGCCTGCAGGTTGTTTCCCTTTATTTCTCACAATCCAGCTGTGCAGTGTGTAAATTGGCTGTCCTTAACTACTTGCAGGAGTTCAAACATTTTGTGCAATTTCAAAGCTCCCTGATGAACTTCAGGCAAAATTAGGGGGGGTAAGGTTAGACACTTTTTCCTCTGTCCATCTGATCCAAGTGCCTGAACAAATATAGAGAACTAGCATCTTTCTTAAGCCTTCTCTTTGTTTCAGTTATTCTTTGATTCTTTTGTGACAGATAGAATGGCTTTGCCAGAAAAGCTGAAGAATCACCTCCAAAAGAGGCTATTAGTCATTGCTTAGTTAGACAATGTTAGAAAAATGGGCAGAGGAGGAAATGAAAATGGATCTCTTACTTCTTGGACATGATAATTCATCTTCTAGGTAGATAAATCAGCAACTCTTTCAGCTGTGTTTTGAACACACATTATAAAATGGATTCAATCTTAAGCAGAAAGAATTGAGGACAATCCAGTGAAACATCTCATAGAAATACCAAAATATGCACTAAAGTTTCAATTTTTGTCTCTGAGAGTTGGAATTGTAACATATCCTTCCCACTAGTGTTTCCTGTCTGCTACCCCTATTCTTCTGCATGGCGCCTTCCTAGGCAAATCCCAAACCCTGCCAATGAGCTTTTCAAAAGAGCAATACAAATCTGAATACAAATGTAGGCAGTAGCTCAAGCAACATTTGAAATCCTTTCTTTGAATATCTGTGTTAAATGCACTGAAACAGTACTGAGAGCCATAGGGTTAGAAAGCTGCATTTATTGGTTTACTTCTTTCCTTTTGAGCAGTCCAATTATTTATAATTATTTATAATTATTTAGGCACCAATTCACCAAGTATCATACATATTTGGACCCATGCCAGTATTTGAACACAATTATAAACAATCTGCACAACAAAGCAGGAAAAGGAAGGGACAGTAGGCAAAAGCCTAGCAACTTCTTAGTGAAGCATCAGGTGTGTCTCTGTTGTAACTCTCCTTCTCTGGGTCGCTTTATTTTGCCACCTTTACTTGTGTGCAAAGAAGTATGTAAATACATAGAATATTCAGAGCTTAAAAGTAAAAAGCAGTTATCCATTGCTTAAATAAGCACAGAAGATAGCTGAGATAAGTGAGTTGCTATTCTAACCATTGGTATGCTCACCATCACCAATAAGATATTCAAACTGATCAGTCAGAGAGTAAAATGGTTGTCCTTCTTGATGTTCCTGAGTGGTCTTCTATCTTTTCCTTTATCATTTTATGCTTTTCTATGCTGTCATTTTCCCTCCTGAATACCTGAGCTTCTTCCTATTCCCATTTCAACAGTCTTGCCTCTGTCTGCAAATTTTACTTTTACTTTCTTACATGGCTGTATGCAACATATTTTCTTACAGATTTTTTTCTGACATTTTTAGATTAGACATGGAAGGAGGCTCTGCAGTAGATTAGTTTACTTGTTACCAACAAGGAATTTTAATAAAAGTTGTATCTTGATTAAATCATCCTGTTTAATTTTCGGGTGTGACTAAACAGATTCCCAAATTCTTTCGCTGCAGACCAATGACATGGGAATGTTACTAAACACGTTTTAAAACACTACCACTTCTCAGAGATATCTCACTACTATCACCACTACTCAGAGATAGAAGAGCACATGTTGTTTGCAAACATTAAGGTACTCAGCAAAGCACCTACGCAAAATTTGCAAACACCAAAATTTAGGTGCATTAATCTTTAGCCAAATCACATCCTAGGTAATTAATATGAAGTAGACACTAAGTAGTCAGCAGTGCCATTTGGGATAACCCTAAAGTATTCCACCTGGCCTCCATCTGCAACTGTAAGTCTCAGATGGTGCTAGGAACCGCAGCATGTGTGGGCTATTAAACTGAGCCACTAAATTTTAGATGACTAAAATTAGGTTAGATGAATCCTGCTTTCAGGGCCTTAGGATGCTACTTTTAAATCTTCTACACCCTATTAATTTGACACCTAAAGGCTTAGACTGGGAATAAAAATAATGCCCTTCATAGGGTTCTAAATGCAAGGGATACATTATTACTCCTCAATAGGAACTAAGGCCTCAGGATATTTTACATCCTGAAGTCTTACAAAGGCATGCAGTGCATGAGTTTCTCTAAGCATGAAATGTTGCATCCAGACAAACATGATTTATAACAACTTTAAGTCTCTTAGAGAGGCATAAGCTTGGTCAATGGATTGGTTGGATAGAATGGCAGGCAGGATGTTTATTTGTAGATGGTACTACTTAAAATCGGTCATAATCATTATTGTGTGGTTTTAGTGATATACTTTCGAAGATTAACTTATTCAAACTCTCAAGAAAATCTGATGCTACTTTTTGAAGAATAACTTAATATCTGAAGACTGTCTAATATCATCCACTACTTCAGATTTCTGCAAAATTGCTATTAAAATAGAAAGGCTAAACTGCAGTTTGAGTTACTACATTTTGCTCCCAATATCCTGTCTGATTCCCATACCTCCTGTATCTCCATTTATGGATTTTGTGAGTAAACCAAACGAAAAATTTGGACAATAAAGGCAGGATGAACACACACAGCTAGATCCAGCAGATTATCAAGCAGTTCAGCATGAACTAAAAATCCTTCCTACTTCTGCTGCTGTAGTACCATAACTAGCATTCTAGATATGTAAAAAGTAGTGAGAACTGACATACTGATGCCTAAGACACATTTAAAATAAAAGACACTGTGCTTTTCTCAAAGTTTTTGTTTTTATTAATGCTCTGTGCATTAATACTTTGGCTATTTCTTTTTTTTCTTATTAAGTATCTTCAGGTCCTTAACAATGAAATAGTTTATCTATTCCAACAAGTTTTTCTTAAAAACATGTTGTTCATTTACACATCTAGTAATAGATTTGTATTTGTTTATTATTTACATGTACATATTGACACTTTCTAAATTCCTAGAACAGAATGAGACCCCTTGACATGACATCATGGCTCCAATAGCTACAGTGTTAGTGTTTAAGTGAGGATCCTTAAGAGACTTTCTTAGATAACACTAATTTATTTCCCAACGTAAAAAAAAAGTGGCATAATGTCACAATAACTAGAAGTCATTGATCTTAGCTGTACACATCTGGGATGGGATTCAGCGTAAAATAAAGGACACAATTCAGTTGAACTGAATCATATGTCTAGGTCAGGTATCAATACCCAAAGCTACATTATGCTCAGTGGAAACAAATAGGTGCTTCCAACTGTGAGTCACCTTAAATACTTTGGATTTTTTTGTTTTAGGATGCAATGAACCACACTCTAGAGGCAAAAAATGTAATTTAACAGTGACTTCTTAGCAATCTCTGCTATTGAACTACAGGCTGAGGGAATGTATTTCTGAAGTCACCTTGTCTCCAAGAAATCTAAAATTCACCCAGACCATACTGAAGATAAAAAATAAAGTCCCTATGTCTTCTGATTATTATATTTAAGGGCCAAATCCAGGGGTTCCAGTGCTTTCCAAGATGTATCACATACAAAATCCCTCTAGCTTTTCCTTTAAATCTCTATTTCATTGCTATAACCATGAAGAATACTCTCTGCATTCCTGTTGTTTATAGTTAAGGCACAGGTCTCTGAATTTGCTTCCCAATTACTCCACCTTCTCTATTCTCCTCTCTCTTATGTAATCCATTTAGTTTGCCCTACCCTTCTCTTCAGGAAACCTTAGTATTATTTTTATACAATCTATTATTGTAATTTTGACTGTGCTATGCTATTGTAGTAGTGCAGGAAACTAAATATATCCTCTAGGTAGCTTGGGCATTTGGAAAAGAAATTTGATCTAAGCCAGAATACAGGCTGAAGCTATGTCTGAACCAAAAAAATCTTTAAATGATCTTTAAAAAATATTTAAATTAAAAATCTCATTGAGAGGTATCAAACAGTTCATTGTTAAAAAATGAAAATATTTTTGTTAATATAATATAATTAATATTATTAATACAATTTCCAACCATTTCATTTGAGCTATTGTGTTATGTTAAAATATTAAGTCTTTATTACATTGTAATAAAATGGTCTGCGTGACTAAAATGCAGTATTTGAATATAGTGTAAATATTTTTTTAAATAAGATCAGAATGATAATGGAAAAGACAATAGACAAACTTTCTTATTCTGCCATCGTTTTTATCAGTATCAAAGATCTCAATATTAGAAAATATGAGTTGGGATTGAAAAAGTGATGTTTGTTTCATTTTTTTCTTTCTTTGTAGACCTATTCCTCCTGTCAACAAGATTTGTTTATGACCCCCCAGTCTATGAATCTAAAGCCACAGAAATAAAGCCTAAAAAGCCAATATTTTCCTCAAGCAGTTCACTGAGTAGCTGAGCTTGACTGGTTACAAATCTGTAAATGTTGTGGCTGAACTGACATTTGATGGTAGCCACAGTGGTAAAAAAAACCCTTACTATTCTTTAGGAAAGAAGAAAATGAAAAATTATTATAGAAAGAAGGTATAAAAAAAAAAGAAATTACAGCTTAGAAGCTTCCTCAAAGTTAAAGTCACACACTTGTGTTGTGTAATGATGAGCAGAACTCTATACAAATTCTACCACCTTCTCAATTTTTCCCATTTCCTAGTCATCTGATCTTAATCTGTTATACTGGTGGATGTGGAACACCTATTTCACTCTACTTTTCCAGCATGTTAAGAAAACTACTGGGTCAACTGCTTCCTTTATTTTCCTGGGATACTTGCCAGGACAGAAAACTAAACATTTGCCCATGCACAGACACTTTCACAGACAGAGGTGACCAGAAATTCTTTTTTCAATTGGCTCCGTACGAGAACTCAAAATACAGCCACCCTTAATATGAACAGCAGCCAAAACAGGTGCTACCAGCAAGTAGTGAACAAGGAACAGAATACATACCTTTCACAGGTTAGCAAACATTAGCCAATTTATCTATGTAATGGCAGTGCATTATTCTATGAAATATTTGATGTCAAATTCAAAACCTGTTGGGACATTTCTAGATCTTTAGTTTCTACATCTTTAGTATGGAGAGGATGAGATTAGATTCTAGTTTTACTTTAGAATCTGTAAATCTAGAAGCAACAGCAGCACTGCCCTATCACAAGTAGAATCACCCTACAAGAGAACAGGGCCTACCAGTATTGTGCGTTCTATGTGAACCATCTGTACTGACATCTAAATAACCGATTGCTTTATACTGAAATAAAGCCTTGAAAGTAGTATTCTTTGATTATATGAAAAAAAAAAGGAAAAGTTTAAAATTTACAATGAAATCTCATCAGTTTTATTGAGTCCATTTGTGTGCCTGCAGGTTTGCCTGTGTTGAATGCCACACAAATGTATGCAAATTTTAATTCTGTTCTCTGTGGGTTACTATGCTTCCCTTATCCCAGAATTCTCTTAGAGAATTCCAATAAATGGTGGCAATAACTGGTGAATAACACCTACCATGTGCTTACTGTCTCTTGAGAAAGAGAATTGTTAAAGCACGAGTGTTTCAATCTACACACTACTTTGAAAGCAATATAGTTTTATACTAACAACATGTTTTATGAAAGGTCTTCTGAGGTCATGCAGCAGCATATGGACTTCATTTTTTGTGGTCAGTACTTACATGTGGCCAGAATTCCCTTAATTACAACTGTGAAGTGCTTTTTTCCTCAGTACTTGAAATCTTATGTGTCAAGTAATGCTGTCAGGCAGATATATAGCATGGGAAGGGGACATAAGGAGCTCAACATCTGTTTGACCTACCATCTACTTTGTCCATGCCATGAAGCAAACACTCTTCTCCAGCACAGCCCTGAAGGATCCCTTCCAGCCAGCAACTCCATACCATCACATCAAGCCTCTGATGTCCAAAAGTGTGTAACTGTTTCTGCAGTGCTAGGCTGTAAATGTGGGAGGTACAAGTTTGGCTTTGAGGGAGCATAATCTATTTTCAATTACCTAAGACCTGAATGGTCTGTATTGTTTACTGACATAGCTCTTAGAAACCTCTTTGTGCTGAGTAGTCTATTGTTACAGCTGATAGGATTCTCTTTATCTATGTAGATGATCCATGGGTTTAGCCATGCAGTAGTCTACACCAGTCATCAATATTTTTTCTACAGGCAACAGAGAAATTGCTTTTCAGAGTGTGATTTGCCCTGTCACATAATAGGCATATTTAGACTAGATTGAACCAATGGGTTTCTGGAGATTCCTGGCTCTTGACTGCATAAAAAGTCAAGACTGATTTAGAAAAGATGTCTAACTTCTAGAAAATTTATTTAAGCAAGATGACTACCACCTAAATTTAGCTGCCCTGACTCAAAGGCTTTTATATATGCAGAAAGGCTAATAAAGAAAGTAGCATGCTTTCATTTCACAGGCAGGGAAGCACTCAGTAAAGAGGGTAGCATTTCCATATGCACTTTAGTGACACAGGAACCCAACCTCAGAATATTGTTTAGATGCTTGTAAAAATGGGTTTAGATAATTAACTTTCATAAAGTCACACACAATATCTATGTATAGGCAGGAACTGAAGCTGGCTCTCCAGAGTCCCAAGCCTCTGCTCAACCTTGACACCATCAATCCTTCCTTCATCAGCCTCATGACCTGACTAAACGTCACTGTGAGGGTCCTTCTCTGTTTTAAGGAAAAGCTGTGCAGGTCTCTGAAGTTAAGCACGTTTCTTCTGCTTTACACATTTAAATTAAAACTATTTAAGAAAAAAACTACAAGACATAGTGCAATTTTAAAGTCATTTGGCAAACTGATTCTGTCAAGAAAGCTTAGTTTCATTCTGTTTGCTTGCAACAGCTTTTTTTTTCCATAACTCTGCTGTTCTTGTTCTTTTAATACATTTGGGAGGCCTGTCAAGGCCTATCCACTCTCTAAATAGCTTTGCAGATTAAATTTTTAACTCTACTCTCTTCCTGCAGATGTATATTTCTGACAAAGAATTGCACTGACATGTCATCTCCCATCTTTCTCACAAGAGAACAGCTACGTGCCAGTACTGTTCGAAACTCTGTATCTCCCCAGCAAACAATAAAATAAAATACTTATATTTATAAAACCGTGCATTGAGAAAACCTACTTCTTCTTTAGTTGAACCTTCACTACTCTAATTTGTCATAGGAGTTTTGGGCTTTTTTCGTCTTCACATTCAGCAACATTTGTAACCAACTAATGAGAAAATAGGGAATATAGGCAGAACAAAAATGAGTTTTGTTGATTTTGTTGCTGCTACAGGTGCACCTGAACTTCTACCCAAAGACAGTGCAGTACACGCAGCCTAACCTTCAAGTCTTGTATTTACTTGGAAATACTTTTTCATATATATTTTTTTTACACAAAAATACCAGTAACATCCTACTCCACTGCAGATACCCTGCCTAGGGAAAGAAATACCCTGACTTCATAGGAATGAAGGGGGTTTCTGATTTACTAGATCAGGAGTGCGCAGTTAAGGACTTTTCAATAAGAGTTGTTTACTAGAAGGGGATAATAGGCAGTAAAGAGGCAACAAACTGAATTTCAGTTTGCAGAATCCATCCCCAGATTAGGCATGTAAATTAAATGGGTCTTCAATGTGTCATGCAGTTTGTTATCCTAGGTTCAGTTTCCTTCTCCCCACAGAATCAATTGCATGTAAATAGGTCGTTGCTTATGCATAAGTCATTCCTTATGAATTCTTATTATCAAACACTTCTTTGGGACTCAACATGCTTTTCTGAGATAAATATAGAGCAGAAATGGATGAACATGGAAGTAAAAATACTGTTAAAGATAATGGGACATCTCTGGGGCAGCTCACTGCATCTAGTACAAATGCCCATTAAAGAGTCTGAGCATTTATGGTCATAAATACTTCCTCAAGGTGTGGAGAAATCAACAGGAATACTTCATGGACCAAGATTATTAAAAAATAAAGGAGGTTGCATTTTCCAGGAGCTGTTATATGACACAATTGTTACTTTGAAAACAATTGAGAAATGCCAGGTTTTGTCAGCTAGTGTATTTTCACATTTCTGTGAAGTGCTGGAGGCAGGAATTAAGCAGGCTACTTCCTCTTCTCATTTTATCATGAGTTTGTGTCTCCCATTTAGAGATTCAGGATAAAACTTATAATTGGAATGCTGACACAAATTTTTACATTGGTCACACTGGAAAATCTTCATTTTTATTTTTCTTCTGTGTTATATTATTTGCAGGCAGAAGCATCTTCTTTTAGCACAGAGCATGTCACGCTACCTAGTATTGTCACAAAATTTTAATGAACAAATTCCCTATTATCAGTCTTTGGTAACGTTCTTGGTCTCCCCTGTTCCTTTTCTGGAAATTATCTACATGCTCAGCTGCTAGACTACCCGCTCCATGCGGAAAATGTCGGCTCTGATCCCCCCTCTTCTATGGCAAATTGCTTCTCTTTTCTGAAGTTCTGCATTGTTCCTATTGATCAGAATCAATTAAACATTCCATGTAACATAGGAAACTTTTGCAATTAGATTAATTGGAACAATATTTTGTCACAGAGTTTGAACAGGTTAAAAATAATACCTATAATGCATTTTGAAGCAATTTCCTTTTTCTTTGTTGTATGTTGCCAGGCTTGTCTTTTTTTTTTTTTTTTTTTTTTAATAAAAGATCTGAGAACTCATACACTAGCACACTTTTTTCACTTTGGACTTAAGTCAATTTGCTCCTGAATGGAATTGATACTTTTCCAGGCCTTGCCCTCAAAAAAAAACCCCGTTTCCTCTTTCACAGTTGAGCTACAAGCATCATAGCTATTCGAGCAGTCACAGAAAAGCTCTATTACCATTTTACATGTGGAAATTGAGTTAAGAAAAATACAAAATCCTCAGTGTTATTTGTTGTTAGATAGTTTAAAATATTTCAATACTTTGGATTTCAATGGCTAAATGATCCACTCAGTTGGAAACTAAGGAACTGAGACAAAAGACTTCACACTGGACCATCACCCACTCAGCTGCTCAACTAGGTTTTTAAGGATATGTTTTGGAGTGATGCTGTTCATTACTCCACTGATTACTGTGTGTGACCATCTACTAGAAAGAAGTAAAGGTTTCCACTGATGTCTGTCTGGAAACAGGAGTTAGATATTTTTTTCAGACCCAAGAACATGCACTTATCAGCATTGTACCAGAGTTTGGTATGGAACATGTTTCTTGTGTGTATGCTGTTGAGCTCATCTCAGCGCATAAAAGATGTTAATACTCAACAAAAATAAAGCACAACATGAAAGAAAGGGGGTTGTCCAGGGAGGTTGTGAATGCTCCATCCCTGGCAGTGTTCAAGACCAGGTTGGACGAGGCCTTGGGTGATATGGTTTAGTGTGAGGTGTCCCTGCCCATGGCAGGGGGGTTGGAACTAGATGATCTTAAGGCCCTTTCCAAACCTAATTATTCTATGATTCTATGATTAAAAGCAGGTTGTTTCCATTGCTCCTGGAAGTCCTGGAGGGTTCACTGATCATGGCAGTTCAAGTGATCCTGTAGATAAGTTGTGCTCAGCACTGTACAGACGCACACACATAAATCCCTGCCTGTAAATCCAATATTTTCAATAAAAAGGCCCAAATAAATAGAAAAGAAAAAGAAGGGATGAAATCATACCCCTTTGAAAACTAGTGACCCCACTGTGTCATGACAGGGCAGTTGAATGATATAAGAGGTCTAAGAGTGAAAAGGCTTCTTCATAACATGAGGATTTCAGGGTACAACCTTCTATTTACTCATGAGCTAATTTTAATTTTTCCGAGTGAAGCTGTAATAACTACTAGAGAAGAACTAAGGGATCCAGGTAGCAGTTTTTTTCAGATTAACAAAAGGTGAAGGTTTACGTCTTCACATCTATTCTCTTTCAAAGTGTGTTATTTAAAATTTTATTTTGTCTTTCTTTTTCAGAGGGGCTGTCAGTTCACCTTTGAGAGAGATGCAGTTGCTGTTATGTCACCTCTTATGAAAGGTTTAAGCCTGATAAATGATAGCAAAGCAGATCTGCACAAACAGATGTACACTCTGCTTTGCTGATGTTAGAGTTACTCTTTATGGCACTTGTAAATTAAGGAACAGAACGATACAGAAGAATATTAAGTAAAAATGCTGTTCCTTTTGATGGGTTCCCTGCACCCATTTGGTTTTGACTTAATCTGTTTCCTTTCAAACTTATTCCATGACAGACCATCTTGCTCCATACTATTTCCCTTCTTAAAAATATTGATCTCCATTGATCTGGACCGCAGCAATTAACACTTTCTGTAAAAAAAAAAAAAAAAAAAAAGAAAAAAAGAAAAAAAGCATGCTTCTGTTTCCACCATGACGTCCCTCAAATGTGCAAGTGTTTTAGGCAAGAAATCTTCTGTTTCCTTCCTGATGCAAACTTGACCTCTGTTGCCTTAGCTGGAAAATACACTTGATTTCTAACAAGAGCTTTTCAAAATGTAACGCTGCTGATTTGTTGGATAATGAAATCCAAATTGTTCCACAAAAAAAGGTGCAATTATACAGCGTGTAATACACAAATAAATTGACTTAATGTTACATTATAATGAAAACTGTGCAAAATCCTCTACACAAGCACAATAAAATAATAAAAAGTAATAGAACAGGTAATAGATGTAAAATAAATGCTAAAAAAGTAGTTCAAATCATTTTCATACCAGTCAAAAGATACTGAGAAGGGCGCATCCAATCACAATAAAAAACCAGAATGAAACACTTCTAAATAGTAATATAAATTTTTGTGGACACTTCATGTCCCATGATGTGGAATTGACATATAGTTTGATTTTCTTTTTCCTAATGTAAGCCACAGTTTTACAGTCCTAGTGAAAACATTTTATTGCTGGGGATGTATTAGACATGGTTCATTTCCCTTCTCAGTATGGCTTTAATTTTCCACATCCATGGCTTGACACAGACCCAAACACCAGAAGATGGTAGTCTGCTATAAAGTGTTTGGTTTTCTTTGATTGCTTTACAATTTAATCTATAGTTCATTCCATTAACCCTTTCCATTTTAATGCCACAAAAGTCTTCCCCCTCTCCTTAATATAAAGATAAAGTTCCCCTGAAACATCTATGCTCTCGTGTCCAGAGGATTACAAAGAGAACTGGAAGAGAGTGGTACTGGAGGGACAAGTAGTCTTTTTCTTAGTTAACTTCCCAATAGCCATATGTATTCTGTGAAATAATTGAATACACCACAGCAACAGGGGTTTTCCTTCTGTTTTCATAATACATTTATAATTATTCATTCATTTGGTTTGGTCACATTCATACCAACACACCGAGCCAAGAAAGTGCCACTGTCATTCTAACTTTCTCCTCAATCCCTGCTCTTCCGGGGGGGGGGGGAGGGGGGAAGAAAAAAAACCACATTCCCCATCTGCAGTGTTGTCACATCCGATATCCAGTTCCTTCCGGCAGAGAAAGTGTATCTGGGAGGGTCACCAGATCAGTCTGTGCCTCGGGGCTCCTCGCCTAAAGTACAAAAGACTCGACTCAACTCATGTTAGTCATCTAGGTGGCCTATCGGTGGTGACGGACTGCCAGCTCGGTCTGTGGGCTAGCCGTGATAACTGCCTTGAAATGCTAAGTGCTTAATTAAGGACCTTTCATATCAGTTATTGAGGGCTCCATCTCCCATAGCCCAGGGCATTGTACTTTACAGAGGACTCCCCAGAGCCACAGCCAACTTTATTGCAGTGACAAGTTAAAAAAAAAAAAGAAAAAAAAAAAAGGGAAAGAAAGAAAAGAAACAAGTGGTTTTAATCCTCTTGCAAGCTCCCAAAATCTAAATACAAGCAGACAGCTGAGCCAACATCATGATCCCCTACTAAAAATTCTTTGTTTTTTTACTGTTTATGAGACTATTGCTTGCTTGTGTTTTGGATAAGGTACAGAGTCATCCCTGGAAAAATGATCAGACCACTTGTGTTAAACCGCGCTGATATTTTACGGTGTGCATTTTTTCCTTTCCCTGAGAACACCCTGTAGCAGCTGAAGGGGCATGTTTGTTTAAAAGCAGAAAAAACAGATGTTTGTGGATAAATCTTGTATAATTAATACTTGCTTTTCATAAACAACTTATCAAGTTCTGTCAAGGAAGGGAAGAAATATTTCACAAACAACTAAGTAGCTGAGGTTTGGAAATAAATGCCTTTTGTTTCTGTCTGTGGTAGAAGAGACCTGCGTAAGAACAATGAGTTTTGCTTTTGATTACTCATGAGGGTATCTATCAGCACTAACTCTGCTGAAGTCATTAAAGTTACATTGCTATGAAACCACCATAAGGACAATCAGAGTCAGACCACAGCTTTCATTCAGGAGCTTCATAGGTGGCATAAACACATGGATACATTTCTTATTATACACCAATTTCATACGAGAATTATTATTAATTTGCAGCAGTGTAAGAGAACTTCAAACTCAGGACAAAAGACAAAATGCTGCTCCCAGTTCCTTTAGCACCATATTAAAAGAGCATCCATAAGTAATCCGAGGTGGAAAGTAGAATCAACTATAATATATGTTATTATAATCATTATAATTACAAGCCTAATTGCTATCTCATCTCCCACCACCATAATGCAGCTGGGAAGATTGAATGAGTGCAAAACCAAAGTAATCAAAACCCAAGTAAGACCTAAGAAGCTACTAAGGAAGAGTTCTCTGCAAGTTAACTTCGATTTGTAGAGGCTTTTGGGACCTCCTGAGCCTGTGATTGGGCTGGTCCAGGTGCTACAGGCTAGACAGAATTTCATGAAGACATCCAATGGGATGCACCATCCCAAAAAGGAACATATGTGCAATGTTACAGTGCAGATATAGCCAACCCCCTTGCCATCATCCCCAGCAAGCTAATTTCCAAGGAAGCCAAGCAGGTACAAACAACAAAACAACTAAATCAAAACATCCAGGAGGCGTAGGCTGACAATTCCTCTTTTCATATCTTTTCTCCATATCTCTTCTATTTCTTTTTCTTTTTAATCAACTCACTTTCAGTCCTTTGATGTACCTGCAGCTCTGTAATTCCTTAGTTGCCAGCGGATGTGGAAGCACTGAATGTTTAAAAGACAGTGACACCAATATGATATATTTTTAAAAACAAATGACAAGTATTTAATGTAAAATGACACTTCTTAAGCTTAACTAGAGTAAAATATTATCAGCAACCATATTATAATTTGATCTTCTTCCTTAGTCTATATATATTTTACAGTGCAAGGTCTGTATTTTATATTTGAATTCAAAAATGGTATCCTAAATATATATTACATTTGTTAGATGGTACTGTGTATACTGTATTTAGTATACTAAATTTAAATATAGTTTACATAGTTTATAATGTGTTAGAAACATAAAAAGAAATAGATCAAGTTTATCCTGGGGCTTGCATAGTTTTCTACTAAGATTTTAGACAGGATTTAAGCAATAAAGGTCAGTTTTATCTGAAATATACGCTACTTAGTGTATCTAGGAGAGACATCCTGTAGCCTTGGTCATATCAAATGTTCTCATACTCCTTCTGCACTTCACAATCTCCAAATAAAGGAGGAGAGATTAAACCTATCACTTGTTCATTGTGGTGAGATCCTTTGAAATGAAAAAAAAAAGCTGTATAAATGGAATATGTCATTGGTGATTGCTTCTTCATCTGAATTTGTAATTAAACTCACTTCTTTTTCAAGGCAGAAATCAGGGAGCCTTCTCCTTGTGTACAGTTTTTCATGCCTAATTTAGCAGATTATATTTCTCCCACATCCTGTGAGAGTTAAATAAATAGTCATAGGAAATATCTTTAAAATCATTTAAGGTTCTCCATAAAAAAAAACAAGAGACAATATTCTGAAACACACAATATACACCCAGAAAATGGGAATACTGGGGCCATTGTTTAATTTCCAAGACCAGGTTACTGGGAAGATTATTGATGATTCAGAGCTTGAGCATCTGTGCTCACTCAACAGTGTGATACTGACAATTATTAACTACAAAACTGTTGTAGCGGGTTAAGAGTAAATAAGCTATCACCATGGAGCTTCATGCGAGAGCCGCATTCCTTCAGACCGTATTTTACTGCAGCAAGCTCCACCTGATGACAGCTACAATCAACAGTGGCTCCAGGCAGCTGCTTTGCTGCAGGCCACATTCAATTATGTCGGCCTGCATTAGTCCCTGGCGAAGCTGTCACCTTCCAACCTGTGAAGTGATAGCATGAAGAGTCTCCTGAAGTCTCTGCAGTTCTGTCTTCAGTTAGGGGAGCAAGGGGAAGCGACATGAAAAAAGACCATTAGCACTGTGACTGCTTGCAGCATTCATTTTGCTCGTGGGTGGGGAAAGAAATAGCTTAGGTGAGCTGGATTCAGAAATTTGTCTGGTGTTGGATAATTGCACAGGTTTTTTTCTACAAAACCTTTTTTTTTCCTTGCTACAGGGCTGGGGATAAGAGCAGAAGCTTTTCCCTTTCCTGGATTTTTGGAGTTACTCAGCTGTGTAGAGAGCGGCTGAGACTGTACAGCATAAGGGACCTGCATAGTATATTGCGTTTTTACATTTTCCCAAGAAATCCCATGGCATTTCAGGAGGTAGGGAGCTCTGAAAGAGCCTTTGCTTTTAGCTGTTCAGCATGTCCCTGCCCAGGGCAGCTTCACAAATCCTCCTGTGGTCAGGTGAGGAAGCGTATGTACCATGGCAGGATTTTGAAACAGGTTGCAGTTTTCATTGCTAGGTGAGCCAGCTCATGCCAGGACCAAGGCAGCGTGATGGGTGACTTCTTGCCGCCAGCTGTAGACCTCTAAACCAGCACTGAGACTGCAAGGTTGGATGTGTCAGTCTCCTGGTTGTATAGCACTCAGCACCATGCAAAATCAAAGGTAGATGTTACACAGGTTACCAATGGGTTTCTATTTTCTTCTCTCATTACTGCAGCTTAGATGTAGGGTGTGCAGTTTTCATAAGATCATAGAATGCCTTGGGTTGGAAGAGACCTTAAAACTCATTCAGTTACAACTCTTCTGCCATGGGCAGGGACACCTTCCACTAGACCACGTTGCTCCAAGCCCTGTCCAACCTGGCCTTGAACACTGCCAGGGATGGGGCAGCCACAGCTTCTCTGTGCAACCTGTGCAGAGCCTCACTACCCTCACTGTAAAGAATTTCTTCCTTATAGCTAAAGAACTTAGACAAAGAACTGGTTTTCCAAGCCAGTAGGTAGCTGTGCTCATGTGCAGGGCTTTCCAGAAAAATCCAAGCTCCCTCTGCCCAGAATTTTCAAATCCCAGCTCTTAGATGTACAATAGCACTAATACTATTAATAAAATGCAGTCATAGTCTTGCAATATAAATGATATCCAGTGTGTATGCATTTGTGATAATTATGTATTGACATTATTTACTGTGAATACTGAAGAGAGAAATAATTAAGTGGCAGTCCATGTGGCACTGCAAATAATCTTCCTTAAAAGAAATAAAACAGGCAGGATTTTTCATCTTTAAGAAAGACAATGTAAGCCATCTTAAGACAAGAAAGCACATGTAAAACAGCTTTTTTCCCCACAATCATCTTAAGGTTATAATATTCCACCAGTCTGATCTATTTGATTAAGTTTCTATTTCATTTTAAGACATTGTTCTGCCTCTCTGCGTATTTTCCTTCATTGCAGAAGACAAATCCACTGCATTACAATTCCATTTTTAAGGAGCTGTTTTCAAAAGTGTTCAATTTCTTCATACAGACTACTGAATAGTCTAATGGGGTAAACCCCTGACATACAAAGATGCTGGAGCTCTTACTGTCCTCTTTAAGAGATGTTACTTGGGACTGTAATGTGCTTATAATATTTATTAATCATGTATTAGCCCTTTTTCAATTATTAATACAGGTAAACCTTAATAAGAAGCATGCTTAGAAATGACTTGCACTTCAGCTGTAAAAGAAGATGTTTCCTGCAGTGTGGCTCTCCTTGACTGGTACAAGAAAGAAGCTGGGTTTTAGCAACTTGTCTCTGCCTATGAAGGTTTATTGTGGTCTCTGTTTCCCTATCTTAAAATGAAATGGTAGCAGAACTCTGTCTTGCACTACCATTGAAAAATCTCAATTCTTTCCTTTCTGAAAATCAGCAAAGAGCCCAGTCTCATTCCACACAATCTCAAAAGCACAGAAACCTTCCCTTTCACATAGATTTTTGAAAGTGAATCATAACCGTTTGCCTCAGTGCAGCAAAATAAAACTCTAAAAGTCCTACTAAACCCCAAAATGCTGCACAATGAACAGATTGAGCAAGTGCACCTGGGGATAAATGCATTATGGACTTAGATCCATTATCACACCTCTTCTCGTCACAGCCACTATCTGAACCCCACAGGAAATCATTCATTGAGATGCAGAATGTCATTTTAGTTGTAGCATTAATTTCCCAGCTGCTGGTAAGATATATTGTGCCCCTTCATTGCGTATAAAAGAAAATGAGCACAACTCCATTTGATAACTTCGCTACTGGATGTAGGTTTTATTAAGGGCCAAGATCTCTGTAGTGTAAATGTTGGTAACATGAGTGTTTCTTTCTAAGGATGGGCCCTTTGATTTTATTGTCTCTCCAAGCAGTGAATAACATGCATTGACGTGCTGATGAGGAGGTTCCAAATGAAGAATATGGCCATAACTAAAATTGTATTATTCTGTCCCCTCAAGGGAAGGTTTTGCTCTCAAATCCCAGCAGGAGGCACTTGTGATAAAACTCAATTTGGGACATTATGCTCCTCATGTTTATTTACTTTTCCCCTTTTTTATATATACAATCAATGTGAAAATGGAGCCAAATGTATGTAATACCACATTAAACCAACCATTTTCTCCTTCTGTCTTTTTCTTTATGCAGCAGATTGAATCCTAAAAGCTTCTACCAATCTGAGCATCATGGAGCCAGGTTTTTTTCTCCCGCAGTAATGCAGACAAAAAGCAGAAAATATACTTGGTAGCAGTGTGCAGTCTGGTTCTTCTGATTCGCATGGCCCATTTTAGACACCTGGGTTAAGATGAAACCTATGACAACATAGATAAATTATTCCTTTCCACTGATTACTCAGAGACACTACAGTGAGTACCGATTTACATTTCTGTGCTGTAAATGTTTGAATTTGGTGAGATGAATCCTCATTTTTCCCCTTTTTTCAAAGTGAAGATTCCATGCTAACCACCAGCTCTGAACAGTCTCCATTGTAGCATCACAGAGCTCCTGAAAGATCAGAATCAGGATACCAGAAAAATAGTTCTTCTGAATGCAAAGGAGATCAAAAAAACGCCATAATTTTCATCCCCCTGATCACTCAGCCACATCGTTGTCAGTTCAGGGCAAGGAAAAGGAGCAGGGCAATTGCTTCTGGAGAAATTGTTCCTTCAATTAGTTGAATGGACTTAGACTAGATTGATTTGTTCTTGTCATTAAACTATAGTCTTAAAAGCAATTCAGAGTAGACCTCTTTTCTATTAGTCTTTCGATGGGAAAAAAAAAAAAAACATTCAGGAAAACCAGATTTAAGTCAACAGGAATAGTTTACGCCAATATCGTGAGAATGTTGTGAGATCTCCACTTTCCAGAGGAGGAAATTCCATCAGAGAAGAATGAGTCAAACCCATTTGTCACTACATGGCTGGCCAAGCTCTATATTTACTAAGAAGACAGTATTAAACCACCAGGCTGGCCCAGGAATTAAATGATCATTAGGATTTTCATAGTGCATTACTGAACTTCGTGCACTAAAATGTCTGTGCAGATGTATGGCTATTATTAGGAGTTCAGCTACCCATACCTAGGTTAGAATAAGTGTCTAACAGAGTAAGGATTGTTCTCTCTAAATATAATACACAGCAATTACATTGCTGTGTATATATATATACATAGCAATAGATCTATTCTTCAGAACAATTATCCCATAATTAAAAATTTTGTTGTGGTCACATTCAAGGGACACACCCCTGGGATATGTGTCCATCACCTCATTTCTGTCACCTTTCTAGGACTCAGGCTCCTGGGCTCCTTATGGCTTGAGGACGTTTTCATTCTCTAGTGTTCAGTGGGGATGGTTCCCTTTTGGGAATGTCTGCTGATTAGGGCAGTCTTGTGAAATGGAGGGGATCACCCACAAGACAGAGTACTAAGCCTCTAGGTTACATGTTGCACCATTTATTTACACAAATTTCATGTGTAACACTTTATTTCTACCTCATGCCAAAGTTTTCTTTGCATGCCCTTATACACTCCTGGTCAAAAAGGATTGTGTTCACACCAAGCCTGATGCATGTGTAACTCTTCCAAAGGTCTTGTGGATCCTCCATCTGCCATGAATCTGGTAGCATGTCGAGCATGGTGCTCCCTTGTTTTGTCAGCTACTAGCACTGTAAAAGGATGTCCACTGCATAATGTAGCTTGTCATGGTATATGTCCTGTAGCCTGTCCTGGCTATTTGAACTTAACAACTGATTCATCAGATCAACTCACTCTGGGAATGTCAATATATAGACTGATGATTAGAGAAGACAGGAATAGCTATACCCCATGACTTCATAGAGAGAGGAGCTGTACCCCATATTCCAAGTGAATAGTCTTAGCCCAGGGCTTCTGGAGAGAAATATCATGTCCTTTTCTAAATGAGACTTGTAAGTGTCCCTCACTGCAGGAGGGTTATGGATGGCTGACTGATTAGCCAGAGCATCTAGCCCGTGAAACACCTGCACCAGCACACTGTGAATAAAAGCTACCCTCCTTTTCACATTCTTTCCAGCTACTGGTGATAGTCCACGGTCAGAAGGTTGGTTCCCACTGGCAGGGTCTATCCCATTCCCCATCCATTATGTGCTCTGATTGTCTAACATAGTTACATTTCACAGGCAGCTGAGACAAAGCTCATGGCTTGTTGCTGTCAGAGATGCATGGCCACCTTCCTGCTTCTTCCCTTGCTTTTCCCTGTGCTCATCCCCAGTTCCATCCTTGTAATCCTTTCCTCCCATCAGCTTTTGATGCTGCACGCCCAATTGCACAGCAAGATGGCTCAGCTCACTAACCTAATGAGAACTGGTTTCTTTTTGGTCAGATTATTTTTTAGCCTCTCGAAAGGCTTGAGTTGGTATTGTCAAGCCATGAGATGTGCATAAAATGTGGCTCAAGGCAAGTGAGAGAGGAAACAGCTCCTAACCCTTTTAGTTGCAATAAAGAGTTAAATCAACTCAAGATGCTGGTGAAACAATTCCTTAAGCTATTCTGAAGATGTCTAGCTGAGATCACAAAGATAGTCTGTGATAGAGCAGGGAGGTGACTATTTACTGCTCAGGCTCTAAGTTAAAAATTAAACCACTGCTCTGCCTTTCTTTTTCATCAGCTTAGTGCCTCTTCATGAGAGGTATTTGCCATTTTTGTAACTTTCATAGAATCATAAAATCATAGAATAGTTAGGGTTGGAAAGGATCTTAAGATCTTCTAGTTCCAACCCCCCTGCCGTGGGCAGGGACACCTTACGCTAAACCATATCACCCAAGGCCTCGTCCAACCTGGTCTTGAACACTGACAGGGATGGAGCATCCACAACCTCCCTGGGCGGCCCATTCCAGTGCCTCACCACCCTAACAGGAAAGAATTTCTTCCTTACATCCAATCTAAACTTCCCCTGTTTAAGTTTTAACCCGTTACCCCTTGTCCTATCACTACAGTCCCTAATGAAGAGTCCCTCTCCAGCATCCCTAGAGGCCCCCTTCAGATACTGGAAGGCTGCTAAGAGGTCTCCACGCAGCCTTCTCTTCTCCAGGCTGAACAGCCCCAACTTCCTCAGCCTGTCTTCATACAGGAGGTGCTCCAGTCCCCTGATCATCCTCGTGGCCCTTCTCTGGACTTGTTCCAACAGTTCCATGTCCTTTTTATGTTGAGGACACCAGAACTGCACACAATATTCCAGGTGAGGTCTCACAAGAGCAGAGTAGAGAGGCAGGATCACCTCCTTCGACCTGCTGATCACAGTCCTTGTGATGCAGCCCAGGATATGGTTGGCTTTCTGGGCTGCGAGCGCACACTGCCAGCCCATGTTCATTTTCTCATCAACCAACACCCCCAAACTTTGCCCACGCTGGACAAACTGTGATGAGTTAAACAAACCTATTTTAATCCCACCATGAGAAACATATGAGGCTCCCTAGTATAAAGACTGAAATGGGCTCAGCAATGTTGCTCAGCATGACTGGAGATGGGATACACCATGAGAAATGGTTTCCCATTTGATATTCTGTTGTTTTTCCACAGTAAACCAAGCTAGAAATTGGTTAGTAGTGCCTAATAATTCTTATACTGGGGCAGGATGGGGACAAAGCCCATGGTAATACCTGAAAACAGAGGGCCTTTTCCTGAGTCGTTGTCCTCATTTACCCAGATCTTTAATGTGGGTGAGCTGGTGGGAACACGCACCAGGGAATTTGCAGTAACCTAATTAAGTCTGAAGTGCTGTATTTAGCCAGATTCTGCAACTTCAGTGCAGAAAAAGCCCTAAAATCTTGAAAGAGCTGGAAAAGTAAGTTGTGAGTGTCCTCACATTGCGTGTTAGTAACAGCACCACTACATGAGCATCAGCTATTTGGGAATCTTAGAGCCCTGTACTCCGCCATGTACTATAGCATGGATAGATTCACTTTGATAAAGCTAGCACAAATGAGAATAGAGAACATTTAGGGCTAGGTAATTTGCTTACACAGAAAGAATTTTATCTTCCAGTTTAGCACTGAGGATCCCTTATTTCACTTTCTTCACATCTCCAGTGGTTTGGGGCAAAATATCTAAGTTCAGATACTCACATATAGGGGATTGCTTGGACTCCAGTGATTTTGTTGGGTGATGAAGATCTTTGTGTTTCCAGACCTCAGTTGCCTTAGCTCTCCAAGTATAAAGCTAGACATAGTGGTGCTTTCTACCTCCCTGGGCTGTTTGAAGAAAAAATCCTGAACAGACTGAGGTGCTTACATGTTTAGTAAAGACATACAAGCCCCTAAGATAGGCAGCTAGTATAAAGCGTCAATGTACATATGTTTCATTTCTACAGCCTTGCAGGCATTTGCACCTGCACAAAATGAGTGCCAAATAAAAATAAAACTCAGAGTAATATCATTTGTGTACACTTTTTGCAAAGACAAATGACTGCGCAAGCTGTGAGGCACTGACAGTTGAAAATATAAGCACATTTCAGTATCCAGGAGCCCTGTGTTTCCAAACACTGGTTATAAACACATCTGAAGACTTAGCCCAAAATCAAGAATATTTGATTTTTCCTCATAGGTAAATGTTTTTCTTAAGGGGAATGTGAACAAAAACTTAATTTTATTTTGCTAATTACTTTTGAGTATACTCAGGCTTCTGTGCCCCTTTTTACAATATATCTTCATGGTAGCTACTCTTCCATTAATTATCCCAATAGGAATAACTATTCTCAACATAATAGCATCATATTCTGGTGAAGCTGGGAAAGAGAATTTATTTATTTATTTATTTATTTATGAGTGACAAAAGAAAAAACCCTGAGAAAAGTTACGTTCTTGCGTCTTGTTTAACTAGTGCCCCCTCTTGTGGTACTTTGGAAGCAGTACCAAACCCCAAAAACTTTTTCGCAAAATTGAGAAAAAATACAGGATATAATATCCGTTCATTTCAGAGGTGTTTTAAATAAGGCATAGTAAGATAGATGAAATGATGTTAGATGCATAAACAAGACGAGATCTGTCAGCTCTCAATAGTAAAGAAAAGAACAATATTAAGAGGACATGACATGACAGAAAGGATGTAGCAGAAATATGAATAAGCCTAGCTGCTAAAATTATTACCCTTCCTTTCTGAAGTGGACTGTTCAGCCATGAACAGCTAGCTGACATTTTAGTTACAACCTTTCCGAGTGCACGGTTCATTTGAGCATCCTGTTTTTCCTGTCTGTCTTGATTTTCTTTCTTATCTCTCCCGACCATCTTTCATTTTTCTTAATTTCTATTTCATCTGTAGCATTAGTTCTGCAGTTTCTCTGCTCTCCAACTTTTTTCTCTCCTTGTCATTACCTCTGCAAGCCATCAAGCCATACAGACACCTCAGGTCCCAAACAATGCCCTTTTTTTTATTTCTTTTTTCCTTTTTTACCACTCCAGCTTGGCTTTTCATAATCACTTTTTAAAGACTCTCTACTGATGCAGCATTGGTTTTCTTTTCAGATTAATTGTATGTGTGCTTGCAGGAGTAGGAGCAAAAATAACCCCAAAATGACCATTTTGAGCAGCGACTAGCAGGATTCTTCACGGAGAAGTTTTAAGCCAGTAGATGTTATCTTGTTCTACAGGGATCTCTGTCAACTTCTCTTTTTATGCATTTAATGTTCTTCCCTAACGATAGCCTAAGGGTGCTTTCACTAAACAATTAATGTAAGGCATCTCCTGGGAACCTAATGGGTATTTTGCAATAAGTTCACTTCCAGTGAATTGTATAATGTGATATTTTGACAATGGATATAGTAAGGTTCTTGAAAGGTGAAGTTTTCTCCAAAGAAGCAATAAAATATCTAACAGAACTTCTGATAGCATTAGGTGGGGTGGGGTGGGATAGAATAGAGAGTGGGTCAGAAGGTAATTTAGCAGAGTGTTATGTGCTGTTGTACAGTATGTTCTTTAATTTTAGTGTCATCCTGTAATAATGTTCACTTTCACTAATACAATGTACAAGTCGTAATCTATTAGAGAAAATAAAATTTGCAGTGACATTTGATATGAAAGCCGCTAGCAATGAAGGATGTAGTACTGCAAATGATATTTGTATTATGTTAATAAAAAATTATATTAACATATGAAACTAATACTAGACAAGGAAAAGTGTTTAATATTAAGGCTTGAAACACAGAAGTAACATGAAATCTCCAGTCTGGTCTGATAGTGTTGTGTTCAGAATTACACTCACTGGGAAGACTGTAGGGAGTTCTTTGAAAGGTAATTTCTAATTGTTATTAAAAATAATGCCAAGAGTTATCACCACAGTAATTTAGTATATTAATCTAGCCATTTTATTATAGAAGGTGTCATTTTAAATAGAAAAGATTGGTGGACATGCATTCAGAATAGGATATTTCCCTACGAGAATTATTCTCACTGCTTAATCTAAATAAAACTAAAACTTCAAAGATGTGGTGTAGGATTTTGTGGCATTTATCTATAATGTGACAGCTTGCAAACTGCAAAAGACGTACAGCAGTTTAGAAATGTGTGTGTGTGACATTTTTGCATACGCAAACTTCTATAGGGTACAGCATAATATGAATTCACAAAAAACAGAAGTTGCATGTAGGAATGTGCATAAAATCAGATTCGCTGCTTCTAATCACTCACTTGAAGAACAGGTTGGGGGGTTGTGTTATTAATGGGCTTTTTTCCTAAGAGAAAGGTATTATAGTAGAACTGATAAATTTGTGTCTATGATACATTTCTATCAGACAGACACACACAGACATATAACCAGAAAAATAGAATGAAAAGGAGATAGATTTGAAAAGCAAATGAAGCATTTTTTGCATGTTTCAAAAGTTATTCCAAAAAGCAAAATTAAAATTTTAGTTTAACCTTTCATTGTTCTCATGCACTAAATAATGAATGTCCTAGAAACAGTGAAACTACAAACAACAAAGCAAAAGCAAGAAAAAAAGTTCTCTTACAGCAGTTAGCTAATTTAACCCAATTTTACAGATTCTATCTTTCTTTTTTGCTAATAAATTTAAAAATAAAAATTATTGATCAAGGTGAACTGTATTTACTGTTTCACCACAGAACTTCTGTTGTGATGCACTGTTGATTTTATAGTTAATCATGCTCAGAATTCAGTCTACGTAATATCTAACATCAACAAGTGCCATTCTTTCACAGGGTGGTGTCTGCTCTCCTCAAGCTTTATTTTAAAATTAAGCTCATTATCATATTCTGTAAATTTTTTTTCAAATATGGAAAACAATGTGTTCAGACTTAACAAGGGTATTTCTAAGCAATGAAAGTATGCAGGTTCTCTTTCTTGTCTTTTAAAGACAGCTATTGCCATTAAAACCAACTGCAATTCCGATTTTTGACATTCATTCCATTAAAATGCAATACAACGAGCTTACATAGGTATAATTTTTTGCATAACTAAGTTTTCAAAATTAGAGAGTAAATCATAGTCTTACAGCAATCCTCTTACCAATCTGTTAGCTTCCAAAGCTAATTTGTATTATTGATAAAACTAATTTAAGGTCAAAATAACAGTAAACAGAACAACAAAAAATGCAGCAAGGAAAAATAACCTCAAAGGCTTTTTTGTGAACTAGGTACATGGTTAGTAAAGTAGCACCTTTATGCCAATAATTTATGTTCAATAAATGTAGCCTAAGGATTTGCAAGTAGTGAATTTTAACAGATAAAACTATAAATAAACAGACATTATTTTCTATTAAAAATGCCAGATTCTCTGCTGATGGAAACTGTTGTATTTCCGTTAACATTGCAGAGCTCTACTGATTTACACATACCAACAAATTTGTCTGTTTTGTCTTAAAAGACACTTCTATTTGCAGGACAGAATACAGCAGGGTTTTCCCTTGCAGTACAGCCATTTCTCAGGATGTAGTTGCAGGCTGATTTATCAGTTTAGCATTGCAACATTTTGCTTTAATGTTCAGAGAGATGACTGCGGGATTAGTCTCTGTGCCAAATACAAGCATAAAGAACAGTTTATGCCAAGAGCCTTAAACCTGTGTATATACATCCAGCTTCAGCCACTTGCCCTTAATGATCATTCAGGATTGCACGTGAGCATAGCATTTGTAACCTTATGCTACAACAGATCCTTAGCTGCTTACTTTTATAGAGGCAGAAGATAATCATAGTTAATCAGAGTAAATATGAAGTGTCTTAACTGAGGTATGTAGGCTTGCTCAGGATTCATATCTGACTGTTTCAGCTGGCGTCTGGCCTTTGGGGATCTATATTTCAGTGCAGACTGTTAGCAATATGGGGCTTGCTGTTCAGAAAGTATTTGACTTCAGAGAGATAACAGAGAGACTTTTGTGCTTATTATCATCTTGAACTTCTCTTAAAATCATCACTCATTATTCTTTCTTCTTCCTTCCTTTTTTATTCTCTAGCAAGTGCTAGAGCCAAAATACAGCCAAGGTGGACTTCAGGCCTATTGCAGTCCACACCCACCATCCTTTGGGACAGTTGACTGAAAATCTTTTTCATGGCTGTTCCTGGAGCATTCCCAACTTCATTGTGTGTCAATGGGTCTTTATTTCATCTCTCAGAAATTAGATTGAAAAATGCCCTCATTTACCTACAAATCTAACAACTGGAGACTCACTTTACTGAGAGGATTCAAGAATAAACTTCACACCTGTCTGGAGAGCACTCAAAGATGTCAGCAAAAATGAATGAGTAAGTGGGGTGCAGGGTGTAGCGCAGGAAACACTCCCCTGTGACTGATGTTGTAGAGAAACTCATGCATGGGAACCACTTTAGTGGGGCTGGAAAGTCTCCAAGCAAGAAAGGGCACAGCTATCAGCCTGAGTGTTCCAAGAATTGTGGTCAATGCATACCATCTGTACCTTGTCAGTCAGCCTTTTTTTATTATGCTCATCAAAGCATGATAAGTGAGGATAAAAATTATCAGTTCCTTCTTTTTTTTTCTGAAGGAAACTTGTTTTTTGGGGGATAGTATGACTAAAAATTTTGTAAACTTTCAATTTCAATACTAGAGTGTATCTGCTTCTTGTTGGCTAATAAAAGATGTGGCCATAAGTACAAATAAGGCTCTTCACTAAGAATATTCTGCTTTTCCTCTAACTTTTTGGACAGAAGTTACACTTTCTATGGAAAGTACTGTTATTGTCTTGCTTATGATAATAGTCTTATGTTACTCCTTTACTACACAGTGAAGTTAGAGATACTGCTATACAATGAGCTTATTATTCTTGCAAGAAGCTGAACACTGTATGTGAAATATTACATTAATTGCCAAGCTAAACAAAAACAAGCTAGCAGATATTCAAACCAAACCTATGATCCAGGCTGTCCATTTTTACCCACAATTAGGTACTTGAAAGAATAAAAAACATTACTAGAATTAAAACAAAAAAATACATTGCTGCTGCACATCATAAATAACAGGAAGAATGCTGCAAATCAGCTGTCAGTATTATTTCCTCTTTTTCCACTACATTGGGAAAACAAAAAAACTTTGTAGGTGACATTTCTGCTTACTAAGCATTTTATCCATGCTTACTAAGCATTTATTTTTTAAGGCAGATTAACTACTTTCTCCATTAAAAACACTGCGGATCCCTCAGTGTTACTGACTGCAGTTGCCCTTTTTGAGGCAACAGCATCACTTACAAGAATGTACTGGGAAGCTATTTTCTCATCTTATGAGATAGGAATTTTTTAAGCTAGCTACTTCCTGTTAGAACTGGTAACTCTGATGTTTGTCTTGTCATAATATGGCATGAATATTTGATCTAGTGTGATAACTCTCAGTAAATATGTGGTTCTTGACTGTAAAACCATTTGAAAGCAGTTTGAATTTATATATTAATAATTATTACTGCCTTTATTAGTTTACTAATATGGAAAGGCATGGATAAGCAGTGTTCAAAATTAATGAACAATTACCAAACAACAGGTGCCAGAGAGAATACAAAAAGCAATGAGAAAATGGGACACAGGTTCTTACTAACTAAGACCTGAAAATGTACTGTTATGCAGGGTGTTTTTCCAAAAAACATTCTTCTCAAACTTGTAGCCTTCATAAATAAAAGCCTTCATGCTTTAATGGAAAATGAAAATCTAAATGCATCCCTAACTGAGCTGCTTTATAATTAAATCTGCTTCCATTTCCTTTTGAAGTAATTGAAGACTTTTTGAGTTTCCAGAGGGAAACATCCCACTTTAGGTTTAACCAAGGCACCAGATCACGTAGTTGAAACACAAGAAGAAAAATTCAAACACCTGGGCTGAATCAGGCAACACAGAAACAACCTGGGTCTCCCTTGTCCCAGGTGAGTGCCTTAGCCCTGGGCTATTGGCTGTTCTCCAGCATGCCTATAGCTGGACAGAAATTCTCTCTTGGACCCGAGAAACCTTTTCCAAAGCAAGATGTGTTGACAAAGTTATTTTCCTAGAACATATTTTTGTTATTGACAAATCGTCATTTTATAAATAGGTGTTCAAACTAGCTCTGCTATCCACTGTGCCTCCAGCTAAGTGTATATAAATGTTTTTCCAAACTGTGACTAAAAATGATGACAGGCAGGGCCCTGATAGTGATGTCTTTTCACTGTGAGTGATCTCATTGCCTTTAATGGTGCATGTAAATCTTCATATGACCAAAAGCCTAACGGAGCTATGACTTACACTTTCCAAGTAAAAGTCCATCCTGTGACAGGTCCAGTTGCTGTAGCTCCTAGGCTAATAGCAAACACTCTTAAGAGTGGTATCAACAAAGGCTAATGCTAGCCTACAGCACTTGGTTCTGTTGGGTCAGAGGAGAGAAATACATTCTTCTAGAAGGAGCTCTCCTTAATCACTCCCTGAAGGAGCCTGTCTCTCCCTCTTTTCCCTGACTATTGGGCAGCTCAGAGATACTCACTTCTTCAGGCCAAAATTAGCCTTTGTGAATTCTCTCATGCAGATCTGTTTAGATGCACACACATATGCGAACAGAAATGTTTTATTACATAAAGCCCTGAGAACATCAAACTACACTGCTTTGCTCCACTTTTAATACCACCATCATCCTCCAAAAAAAAACTTTACTAGTGACAATGTAAAGGCAAATGTTAGCAGGTCCCTTTGACTACTACTTAATCAAGATCACTTTGGCAAAGTCACTAGGGTTGTCTTGTAAGACACATCCAATTTGAAACAAAGAGATGAAAAAAAAAAAATGAGGTTCGGGACAATTTAGTGGTAATGCAATCAGTAAATGGTTTGGGTTGAAAGGGAACTTAAAGTGCATCCAATTCCAAACCTCCTGCCATGATCAGGGACACCTTCCACTAGGCCAGGTTGCTCAAAGCCCCGTCCAACATGGCCTTGAACCCTGTCAGTGATGGGGCAGCCACAACTTCTCTGGGCAACCTGTGCCAGTATCCCACCATCATCACAGAGAAGAATTTTTTTCTTAATATCTAATCTTGTCACCAGTCCACCTAACCAAATTACTGTGAAGTTGGCTATGAGCTGTGAGCACTTTGAATGTCTGAATGTAGTAGCTTCACTGAAAATGTTTAGCATATGCAAGAGTGAGCCAGTATACAACTGGAACAAAAGACATAAACTTCAGGTCAGAACCCACAATGCATAATTTGCTTCACATTTCTGGTAAAATGCTATTTTTGTTTGGGTAGCTGCGTGGAACTAGGATTCTGCCTGGTTAGTCCTTACACATCTATCCCTCCCACATAAGGAAATAAATAAAATATCTGCTCTAAAATAACACCAAAAAAGATTTCAATTTTAACTCCCCGAGGCCTCCAGAAGAATGATCTATCCCTCCTTTTCCCTCTTTAGGAAGCCAGCAGCCAAATCACAAACATACTTCATCAGTCAATTAAGTGTGGACCTCCAAATCTCCCTTACAAGAGAGTTTGGGAACTTTTCAGATTCATCTTGAATTATTCTGTATGACAGAAATCAGCCGCAGGAACCACTGGCAATGATCAAAAAAGCTGGTTTGGATGGTATTTTCTCCTTGATTTCTCATCTTTGGCCATTTACATAACAAGTTCTCAGGAGCTGCTTTTTGCTCTGCCACACATATGCTTGATTTTTTATATTCTTCTTAATCATTCACTGAAAAAAAATATTTCATATCTTCAATTTGTCTTCAGTTGACAAGATGATAGTGTAGCTTGCAGCAGAACTTTGTCTTCTTTTATTGTTGTATAACTTAATAATAGAGCAAGAACCACACTGATGACTCAGGTAGTGTTAATAAACACCTTTTGCAGGAGGTACTGATCAAACATGGGATCTGATTCTACGCCTTGATTAATTGATTAAATTATGAAAATATACCTCAAATCCTATAAATAAGGTTTTTAACCCTCTAATGGCTTTTTTTGTGAGAAATTACCCAATACAAGACACATTTTCTAAAGGCTTAAAATAAATCTAATTTCTTTGACAAAGATAAAATGCTCACTTTATCCTGAAAATAATATGCAAAAAAAATATTCCATCATTCATTCAACCTTATACAGTGAAGAACCCCACTAACTCTGCTCCAGAAAAAAAAATATATGAACAGGCAGGTAGCTAGATAACATACTTAGAAGTAAAGATAATTTTTCCATCTGTCAGCTCTACATACTCAGTATTAGGATGCAAAACTTACCCTATGCTCTTTCCATCTCATGCATCACCACAAGTGACATAGTTTCTGAAGCTGCAATTTCTGACTGAAGCTTTGTTAGAAATTGGATTGACCTTATTTATCAGTGCTTTTTGTGACACAAGTGCTGGCCTGCAGAAGTAAGGCATTCAGCCATCAGGAGGTTTGGTCAGAAAAATAAGAAGAGGCATAAAAACTTGCCATCATAACCTAATCAATTTCTAATGAGGACTGCAATTCGTGAAAAGGAGACTTCAGTTCTCCTACCTTGCCTACTCTCCCAGAGATATGTTCTTGCAGCACTAATAAAATGGCTAGTTACATGTGGCATCTAACAGGCAGAAAAACTCTTTTTGAAACTAGTATGGTGTCTTTTTCCCTTCCTTTCACAACAGCAAGTACAAACTCATGTTCACCTTCATTACTAGCTTCATTTTTCTCTCTGAGAACTCTGCAAAGCATAGCAAGTTTACCAGGGTGCCAACCTGTCACCAAGGACATAGAACTGGCTTGTCTGAAACCCATGTCTCAACTTCCCTTCCTGAGTCTGCAGGGATGCTGCTGCTGTCATTATTCCTCCTAGTGATCACTCCTCTTGTTTGAATCTATGACAACATAACAGTTGAGGGGACTAAAGACATGAGTCAGTTTGTAGTTAAACCACTTTATTGATTCCTAGATAAGCAGGGAACTGACTGTATGCTACACATGTGGCCTTGTGCGCAATACAGGAAAATTTCCTTTAAAATACTGTTGTGAAATTAGAAATGCTAATTAAAAGAAAGAATTTTATGATAATTTTACATCCATTGTCATAATCCCATGCAAGCAAATTGCACGTTAAAGAATGCATAGATGCATCTTTTTCTGAGTGTGCAAGTGCCTGTCCTAAATATCTAAGACAAAAAATATTCTTGATAATAAGAGCTGCCTGAATAGAATCACTCAGCATTTTGTGCAATACTTTACAGTGTCATTAGCAACTGATTCGTAGCATTTAGGGTAGAAGGATGCAGTCAATGGATTTAGGGAAAAATCCCAAAATCCTCTAACTAAATTGTGAATCTGTAAAGGTTGGAGTGTTTCTTGTCCACTTCCCAAAGCTGTTGTGTCATACAATAGTCATACAACAGAACATACATGTTCTGAGTACAAAATTATGTAGTGCAAATGAAACTGAAACGCAAAGGGCAGATCAAAGCATAATGAAATTAACGTTCAGATTAAATATTCCCAGGACTCATCAATGTGCCTAATTCAGTATGAGTACTGAACTCCAGGGAGCTATGCACTCCATAGTAAGTGTGATTTCTGGAGGCCATGAATTTCTCAGTACCTACAAAAGCAAAGAAGAAGGCTAGCTTAGTCTTAATAACTGATTTTAAATTCCCAGAATTAAGGTGACTCTGATGATTGAAGATCTATTCTCTGTGAAAGCTTTATGAACATTAGTTCTGCTATATTAAAATATAAAGTAAATAAATTAACAAATACAGAAACCCAACCTTGAAGGGCCACATTTTTTTGTTCTTTCACTGCTGCTTTGTCTTCATGTTTATTTATCAGTTTAAAACTGTTCTGTTGCGATACATAATTTTCTCTGTGGAGGAAGACAGTCTTTTAGTCTGTTTATTTAAAAAAAAAAAAAAAAAAGACTTAACATAAAGACACTGTCTATGAATATGTCATTGTCCCTTTTCCCTCTCCCAGTAACTTTCAACCCATCAGCCAATCTCAATAAAAAGCTTAGTACCATCTACATATCTCAAAGATGTTAAACCCAGTAAGTTTACTTACTAGTAATAATAATAGTTTATTATTAAACTGTGACTCTACTCCACAAGAAGATCCAAAAAAGATTACTTTGTCATTAACACCAGAAAATCCAACCAGAAGTTTTCATTCTTTAGTTTGGCACTTGGTTAAACTCTTCATTTTGCACGTCTAGGGAACTCTGCAGAATAGGTAATACTACATTATTACTAATGGCAATATTTGGTGGTTTTGGTTGGGTTTTTTTTTTGGTGTTTTGGAAGGTAATAAGGCATCCATTATTTATTTCATTATTAGCTGAAGGAACTGAGGGATCTTGGTGTTTGTCACGTATTTGCTGAAAGCAGCTATATAAAACCTTTGGATTCTGTTTTAAAGGGGTTTGCTTATCATGTGCTCCACAAGGTGTAGACTTGATGTCCTGAAAGTTACAAAAGACAAATAATAAATAACAGTGATGTGCAGCTTTGATACACCTTTTAGGTTTTCAGCCTGAAAAATCCTATCTTGCACTTACTTGCTTCTGCTTCATTATATATGCAGAATCTGTAATTAGAGACAGTTGACAACAGGAGAAGAACAAGTGTATTTTTTGAGTTTCAACATTAGACCTATCTGATATAGTGTAATGACTGCTTTAAAATCCTTACTGTGAAAGCAAATCTAGCTTCATTGAGCATGTTTCAGAGAGAAAAAGGGAGAGAAGGAGAAAAGAAGGACAAAAGGGCAACATGACCTAAGTGTTGGACTGGACAGTCTTTAAGGGTACCTTCTAATCCAAACCTTTTTGTGATTCTGTGACTTAATAATAAGAAATTAGGGCTGTCATGCATTCTCCATGTCATTCAGAATCATGCTTTAGACAGTACTTTCTCCTGATATCTTCTCTTTTTCCAGTTGGAAATTTGGTTTAGGAGCAGAGGAAATCTAGCCAATTTTCTGTGGTTTCCAGTGTCAGACACTCAATCAGAACATGTTTTCTGACACTGTTCCAAAGCTACAGTATGCAAATAAATTGCATATAATGTGATGCAACAAATCCAGAGAGACTTGACTAGAACAGACTGTTTTAGCCAGTTTGCAGGACTTGTGCCAGGGCTTAGATGCGTCTTGATATCCACACAATGCTCCTGGGTTTATATTCCTATCTAACTGGTCTATATTGCTACTTGGTGTATTAAGAGTAAATGCAAACAAGTTCTAAACAGAGTCTGCAGCCGATTCACTTGATTTCAATGAGACAATGTCCATACATGGTTTTTAATGTGTTCATATAGATGATCTTTTATATAGGCAAAGCAAACAAAGAGTCTGACAGATAATTTAGGGCCTGTAATTCCTCCACCTACCTTGCCTCTGTGGAAGAGAAAAATCATTTGTTGTTGGTGCAGGTTATGAGGCCCATACAGCTGATCTCTGCCTCCGACCAACACAGTAGAGCAAAGATAGCCTTATAATTTCTTATATAGCTGTTCCTGCAAAAGGAGTTACCAGGATTTATGGGTTAATGAGTCTCTTAAATAAGTTCTTTTGCTCCTGGAAGCAATAATGACCACTCTCATGGTGTGCTGTCTGGAACAAGTATCAAAGTACTTGAGTACAGGAGTGGCTCCCCCAGCCCTTCGGGACTTCTGATCACAAATGAGTGGGGTTTTGCACACCAGCTCCACTTGAATTACTCTATGGAATAACCTTGGACTATCTTTTCAGGCATTGCTTCATTCAATAATAAAGCACGTGATTTCTTGTGTTGAAGGTGGCAATTAGGCAAAAAACTTATTTTCTTCAGAAATACTCTTCTGGTATTGCCATACTCCAGATGACCCAGCTTCAGAAGCAGGTTCACATAAGGAAAGTAAGATGTCCTGCATATGTTAAGGCCAGAAAGGGGCATGGAGTTTAAATATAGTACAAGAAAGAAAAAGAGTAGGAAGAAATCAGAAAGATGGGGTATGTAGGCAATTCTAGTATTTTAATCTGAAAAGACCATGATTAATAGATTAAAAGCCAGAAGTGACCACTGTGAGGATTTAGCTTTACCTCCAATGAACTTCAGCAACTATTTTGTGCTGGAGTTGAGTCACAACTGTTGCAAGTGGTACACATGTCTGCAAAACATGAAGGTAAATCAAGCTTGGTACAGATTTTCCCAAGTTATCCTTTCTAAGTTGGTGAAATTGCCTTTTACTGTATGATGGAAGTTGTTATTTTTCTATCAAATGGTGTTTTGAGAGCACTGAAAGCAATTAGCATTCAGGTAAATGTGTGCAAATAATCAGTTTGTGTTGACTTGTGATGTTGCTTGGGTTTATATTGCTTTGTATATGCAGTATCTGTTTCCTTGTTGAAAAGAAACATGAAGATTAAGACAGAGCCTTAGAAATCTGCTTTCAACATGGTAACCTAAGATGTGCAATATAAATTATTGTATATTCTGTATACAATATAATGTTATTGAATTTTAATTTCAGAGAACAAATATTGTAACTCTAACAATTTATGAGAGCCCATCTCTAAAGCATATGCATGCCTTCCCGATTAAATGAATAACAGCAAAGAGAGTTTCATAGCTTTCTTTTTCTGTTATTATATTATTATGATTATGATATAAAGCACTTTTAACATCTGTGTGATACACAAAAATAATAAATGTCAGCACAGTTGAAAGATAATTATGACTTCTTGGCCTTGATTTTGCAAGAGTTTAAGCACATACTTGGAGTTAAGCAGAGTAGTGATCCTATATAAAGAATCATTAAACCTAAGCAGAAGAGCTTAGTTGAAGTGTGACCATGTTTTCTGTTTTACAGACTGGAAACTGCACTTCAAGCTTACTTACACTTTATTTCAGCTACAAAATTCCTGCTGAGTTCAGGGGGACTGGAACCTGATTCACTGAAGACACTATACAATTTGTTCATGGCTATAAAGAGAATACTAAACATCAGTATGGGCTATGATTAAGCTGGTGGCAAGGGTGATTCAAGATATGAAATATCCATTCCAGCAGTGTCCATACCTTCCAGCTGTGAGGTTGAACCCTCACACACCACATACCTCAATGAAATCCCAGAAATTAACTTCTAAGGTGCACAACTGTCCGTTTGAGAGCAGATTTTCTCACAGATGGGAGCTGCATCCTGAACTACTTGCTCAGTGTAGAAATCCTTTGCCTGACTGAGGTAAATGGGGGAAAACAAGGTCTGATAAAAGGGTTGAAACCTAGGTGTTTTTGAAGACTTTCAAATGAATGAAGACAGGCAGATAAATTACAGCTGTAGGCAAAATAGCAGAGCAACTATTGAGTGAATATGAAATTAACTACATATTTAAAATATTACTAAGTAAAAGTCAAACCTATCTTGAAATGACACAAACTGAGCTGTGGTCTCTTGCAGTCATGCTCAAATATGTCCAATATGACTCAGACATAGATCCAGACTTGCAAACAGAAACACTGAAGCCAATTTATGTATTTATAATTTGATGGGTAGGTAAGATTTTTCAGAACTACTTCCATAGTTTGCATTTAGAATATTTTATGAATTTCTTAAATATATGTTCTAAGTAAAGGTTCATTTTTTTCCCAGTTTTTGGTAATATTTTTATTATTATTTTGTAAAACTATTCAAATTTGCATGAAAACCTAAATCTAAGTAATTTAAGAAACAGCTGATAAAAACATTAAATTCCATTTTTAGTTGTATTTATTTAAAAATTCACATTTATCAGGCACTCCTGTTCCCATAAGTGAACAGTCCGCTTCCTCACTGATTTTATTGTCTCTGCTGCTGCCTCATTTAGAGCCACACACACTTCATGCATACACAGCAATAGACTGTCCTTGCTTCCAGGAGTCTGCAAGATAAAATGAGCAAGAGACTCAAAAAGCAGGAGATGAAGAAGTGCCAGAGCAAGGTTTTACCAAAGAACTGAAAGAATCAGAGTTAAAATATGATGTTCTGACAGGCTTTCAGAGCCATGAACAAGATAAAGATCAAATCTTGACTGGGTTAGTGATGGACCATGGAATTAGAACCAAAGGAGGATTGGCAGGGATTCAGCCCTCACCAAGTAAGGAAAGCAGAGACTATTACAAGGTCTAAGCCAAGGGAGAATAAAAGGAAAAGGAGGAGCTTCCTGAAAGTACGTTTAAAATACCTGTGTTAAAGCTATTACTAAACCAGACCAAAGCACCAACACTCCTCTCTTCATTCTCTTCTTCCCTACCCCTAGAACAGTCATATACTATGAATTGTCTTTTTTAGGTTGAATATGAGTAAGAGTGTGTAGACAAAGTTTAGAGAAACACTGGGGTGTTTTTTTCAGCATACCATAATTTGAATCATTTCACTGGTCTTTTTATTCCTGATCATTTTTCATCCTGTTTCTCTGCAGCTGGTGTTGTTAGGGCCAGGGACTTTGGAGCCCTGATTCATTTTTTGTCATTAGCTCCCAAGTTTATCTTCAGAAAAAAAGCATAGCAGAATGAATTCCTTTATTCTGTTGCAAGAAGGTGGAAACATTTAGATATGGAGAGAAGGTAACTTTTCCATCCAAAAGATATAAAAAATTGTCATTGTTCTATTCTCCAAAGGGATGCCGCTAGCATTATCTTTATTCGTAAAAAATTATTTAAACACTGCAGCAATACAAACCTCCCTTCCCCTCTAATAGTGCTACATATATCAAATATATATCTGGTATTAAATGGCTTGGAGGACCAAAATCAACAGCATTATTTCTTGCTTGCTGTAACAGTGATTTTGTTTTCCTTGTGCAACTGGTAGTGGACAGCAGTTCAGAGACCACAAATATGTGGGCAGGGGTCTAAAATTTGTGTCAGTCTGACTCCTCATTCATCACTAAATACAAGGTGACTTCTTTAGCAGGAGTGATGAGCAAGTTTCATATCAATTTCTGTGGGCCTAAGTTAACAGCAAATCAAAGCTTTCTGCACAGAACACTCTGTCTTTTCCTATAGAAATTTAAAAAAATACAAACTGTATCAGTCAAACAATATTTCAGCATGTGGGAAGTAGTTTCCTCCCTGGGAACAGAGCAACCTGCTGGTCTCTTCCAGGATGGACCACTGAGAAGTTCTCTGTGATGGTAATAGTGTAAGGCATTATGGGTCTCTAAGGTCTCTCCAAACCAAACTATTCTACAATCCTATGACCCTGCGATCTATGCTAACTGGTTCATCTAATGGAAATGAGAATAGAAACTATTTCCCTTGGACATAGATTTTCATTTTTTTATCAAAGACATTGCTTTATTTGTTATTTCATGAAAATGGTGCTGAAATATATTCTCCTTCAGAACAACATTATTCAGAGAAGATGATGAGGGCCCTTTGACATTGGATAACATGGTCATTTTCCTAAGATATTTGTAAATCTAGGCAGTTTAAACAGCAGAGATTTTAATATAATATTTTGAGTCATATACCCTCATTAGTGTTGCTAATTAAGAAGTGATACTCATGTGAGATGTGTGAACAACGAAATAAACCCAAATATAGTGCATTTTATAAAAGGAATGTTTGGCAAACAAAAATAACAAATAAGGCCAGACCCTATTTAATCTCAGTCTTGTCTGATTGTCAACACATTGTCTGCTGTAAACAGTATTTGTGGAAAATTTTGAACCGTTTGCAGATCATCTACCCTGGTTTTGAAGATGCTGCTGGTTATGTGAAAGTATTTACTGTGGAACTTGATTTAAATAATTTATTTTCATTGCCCATTGTCAATCTTCTAATAATTGCTTTTAGCTATTCACTGTTGCAGTATGTTAATAATGGAAATCTGCTACTGCTTTTTCTAAGAGTATGTGAAAGCATTCTAACAATTTGAACAAGACTTAAATTAGGCTACAAAAATTGGAAGGATTCTAAAGAAATTGCAGTTCTCAGTACAGAAAATTATTCTCTTACTTTAAAGGATAAAAAGAAAATCTTGTAGCTGTCTGTAACTCAGTTTTTCTTAAATTCTATGTAGTTTCTGAAAATTTACAAAATCTTTCTCAATATTGATTGAAGGGCAGTGTTATAATGAAATTAAGCTTTCATGGGAGATTTCAGTACTTTCATATACTGACCAGAGACACAATCATAAAGGAGAAGAAGATGGAACAAAGCTTTCCAAACCAGTCTATACATGACACACTGGTGTAAAGGTGGTGGTTCTATTCATTTTTTGTTTTAGTCTCTGCTCATGGCCCTGAAATGTGGTACTCATTCTCTGACTGACAGGTCCAGAGTTTGTAACATACAGCAAGAGACTTGGAAATTAACAGAGATAGAATGAGGATTCAACTGGATCAGAAAAAAAGGCAGGGAAGAGGAAGCAAGTCACAGAAGTCTTGGAGAGCAGGTGGGAAACTCAGTCTTAGCAGGAGAAATAAGGAAGGGAAAAGAGATGAGAAGGGAAAGCCTCAGAAGCAGTTGTCACCCCATGGATAATCTGTCTTCATTTGCTCACCTTTGTTTTTTTACCTTTACAAGGCCTTCTCAAGGTTGGGGTTTTTTTCCTTTTCTTTCGATGTGCTTCCTTTCCTCTTTACCATGATCTGGCTGTACTCTAGCTTTTCTCTTCGTAAGTGAACACACTACAATAAAACGAAGAACACTTTCTTGCTTTGTGGCCATCAGTCTTTTTGTATTCAGCCTTCAAAAACATCTAGCTGCATCCCTTTTTGTCTCTTCCCTGTCTTCTACACAAGTTACTTTTATATTTCTTACATATTATTCTCCAGATAACTTTCACAATCAATAGATCATGTCTAACTTTATTGCCATGCTTTGCAATGGAGTTAACTAAACCTTGTTCTCAGCCCTTGACCCAGACATAGTGACTCAGCTTTTACTTACTCTGTTACTTCTACTTCAGAATATCCTTACAAAGCTTTCCATATGCCAGGCCTAGTTGTTTGCCATTCTTTAACTTTCCAACTTTTACTGAGCTTTAAAGTCCAATCATGAAACAAGTGCTTGTGCTTGCTGTTAATAAATGCCACAATTTTAAGGAGAATATGGAACAAAGTGGATGGACATTTTAACAGTTTCAGTTTTGGTAAATGACATTTGAAAACAAACCCAAAATATTAGATAAAGTAGTATTAAAGATAGATAAAACATAGTGTCGTATGCGAAAGAGCATAGATAATTTTCCTCTGCATTGAAATTAGAGCAGAAAAAGACACTTTTTACAACTTTTAGCTTAAACACAGTTCTAGACACTAACATTGAACACCTGAGTACCTTTTTCTCACAAATGATAAAGAAATGCCTATAAGGCTGCTGTTCAAGACACCTAATTCCGATGCCTAGCATCACTAGAGTGTCTAGAAAGAACACACAAAAGTTAGCACAGGTTGCTGGAGCACACATGTTCTTGCCATCACCAACATTTGTACCTTCAGACTGGAGAAAGCCAGCAGATTGTCTTTCTACACCATCTTCCAGAGACCATTTTGTTCTGTTTCAAATGCTACTAGCAGAAGGCAGGAGCAAAGCACACAAAAGCCTGTAGTTAAGCTGAGAGCCTCGTTACTGAAGGCTGCCATGCATGCTTAAGTCTTTATCACTGTTGTGCAGGAAGATGGGACACATCCATAGATTACTAAACACATCAAAAACATGTCTGGCTTAGTTCTGAAGCTACAGATGGTTAGAGGCTGGGAAAGAAGATGGAGGAAATATGATATGTTTGCCCTGTTCTTATGGCTCTTTCCTGGGCATCTGGTCTTCAAGAGCTATCAGAGACAGCATGCTGAGATAGATGGTAAGATTCAATAAAATCTCTTTTATATTCTTATGATCTTATGAAAGTCAGACAGAATAATCCAGCTGTGAATTAGATGAGGAGAGAGGAGTTGAAGAGTGGAATAGCACTTAGAGGGTATTTTAGATTTCTCTAATGTAGACATCTACACCTGCCGTTGAAGGAAACAGACACATTCAGGCTTGATTCATTTGACCTACTTGAATGCTCTACTTTTGGCAACATCAGTTAGAGCCTCAAGATACCTATTCCTCTCCATTGACCATGAAAGGAACCTAGGGTAAGTAGCTCAGAGATAGACCTTTACATTTCAGACATCAATGTTACATTACATTAATTCTATCTGGAGTATTTTTACAGTGATTTTGAAGCTTTTGAGTCATATTTTGAGAGAAAGAAAAATAACGGCAAAACAAGTGAATCACTGATTTCCCCCATCCCCCACCCCAAAGAGCCGTGATTCAACCCACAGATGACACATACTACAAAATGAGGCAACACTCACATTTAACAGTCATATAGACAGCAGGTCTAAATGCGCACCAATTTTATAGTGTGATGAATTTTTCCACAATGGCCAACATTATGATAGGAACAGCAACTAGAGACAGTGTTAGACTAACATGTTCGATGATGGTCTAACCTTAAGAGTTACAACGGTCATAATTTCAGACACTGCCAAATAAGTGTAATATGAATGGTTTACGGCAAGATGTTGTCCCATATCACTCAGTTTTAGCGAATGAACAAGTTACAATACATCAGGACCAGCACAAACCAGTAGTCTTGGATCAGAAAGGAAGAGTAGTTTTATAGGGACTGATCTAATATCTCCATCTTCAAACATTTCCATCTTCATATATTTCAATAACTGTCTCTAAAGCTTGGTTCCAAAGCAGATGCCTTAAGAAGAATAACAGATAGTACAAGATTAGATTGTACTTCCCTTGAGTCATATTGCATCCTTCAGCATTTTGTGGCAAATAAAATTCTGGACTCATTATCCACACATTAGGAAAACCCTATGGATTTCCCTGTGGACTTTCCCAGCCTTTCATTGAAACCATATAAATTTTAATATTCAGTTAACATCAGATACTTAATAGAAGTGCCTAGATTCCCCTTCTCTAGTTAGAGAGAGGATTTCTAGATTACTTAACTCAACACTACCTATGACAGCATCTCAGAAAGCTAGGAATTATTCCTCTGTGGGGTATCTCTATTAGCTCTAGAAGAAGTCAGCATGACGTGCTTAAATACCTGGTGGGATTTGATTGCCAGTGTTATATGAGATGAAACTCTCAGTTTATTGATGCCTTGCCATTAATGACTTATCTTGAGCTCCCAATTCAGGCATTGAGAGCTTCCAGTTCAAAAATATGATCTCTAAAACACAATTGCTGTATGCACATGATTAATGTCAAGGAGCAGTAATTTCTGCTGGTTCATCTGGCAACTTTTTCAAACTATGCTTAAGACATCAAATTTCACCTTAATACACATAGATCACATTTCTAGGAAGCCTGTTCCAGTGTTTGAACACCCTCTTAGTAAAGAAATGCTTCTTAATGTCCAGTCTAAACCTCCCTGGTGCAGTTTTGAACCATTCCCTCTTGTCCTATCACTGGATCCCAGGGAGAAGAGGTCAGCACCTCCGTCCCTTCTTCCCTTCCTCAGGAAGCTGTGGAGAGCAGTGAGGTCATTCCTTAGCCTCATTTTCTCCAAACCGAAAGTCCTTAGTTGCTCTGCAGAAGACATGCCTTCCCGCACTTTCACCAGCTTTGTTTCCCTCCTCTGGAAGCATTCAAGGACTTTCACATCCTTCTTAGACTGTGGGGCTCACAGCTACACAGTGGCTCAAGGAAAGGCCACACCAACACTGAATGGAGTGGAATAACCACCTATTTTGATTACCTGGTTATACAGTGTTCAATGCACCCCAGGATGCCATTTGCCCTCTTGGCTGCCAGGGCACACTGCTGACTCACACTGTTGCCAATCAGCACCTTCAGACTCCTCTGCAGAGCTGCTCTCCAGCCACTCCTCTCCCAGTTTGCATTGTGCCCATCATTACTCCATCCTAGGTGCAGGATCCAGCATTCAGACTTGTTAAAATTCATTCCATTAATTATTACCCATTTTGTTCCTGGTAGATAAGCTCCAACTGTAAAAATAGTTGTGGGACATCTTGCTCTGTATACATTCACAATGGAAAATCCAAAAGTCGTAACATTTAAAAACATGGCCTTCATTTCAGCTCAACTGGAACATTCCTGCTTTTTAAAAAATATCTGGAAGAATGGTTCTTCATTAGAAGAATCCACCAATATATCTTGGAGTTTTAGACCAAGTTGTTACCAAGTTGAAGAAACCAACTTTCTATGAAACTTTTTCAGGAAAAAGCACTTTCATTTGTCATATGTATAAAAAAAATATAAACAGCTTGAATTTAGAAATCATATCTTAAACTCAAAAATAATAACTGATTTTTTTGTTATTAGGAAGGTAAGGAGGCAAAAAGGAAGGAAGGAAAGAAGGAAACAAGACAAATATTTTTCAAAACATAACTGACATGCTTAACTACAGGATTCATGAGGAGCACTAGCAATGATTAAGGCATTTCACCATAAACCTGTGGTACAAAATGAATCCTCCCTCCAGATTCATGCCAAAGGCAAGTTAACTCAGCTGTCATATAATCATCCAGGCTGAAACTGGGGGAGCCAAGGGAACTAATCCTGATGCTTGCCATACTGCTGCCTTTGGCTACAGAAACTAGAACTTCCTGACAATGCTACTCATACAGGATTGCATAGATCACCGGCTCCTTTTGATAAAGGATCATATTCTTATACATGGAAATGATTTTACTCAAAAGTCTAGGGTTCAACTGCACACCAGGAATACAGATAGCTGTTAAGAGTACAGTTTTGGTAGACGTGGTATACCCAGGACCCTTTCCCATGGAATATTGGCAGGAAATTTAATATTTTCCTCTTAAAACAGAGTATGGATCATATTTTTATAATCTCTGAATTTGTGCCTATCCGTAAAAGAGGGAAGGATGTTCTCTTTGTTTTATTTGGATTTCAAATAGCTGCATCTTCACGGATATACTAAAGTCCCAGGGACTATTCTTTGACTTTCAGATCACCAGGGACAGTCTTGCCAAATCTTTTTAAAACAGTGGCAACATCTAAACCACCTTCTAAGAATGATCTAGCCCCTGCTGACTCTTGACCCTACCTAGAGACAGCTAGCTGGATCAGGCCAAAATGATCCATTAATAATTAAACAGTACAGATGAACAAGTTCCAGTGTTTCCAGGAACAAATCCTGGCTCTGCTTAGTACATTGGCACAGGAGCCAAATATAACCCAAATAGGACAAATAAAATAGTTTCAAAGGCATGAGGGAAAAAAAACAAGTACTTTTCTTTGCTCTTATGTACACAGCAACTAAACAGACAATCTTCTCACACTCAATATATTTTCTTAATGACTGCCTCCTATCACGAAGACCTGTAGGAATGAAGATTAACAAGTTCATACAGCACTACACTGAAATTTTCTCACCACCTTGAGAAGCCACCCACAGTGATCTGTGAATTACTAATCCACAACTCAATATCATCCATAAGGAAAATCAGCATACTGACAGTTACTATCAACAAAAATACTGTTTTCAAATGCATCTGGGAGCCCATCACCTTATTCCTAGGCACTTCCTATAGATTCAGGAGAAGCTAAATGTAGATGCAATCCATCTAGACAGAGCACAGAAAATAACATGAGAAGTATCAGATTTGTCCACTATCTGGTACTTAGCTTTCTTACATATAACAATAAACATGTTTGGGTTGTTTGTGGAACAGCTATGGTTCTTGATAATATTTTTTACCAAAGTCATTCTATTGTAATATGAATGCTTTCCACCCTTGGATCACAAATTATAGGTTCCAACAATATTACTGTTTACTACTGTTTCTACAACAGCAAAGAAAAGCCTTAACAAGGTAACAATTCACTGTGAGAACTTCTGTACAGACATAAAGTTAGTTATAGCTCCCTCTATCAAAAGATCTGCAGTCAAGTATATTATAGGATTTTTTTTTCTTTATATATAAAACTGTTCTGCTCTTTTATAACAGCCCACTGTCTTTATGTATCTTAAGATATGAATTTCAGGTGACCTTCCATGGCCCAAAGCAGAGAAGGAGAAGGAGAAGGAGAAGGAGAAGGAGAAGGGAAAAGAGCTCTATCTGCTTAGTTTTTGTCAACCATGTAAGGATGGTTTCAGACTTAGGTACCCCAGTAATATGTATTCTGTGTAAGCCAAGCTTCTACCCTTCTTTTGCTCTCAGTAGAGAGGGCTAGGCAGCTCCAGAGTGTGAACTATCATATCTTTTCCAGATACTTATATTAGGAATGACCAAATCAACTCTAGGAGGTTTCCAGTTCTTGCTGTTGGATCTCTCCATATTTATAAAGTTCATTTAGCTAATTTCCTTAGATTAGAGCTAAAAATCCATTATAGAGCACAAAATGGTAATTGAGGTGTCTTACAGGGTGTAAGACATCTGTCTGGGTCTAGCAAATGTTACACAACTTAGTTGTACATTCACATTTCTGGACTGACAGCTGAAAATCAAGTGGGCAAAGGCTAGTGTTGACTCAGTGATCCCAAAGGTGGGTGAAATTATTCCCATTGCTACAGTTAGATGTAATAAATTCCACTCCATTGTCTAACCTATGTGTTTTGATAGCAATTGCAGGAAACTTGCACCAGGCTGAACCACCCCACTGTTTTCAGTACCTAATTTACTAAAATCCACACAACAAATAAATTGGATGTATAGAGAAGGTTGTCTCCTAATAACAGTTCATCATTCTGCATGTTAATTCATCCTCTGAAACATGAGAATAACTGCTTCTCTCTTTTGATTCTGAAGCCTTTTGGGTAGTGAAGACATTTTTTTCTCTATGTCTGTGTACAGCAGCATGCACAGCAGACACCTGATTTCACCTGGGACCTTGTAGCACTGCTGAGCAGTATGCATTTAAAACAAAAAATGTCATGCATTACTTAAATTCTTCAAAACCCTGTGGATTCCATACTGCACTGAAATTTCTCAGTCCAAAATTTTCAAAGATGTTAAAAATACCATTGTCTGGGAGATATGGCTATTTTTGAATTTATTTATCTGTTTTTACTTCTAGAGCCGTGGTGGCCTGAGACACTGTGATTTTGCAGCTTCAAAAAACATGATGCTATCATCTTGCTTGGCATGTTATTGTCCTTGATACGGACTGCCTGGCAGTCAATACATTAGCAAAAAAATATATATAAACATCTTAAAGAAATAACCACAGAAACTGGTGATACTCTGGCAGTAAAGTATGATCCATCACCTGAGCCATGCCATTTAAGAAGCTTCATGCATTAAACATAATGGAAGGGAGTAGTACAGCTCCAGTTCAATATGTGACTTGTGAGCTATCACAGGGCTTCTGACTCAGTATTACTAAGAAATGTTCACTGACTGTCACTGCAAAGGTATGCTACGGAGATTCTCTAAGGACCAATTAATGGGAATGGAAGAAAATTCTGGTAGATTGGCTGCCAGTGGGAGGAAAGTGAGTGGAGAATGGTGAAGAATAATGTATGTTTGCAATTTACTTATTAGCCTTCTGAAAAAAAAAAAAAAAGAAGAAGATGCAACACATGCCGAACAAAATAACAAAAGATCTTAGCAGCATTTGTAAATACCATTTTAATTATTTAAGCTGAATGTGGATAGAAAGCTGCTTTTTTTAAAAAAAAAAAAAAAGTACACTGTTGCTAATGAACTCAACAACCTTATTTTATGTCATAAAACCACAGTGTTCTGCATTAGAGGAACCTCACTGCCGCATTTTCTTAAAACTTGTATTCTTTAACCACCCCTGAAATAATGGCATCTTAACTCTGGCAAGCTCATGTATAGATTTATTATTTGTCTTTTTTCCTTTCTATTCATTTGTTTGGTTTTCCGCTTGTGTATCAATTTCTTTTACCTGAAGATCTCCAACCACTATACAAAATCTCATTAATTAAGCCTCAACTTACTCCGTGTGGAGTAGAACTCCCAGGACAAAATTCACCCAGTGCTGCATTGCTGTATTTCAGTTTGCACAAATTTGGTTGGTGCCATATATTTTCTCTCCTGTTTCCTTTTATGGAGTTGGTGTTGCACGTCTTCAAATCCAAAACCAATTTATTCTAAATCTTTGTCTGATGCGCACTTTGTAATGGAATAGAAACTTTTTATTTCAAGCTTCTCTATTTTCAGGAAATAATCTAGCTAGCCTAATTCTGACTGAGAAAGGTAAATTGCTGTCAGAACAAAACACCTTGCTTTTGGAAATAGCAATCCAAATTCTTTCAGCTGTACCTCTGCAAACCACTTTTTCTCATTAGAGCTTATGTCCTGATATGATCAAGTACATTAAAATTATCTGAACTATGATAATCTAATTTTTCAAGTCCAGAAGAATTCTTATTGTCATTTTATAAGGTGAATAGGATTGAAGATTAAGAATTTTAATGAATTACTGCTGTATTGTGGCCAGTAGTCTAACAGAGTAATTAAGCACAAGGCTTATTTTGAATTCTGGCATGTAAATCTAGCCTGGTTTACAAATGTTCCATTGTCACTATGACTGGTTTCACTCAACTCCTAGTCACAATCACAAGCAAGGTAGAAAGTGAGATGGGTTTGGCATTTGCTCCCTTGGGAAACTGCTTGCTCTGCTTATGCCTGCAGCCTGCTGTGATAGTGGGAAAGAAAAAGGATGGATCTGCTGTAGTTTCCACCAGCTAGGGAGTGACCCAGGAGATTGTTGTGGGGTTTTTGTCAGTATAAACTTCCTTTTAGTTAATGTGAGAGATATGAAACTGATGACTTACCAAGTCAAGGGATGAGGATGGATTCAGCTATGAAATCAGTCTTCACTATTTAACTAGAAAAAGTGTAGTGGGAGGGTAAGTGTGCATATGCATGCACACATGAGTTTTCTCCTCTTGGGAATTACAGTCAAAAAAAGCAATTACTAGACAGGATTCATCAGGGAAAATAAGTGTTCCCCAAATAGTCATGTATGCTATAAATTCTGCTCTTACAATAAAAAACATGCTTAACAGTAAATTGAGTATAGAATGAAACTGATTTCAAGTAGTACTAAACTTTGATTTTGTCTATTAATTTAAAATATGTTAAAGAAAAAAAAAAAGCAAGAGTAGTAATAATAGGGTTTGCTATTTTTTAGCCTAGATGTTTATATTCCTTTTTTATACTCCTATAAATATGGCATTTATGTGGATATGAGTTCTAAGATTAGGAGTTCCAAAAAGGAAAAAAAATGTTTTCTACAACCACTGTTGGTGAAAAGTGACACAGGCTTTATGATTCTCAAGTAATAGTTGCAATAAAAGGACCAAAAAGAAAAAAAAGGTCTTACCTGGTAGAAGATACATATAAGCCTGGCCACCATACTATGGTTGACAACAAAATCTAATATTTTAGGTCTTTCTCATTTTTCCCATCCTAGACTATGAAAATTCTTCCAAGGCTGTTTTTCTCCTTGGTTTCAAAAAGTTAGGATTTCTGTCTAATGGAAGAGACAAAAGGAAAGACTAGAATTAAGTGGTTGCACCAACTACTGCAAAGAAAGTAAACACTATTTCAAGAAAAATTTTCTTGGTACTACACTCCTAGGACAGATCTCCAGGGATATCAGCAGTAATGATGGACCTGTACCCTAAGTGGTGATCACAGAATCATAGAATCATAGAATGACAGAACGGTTTGGGTTGAAAGGGAGCTTAAAGATCATCTAGTTCCAACCCCCCTGCCATGGGCAGTCACACCTTCCACTAGACCAGATTGCTCAAAGTCCTGTCCAACCTGGCCTTGAACAGGGATGGGGCATCCACAGCTTCTCTGGGCAAGCTGTTCCAATGCCTCACCATCTTCACAATAAATAATCTCTGCCTGATATCTAAATCCACCTTCTTTCAGATTAAAGCCATTCCCCCTTCTCCTATCCTTACATGCTCTTGTAAAAAGTCCTTCTCCATCTTTTTTTGTAGGCCTCTTTGGGCACTGGAAGGCTGCTATAAGGTCTCCATGAAGCCTTCTCTTCTCCAAGCTGAACAAATCCAATTCTCTCAGCCCCTCACCAGAGGAGAGATGCTCCAGCTCACCGAGCATCTCTGTGGCATACTCTGGACTTGCTACAACATGTCCACATCTTTCTTATGTTGGGAGCCCCAGGGCTGAACACAATGATCTCAGTGAGTTACATTGAACTGAGACCATTTATGAGATGAGGTCTGATGACCAACAAAGGACCCAGGGGTGCAAAATTACATAATGACAATTAGAATGGGAATATCCATTGCAAAGATAAAGTTGAACTGTGGTTTCCTAAATCCAACTGCTTCTATTTAACCACAGCATTATTTGTTTTGCTTTCTGGTAGTGCAATGGCTGTCCAGTTGTGTTAATACTGTAATCCCAAACCAACATAGAAGTGAGCCAGGACTGGTATAAAACACCCCTGAGTAATTTAATGTATTACGCAGTATTACAAATGAGAGACATAGTCAGTTCAGGCAACTCTTTCTAGAGGTCTTTAGATGCTTTATAAAAAACATAATTACATAATAACACTGCAATTTCCCCACATCAATGAATTAAAGCCAAAAACTTGAGGAGAATTTCTCTTGAAATTGAATATTAAATCACTCAATTGAAATGGTGCCATAATCTATTTGTTCGGTAAATGAAAAGCAGTTGGCAGTCATCTGCAAGAAGAAAGAACACGAAGTACCAACAAGCAGTGAAAAGAACAATTTGGAGCAGACGAAGTGGGGGAAAGTTTGTATTTGCAACTTCCAAAATATAAAATTGCCCCTTTAAACAGAGCTGTTTGAAAGTCAGATGTTTTATTTCATCTCGGCAAGTATGTGGGATGACTTTAGAATTATTGGAGAGACAGGCATCTTCAAGGGCCAATTTACCCAAGCCGAAACAGATGCCTAATGTAGATGAGAAGCAGAAAAACATTCACAGCATTCATTCACAGTGATGTAAAACTTAAATGCAGTATGGAGCAGGCCAGGTGGAAGCATTTCTAGTTCCTTTAACCACCAAAAATATCTTCTAGTAAATTGCTGAAAAGGATTCAGCCAAGGGGGAAATCTAAGAGTAGTCAAAAGCATGGCCCTGATGGTGTCCAAGATAATTCTTGTTGGCTGCTTACAGCTACATGCAGCTGACTGATAACAAAACATGAAACATTCTGCTTTCTGGCACAAAAGTTGTCAAGCATCGCTAAAGATCAAGTCTGTAGAAATCTGACCAAGCAGATTATTTCCTTTGGGGTATTCACTTGAGGGCTGAGGATCTGAAGAAATGCTGAAGGGATATGAGTCGCATATCAATATTCATTGAAACAGATGAACAGTATAACAGACGAGGTGCTTGAGACAGGCAACCATATACATAAAGTCTCTGATAATTTATGGTCACTAGAAGTTTAACTCCTCCAGAGAGGCAGAAGAATTGAATAAACAAGAAAAAAACAGAGGCTTATCATTTTCCTTATTATGTATGGCCTCTTTTCTCATCAATATCTTCCTAAATAGTAGGATATGTCCCCAGCATGGGCAGTAAGACATGGCCTTTTTTAGAGCATTTTATATACATACAAGCATGCACACACACACAGACAGACCTTGGGGAAAAAACAGAAAATCATACTTTCTCACATGTCCAAAGATCTCTACTCATACCTTCATGTGAACCTCTAGCCACACAATGAAGAAGATCCTAGGTCATGACATCTGTATTCAGACCAAAATGGCAGAAATAGTAGGGTTTGTTTTCTTTCTGGGGCAATACCTGTATGAGAAAAAACACAACAGTGACTGTATCTTGTTGCATTTCTTAACTCCAAAAGATTAAATACAACTGCCTGCTTCATTTATTCTTGCCTGACATTCAGATGTCAGGTGTATGGATTATCTGTGCCTGGAGATATCATACACTCTTCTGTCCTGTCAGACCCCAGATACATAGGTTGCCTGATAGTGGCAAATGATGATCCTGACTTATAGTCTCTTCTTCTCTGTCCTTTATTCCTTCAGCTCTTGAGGAAGGGATATTTCTTTACTTCATTATAAATGCACCATGACCTAGAGATATACTGTCTTTGTGTTCATGCTGCAGAGTGCTAACAAGTTGGTGAGATAGGACTACCAGAATATGGTAAACCAAAAAGGCTCATTTAATTAAGAGCAAACAATGCAAAGAGACTGACTGCCACTTTCCAGAATTAAAATCTGAGAGCTTCTTCAAAGACAAAACAGAAAGGTGGGAAAACGGGGAGAAGAAATTTTGTGTGTGAAGTTAGTGTCCATTGAGAACATGTCAGCCATGGCAACTCTGAAATAAAGCCCTGCTGCCTATGGACAGGTTTGTAAAAGGAAGAAAAGGTTGCTCACCTGCAAGTTGTCTGTATGAGGAAACTAGCCATCAAACCAAATGTGGAATTTTTGTCTAAAGTGTGAGTGGCTGGATGGGACAAAATGATGAAGTTGTGCATATACCATAGGAACCTGGTATAGGCAAAAGAGTGCTGAGCATTATGAATATTGGGTAAGTGGTATCACAACCATCCTATTCATGCTAGATGCCACCTCTAAGCTGATGGAGGAAATGAAACCTGAAGACATGAGAGAGACAGACACTGTTTTAAAAGGCATCTTTAAGATGATAAATTTAAAGGACAGAGCCTTGGGTGACATGGTTTAGTGCGAGGTGTCCCTGCCTATGGCAGGGGGTTTGGAATTTGATGATCTTAAGGTCTTTTCCAACCCTAACTATTCTAACTAAAATGTGAGGTTGGTTCAGTTTCAAGTTTTGTTGAGGGCTTGGTTTTGGTGTGTTTTTTCTTAGAAAGTAGACAACCAAAATTTCTAGTAGATTAAGTTCTGAGCAGGTATGCAAGAAGTCATTGAAACTTTACACATATAAATCTAATAGTTAATGGATTTAAGCTGATAATAAATTCTCTAAATATTCCAAGAGGGAAAGGAGTGGTATGCAGCATGAACTGGAGAAAGAAATTGAACTATCTAGACCTCTCCTAGATATATGTGAAATATGAGTATGAACACCAGTGTACCCTCACATGAATTTCAGATGTGTTGTGATACTTTGAACTGGAGCAAGGATATTTAAAGCCATATATGAAGTGTTGGCTTCAAAGCTAATCAGATTTCATAGTCTTTTGAGCCAAGGGGATTTTGACCTCTGTATGCATTTTAGATAGCTCCAAATCTTTAAGATTGTGACTCTTCATATAACGGACAGATTGAGATCCATTATTTTTCACCTAATTAGAACTGCTTTGCTTTCAGATTATGAGTCTTTGTTAATAAATGTGACCTGAGGCTGAATGATGGCTTGAAACTCAAAATCCAGTGACCATCCTATGATTAATGTAAAGGAAACCTCCGGTATTAGACAGCATAGCTTCTAAGACTATAAACTTTACTACCTTTAAAGAGCGAATAAAATCAGATTGTTAGGATTCAGCCTGCTTTATAAACACATGATTTATAAACATGGCTATAAACATGATTCCCTAAAACCTATAAACAGATTAAAGACTATAAAGATGATTACCTTTAAAGAACAAATGAAATCACATTGTTAGGATTCAGCCTTCCTAATTTCAGCCCCCTAAACAAGAGATTGAATACAATATGCTCATTAGGCTCTCTACCATCAATGGAAAGATGCAGAAACTCCAAAAGGTGATTCGGCATATCTTAAAATTGTTCCCCAAGGCACACAGGGTAAAAAACCCTTCTGGATGTGTGTGTTTATTTACATTGACAGGAATCTAGATAGCTATTTAAGGATAGCTAATATTAGATTACCTTCTTTTAATCAGCTGTTGTGTTGTGAGTTGGAGTCATAATTGTAACATTAAAGCTATCCGTGTCTCTGATTGACAACAGACTGGTGGGGTTTTTTTGTGTGGCTATCATGTCATGCTCCTGAAGGGACTCTTAGATTTTTGTCAACAAGAAGAGGCAAATAATTTGATGGACAAAAAATAAGCCTTATAGAGGTCCCTAGGTATTAATTTGACATAAATCAGAATAAATGAGATGTCAATGACATACGATAAATTTTATCACTATGTCTCTATAATCCATGCCAACATCACTATTCAGATGGATAGACATTTGTACTAAGACGTCATCATCTCGTAAGCATATCCAAAATTTCTATTAGTTTCTTTACTAAATTATTTGACTGAGCTATCATCTTTCTAAATAAAAACTACCTTCTTCTACCCTACACCCAGTCAAAACTTTGATTTCAGAACATCTCTTTTTTTATGCCTCCAAGAAGTGTTGAGAATGAATCTCAGACAGAATGGTGATGAGCGGCAGTATTAAACACCAGGTCAAATCCTCAACTGGAGTAAATTGATGTAATTCTATTGAAGTTACTGGTGCTTTGCTGCCAGAGTCTGATTCAAAGCTTTTGGGAATCTTTTCATTGACTTCTCTGGGCTTTGGCACAGCTAAAGATCTGATTTTTCAAGACAGAATTGACAAGATAAACAAGGTTGGCAGTTGTGGGAAATATGGGAGGGTTTTCTTGTTGTGGGAGCTGTGGTCAAATGTATGTCAGAAGAATTAGTCCCAGTTCAAAGGTGAGACTAGTTCAGTAAAAAAATTTTAAAAAATATTTAAAAAAAAATACCGAAGTATGAATTTTAATGTTAACAAATGAATCCTTCTAGCAAAAGCAAATGAATACAAAATGCTTAGCTCCGAAAAATACAAGCTTTGTCTACTTCTCATTTTCTATGAACACATTTATTTTGCAATCCTCTGTAAATCCTATTGAAACAAAAATGTGTTTACAATGTTACATATTCCATAAAACATGTTTGCTACTCAGCAATCTGCTTGCTTCCCTTAAAATGTTTTTTATGGTTTTTTGTGACAAACAATCATTAAATCTCACAACCACCGTGTGCAGATAAATGAAACAAGTGCAGATATTAACATTTGGTTGACACATTTGTTTTGACAATGTAAAAAAGCGTTACGGATTTATTTTTTTTAATAAACTCTTCCTTTTTTTCTCAGAAACAATAATATGTTCCTGCAAATGCTGCAAAAGATCAAAAGCTGTTCAGATCATATTTACAGTACTAAAAGCACAATGAATGCCCCTGCAAATGACATGTAAATTACTGAACGATGATTCAACTTCAGTCAGCTTTGCAAATGAATTGAAGGACCTTAATTCCACTTTAGTCTAGAAATCTGATTATGCTGCTGCTTGTAAGAAATCAGCTTTAATCCTCTTTTAAATGTCATTCAACAGGTTCTGCACAAAAGATGTAAATGAATTTTCCTTTGCAATATTATTTCAAATTCATTTTCTTTCCACAGGATGTTCTTAGAAATAATTTAAATCTGGGATATCAAACCAACCTTTTCTACATCTATTTAAGAATAACAGTCAGGATGCACATCCTAGCTTAGTGATAGCATAACTCCATTGACCTGCTCTTTATTCCTACTGACTGAAATGAGATAAAAATTCAGCTCCCTAATAAAATTTGCAGCTGAGTATATATTCAAGAAAACAAAAGAATTATCTTCCTTCACTATTAAATCCCTAAATCCCTAAATAAGTCATGTCCACCTAAAACTGAACACTTCATCATCCTTTCAATATCACTTTCTTTTATTCCTTCAGCTTAATGCATCCATGAATTAATTCTATGGACACCAAGAAGCTTCTAAATTAAGGACTGTCTTTTTGGCACCTAGTGGTACAGTAGATCCCAGTTCCTGATTAAAGATATCCTTATCACAGGCAAATGATAACGTTATTTTCTGTTCATGAAGAAAACTAAGTGCTAAAAATCGCAGGCTGGCTGAGCCACATGTCCAGTGGGTGTAAAATCAACACATGTCCTTTGGGAGTTGTTCTGATTTACACCAATGGTATATCTGGTACCCCAGGTTAGAATGCTGTTATTTAAAAGAAATGTCCTAGATGATCTAGTTATGTAAAAAAATGCAACTCCACAGGCCATGTGGCATTTAAACACTTCTTCCACCCATTTCTCATCAGCACTTTTGATCTCCTGGTGTGTGAAGGAAAACTCAGCCCTGGGTTAGGACTTCAGGCAATGCAAAATTGCAAATGAGAACAGGTTCACTCCTTCTTCACATGAGGAAGCTTAATGAGCACCTGAAATAAATTTATGCCACTAGCAGCATGTAGGTGATAACCAGGGAGCAGTGTACTGTCAAAGAAAGACTTGTCACCAATCTCCAACTGGACACTGAGCCATTGACCACTATCCTATGGATATGACCATCCAACCAATCCTTCATCCACAGAACAGTCCACCCATCAAATTCATATCTTTCTAATTTAGAGAAAAGAAATATGTGTCCAGGCCATCTACCTGGACTTGTGCAAAGCGTTCGACACTGTCCCACATGACATCCTTGTCTCTAAATTGGAGAGACATCAATTTGATGGATGGACCACTCGGTGGATAAAGAACTGGCTGGATGGCTGCACACAGAGTTGTGGTCAATGTCTCAATGTCTGTCTGGAGACCAGTAACAAGTGGTGTCCCTCAGGGACTGGTGTTGGGAACCGTCTTGTTTAACGTCTTTGTCGCTGACATGGACAGTGGGATTGAGTGTGCCCTCAGCAAGTTTGCCGATGACACCAAGCTGTGTGGTTTGGTTGATAACCTGGAGGGAAGGAATGCCATCCAGAGGGACCTTGACACGCTTGTGAGGTGGGCTGATGCCAACCTCATGAAGTTTAACCATGACAAGTGCAAGGTCCTATACATGGGTTGGAGCAATTCCAGGCACAGCTACAGGCTGGGCAAAGAAGAGATTCAGAGCAGCCCTGTGGAGGAGGACTTGGGGGTGTTGGTTGATGAGAAAATGAACATGAGCCAGCTTCAGTGTGCACTTGCAGCCCAGAAAGCCAACCGTATCCTGGGCTGCATCAAAAGGAGCATGACCAGCAGGTTGAAGGAGGTGATCCTGCCCCTCTACTCTGCTCTTGCGAGACCTCACCTGGAGTATTGTGTGCAGTTCTGGTGTCCTCAACATAAAAAGGACATGGAACTGTTGGAACAAGTCCAGAGAAGAGCCACGAGGATGATCAGGGGACTGGAGCACCTCCCGTATGAAGACAGGCTAAGAAAGTTGGGGCTGTTCAGTCTGGAGAAGAGAAGGCTGCATGGAGACCTCATAGCAGCCTTCCATTATCTGAAGGGGGCTTATAAGGATGCTGGGGAGGGACCCTTCGATAGGGACTGTAATGATAGGACAAGGGGTAATGGGTTAAAACTTAAGGGGAAGTTTATATTGGATCTAAGGAGGAAGTTCTTTACTGTGTGAGGCACTGGAATGGGTTGCCCAGGGAAGTTGTAAATGTTCCATCCCTGGTGGTGCTCAAGGCCAGGTTGGACAGAGACTTGGGTGACATGGTTTAGTGTGAGGTGTCCCTGCCCATGGCAGAGGGGTTGGAACTCAATGATCTGAAGATCCTTTCCAATCCTAACTATTCTATGATTCTATGACCCTTACAGAAATCCAGATAGGTAACACCATAGCTCTTCCCTTGTCCACTGTCACAGTCATTCCCTCAAGGAAAGCCATAAGGTTGGTCAGGTAGGACTTGTCCTCAATGAAGCCAAGGTGCTATGCCAAATCACCTTCCTGTTCTCCATGTGCCTTACCATGGCTTCTATAAGGATCTGTTCCATGATGTCCCCAGGCACAGAGAGAGGCTGACAGGTCATTTTTGAGAGAGGTCTTGCACTTTACAGAAACTGTCCTTAAAGACCTGAAAGCTCTGTTCTGCTCCCTTGTCCCTGAGTGCAGTTTCTCAAAGGGTTTTAATGACTAATTCCTTAAGAGGTAGAAGTTTGCTTTCCTAAAATTCAGGGTCTTGACTTTATTCTTCACCTGACCCGTATCCCTCAGGACTGCAAACTCCACCAGCACAAGATCACTGCAGCCCACGCTGCCTCAGCCTTGATGTCACCATTTGTGTTGGTGACCATGAGGTCCAGCATCACATCCCTTCTATAGGGCTATTATCTGGCTAAAGAAGTTCTCCTCCATGCACACCAGGAGTCTCCTAGACCGCCTACAGCTTGCTGTGCTACTTTTCCAGCAGATGTCAAGATCCCCAGAAGGATGAAAGCTGCAAGCATGATGCCTCCTGCAGCTGCGATAAGAAGGGTCCAACAAGAGACTCCCCTTGATCTGGTGGTCTATACTAAATACCAGCCACAAGATTCCCTTTGTTGCCTCGGTCTCTAATTTTTACCCAGAAGCTATCAACCTGCTTGTGGCTGTTCTTCAGAGACAGCTCCTGTCAATTTCTTGATGTAGAGGGCAATGTTTCCACCCCTCCTTCCTAACCTGTCCCTTCTGAACAGCCTGTGACCTTTGATAGCTGCACTCCAGTCATGGGATTCATCCCACCAAGTTTCAGTAATGGCAACCAAGTCATAGCTTTTTAGCAGCATGGTGGCTTTCAACTCGCCCTATTTGTTGCCCATGCTGTGTGTTTTGTTGTAGAGGCACTTCAGCTGGGCTGTCAGCCATGTCACCTTCTTAGAGGAACACCCCTTAATTCTTTTGAGGTATTTCACTGGTGTTTCGCTGTTGTGTCCTATTACCCCAGGAGAAACCTAGCTCATCTCCATAAGATTTCAAGTGTGCTGCAGTGTACCCAACACATATCAGAGCAACAGGCTGAGGACCCTCACAAGCACCTCATTCTTCTAACCTTAGTGTGTCATCCCACAGTTTGTCACAGGCAAGCCTGATATTATCCACCTCTCTCTTCTAGTCTATGTTGAATAACCATCCCTGCTGTTGCAGTATTCAATGTAGACCAGCCAACAAAGTCTAAAACATTCACTGGACTTCTCATTTCACATTCTCAAGCAATTGATTGTCTTTGTTTGCCAATTGCAGTCACAGATTCATGCTATTTTTATGGACCTACAGGCAGGCTGTGACACGGCAAAGTCTCTCAGAACAAGCTCAAGTGAAGCAATTCTTTAAGCAAGTCTGACGATTCAAGGTATATTACACCTTTTTTTTTTTTTCAAAAAAAAAGATGCAAAACTTACTTCTCTATTTTGAGTGGGGCCTCAAGCTCAAATCAAGGTTCCCATTCTCTCAAGAAACAGTCACACAGTAAGACCTTGACCCTGAAAAGCTAACGTTGAAAAGAGGTTAAACATAAAAGGAGTAAAAAGGTGCACCACACATGCAAAATATAAGGAAAGTAGCAATAACTTGGTGATTTGTCCAAAGTGACACAGAAAGTCAGTAGCAGAGTTAAGGACTGATCTGCATACAGCCAAAAATCTTTACTAACCCCCACCCCAATTATCTGCTGTCCTGTAATCACATGCAGTGACTACCATGTAACCTATTACAGCACACATCCCACTGACTTGGAAAATTCTCCCCTTGGTCTGTCAAGCATAAATTTATAAAGTGTTCCTGTAACATGGTTCTAAAGACTTTGAAAACATTAAAGACTCTGACTGCTAGGGATGTGGTAAGGTCACAATATCAGGAGCTGTTACTGAAAGAGAGGCATATTTCTGCACGACTGATAACAGGCAGCATCCACCTATGCTGTGTAACAGGTGTAAAAGACTTGCACTGACATTTCTGTTCCTCGAGTCCAGGGACACCACTTGAAAAATAATCTTTCAGAAGCTGATAAAATTCAGTGACATAAATAATGCCTGCAGGATAACAATAAATAATGCAAAGAAGATGCAAATACATTGCATTTTAGCAAGCAGTGACATAATCTGATTGAAAATACCTGCACTGAGCTAAGACTGAAAAGAGATTTCTTTTGTGGCAGGAGGAATTTTCACACTTAAATTGATTGTGTATAAATATTATTAGCCAAGCATGTCTTTGACCTGATGCTTTCAGTTTGATATAATGTGACCCGAATTTCTGCCCTAATGTAATTCTTTTATCTAGTCCTCATTCAAGCAGTTTCATGAGCAGCTGCATTTATACTATGAATACAAGAAACCATTCTTTTCTTTTGAGGGGAAAAAAAAGCACAAGGCACAAAACCTCACCAAAAATAAAAATGCCCTTTATGTCAAGGGCAGGGTGATATTCAGACACCCTCAAAAATTAAATTAGGCTGAAAGGTCTAGGAGGTATAAAACACTCTTAACCTGAGGGAAGGGTTTCACAAATAGATAAATAATAGCAATGGATTATAAGAGGCAAAATATGTCTCTATGCAGTGAATGGTATTCCTTATGTTCTTACATCATTCAGGCATTCAGAAAGTCTTCTGGTCAATCCCAGGAATGCTCCTCTTCCATAATTTGCAAGAAGAATGGTTAGGCAACTCTGGAATAAGATGTTCTCTTCTTAATCCAAAATACCTCAGTGACTACTTAGATGAGTCTTACCCAGGCCTCACCCTGTACCTCACCACTGTAGAACAATGAATTGTTTAGCTCAGATGGATAAAATCTGAGATTAAATCTCAGCACTGAAATTATATTCCAGATTGTTGTCAGATATTTGTGTATTTTGGGGATAGGGGTAGGCATGCTAATTTTTCTGCTGTATCTCTACACAAAGCTAGTGACACTTTATATTTGAGTTGCTATTTCTGGAGTTTGCCTGACTCCAGAGGAATTACCATTAGGTTGTGCCTTGTTGAAGTCACTGTAGAACATCAAGTGAAACTATTTTTAACAGTAATAACTCCATTGAACAATGAAAACGTTTGGCTATGTGTTGTTCTGCTGTTCAGACACTGCAAAACAAAGAAAGATCTTGATGATGGAACTTATCTTGTCCTAATCCTTTCTAGGGAAGAAGGGATTATTTCTTCAAAATAATAAATGTATGCCACTTCACTGAGTTTTTTCTTATTAAATTAACAGAAATCTGTGGCAATGCACTCATACACTTAAATGAGATCAGAGTTTCAGCCTTGGTTTATGTTTCACCTAAACAGCCTGAAATATGAATAAAGAAATTCTTGATTTGAAAAGCAAGCACTTTCACTGGTATCTCATTACCTGAGGCCTTTTTGAATGGATATAGCTGCAAGAAAGCTGTAGAAGGAATGCCAGGACTAAGAGCAGAAACCTCTACAACTTGAAGAAAACTTTGAGCTGTAACAGTCCATTCTCTCCCATTAATAACAAAAAGATCCAACTCTCACAGGATGATATCCTCCTGCACACCAGTTGCCCTCCCCATTCAGAAGTTCACAGTAAGGCATTTCTGCACCTGGCCTCATTAGATTTATGGCCCCTGTTTCTTTACTTAGTTGAAGGCAACTTCTTCTGGACCCTTGCCAAAAATAGTGTATTTTTAGCTACTACACAGAAGAAGGAATTAAAAAGGAGCTGCACACCTGTCGTATAGGGAAACTGAGGTGAAAAAAAGAAGGGGCTTTGAACAAAACCACCACCTCCCATGTCCCAAGTCCCATCTGATCTGCTAAGTTATTCTGTTTTCCTAAGACAAAAGCTCCTTACCCCTCCATCTCCATCATCAGGAATAAGCACCAGGCTGTGGGAAAGCATGCCATGCTCCAATTCATGCTGTTTTGTTTTGTTTTACCTTAAAAGTCTCTTTGATATTTTTATACCATAAGACAGCAGACAGTTCTTTTTCTTTTTTTTTTTTTCTTCCTCTTTTTTAAAACTTCATCCCTCTGGACAAGTAGGATATTAATATTATCCCTGTAACAAGCAGCAGAAGGAATAAAACATCTAGGTAAACACTGCAAGAGATTAAAACTCTCTAGCTTTCTGATGTAACCCTGTGACATAGCGTTTCTAGTGAATTAAACCAAATGTACAAGTATTTAACGACTAATCCTTTTAAGTATTTTAATGCCCCAATGAAGATTTCTTATAGGGAGAGGCAAAGCATATGTGGTTTCCGTTAGAGTCTGCCTGCAGGCAGAGGATTGAGCAGATTGGCTTTTTTTTTTTTTTTAGCTCTCCCCCCTCTTTTTAATTAATTAATATTTCCCTTCCTTTGTGTGTGTTGGCGGGAGGGTGGCAGGCGGGGGGTGTGGGGTGCTGAATGGACAGCTCCAGCCGCTCCCCCCACCAGGGGAGGGAGCAGGAGGGGGGAGTCCACATCCCAGTCTGCTCCTTGCTGGAAGAAAGAAAAGGGATATGAAACAGGTTTTATTCCTCCTTTGGGTTACTACAAGCAACTAACCTAGCTCAAGGGGCTCTTTGAATACCATAAAGAAAAGTAACTTTTCATTTTAGAAACCCATCCTTCAGAGCAGCAGGTGTTAAACTGATTAGAGCATTTCTTATATTTAGCTAAATATATGCATATTGTAAAAATACACAGATATATATATTCACATAGATTCAGACCAGATATAAGGGAGAAATGTTTCATAGTGAAGGCAAGCTCCAGTATCAATACAGGCTGGGGGATGAAGGAATTGAAAGCAGGCCTGCAGAGAAAGACTTGGGAGTACTGGTGGATGAAAAGCTGGACATGACCCAGCAATGTGCACTTACAGACCAGAAGGCCAACTGCATCCTGGATTGCATCCCAAGTAGTGTGAACAGCAAAGTCGAGGGAGGGGATTCTCCTGCACTCTCATGAAACCCCACCTGAAATACTGTGTCAATCTCTAGAGTCCCCAGCATAAGAAGGATGTGTGAAGTGTCCTTGCCCATGTTAGGGGGTTGGAACTAGATGATCTTAAGGTCCTTTACAACCCAAACTATTCTATGATTCTATGATGTGGAGCTGTTGGAGCAAGCCCAGAGGAAACCACAAAGATGCTCAGAGGGATGGAGCACCTCTTCTATTGAGGTGACAGGTTGAGAGAGCTTGTTCAGCCTGGAGGAGAGAAGCCTCTGGGGACATCTTATAGCAGCCTTTCAGTACTTAAGGGGGAAAAACCTCCTTAGCAGGGTCTGCAGTGATAGGACAAAGGGTAATGGTTTTGAACTAGAAAAGGGTAGATTTAGACTAGATACACTGAAGAAAATTTTTACAATGAGGATGGTAAGACACTGGCACAGGTTGCCCAGAGAGGTGGTAGATGCTTCAGACCTGGAAAAATTCAAGGTCAGGTTGGACAGGGCTCTGAGCAATCTGGTCTAGTTGAAGATGTACCTGCTCATTGCAGGGTGGAGTGGACCAGATGACCTTTCAACCCAAACTGCTCTATGATTCTATGATATATAGCTTCTTTTTCTGTTGTAGAACTTCCTAGCCACAGAATATTTTCTTTTCTATTAATAGCCAGGACATTGTCGTGCACTGTGGGATGAAAAATCAATGCTTATCACTATGAACAAAATTTATCTTCTGTTTAAACTAATCTTTAAGGACTGTTAATTTAGGGTCAGGGTTAAGGTTTCATGGAAAGTGAATGCTTATACCAGCTGACAGAACTATAACCTCTTCTGATGCACTTTCTGATGAGTACTAACCAAAATAGTATTTTGGGGGGATAATAAATGTGGGTGCAAAGACTACACTGTGCATTGCATATATGCTAGCAGATGAGATTGCTAACAATAACTCAGCACTTCCCATTGATGTAATGAAGAATTGCAAGTGCATAAGGAGTGTGTTTTATATTTCAAAATAGCAGACCAGAAGTTCAGCTAATGCAAATGGGAGGTGAATCAATTATATTAACATAGCTGTGTTGATTCATCTAAATGAAGATACAAAGTAGCTGTGCAAATTATTGCAAAATATCTCTATCATACATTCATAAAAGCTCATGACAAAACTGTGTGATGTGTATATGCATGATATATGTTGCCACAATTTTTTCATTAAGAAAGTAGAAAAATACACCTGAGCATTGTTAATATCAGCTTCTGTTTCCATCCTGGATGACTGATTACTGATGCCAAATGCACTTTCTTGTGTGGTTTTTTTTGAGGGGGGGGGGTGTTTGTTTGGGTTTTTTGTGTGTGTGGTTTTGCTTTACACTCAGAAATAAAGTTAAGCATTTGTTTCAGTGTTTCAGCTAAGCACTTTGCTTAGTCAGTAAGTGAAGTGAATGTGGTCAGTAGGCTACAGCCCATCATCTTTAAACTACTGAAAATATTGTATTCCAATTGCAGTCATTTTGTTGTACAATCAAAAATTGTTGATTGTTCATGTTTCACTCGCTAGTCTGCAAATAATCATTTTAGAACAGCCAGACAATACAAATGGAGTGAAATTACTGCTGAAAATCACACTTTAAGTCACAGTTTAGAAACTGAATAATTAAGCTGTCCACAGTGCTAGTATGTATATGTACACATATATATAATAATATTACTATACAGGAGGAGGGGAAGGAAAGTGGAAGGAAGGTGGAAGGCAGGCAGGCAAGCGAAAGGAAAGAAGAAAGGAAAGAGGAGGGGGGGGAGGGAGGGAGGAAGTGGGGGAGGGAGGGAGGGAAGAAGAAAGTAAAAGGATTTTTTTCTCATTGTTCAGTAAAGTATAATAAATGTGTTTGAGCTTTCAGGCCATGGAATTAACATTTTAAATTATTTTTAAAGGTATTTTCTAGGTCAACATTATTACATTAACATTTGCTTTTTTATTTTTCTTGTATTTTAGGCACAATACATATACAAATACTTGTTTGGAGCACTTTCCACAGCTCTTTGAATTCCAGGAAAAGAATTCCATTGACTTAAGATAATCGTTGGATCAGGTCCCTTATGCAAGAAAGTACTAGTCTTTTACCATCTGACCTCTCCAGCCTCACTAACATGCTCAGGCCCGTAGAGGTCAAAGAGACAACTGGATTATACAGGAATTACTGACATGAGCCAAGGATGCAGAATGGAGCTCACCGTGAGCTCTATCAGCACATTCATTATCAGTCCTCTAGTAGCTATTGTCAGGTTCTGAATGATGTCTCCTCTATCAGAGATACCATTACAGAATCAGATCCTGCAGATAAGATCTTATTTCTGGAAAGAATTAAAAAAAAAAAAAGAAAGAAACAACAAAAAAAAATCTCCTAATCTCCTTCTGCCAAGTGAATGTTAATGCCCAATATTAAAGCAATAAAAAATCCAAAATCTCTTGATTTTATGCATGAGCCATTATAATCAATTGGGAAATTATAATATGGTTTTAACGCATAAATACCTATTCCCTCAGTGAAATCTTAGGTCTCTGAAGTAGCTTGATTCAGTTTTGGGGATACATCTTATGTAAATGCCTGAATACTGAATCAATAAAAAATATATAGTGGGTTTTTTGCACCTACCCAGGATTCTTGGGTCAATACAAGTCCCATTTTCAAATTCATTAACAAATATATGTGCTCAGTGAAAATTTTATATTACCTAACCTAAATACAGATTTATTTGAGCTATTCAGAGCAATTTCAGGCTCTTGAGGAAAGAATCTCTTTAAAATGTTAATACTATTACACCTAATTTTGAAGTGCTAAGGCTACAAATTAAGTGTAGAGGTAAAAAAATCCATTAAAATTTATATCCATGCAAACACATGGGTGGAGAAAAAATGGAAGAAGTCACCAATACATGACTCATGAGCCAAGGACAGAGACATCAGCCTTGCCTTTGAATTTACTCTTTTAAGTTTGTGACGAAACCTTAATGTTATTTAAACATAATGTATAGTAGTTAACATATAGTAGAACGCAGCATTTAATTAGGTAAGGAAACTTGCTCACTATTACTGTCATTGCATAAGTATATGAGCACATTGGAGTGCACTCAATAATCCAAAGAACCTGACACTGTATTATTTATTGGAATGTCTGCATTAATTATGGATGATTCTAATATAAGGTACATCTTTAATACATCACAGTCTACAGATGTTTTCATTCTCTACTACCAGAGAGTAGTTTGCCTCATGTATTGAAAGGCATCCAGAAAATAATGTGGATAATGTCATCTTAGCCAGTTTGTGATCAGGAGGATTTCTAAAATCCTAGTTTAGCTGGTTACATGTAGAGAGTTTGGTTTAAAATTGCCCTGTGGGGTAAGACTGACAAGAGGGAACAACCAAACAAAAAAACACCACAAAACCCCCACAACCTTTTAATTAGATGCATTGGGTAACTGTAGGATTTCCAGTTTTATCAAAAGTATTTTCACCTGAGCATCAAAATACAAGGTTGTGATGACAGTTGTCAGTGAACTTTGATGGCCTGATACAAAATCCTTGCCTCATATGGATTTTTCCTGTTGCCTTAGTTGAGTATGTATAATATGCTACATCAATGAGCATGAATACCCCATACAGCTTCCTATAGTGGAATACAGTGGAATACTTCACAGTCCAGACTTTGCAGAGCCAAGTGGAATTGTCAGAGAATAGTTCTCATAACTAAATTTTCCACTGCTCCATTCTGGTCCTGGGGGATATCCCAGGTGAAGCTTTTCCAGAAATTCTTAGGTCTAGAAGGACTATGTTCAAGTGTCTGTATCACAAGAACTGGAGCAAGAATTTGAACCAGGGCTCCTGTTAATTTTCAAGTCACATTTTGAGACTTTTCACCATCATGTGGTTTTCCAAAAACAGGTTTCATTCTGCTCTACTGCTAAATCGCTAACCTCACCCATTTCATGAACAGAGATAGCTATGTCTGTGTTTCCTTTTAACAGCTTCCCAGTGTGGCATTAATAGTGGAAATAACTTACAGCAGCAATATTGCTAGAGAAATCCTTGGTGAAGTGGTTAGAAAATATGGTCAGAGCAAGAAAATACATGATCATAATTTGAAAAATAATAAAATGTTATGATAAAGATTATTTAATGAGAATTTCTGGCTTCTGCTTTGATATAAACTTGAGGGCACAAAACATTATTGAGATATCTGTGACTGCTTCCTTGCCCAATGTGTGTCAATTCCTTGCTTCCTTGTGTGTCAATCACATACAGGCAAAGTGGAATTGACTGATGAGCTACTGAAGAAAGGCAAGACTCTGACATAGAAGAATAATTGTGATTATAACCAAATACCTCCTTTCAAAACAGCAAAACACACAGAATATGAGAAATTCAGCAAATTGTAGACAGGAAAAAGAAATTGACTATTAAAGGATTCTCCAAAATTGTCCTGATTATGTTGCCCACAGTAGAAAATACCTTTACATAGGCACAGAATCAGAAAAGGATTTAAAGGTAAAAAAGGTGATCTACATGGGTCAGATACATTAGGTAAAAAGAGGTCTGAGAGGCTTACTTAATGAAGGGAAGTGTAAGATATGTGAAAGAAGACAAGTTGAAGAATGAAAGAACTGCACAAGACAGCAAAATAAAGTAATAGGACACTCTTCAAGTACAGAAGAGGTCAATGGAAAAACAGAATGGCCTCTAAGAGATGGAGTAACTGACAGAAAAAGTACTTTTTGCTTTCAAGAGAAAGCTGGAAGAAGGAAGGGAGGTTTTTCATTGTCTTGGAGTCTGCAGAACTGGAGAGAGGACAGCTGCTACAGATAGTCATGTTACCACCCCCCACACACACCCCCACAACCCCACCCCCCCACCCCCCCACCCCCCCCCCCAAGGATCCGGTAGAGATGCCGAAAGAAATTAGAAACATGGCAGTAAAAGGCACTGGCAAAACCACAGTGTTATGTGAAGATTGAAAGGGGAGAAATCCCAAAAAGGGAAGAGTGGAGACAACCTGTTTTTCTTGATGCAGGTGCCTAAAGGAGAGAGAAAAGGTGCGTAAACAGATTGAAAACACAATGATGGCAATGAAATAAATGCCTTAAAGCAGAAGCGTGTGAAAGACCAAAATACACCAGAAGTTATTGTCAAGAAGGATCTGGTGGAGAGCCTCCACAGAGCAGGTACAGCCGCAGGAGCTATGTAAGGGGCCCTAGGCAACTTCTCCAGTAGGATCTCCTTGTCTCTACAAGCCTAAGCCAAGATAAGACACTTTCTTAGGGTCTGTCTGGAGCAAAACCAGATGGGATTTGCCACACAGCAGCTCGGGGAGCTGTTGGGAAACAGTCAGGAGAGGGAGAAATTATATGGCTGTTGAGTGGAGAGGATAAATTCCATGAGCAGCTCCATGTAAGAAGTACACTTGTGGTTGTGAGACAGCGTGCTTAAAGGTGAAAGCAGTGAAGTTGTCTCCAAGACTTTTGTCACAAGAAGTAACAGGACATGGATAGGGACTGTGGAGCTCACAGCCCCATTTGGCCAGCAGTAGGCAGCAGCTATCAAGGAAGACAGAGACTAAAGAACAGGAGCACAGAGGGAAGTGAACCAGAAAAAAGAGGGGAAGAAGGTGTCTCATTGACAGGTAGTCAATGGATCACCCTTACCACATGCCTGGAAAGTCACATTGCAAGGAAGTGGTCACAGACTCTGCCTTCCCGATCCTTGCATAGGCTGGTATAAAGCGCAGTCACTCCAAGTGAACACAGGTCTGGTTTTCTGCAAGGCAGCATTGATCCATATTAACACCCTTGAAGCCATCTCACCTCTCCCTTTTTCTTTTACTCTGAGTGACACCAGGCCCCTGGGTTAAAATATAGCTGTCGAGTCTTCATGAAAGCCTCAGCAAGCAAGAAGTCTTGCTGCCGTCAAAGGAATGACTGGAGACATCAGTTATCCACTTTAATTTTTGACTAATATATTCACAGCATTTTAATTGATTCCAAATGCATTTTCTCTGTCCCATTATGTTGCCTTTCAGCTGTTGTGGTGAGGCAGAATACAAATTTGCAAGGAGGTGGAAACAGTCATGGCCATCAGAGAGGTTAACTACGTTCAGAGAGAAGGGGAATGGGAAGGTATTTGCAGAACATCTCTGGTCTTGTATTTGAAGAAACCACCTCCAAAACTCCCATACCCATTGTATGCAGCTACAGCCTGTGAACTCATGTCATATCTTCTCTCTCCTTTTTTTCCTTCTTTGAAGAGAAAAAGTAACTTGCACTCTCAAAATAATGATACTTAAAGGGAAACAAGGGGTGGGGAGAGAATCTCACTAAGGTCTCTTTTTGTTTCCCTCTGAGAGTATAGCTGGCTTTATTTACCTGACAGGAATTGCCTCTCTGTGTTTGTCTGAGTGGAAAGGTAGGTACACAGAAACGTTTGCCTGAAAATGAAGGTGGTTAGTGTGTAGGTGTGCATGGGGTTGCTGCCAGCTGCCTCCCTCTAGCCTGCAGAGGTCCAGGCTTCTCCCAGGATTTTCCCTGCCTGGGAAGTTCAGGAAAGGGAGATGGAATGGTGATGCCCGTGTTCAGATTCACCCCTTCTGCTGGACAAGAGCAAGGAGCTCAACGGATGAGGGGAGCAGATGAAGGAGAAAAATATTTGCTGGAGCGGGATGGGGAAGACAAAGGATCTACAACAATAGATCTGCAAATAATGGGCAGGATGAAGTGGTGCATAAAAGTGACCCCAGGTCAGCTGAGTGTTCCCAAAGCTCTCAGCACCCAAACTTTAGGAACTGGAGAGGACCAACAGAATGGAGAAGAGTGTTAAGCAAAAAACCTTTGTTGGCTCCTGAAGGAGAACTTCTCCTTGGCTCCTTCAGAAAAAAAGCATTGCAAAATATGGACCCTGCTCCAAGAATGTCCTCTCACTGCTGACCCCAGCCGTCTGTGATGTCTTGAACTGTTATTTAATCTCATTCAGACACAAGAAACTCCTGGAAAAGTCATCAGAAGTTTTGGTCCAGTAAAGACCAAGATTTGGTGACTTTCAGAATAAGGCTGTTTATTAGGAAACAAACAATTACTGGGCAACCAGCAAACTTCAGGAGCTAAGGCAGAAAGGAAAAAATGAAACGAATAAAAAAAAAAGTGATTTCAGGATCCTAAATGCTGGGAAACGTCTGTAAGTCAAACACCAGATGAGAGAGCTCTGTGAGTCCAGACAGCTGTTCTCCTGCAGCAGCCAGACACCAAGTTCAGACTCTGTCCCTGTGACACTAGCAGCTTTGCACACTTCAGTGAACTGTCACAGAAACTGAGATGCTCCCAGGGAGGGAGTTTTTGTTTTGTTGTGTTTTTCCCCACATCCCATCCTTTCCAGAAGCCCAGTCAGCTTTTTCTTAGACACCTTCAAATTATAAAAATAAAATAAAATAAAAAAGACCCCCAAAGCCCCTCTCTGTAGTTTGGGAACAGAAGCAGACTTTAAACAGGGGATTAACAAAGTGCCCAGTCACAATAATACTCAACAAAAAGTCTGTCTCCTCTGACCATTAGTTCATGGCACTGGTTGGAAAACCAGAAAGCTCCCAGTTAACTTTCCTGAAAGATTTTCTTTGGGAGCAATTGATAAGCGTTTTGTAGTTTATTAATTGGGCTGGGGGCAAACGGTCTATATGAGTTTTTTAGGGTCTGTAAGAGAAGCTAACAGATGGAACTGACCAGTAACGTGCATCTGGCAAGCCGTGTTTCTTATCAACTTTCCTCCAAACAACCCCATTTTGGTGGCTTTGCTGTTGTTTGAAGCTCCAAGCTGGCTGGTGCTGTGGCTGTGGGTCTGCCTGGACGGCGTGGGGAGGATGAATGGAGGGGCTGGGGTCGGAAAGAGGGGAGAGCTCTCCCAGGACGGGTCTCCTGCAGCGGGGTTATCCCCTGGCAGCTTGGGAAGAGATGAGGAAGGCATCAGCCCCTCACCCTGCACGTCCACAGCAGTGATAAAGGCACCCACAAGACTCAAAATAAGGGAGTCTGCAACCAAATCCTTTTCCCGCCTCTCCCACACTTGTAATTTTCTGGATTAAAAAAAAAAAAAAAAAGGAGGGATTTGGGGGAGAAGAGGTAGACGGACAAAGCGTCCCTTGGGGGAGGCTCTCGGGTGCTCCAGGGCCTGCCCTCTCATCGCGGTTTCCCCTTTCATGCGCGGAGCTGGGCTTACTTGATGTCGACGAAAACATCCCCTCCATAAAAAAAACCAAAACCAAGACCCAGACGGGACTGAAGTAACACTGAGCAAATGACCGGCTGGGGGAAATCCGCCGGGCCGGGGTGTGCGGTGAGCTGGCTGGGGTGGGGGGGTGCCTTCCCCCTCGCAGACAGGGAGGGGAGCTCGCAGTCAGGAGGGGGCTCAAGGTGTGCGAACTTGGTTTTGGCAGGTCTAAGCCATCCTGCTCACGCTGGCGGAGCACACGGTGCTCGCTGGCTCCAGCAGGGAGTTGTGAAGAGAGGAGGCTGCCCATTTCTATGCATTGTGGGGTGGTGTTTTTTTTTATTATTCTCTCAACTACCAAAATCTTGAGGAGTCCGAACAAAATTGAAACTTGGAAGAGTTCCTAGAATTTTCAGAAATATGTATTGGGGAGAAATATTTTTATTTCATTAACAATATTAGAATTGTAGGAAATCCCCCCTTCCTTCCCTCTTTCCTTTCTCTTTTCCTTCCCTCTTTCCTTTCTCTTTTCCTTCCTTCCTTCCTTCCTTCCTTCCTTCCTTCCTTCCTTCCTTCCTTCCTTCCTGCCTTCCTTCCTTCCTTCATGCCTTCCTTCCTTCCTTCCTTCATGCCTTCCTTCCTCTTCCACTTTTTCTTCACTTTCCCCTTTTCCTTCCCTTTCCACTTCTCCTTACCCTTTCCTCCTTCCTTTCTCCTTTTCCTTTTTCTTCCTTACTCCCTTTCTTCCTTTCTTCCTCTTTCCTCCTTTTTATTTTCCTTCTTTCCTCCCTCCCTTTCCTCCTTCCTTCTGCTTTCCTCCTTTTCCTTTTCCTTCTTTCCTCCCTCCCTTTCCTCCTTCCTTCTGCATCCCTCCATCCCTCCTTTTCCTTTTCCTTCTTCCCTTCCCATTGCCCCCCTACTTCCCGCTCCCGGCAGGAAGGGCCGGGGCTCGGGGGCAGCGCAGGCGCTCGGGAGGGGCCGTTCCCCCCCTCTCTGCCCCGCTGCTCCCAAGGCGGTTCCGCTGCCTCCGCGCGCCTTTGTCCGCTCGCGAGGAAGCGGCTGAGCGGCAGCTCCCGGCCGCGGCCCGGGGAGACACGGGTGAACCCTCCCAAACTCGGACCTGGGCGGGGGGAAGGGGAAGGAAACGGGGGGAGAGCCTCCCGCCTCTTCGCCGGCGGCTCGTTATTAAGACACCTTCGCAGCTTAAACGCTTAAAAGCGACCCAAATTAAACGGCAATTAAAAGCGAGTTACACCCTCTCCTATCTCCAGGCTGCTCGGCTGGGGAAGCCAGCCATCAGCAGAGCCACCCCGCCGGGAAATGCCGTCATCTGGGCTGACATCGTCCAGGGGGGCGTAGGGACCCCCCTGCCGGAGCTCTCCATCACCTCTGGGACTGGATAGCCAAGACCAGAGGGGCAGAGGGACCGGGGTGGGCAGAGAGGGCTTATCCCAGAGTGGGTGACACCTCGGACCGGTGTCCCCAAAGAAATAAATACAGAAATAACATACCCCTCCAGCTTCGCACCCCAGAGCTGCGCAGCCCCCCTACACTTCCACAACCACCACCATACATCGGCACTTGGAAATGTCGAAAGAGCTACCGGTGGTCCTTAGCTCATACGTCCCCTTCCCTATTTTTCCTTCTTCTTTTACAGATGTAATTCCATAGATCTATATGTATTTTCTGTATAATTCCATATGTCACTGCAGTGATACTCCGTGGTCTCACCCTAGGTTTATGTTTGAAAACGCTATTTAAAGAAGCCTGTAAGATAGCATATTAGGAAGCTTTAAAAGCAGGTTGGAGTGTGGGGTGGACTTAAATTCGATGTAAATGCAAGGGTAAAAAAAAAAAAAAAAAATCAAAACCCAAAACAAACCACATCGTTTTCATTTAGGAAAAAAAAATACAGTTAAACAGACACACATACAAATGTGCAATCTTAGATTCTGGTCAGTATTTAAAAGCAGTATAATCAACAGGAAGGAGCACTTACCTATTGAAAAGGATGGTTTAATGATATATATTTGTATATATTAGCTTTATGTCTTCCCAATAAAATGTACACAAAATACCCCCTTCGATCAGATTAGCTCCCATATTAGCCTGGGTAAGAAAAAGAATTCTAAAGAGTGGAGGAAAAAATGTATAAAAATGTTGAAAGAACCTACAGTTCCTTATTAGGCGAAGATACAATATTTATTCCTTGTCTCCTGGGATGAAGCTCCTCTATCTATTGTCCTCCCAGTTCTCAGTGCTGATGCTTAATTTTCAAAACTTCTATATTACCAAGGGACCTACGACATCAGCCAAAGAAATACCCAGCAAGTACAAAATCTGATCCAGGGAGCAGCTTTTGTGCAGAGGGAAAATTTTGTTCCTACAGGTTTTTAAGGAGGTGCATGGAAAAGCGAGAGATCTGATCTATGCAGATACATTGCAAATTCTCTCTCTCTGTAGAGATTTTTTCTAAAAAAAATTTGGGAAAATACACGAACTTTGGATTTTTCGAATTTTTTCCTTTTTTTTTTTTTTTTTTTTTAATTTGGAGTGGGGTATTTTATCCAGGGGGTTTGTGGGTTTTTTTTCTTTTTTTTTTTCTTTTTTTTTTTTTTTTTTTTCGGAGAACCAAAAAATGTCAACTACCTTTCCAGGTCTCGTCCACGATGCAGAGGTATTTTGTGTGTGTGAGTGTGTGCGGATGTGTGTGTGTGTGCGCGCGTGTGTGGATGTGTGTGCGCGCGTGTGTGCATATGTGTCTGTGGATGTGCCTGTGTGGTTGTTTCCATCTTTTTTTTTTTTTTAAATCCATATTGGACCGTTACATTTAATTATAATCCGGCTTCAGAGATAACTTAAAGAAGTATAGAGAGAAAATTCGTTATGACATCTGTCGCCAGAAAGGGCAACTCATTACCACGTTAAAACCGTTGCCAGAACGAAAATCAGAATAATACCCCTAATAATATAATGAAGTGGAGAGAAATCACCACCAGCTCACCAGGAATTGGGAGTTCTCACTAAAAAGCAGGACTCTCCTTTCTTTCGAAACGCAGGAAAAAGGGGGGGGGGGGGGGGGGAGAATTTTGGATCTGATTCGTTATTTTAAAAAGAAAGAAAAATAGGGGTTCAAAAAAAAAAAAGAAGGGAAGGAAGGAAGAAAGGAACAAGCAGGCGGCAAAGATTTCTCAATGTGTAACGCTGTAACATAGGGACGGGACTTGTGTGTATTCTCGGTAGTTTCCTCTGTTTGATGACTTTTTTTGTGTGTCAGCCCCAGATATTACAGCTGTGATCAGGAGGTGGATGGATAGACGGATGGCTGGACAGATAGATAAATAGAGAAGGTTTCTTTTTTTTATTTCAGTGTCTGGATTCCTTTCGCTTGATGGTATTAAGGGCAGGCTGGGCTATTTATGATTTTTTGAGCAGACCTTTATGGCACTAGCCCAAGGTAGGAAAGGCTCTTTTGTTGCTGGGGTTGCCGCTCGCAGGCTGAGAGGCTTCTGCAGGGGGGAAAGCTATGCAGGACAACGTGCTTGGAAGACCCGTACCCGGGGGTTTCAATGACAAACCTCCAGTTTTGGGGTCTTCTTTTCACTTCTTCCTTTCAGATACGTCATGACGGATCAAACAGTTACCGTTTGATGCAGCTTGGATGCCTGGAGTCTGTGGCCAACTCGACCGTCGCCTACTCCTCCTCATCTCCTCTCACTTACTCCACGACGGGCACCGAGTTCGCCTCCCCGTACTTCTCCACTAACCACCAGTATACCCCACTTCACCACCAGTCCTTCCACTACGAGTTCCAACACAGCCACCCGGCAGTCAACCCCGACGCTTACTCCTTGAACTCTCTCCATCACTCCCAGCAATACTACCAGCAGATCCACCATGGGGAGCCCACTGATTTCATCAACCTGCACAATGCGCGGGCACTCAAGTCCTCTTGCTTGGACGAGCAGAGGAGAGAGCTGGGGTGCTTAGATGCTTACCGCCGCCACGACCTGTCTCTTATGAGCCATGGATCCCAATATGGGATGCATCCAGATCAAAGACTCCTGCCAGGACCAAGCCTCGGGCTTGCAGCCTCGGGAGCAGACGATTTGCAGGTAAATAGCATGCGATCTCCTTTCGAGGCACCTTCGTCTCCCCTCCCCCTGCCCTGGTCCCCCCCTCACCCTCCCCGTTTTCCTCTGCTCAGAATAGTTCACATAAAGAAGGGAAGACTCAGCCAAAACCCGATCCGAAGCCTGTCTCTTCCAGGATAGTACCAACAAAAAATATGTGGGGAAAAAAGGCATGTTGTCTTTCTTGCCCCCCAAAAAAAACACAAAAAAAAACCCAAACCCAAGCAAACAAAAAATCCAAACAAAAGCCCAACCCAAACAATCCGTAAAACAATAAGCTCTCGTCTGATTTCCCCGCGTGTATCGTGTCTCCGTTGTGGCTGAGACCGTGGTACTCACCCAAAGGTCTCGGGGTGCGTATGCCAGCCCTCACCAAAGTCTCACAGCAAGCAAAATCCCAACCAAACCAAACTCAACCAAACCCAATCCATCTTCTCCCTTTTCCTAAACTTTTCCTTTCTTTCCGATGCTTAAATAGCTCTCCCCGACAGAGCAGGTAAATGTGTTAAGGAAGGGAGGGAATAGGAAAAAGATGGGGGGGGGGAGAAATAAAAGTAAAAAGCCAGGGCAAAGAAACAGATCTGTTTTCCGACGCACATACAAAGACAAACCTTCATCTGGTCTCCGAGGTATGAGGCAGGGAAGAAAAAAACGGGAGTAAACGTTCGTCAGAAATATTCAGTATGATAAAAATCCCTGGCTATATCCGTTCTAGATGTTAATAGGGAGAGAAATACAAGCAGATAACGCTGAATTCATCTGTCTGTGTGCCTAATCAGTCATCTATTCCCCCTAACCAGCATCTGGACGCACTAAAAAAGTATAGTCTATTTCTATGTATCAAAACCTCGGCTTTATCCGCTCAGAAATCCTTTCCCCTGCACTAAAAATTCACCTCTGGTAAACTAAGCTGGTTGTTTAAGTGAAATTTGTTTCCGAAATTGCAAACACCCCCCTCCTGTATCTGACATCCATTTCGGGAAGTCTCGCAAATCAAAAGCAAACCTTCCTTCTCCCGACGAGCTGAGGAGCTAAAGGCTTCCCTTCCCGCCAGCAGGGAGAGGCTAGCGGGACCGTATTTACTGTACTTACTTTTCCCCAAAATTTCACTCCCGGTCTTGCAAAGCTCCCTATGTTGGTCTGTCCAAGTAGACATAGCGGTCAAAGGCTCGAAAAAAAGAACACCGACCGAAGTTTGTAAAACTAAGGTTTATTTTCTTAACTTAAATACACACACGCACCAAAACAAACAAACAAACAAAAAATATGAAAAGCAAAAAAATATCAATTTATATCGGAGAAAAGAAATACCCCCTTTTTTTTCCTTTTTTTTTTTTTTTTTTAGGAAGGAAAATAACCCAACAACCCAACAACAAAGAACGTTATCTTTTCTATCTCTGAGGAGAAAACCCTAAATATTTAAACCTAGCTTTCTCCATTAGAATTCACTATACCATTTTATCCTCTGTGGCCATTTTTTTTTTTGTTGTTTACATTTTTCACAAGGATCTCCTTATGTTACCCCCTTACAAAAAAAAAAAAAAAATCTGCCATTCATTGCTCAGCCCAACTAAAACCTATTTACTCCTTTTTATAACCACGTCTGCTGCTGATTTTTTTGTATCTGTACAAATTTTTTTTCTTTGGCAGGCACAAAGCCTTGTATTTTTCAAAAGAAGGGATTAGGAACGTTTGCAAGACAGCAGACAATGCCTAAATCCCGGGCAAAAAAGCACCATAGTTTATCCAATTTTCGACTTAGTGCCATTCAACTGGTCATTTATGCAATGTCATCCGACCAAACAACATGTTTCCCTTTAAGGAAAAAATAAATAAATAAATAAATTCGGTTAAGCTGCTAGAGGCATATTCCTTTTTTATTTAGTTAAAGAAGAAAGAAATCAACAGCTTTTATTTCGAAAATACTAATTTTTCGATCACACTTTATTCGAAAGTGAAAGACTTGGGTCTTTGTACCTCATCTATGCTTTATTTTTCCTCCTCCCTATTTCTCCAAGCAGAAGAGGGAGTGTACTCAGGAATCGAAAAGCCTGAGCAGTGAGAAATTGAAAGTATTAATGTTGTCGTTCTGATTTAGATGGTCCCGAGCAAACTTGGACTCTTGCGAATATCGCCTTGTGCTTAGAGGGAAGCGTTTTGGTGGTGAACAGAAACAGGACTGTCAACAAACACTTTTAAACCCAAATTATGGTCTACCCAGTCCCCTTAGTCTTTCTTTTTAAAACGTTCATCAGCATATGCCTCATTTCAAATGCAACAAATGTAAATATACTTTTCCCTGCACAGAATTTTAAGTGAATGTCCAATAGTTTCGAGGGCGGTTTAAGTCAGCCTAACAGATGCAAACAGTCTTGGAGCTGGAGTGGCATCTTTCAGTGCCCTAAAAAGATTTTCCATGGGCAACAAAGAAAACTGTCACACCTTTTCCCATCACCGCTTTAATTTATGCTCAGTCGCCAAGTTTTTTTCATATTGATTTCATAATCACTTTAAGGCAGAACACTTAAAATAAAAAAGAGCCTTGAAAAGGAAGGTCTTACAAGGCCAGGGCCAATATGGTGAAAGTGGGGGAGAGAGCCAGGACTGTAAAGATTGTTTTGTAAAGTGGGGTTTTTATTATGCACCGACTCTCTCCGCATTTACTTAACTCTTCACGGGCTGTTGAATAGGTTAACACCCTTAAAGGCCTCTTTCATGTCCAATACCTCGTTTGTTTGTAGAGGAAAATGCGTCTTTAACACATTTCCACTGGGCAAAGATTTAGGTTTGGTTTGTTGTGTTTTTTTAACCCCAACATAAGGAAAAACCCAAAGAAAAAACAACCCTTTCAAGTCTTTTATCGTTTCAATAAAAATATTTATTAAGGAAGGCGAAGATCCCCAGATAATCAGACTTGTAACAGGAGAATAAAGAAGTGAGATCTCTTCGGATGTGCACCAGAAGCCTCGGGCAGGTTTTTGGATTGTTCTTCACCCCACGCTCACACATGGGTGCTTGTGTGTGTATTTGCACAGATGCATATTCACCCCCACCTATGTGCGGACACACACATTGTCACAACACCCTTACGACTCTGTGTAGCCGGCAGAGCCCAATAGGTCTTCTGTTGTTTGTGTTCTTTGTCTACTTCTGTGCGCACTTTGTAAGTTGGTGTCTACGTGTCACGAAACATTTATATGAATTTGACTGCATGTATATATATACAGCTAAACATACAAAAATACTATATAAAAGTGTATTTTTACTTTTGTGTGTGGCCCTGTGGAGCAGAAACACACTTTCCTTTGGAGGACCTTTTCGTCTCTCTTCCCTGTGGCTATAAGTCTCCATTTCAGGAGAAACACGTATTTAAATGTCAATGAAAGTGTTACTTATTCCACATTTCGGTGGTTAGGGGCAGGCTGCGGGATGGTTGTGGGATATCCCCAGACCACTTGAGGTCCAGGAGGGTAACTGTGGTTTTCCACCTCACCTTAACTATTGTTCCTGAGCTAATCGTGTAACAAAGCAAAAGCTGTGATCTCTCGGTGGGTTTCTGATTTCTTTCTTTCTTTTCTCTCTTTTTTCTTCCTCATTACTTAAGAGCTCAGTGGAAGCCCAGTGTGGACTTGTACTGAACGGGCAAGGAGGTGTGATAAGAAGAGGTAAGAGGTTACAAATACTTGCATCTATCCGGTTTTGTTAACATAACACCCTCTCTCTCCTTTCCTCACTGCTTAGCTAGTTTGGGTTTACTACCAAAAAAGTGATTATTTACTGCCGAAACAGTGATAATATGATGTTTGACAGAAGTAGGTCCAAACTACCTTATAGCACTTCACATTTCTCACTCCATTTGCACCTTACAACTTACCTGCTCCTCGTATGTTCCTGATGAACCCAGAGCTTTCCTAACTCGTTTTATCATTCCCCGTTTAGCTGTGTTGATACCTGGGAGTTTGAAAAGCTTGTTCTCTGGTACCGATCTGTTAAATCCTCAGTTTGATCTCGAGTGGGTAAAGGAGGGAGCTTTTTTGAAAATGTGGTTTAGGTAGCGCTACAGACCACTGTGGAACTCGCTTTTGAGTGTCACTTCATTCAATAACCATTTGTCAATGTAAATAACGTCAAAGTTAGGGGAAAGATTTGAAACTCTTGTTAAATACAGATTTGTTCAGCACTGCAAAATCTGAGTGTTCTGGGGAGTTTGTTATTACCGTCAGTTACCCTGAAGAGAAACGAAAGTCCTCCAAAGGACTAACGTAGGAGCACGTTCTTCCTACAAGCTGACACACATGTTCTTATTCACAGTAGAAATCGGCTAATGTAGTCAGAGAGGAGACAATTCACGACTCAGCCTCTTGGAATGCACATTTCTTGTTCCGTTATTGCCTTTCCCTATTCGCTATATCAACTATGAGAAACAGATGTTTAGGAGGTATTTTAGGTTGTATCATGTTATTTTGTGAGCTGGTTTGAGCCATCACCTCTTTTGATAAGCTTTACACTGAAACATCAGTCACACGAAACCGCAATGAGCAGGGACCGAGCGTATGCTGACTCACAATCGGATATGACAGCAGGGGGGAGGTTTCGGGGTCCCCTCTCCCCACACCGTCTCAGACCAGGCTTTGTTAGGGTGCTCCGTGGAGCGGCCAGCTGGGCTAAGGCCAGGCTGCCGGCTGCGGCGCGGTGGTGCTGAAGGGACAGCTCCGCACTGTCCGGCCCTGCCTCGCCCCGCTATGGCGGGGGAACCATGAGCCCGCGGAAACGGACCCGACCCCAGGAGAGGAACGAGGGGAAGAAGCGGGGACACGCACACTTCAAATGTCCCGTCCCCTCCTCTGCACTGCCGTCGGGACGCTGTGGAGCGGGCTATCGGTGCCTGTGCCTGCCTTTCTCCTTGTCCCTCGGATTTCAGCGGGTTCAAATTACCCCTAGGAAGACGGAAAATTCCTTCGGGTTTGACCCGAGCTGACCTCTGAAAGGAGGAGATCGTTAGCTGAAAGAGGAAAAACAGAATCTCCTCATCATCTGGGGTTTGTGTCTGTAGTGTTTGACTGCAGTTCTT